>NC_091861.1:12628822-15028822 GCF_037783145.1 Equus przewalskii | reverse complement strand
TTTTTGGACCTAACTAAAATAGTGAAATAGAAATTTGTCTCTAGCGCCTTCCTTCTCCCAAGCATTATTCCCTTCTCCTCCTGTCCAGGTGGGTCTGTTTCTCTTTCACTCCTTTCCTTCCATGGTTCCTTTACTGACACCCCTAAGCAGTCCCCAAACTACCCATTACCATCTTCTCTTGATATTGTCCTGGTCCCCCAAGAACACTGAAACCTCCCTTGCATATTTCTTATCCCTATAGCTTTGCTTCCTATATTTCACACTGTTCCATGTTCATGGACCACTGCTGCTGGGAGCAAAATGTGCTGCTCTATACTGTACATATTCCTATTTAGGCCTTCTGATATTTATATCATGACTTTCATGCATTTCACTAAAATGAAGTTTTTGCCTTCATTTCCAACTGAAACCAGTGTTTTTTTAAAAATAAAGTCAAACACAAAAAAGCAAATCATATACTAATTTCTGAAAACAACCACATAAACTTAGTGAGTTCCTGCCCCATAGACACAGCAGGCAGGCCAAAAATGCCTTGTAAGGAACAACCTCCACTGATTAATCCCTCTTTGCAAATTAGTCTGGTCCACCCTCACTTCTAATCAGCCAGCCTTAGCCCAGGATGCCTGAAACCAGAAACCCTGAGGAAATGAGTGGAGAAGTGTGAGAAGAGAGTTTCCTAAGACACTCTGTTAACAGCTAAGATGAGATGCTGACATTTTTAAAAGACAGAGAGGGGAAAAGGTGAGCAGCCAGACTACCAGGAAGATATCAGCAGAGTTGAACCTACGATTTCAACTTAGATATGCAACTTAGTTGCCAAGATAGCGCGTCTGAGATATCTTGGGAAAAAAAACAGCCTTCTGGATTGATGGGCCAGACGGGAGGGAGTCTGTGGATTTTAAAGCAATCCATCCAGCCTGTCTGCCCCAGATCTTGGCAAAAATTTGTCTTGAATTGTGCCACTCAAATGAGAGTTAAAAGAGGCCCACGCTAGAGCAAAAGCGTTCCAGTTTGGAAGATAGAGGCTGCCTGGATTCTTACTCACTCAGCGCTTCTGCCCCTTGCCCACGCCAAACTCTGTACCCTGTTTTGTTTTCTTTTTATATATTTTGCTATTTGAAAATTGCTTTGAAGACAAAATCAGAACTTGTCCGTTAGTAAATCCCCCATTGCAGCTAGCACAGAGCTTGGAACGTTGTACCATTCCCACTAAATGTTTCCTGGTTTGGACAGTAAAATCAGCAATGCTGAGGGATTTCAGAAACCAGGACTCCTGGTTTCCAGGTTCGGAAACCTGACTTTAGATCTGATGGAATGATTCTTTATTATATATATGGGAAGCTGTATAGGGTTGTGGGGGAGGCCATGATCTTGTGAATCAGTCTGACCTAGCTTTGAGTCCTGGTCCAAGCACTGTTTGCCTGTGACCTTGATGAGTTACTTATTTTTTGCTGAGGAAGATTGGCCCTGAGCCAACATCTGTTGTCAATCTTCCTCTTTTTGCTTAGGGAAGATTCTCCCTGAGCTAACGTCTGTGCCAATCTTCCTCTATTTTGTATGTGGGCCACTGCCACAGCATGGCCACCGACAGTGGTGTAGGTTCATGCCTGGGAACCAAACCTGGGCTGCCAAAGCAGAGTGCAGTGAACTTAACCACCAGGCCACAGGGCCAGCCCCCTTGGTGAGTTACTTTTGCCACATGTGTTCATCTCTGGACTCATTCCTGAGATGCTACACTCCAAGCCTCAGCTTCCTCATCTCTAAGATGGGGACAATAATAGTATTTACCGCCTAGAATAATAACAGTACCTACTTCAAAGAGCTTATCTTCTAATAAGACTAAGTCCCTCCTAATCCTTGGAAGGAATAAATGGAAATCCTAGTTAGATAGCTCTTAGCACAGTTTCTGGCACATATTAGGCATTGTTAAATGAGAGCTATTAAACATAATAACAATAACATTGTCATTTTCAGTTTCCACTTTAATTTTGGATTTATTTTGAGTGACAATTTTTACTCTCATATTGACAAAATCATGACAAAATCTAAACAAGTGCACTAGAGCTTTCCTTGAATGCTGGTACCATTGTTCTTGCCATGTGAAGGTGGAACTGTGTTTTGATCATTTGATCAAGGTCCTTCTAATTTTTTTTATTTAAAAATATTAAGAGAATCCATTTAGCATATGTTAAAAAATCTCTGTGATTATACAGAATATTATAAAGCTGCTGGTAGAATAATAATAGCTGCCATTTATTCATTATCTACCACCTGCGTGGACCTGTGCTGGGCCCTGTAGATCCATTATCTCACCTAGTCCTCAGACTGGCCAAGATTTTAGCTCCATTTTACTGATGAAGGAACTGAAGCTCAAACAGGTTAAGCAATTTTCTCTGGTCACACAGTCAGAAAGTAGCAGAGACATGATTTTAAGTGGGCTCTGACTTCAAAGCGCGTGACCTCATCAGGACTTCTGACATCTAGAATATTCGCAGTCAGGACCTATACCAGGTAATGCACTCCCCACCTCCATTCAGCAGCCCAGACAGGATCCTTCAGCCTGTTTTCCAGGACCCTGCTGCTGCATTTGCACTCTGTGCAGAAACACCACGTAAATTATTCATTTTCAAAGTTGGATAATGTGCCCGATGCATCTAATATTCACAGTAAACAACAACAACATTTGGAGAGTAGGTGCTCCACGCCGGGAAATAGCCTTATTTATCTTAATCCTTCCTTCTCTGTACACACATCTCCTTGTTCCTTCGGCACCTCCATGCACTGTTCCTCCCCTGGTTGAACACACATCACGTGTGGTTAGGGTATAATGGTACAAGTGCTTCTGCAAACATTCCTCACAATTTTAATTATCCTTAACTATTCTCTGGTGTCTGCTGAGTTTGGAAGACCAGGATGTGAAAAGACGATATCTTTGGCACACGAGTCTGAAGAAATGGATACAGTGAATGTTCCTAATTGTTTTCAGTTCTTCTCCCACCCATACACATTTATGGGGCTCCCTTTATGTCCCAGGCACTGTGCTAGACCAACAGTGAGATGAGAGGGAATATCATGCTGTCACCCAGAGAAGTCCCTAAAACATTTTCCATGTCTAAGGCTTTGTTTTAAGTTGTGCTTGCTTACAGGAACAGAGGCAGAACATTGGCAGATGGCCAAACCACACAACTGGTTCAAACCAGAAAGGTCCGCAATGGCAATGGGGTGCTGTGTGCAAAAGGAAATGCATGCAAACAGTGCCTTGTGCAAAAGGAAATGTGTGCAAAAGGTGCTGTGTGCAAGAAGGGAAGACCTGCACATGTCCAAAATGCCCCCATTCCAAGCGATGGTGCGGAGACCCGTCGCCCCCTTACATCCCATAAGAACCCTGCTCGCCTGCCCTTCCAGCACAAGCTGTTTTAGAGCACAAGCTCTGCCTCCTCCATTCATTGATCAGCAAATAACGTTTCTGCTCTGCTATTCCGGACCTAGTCTCGTTCTATTGGCACGAAAAGCTCTGGGCAAAAGGACCAACTTGCTGATCACCCATCCCTTAGGACTCGGTAACAATGCTTTTCCTTAAGGAGCTTGAAGTCGTGTAGGAGTGACGGGCAAACAGAACAAGTTTCATTCTAATATGGTAAGTGCTGTAGTAGAAGTGTGCACAGTGGGTGACGCTGAGGAGAGGCTGTGTGACAGACGGGTGGGGATGAAGGATAATCAAGTCCCAGATGTTGTGGTTAAGTATCTCGGCTGTGTCTGATGTCTCAGTTATGTACAGGAAGCTTGGTGTTGTTAGACCAGAGGTCTCACACTGCAGTCCCTGGAACTACATCTTGACACCTACCATGGACCAGGAGCTCCTCAAGCCCTGAGTACACAGAGGGAACAAACTAGAATCAATAGGAACCAACTTGCAGAAGCAGAGTCCCCTGCTGCCAAAAAGTTATATAGCCTTAGGTAAGTTACTTCTCTCTTTTGGACTCAATGTCTTGATCTGCAAAAGAGGGAAATTGAAGAAGATAATCACTAAAGCCCTTTTGTCAGCTTTAAATCCTTAAGAGTCTATGAAATAAAGATTTCCGAAGAGTTTGATTTTTTCCACTAAATATTATCCTGGTGAGTATAACCATGAGCCGTATACCATCCCTGGCTCTGGAGTTCAATGAGAACAAAATATGCGTGGTCTGTGCTCTTGTGGAATTCACCAGCTATGGGGAACACAATTTTAAACAAACAAACAAAATATATAACTATATATTATCAACGGTAGGGGCTTTGAAAGGAAAGTTTTTGAAAAATGTTTTGTTTTCTTAAGCAACTGGAACTTGTCTGTGGCTCTCCTGATCCTTTATGTACACGGTTAACATAACTGTCTTTTCGATTGGAGCATGATCTGGATGACATTCATCTGAGTGTCACCAAGGCCACATGCAGGTACAGGAACCCAAGAGAACGGGAGGCATTGCTGAGTCATTGAGGCTCCCCAGACCCTCCTCAGAGCTACCTAAGACCTCAAGACACCTGACTGACTAGGAGGGAGCAGCAAAGAAAAAGAAAGCATTTATGCCCAGGCTGGAGAGGGACAAGAGCCACGATTCTGCAGCAGCGCCAGATCTCATTTGGACCACGACACCAGGAAATAACTGTGAACTGACAAGTGTTTGTGGCTCAGGCTACAAGCAGACAGCAGTGAGAGGATCAAGGCTCCTCTGAGCTGCCCCCAAAGTACTTCATCCTGGCCAACGGGCTTTGTCAATGAATGGCTCACCAGGGAGAGCTGGGTTTCACTGTGAGCAATTGTTTAAATCCAGGCTTAAAGAAGCTAAGTGCTTCATTCTCAGTCATACGGCACTTTGTTGAGACTGCTACAGGGTGAAAGAGGAGAGGAGAAAGTACATTCATGATTCCAGCCTCTCGTATTTACCGTTGTGAATTTCCCAAGTTGTAAGTTACTGATCAGATTCAGAACGGAGAATCATGCCAGCCGGGCTTTATATTGTGCATATTCCTCAAAAGTTCTCTAGAAAGATTGTCACATTTTTCTCATCGTGACCCTAAAACTATCCACATAGCTTATCTGATTTTAAAAAACACCTTTAAAAGACATAGTCTGTTTAAGTGACCCATTCAAGGTCACCTAGTAAATGAATATCAGGCCACAAAGAGAACCAGGATAGTCCGATTCTTTCACTCTGTGTAATGGACCACGCTATGTTTCTTACTTTATTTTTTGCATTCTCAGGAACTACAAACTAGCCTAAAGCAAACTTCTATCCTGGGGAAAAATATACTTGGTCAACTTATAAACTGGAGAATTCACAGCAGAAAAAATAAAGTCCCTACGGAGAACAGGAAGAAAAGCTCCTGAATTTAATCCCTAGTTCCCATTCCCATCTCAGGCGTGAAGCGTGCTTCACCCTTCCATGCCTGGCTCAGGACCGAGCATCACAAGTACTAGATCTCTCTCTGGGTTGTCTTCAGGATAAAGAAACTGGAAATGAAACTGGACGAGGGTATCTTGTTCTTGGAGTAAGGGGGAGGGAGTCCAGGCAGGACAATGCATGGCAGGTAACTCTGTTATTGGGAAAGCCCCAATGCCTCCCAAACCCGGATGAGCTGTGTTTTTCCAAAGAGCTCTGTGACCAAAGGCCTTTGACACACAGTTCTACTGGGCAGTGAGAGTGACATCAAGTGGAGGTAAGAGTGAATGAAACAGCCAAGTTACCTTGGTGCTGTGGTGGAGGATTGTCACTCTGTGAAGCATGCTTCCGGTTTAGAGTTATATTTAGAGTTTGGATGTTGCTTCCACTCCATGCCCCTGTTCTCTCACCTGCGTATTTCTCCAGTGACCTCCTTGCACAGAAATTTGAGTTCTCCTTCACAGAGTGGGTCATTTTCTAAGCTTGGTCATTCTGGAGTCTTTGTGGGAACTGGAGAATGGGGTTTCTTTAGGGGATTCGTGTTACGTGAAGTTGAGTGCAATAAATATTGCGGACCACCTACTGTGTGCCAGGTACTGCGTTTGTAGTGAGAAGTTAAAGATGGTCCTGACACTCTGGAAGTTCACTGTCTAATTCAGAGTTAAAGACAATAAATACAGTGAGCACAGAGAAGGGATGTCTAATGCACCCCAACAGAAGAAGGTGATATTTGAGTTGAGTCTTGAGGGGATGAGCGAGCCACATAAAGCTTTAGGAGGTGAGGGCCTGGGTGACAGCCTGAGCAAAGTATGGAAAGGGATAATAGCATCACGGGCACAGAGAGAGATTTCAGGACTATGGGCTGAGATTTTGACGGGTTGATGTATTGGTCCCAGTTTCCTCCTCTGCAAGACGAGAGGGTGGACTCCAGGCTTGGCTTTCTCTGAGCACATTTCCCATGGAGAGGATGAATATGGAGGGTGATTGACCTGAGAGGCTCACCCAGTCTATGTGCCCCCGACGCCATTTCTTTGTTTGTTTTAAAGAGTGATGTAACTTTATTGAAAGATGCCAACATTACAATACCCCAGAAATTTAAATCTTTGAATCTATCCAAATCCATGCTGAAAGATTTTTAAAAATTGTGGTAAAATATACATAACATAAAATTTACCATTGTAACCATTTTTAAGTTTATAATTAGAGGTGGTAAAAATCACCTTGCTGTGCAACCACACCACTCTCCACCACCAGAACCTTTTCATCCTCCCCCACTGAACCTCTGAACCCATTAAACAATAGCTCCCCTATCCCTCCAGCCCCTGCGACCTGCCCCTTGTTTTGAATCACTGAGCTGTTCTTGCCTTTTGTGTACGAAGTCCCAGGCTGCTTTGCGACAGCACAAGAGAGATGGAACTATCCAAGAGAGTAGGCAGCTCCTGACAGAGGGACTCCTGACAGAGGGACAGCCATCAACTTTTTGGTTCTTACCACAACACCCATTAACACTGCATTTCTAAGCAGCGTCAAGAGTTTCTCCTTCAACTTAGGACATAGAACCCACCAGGGAAGCTTGAGCTCCCCCGAGAGTTTAGTGTCCTCATTGCCACAATCCTTGCCAAATACAAGGGAAAAAACTTGAATTGTTGGTGGCCGTGGGAAGGGAAGGGAGGAACAAGATTTGAGAGCCACTAGGGAGTTTCTAAGTACAACCTGTCCGTGTTCCTGAAATAGCACGTCCTCCCTTCCTCTCTCCTCACACGCTGGACTGCACTTCATAATCCTGCCAACACTTAAATCCCTTTTGCTTCCTAGACTGTCCAGAGCAATTGATAATGCTGATGCTTTAGGAAGCAATGCTGTGCTTTAAGTCAGTTTGGAACTCATGTTTCAGCAAGGGCCCACTGCGTTCCCAGGCATGGCAGAAATCAAGTGAAACGTAATGCATAGAGCCTGACCACCTCTGGTCCCAAAGGCTTGCTTGGAACTCCTCACAGGATGGAAACCTTCCTATTTCTGCATTAATCCTTGTCTGCTGGCCAAGTTCCAACTCAGGTAATTACATTCTCCCTTCCCCAAATCCCCCGGCAGACTTAGTCCTTTCCTATGTCTTCTTGTGATTTTTAGTTTTGGTGGCATTTTGCTCTTGACACAGCATTTTTCTGAAGAGATTTTGCCTTGAAATGAGAAGGCAGAGATGGGTGGGCCCATGAGCAATGTGTATTTTCTACAGAAGAACTGTAGGATGAAGAGAAGGTGGTGACGCAACACTGACCAGAGCAGAACCAAAGAGAATGACAGACTCATGAGATCCTCTGATCTGGTCCCCTCCCTCAGGTAGGTGCATTATTAGACTACTGATGTTGTTTATTGACTTCTTGGTACCAAGCCTGCATAACCCTCTAGAGTTAGACAGCCAGTTTGATCACTCTTTTGGCAAGTGATTAATTCACCTTCTAATGAAACCACTACTGCTTGGGTGTTGCTAATCCATCCCATGTTTCTTGTGTTTAATTGGCGAATGGCTTATTGTGCAGTTCCCCAGGGTTATGATCTCAATTTTACTTTGGGATAAAGGGGTTGTAGACATTTTTGGTTATTTGGGTTCAAAAAATCACTAAAACATGCCAGTGATTTCTTAGTAATTATATTTTAAATATCACCTAGCCCTCAAGATGGGATCAATTAGGTGACACACGTCAACTCACCAAGCATTTATCGAATACTTGTGCCACCTTCCACTGATGTGACCTTGAGGAAGTTAGCTAACAATTTCGTGCTTCAGTTTTCTCATTTGTAAAGGGGGGATGATGAGAATAACTACTTCATTAGATCATTGTGATGATTAAATGAAACTGAATGGAAAGCCATTATTATTATTATTTGTGTGTGTGTGTGAGGAAGATTGGCCCTGAGCTAACATCTGTGTCAATCTTCCTCTACCTTGTATGTGCGACACTGCCACAGCATGGCCTGATGAGCAGTGTATAGGACCCACCCAGGATCTGAACTGCCAAACCCTGGGCTGCCAAAACAGAGTGCATGAACGTAACCACTATGCCACTGGGCCAGCCCTGCCATTGTTATTGTTAATATTATTGTTATGACTACTACTCTTATCATTATTATTATAAAATACATTAAGCGAATTGTGCATTTAAGCATATTGTGAATTTAATGTAGAAGATAATGAAATAATCCAGAAATCTTTTAAATAGGATAAGGATACCAAGATGAGTAAGCAGTAGTCCCTGCTTATGGTCTAATGAAGGAGTCATCTATTCTTCTTCATTGCTGTAACCCTAACTCCTAGCTCCATGCCAGGCATTTTTAGTGGGTAGCCAATAAATATTTGTTGACAGAATGAACTTGCAAAGGACTTAAACATGAACACACAGATGGGAAATTACCAATGGGGGGAATTGAGGACAGCTTCATAGAGAAGTTTGCATTTGATCTGAATCTTTAAGAATGGATATGATTTTGATAGACAGTGAAGGAACTGAAAGAGATTCAAGTCATTTACTGGAACAGTGTTTCCCAAACATTTTTTGGGTCATAGCACATAAAGAAAATGGTAATTTATACGGACACTGGCCAAAGGCTCTACACTAGAAGATCATCCCCAAAAGAACAGAGACCTTGTCTATCTTGGTCAACTTTGTGTCTCCAACACCTCGGATAGTATGTGATGCATGTTAGTTGAATGGGAGTAGAGGGGAAAGCAGGAGCAAATACTTAGAACTGGTCTGTAAAATGTGCGATTTGGGCCATTGGAGCACAGGATTCATAAGAAAATGTAGGAAGAATCTAGAGAGACAGGTTGGAGGTAGATCTAGGTGGATTTTGAATGCTGTACCCAATTCGCCTTTAGTCAGTAGGGCACAGGATCCATCAAAGATTTTGCAACAGGGAGCTCTTAATAAAGAACCAATTCTGAGTGGGGGCTGTATAGAGTGGGAAACACTGGGAGAAGAGAATCAAGAAGGTGGCTATTTGCATTGTCTGGATGGCACGCAAGGAAGGACTGAAGTAGGGCAGAGGGAATGTGAAGGCAGGAGGTGAGGTTGACACTTGAGTGCAGAAATAGTCAGCAGGACATCACTAGCGTGAATGGAGAAAGGCAAGGCAAGAGTCACATTACCACTCATTGGCTATTTCGCCTCAGACGGTGTACTTAACTTCTCTCTGCCTGTTTCCTCATCTACAGAATGAGAGATCTGAACTATTCCTTCAGGCCCATTACTTTCTAGTATTTCAAATCTAGTATTTAATATTCTAATCTTATCAAACTCCCAATGGATTTGCAAGGTCTCCCTTCCTCACTCCCATGCCTTCGCCTTTTCAGTTTGTGGTGGCATTTTAGCTTCTTACTTTGGACTCCTTAGTCCTTTGAAAAGTTTCAGGTTAACATTTCATTAGAGTATGGCATATAAGTCCCTAGGGCATGGGCTGGAGTAGTCTTCCCTATGCTGTCTGAAGAATATTCAACTGGTAATTTCCTCCCTCCCTATATCTCTTGTTCTTTTGGTCTTCCGGGAAGACACCTGACAGACTTTCCTCTTATGAGTAAGGATTGTGTCTTATTCCTCTTTGTCAGTCTAAGCCTGGCATATAATAACCACTGAAGAATATGAAAAATGATTGAAAGAATGAATGAGTGAAGGAGTAAATTAGGTGATGATGGGGAGATATCTCTTCAATTTCATCTTACTGGCCCCTGGGAAGTTGTAGTCAGATGCATTACGACAGGGGACTGGTAACGTCACCTTTTGGTTTTTTCTCTCCTCAGGCACACTCAAGAATCTAAATGACTTTCTTAATCTTTGTTCTCCTACAACTATTGCTGTTATTTGCCACATAGCCTTTCCCACCCAGAAGTGGTTACCTGCCTAAGCTCATCTGAAGGCTGGGGAATCCATTGTGCCATCCTTCTCTCAGGACTAGAGTACCTACAGTTGTGTGCGTGGAAATTCCATCAGTGGTATCAACACAGATTTTCTAGGATAGAGACCTAGAATGAGTTAACAAGCACCGACACATTTGCTAAGCTTAAAAGAATACTCTATTATTGTGTGGCAATTGGTAAAGAACTTATTAATTAAGGATATAAGATAGAGAGAAATCTCCCAGGAGGCAAAAAGCCATTACAAAGACATTGTGGAGCCAATCTAGCAGTTAATGGAATACTCAGAGGTTCTCAGAAAAAAAAAAAAGAAGGGGTCACTTTTCAAAAGAATAGGTATCACCAAATTAGTGATATGCAGATTGAGGGGAAACTTACCAAAAGACAGGTAAAATTTAAAAACTGAGCAAAAAACCTCATAAGCATCTGTTTCAATCCACTCCAATCTTTCTATTGTAACGTCTCTGGATCCTAAACACACACCCACACCACCACAAAGCATAAAAGTAAATTGAGATGGAAATCGAAATCAGACTAGTGTTGCAAATTAGAATTAATAGTACATTTGCTTTTGTTCTGAGACAGGGGTGTCAGAGGCAAAATAAATAACTCATTTCAAATGCCTCTGAGTTGTTTGTTTAAGACGTAACTATCAAATTAACAAGAAATACCAGACTCTTCTCCATTTCCCTTCTTTGATTGTAAGTTTTCTCCCGACAGATTATCTTGTTGTAGGAGAACAGTGTTGTGTTTTAGAGAAGGATTTGGTGAGATGAGCCAAACACAGAGGATTACTCCGGAATTGGTTCCTCTGGAGTGATGATAGAGATCTTACATTCCTGTTCTATTAAGATATTTATCTTCCGAAGGCCTGAGAACTCCAGCCCTGGGAGCTGGAGGGGCTCATAGAGATGGGCTGTAGCAATCCTCCCAAACACAGTGTCACAAAGCACAGGATCACAGGACCCTAATAACTCAGTGTGTTGGACCCCACTGAGCCTTTCATCACTGAGGCAAAAGCAGACCTGAGAAATGTCTTCATCAGAGGAACAGCGTGTATGTCAAGAGCATGGAAATGAGAAAAATCAGGGATATTAGCTTGTTTACGTTGAAATTCAAGTGTAACCTGGACAATCCTCTGTACACAAATGGCACATTCATAAATTAAAAGTCGTGAATTATTTATTCCACATTTTGGGGGGAGGGGAGAGAGATGTATTTAAGTTAATGAGCACAAGATGGTTAAGTATAAAAAGCACTGGACATGGAATGAAAAATCTGGCTTTGAGTATATATGAGCAACTTCCTAGCTCTGTTATCATGACATATTGCTCATACTTTCTGAGGCTCCTCTATCTCATTTATAGACGGGGGTAAAATCATAGTTGCTCTGCCTGCCTCACAGAGTAGGTGTAAAGATTATATAAGATAAAGTGTGCCAGAACACAATACACCCTATAAAGGTGTTGTTGAAGATGATGATGACGATGGTGGTGATGAATTATCAGCTCATAGCAATTACCTTAGTCTGTCGTGAAAGAAAATGACTAAGTTTTGTGATAAATGAGGGTAGAAATGAAAAGACAGTTTTTGAGAAAGAAGTTCCATGAGAATGTAAATATTGATTATAACAGAAATGATTCCATAGTGCCATTAATATTCTGTTAAGCAGAATATATTTATTTGCCCTTCATCTTTAGACAAAACCGAAACCATAATAATACAGGCTGATAATGCAAATAAGGATGTATTATCAACAAATAACTGGCCACTTGATGTCAAACCTTCCCAAGTATATCCCCATACTTCAGCTCATTCTTTTCCTATGCCTGCTTCATCTGTCCAGGACCTCCATCACTGTTCCCTATCCTGAAGTTCAATGTCTTTTTCAACATTCTTGTTCTACATGCTTAATTTTTGAGTATCATTTTACTTGATATAAGAGATAGAGGCCAAACTGGAGTTGAACTTGGCTTTCTTTCTATAATCTACCTGCTAAGTACTACACCAAACATCCCCAAAATATGCGTCTCTTTCATCTTTGTCCTCCAGTCTCCAAATATGGTTAGATTTTTCTTTATTACTCTCTCCAGTTTTGTGAGCTTTTCGCATTGTGGGCCTCAGTCTTCCTGGGTCAATCTTTTTGCAGTTTTATATTTGAATTCATGAAAGAATTCTTCATCTAGTCACTTCCATTGGTTTCCGTAGACTAATCTCCCAACATTTTCTTTCGTAATTGGTATTGCTTGTGATTAAGGTACAAATTAATTTCTTAGTGTCTCTCAAATCCCTGAGTGTCTTTTAGGATTTCTGCTAGTCTTTGTTCATAGGACTATTTGGTGCTTAAGAGCTTGGCTCATGGAGAATCTCTATCCATGACTGAGGCTCTCTTCTTTGATTTTACAAAGTTTCTTGTAGAGCCCTGTACTTTCCCCACCACGATTCTCTGTTTTCACTGCCTGTTTATGCCTTAGGATTTTTAAACTTCCTATTCCCTCTGTCTGGAACATTCTTCCATATCTGTTCTTTACATGTCAGGCTCCCTCTCATCTAGTTTAAGTGTCTTATCCTCAGAAAGGACCTCCTTGGTGATAATAAAGTAGCCTTTGATATACACACACCCACTCATCCCCACACACACACTTACTCTATCTCATCACTCTGTTGATTGTTCTCGTGACGTTTAACATCATTGGTACCTGTCATGTTGGCTGATTGCTTCCCTGTGAGTTCTCTCTCCCCCGCTCCCACTCCATCCATCAGCTATGACTTGGACCTTGTTCATCTTGTTCACTGATGTTTCCCAGTTCTAGCACACCGTCCATTACACAGTAAATATGTGATGGAGGAATGAATGGTCTATTTCTGCATTATTCTGTAAGCTCTAAGCAGGCAGGATCTAAATGAATTAACTGAGTGAAAATGTATTAAAGGTAAAATCAAGTTTTAAAGCACAAATAGAATATAGATTATTTATCCCATAATTTCCATTTGATAGGTAAGTCTTCAAGGAAGTGAAATAATTTGTAAAAGTTTTTATTTTTCAGTGAATCATAAGGCTAGGAGTAGAACCTGTTTTGCCTTCTAGAGAATTAAGCGTTAATTAAAGATCCTCTTCCCACTGGCACTTATCAGCTTGGTTGTCCACCTTCTTCATAATTGTGCAACTTGAACTCTCTACTCCAGCCCACCAAACCAACAGGATGTGATTGTTGCTTGTTTTTTGTCCTTTTAGGCTGAAGAAGCTTTGCCCTAAGCTAACATCTATCACCAATCTTCCTCATTTTTTGCTTGAGGAAGATTAGCCCTGAGTTCACATCTGTGCCAGTCTTCCTCTATTTTGTCTGTGGGTCACCACCACAGCATGGCTGATGAGTGGTATAGGTCCATGCCCAGGATCCCAACTGACAAACCTGGGCTGCCAAAGCAGAGCATGCTGAACTTAACCACTATGCAGTGGGGCCAGCCCCCATGTGGCTTGTTTCTTAACAGCAGTAGCAAATCTGGCTCTCTCTATTGTACTAAGCAGAATCTCCTCCCATCCACCCCTACTTGCAGAAGACCTGCTCAAAAGATCTTTTATCTTTTTGAAGTTTTACTTGAGTAAGCTCCATCAATTCTAGTCTTATCAGGTGCTCTGTAAATTATTTAGACCTTTATACCCTTGCCTTTCTGCCCAGTGGTAGAACTGGGACTCCTGTTTCATTTATATTTCCTCACTGTGGTAGATAGAAAAAAATGACCACAATATTTTGAAGCTCCTCTCATGAAGAGATGGAGTCTATTCCTCCATCAGATTCTATTTCTTGATTCTAGGCTTAGCTATGTGACTTGCTTTGGCCAATGGAAGATTAACAAATATGTTTCAAACAGAGGCTCAGAAATTGCTTTCGATATTAGAGTTTGCCTTCTCTCTCTGCAATTAGAATCCTGAGGCCATCTTATGAAAAAGCACAAACTAGCCTTCTGGAAAGGCTATATCAAGGAAAACCTAGGTGTCTTGGCCGGCTGCCTTCCAACTGCTAGACATATGAGTGGGGCCATCTTAGACCACTCAGCCCTCAATCTATTTGCCAATTGACTGTAGACATATGAGTGAGCCCAGGTGAGACCATCAAAAGAACTGCACAAATGAACCCAGCCCAAATTGCCAACCTATGGAATTGTGAGCTAACAAATGATTATTGTTTTAAGTCACTAAGTTCTGGGATGGTTTGTTACACAGCAAAAGATAACTAATACACACACTGAGCCTCCTACATTGCTTTCCATTCAGCTTTATTTGCTACTTCTCAGGTACACTTCAGTAGTGGATGATCCATTTATCCCCATTTCACAGAGAGGAAAAATCAATGTCAAGTGGCTTTTCTAGTATTGATGCCCTGACATGCTTAATTCTTTAGATCCCATGCATTAAAGATAAATCCTCTTAAGACACTTTTCAAGGGAGCAGACACTAAAAATGTTTAGAAGCGAATTAGGATGTTAACAATGTGCAGACAGTTCTTGAAGGCTGGACTCTAAAACTACAAGCATAAGTTGAAATTGGTTGTTGTTAGCTCCATCGAGTTGATTCCAGCTCCCGGTGACCCTGTGGACAGCAGAGCAGAGCCCTGCTTGATCTTTTTGCAACATCCTCTCCCCTTCTGGCTCTATAACAGGCAGTGCTCTGTTGCTATTCATAAAGTTTTCCTGGCCAATTTTTTGGAAGTGGGTGGGCCAGGTCCTTCTTCCTAGTCTGCCTTTGTCTGGAAGCTCTGCTAAAACCTGTCCACCATGGGTGACTCTACTGGTATTTGAAATCCTGGTGGCCCAGCCTTCAGCATCACAGAAACACATAGCTGCCACAATATGACACCTGACAGATGGGTGGCATGGTTCCCTAACTGGGAAATGAACCCCAGGCCGCAGTGGCGAGAGCACCGCATCTAAGTCATTAGACCACCAGGGCCGGCTATGAGCTTAGATAGGGTTTATAAAATTAAAAGAGCCAGAATCCAATTTTGTTGGTTTACCTCTTATTTTCTAACCATCACCTATTGAACTGTGTACAAAACATCAAGACTGTTCCAAGGCTGCATTCGCTAGAACCCACCCAATAATAATCACAATAATTATTGGTAATAATTATGGACCACCTTCTAAGGGTCAGGTACATTTCAAATCCATTACCTCTGATGTCATAGTAACCCTATTAATAGGGATAATTTCCCTTTTACAGAACAGGAAGCTAAGGCCTGGAGAAGTTAGGAAACTAGCTCCAAAACACACAGCCAGGAAGGCAGAGAACTGAAATTCCAGCCAGGGTTAGCCTACGCACTTTCTCGTTTACCGCTTTTCTCTTTTGGATTGACTGGGTCCCTTTCCTGTTTCCTTTCACACATTAAGGATGCAAGTCATGAGCCCCACATCCCGGGATACCTGCAGGGACTGTTCCTCAGCGAGAAAGCAGAGTCTCTGTCATGTATCAAAATGTAAGTGATCTCACTTTCAAACAGCTTAAGTCTGTCACCCTGGGTCTACCCCCGGAAAAGCCTCCTATTTATCTACAGCTCTTACTTTTCAACCCAAGTTTTGGGGAGGCAAAAGGGAATACCTTAAGTCATGAAGTAGACACATTTCTTCCTAACTCGGAGCCAAATCACGTACAATAGTACTTTCCCAAACTTCTGGATTAAATTCCTAAAATACCCTCGAAGGAGACCTTAATATTTAAAAACTTAAGAGAGGCCAGCCTTGATGCAAGGAACAGCATTACAAGCATTTTTTATGTTCCCAATAATAGAACAATACACAGCACACTTATCTCCATTAATGACATTTTACCCATCTTAAAGGAGTAAAAATAGACACTGTGCTTTTAATTTAATCGATCATCTCCTACCTGCTAGTTACATTTTACTATCTCCCGTCCCCCTCAGTTACAACTTATAAAATCATTTCACTTTGTCGCATCTGATAGATATTTGTTTTCTATCTGCTCCATATACAGATGCCGCTACAATTTTGTGACTTCACAGTCCTGCTTCCTGGATTCCACCTCTCGGGTTCTCTTATTTGCATTTATGTGTAGACATATCTGCGTCCCCTCCTTGACAGCTGGCATCTGACATTAGTCCTCTTGGTATCCCCATGCCTGGGACAGTTCCTAACACATATGGGGGCTTAATGAGTGTCACATTGAATTATACTTTTTGTATCTCCACTCTATACCTTTCGCACATAGAAGGCATTCCTTCAATATTGGTGAATTACGCAATTGATGGAGGAACGATGGGAATGATCATACTAAGAGAAATTAATCATGATTGTAGGCAGATCTTAGGGGCAGAGATAAATGACAATTTCCTCCTTCTGTTTTCATTTATCTTTAGAGAGACAGGGTTTCTTTCCTTTATCAATTCCATATCCCTTGTACTCCAAACTAGTATCTAACCTTGTTAAAATGAACCCCTTTCTTTTCCCCACAAGGCCAATTTCATAATTATATATTCTGTTTACTTACATATCAACCATTTTAAGAATTACAGCAACCTGACTATCACAAAGTTTGTAAGGATTAAGTGGCCAAAGACACTTAAACAACACAGCTTAGCATTCTTTCAGTTCCCTTAAAAACAGCAGAGTTCTAAAGAAACCAAATTGCAGAATCCAATTCAGGATGTAGATTAGCCCAAAGAAAAGGAAATAATGACAGGAATTCCTCCTTGGCAGGTTATAACTACTAAGCTAAAATTCATGCATCTGGAAAATATTATAGCATTAAAAAAACCTGATTTCCCTTGAATTAGGACCCGCTCTGATTTGGCTCCTCTTGCATCTGCTTTAACCAAAGGCTTGTCGAAATGAAGTTATCTAAATGTCTGTGCTGGGTGATCAGGCAGCACCAGGATGGCACAAAAGAGATGAGAAAAGAGCAAGAGGAAAGGAATATGTCACATCTTGACTACAGGGCGACAGTGCAAAACATCTAATCACAGCAGTGCCAGGGAACTTGAACCTGTCCAAAAAGATCCCTTGCTCTCCATGTTTAATTGCCGTTGATGGCTGCTGGCCAGTCATGCATGACAATGTGTGCGTGTCTCGCTGCTCCCTGCCTGTGCTCATTCCTGTCAGCTTTCACTCCAGGTGATGAACACAGTCCTCGGACCATGTGAGGGGGATCTGGGCCAGAGATGGGGGGGCAGGGTGGGCTGGAGGACCTCCTCACGGACACAAAGCAGCTTGTACTCCAATAACTGATGGCTAGGCAGAGGTCTTTTAGAAATAGAAACGTTATAACCAGCTTCAATCTCTTACTTCTTTTCCCTGAGTACGCAGCATATCTGTTTTCCTCTCAAGGAAAACAAAACTAGGACACACCATGCAAACGGGTAGGACATCTGTGACCTGAGGTATGTCAATTGGCAGCATGCAAATCTCCTGTTTGGTCGATTCTATTTGAGCACATGCTTGAGGATGGATAGAGAAATTTGAATTACACTAAAAGACTACTCAATAGTTTTAAACCTCTTCTTTCTGTCTGCACAAAAGGCAAAATCATGTTTCTATTGATTCCAATGACAAGAAAAACTCTCTGAGTTCTTGGGGAAAAGATGGTTTATTAAGTCTAATGTGGTGTTGATAATTCGGAAGGAATGCATGGATCCTCTTGCAGCCTAATACTTCATATTTAGTGTGAGATAAGTCTAGAAGTTCTCTGGAGTTTCAGACCCCTGGATAGGCTTCTTTGAAGCACGAATCAGTGAGAAATCTCAAAGCACAAAAGTTCCAGGGAGAACGAAATGGTGAGGTTCAGTTTAGGAACCACTTTCTGCAGAAGGCCTGTCTCTTGTCTACATTCTGTGCAGTGTTGGGAAGAGCTTAACTTCTCTCTGGCTTTACTTGCTTTATCTCTAAAAATAGACATTTCTGCCTCATGAAGATGCCATGAGGATTCAATGAGCTGACGTCTACGTATGAGCTTCCTCTGCAGATAAATAGACAAACTGCAGGCATGTGAGGACAAGGATGTATGGTCTAGTTATTTTTGCAGACTTAGTGACAGAGCATAATGATAAATGGTACAAGTTCTGAAATGAGTCAGGACTAGATTTGAAGACTGACTCTGTTACCTACTAGCTGTTTGTCTTGTGTTAATTTTCTCATCTTAAAATGGAGACAATTATTCTTACCCGAGAAACAGTTGAGAGGATGTGCTGAAAAGATCTGACACAGAGGCCAGCGCAGTGGCGCAGCTGTTAAGTTCGCACGTTCCGCTTCTTGGTGGGGGTTCTCTGGTTCGGATCCCGGATGCGGACATGGCAATGCTTGGCAAGCCATGCTGTGGTAGGCGTCCGACATATAAACGGGAGGAAGTTGGGCACGGACATCAGCTAAGGGCCAGTCTTCCTCAGCAAAAAGAGGAGGATTGGCAGCAGATGTTAGCTCAGGGCTAATCTTCCTCAAAAAAAAAAAAAAAAAAATCTGACACAGTAAATGTTGAATAAATAGTAGGTAGTTGCTAGCTCCAAGCTCATGGCATATATGTTCAGAACAAAAATCCAGAAATAAGTATATCATATTGAAGATTAAATCATCTGTGGCAGGAATATAATTGTTGTTGATTGGCAATTTGACATAAACTGTATAAATATCTTACTATTTTCTCAGCAAGAACCAAAAACAAAGGTTGGGAGCAAGCAAATTTCATTTCAGTATCATAAAGACTCTTTCCTCCACAGTAAAACTAGTTTCATTTTTTCTGTTATATAAACAACACCTGCTCATTGTGAAAATTAAAAAAGAAGAAGCAAATCAATCAATAAAGGTAAAGAGAAGAAAATAAAAATCACTTGATATTCTACCATCCTGTGATAATCACCATTAACATTTAGTAACGAGCAGAATGAAGTAAGCAAGATGGCCGAATAGGATGTTCTTCACCAGTATCCTTCCCTCAACAACAGCATTTGGCATCCATCTAAGGACAGAAGTGCCTTTGTGGGAGCTGTGGGATCCAGCACGGTGCTCAAGGTACTCCAGAGGAGTCTTGACCATCTGTGCATTGGGTGACAGGCAGACAGACCTCAGTCCCGGCTGCAGACCCTGCAGCAGCCTGTGAACCAGCTCCAGTCCCTCTCAGCCATGGTCTGGGGGTCCCTGGAGGATACTGTCTTAGACAATCACCCACAGATGAGAGAGCTGATGTGGAAGTCCTGGTTTCCAGAGAAGACCCAGAACACCATTAGAGCAAAAATATGAGTTTGGATGCATTGGAGAGGGTAACAAGAACAGTTTGACTTTACCCATGTGACCCCTCTTCCAAGGCAGCAGAGCTCAGTGCCAAGAGAAACCTCTTTGGCCTGTGATTTCTTCTGCAGGGTAAAGTGTGAGGGTGTGAGTGAGCACCCAGCTTGCCCAGCCGTGCAGGATGCTGCCAAAGTGGCCCGTTTCTCTCTCACCCCATCCAGGGTACTGAGGATTGAGCTGCATTACAGGGGGGCTGGAAGCTGCTGGGAGAACAGCAGCTAGGACTCTCAGAGGGCATTATGGGGACATGAATCCTACTTATCAGGTCATGGACTCCAACAAAAAGCCTTCCCACAAGATGCTAGGGATGTCTCGCCCATGGGTTCGCCCAACTGGCCTATGAGCACACCCAACACTCCATATGCCTCACATACTCATATCCATGCTGTGGCCGGCCCCCTGTACATGCTCCCAATGGTAAGGAGAGTGAGGTTTGGCAGATAGCTAGTGAGAACTTGCAGAAAGCTGGCCCAAACCTGTGGTCTGTGGAAACGCCACAAACTTGAGTTTTAGTACTACCCTTTGGAAAGCAAAAGAGAGGCTTTCAGCACCTGGACTAGTGCATAGTGGGGTCAAGAGAGGGCATACAAGCTTAAGAATTCTCCTTAAGAAGGAGAAGGAAGTGTGGAGCAGGTATATCCATAGAAGATTTGAAAAAAGAAGCCCTAGCAGGGCTAAATGATAGTATTTCTTTTCTGAAGTCAGTCAGTAAAGACTGGAGGAGATTTTCTACTTCACATGTTAAGACAGAAACACAAGACTTCAAAGAACAAGAAAAACTGAAGAAACATGGTACTACCAAAGAATCATAATACTTTCCAGTAACCAGCTCCAAATACATGTGATTTACCCTACAAAGAATTCAAAATAGCTATTTTAAGGAAGCTTAATGAGCTACAAGAAAACACAGAAAGACAATTCAAAGGAATCAGGAAAATAATACACAAACATAATGAGAAGTTTAACAAAGAGATAGAAATCATCAAAAAGTACAAAACAGAAATTCTGGAGCTTGAAAATACAATGAATGAATTGAAAAAAAAAATGTAAGAGAGAACATCAACAGCAGAATGCAACAATTAGAATAAAGAATCTGTAAATTAGAAGATAGGATCCTTCAAATAGCCCAGTTAGAGGAAAACACAGAAAAAAGAACAAAAAAGAGTCAAGAAAGTCGATGTGATCTATGGGATACCATCAAAAGAAACACTCTGCAAATTATTGGAATCTCAGAAGGAGAACAGTGGGAGAAGGGAGAGGAAAGCTTATTTAAAGAAATAATGGCTGAGAACTTCCCAAATCTGGGGAGAGATTTGGACATCCAAGTTCATGAAACTCATAATCTCCAAAACAAACTCCACATAACGAAATCTTCTCCAAGACACATTATAATAAAACTGTCAAAAATCAAAGACAAAGAGAGACTCTTAAAAGCAGCAAGAAAAAAGAAGCTTGTAACTTAGAAAGGACTCTCTGTAAGGCTATCAGCAGATTTCTCAACAGACACCTTACATGCCAAGAGAGAGTGGGATGATTTATTCAAAGTGCTGAAAGAAAACACCATCTATGACAAGACCACATCTAATGTCACTCTTAACAATGAAAGTTTGAAATCTTTCCTTCTAACATCAGGAACAAGACAAGTGTGCCCACTTTCACCAACCCCATTCAACACAGTACTGGAAGTCCTAGCCAGAGTAATTAAACAAGAAAAAGAAGGCATCCAAATTGGAAAGGAAGAAGTAAAACTGTTTCTATTTGCAGTTGATATGATCTTATACGTAGAAAATCCTAAAGACTTCATCAAAAAACTATTAGAACTAATAAACAAATTTAGTAGTTACAGGATACAAAATCAACACACGGAAATCAGCTGAATCTCTATATACCAACAGCAAAATATCTGAAAAAGTAATAAAGAAAACAATCCCATTTATAACAGTATCAAAACCAATGAGATACTTAGGAATAAAGTTAACCAAAGAGATGAAAGGTCGGTACACTGAAAACTATAAGACTCTGATGAAAGAAATTGAAGAAGATATAAATAAATAGAAAGATATGCCATGTTCATGGATCAGAAGAATTGATATTGTGAAATGTCCATAAAACCCAAAGCCATCTATAGATTTAATGCAATCTCTACCAAAATTCCAATGTCATTTTTAGTATAAGTAGAAAAAACAGTTCTAAATTCATATGGGACCACACAAGATCCCAGGTAGCCAAAGCAATCCTGAGAAAGAGGAACAAACCTAGAGACATCACACTTCCTGATTTCAAACTATACTGCAAAGCTATAGTAATCAAAACAGTATGGTACTAGCATGAATATAGACACACAGACCAATGAAATAAAATAGAAAGCCTAGAAATAAACCATTGCGTATGCAATCAACTAATATTTCATGAAAGAGCCAAGAATACTCAATGAAGAAAGGATAGTCTTTTCAATAAATGGTGTTGGGAAAACTGGATAAACACATGCGTAAGAATGAAATTGGACTCCTAGCTTAAACCACACATGAATATTAACTCAAAATGAATTAAAGACTTAAACATAAAACCTGAAACCATAAAACTCCTGGAAGAAAACATTGGGAAAAAACTCCTTGATTTTGGTCTTGGCAGCAATCTTTTAGATTGACCCCAAAAGCACAAGCAACAAAAGCAAAAACAAATAAGTGGGACTACGTCAGACTAAAACGCCACTGCACAGAAAAGGAAACAATCAACAAAATGAAAAGGTAAGTGATGGAATGGGAGAAAATATTTGCAAACCACATATCTGATAAGGGGTTAATATTCAAAATATATAATGAACCCATATAACTCAATAGCAAAGAAACAATCTGATTTTAAAACAGGCAGTGGGCCTAAATAGACATTTTTCCAAAGAAGACATGGCCAACAGGTACCTGAAAAGATGCTCTACATCAATAATCATTAGGTAAATGCAAATCGAAACCACAGTGAGCTATCACCTCACACTTGTTGGAATTATCAAATAGACAAGAGGTAACAAGTGTTGGTGAGGATGTGGAGAAAAGGGAAACACTAACAGACGGAATGTAAATTGGTGTGACCACTATGGAAAACAGTATGGAGATTCCTCAAAAAATTAAAAATATAACTATGATGTGAGCCAGGAGTCCCACTTCTGGATATATGTCCAAAGGAAGTGAAATCAGGATCTCTAAGAGATATCTGCACTCCCATGTTCATTGCAGCATTATTCAAAATTGCCAAGATATGGAAACAACCTAAACGTTTGTCTATAGAGGAATGAAAAAAGAACATGTGATGTATGTATACATATATGATGGAATATTTTTCAGCTACGAGAAAGAAAGAAACTGCCATTTGGGACAACATGAATGGAACTGAGGACATTATGCTAAGTGAATTAAGTCAGACAGAGAAAGACAAATACTGTATGACATCACTTATATGGGGAATCTAAAAAAGAAGAACTCAGTAACAGAGAGCAGAGTTGCCAGGGTCTTGGGCTATGGGGAAAATGGGAGAAGTTGGTCAAAGGGCACAAACTTCCAGTTATAAGATGACTAAGTTTTGGGGATCTAATGTACAATATGGTGACTATCGTTAACCATACTGTATCATATATTTGAAGATTGCTAAGAGAGTAGACCTTAAATGTTCTCACCACAAAAAAGTGGTACTACGTGTGGTAATGAAGGTGTTAACTAGCCATACTATGGTAATTGTTTCACAATATACATGTATCAAATCATCATGTCGTACGCCTTAAACTTACAGAATGTTACATGTCATTTACATCTCAATAAAGCTGGAAAATAAAACAAATTTTTAAAATTTTAAAAACATTTAGTAACCATTCTTTCATGCATGTGATTTTGTATATATATACATATGTATTACAAATGAGGTCATATTATAATTATGATTGACATTTTCATTTTTAGCTGGTCCACATTCTTTTACTCAATCTCTTTTTTGGTTTTGAATTATTTTCCAAGAATGCATAACTGGTAATGTATGTGTGTCAGAGACTGGCTTATTTCTCACCAAACCAGTTTTTTTTTTTTCCTGGACACTGAGTCGCACTGCACTGGCCAAACTCCCATGCAGCTTGGGGTGGCCATGTGACCGATTTCCAGCCAATGGAATGTGAGAAGCGACATATACCACTTCCGGATCTAGCACAGAAAGTCTTTCCATGCTTGATCTTCCTTGCTCTCTCCCCTTGGATTTGATGCAGATGAGTAGTGTCTTGGAAGTCTTGTGCTGAAGATGATAGAATAAAAATAATGAAAGGGAAGGGGTTTCCTGAACCACTGCCTGGAAGAGATCTGCCTCCCCTCAGGAATACCCCTCTCCCTCCTTTTGGACTTTACACGAGCGACAATTAAACCTCTATTGTATTAAATCTCTGAAATGTCAGGGTGTATTTTCACAGCAGCTTAAACTGCCTTGACTAATACAGTATGAGTGAGCGTTTTCTCACAACTCTACCAACAATAAGTGTTATTATTCTTTCACTTTTTCCAGTCAGCGAGGAAATGATATTTCTTTGTTACTTTCTTTTATGTTTCCCTAAGTGAATGTGAATTCACCTTCAAATGTGGTTGGCAAATCAGACTTGAATGTCTATACATTTTCTATTCATAACCTTTGCCTGTTCCTCTACAATATTGTTTGAATTTTTGTTCTCAATTTATAATCACTCTTTGTTGACTGTAGATTTATCTGTCAAAAGTATTGAAGATATTTCTTCACAATTTATCATTTGTCTCATAATAAAATAAAGCATTTAAAATCAGTGTTTAAATGGGTAGAAACTAAAGTCAATTCCTTACATTTGAATCTCAGCTAAATATATACAAGCTATGTGATCTTGACATATTATCTTTCTGTGCCTGATCCTCCTCCTCAGTAAAATGGGGGTAACATCTAGGATGGTATAAATAAGGGAATATACACAAAAACATTTGGATAGTGTCTGGTATATGTACAGTACTCAATAAAATGTTAAATAGTATTACTTCCTTTATCATATATCTTGCCATACCAAATTAAATAAAATTGTATGTAATCAAATGTATCTATCTTAGTTTCCGTTCTGTCCACATACCCTACATTACTTATACAGCTTCCTACATTTGCTTGAAAATTTGTTATTGTTTTCTTTGTAAAAATGAATTATTATTTTTCCACTGGTCCATTTTTCTATTCCTTTGCCAAACCATATGCTTTTGCTTACAAAGGATTTATAACATAGTTTAACTTGTAGTAAGGCAAATGCCCCATTGCCATTCTTCTCTCTTATTTTTCTTGGATATTTTAGCCTAAATATTTTGCTTTTGGAATATTATTGGTTTAAAAAAACAACCAAAGAAAGTTTGTATTGGGATTCTAATTAGATCTACATTAATTTTACACATCAGTTTTTTAAAGTTGATATTTTATTATCTTATGTCTTCCTATGTGTCTTAAGTCGGCTTGGGTTGCCGTAACAAAATACCGTAAACTGAGTGGGTTACAAACAACAGAAATTTATTTTTCACAGTTCTAGAGCCTGAGATGTCCAAAATCAAGGTGCTGGCAGATGCAGCGTCTGGTGAGGACCGGCTTTCTGGTTTATAGGTGGCCATCTTTTCTGTGTCCTCACATGGTGGAAGATGCAAGGGGGCTTTCTGGGGTCTCATTTACAGGGGCATTAATATGGTTCATGAGGGCTCTATCCTCATGACCTAAGCACTTCCCAAAGGTCCCACCTCCAAATACCATCACTTTAGGGGTTAAGTTTCAACATGTGAATTGGCGGGGGTGGGGTACACGACAATACACAAATATTCAGTCTATGGCACTATCCAAGATAACAGTATATCTTCCCATTTGTTTAGATCTGTTTTATGTCCTTAAAGTGAATCTGTTTTTCTAGTAGAAGTTCCGTACCTTTCTTATTAATTTTTAAGTATTGATAGTCTTTTGTCAATTAATCAATGAAACTTTTTTCCTCCTTTTTATTTCTACCTAATTATTGCTAGGATAAATAAAAATTATTGATTTTAAAGATATGTTTCTTGCATCAGGTCATCTTACCTTGTTAATTCTGGCAGGGTTTTTTTTTTTCATTTCGCTTGAATGTCTTAAATTTTCTAGATATAAAGAACCATATTAGCAAAAGAGAAAGAATGTAATTTCCTCTTTTCAAAACTTTATATTTATTATTTCATTTCTTGTCTTTTAGTATATGCTGAAACCTCAAAACAAGAATAGAAATGGCAAGTACCCTGTCTTGTTCCTGATTTTAATGAAAATAGGCTTACCTCTAAGCGAGAAGGATTTTCTCCTACCTTATCTTCTGTTAACTTTATAGTTTTATCTTCCACATTTAGTTCTTTTATCCATCTTGAGTCTGTCATTGTATTTGGTGTTAAATAGACATACATTTTATTTTTCTCTGTCGAGTGAGTCAACATCATCTCTAAATTGTCTGTTCTTTCTTTCTGAATTTGTGATAGCCTTTTATCAAAAATTAAATTCATGTTGGTTTGGTCCTAAGAGTTCTAATCTTTCCATTGGGCTATTCATCCATTCTTGAATTGTATCATAATGAACTGCCATGGTTTTTAAGCATCTCTTCATGTCCTGTAAGCGAAGTCTCCCCTCTTCACTCTTTTTTTCCACGGCTACTTAACTTTTAGTGGACCTTTATTTTTCCTTCTGGAATTTTTAAAATAAATTATTGATTAGAGTTTAGAATACATCTTTGAGTTCCTCAAAAATATAGCTTTTTACTTTAATTTTAGTTGAGATTGTAATAAATATTGGGATAATTAGTATTTTTGTAATTTTAAGTTGTCTCGCCCAACAACATAGGATGTCTTTTTATTTGCATCTGAAAAAATACCTACTCTGCCTTTTTTCTGATTTTTGATTTTTTCTTCTGCAGTAACACTGGTTTATAACATTATATAAATTTCAGGCGTACATCGTTATATATTTCGATTTCTGTGTAGATTACAAGTTCACCACGCAAAAATTAATTACAATCCATCACCACACACATGTCTAATCACTCAATTTATTTTTGTTTTCTTTTTTTCTCAATGGATTTAAATCTAGTGTTATCTTTTATATTCAATCTCCCCTGTTTCTGCGGTTATGACTTCTTTCTTATTCTAATTTTGATTGTTTTTTCTCTTTCTCTTTTTCCTTAATTAGGCTCCAAGGTGTTTATCTATTTTATAAGTTCCCTTTCTTTTTATTTTCCCAAAGAAGAAAGACTTCCATTTTTGAAATTCTATTATTTTCTATTTCATTTATTACAGTTTTTATCTTTATTATTTTCCTCTTTTTGTTTGTTGTTTTATTTTGAGGAACTTAAAAAAATCTCAAAATGACTAGTGAGTCAATTAATTTCTAGTCTTTGGATTTTAATAATAAATACTGTTAAAGCCATAAGCCTAGACATACAATTGTGTTAGGTGAAATACGCCTTTTTATTGCTTTCTAAATATTCTTCTTCAAGCAAGGAGAGTGTCTCTTAATTTCCAAATGGTTAAGGGAAGACTTTTGATCATCTTTTCATTATTTATTCATAATAGTGTTGGGCTATAATTAGAGGATATGGCCTTTAAAATCATGTTTAAAGATTTTCTTTGAGATTTTCTTTGTACTCAAATACATGACCAATTTTTGTTAGTATTTACTGGAAATATAAAGGCAATGTATGGTCTATATTCATAGTATATAAAGTTGATCAATTGTAATTTCCATTTCCTTAATATATGTCCTTAGTTATTCTTTATCAACTATAGTTACCTAATTCTAAAAGATGCATATTTAAATTACCCACAATGATTATTTTTTAGCTAGTACTTTTTGCATTTCTTTAGCTATTTTGCTTTATATGTTTAGCTGCTTTATTGTTTGATAACCACAGATTTATTACTCAGATCTTCTTTGTAGATTGCCTTTTATTACTATATACTCTCCCTCTTTATTCTGCCTCCTTCTTCAAATATTACTTTTCTCCTTGTCTGACTTTCACATAACTTCTGCTTTCTCCTCCTCATCCTTCTTCTTCCATGTACTAGGTATTTCATTGTCTGTCCTATTATTTTCAATATTTTTTAAATTGCTTTTTAAAAATGTGTTTCTTGTAAATGATATAACTGAGTTTTGCTTTTTAGTCCAACGTGATGTTCTTTCATTAGGAGAATTTAGCCCATGCATCTTTAGTGTCACAACTGGTATCTTTGATATTATTCTTACCATTTTATTTCTCTGTGATTACTTTGTTATTTCCTTTATCTTTCCTCTTTCTGGTTTTATCAAATCTCCATTCATTCTCTTTCCACCGTTTTTAATTTATAAGTTCTATTATTTTCATTTTTTATAATTCTACTAGTGATTATCTTTCCATTCCTGACAGTCATAATCAAACACATATGTCTGTACTCCTTTATGGAAACAAGATGGCTAGTAATGTACCCTCTATTTTTTTCTTCCACTGCTTCTGTCCATCCCAATAAGATGCAACTTTCAGAAGCTTTTTATGTATCCAGTCCACAGTACACATAGCACCTCCCATAAATACAGTACTTGGGAAGCTTTTATTCCCCACTTTTCCTACACCCACTAACTCCTATTTTGCTTCAATAATGTAACACTTTTTCTTTGGGGTAATTATTGGATTTTCCTTTACGGAATGTCATTTCTACTTTAACATCATTATTTAGCATTTATATCACACGTTGGTCTATCATTAATTGTTTAGATTTAACTGTAGGTATTGCAGTGTTTATTGTTCATCACTTGCTTTCTCATTTCTTTATCTTCTATCTTAAAATCTCTGTTCTGATTCACTTGCTGTTTGATGAAAGCTTTTTTGTGAGTACTCTCTTCAGATAGAGTGCATATCTATGAATTTCTTTCTTTCATTCTGATGGGTAAATATTATCTCAGCTGGGAGTAGTTTTTGGGGCTCACAGTCTTTACATCCAGTAGTCATAGCTGTTATTCTGAAAATCTTCTAGTTTTCAATGCTGTAGCCGAGAGGTCTGATGTTTGTCTGATTCTTCTTCTTTTTCTTTTATTAAGTAATTTGTGTTACTCAGTCTAGAATATTTAGAAGCTTCTCCTGGAGTTCAGAAATTTTACCATGCACTAAATTTGTGCTTTATCATTAAGCCTGCCTAGAACTTCATGAACACTTTCAAAATGCCAACTGAAGTCTTGTCTTTCTATTATGTGCTGAGTTCATGCCTCTCCTCCATCTATTCCTTTTTCCTCTTCTGAAACTCTTACTATTTGCACTTTAGAGCTCCTGGAACTACTGAAATTTTTAAAATTTGATAAGTATTTTTTCCAGAAAGCATTTTATGCTGTAATTAAGTCTTTTTATATGTTTTTATTTATATGTTTTTCCTTTGTGGCTATTCAAGCTGCCGTCTGTCTCCCTTGGAAAGTTCTAGTTCATATTCTGGGTACTCTGCTTATGTTTCGTCTCTCTGGTTACTGATCCCCTTAAATGAGTTATGTTCCCCTTTTCCTTGTCATGATTGAATTCATCCTTGAGACTCAGCTCTTGCTGCTGGGGTAGCTTAAAAGTTAGCAATTCCATATAGTTGGAGGAACAGCAGTCACTGCACTAAGTCAAAGATACACCAGCTGGCAAGTGGCCAATTTCTTGTTAAGAAAGTTTCCCATTTCTCCAGCTTCAAAAGCTGGTGCTTTCCCAGCTTTTGAGGTTGGTAGAACTCAAACTGCTTGTTCAAAAACTCCCCAGTGTCTCTTCCAAGAACACTCATGCAGCCCAGCATTGCCACTCTCTCTGGTCCATGGATTTCTACAGGCCAAGTATTATGCAGGGAAAAAAGTCCTGTTCTGGCCCACACCACCCTCCAGGCCCCGCCTGTCTAGTGGTTGGATCAGCTCAAGAGTTGTTTGGCTTGAAGGTGGCTGGGGAGAGTGGACATATGGAAGATACTCTCTATTCCAAGAACTATCCACATCAAATCTTTCTTAAATCAAATGAGATCTTCTGGTTATTGGTTATCCTGTAGCTATTAGTAATAAACATCTTTATAAGTAGTGGGGTTTTGTTATGTTCTTTTTTTTGAAGATTGGCCCTGACCTAACATCTGTTGCCAATCTTCGTTTTTCTTTTTTTTCTCCCCAAAGCCCCAGTACATAGTTGTATATCCTGGTTGTAGCTCCTTCCAGTTCTTCTGTTTGGGATGCTGCCTCAGCGTGGCTTGATGAGCAGTATGCATGTCCATGCCCAGGATCCGAACTGGCAAACCCAAGGTTGCCGAAGTGGAGTGTGTAAACTGAAGCACGTGTGGCCAGCCCCGATAAGTAATGTTTTGTGTGGTTTTTTTAAAGTTAGAAGCCCTAATCTGAGCCTGTATCTGCTTGAGAACTCACCTTCCTCCACCTCTTTACCAATACCTTTGTGTATCTTTTACTATCCATCATTTTCAACTCCTTTTGGCTTACTTTGAGTTTATGTTAACTTTATAAATTATTAACTACTACTAATATTTCTTATTTGTTCTTTCTCTGTAAGTCTCTGAGGATATTTCATTTCCATATTTACTAATCTAGCTTCTTCATTCACTGTAAAAATACGGACTTGGATGATTGTGTGTCATTTATTAAAGCATTAAGCATTCACCTGGTCGGACTTCCCACTTCCCTTTACCGTCTCCATTGCCCTCCTCTAGGGAAGGACATGTAATAATTTCTTAAAACTTGATGACACTTTTGTTAGGAGTCTGACGATCTACAGATAAAGAGTTACCCTCCTTTGGCTTTTGCTGGTACAGAGCCACTGACTTGAACTATTTCTGGGAGTTGATTTAAAGTACTGTCCTCCAGTCTGGAGGGAGGAAAATCAGTTTATGTGTTCATTTGGTTTGGGGACAAAAATCTGACAGCTCTGTCAAAGGTGTGACTACTTTGCTAGCAAGTAACAAATCCTGACAAGCTGGACTTCATCATCCTTTTCAGCCTTGGGTGGGAGTGAAGCCTGTGGTGAGAATGGAGATGACTCAGAATTGGACATGGAACTTTCTAGAAGTCAGGGAGTCTGGGCATAACCACAGCATATTATAAATACACACACACAGCTCTCTGAGGCTGTGTGTAATTCAGAAAGTAGGATTTTTGGTTCTCTTCGTGTAGAAATTAGCAAAGAAATTCCAATGTCAGGTGTTTTTCAACATAACCAGATTGATGCACTTAATCTCACATGAAATCAACAAGTATGCATTTTCTAAGGAAATATGCTGTGTGCAATCCAGGCCAAAACACTGGAAAATACCAAGCAATGTAATACATCCTATGTTCTCAGAGGGTAATACTGTTAGGCAATATTTCAAGAGAGGAGTTGGTTAAACCACAAATGGTGGGATTAGAATGTAAATGTTATAGGAGATCAGAGACAGGGGAGATCAGCAAAATCTGGAGTAATCCAGGAAAATTCCATGAGGAAAGTGTATCTCGAAGTTAAATCTTAAAAGATGAGTTGGATTTGGATTTGGAGAAAGAACGTTTACAGAATCACAGAAGTGGAAATAAACATGGTGGGTATAGCAGATGGTGAGGAAACCTTCCTGGTTCTGAGCTGACAGAGAAGTGCATTAAAAAGTATTGTGATTTCTTCCTGCTAGAATCAGAGAATCTTGAGGATAAAAATTTTAAAGTCCTATATGGTCATTTTCTGAAGGAAATAGATACTAGGAACCTTGGTAACTGAAAAGAATAGGCAGGTGGAGAAATTAAAGCTGGAGGCTGGCTTAGAGCAGATGCTTGTGGGGTGGAGGGTGAGATTGGTGGCGAGGCCTGGGGCACAGCGACATGATGGACATAGGTAGTGCTACAAAATGGCACCAATTGTTTGTATTACTTTGTGTTTTATTTTCTACCATGAAAAGCCACTTTCATGTTGTAAGTTACCATTTATATTACATTTTAGCTGATTGACATTCGGTGGCATGGGATGTATATATTGGGACTTTCTGTTATGCCAATGTGGAGGAAAATGGAAGAAGATGCTGCACAGAGGAACTGAAGTTTGGGTGTGAGGTAGCGTGGGTTTAGAAAGGAGTCTTAGAAATCAGATTCCAGCCACTATGTCCCTGTTACCTGCTGGCTGAAGGTACTTGTGTTCATTCATTCAGTAGTTAGCAGATATCTGAGCACCTACAATGACCCAAACACTGGGGAGAAATGCACCCAGATACCATTCCTGCCCTGGTAGAGTTGATAGGTCCCTAAAGTGCCCAATGGCCTCTGGAGTCATTAAGCACAACCTTCTCTTAAAAGATAAATCTTTCCTTCAATATTTAGCCACTGTTTGGACATTTCCAATAATAAGTGGCTTACTTCCCCCACAGGGCAGACTGATTTCAGTTTCTGCTCTGGAACAGTAGAAATCGTTAGAAAATAAGTTCTTAAAGTGAAATTTGCCTCCTTAGAGCTGTTTTCAAACCAAAGTGAGCACCATTCTCCATGAAACATTTTCAAAACTACAGATTACCAGGCCCTACCTGTGAGCCACTGAGTCTGAATTAGTAGGAATGGGGCGCAGGAATCTTAATCTCAAAAACTCTATGGATCATTCTGAGGAGCAGCGAAGGTTAAGAACCACCATCATATATCTTCTTATTGTTTCTAGTTCTGTCCTCTATAATTACATCAAACAGAGGCTAACCCATCATTTACTCAGTAGTCCTTCAAATACTTAGAGACAACTCTCATGCTCTAACTTCCCCAAACCTTCCCTACTCTTATTGTTAGGTCTTCCACAGGCTGAAGACATCCACTGGCTTCATCAGTACCTTATATGATGTGATTTTCTGCTCTCTTCACTACCTACCATCCTCATCTTTCATTAGATAGATTCTATTTTGTCAGTATTTTGTGGTGCAATATGCAAACAAAATCCAGATGTGGCTTGGCCAAAGGGACACTTACTTCCCTTGATCTGGACACCGTACTTCCATTAATGAAGGTCGTTTCTTGCACTATCTAGCTGCATTCCACTGCTATTAGCCTATTCAGAGCCTGGGCCAATTAATTTCCCTCACCAAATATTTTCCAAGAGAACGATTATCAAGCCAAGACGCCATCCATTTGCTGCATTCCTGCCATGGGTCTTTGAATCTCAGTGTAAGACTTTACCTTTATACTTACAAATTTTAATTGCAGTTAAGATAATCTTCAATCTTTCGTTTATATCATCAACGTATTGGCTTCACATCAATGTTTGGGTCAACTATAAAGATAGTTTAGAAATGAATTGGAATTGTCGATGGTTGTTGTCCATTTCTGTTTCTTGAGCTCCCTTTTTAGCAATAAAATATAGAGCAACTTAATACATCTAATGGAAAAAAAACGAGAGAGAGAAAGAAGAAGAGGAGGAGGAGAAGCAAGAAGAGGAGGAGAAAGTAGTGAAGCAGAGCTGGTCTTTGAACATTTTGAGAAGCAAGTACATTTGTACCTGCAGGTCTTACATTAAACAAATGATGGCCAAATCTCTATTTCTCATCAGGCCATTCACACATATGTGCTCAAATGGAGAAGATGTAAGAGAGAAAATCTAATGAGAGTTTCATGGGCCGGCAGTTACATGAATGATAAAAAACTTCTTAAACTATCTCGACACAAATTAGAGTGGTGCCCACTTTATAATAAGGGCAATGATAATCAGGATGATTTAGGGCCACTTTAATCAAAGGCTATATTAGAACGTGGATCCCAGAGGTGAGAAGGCAGTTATTAGTCCACTGAACCACCTCAATCCCTAGGCATTCATAGCTCAACTCACACTGAAGGATTTTAGTGTCTTTGTAAAAGAAAATTCCCCTCTGAAATTATCTGACTTGTAAGGAGTGGGAATAGTCTAGTAAAGATAAGAGGAGATAAAGAAAAGAATTTGAAGCTGAAATGGAAAAAATGGGTTGGAACTTGAATGGGAATAAATATAACTCCTTCAACATTGGGATGGAACAAGGAGAATCTAGGTGCCTGAAAATGATTCATAACGTTTTCATTCACATTTAAGTTTGATTAAAGCACCTAGAAATATACATTAGAAAAACAGTTAAGCAGTGAATATATTTTTAAAAATATGATTTAGGAGGCTTATAAAGCATTCAGAAATCACCTATTTGTATGCTGATGAATTCCAGATTTATATCTCCATGCTTGACTTCTTTCATGAGCTCCAGACTTGACTATTAAACTCTCCACTTGACAGTCCCACTTGGATGTCTAAAAGAGAAATCAAACTTACTGTGTCTGAAACAGACTCCCGATTCCTATTCCCAATCCATAATCATGCTACTCTCCAGTCTTCTTTTGTAAAACCTCTGTAAATAGTACTATCCAACTTTTCAGGCATAAAACCTAGAAGCCATCCTTGACCACTCATTTTCCCTCTTACCCCGTGTCCATCCAGTCTATCAACAAGTCCCATATCCCTTCTCCTTCCTCTGCTGCTCACGCCACAGTCTAAGTTAATAGCCTCTTTTTTGTGGAAACTACATACACCTCCTAACTAGTCTCATCTTCTATACTTGCTCCTTTCAGTTCATTTTCCACATGTGGCCAGAGTGATCCACTTAAAATATAAGCAAGATCATGCCACTCTCCTGCTCATATAGAGTCCAAGTGCTTTTCTATACACTTGGAGTAAAATCCAGGCTCCCCACCATGACCTGCAAGGCCTCACACCATCTGGTGCCTGGCTACCTCTTCAGCCTCATCCTCTCCCAGTCTCTGCCTCACTCAGCTGCACTCCAGCCTCCCTGAGCTCGTTGCTGTTCTGCAGAGTAAGCATATGTCCTCCCATCTCAGGGCCTTTGCACATGAAGTTCCTTCTGCTTGAAACACTCACTTTTCCCGATGTTGGCAAATCTTGCTCCCTCACTTCAGTCAAGGTTCTTCTCAAATGTCACCGCCTCAGAGGTGACACCCTCTTTAAAATAACACTCTCTCTCCATAAGTCCCTATTCTCTTTCTTGTTTTTAGTTTTCTTCATAGAATTACCAGTATTTGACACTATGTCATGATAGACAGACAGATAGAGAGAGAGATAGACGGATTATAGATAGATATAGATGATATGTAGAAATAGAGATAGGTAGATGGTAGAGATAGATAGATGGATAGAGAGGTAAATGATAGATAGATATAGATGATACATAGAAATAGAGATAGATAGATGGATAGATGGATAGATAGATAGATAGATAGATAGATAGATAGACAGACAGACAGGTAGATGATGGAAGAGAGACAGAGAGGGAGAGACTGGGCAGCAGAATTCTTTAAAGCATCCCAGATGATTCCAGTGTGCAGTCCAGTTGCAAATCACAGGACTAGAAGCTGAGAGCCAAATACACAAAACAGACTTTCAGCTGCTAGAATGCAATTCGAATATTTACTGCTGAGCAACTTGGTTTTGTGATGCTGAAGGGGTATCTCAGAACTGCCGTTAGCTCCAATACAGTTTGGATAAATGTTCAAAAACAAAGAAGGCTAACTTCAAAAGTTGGTTGCCTCTTTCCTGAAGTCTCCTTTCTAGAAGAAGAAGAGCATGGTTGTAAGAGCCAGACACCTTGGCTTTGAATCCTGGCTCTCCCAGCTGGGCAAGTGACACTTCTCTGTGACTCAGTCTTCTCATCTGTAAACTTAGAGTAACAACGATGGCGGCCCCTGACGCAAAGTAAGTGCTCTGAAGGTGTTTGCTGTTCCCTTTGAGGGACTGGCTCTCCAGCAGAAAATGCACGTGGAAAATTCCTTTGGCCAATGATTTTGAAAGTAGCTCGGGGGACTGAGACAGACCATTTTCTCTAATACTCTAACTCCACTTGAGAACAGAGTTGGTTAATGATTAGACCCTATAAAATTTTCCATGTCATGTGCCTGCTCCCCACCAGGCAATAGAAAGTAATTAAGAATTATGGGAAGCGGATTCAGTGAGGGGAAAGGCATGCCTTTCTAGGGACAAGCTCTAAACCCTAACGAGGTTATTGGCACAGGTGTCTCTTGCAAATAAATTAATAGGGAGGCAGATCCAATCATTAATCTGTCATCCAAACTTGGTGTTTAGAGTCATTTGGGGAGATGGGGCTTCCTTTGCCCAACCTTGGTGGTGTCTGGAGCAAAGATTAGGAAGCAGAGTGATTTCATTAGGATAACAAGGCTGTAAAAGACCAATCTGGCTCTTTAGATGGTATTTATAGAGCAACTCTAAGAAACCGTGTTCTGACAGCTGCTGTCAGTCTCTAACATAGGAACTGTGGTGATTTATTGACACAGCAGGGGAGCTGTTATTATCTTATTTGTAAAAGTTCTACACGTACTAAGAGTTCTTCTTGACTAGCTGCAAACTTACCAAAGACAAATGCACCTAGTTGAATGTGTGAGTTGCCCTGGCATGAGGTTTTGATTGAACAGAATATGATAAATTCTCAATGACATGGTGTCCCATGTATTTTGTAAACTGCTTCGAGTCCTTTTTGATCAAAGATGGTAGATGAAATTGCATTCTTGATTATCCACACGTGGATTACCTACCACCGTTTCTTGGCTAGTCTCTTCCAGCATGAGTACTTTTCTGGATGCAACGTGCGCCATCAGAATATACAGACATGTAGTTTTTTTGACAGGAGGATATATAATTATGCAGAACTCAGTGCTCCACAAAATGTGCCACAGTGCCAAAACTAAATATGAGTGATTTCTACTTAATTGGAATCTGTACTTATCCATGCCTTTATACCTCCTTGGTTTAGTTAATTGAGAATTGACTATGTGTAAGTCAACTCATAGAGTAATTTCTTTTCACTCTTGAGTAGTGTAGAGAACATAGTGCTGTTAGGACAGCAAGGTGACCAGACAATTGGGTCGCCACTGGCAGTTAGCAGAAGGCAGATGGAGCCTGTGTGTCATTTTTAGGAATAGGCAGATCTATTCACTACTGTGTGGTTAGAAGAATGGGATTTCCCAACACACTTTTATCAGATCCTATGCCAGTAGAGTCACAGGATCATTGACTTTTCCGGGGCTGGAAGAGATCTTAGGAACCGTTTAGCCCAAACTCATTCATTTTACAATTGAGTTAACCGAAGCCCGGGGAGATAAAATGTCACATAGTTAGCTGCTGAGCCAAGACAAGAAAAAATCGTAAGTGTTAAGTCTAAAATGTTTATGTTCAATCAGCTATGCAGTTACCACTAGTTTCTGTGGTAGTCAGGGCATCGACAGTGAGAAAAAATGTGGTCAGCGCAGGAAAGCAACACTGATGCAGAAGCGAAGAAGAATCGGTTTGGTGGTATGAGGGCATTTTTTAAATATATACAATGGAGACTTGTACTATTTTCCTTTTGGAAAGGGATTGCCAGGTTCAATGCCAGGAGGGATGTCAGGGTGGGGCAGAGGCGCTACGTAACTTTTTCCTCACAAACTGACCAGAATGAGCCAAATCTTATTTGCCATAGCCTAGAACGCTAGGTAGCTTAAAGGAGAGGCGCTTGAAACTTGACAGAGATAAATTTTGGACAACTAAAGCAAGTACTAATTTATACAGTAGCTGATAAATTTTCATTACACCAAAAGATACGTTGAAGATTGAATAGTTTCAAGCCTAGCTTCAATAAATTAACATATGCTCAGGCCATGTAGCTTAGTACTGAAAGCGAAGATGTTTGTTAATAGACTTCTCAGGTTTTCATCAGCGAAGTTATCCCTCTCTTTTGCAAACATCTCTTATTGCCACGCTCAAAGGCTGTTGGATCATAGGTCTCGCCATGCTCTGCTGTTCTTATTCTGTGAAGATTTTGTCTCCACATTTTCCAACAGTGAAAGTTATTAAATATGGAGAGTTTACATTCCACTTTTGGTTTTCCAGGAAGTGATGCACACAGTGTCCTTGAAACTTCTCCTGATTGCCAGCTTTTTGGTCACTTCATCAGATGTTATTATTTTCACGTAGCCCAAAAAGTTAAAAGTAGCTGAATATCTGGGGTAGATATTTCTTACTGCCACCAACGATCTATCCTCAACTTCTCTCTCAAATTAACAGAACCATTATTTTCAGTCAGACATATTGGCAGCTTCACTTAAAACTACATTTCCCAGCTTCCCATGGTATTAACGCTGGTGATCTTGATATCAGGAGCAGTGTCATGTGAGACTTCCAGGAAGTCTCTTTAAAAGGAGGGTAGAGTTCTACTTCTCCTGTCTTCCATCCTGCTGCTTGAAATGTGTCTGTGATGGTTGTTGCCCACAGCCATCTTGGACAGGAGCACAGGCCACATCCTAGAGATGCTGAGAGGCAGCTTCTAAAAGACAGCTGGGTCCTGATGACTTGGGGCTGCCATCTCACTCCTTTTGCTAGCCATCTCCAGATTGTTTTTATATGACAGAGAAACTAACTATTTAACTCATCGTTTTGGGAGTATCCTTTTCCATCGCTGAACTTAATTCCAATTGACATTATATTTGATTTAGCTTCTGCCTAGTGGAACTCAGGAAATGTTAGATTGATTTTTTGAGAAAAAGCTTAAAACTACTCGCTAAAATTTAAAAAAATGGGGATTCGCTACAGACCTCAGTTATTCCTGTCCCCTACTATCTTCATTAGTCAAGGGCTGGCTGTGTTTTCTTTTTCCCATCCGTGACTGGTTTCCATCCTAGAGAACACCTCACCCTTGAATGCTAATTTTGTGGTTCTAATGGCAGGCAATTTGGGTAAGGAAATTGGCAGGGTATTCGAAATTTAAAATAGAAGTTCTTATTGCTCTCCTGCAAAACAATAAGACTTGCAAGTACTTCCTTGGAATATGAATGAAGACTCAATGTCATCAGAAATATATCTCTCCTATGTAATTAATGGCAAACATTAAAAAATGTGGCCATACTTTCTACCCATGTTTGACATAGAACAGAAAGAGGTTTTTATTTGGAGTCAGAAGGTGTAAGTTCTAATCTTGGCTCTGTGAATTACTATCTATATAACCTTGGGAAATCATTTAATCTCCTTAAGCTTATCCACTGAATTTAGAAAATGATAATAATTCATAAAGTTGATAGGAGTATTAAACAACAGAGGTGAAAATAGTTAGCCCAGTGCTTTTCACATAGTAGTTGCTTTACAAATGTCAGTTAATCCTCTTTAATTAGTATTGTATTCATGACAGTTTAAAGAAGATATGAGTTAGTACTCAAGTCCTATTTAAAAATGCACAGGGTATCTTTTGTCCATAAGTCTGTGGGGGCAATGGGGCTGACCACTACTCCTCTTAAAAAAACAGCTTAAGAAAAAAATCAATAATCATAAGAAGCCCAAGGATACATTGCGGCTAATCTCTTAACACTTTGGTGCATGAAACCATCCAACACCAACAACGCTCTTATTTTTTGATAAGCTACAGAACAAAATACATTTTATCAAAACTTGGTTGAGATTTTTCTGTAGCAAAATATCTCCAAGAAATGTCTGTGCTTACAAAAAATAGATAGGGAGAGGAAACAGAAATTGCCCTCTACATCCATTCACTTCCACTCCTTTTGGTGTTTCATGAGTCGAGCCATTGGAATGATTTATGACAGTGGGGATAGCGAAATTGCACCATGACAGACTGGATGTTATGGGTTCAGTAAGGATCGGAAGAATTGAATTCAGGATAACAATAGTCTGGGGTGGACATGGGAAAAATAAGGGGTGGAGTAGAACGAGTGATTCTGTTTTAACTCCGGTAGTATTCAACCCATGGTATTCAGTTCAGAGATATACATGAGGGAGAGGGAGAGCGAAACAATACTAAATTAAAATTAATTTCCCATCCAAAGCACCTTTTGCTTTCAAAGGCACCAACTCTTATACATGACCCGGCTGATCCTACCATAGTCTCCAACTTTCTCCCAGTCTGGTGCCCTGCATACGTCTCTGACTGTGAGGGAAGGTTTTGGGTAAACAAGTTTAAAATTCTCACCAATGAAGAATGGAATACCTTTAAAGATTTGACTCCAATCATAGGCAGTGATAGTCATCTAAATGATTTTTGTAGCTCAAGTAAAGCTCCATTGCTTAAAGAAAATATTAATGTTTCGTCTGCTGAATGTCCACAATTGTTTAGGGTATGATCACCAATTATACATTATATATGTGTGTCTGTATAAAGTGTATATATGTATATGTAGATATACATATAAAATGTATATATAAATGAATTATGTATATTAGGTAAAAGTTAAATATCTATACACATACTATCTCTTTTATCTTTTTTTTATTTTTGAGGAAGATTAGCCCTGAGTAACATCTGCTGCCAATCCTCCTCGTTTTTGCTGAGGAAGACTGGCCCTGTGTTAACATCTGTGCCCATCTTCCGCTAGTTTGTATGTGGGACACCTGCCACAGCATGGCCACTGACAAGTGGTGTAGGTCTGCACCCAGGAACTGAACCCAGGCTGACAAAGCAGAGTGTGCCAAACTTAACGACTAGGACACCAGGCTAGCCTAGAAAACAGTTTTTGTTTTTTTTTTTGAGGAAGATTAGCCCTGAGCTAACATCTACCACCAATCCTCCTCTTTTTGCTGAGGAAGACTGGCCCTGAGCTAACATCCGTACCCATCTTCCTCTACTTTATATGTGGGATTCCTACCACAGCATGGCTTAACAAACGGTGCGTACATCTGCACCCGGGGTCCGAACCAACGAACCCCCTGGGTCGCCAAAGTGTAATGTGCAAACTTAACCGCTGAGCCACCGGGCCAGCCCCATTATTGCTTTTACTTTAAAACAGTTCCATGAAAGAGGTGATTTTTTGCTCCAGTTTGAAAAATAAGAAAAGATGAAGATCAGAGATACTAGGAATCATGAATAAAATCACAGAGCTGATTGGTGATAAAGCCAGTAGTTGAAGAAAGCCAGCTATGTCAGACTGAAGGTTTTTTTTCAAAAACGTTAGTGCTTTGGCCCTGGGAGTGAGTCTTAGCAGCCAGAATGTGTTTATTTCACCTTTTCCTGAGAGAGCAGAACTCGTTTTCTGGCACACCTGAGGGTGAGGAATGTGCCCCTGATCTGCAGAGGCAGTATCATGTGGTGATTAGAGGCGTGGAAGGCAGCAGAACGATCTGATTCACATCTCTGTGCTGGAATATTACCTGTGTTCTTACACGTAACTCTGTAAATCTAGTTGCCTTGTCTCTGAAACATGTAAGGAATGTGGTATCTCCATTACCCATTGACCCTACTGTGTAGTAGGCAGCCTCTAAGAAGGTCCTGAAGGGGACCGGCCCTGTGGCACAGCAGTTAAGTTTGCACGCTCCGCTTCTGAGGCCTGGGGTTCACTGGTTCGCATCCCAGGGATGGACCTACACACCACTTATCAAGCCATGCTGTGGCAGCATCCCACATATAAAATAGAGGAAGATGGTTCCACAGATAAAATAGAGGAAGATGGGCACAAGATTTTGGCTCAAGGACAATCTTCCTCAGCAAAAAGAGGAAGATTGGTGGTGGATGTTAGCTCAGGGCTAATGTTAAGAAGTCCTGAAGGATGCTTACTTCTTCCTAGTATTTAACTTCTGTGTAATCCCCACCCCTTGAGTGTGGGCTGTACCCAGTGATTCACTTCTAACAAAAGTTATGGGATGTCATTTCTGAGATTAATTTACAAAGGCTGTGACCTCCATCTCAGGCACTGACTGTCATTTTCTTGCTAGCTCACTTATTCTAACGGGCATGTTGTGAGCTGCCCTATGGAGACCCCCGTGTGGAGAGGAACTGATGTCCCCACCCATAGCTAGTAAGGATCTGAGGCCTGCCAACAGCCCTGTGAGGGAGCTTGGAAGCAGATGTGCCCCCAGCTGTCACCTTGAGCATGGCCTTGTGAGGGGCCCTGGGCCAACACCTTGACTGCAACCTTCTGAGAAATCCTGGGCAGAAGTATCCAGTAAGCCACATCAGGATTCCCGACCACAGAATCTGGTTCATAATAAAACTTTGTTGTTCAAGGCTGCTAAATTGGGGAGGATTTGTTACACAGCAATAGATAATGAATACACTTGAGAATAAAAAGAAATAAAGTACATAAAGCATCTGGTAAATGTAACCCTCCTCCCAAAATGATAAGTTTAATCATTTAAAAACTATTTTATGGAGGAAAGATTAGAGAAGGAAGCAGATATGTTGCTGAAAGACAACGTTTTTCTACATCAAAATATTTCCTATAGCTCACCCTGACGTTAGGCAGCCATCTCTTTCCTTTTGACAGCTCACTACCCTACCCCCCCCCCCCCCAGAATTGGGGAAAGGAAAATTGACTCAACAATAATTATAATAATAAATGGCAAAATTCACTTGAGCTTTTGCCTATCAGTCAGATGTCGCATTTATCACTGGGCTTCTAGACATTGATGTGACCAGTGTCTTAGATCAATGGACAGATGACGAGAATATGAATGATCATAACCACAAATGTCAACTTTATCCCTTTCCATGCGCTCAGTGTCCTGTAGATAACCTGAAAGGTCACATCGATAGTTGCCACCTGCTCTGTCTCTCGTTCCAAACGCTATCAGACAACATGGTGTTTCCAGAGCAGGGACTAAAGTTGAATGCCACAGCAGCCTGACATTTGATGAAGTCTCAGGGTACATCATTGTCCTATTGAGTAATGGCAGCTCTTCTCTGTCGGTGAAAGACAGAGCGGGTGGCCTCCTTGCTTCTTTCCATCGGAGATGGTGGTGCTGTTCCCCGCAGGTGAGCCTGTCCGTTATGGGTATGAGCCGACCAAGTGCATTTTCCCTGCAGTCAAAGTCATCATGACCCTTAATGTTCCTAGTTCCAAGTCATGCCACCTCCCTCCAACTACCCAAGTCAAAAGTCTAAATAAGCTCATGATTTCATGCTACGTAAGGAGAAAAGTCTGAATTACTGAAAAGTGAAAATTTATCGTACACTTTAGAAGAAATGCAGTTTAGTACTTTTTAATACATATAGTAACTTCAACTAATTGCCAAAATAAAGTTTGCTCCCTCTGGCTTTAATGAACTGATTAGCAGCAGTAGCATTAGCAACACCATTTGCATAAAATTAATTTGCTAAAGCCCTTAAAAATAGGGTTCAAAGTGGCTTAAACATGCTCACTGCCTCTTTACACTATTAATTGGCTAAGTAAACCTTTCTTTTTAAGTAGGGCAAAAGCGAATCATCAGTCCAGCTAAAGATAAATTATCACAAAATCCTAAAATAGTGAAGTCTGGCTTCATATATCTTCCCCATACAAGGGTGGTAAAACATCTATCTATGAGGTTGGCTCCCAGTAAACTGACAGTACAGATATTTTGTTAAGCACTGGGGCAAAAAGGAAAAGGAGATCAGTCTTGACTCTCATTTGGTCTTTCCTTAGTCAAAACCTGTTTTCCCAGACTCGTTTCTAATTGAAAATAAAGTTCCATTGTAATTGATTGCTACTCAGTGGAAATTACGGGTGAGAAGCATCTAGAACGGTGTTGAAAAGTTTACTGTAAGATGGAGTACAAAATGGCAGAATGCAAAAATAAACCTGGTCATATATTTTCCTCAACTAGCGTGGAAATTTTTTACCCATACTCTTAAAAATTATGATTACATGGAACAGAATGATTTGCTGTTTAAACGCTGACAGTACTCTTCAAATTATCCCTTAAATTCAATGCAACTTCAATTAATATATCAATAGAGTTTGTAAAATGACATTTGATAAGTTAACTCTATAATTAATCTGCAAGAAAGAAAATGTAAAAGAAAAATCACGAATACTTTTTAAAAGTAGAGTACTTTGACAGTAGGGTCAGCAGATTCTCCCATCAGATCCCAAATTTTTTAAAAAACTTAGTAATTGATGCACCATGGTATTGGTTTAGGAAAAACTAGATCCATGAGAATTCAGAAGCAGAGAGAATTCAGACACAGAGTCATGGACGCATGGAAATTTCTCATATGATAATGGTAGAATTTTAGGTCAATATGGAAAGAGTGTGTCAACAAATTGTGTTGAAGATTACCCATTTTAAAAATAAAAAGCTCACTATCTCACATGATTCATAAAAATAAATTACAGATGGATTAAAGAACTAAAAGTTAAAAATAAGAGTGTTAGAAGTAAAAATAGGGGAATGTACAGAAGACATTCTTAAACAAGACATAAAATGCAAAGGCTATAAAGGTAAAAAAAAAAGGATAAATTTGGCTAAATCAAAATTTAAAACCTCTGTGTCAAAAGAAATCATAAGGGGGCCAGCCCGGTGGCATAGTGGTTAAGTTCGCGTACTCCACTTTAGAGGCCCAGGGTTCACTGGTTCGGATCCTGGGCTCGGACCTATGCACTGCTCATCAAGCCACGCTGTGGTAGGCATCCCACATATAAAATAGAGGAAGATGGGCGCAGGTGTTAGCTCAGGGCCAATCCTTCTCAAAAAATAAAAAAGGGAAAAAAGAAAGAAATCATAGGAAATGCCCAAAGCTGGGAAAATATATTTATAATGTATATGGAATAAAGAGTAATAATATCCACAAAATGTAAAGAATTTCTCTGAAGCAATAAAAAACAATTCAATAAAACCAGTCTGGGATAGGAACAGGCAGCTTACAGAAAGAAAATTACAAATAACAACCCCATGAAAACACACTAAACATTACCAAGATTCAGGAAAATTAAAATGAAAACAATCATTAAATACTATTTTTTCCACTCATCAAATTGTCAACAAAATTTACCTGATGGTAAGTGTATGGGTAACATTTGTTCATTTACATTTGGTGGGAATAATAGAGCTTTTTTGAAGGACAAATTGGCAGTATCTATTTAAGTTAAATTTTAATAAACCTTCAACAATTCCAACTCTTGATATTTTCCCTAGAGCAATATTCATGCATGTCCACCAAGAACTATGTGGAAGGGTGTCTGTTGTAACACTGTTTTTAATAATAAGATATTGGAATTGACTAAATGTCAGTAGAAGAATGGGTGCATAAATTATGGCGCCTCTAGGAATTTTTATTCACACATAAAACATTGTAATTTCAAGAAAATTCACTGAAATGTTACTTGTTACAGAAGAAGACCGGAAATACCATATATGTCCACTTGTTGGGAGATAGTAGAATGAATTTTGATAAATCCATATGAAAGTATTATGCAGTTGTCTAAAAGGAAATGTATCCATGTGCAGTAACATGGAACAAATTACAAGATACGTTGTAAATGAGAGAAGCCAAGTTCAGAGGATATAGTATATATTTCAGTTTTCAAAAATGTTATATATATATATAATATTCAATATGTTTATAAGATAAACTATATTACACATGATATATATGATATCCCCACATCCTACGCAAATATACACACACAAGTATTTTTAACACAAAAGGAAGTATACTCCAGATACAATAATATATACAAAGCATTATCATATACCTATATGTGTATACATGTGTTTATGTGTATATATATATATATATATATGTAATTATATATTCTTAGAATGCCGTTGAACATGTGCCAGTCTACACAAGGAACTGGTATGAAGACTATAAAGCAGTCAAGGGTCTGGAGTGAGAAGAACGTTTCATCATATACATTTTGTACGTACTGTTTGAATTTTTTTAATCATATTTATGTACCGCTTTTCAAATAAAACTAGTCGGTTACAAATAAAAACTATAATACCGTCCACACTATAAAAAACGGTACAAAGTTTAAAAGAATAAGCGAAATCTATGTGTAGTGACAGAAATACAGCCATGATACCTTGTGAACAGTTAAAAGCATGTTGAGAAACAATGCGTTCAATTCAATATCATCAGACGTTAAAAGAAATAAACAACAGACGTGTGTGTTTGCACAAATGTATGTATTTGTGTAAAAAGAAGTTTAAAAGTGCATGTATATTAAATAATAATGTACACATGCATGCAAACACATTTTTGAACGTGCACAGAGGCACAGGGCAATCCAGAATGACACACAGTCACCTGCTAACAGTGGTACCTTCTGCAAACGGGACTGAGATGGTACAATGAGGTCAGGTGAGAGGATCCCCATATCTTTTAATTTTTTTACAATAGGAATATAGTATACTCAGGATTATTTTAGTAATTACATTTTTTAAATTAAAAAAACAGTTAAAATACTAGCATTAATTACTTGTCTGGTATTAAAATATGTTCCTCAAGTTCATCTGGTAAAATTAAATTTCTTTAGCAACCGCAGAGTTTTAAACCAGCCTAATAGGAGCTATAAATTTTTGCCTTTATTTAGTCAATATTTAACTGAGCAGACCCAACCCTCCGGAGAACCTAGAGATTCAAAACCTTCTTTGTTATTTACTCTCTAAAAAGCTCGGCCTATTAATTTCTTCCTTAGGGAAGAGACTAAAACTATATCATCCATAGCTTCTCAGCTGAGAGGTAACTCAGCCTCCCAAGTTATAAACGTAATGTGCTTCCCATACTCCCTTGAAGCTCCTGTAGGACTCCTGAAAAGGAATGTAGAGTTAAGTCTTAAGTATTATTTTACTGATAAATGAAGCTGAAACAGAAAAATTGCTGTGATTAATGGGATAGCAGTTCAGATCCTGCCCCTTCCCTCCCTCTCTCTTGTTTCCATCTCCTCTTTTGTTGTTGTTGTTGAGGAAGATTCACCCTGAGATAACATCTGTGCCAGTCTTCTCCTATTTTGTATACTGGTCACTGCCACAGCGTGGCTGATGAGTTGTGTAGGTCCACGCCCAGGATCCGAACCTGCAAACTGGGGCCGCGAAAATGGAGTGCACCAAACTTAACCACGACGCCATGGGTCTATCGCCTTTTGAAGCCCTAGGCAACTGAATCTCTATTCTATGGGCTCGCCTCTTCCAGAATGTCTTATAAATTGACTCTTACTGCATGTAGCTTTGAGTCTGGCTTCCATCACCTAGTATAATTCATTTGAAATTCGTGTATCAGTAATTCTTTCCTTTTTATAACACAGCAGTATTCTGTTGCATGGATAAACCACAGTCTGTTTATCCACTCACCAGATGATGAACAACTGTGTTGATTTTGGGCAGCTATGAAGAAAGCCACTACAAACACTCAAATACATGTTTTCATGTAGACTTATGTTTCTATTTCTTTTGGTAAAATAGCTGGGAGTGGACTTGCTGAGTCATATAATAAGTACATGCTTAATTTTATGTAAAACTGCCAACTGTTTCCCAAAGCGGCTGTATCATTTTGCATTCCCATCATCAATGCATAAGTATTCCAGTAGTTACACATCCTCACCAACACTTGATATTGTCAGGTTTTTAAAAAATTGTAATCATCTTAATAGTTGGATAGTGGTATCTCATTGGGTTTTAATTTGTATTTCCCTAATGACTAATGAGTTTGAGCATCTTTTTGTGTGTTTCCAATTTCATTCTTACATTTAAAATATTCTCAGAGGAGGTTCCATTACATGTGGCTCAATCATAGGCGTGAACAAATTAAGAAACTTTGGCCTGGTCTCAGGTGTCAACTGTTAGTGCTAACTAAACAGTGCATGGGTCTTATCCATCTTTGTATCCCTAGTATCTAGCACTGGGGCTAAACATTCAATGAGCATGCCACTTCAGTGGTCAAATTAATTTGTGCTCCCCACTTCCCTGTAAACACGCTGACTGTTGCCCATTCTGCATGATCTCCTTAAAGACAAGGGCTGCCCTCTAGCATGCCTGAGCATCTCTGACCCTCCCAGCTGAGCTGGATGCTTATCAAGAGGCAATTGTGTCTGTTCCCAAACCTCTGTTATGCAAGCTGTACTTGCTATTACAAATATGAATTAACTAAGTATTATAAAAATGGATTAAACATTAGTGAGAAGAAGAGTGCTTTCTAAGAAAACCAAGTTAATTCTTTGGAAAACTTAATGACAGAAAGTCACTAAAAGTTGTAGTAGCATAAAGATGACATACAAACACTGGGTGGGGCTGGCCCCGTGGCCGAGTGGTTAAGTTCACGCGCTCCGCTGCAGGCGGCCGTGTTTCCTCCGTTAGAATCCTGGGCGCAGACATGGCACTGCTCATCAAACCACGCTGAGGTGGCGTCCCACATGCCACAACTGGAAGGACCCACAACTGAGAATATACAACTACATACTGGGGGACTTTGGGGAGAAAAAGGAAAAAAAAGTTAAAAAAAAAAAAACACTGGATAAATTACAAAAAATCTAGAAGTTTTCTACCATCAGACTGCATCACAAGTGTCTTTAAGGTTTTGTAGCATTTTAATGAAACAGAAGTCTTGGGGAGTACAGTCTGGGTGTGATTTGTATAGGAAAGACAATGCCAAACTGTGGACTTTAAAATGATAAAATAAGGTTCATTTCTTAGTATTCAATTATAAATGTTAAACATATTTATGGTAGAATATTTGAAAAATAAAGTAATAAGAATAAATGTACATCAATGGAGTTATCTTCCAAAGATCAAACCACAGTCAGCATTTTGGAAAATTCATTACTGTAAGTTATGAATATTTATACCATATATACAATATTATACAGTAATTATTTACTTAACATTATGTAGTGTTCATGTTGTTGAAAGTTCACAAAATTGTAATGTAACTTTAATGGCTTCCCAATATTTTATCATGTAACTATATCATAATTTTCTTACTCAACCTAGTGTGAAACATTTAGGAAGGGGTTTTTGGTTTCTTTGTTTTAAATATGGACAATAACAGTTCTCACGTCTTTTTTCTGTTCTTTTTATTTTTTGGTGAGGAAGATTGGCCCTGAGCTAATATCCGTTGCCAATCTTCCTCCTCTCTTGCCTAAGCCCCAGTACATAGTTATAAGTCCTTCTAGCTCTTCTATGTGAGATGCTGTCACAGCGTAGCTTGATGAATGGTGTGTAGGTCCACACCCAGGATCTGAACTGGCAAACCCCAAGACACTGAAGCAGAGCTTGCAAACTCAACCACTCAGCCACAGGGCTGGCCCCACGAAGTTTCTATTTTTTTCACATAGCAGTCACTGCGAATAATGATTTTTTTTAATGTTTTGGAGTATATCTTTAAGATGGCTTCTCTTAAGTGGAATTAAGAGATCAATGGAAAAGAACTAAAATAAGAGGCTCCTTTTAATTACAAAAATAATTCAGATCCTTATAGAAAACTTGGAAATATATAGAAAAATATGAAGAAAGACAAACCAGGGATAATATCTTAATTGATATATTTTCTAATAATTTTTAAAATCACTTTAAAACATAATTATGATCATATTCCCTATATAAATAGTCTTGTAGCCTGTTTTTAAGTCTAAATTTAAATTGTAAGCATTTTGTCATATCATTAAATTTCCCTGACAATATCTCTTTACTATATGCAATTAATATTTTTGATAAATGTATCATTGTTAATTTAAGTAGTCTCCTACTGATGGACATTTAGGAGGATATTTCTATTTTTTAAATTATAAACAACGATGAAATGAACATCTTTATCAACATCACATGACTTTCTTAGGTTAGCTTCCTAGAGGCAAAATAGCAAGTGAAAGATTAGTAGTATTTCTACACATGTTGCCACATTAGCTTCCAGAAAGGAGGCCTTAATATACGCTTTCATCAACAGCCTGGGCATGATTGCACATGTGTAAAATGCAAATGGTAACCAGCCTAATTATGTAGCAAACAAGTCACACCTGAAATCACTTATGCAAATGACCTAATTCCTTGGAGATCAGCCCCAGGTGTATGAATTTACCATGAGAATCTCTTAGGAAACAATTCTTTGGGATTTAAAAAGTAAGTTTATATTGGCACTGCGTACGTAAAGGGTGGTTTGGAGAAAAATGCAAACAATACAAGCTCCCTTCACAGAGGTATTTATCATTTCAGTTCATCTATCATTGTAGACTATCTTGGCTAAAGCTTCTGGCTGAGATTTAAAGGCCCCAGTGGGTCATTGTCATCCACCTGTAGGATTCACTGACGGCTTGCCTATTGATTTACCCATTTTGGAATTCCTTGCCGTTGATTTATTAGGCCTATACATCTTCTGGCAGCCAGCTTCTGTCTATAAAGGGTGGCTGAAAGAGCTGGTTCACTATGCTCTATTTTATAGCTCACTGACACTCATTTACTGACTCGCTTATTTGTCCCATGTTAGTATTAACGCTAATGGGTGTTACAGGTCTGACCTTGGTCTTTGTGCATTTTTGGCCCTACTAAGTACAATCTATAAATGACAATAAAAGACACTTATCAAACTTGCACCAGAAGAGAGAACATTATAAGTAATACAGGTTCCATGTCCCTTAAATTCAAGGAAGAACAGGAATAGAAATGGGTTCACACAAGAGAGAAATGGAGTATATTCCTTAAAAGCACTTATCGTAAAAACATTTCAAGTTGTCTTTGCTCAGATAATGGAAAATTTGGGGTAGGGGATGGGCGCGGAGGAGGAGGTTACATCAGTGTGACCGTATTCATAAGAATGGCAGAGATTTGCAGGAAAATGTAATCAGTGGCAGGATTATAATCCTGCTTGACTCAGGTCCAGATATCAGAGCAGTTGCTTGAAAAAGCAAATAGGAAGTCTAAGGGCGTTTACTTACACTTATCGCTCTTCCATCTATGCAGCCAGTGCCTTGAATGTGATAGAGACTCTCTTAATTGGTTACCAGCATGAAGCAGTGAAGTTCCAGCAAACTGAATTTAAACTCAGCATTTAGAAACCATGTGTGGCTTTGGGCAACCAATTCATCCTCACTGTTCTCCAGTTTCCGAATTTCTTAAATGAGAAAAAGAACAACGACCCTGGAACACTGGGTAAAGAACCTGATATGGGCTTGTAAAAGTTCTGGTCACCAATTCGAGGGTGTGCAACGGTGTGTGTTAGAGGATTTCCCCTACACCACCAAGCAATTCTCAACACCAGCTGAGCGTCCTACACTTCAACTCAGGTCTGACACTAGCTACCCAGATAGCATCAGATTTCACAGGTTAAGGGCTCAGTCCCACAAGAATGTCCCCCCTCCTTCAGATGCCAGTTGCAAGCACAGGTTGTCACCTGTGCTTCTGACTAACCGGCTAAGGATTGAAGGTTCCAACAACCCCAACCTGGGTTTCATTAATTTGCTAGAGTGGCTCACAGAACTCAGAGAAATATTGTACTGACTAGATTACCAGTTTATTATAAATGGATATAGTTCAGGAACAGATGGAAGAGATGCCTAGGGCGAGGTATGGGGAAAGGAGGAGGAGCTTCCATGCCCTTTCTGAACACGTCACTCTCTCTGAATCTCCACATGTTCACCAACCAGGAAGCTCTCAGGATCCTGTCTTTTTGGGTTTTTAAAGTAGTTTCATTTCATAGGTGTGATTGGTGAAACCACTGGTAATTAAACTCAATCTCTAGCCTGGGAGGTTGGGAGTGGGGGTAGGACTGAAAATTCAAACCTGTAATCCTCTGGTTAGGAGCCCCCATCCTTAGGTAACCTAGGGGCATTACACAAATCACCTCATTAACATAACAAAAGACACCTTTGTGGCTCACATCACTTAGGAAATTCCAAGGGTTTTAGGACCTCTGGCCAGAATAGGGGACAAAGATCAAATACATATTTCTTATTATAAATTACAGTGTCACAGGCTGAATTGTGTCCCTCTCCTAAATTCATATGTTGATGTTCCAACCTGTTACCTCAGAATGTGACTGTGTATGGAGACAGGGTCTTTCAAGAGGTCGTTAAGGATGACTCAGGTCATTTGGGTGGGCCCTAATCCAGTACCACAAGTGTCCTCATAAGAAGAGGAGATTAGGATACAGACACACACAGAGGGAGCCCGTGTGAAGACACGGAGAGGAGAAGACAGCCATGTACAAGGCAAGGAAAGAGGCCTCAGAAGAGACCAACTCTGCCAACACCTTGACCTCGAATTCTAGCCTCCAGAAACGTGAGAAAATAAGTTTCTCTTGTTTAAGCCACCCTGTCTGAGGCTTTCTAACTTTGTCATAAGAGCTCTAGCAAACTGATACAGCACCTGTCACCAGTAGGTGCTAAATAAGTGTTAAGACTTGTAGAGACAACATGGGAGCTACAGTGGAGAGGAAGCCAAGTGGCTGTCCAGAGGTGAATAAGTCAGGCCATTGGTATAGGGACTGAGGGAAGACGACCATGGAGTCCTCGTCATCTCCACACAGCAAAGGCTCTGTCAGCAGTTGTCTCCAAAGCTTTTCATTGGTAGTTTGCTTTTTTGCCTTCGGGACAGCCTCAGACCTTGCCTCTCTTTTGACAACTGCCCAGGAGTCCTGTCCACCAAAACCACATCTCAGCCCACATCACCAGGCTGTACTGTCAAAAGGGTCCTCAGTCTTGGCTTTTCTCCCTCAATATATCCCAAGTGCAGAGCATCATGACTTTCGTCCACTCTTCACACCAGTCCGACCCAGTAGAACAGACAATAACAACATTAGCTTATATTTTGCATATTTCATTCTTTCTTCCCAGTGATTCTGGGAGTTTTATAAGACAATATTATTATTCTCATTTTACACATATAAAAAATAAGACTCAGAAAGGTTAAGCGACTTCCTAATATCACATGGCCACCATGTGATGCATCCCATGGGATCCAGTCATCAGAGACTGAATCCCATGCTCTTCCTATCATATCACAAAGCAAAATGCAACCTAATTCACTGTCATTCAATACAGTATACAAGTAACAGGCAATGCTGATGAAATTGCTCAAAAGGCTACATGTGATATCTGAGACAGATCTAGAAATCACAGTCCTAATGAAAATTGTACTATATTAAAACTCAATCGGACTTTCAACAATATTGAACCTTGATGTCATTATTTACAGTCAAGAAGAATGACTGAATTCTTAAACTATTCAAAGTACTGATCTATGAGGGTTATATAAACACAAACTATAGTGCCATCATAATGCTTTAAATAAAATTCAGATAAAGAGAACTTGTTTTTTATATTTACCATCTACCAATGACTGCTGCTTTTCTATATTCACTTATTGAATAAATATTTATTGAGCACTTGCTGTGTACCAGTCACTGTTGTGAGTCCTGGGATTATAAGTAGTAAACAAACAGGCAACATTTCCTGCTCTTATAGAACTCATTTGTTATCTTGTTTTGTACTCGACAAACGTGCCACAAGGATATTGTATTTGGCACGTTTTAGAAGAGGAGATAGAAGCTTTGGGAGTTTAGATATTTTTCCTAAAGGCATCCAGTGAGTGAGGTGAAGGCTCAGGATTTGAATCCTGGTCTCTGACACTCTACAGTCCTGAATAATGCACAGGCATTGCTTCCATCAGAAAGTCCAAACGTGTATTGCTTGACCTGGGAGTGAGCGCTCAGTCATTGGCCACAATGCACAGTCTCTCCAGGATAGGAGCCCTGTGTCCATGCTGCTCTGTCTCCATGTTGATATGCATAGGTTTCTTGTTGTTTTGGGTTCCCCCTCCCCCAGCTTTGCCTAGACTAGCTCCTGGAGAAATGTGTGGGGAAAGATTACAGCTGAGGATAAAACTGTAACTGAACTCAATGGGTTCATCTCTTGGTGAGTGCGGAGCCAAAAAGCACAACCGAGGCAGAAGTAGGTGAGGAAAAGGTTTATTGTTTGCACATGCAGTGGAGAACACCAGGGATAGCTCTCAATGCAGTGTCTCTCCGAGCCCAGGGCTGGAGACTTTATACAGAAGAAAGCAGAAGATACAATGTTTATTTGTAACAACTGGGTAACAACTGTGGAACAACTGTGGAACTGCTGTAGCAGGTAAACATACTATTACATACATTGCATCATCTAAAAATGGCTGTTTGGACCCTCCCAGAGGAGGAGAATTTAAGATGCTAATGAATTTAAGGTAAGTTTAGGACGCTTGGGGCTGGAACACTTTGCAGGGGTCTTGGCTTTAAATGTGTAAGTTTCTCAGCAGGTTTCCAGCTATATCTGCAAAATGGGGACAGCGACCTCTGCAAAACAGAACACATAGTTTCTTCTTGTCTGAAAAACATTTGACAGACCATGTTAGTTGTTGACCAGATCCCCAGGGACCCTTTCTTTGCCTGGTTCCCTGGTCACAAAACTTAGTTGTGAAGTGAGCTGACATCAATGATGGGGACTCCTTCCATGAGTGGAGTTGGAGAATAACAAAGGGGCTTTCTTTCCCCTTGGGCTGTGCTACCACCCGGGAGAGTCAACAGGAGCCAAAGCCCCCTGGGACAGTCCTATGGCTGTTGCCTCAGTGGCCTCCAGGCCACCACCAGGCACAATGTTGCCTGTTCTCACTCTGACCCACTGTAACACAGTCCTTCAGCTGGATTCCCTGTGCTGAACAGAGTCTTCTAATCTTTCTTTCACCTCAGGAGGCAAGACTTGCTTAATGCTTCCTCTGGCTGTAATTTATATGCTGCAGAAATGTAAATAAGCTGAATTTAAGTCTGAAAAAGCATCCAAGTTCTCACAGAGGCTGGGTGTGCTGAAACCAATCCACATTTGTCAGTATTTGAAGGTGTGTTCAGTGTCAGAATTTTTTCACACAGGTTCAAGTAATTCAGGGTCTTTCCCAGGAATCTGAGTCGCCACCGTTTTTCAGAATGTTCTGAGCTAACTGGCTGCCTCAACGTGCTAAATAAATGACGAAAGCCAGGAAGTTTCCTTGGTCTCACACTTGCATGAGCTGGGGCCAGCCCTTTGTCCTTCTGTGTTTCTCTGTAAGATTAAAACAATAGTATACCTGACTAAGGATCAACCACAGTGCTTTAAATTCATTTAGCAAGATAAAACTAATCAGATGTATCTCATTTTTATTACATCCAATTAAATGCTTAGTGCTGTCATACGCTGCACGAGGAACGGAGGAACGGTACCTCCCTTAGATTTAGGTAAAAGGTTCTGGCCACACCCTATCCCAGGTAAGGAGTCTGTGGGGCTACACTGAGTCTGTGGGGCTACGGTCCAGCTACTGAAGACCCCAGAATTGTCTGCCCAAATGCTCTTAAGTCAACTTTCAGGACCTTCCTGGGGTCCAACTCCTGAGGCTGAACTGTCCCACTCGTGTACTCACCCCTGAACCCCAGGGGTACAGTTTGCGAAGGAGCTGTGCCCAGAGCTTGGACATAGGGCTGTCCCTACATGTGTTCCTGGGGTCACTCACAGTGAGAATCTGAACTGGGATGGAAGAGAAGAGAGACAAGCCATAAGCTGGAAGCCAGAGGATGGAGTCAGCTCGTTCCACATTTCCATGTCCTAGCTGGAACCTTGAGAAGCTTGAGAATGCTACATTTGAAAATGTCCTTCCAAGTTGTTATGAAGGGATAACTCTGAAACTAAAAGAAAGGAATTTATTCTTTGTAACAATTTTTACATTAATTTATAACTTTTTAATTGATTGATTTAGAAATATTTAGACATAGGGAATATGAGCCTCCATTTGTACCCTTGCTCCTGGCCCAACAAATATAAGGTGGAGGGGAGGTTACTACAAATCACATAAAAAGTTAAAGCAGTGGTTCTCAGACTTTACTGTGCATAAAAATCACCTGGATGCTTGTTAAAAATCTAATTCCAGGCTAACACCCTCCAGATATTCAGGTTCAATCTGGCCTGAGTTGGGGCTCAGGAAGGTGCATTTTTACTAATTTCCCAAATGGTTTTGATAGAGGTGTTTCAATGGCCACTCTTGGAGAGTCACAGAGCTCCATGGTGGAGTTAAGGATTTCCCCAACAAAACACACCCAAGAGAAACAGCTAAAGAGCAATTTTGAAGCATTATCTGAGCCAAGTAAAAAATCGACGTTGAGACAAAACCAGAATTAAAACATCTAAAGGAGCATTGTCCCCTACAAAGTAGTCCCCCTTGGAGGTTAGACACTCGGAGGTTAGGCAGCTATTGCTCAAAACATTTTGACACTGATTTCTTTAAATTGCCTTTGGAGGTGGATTATGAGCCACATCAGAAAGCCAATCTCATTATTTCACATCACAGTTTGCATTTGACAAAAAACAGCATTACCCAGAAGGGTGATGCATATTACTTAGCAGATTTAGTTCCTATGTTTTCCAAGTCAAATATGTAATAAAAGATGATCTATTATATAAACACACCTGTTTATTTCAGCCTCCTTCTGAAACTATCCTAAAGTGACAATGAAGAAAGAAAAAAGGCATAAATCTGCAAAGACAAAGAAAATGAGAGAGAAGGTTCAGAGGGAAACCGGAATCAATATTTTGGAAATTGCAAAATGGGGGATGGAGAAGCCGCCCTTGACGTGGCAGACCCAAGAAAGCTGGAACCTGAGCCTGTCATGAGGAAAGCTAAGAGAGAGGCTGATTTTACCTGAGAATCTTGCCTCAGGAATTAGCGGCAACAAGCAACTCAAAGAATCAGGAGTGCTTGGTGGGGCCAATAAAAACAGGATTTGTTGAAACTTTCCTTAAAGAGCAATTAGACTCTCAGATCCCTTCCCCCAGCCAGGCAGCAACCCTTCCCCAACCTCAGAAGAAGACATGAGGGCCTTTCTTTAGAATCTCCACCCAGAGAGACTTTGCATTCTAGAACACCAGTCTGCAAGGCAAGGATGGAAGACCTGACTAAAACTGGGCCATTAAGTGAAAATTTGCTAAACAGTGAGACTACAGCTCCTTTCTGTCTGATGAACAAAATGCCGACTTAGACTCATTGGGCAGTAGATTGAGAAATATGAGCAATCCAAGAGAAAAGCCAAAAAACAAATTCTGTAATTAAGGATCCCCAGTGAAATGGCTAGTCCCCACTGGGTCACCCTATGGTAAAGTCTACCAGTCAACAAGCCCCACAAGGCTTCCAGTGAGCCTCCTAGAGGTTCACCCTGGTTGATAAACAGACAGCTAAGGGATCGCCAGATATGTGAGGAAAGTCTCTACCAGGAAAGGTGAGACTAACAGCAAAGAAAGTGGAGAGAAGAGAGGTGATGCAGGGAACTGATTAAAGAGATGAAAACATTTTCAAAACCCTGTAGTTAATATCCTCAGAAAGATTAGAGAAGAGGTTGTAACCCCCCTGCCACACACACATGTGCACATGCAGGATGCCATCAAAAGAAAAGAACTCCTGTAAATATCAGAGAAATAAAAAAATCTGACACAACAATTATAAGATAAGGTTGAGCATAAGCAAAGGCCCTAAGACAGGAGCATGCTTGGTATTTAAGGTGTCTCTTGGCCATGCAAGCAGAGATGTCAAGGAAGCTGTTGAATGCATTGGTCTGGGGTTTACAAGTGGTATATAAAGATAGCTGTCATGGAGATGATCACCAGGAGAGTTAGTGAAGAGGGAAAAGAGAAGAGGTCCAAGAACTGAGTTCTGGGACACACCAATTTTAACAGGTCTGGGAAATGGAGAACTAGTAAAGGAGCGTGCAAATAAGTGACCAGTGAGGTAGGAGGAAAAAAGAGTGTTCTGGAAGATGAGTGAAGAAAGGAGAGTGACCATGTCAGAGTGGCTATGTCAGAGGCAGCTGCTAGGTCAAGTTAGATGATGCTTAGGAACTGAGCATTGAATTTAGCAACCTGAGCTCTGATGGACCTGCTGATTCAGAATACAAGGAATAAAAAAGAAAAAGATCCATACCAAGGCATGCCATCGTGCATTTCAGTACTCTAGGGGTAAAGAGATCTTAAAACAAAAAAAGGTGAAATACAGAGGATTGGGAGTCAGGATGTCACAAGTCTTTTCAACAGCAACACTAAAAGCTAGAAAACAGAAGAGAAATGTCTTCCAAATTCTAAGAGGTGATGATTTCTAACCTGGAATTTTGTTCCCAGCTAAACTAACAATCAAGTGTGAGGGTAAACAAACATTTTAGACATTCGGGACCTGAAAAAAGACTTTACCTCCCATGTATCATTTTCTCAGGAAATTATTAAAGTACGTGCTCTTTAAAAACAAGAGAATAAACCAAGAAAGAGGATTTCTAGCGTGATGGTAAAGGGCAGGCAGAAACACCAGTTGAGTGGTATTCTGAAGAGCTGATAGCACAGGCTACAGCAAGAAGTCAGAGGGCTCCAGGAGGGGTGTTACCAAGGGAAACATGAAACCGATTAAGTTTTCTTGTGTGGTTAATCATATTGAAAGAACTTGTAGAAATCTGTTGGGGAGTTTGGGGATGAATTAATGACTGGTGCATAAAAACCTAAGCTAATGACAAAACCTAGGTAATTAACTCTAGGAGAAAAAGAAATATATCTACAGAACATCATGTGACTAAGCTGTGCATAATACTTCCATAGACCAAATAATGTAATTACTAAATAATGCCTTAGCCAAAAACAGTAGTCTAACTATTTTGGAAAAATAGGAAGACAGTTGCTATATTGATGTGTTGGAGTGGAGGGGGAGGGGAAGAGTTAAGAGGCAAATGAGGTATAAGAGAGGTAAATTTACTCTTTCCATAGCACGACATAAATACCTAAAATTGAAAAATTAAGAAAACCATATTTTTCAGAAATATGTTTTAAAAAATACTAGAAGAAACACCCAGAAGGGTTGAAAGTAGTTGCCTGAGAGAGGCAGGCATTGGGAATGGAGACAAATGGGATGGCAAATATTTATTGAAAGTCTTCTGTCTGCCAGACCTGCCCTCTGTTTAGCCTACAACAGGAAGTGGGGCACATTCATGCTTCTCTCCTGATTTACTGTCTAATTCATGTTGTATAGCTCACTAATCTACTTCATACATAAATATTAAGAGATATTGAGTATGAGGAGGTTACATAAAGATGGTGGGATTTGGTAGGAAAACAATCTTGGAGGCAGTTATCAACTGATTGATTGATTGATTGAAGAATATTTTTGGATGGACTTAAGAGAAAAAGGAAGTGCAGGAGCAAAAGAAAACAAAATCAAAATAGATTGAGAGCAAATAATACAGACAAGGAGGCAGTAAATTTGGGAAAACGTTGAAGAGTCATGTTGAAGACAAAATAAGAAAGACAACTTGAGACGTGGTGATGAGCTTCTCAGGTTTAGGAAGAGAAATCCTTGAGCAGGAAAATCTCCCAATTTAGGCCACAAGGTGATTGAAGTGGGCATGTGGCATGGATAGTTCTATTAGGCAGAGAGACCAGATACATGGCTGATTCAGCAACAAATACACAAAGTGGCAGGGATCTGGATTAAAGCTGTGTTGGGGTAATTGAAAGATAAAATTTATGGTTAGTGGACATTAGTTGGTTTTTTGCTGTTGAGCATCCAACCCTTTATGCTCACTCCTTTCTATGAGTTTTTGATTTCTCTTTTGAAGTAATCGCCTATTGTGTGTGGTTTTGGTGAGTCAGTGTCTATTTGTCCATCTCTGACTACGGAATCTAAAGGGGTCAGGCTCTCCATTTTTCCACTGGATAGTAGGAGTGAGAGAGGAGGATGGGGCATGAGACTTCAGTTAGACAAATGGGACATTGTCTCCTAGGACTCTGAATCTTAAAGAAGTGATAAAAGAATGTGAGCTGAAGGTGAGATTAGATTCTTGCAGTGGCAGTGGAGTGAAGATAGAGACCTGACTTTTCCTGTGCTTGGAATCCCATCCCCTTCTCCTTTTGCTTGCTCTATAAGCCATCCATCAATTCTTGGAGCTGCCTATATCCTTTCAACTGATTCCCATTTTGAAAGATATTGACAGATTTCTTTTCTCTTACTTGCAGCCCAAATCTCTGACTGATACATAAGGAGACACCACAAAGGAACAATTGGTATGATTAGGTAACTGACTGCATGGGAGATGGCAAGAACTTCTCCTAGGTGAAGGACGAAACAGATGATTACTCTCCTCAGCAGAGATGGAAAAAGTAAGGAAGCAGCATATGTTTTGAGAAAGACAATGCTTCAGTATCTTTCAGGTCCAAGTTAAACACCCTTTGAACAGCTAGAAAAAGAGGCCTTTGGAATAGCAAGATACAGTGCCATTGGAAGCAATAAGGATATGTAACAACATACACAAGAACAGATGTAATCATGTGGAGGGATGATAGAGGAGGAAAAGAGAATTCTGAGATACAAACCTTCCTAGAGAGATGCAACTCATAGAAGATATTTATTTTAGGGAGGAAAAAGTAAGGACTCATAGAAAATCTGGATTCATACATGCTTATCTTGTTCTAATACTGTATTTTTAAATATAAATGCTGAACTTGTTGTAAGGTCTCAACATCCTAAGTAACACCATGTATCTTGATGTAGTGGATGATTTTGGATGCAAGCACCAGAAAGTGTTACCTCTCATTGGCTTAAACAATAAAGGACTTTATTACCTTAGGAACAAGAAATCCATAGTTAAGGCAATATTCAGGAGTGGTATGTCAGTGCTTCAACTCTGCTTCCCTGAGATTCCATTGGCTCTGTCTTCCTCTATGCATTGGATCTGACCTCCAGTTGGCTACCTTCGTAGTGGCAAGAAGGCCACATTAGTTCCAGATGTGACAATGAGCAAAAATGGGCCACTCTTCATTATGTCTCTTGAAAGGGAGGAAGCATTTCCCAGAAGCTCCCTACTTAGCTTTCCTGCATATCACATTGGCCAGAATTGTGTCACATTCCCATGCCTATACTGTGATTGACTTGGACTGTCCAAGAGTCACCCTGTGGGGCTGGGGCAGCCTGCCTGCAGCACATGGCTAGACAAAGGAAGACTGGTGTAGACCCTTGCTCATAATAAGGCTAGTATAATTGGAACTGCTAACAGAAGGCAACAATGAAGAATGGAGGCATGGAATCAACCTCATCTGCTCCACGGTGTGAGGATAACGTCGTACATTAAAATTCAACAATTAATTTAGGTTAATGTTTGATTTGGAGGTAACTTTATGATATGCTGTACATTTTTATGAATTTTAAAAGATCCGTCATTACACAATCCCAATTTGAACAATTCCTAAGCCATCATTTTTCAGCCACTGCTTAACTCATTTGTAAATTTCTTTTCCTTTTCTTCTGTCTCTATCCTTGCCTACTAGAGTTTTTTCGAAACTCACATGTAACACCGGCTTCGGCTCAACCCTTCTGAATTCCTATTTTGTCCACCACAATTCCACCAAAGCCAGTGATTTGTGGGCATAGGGACAGCATTGAGAATGGGATGGCTGGGTCAGGAGTAATTAAAAAATGTCAATGGTCAAGGAGGTGGATATCAGTTCAAGTCCAACTGAAGCATTTAGCTATTTTACTGCTGTATCCTTTTAGGCCTCTTTCAGCTTATAAATATTAATTTAAAGACTACCAACAAGGACAGTAAACGGGTTTAGGCATAAAACTTCCTGTCAGGGGTGATTTATATCCAATAAAAGCAGAGCAGGATAGAGAAAACCTGCTTCGCTTAGTTTATGATAGACAGTGAAATAGTACCATCAAAATAAAAAGGCTTTCAGTCTGTCGTTGGCCGTGTGGGTGTCTCCGTCCTTAATAAGCAGCATGCTGGAATTGTATTGTTTGCTTTTATCAGAGCCTTGCACTGTCGAGGAAAAGTTCTACCGCATCACTAATTGAACTTGTCCAGATTTATAGGCTCAAGGCCTGTGCATGAGAGAGATTATTAGGACTTAAAAGATAATAGCGCCAGCAAGAAAATTAAAACTGCTTTCACCACTTATATTTCAATAGTGCATAGCTTCTACCCTTTATACATCCTGCAGTGGACTAAGAATTTGTTTGAAAGAAGATCTGTCTCAGAATCCATGCAAGAGGGATTAGGGGCCAGCCCCATGGCCAAGTGGTTAACTTCACATGCTCCACTTCAGTGGCCCAGGGTTTCTCCAGTTCGGATCCTGGGCACGGACCTAGCACTGCTCATCAAACCATGCTGAGGTGATGTCCTACATAGCACAACCAGAGGAACCTACAACTAGATATACAACTATGCACTGCGGTGCTTTGGGGAGAAGAAGAAAAAAAATAGAATGATTAAATACCAGAGAACTCTGCTGCCATCTTACCTCGCACACAGCTCAGACCACAGGGGCTTACCCATTTGAGCTGGAAAGTGATGTTTCAATAAAACTGCTTTCTAGGTAAAAGGTTAACAACCTGACACTTCTAGATGATCTCTCTTGGGCGACCCTTCTCCATGGGTCTTTCACGTGTCTATACATCTTGTGAGCAGAGGCACTCTCTGCCTTTCCTCCAGACTGTCTTTTCATGTTGTTTGTAGAACAAACAGCCTTGGAAGAGACAGATGGAGTCTCTCTCCAGAACAAAGGGCAGGTTTGAAGCTCAGAATTCCTGTAGCATAACCCACTGTGTGTACCGGTACCATGTGACCCTCTTTGTATTGCCTTGTGGGAATTGGGGCTTGGGGAGCTGGTGCAAATGCTGATACTCTGGCTTCTACCTGTGTCATAAGTAACACAGTACTTTATCTCTGACCCAGGAGTCTCGTGTCTTCTGCTAGCATCCATGAACAGGCTAACTTCTTAGTTTACAAACAGGTAAAATCTCAGACCGTTCACAGCTCGTAAAAGTAACCAGTAATGTGGACTCAGAAAAAGAATTTCGTTTTTGAAATAAAAAGGAGACTAACATTGACTTTAAACCATAATATGTCACTATTCCCCAACATTTATGCATTTAAGAATATACAATTTTCCTTTGCCCGTAACAGTGGGAAGTGAGTATAATGATGGTTGTTGGGAATAGTTATTGAGGAAACTCTTCTTTTCTTGAATCTCTGGGGAAAAAAAAATCCTCAGCCTTTTGACAAAAAACAAGATGAGTTAAATGACCAGATGACCAATTAATGTCCCTTCCAGCTATTCATTTCACAGGTTTACTTAAACATTAAGAAATATTTATGGTAAATAGAAACACCAACAGACTACTATATATAAAAATTCAGAAATAAATGTTTACACAGTGACATATAACTTAAGAATATTTTTAGCACAATTTCCTGAAATGTATGTACTTTCTAGCTAGCTAGGGCTAAGATCTTTGGCAATGTCTTCTTCCTTTCTCTTTCCATTGTTTCTTTGCTTACTGTTGCAAAGACTGTTAAAGTGCCAATGGGTAGAGGAACAACAAGAAATAAAACAATCCGTGCTCTCAATCTAGCTGACTATGTAGCAACAAGAAGGATGTACACATGAGTCAAGTGAGTGAAGGAGAAAGAAGAAGGTAGAAGTACCAGTTGAGGGCTCAACATGGGCATGACTGGCCTCAGGATTTTAAATGGGAATATCCATACGCAACACATTACTTGAAAACTCTACTCCAGTGTCTGGCCAGTGTGGTGGGGTGAGGTCTGATATCTATGAAGTTGTTGCTTGGTGTCCAGATGGCTAGAAAAAATGGATTTGTTGATGGCTAACTTTATGTCTATTGGAAGTCACGAAACCCTATCAACTTAACCCTTATAGCTTCCAACTTTAATACAATCTAAATTTTTTTAAACTATTGCTGACTTGGTTGTATTATAAAAGTATAACTTCACTGTTGCTTCTCCAAGTCTCATAATCTAACTTTGGCTTTGTCCTGAGATCCAATGGGGTTGTTAGGATCCAATATATCCAGCCCATCAAGAATTTTTTATTGTCTAGTGGCTGATTATATGGCTCCATTAAAAAAACCTGGAGGTCACACCAAGGAATATATGAACCATTTTGTCCATTCTCCATTTGTCCCCAGGGTAAACTGTCCTTACCCCCAGATTATGCATAAGGGAAGATAATGCCCTTAACCAAATTTTCTCCCATTCAAGTCTTCGGAGATCACAGTATTGTTCCTTTTAGATCATTAAGGAGAGAAGTAAGCTGAACATTGTCTCTTAAATCGACAAGGTTGGGATTTATGTAAGGAGTGGTAGGCTGATGGAGCCCATGATAAAAAATGTTGAGTTTCCTTGACGTTCCACATGGAGACCACTCCAAGATTTAAAAATAATGGGGCTATATGTGTGGAAGCAAACCCTGAATGAGGCTCTACTTTTCCTAAAGAGAACAGTATGGTTGAACAAAGCCTTGATGATGGAATTAACATGAAACAAAGGCCCTCTGAGGAAGATCAGTCTGAAAAGAAATGAAGAATACATAAAACTTTGTTTAATTTATGGAATTTACATGCTGCTGACCAGTAAGTATAAAGTTCCAGTCCCTTGGTCCTCACTATCACTCATGTATTACTTGTCAGTAAATGCGAGGCACTCAGAACATAACAGCTACGGTAATATTTCTGTTCCCACCGCAGCTTTACTACACCCATGAAAGTCTGTAATCTTTAAATTCCCTCACTGTTAACATCTGCTGAAACATTATTGGTCCCAGCATAGCCAAGCTGCTCTGAAATTACATTTAGCAGAGTAGTTAATGGTAACAGTATAATTCTCCACGCAACCGTGTTTGAAGAGAGCTTTATAACTGGCACAATGATTGTGCTTCTTTTAGGTTTTGTTCCTTTCATATCTGTTTCGTATCACAATCTCATTGGCTTGGAGTGTGCCATTTGAAAAAGAGCATATTTTAGATATATTGTTCAGTAAACACCATATTGCATTCTGATTGTTTTTATTCTGCGGCCTGAACTCACTTTTTCTAGCACTTTTTTAAAGAAATGAAATTCCATTTCAATAGATGATTATAAGCCTTTAGCGGTCTGAGGAAGGAAATTAATCAAGTTTCTGTAAAATGAAGATATTTTATCAGCCCATTAAGGTGCTTTGAATGTTTTAAATCCAAATGGTCCTACACATAAGCAAAATAAACAGGTTGCTTATGGCTTTGCTTAATGAGGACGCATTCATAGTATAACCATAAAGTAGTTAATGTTTAAAAAAAAAACTTTGCCGTGAAAAACTATCTTTGATATAATCCCAAGAATATAAACATTGCATTGACATTACTTTAAAATTAATATATCAATATATTTTATATCAACATTTTATATTAACAGAATTATTTATATTTAGCATTATAGAACACGCTGCTTAAACATTTTTAAATGTTGGCATTTATCTGATCTTGTAAATGCTATGTAGCAATTGGCTTGGTAAATATTAAAAATCTCTCTTCCCCAGCGAATGTTCTTCCCAAAATTAAAATACTAAATTTTCATTGAATTTCACCATTAACTAACAATATACATTAGTCATTTAATATTAAGCAAAATCAGATGGATTTATTAAGTTCTAATCTCTTTCAGGGCAGGAAATACATTTTACTAGCAAAGTGTAGTGAGTGGTATTTTTAAACAACTTAGACAAACATCTGAATATATAAAGAAAGAAAGATTGTGCTCAAGAATGTTCACACTGTTAACTTTAACAAGCTTTTACATAACTTCCCTCAAATGAACAAGATGTTTGCCAAAGTAGATGCCATAAAATATATTATAGTCAAGATAATAATTATATCAACTTTATTACTATGTATGTTGTCTCGAATATTTCTATATTTGCGTCATGTGTAATGGTCTGTTGAGATCAGAAGGCAGATTATATTTTTAGCTATTTCTGTAGGATCTATGCCAGGATATAAGCAAGATTAAGTCCTTCCTAGTAAAAAGGTGTTAGATTTATCTCCCCACCCCCAACCCCAGGAATCCTCATCTTCTTGGGATTTCTTATCCCCCATGACAAGAGCACTTACAGCCGTTATTCACAAACCTTCTTGCCAAAAATCCCTAGCTTTGCCCTAGTGCCTTGGACTTTGCTTGGGTCTCCACCTAATCACTCTTTATTCAAGTCTCCCTTTGGCTAGGTTTCTGGGGGTCTGCTCCGTGTCAGCCTGTAGTCCAGACCTGTAGCTTGTGTGTGATCTGAGAAGGTGTCCCATCCTTAGGCAGCAAATGCCTGCCAAACTCCTGCTTGCCAGGTACTGACCCTCAGCGTTGCCTCTTGTCCAACCACACTCTGTGTCCAGATTCTAGATCCCTGATTCTTCTCTGATCATGCGCTTTCCTCCCTGAGCCTCAAACACTCCCATGCCAGTGTTCATTCTCTCTCTATTTCTTACTTTTGGCTCCTAAAACCGAAACCTCTTTCCCTGCATTGACTCTCCAAGGTTGATGAGTTCAAAATATTTCTTTTATGGTATTTGGTTGCCTTTCATGGTATACACACAAATTTATAATAAAAGCTCTACACAGAGAGAAACAAAACAAAACAAAACTCTTAGATTTTAAAACACATTCACAAGATAACTTACCAGACAATGCAAAATGTTATATTATCATGGAATGTTTATCTTTATTATACTCATCTCCTAACCACGTACAAGAATATGCATGTAGGAAATCTTCTATTTGAGATCTAAGCGGTACCTGATTAACGAACAGCAGTAAATTATAACTTGCCCGCTGGTTTTCCAGCATTCAACTGCAATAATAATGTGACTTCGTATCTCCTTTTTCTCCTTCCCCTTGCTCATCATTACCATAAAACTAGAAGCATATGGAATGATATTTATTAAGACAAGGTGAAATTTATGGAAAATAGTTACAAAAAGGAGACAGAAGGTTGTTTAAAACCGTTATATTGGGTTGTGTGTGTGCATGTCTGTGTGAGTGTGTGTGTGAGAGAGACAGAGACAGTCAGAGAGAGAGGGAAAGATCTCCTTGTTTCTCCTTTGTCTTCTTCAAGACTTGTCATCCATAAAGCATAGAAGGACTCTATCAAGTGACCTACAGACATAGTAGAAACAACTGTCATCGCCTTCAGCTGCTACTTCCTTCTTTGAAATTCCTTCCCAACCTGTAGTCCCCATGGGTAGGCTTAGGCAGCCCTTCTCATGCCTCCCTCTGGCTTCAGCTGATCAGACTAGAGTTAGATACATGACCCCAAAGGGAACTAATATCTAGCCTGGGCTGAGCCAATAGGATTTTGCTGTTTGTTTTCTTTTTGACTGCCTTCTCTTTCCCTCTCTCCAATGAAGATACAGAGACACTGGAACTAAAAGATCATTTAGAGTTGAAGTTCCAGTTCGAGCCACAACAAACCAGAACATGGTAGATTAATTAAGCAGAAACCAAAGACTTGCAGGAGAAATTAGTCAGTATAGAAAATAAGGGTATAGATAAGCAGAAAGAAGCAGAGATAACAGACCAGGCAACTGTTAAAAAAAAAAAAACAAAAACAAAAAAGATAGCTAGAGGAGCTCTGGAACAATTTCCCAGTCCCGTGAAGTCTGGCTGGTCCCCTGCCCAGTAATAAATGCTCCCAGGGGATCTCCTCCTTCCTTAAAATAATCTCCGTCCCCGCCTTGCACTTGAGCTGTTTAAGTGAATTTCTGTTCCTTGCAACCAAGTGAGCTCAGACAAAGATGGTGGAAGGTCATATCCTTCCTTCAAGGAAGACACAACCCAAGATGGACACCAGTGAGCCGAGAGGGCACATCAAAGGTGTCAGCTCTGAACTAGCACATAAAGGACCAGTGATTCTGTGAATGGTAGGCCTCTTTCATTGCCATCTCCAGCCATATACATCTCTGAATACTTATTAAATGTTTTTGCAATTTCCTTGGGGTTACAGAAAAAAAAATCCATTTGGAAAATATATCAATCACCTACATGAAAGTGGTAGGGAGAACAATAAATTATTAATATTTAATATTTCATATACATGAATGTTCATAGTACTGTACTAAATGAGGTTAAAATCAATGACCTTCAGGGGCCAGCCTGGTGGCGCAGTGGTTAAGTTAGCACATTCCGCTTCAGTGGCCCTGGGTTCGCCAGTTCAGATCCTGGGTGCGGATCTATGCACTGCTTGTCAAGCTGTGCTGTGGCAGGCAGCCCACATATAAAGTAGAGGAAGATGGGCATGGATGTTAGCTCAGGGCCAGTCTTCCTCAGCAAAAAGAGGAGGATTAGCAGTGGATGTTAGCTCAGGGCTAATCTTCTTCTTCAAAAGAAAAAAAAATCAATGACCTTCATCAAATGTTGACTTGGGGTAAATAATATAACCTATAGAAAGATAGGTAATTCTGAGCAACAAAATTAAACCTGAAATCTCATTTCACATGGCCTTTAAGACTGTTTGCTTGTTATATTCAGCAGACTTCAGAGAAAATGTTGATTGTTTTTGAGGGCATTGTTTTCTGATCATTTGTATCTTACTATTATTTGTATGCATATTTCCCCCCTTTTTCCTCCATATTTACTAGGGAAAAACGTGCTTAACTAATCTCATGGAACATCTAACTTGTTTTAATTTACACACTTGGAAAAATAATATGAATTTGTTGGGTAACATAAAACATCTTAGTGAGATTAACAGAACACAATATCTAAGTTTTTAACATCTGGGAATCAGCATTGAACTAGGAATCACAGGCCTTGGATCTTGCCCCAATTCTATTCACTTAATTATTTCTTTCACCCTGGACTTATCTCTATCTTTCTGAGGTTTTTTTCCTCACTAAATTAAGGCACAAGAATATCTATTCTAAAGGCACCTTATGAGAACAAAATCAGAAATTTGAATGTTAAAGAGTTTTATAAGTCATACGCTGGATTGTTATAATGTTAGTGGTAACAGAAATAGGTGTGTGGTGTATCTTTTAGCCAGACTTGAAGTTAGCCACTGGTAAGTCTCCACTGCTGTTTTTCTCAGTGATCAGCCGCAGCGTCTGTTGAACAGAAGAGAGTATTTATAAGTGGGGTTGGTGAGAAAAGCCTAGGTTCTTGACATAAGACGGAGTTAACAGGATTTATGAAAGGACAAATATGGGGTGTGAGAAAAAGAAGGGAACAGAAGACTTCCAAAAAATAGTTGACAGTCATTCCCTCCACAACCATCTCAACGCAATCTTTAATAAAATGCGGCCACAAATCTTATTTGTTAACTTAACACATATTTACGGAGCATCAACCTTGTATTCAGTACTCTACTAACCCTTGGGTATAAATCAGAAGATAACCCAGAGTCCAGCCCTCAAGAACTGTAAGTCTTCCTGGAAGGGACAAATGAGGGAAAATTGTATTGCACAGAAAAGAAGCATCCAACCCAACTCTTTCCCACGGGAAAGTGAGAGCTAAAGGAGGGATCTGTGGTTGTCAGAGAAAGCGACATGGAAGAGCACTCCAGGGAGAAGGAATCACGTGTATTCTCTTAGGACTTGTGATTTATCCTGCTTTTTAATGGAATTTATATGCAATAGTTGGAAAGTAATATAAGCAGCTAAAATGTAGCGTGGTGTGGACTTTCTCACAGCTTAAGGAATTCTGAATATAGAGATTATCCTTGGGATTCTGATAAGGTCTTTACGAACTTCAGTGTTGAGAAGAGTGCTGGAGGATGAGCAGGAATTGAATTGGAGGAGAGAAAGGACACAGGCTCACACACATTGCTCCACAGTCTTTCCCCTGTAGGCTCTGTAGATATATAAACATTTTTTCTTCTTCTCAAATATATTGGAGATTCTTTGCAAGCAGAAATCATATGGGTTTCCTATGCATCCCTCATAATATGCTTTGTTGTGCACAAAGAAATTATAAAATTTTATAAAACTTTTTTTTCTCAGTGTTTGAAAGTTAAGAATTAGAAATGCTTGACCTTGTTTTTTACCCAGCAAAAATCCAGAAAATTCCAAAGATATAGTATCTGATGCTTGCTCCCTTGCCCCAAAAGCAGGTAGCTGTGACAAATTTGAGAAGTGTGTTGATAAGGAAGTGTATTCAGATATTTTTACTTACTAAGTTCATTGATTATTATTATTATTATTATTATTTTTGGTGAAGAACATTGGCCCTGGCCTGACATCTGTTGCCAATCTTCCTCTATTTTGTATCTGGGATGCTGCCACAGTACGGTTTGATAAGTGATGTGTAGGTCCTCGCTGGGGATCCAAACCGGTGAACCCTGGACCACAGAAGTGGAGCATGCAAATCAGTACACTGCTAGGCTGGCCCCAATAAATTTTTTTGATGTATCTCCTTAGCTCATCCTAGGAGTAAGTCCGCTTACTCATGAAGCAGTTTGGATGTCAAATACTGAATTGTACTGTCACGCTCTCGAAGTATTTCTACTTGTAATCCATTCATAGTTTGTGATGGCTTCAAACAGGCAGGAATGATGGCATTAGTGAGCAAAGTATGAAGCAATTATGTGATCTTGATAATATGTCAAAAATTAGAACTAATGAAATGGTTTAAATAAGGCAGAGGAGAAATGAATTTATCTCAGAATTTGATATAGGAATATCATCATATGGATCAATTTCTGAATGTACTGTGAACATTTTTGATCAAATATTTAAGACTAGGTTGCAAATACAGTAGGAGTTTTATGCATCTGTTTCTATCAATACAGTATCAACTTAGAATTTACTTGATAAACTGCAAAATTTATAAACTTCACTTTATAAATTAAGATGAACACTTAGGCCAACATATTCTAAAATCTTGGACTCATATCTATATTTCATCAATAGTTACTAGTTTATAAAGACATTGTATTGAATTAAGTATAGTAGTAATAGTGAATAATCTTTTAATATATAGGTTTCTTAAATTGAAAGCAGGATATATAAAAAATTCTGGGATAGACAATGCAATATCTCAAATAAATTTGTAATTCAAAATGTAAACCATTTTTAAAATTTATTTACTTATTTATTAATGAGCTCACATTGCTTTATAACATTGTGTAAATTTGAGGTGTACATCATTATATTTTGACTTTTGTATAGATTTCATCATGTTCACCACCAAAAGTCTAGTTACCATCTGTCACTGTACACGTGTTCCCATTTACCACTTTCACCCTCCCCCACCCCCTTCCCCTTTGGTAACCACCAAACCATTTTTAATTCGACAATTTTAATACCTTACAGGTAAGTGAAAGGCATTACAATTTAAATTCTGAGCCTGAGTTTGTCATCTGTAAAATAAGAATAATAATTCCTACGTTGTAAATCTGTGATTAGGATTAAATAAAATAAACTATACAAAATGCTATGATGAGGGTTACAAAAATAATTTGTATAAAATGCCTCCTTCCTATTAGGGTGCAATAATGATTTTTTATTGTTTTTAATAAAAGCTAATATGCTGGCAAAACTATGGCGAAAGTAAAAACATCAGTGGGTGCCAGGGGTTTGGGCGAATAGAGGGATGAAGGTGGAGAATAGGAGATATTGGGGGCAGGGAAATTATTCTATATGATGCTATAGTGATGGATACATGTCATTACATATTTGTCAAAACCCATAGAATGTACACGACCAAGAGTGAACCCTAGTGTAAACTATGGACTTCGGACTTTGGTTGATCATGCTAAGTCGATGCTGGTTCATCCATTGTGACAAGTGTACCACGCTGATACAGGATGTTGATGGTGGGGGGGTTGAGGGTGTGTGGCCATGGAGGGCGAGGGGAGGGTGTGTGAAAACTCTGTATTTTTCACTCAATTTAGCTGTGAATCTAAAACTGCTCTAAAAAATAAAGCATATTAATTTTTCAAAACAGGATCTCCCCCCAAAAAAGCTAAAGTGAACAGAACATTCACTATTTGACAGACTCTATTCTAAGTGCTTCATAGGTATGGTGACTTATTGAATCCTCACATCAACCTTATGAGGAATAAGTGAATCACATGCACAGAGTAACACCCAAGGAGCCATAAGTCTGATCATAATCCAGTCTAATTCAAAATCAACAACTGGAATTTTTCTGAATAGTATACCTAAAATTGGTGGATTCAGTTAGGGGGTGCTGTCCAACCTTCCATCTGAGGGATAAAAATGGAAAGGTAATGAAATTTGAAAAACACCTCTCAAAATAGTACTTATCTCAGAATTATTATTGCCATTTATCAAGGAGGAAATTGAGGCTATCAGAGATTAAGCAATTCACCTTGGCTAAAATCTCTTTTGGATCAAGACAGGGTATAAATAAAATAGGCAAGTAATTCCCTGATGGTGACTCAGTTGGTATCTGTGTGGACTGTGCCTCATGCCCAGAGCCCTTCTAGAAAGTTCTCTTTCTTAACTTGCTCCATGCACAGCTTGTGTAGTGAGTTGTTGGCTCACAGGGACCGTCCTTCTCCCAGATCACATCGCCTCCAACATGAAATTAAAGGAATGGAAGGAATTATCCTCAAATCAACACAGCAGTCACACGAGGCATTCTTGTGCATATCAGACTTCACAGAATTTTGACGATATGCAGGAAAACAAACAACTAGAACTTGAACATGACAAATCCCGTTATAGATGCTAACAGTCTCTTTGCCATATTTCTTGCAATGCTTTGCCTTAACTCGTCTTCTTGCTCCCTTCACCCCTCCTCAGACCCTCCTTCTATTTTTTTAACCATCATACTTGCCATTACTTATGTAAAGTAATTTGGCTCTTTTCAGCTGCTTCTTCCAAATTCTACTCGGCATTTGAAAATACCTAGAAATAGTAGAACTTTGTAAGTTCTCTCTTCTAACTCAGGTCTAAACAAATTTTCCTCCTTAGTCTGTGTCCAGCGGTGATTTTTATTTCTCCAGTTCAATATTCATTTAAAAGTTTTACAAACAGCAGAGGAAAACAGTCTAATAAGTTTGTTCCAATTATCTTTTATACTGCAGCTGTAAGTTTTTAAAAGGTGTGTGATAGGCTCAGAAAGGCCCTTTTCAGAAATTATTTGGGGAAGAAGGATTAAAATTAAGTGGAAAGTCCAAAAACCATTCTGTATGCACTAAAACATGTCACGCCGAGGCATGTTTTGGGGACCATTAATGTATGCAGAAAGCGGTTGAATGCATCAAGTTTTAATGCCAAAACAAATGTTAATGGGGTCCCAACTACGCCCTGTCGGTCCTAATGTTGAATTTTAGTGTGATGACATTTGCAATGACACCTAAATTAGGCTAAAAGCCTAAGTTTGCAAAACATTGTGGTTTATTGATTACATATGTCAAATTCCATTGTCAAAATCTATTTTTTCACATACAGTAATAAAAATTGGCTCAAGCTTAAAATAATCCAATGGCAGCCACCATATAGTACTTCTGTAATAAACACTAAATAGTCAAATTGAACACAAAGCTGATGAAGGGAAACTCTCTGTTCAGTTTTGAAGAGACTGCTTTAAAATATCTGACCCCATGTTACCTAAGTGGGCTAAAAATATACAAGACTAAAAACAACCACATAGCCAACCATGAAGAGAAATCATTTTAAAAGGTGATATGGGGGGCCAGCCCCATGGCTGAGAGGTTAAGTTTGTGCACTCCGCTTTGTTGGCCCAGGGTTTCACTGGCTCTGTTCGGATCCTGGGTGTGGACCTAGCACCACTCATCAGGCCATGCTGAGGCAGTGTCCCACATAGCACAACCAGAAGGACCCACAACTAGAATATACAACTATGTACTGGGGGGCTTTGGGGAGAAGAAGAAAGAAAAGATTGGCAACAGATGTTAGCTCAGGTGCCAATCTTTAGGAAAAAAAAAAACACGATATCAGGGCTGGCCCAGTGGTGCAGTGGTGAAGTTCCTGCGCTCTGCTTCTTCAGCCTCGGGTTTGTGAGTTTGGATCCTGTGCGCAGACCTACACATTGCTCATCAAGCCACACTGTGGTGGCATCCCTCATACAAAAAATAGAGGAAGATTGGCCCAGACGTTAGCTCAGGGACAATCTTCCTCAGTCAAAAAGAGGAAGATTGGCAGCAGATGTTAAGTCAGGGTCAATCTTCCTCACCAAAAAAAAAAAAAAAAAAAAAAATCTGGCTGGTTTCATTAAAAATCAACATGCTTATCTTTTAAAATTGATTCTTATAACTAACTCAACAGTTATCTTTGCTTTATTAATAAACAAGAATTAAGATGTGAATATAAAATCTAAATGTAGAACAAGAAAATATCTATATTTTAATTTCATCCATAAGATTTAACCTGTTTTACTGGTTTACATTTTAATGAGCATCCATGTTTTTACATTTTAACCTGCATCCTACTGTGAACTGCATCCATGTAGCAGTACCCAGTAGGCACTCAGTAAATATTTGTTAAATGAATAAATGTTTAGATGAATGAATATGGAGATTGTGTCTTATTAGTGATAAGTACCCATAGAATCATTTCTTCTGATCAACAGAGTTTTATTTCGAATTCCCTATATATAAACACTGTGTCCAGTGAGAACAGGAAGAAATATGGGACAAGGTCCCTCTCCTCAATGAACTTAAAATCTCATTCTTAAGAAAAATGCAAAGATCTGATATTTTTAGGATTTCCTTAAGTGAGTATAGCAGCTAATTTGCAGAGAATGATACCCAAAAGAGCATGAGTAATGCCTACCCTCTGGATATGTTCACTTGAGTCAGTCTGGAAAAATAATGATCATAGACATCTGGCTTTCTACAGATAGGAAGTTCCATGTGTGTGTCAATGGCCAGATGAATTTTGTACTTGTGGAAAGACGCAGTTCAGATGACTCAAACCACACTGCCATTGGTCTACTCAAACCTTGAATGCTAGCTTTCTTCAGGGCCCATCACTGGAGATCTTCTCTCCTCCTTCTGAGAAATCTCCTTCACTGCCATGGCTTCCACTAGCTCCCGTTTGCCGATGATTCCCATTTTTTGTTTGTTTGATTGTTTTGAGGAAGATTAGCCCTGAGCTAACGTCTCTGTCCATCTTCCTCTTTTTTTTTATATATGTAGGATGCCTGCCACAGCAAGGCTTGATAAGCGGTGCTAGGTCCGCACCCAGGATCCAAACCAGTGAACCCCAGGCCCCCGAAGCGGAGCAAGCAGACTTAACTGTTGTGCCACTGGGCTATCCCCAGCCAATGATTCCCAAATTTCCATTTTCAATACAGACTTCCCTGAGCTCCGGATCCAAGGACCTCCAATGTGACCCCACTTGGATACCCCACAGGTTTCTCTGATACATATTCCTAAAATAAATTCAGTTTGAGATATTGTATTTACCAGGCTGGGGGATTGGGGAGTGACAGCTGAGTATAGGGTTTCTTTTTGGCATAATGAAATTGTTCTGGAATTAGTGGTGATTGTTGTACAACTTTGCAAATACACTAAAAGCCACTGAATTACACACTTTAAAAGAGTGGATTTTATGCTACATGAAATATATCTCAATTATAAAAAAGAAACATCACCCAATCTGCTTCTACATCAAGATTCCCTATTATGGGAGGGAGGGGTGCCACCATTAACTACCCATACTGGAATCTTAGGGCAGGTACCAAGTCTGATGCTTTGTTTTATTCCCAGAGCCTAGGTCTGTGCCTTGCTAATGACAGTGACAATAATAATAATAATAATAATGAATAATAATAAACAGTAATAACGAGCAATCAGTAACTTTGTTGAATAAATAAACCTTAAAATTCCTGCTAAGGTTACTCTCTTTTCCTCATTCACCACTTTTAGTCCATCACCGAGTCCTATAGACACTGTATTTGTAGAAAAATCTGACTTTCTCCATGGGCCATCATCAGTGCTATTGCTACAGTTCCGATCTTGTCCTTTCTCGCAGGATTACTATACTAGTCTTCCCTATGTATTTTCTCCAAGTTTGTAATGTTACAAAATTAGAAGTAATTTTATTAAAAATAGATTCTCAATTGGTTTCCCTCAAGGCTCAAAAATTCTACTCTTCTAATCCCATCTCCACTGCTGCCCACTGGGGTCTAAGACTCAAATAGGATCTTGCTTGTTTCCTTCTTAAAGTTTTCAGTGATTCTCCACTGTCTATAAAAAGCAGAAGTGAAATTCCTCAGGATGCTTACACAACTCTCAGCCTTGACCCCTTCAGCTCAACGTACCTCCCCCAGACCCATCTGTATCTCCTGTCTATTTTCCTGGTGCCTCTTTCTTCCAGGTAGTATTGAAGATTACCTCTTATGCTCCCCTCTATCCAGTACATACACCTGTGATGGGATCCAGAAGACCCCATTGTACTTATTGATTTAAAATCTGTCTCCAGGGTTATACCTAAAGCCCCTTGAGGGCTGGGATCAGGCTTAATCTACAGGCTGGTGGTGTGTCCTGTAGGAAAATTAAATTCCAGAACTCTTACAGATGGCACTCTGGTTCCACTAACTCAGCAGTGTTGCTCTCGTACCATATCCTGCAAAGGTATATTACATATAGTGGTTTAGAAATAACACTAAAATGATCCAATGCTATTTACTTCCATTCTTCTCTTTGTCTTCAGTGTTCTGCTACCATGATGTCTTGTGGGGAAAGAACAAAACTCCGATGAACAGGTTTTCCAGGCTAATTACACTGATCGAGTGTAACAAGGCAGTTATTTTAAACTGATAGTAACTTGGGAGTTACGTAGATCTGGGTTATTCACATGATCTCCAAGTGTGAATTATCTTTAGTCATTTGAAGTTTACTACATTTGTTTAGGTCTTTATTTGACTCTTTAAAATCAATCATTTAGTGAAATTGCCTTGGGACAAAATACAGAATCCAAACATCAATTAATAATCAAATACAAATACACTCAAGACAAAAATAGCATGGGGATAAAATACTGTGCTTAACAACACGTTCTGTCAGTGAAGATGATATTTAATAAAGAGAGAGAGTGCCTGATATTTAGAGTTACGATGGAATTGGTTAGAAGTTGAGCTTCTATGCGCCCTTAGAACCCCTTTCAATGAGCACTTAGTGTGAACTTCTCAGTATATTTATCCAAATCAAGAGTTTGAACGGGTGGACAAGAGTATTCAATTATAAGTCTGCTGATTCTTTACTAATTCATTAATTAAAGAAAAGCTCCCCAGGAGAAGAAAAGTAGACAATTATCACTGTCACTTCCATTCCATTATTATGTCACTCCCGCTCTTGACAGAATCCTCAATCATGTATTCTTTCATTCAAAAGATATTTATTTTGAGTACCCATTATGTGTCAGACACTGTCTAGGTACAAAAAATGAAAGAAAGAGGGGCCCCCAGTAGTGCAGCAGTTAAGTGTGCATGTTCTGTTTCGGGCGGCCTGGGGTTCACGGGTTTGAACCCTGGGTGTGGACCTGCCCACCACTTGGCAAGCCATGCTGTGGTAGGCATCCCACGTATAAAGTAGAGGAAGATGGGCATGGACGTTAGCTCAGCGCCAATCTTCCTCAGCAAAAAGAGGAGGATTGGCAGCCGATGTTAGCTCAGGGCTGATCTTCCTCAAAAAAAAAAAAAAAAAAAGGAAGGCAGGAAGGAGGGAGGAAGGAGAGGAAGGAAGGAAGACACAGAAGGCTGAATAGAATATTTTTCTTGCCCGTGAGAATCCCAGTCTAGCTGGTAAATGATCTTTAGTCTTCCCTCAGTAGTTAAGATCTGTCTGACCTTTGTCCCTGGATTGCTACGACGTTCAGAGCTGGGGAAAATAACTGCTCTTTTCGAGATATTTGGAATAGTGCTGCCTTTAGTCAGAGCAGATTAAAAGACTCACCAGTTGTTCAAGGGTAACATGGCCAATCCAGATGGCTCCTGGTTTTGCTCAGACCTTATACCTCACTGGATCCAGGAACTGGGTCCTTGTCTTATTCCCCATATAAACATTCCTGATTTAATCTCTACGTGCACAAATTCCCACTTCACCCCAGGTTATGGTTCTGTCTTGTCCCTCTGTAGGGTTCCTTACAAGAGCAGGAGTTTGAAGGATCCAATTTAGTTCTTCATTTCCCAGCAATCTCTGCCTGCCCTGAATCCCACAGTTCCGATCCTGGTATCTAGATGCCGTGGTATGTGTGTGGAAGGGCGATGGAGAGAAAAATGGATGGCAGACAGAAAGAACCCATCTGACAAAGCTGAAGCCCACTTGCTTCTCCAAAGCAGCTTGAATCTCCCTGCCTGGGCTGCCAAGTGAAGGATGTGATTAATGAAGAGATGTCAAACAGATAATTCTTCCTAGCCAGGAAGAGTGGGAAAGAATTTTTTTCTTTTTTAGAATTATTAGAGGTTGAGTGGAAGGAAAGCAAGAAAAAGGAGCTTGTCGTGGTTGTAAAGGTGACAAGAAGAAATAGGTGTGCCCCTACCAACCAATGTCTCAACCCCACCCCACCTGCCTCCTTCAGCATGGACCCCTTCCTACTCTTCCGGTGGAGCTGCGAGCTACCTCCCCTGTTATAAATAGCAGCACAGATGTTGACAGAAAAATGCTCCCTTAATTACCATACAAACTGCTTTACTTGAGTGAACCGTTTAAAGAAGCCTCCGAAGGAAGTTCACTCAAGCAATTCCACAGATTACAGCTAATGAACAATATTTCCTCGAACCTATTTAGTGCTCATTAAAATGTAAAAGCCTTTCATTTTAAACAGACGCACAATAAATAATTCCTCTCTCCTCTCTGTCTCTGAGTAGCTTGGATAAAAGCAAGGAGGCAGAGAGCTGAAGGAACAGGGCTGGGCTGGGAGTGGGGGAAGGAAGACAGGAGGCAGAGGAAGGGAGCTGGGGAAAGGGAGACCCAGTAAAGAGGCTGGGACTCATTAGTATCCCAGGAAGCCACAGCTTGTCTGGTAGGAGGGATGTCTGTGTTCGGAGCTCAACAGACAGATCCTGGGACCCACTCATCCAGCACAGGCAGCCAGCCATGAACGAGGACAGCAGACAAAAGCTGCCACGGGCAACACTGGGAGGCAGAGATGGGCCAACTCAGGACAGAGCCTGGGGTGGGGAGAGCCCTTCCAAAGTAATAAATTACTAGTCCTGTCTTTCTTAGACTGTCCCATGTTTATTTTTTGTCCTCATTTATTTGTCAGCCTGAGGTTGGAAGATGAATATCAGATAAACCTTGAGAGGCTACTTGTTGCAAGTGGGAACAGAAAGAATCTATAAAATGTTTTCTTGTTGCTGCAGGGCCTCATACCTCCACCTTTGGTCCTTTGATCATATACCATATACAGCACAAAAGATGGAGGCATTCTTTGTGTGGCAGAGTGAGCCGGAGGTAGAGGGTAGTGGCAAATAAGGTGGATTTCTGGAGGACTGTGTCTGTTTCTTTGAGATAAACAGCAAAGGAAAGTGGACCCGGGACTTGGTGAAATATATGCCTTGAATGGATTTGTGAAATCTTTTCCCCTTTAACAGAGTTGTTAATCCCAGAGATTGGTGGGACCAAAGTGATGAAATATGTTAGTGGTGATGCCTATATACCGAGGGAAAAAACCCAAAAGGATCCTATGTCACCCACTTGGCAGACAAACATGAAATTGACAGGACTAGTGTGTAATGAACTATCTTAAACTTCAGTCAACTTGCAGGATCATATGTATAACATTAAGTTGGCTTAATGGTTAGGACTGACCAAGGTATTTCTCCCCTTTTCTCTTCTTTGTTTTCCTTTTTTTTGGCAGGGAAAGATTTACTCTGAGCTAACATCTGTTGCCAATCATGCTCTTCCCCCCCCCCCAAAGCCCCAGTGCATGGTTGTGTATCCTAGTTGTAAGTCGTTCCAGTTCGTCTACGTGAGCCACCGTCACAGCACAGCAACTGACATACAGGTGGTGTGGTTCTGCGACCACAAGCAAACTGGGGCAGCCAAAGCAATGAGCGCCAAACTTTAACCACAACGCCATCAGGGCTGGCTCTTGTCTTTCTGTTTTTTAGACAATAGAAAAGGGATCTTGATTCCATTAAGGAACATTGTCTTTCTAGCCAGAATTGATAGTACAGCTTTCTACTTGAAATAATAATTTCAAGTCAAAAGGATGACTGAAAACCACCATCTTCTGTTCTAGACGCCATGCATTTACTGCACAACTCTTGAGTGCCGGATATTATGCTGTGTGTGGAGGATGCAGAAGTGAATGAAAGATGTTCCTGTAAGAAACTCACAGACATATAAAAAGTCATTATGCTGTTGCAGTAATATGGACAGAGCGCTACAGAAGCAGAGACAGGTGGGAGGTGTAGGACACTACATGAACACTTGACCTTTTATACTCCAACTGGCAACACTGTTATATTCCTATTCCAGAGCTCGGCAAATACTTGTTGATCCTTGTACAGTTTCCTAACTAAATGCCTGTTAGGGAGCGGCAGGCAGGCATGGCGGGAGGGGGGTGCAAGCATCCACTTGAACCAGCTCCTGTGACATGAAGAGGGCGCCAGGAAGGAAGAATTAAGTCTGTACTTTGCTTTTAACTAAGGTCATTTGAAAATGGGTTTCAACACCCATCTCATTTGCTTTTTTATGCCTGCCAATTTAGTGTTGTATTCAAAGTGATTAATTAGTTTGTAGTGAAGGTTTATTAGGTAATCTTTCTGTCAATCAAAAATCACTAGTGTCTCCGGGCAGAATAAAGACCCTCCGTAAATTTTATAAGGATGAGGAATTTACGTCATGATTGTATTCAAAAATAGGCACAAGCTTAAAATTTGGGAGTATATAGAGGAGTTAACGTGGGTATTGTTAAAGTTGACAAGAGTTATTTGGCGTTCTTGAAAATTCACGGTTTATTTTCTATTAGGACAAACTCATTTCCAAAGTATGAATCAATCTTTCATATTTTTTCTGCACTACTGATTTAAACATAGAGTATTTTCACTTTTCTTCTCATTCACATCCATAAAAATGCGGGAAATATGTTGTAACAGAGTAAAAGACTTGCTTAAAGCTATGTGATGCCTTAAACCAAGGGAAATCGAGGGGATAATAATATTTCCAGGAATCAAAGATATTTCCTCAGTTAAAAGCCTATTCACATTAAGCTACTAGAAACAGACCCAGAAGCTGCGTTTCCTAAATGATAGACCATTATGTATATATATTTATCCCACATATATAAATAATTTTGATTTACTATTATTAAGGTTTTACTACGACATAGCTTTCTTGACAATCCTTAAAAGTGGTGTCACTTAAAGAATTTTAGGAAAATTGGTAGTAAATATCACTGCTTAATTTCTGTGCTTATACAAGAATCATCATGTGGGTGTAATATGACTCTAGATAGTGAACAGAAGATGAAAACTATTCTTTGGGGCTTTTTCATTTGCACTGTTAACAGTTTTCTTCTATCTACTGCTCTACCTGTTACAGAATTAATAGATTTCTTTCTTCTAACAAGTATCAATACAGCAAAACAAGTCTAATAAATAATGAGAGTTCAGTAAATACTATTATTATTACTTAAACTGTTTTTTACTGACAGAAAGTATCTTTAACCTAGAAGAATGTTTTAAAATTAAATTACAAACTGCAATGATGTATTACTGATAACATTGGGAATATGAAATTTTTTAATGCTAAATGTCATATGGAAAAAGACAACAGGATATATACACACATTGTTTAACAGATTCAAAGCAGTAATCCATAGCCAGAATTTTGTTTTTAAATTTTCCAGGTAAGGACCAACAAGCGGTAAATGACATCCTATCAGAAACTCTGGGATACAGCCTCAATCACTCGTAAATTCCCCCAAATGCCTACATTTAAAAAAGAAAATATATTTCATTGATTTACAAAGGCCCCTATAAATATAGATATGGTCTGGCGGGGGAATTGTAAATTTAGTCTCAGGTGGGCTTTCACATTCAGCCTGAAATGAGTCTGCAGAGAGTGTCAGAGTCTGAGTGTTACAAATTCAGTGATTCTAGGGGAAATTGTTAGAGATCATTCTGAAAGTCAGTCCTGCCTGAAAAATAAAAGGCAAAAAAACAACAACAAAACCACCCAACATTGTGTTCAAATGATTTTTTGCCCCCTCAAACAACAACACTTGAATTTATTATTTCTCATATTCGCCCTTCCTTCCACTGCGCGGATTGTCAGGAAATCAGTTTGGAGCCATTTAGAGTTATGATTTTATGTATGTGACATGAAATGGCAATCCAGGCTGTCTTGGTATGTTGAAGAAAGAAAGAGAAACAAAAATTGAGCAGGCTATCTTGTCTCATTTGCCAGGCCCCATCATAAAAAAGCAAATGAGTTGTTGAGTTGAGCCCCTTCCGAACGATGTAATAACAGCGTCTGGTCCACAGGCACGCGGGAGAGGCCACTCCGCACCGCCCGCGCTAGATGGATGATACTGATGGCAAGCGAACACACACATCCTGCCTGAATATGAACAACAGATTTGTCAGTGTGTGACAGGCTGACAGCCCAGCTCCCAGCTGCTTGTCCACTGTTGTTATATCAGCACCTTGTCTAAGGATTCAGCAAAGAGGCAATCTGCTTCGTCCATTCGTGGGAGGCAGGTTGCCAGTTAAAAAACAAGTATTGGCTTCAGGCTGCAGTGCCAGAACGCATTGAAAAGATGCAATTTAAACTCTTGTGTGCTCCTCCGGCAACGTATCACAGGCCTTGGAAGTTCAAGTCCTGCAGATTAGGTTTGTAAAACAAAGAAGATAACGCAAAATGAGATCTACGCCGGGGAAAAATTGTAATTTTGCTTTCATGAGTGTCTCAGGGGAACTTGGTTATGAAAGGAAAAACAATGTCCGGCTTGAGCACTGGAGTGACGCTGGAGCGAAAGTTTGCTCAGCATTCCCGCCATTGCAATGTTATTTTGGAGGTCGTTGAAAATGCGTTCGTGAAATATACCACACTGCATGAAGCCTCCAGAGTCAATAATGAGGATTAAAAGTTTTCATTTTTACCAGCTGGACTATGTCATTATGGTTGGCAATCCAGAATGAAATATTTAGCAATGTAAAAATTCCACAAATAAATTTTTCACTTTATTCTAGTCATCGTAAAGACTAGTAAGTATCCAAAAGCTTTTACTATAGTTCTAAAATCTATAGAAATGGATTAGAAAAATGAGAGATAAAGTTACTAAGGAACTGCATAGGCTATTTTTAAATGTCTAAGAGAATGAATTAAACACATTGTGTTAAAGAGAGAAGGGTGGGGGAAAGCAATGAATTTCCGAAGAAATTGCCAACTTGCTCTGGATACTGTGGATGTATTGTTCAGAAGTTGGGGCATCACTTACTGCTCTGAGCAGCCTGATTCAGTCTATGTGTGACAGTCTCCAACAGGTTGAGTCTGAGAAGTGAGAATTCAGAAGGATTTACACCATGGTCCTTTAATGGCTCCTTTAGAGCTGTTAGGCCTGTCAAGCCATTAATAAGCAGTATTTAAGTGTCCCTAAGTACACATTTGCACAACAGTCCCCAAGGACTTAGGGAAAGCTATTATAGTTTCTTGGATCAATAATTATCATCATTTCCTTCAGGTCCACTGCAAAATGAAGAACTGGCTATAGAGTCTTCTAGCATCCTTGCCCCTGGTCACCATGGCGTGGTGTCGGTCTTGATAAGGCTCCATTGACTTTTTCCTCCAGATTCTCTGGAGACCCAGACCCCTCACACCATCTATATCCATTTGTTTCGCCATGTGTAAGACTCCGGAGATGCCACCATCCTTTGAAGTTTCAGGCACCCTTACCCAAATACAATCTTTAATTAACTAAGAAAATTTAAGTTTACCTAAAAACCAAAATGAGAATGTACTAACAAAACTATGTTAGAAAGCATTAAAAAAATTTGGGTAGACGTGCTGTACGTATTTTGTTTCTGCTAAAACTGATCAGCCTAAATATCTAGTCACAGATAACTAGAGAATAAGTTATTACATAGCTATGCACAGGAATGCTTTGTGGCCACTGAAATGGTATTGTGGGAGACAAGAAAAAGTTCCTGATATTCTCAAGTGAGATAAGAAAGCAACTTACAAGACTGATGATTTAAATTGATGAATTTTTGATGATTTAAAAAAATTATGTACAATTCATTAGATGATAGATAGATGGATAGATAGATAGTAGATATGGATGTGGATGGAAAGGCTGGAGGGGTAGATGGATGGATGGATACCTGGAAGGATATATACTACATTGTCAAAACATGGATGAAGAAAGTAGGATGCAGGAAATTTTTGTGTTCTTTGTGCTTTTGTGTATTTCTGAGATTTTTCTCCATGACGATGTGGTACCTTTTCTATTAGGGGGAACATGTTATTAAAATAAAAAGTTGTCAATAGTAGAGATGCACATTTAAATGATGAAATTTTCTCACTTCATTAATTGCTACTCTTTTTTTTCTGTTAAATACTTGTGATAGGCATAATGTACTGCTATTAAAAATATAATATGAGACATCACAGATTAAAAACCTAAAATTACCTTTTCTTTTAGTTTTGTATAATATGTAAATATTTTCATAAGGGCTCCAGATATATCCTAAAGATCATTTTCATTTTTTGGAGGAAGATTAGCCCTGAGCTAACTATGGCCAATCTTCCTCTTTTTGCTGAGGAAGACTGGCCCTGAGCTAACATCCATGCCCATCTTCCTCCATTTTATATGTGGGATGCCTACCACAGCATGGCTTTTGCCAAGTGGTGCCATGTCCGCACCCAGGATCCGAACCAGCAAACCCCAGGCCACCGAGAAGCGGAATGTGAGTACTTAACCACTGCGCCACCGGGCCGGGCCCCAAGATCATTTTTGCTATTTATGTTAGGAGAGGTTCTTTGATCTCATTTCAATCCTCCAAGCTTTTTTCTTTAAACCATCAAATTAGTTGTAATTTAAAAACTATGATGGATTTACTTTTATTTCTTTTCAAAAAATGTGTTCTAGGTTACAAAAGTTAATGTCTTTTGTGAAAAGATGAACAAACCAATAGCATCTCACCCTCACTCCACTTGTAGCCACCTGAGATGATGGAGATACCAGCCTCCTTTCACATCTGTCCCCATCTTCATTCGAATATGTATGTACAGACATCAGGTCTTTCTTCATAAAAACAAAATAAGCTTCTAATAGGAATACTATTCTGCATAAGTGCTTCATTCCCTCAATATATTATGCACAGTTTCCTAAACCCAAACATATATATACTTATATTGCTTTCAAGAGACGCTTAGTATTAAATGACATATCTGAATGAGAATTTATTCAATTACTGGATATATAACTTTCTACCAATTCATGTTTTTAGAAATGATTTTGCAATATATCTTTGTACTTATATTAATGTGTATCATTGCTTTTATATCTCAGATGTGAAATTTGTTTAGTCAATGGATATGCCTTTTTTAAATTTTAGAAGATATTGCTATATTGCCTTCTCAAAATATAATAGCCGTTCACCTGCAATGTATGAGAAAGCCTGTTTCCCCACATACATGCCAGCACCGGGCATTACCAGTTCTTTCCATTCCCATTAATGGATGAATAATGGATGGTGGAATAATGGTACCTCTTTGTTTTGATTTGCATTTCCACAGCTACCCGTGAAGCTATCTTGATTCCAGAACACCGTTTAATTTAATAAGCTTTTATCTTCTAAACAACAGCATCCTCTGTTTTTTGTCAACACTTTTTATTTATTGTTTTCACCATGCTGGTAGTCCGGGCAGGTCTAACTTAGGCTACAAGAAGTGAAGGATTTCCCTAATGACGTTAAAATGGAAAATGGCAGAGTTGGAACTTAAAATTAGGTTGCATGGTTGTAAATACTGTGTTTATTCTACTGATATCAGGACCATCAATAAGAAATATTTGGAAGTAGGTTTTTGTCCATTCTTTTATTCCCTTCCCTCAAATCTCTCCCTTAAAAAATTCTCCTTCTTTTAGATTCTTAATATAGTCACATCTCTTGCTTTTTGGATAGTGTCTTAGTATTAGACATTTATTATTCCTTTTATCATATTCCACCATGCTCATCCCTTTTTTGTTTTAATCCTCCAGTCTTCCTTCTGCTCCACACGAACTACTTCTCTACAAACTGCTATATTCCCAGGCATGAATGACCAGTGATGTGCCACTGGCCTGTTCCCTTTCAGGAGTGTTTGCATCTACACAGGGGTCTTAGGTACATATTGCCTTTATTTGAGATATGTCAGCTCTGAGGAAATGAATCCCCTGACTCATAAGTGAGAGAGATGGTTTGAGTAGCTACCTTACCCATTAATGAAACTGATTCTGGAACAAGCCCCTCATTCTCCTTTTGCATCCGACTTTGCGTAGTGGCTCCTGGATTCAAACTGAATCAGGAATAGAGTCTGTCCAGTCTGCAGTCTACCTGCCAATGTGGCTTCAGAGGCTAGAAAGAGGGCTGTCCTTTTTGAAATCACTATAAATTTATAGATTACATACTGTAAAATACATAGTCTATTATATAGTAAAATAAAATACATATACAATATAGTTTACATATAGAGTCACATATATATAGTAAAAGCTCTCATAATTGACTTTCCAGATTGACTGTATCTCTGCATTTTCTCTTAAAACGTATTGACTGATGTCCATACTCAGATGAATCTTTGAAACTGTATTCCAGTTTCTTTTAGGAACTGTTTTTGGCATTGCCACTTACTAATATGTTAAAACTCTGTTTTGATTCATTTATGTATCTTTCCGGTATGACTCTTCCTGGGTTGTGAGTTCTAAAGATTTACGGCCTTATACACAACGGAATATTTCTTCTATGTATTTATACATTACAATGTGTGACCTATCTTCCTAAGGTTAATTTCCAATATGTAATTCTTTAGACAGGAATTAATGTTATCTTACATGTCTGCTTCTATGTGTGTTTCCTGAGCTGTCATGGGTACATAACTATCCCTAAATAACAATTATGTGGAGTCTAGAAGACACTCACCAGCTAGAAAATGTTCTCAGATTTATGGAAGTATGTTTCTTGAACTACAGATATAAAAAAATCAGTTGAATAAAATGGACCCACGATTTAGCTTCCCCTCATTCATTGCCAGTGGAGAGTTATTAGACCAGGCAACACCTGCTTGAACTTACGTAACCATATCACCGTGCCATTTTCTCTGGACTTCCGATTTATTTAAGAGATGTCATAAATCAATTTATCTAAGATTAGACATTTGTGGAATAACAGGCCACTTTCGATGTATAGCCTGGAAAGGTCTTCCAGGGAAGATCTCTGAGTTGAAGAATGAGAAAGAGGCAGCCATGTGACAAGACAGAAGGTGGACTTGACCTTTATTTTTTGAGTCACATCAAAACCTCCCAAAAGGTAGAAACAACATCCCAATGTTATTTTGTATATTTGCACGATAATTAACCCAATCTCCTACAATCTTATCTCATCTCCATGGCCCATGTTTTATTATTGTTATTTTTACCTGTGGTATATTTGTTGCTTATTTCTTAATTTATCAACTTAGTATCTACTAACTAGCCATGAGGGAAGTGAGAAAACGAACATTTTTCGACTCCCCAAATTTTGTTTCGTATTATTACTATTTTCATTGTCAAGATAAATCATGTTTATTTTTCCTTCAGTAACTATTATTAGACCTTCCAGGTTTTGTCTACAGGTTGATTAAAAATTTAAAACAAGAAACAGCTTTTAAAATATTGTGGTTATGTAGATGTTTTTAATTTTAGAGCCAACTAGTATAGAAGGAGTCATTTAGAAGAGATGGAATCATCCAATCCTACATCATTTAAACCTAGCTAAGCAATTCCTTCAGTATAGAAGACTGTTTTAATCTTTCTGATCTCATCATTTCTTTCTCTACTTTAATATCCATGATGTCTCCTTTCATAGATTCTTTTCCATTCTGCTGGACAACGTACTCAAATAACTTCTTTCCTATAGGGTTTGAAAGAGTTTTATTCATATCAAGTTCAAAAGTAGTCTGATTTCTGAGCTCTGGCATGTTTAAAAATGTCTTTATTTTCCTCTTACTTTTCACTGATAGTTTTACTGGCTAGAAGAACTCTAGGTTCAAAGCTTTTTCTTTAATTACTTTGAAAACACTGTTCCAATATTTTCTAGCATCCATTAGTTGCTGTGAAAAGTCTGATGTCTGTTTGATTTATGTTCCTTTGTAGATAATATGTTCCACACACACACCTCCCTTACCCCTTCAAAAAGAGCTTTCTCTTATTTGTCCTGCTGGCACTTGGTGAGTTATTTCTATGCCAAGATTTATATTGTTTATTTATATTTTTGAAACTCAAGTAAATTTTCTTTCTTTTATTATTTTTTTTATTTTCTCTCCCCTCCACTGCTTTCATTCTCTCCTACAACTCTTAGCAAATTAATGCTAAATACAAATCTTAAGTTGTCCTATATTTTCCAATCTCTTCCCTTTCAGCCCTGGACTTTCATTTTTTGGGAGGTTTTTGATTACTGCTTCAATCTCTTTACATGTGATTGATCTATTCAGATTCTCTGTTTCTCCTTGATTCAGTTTTGGGCGGTTGTATGAACCGAAGAATTTATCCATTTCTTCCAGGTTGTCCAATTTGTTGGCATATAGTTTTGCATAGTAGTCTTTTATAATCTTTTGTAACTCTGTGGTATCCATTGCAATTTCTCCTCTTTCCTTTCTAATTTTATTTATTTGAGGCTTCTCTCTTTTTTTTCTTAGTGAATCTGGCTAAGGATTTGCCAACATTTTTTATCTTCTCAAAGAACCAGCTCTTTGTTTCACTGATCCTTTCTACTGTTTTGTCGGTTTCAATTTCATTTATTTCTGTCTAATTTTTATTATTTCCCTCCTTCTGCTGACTTTGGGCTTTGTTTTTCTTTTTCTAATTCTGTTAGGTGTAGTTTAAGACTGCTTATTTGAGATTTTTGTTTGTTAGGGTGGGCCTGCATTCCTATGAATTTCCCTCTCAGGACTGCTTTTGCTGCATCCCATATGAGTTGGTATGTTATATTTTCATTTGTCTCCAGATATTTTTTGACTTCTCCTTTAATTTCTTGAATGGTCCATTTGTTGTTCAGTACCATGTTGTTTAGTCTCCACATATTTGTCACTTTCTCAGCTTTTTTCTTGTAGGTGATTTCTAGTTTCACACCATTGTGGTCAGAAAAGGTGCTTGATATGATTTAAATCTTCTTAAATTTATTGAGGCTTGCCTTGTTTCCCAACATATGGTCTATCCTTGACAATGTTCCATGTGCACTTAAGAAGAATGTATATTCTGCTGTTTTTGGATGGAGTGTTCTCTCTCTCTCTCTCTCTCTCTCTATATATATATGTCTATTAAATCCACCTGGTCTAGTTGTTTGTTTAAATCCACTATTTCCTTGTTGACTTTCTCTCCAGATGACCTATCCATTGAGGTAAGTGGGGCGTTGAGGTCCCCTACTATTATTGTTTTTGTTAATATCTCATTTTAGGCTTGTTAATATTGCTTTATGTAGTTTGCTGCTCCTGTGTTGGGTACATAGATATTTATAAGTGTTATGTCCTCTTGGTGGAGTGTCCCTTTTATCATTATATACTGCCCCTCTTTGTCTTTCTTTACCTGTTTTATCTTGAAGTCTGCTTTGTCTGATATAAGTTTGCCATTAGCTTGGAGTATTGTCTTCTATCCCTTTATTCTGAGCCTGTGTTTGTCTTTAGAGCTGAGATTTGTTTTCTGGAGGCAGCATATTGTTGTGTCTTGTTTTCAATCCATCCTGCCACTCTGTGAATTTTGATTGGAGAATTCACTCTATTTACATTCAGAGTCATTATTGATATATGAGGGCTCAATGCTGGCTTTTTATGTCTTGTTTTTCATTTGTTCTGTATTTCCCTTTTTCTCATGCCATGTATTTCAGACTTCCAATTCAGTTTGGTAATTCTCTATGATGGTTTTCTCAGTTTTCTCTTTATCATTTGTGTCTCTTTTCTCGTTATTTGTTTAGTGGTTACCATGAAGTTTGTATAAAAAAAAATCTTGTAGATGAGACAGTCCATTTTCTGAGCTTCTTATTTCCTTAGTCTAAGCCAATTCCATCCCTTTCCTCCTCCCCTTCTAAGTTGTTGTTGTCACAAGTTATTGCATCTTGTGCTGTGAGCTTGTGGTTAAAATGACGAGATTATATTTATTTTTGATGTTTTCCTTCCCTTTATCTTTAATGTTATAACTAAGTGTTTGCTAACCTATTCTGACAGAAAGCTGCATTTTCACATTTTGTCTGCCTATTTGTCTCCTTGCTCAAGGCTTTGTAAATCCTTTCAGTTTCTTTTTTTTCAGGTATGAGGGCCTTCTTGATCATTTCATGTAGGAGGGTCTTGTGGTGAACTCCCTCAGCTTTTGTTTATCTGGGACAGTTTTTATTTCTCCATCATATCTGAAGGATATTTTTTCTGGATAGAGTATTCTTGGCTGAAAGTTTTTGTCTTTCAGAATTTTGAATATATCATTTCATTCTCCCCTAGCCTGTAAGGTTTCTGCTGAGAAATCCACTGAAAGCCTGATAGGGGTTCCTTTGTAAGTTATTTTCATCTGCCTTGCTGCTCTTAATAGTTTTTCTTTGCCATTGACTTTTGCCAGTTTTACTACTATATGCCTTGGAGAAGGTCTTTTTACATTGATATAATTAAGAGTTCTATTAGCTTCTTTTACGTGTATTTCCAGGTCCTTCCCCGGGTTTGGGAAATTCTCAGCTATTATTTCTTTGAACAAGCTTTCTGCTTCATTCTACCTCCCTTCTCCCTCTAGAATACCTATAATCTTTATGTTGCATTTCCTAATTCAGTTGGATATTTCCCAGAGAGTTTCTTCATTTCTTTTTAGTCTCAGTTCTCTCTCCTCCATCTGACACATTTCCTGTCCTCCAGACTACTACTTCTGTCCTCCATATTATCAGCTCTGATATTCAGGGAGTCCAGATTTTTCTTTTCCTCATTCATTATGTTTTTCATCTCCAACATCTCTGATTGTTTTTTCTTTATGGCTTCAATCTCTTTTGTGAAGAATTTCTCTGTTCCTTAATTTTGTTCCTGATTTCATTGAACTGTATATCTGCATTTTCTTGTAACTCCTTGAGTTTTTCATGATAGCTATTTTGAATTCTCTATCAGTTAGATTGTAAATTTCTGTGGCTTCAGGGTTGGCTTCTGGGTGCTTGTCATTTTCCTTATGGTCTGGAATATTAATATATTTCTTAAGACTGTTTATACCGTGGATTTGTGCCTTTGCATGGTGATGGTACCTGGTCACAGATTCCACCTGCTGCCACTTGGTGGGTGGGTGTCAGGATCTGTATATTCTGAGCCTGCCATGACCCCTGGCATCTGTGCCTGTCCTTAGAATCTATGCCGACAGGTCCTGTCTGTGATTGCTGGTCTGCTTGCTCACAGCTGCTGCTTTTCTAACATATGCAGGGACATTCTGGCTGGCTAGTGGAATTGGAGTGCTGGGTTGGGGGAGGGGTGCTTTCTTTTGCCTGTGTGATCTTGGGGACACTCTCACTCTCCCCTTGCTATCTGCTCTCCAGGGGTGCTAGCTTGATGAAGACATCCCTGCAATAGCTTAGCCACCACTGTGTGAGGCTTTCCCATGGGCTCTGAGGGAATTCGGAAAGTAAAGGTGTTTCCATGGAGAGCTGCCCCTCCCCCCTCTTTTCTCAGAGCTGTGTGCAGTCCCACACCCTGGGCTGCTGCCACTGGGAGAGGGGGAGGAGATTCCCTTACCTCCTTCCCCTTCTTCCCAGGGGTCCAGCACCTCCACCTTCAGACATATGGCTGTGTGGGTCTCTCAGACGTCTTTTGTTGTGTGAAGATCCTCTATTGGTTTATGAATGTCCTTTTCATTGTATCTTAGGGAGGATAGTCTTACGGAAGAGCTCCCTCCACCATGATGCTGATGGCACTCCTCTTTCTGTCCTGACCAATTTATTATTCATCTCCATTATACAATTTTTTTTTTTATCTTGGCAGTTGTATTTTTAATTTCCAAGAATAATTTCTTGTTCTTTGAGTGGTCTTTTTTATGGCAAGTTATTCGTGTTTTTAGTAGCAATAGCCTCTCAGATGTCTCTAAAGATACCAATTAAAATTTTTTAAAGTTCTCTTTTGTTCCCTAAATTATATCTGTGCCTGTTGGAGTCATTTGCACTGTTTACTTTATTTAATAAATAGTTATATAGATCTTACGATGTGTCAGGCTCTGTTCTAAAGTTATAATTGTCAAAGCATTTATTCCTCATAATAATCCTCTAAGGTAGACCCTATTATTACTGATGCGGGATCAGTGAGCCGAGGAGTTGAAAGAAAGATTTCTTGGACTCTCAAAGTCTGGCAGTAGTGCTCTTTCATTTAGAGAATAGTGTGGAATAGCCTGAGGACAGGACCCATGGGCAGTAAAGAGCTGCTGCTGCATGGGGACAGGACCCATGGACAGTCAGAGCTGCTGTGTGGGAACAGGACACATGGACAGAAGGAGCTGCTGCTGCTGCTGCATGGGGACAGGACCCACGGGCAGTCAGAGCTGCTGTGTGGGGACAGGACCCATGGGTAGGAGGAGCTGCTGCTGCTGCTGCTGCTGCTGCAAACATGGGTTGAGAGTAGGGCTAAATTTAAGACATAGGTATGTGAGTTATCTCTTTACACGACAAAGGAAAGAATATGTAAAAAAAGTTGTTAAAATGATATCAGCACACGTGGGGTCTGGTTATTGGGTGGTCTTATAACTTTTAGATAAGAATCAAACCGGATTAAGTAAATGCCACAAGCCACCACCTTAAATATTATCTTCAGCTAAAGACAAAGGAGGACATTGGTAGTGGGGGAAGTCAGCTACATGAGGTTACCAGACAAGAACAATAAACAAGATTTAAGTCCTTGCTGTCCCCATTAAGAGTTTCTAGAGATAAGGTCATCCCCCCTTTCTCCTGGTGCAGAGAAGGAGACACCCCCCACAGATGGAGACTTCCTTCACAAATGCACATGTCTCTCATCAAAGGACAAGCAAATTCCACTCCTCAAAACCTCCTTCTCATCTGCAATTTTTAACAGTAACCAGCCTAAAATAATCCTCATCATTACTATTATTATTCTCATATGCAGAAACTGAGGCAAAGAGAGTTTAAGTAACTTACCCAAGGCCATACAGCTAATAAATGACCAAGCTTGGATTTAAATCCAGGGAGTCTGTTCCCAGAATCCATACTCTTTTTCCAGAATACAGTACTATACTTTATCCCATCTTGGCTTTTCTTTTATGCTGTTCTTTTTCTTCCTTGTCAGTGATCCTCGGTTGTATGTTTACAAGTGAAGAGCTACGTTGGTCAATGTAGGCAGCTGGCAGGGGTCTGCTCACAGTTATGTACATCATTTCCCTTGAGAGCTCTGTGTTGTGGGTAGGGCATTGAAATAGGCTATTTCCCATGTATAAGTAGGAGTGAGTGGGTAGGCAGAGACTGCCCAGGTAAGGTGGCTTCTCTTTTGGGTGGAGGGCCTGAGTGTCTCCAGCTCCAGTGAGGGCCTCCTTTCTTGTTCTCTTGGACTATTATAATTTTCATTCTTCTTTTGAAAATATCCCTTTGTATTCATTTTAATGAGACCTAAGGCAGATGTGCATGCTTAGTCTTGAACCAGAAGCCAGGGATGATATCTATCCTGCTCCCCATTGGATCCCCAGGACCTGGCCCTGTTCTTGACTTTAATAAACACTTAATAAGCATATGTTGAGTTATTAATGGAAGGCTAATTTGTGCATTATAGTCTCAGAATTCTTTATGTTGGGAAAGGAGGGTATAAAATGGCACAAAAATATTTTCAAATGTTTTAAAAGGCTCTCTGGACCTGTATTTCCATTTGGATATCTCAAAGGTACCTTTATTTCAACATGTCTGAAATTCTTTATCTTCTTCCCAAACTGATCTTGCCCCAAATTGGCATTGCTCTCCAACCAGTGGCCCCATTTAGAAAACTTAGTGTCTTCTTGTATTTCCACCTCTCTGTCGCTGTTCACTTTTCATATCACCAAGGTCTGCCTATTCATGGTCCTAATTATCTCTTGATTTTGTTCCCTATTCTTGATGTAACGTTGTCTCTTAGTTTAGACACTCACCATTTTTAGACTATTCTATATTGATAGCTCTAGGAAAAGAGGGACATTATTTTATCTACTGCTGTTATCTCCAGCACTTAACTTAGAGACTGGTAGACTGTAGGCACCTTATATATTTATCGAATGAATGCATAGTCCCCTAAATGTGGTCATTCTCTCTCTCACTCAGTCCATTCTCCAGACCACTGCCAGGTTGATTCTAAAACAAGAATGCGGCAATGCATTATGGTCTAGTGGTTGGGAGGATGAGCACCAGACTATCAGGTTTAGATCACAGCTGTGCTACTTACAGTGACATTTGGCAGTTTATTTCAATTTCCTGTGCCTCAATTTTCCCATCTGAAAAATAGAGATATTGGAGTACTAACCTTATAGGATTGTTATGGGAGTCATCACAGGGATGCATCATATTATAATACATGGAGCATGTAGAATAATGCCTGGAATAGAGTATGTGCTTTATAAATGCTAGTCATTCCTATATTAGGATAATCGTTGCCATCAGCCTGTCATCTCTCTGCTTGGAAAACTCCATTGACTTCTACTCCCCACTATCCACAGATTAGAGGATGAAATTGATACCGAACCTCTTAATCTCAAGTTTGTGTGCCCAATGTACAGAAAGCCAAACACTGAGAGATCAGTGCCTGGAGATGGAGAAAGGCCCCATTCAAGTTGGCTAAGATAAGAACATGGGAGCATGGGTTGACTCAAATCTGCCTTAACCAGAACAAAAAGCAGAGGGTTTTATAGAGCTAAGGGGCTTGGCAGGAGGAGCTTCAGAGAAACAAAGGGTCACTCTTGATAAGCTCTTGGGCAATCTGCAATGGCTGCTGGGGGCTGGCCACCTGGTGATCGCGACCTCCCCAAAGGCATTCTCTTTCTTCTGTAAAACTAGCTCACAAACCCTTGAGACCTGAGTCAGCCCTCAAGTTAAACAAGAAAACAGCAAATTGACCAGATTCATCTACATCTGTGTTGGGAGCAAGGTCAAAAGGCAATCATGTTCTTATTGAATATTTACAGTAACCCTCAGGTACCCAGCTTCAAAATCCAGTCTTCTTAGGATGGAAGACATGGTTCTTCTCTGCCTGGTCTCATTTTACATCCATCGTCATCTCATATCACTGCTCCCCAAATCCCTTCATTCCACTTTTACCGAACAATTTATTCTTCCTAAAAATATACCATGCTCTCACAGTTCTGTGCTGTTGTCTGAGTGATTACCTCGTCCTTGAATAATTCTTTATCCTCTTCTCTATTTGCCATGTTCCCACTCATTCTTTATGATCCAGCTAAAGTGTTGTCTCACATGAAGATAGAGTGGGTTGTTCCCTCCTGTGTATTTATGAAATGCTTTGAACAGACCTATCTTTAGTTTGGACCAAATTCTATTACAGTTATTTGTTTATGTACTTGTTTTTCTCTTATTATCTAAGATTATCTAAGGCAAGGAGTGTAGCTTATTTGGTTTTACGTTTCTGCCTCTCCTACCCAGCTCCTGCTATCATGGCTGGTACATGGTGGTGGTCAAGAAATGTTTCTTGAATGGATGAATCAATGTCTTAGTGGCATCAAATAAAATAGCAGATGCTATTGTTAGCAAACCAAATGGGTTCACCTCCTGGCAGAGTTAAAACCACACTCTCGACTAGAAGTAGTTGTCACACAAAGTAGAACTTATTTGTGGCAAATAGGAGGCCACATGGAATCATTTCCAAAGTCATGGCGGTCCCTGAACAAAGAGAAGCAGGGGCCTTTTATTTGGGATGGGGAATGAATATTCAAAGGCAAGAGGCGGGTATTCGCTTGTGCAGGCTCAGTTGGAAAACATGCTTCTACATACGCTGCAGGTTATGGTGATAAGGCCTGAACTCCTCCTGGAGGGGAGATCTTAGCTGATATGAACATGTATGTACAAGTTTTGTGTAGACATGTATTTTCGATCTCTTGGGTATACACTTGGAGTAGAATTGCTGGGTCATATGATAACTCTATGTTTAACATTTTGAGGAGCCATCGGACTGTTTTCCGAAGCGGCTGCACCGTTTCACATTCCTAGGCCTTGCACTCCTGGTGGGGCTTGGTCTGGCTAATGGTGGTTGGTGATTGCATCTCTTAAACAGTTAAATGCTTCCAAACCCACCCGTGAGTTCCTCGGGGCAGTGAGTTGGTGACACTATCACAAAGGTGACAAAAACCAATGAAAGTAACATTTTGAATTGTTTTCTGGTCTCAGTGATATCTCTTCTAAAGACAAAATAAAATACTTATTTTTTGTTTACACCAGACTTTCCTTTGAGATGTCGTTTTAATTTAGGATTACCCTATTTGCTTTAACCTTAATGTTAAGAAGCCCCAGCCAACTGTTAGGAATCAACGCTGAATATACACATTAAAAATACAGCTGGAATGGCCACATAGCATTTCTAATGTATTTCCATTTGGATGAGGCTTAACAAACTTAAAATTTTATTTTAAAATAGCATCTTCACTCTTTCCTGCTTGTATTTTTATGATTCAATGGTTAAAAAGAAATAAATATTCTCTGAAATTAAGAGCAGTAGATAAATTATAACGCTCTCTATAAATATAAAAATAATATGAAAAGGAACAGAAATATTTTAATTGTACAGTATTAACTAGGATTTTGGGAAAGATTATATGTACCATATTTCAATGTTATCTTGGTACCTGTGTGTGCATCTTTCTTTTTTTTTTTGAGGAAGATTAGTCCTGAGCTAACATTGCTGCCAATCCTCCTCTTTTTGTGGAGGAAGATTGGCCCTGAGCTAGCATTCATGCCCATCTTCCCCTACTTTATATGTGGGACACCTGCCACAGCATGGCTTGATAAGCAATTCATAGGTCCACTCCCAGGATCTGAACCAGCGTACTCTGGGCCACTGAAGCAGAGCATGTGAACTTAGCTGCAATGCCACCGGGCTGGCCCCCATATGTGTGCGCATTTTACTCTAACCAAAAAAAATAAGCATTAAAAACTTTACTGTTTTTAACATCCTAGATTTTAAGAAAATATTCTGTAAGCCAATATGAAGCCTATTTAAATATATTTAAGATCTCTCATTTAGAGCTAAGTGGAAGAAAAAAAGGCAAAATTGTCTTTGCAGATGTTGAGAAGGAATTCATTGCAGGCAATCATCATTTAATATCCAGTGCTGACTTTTTGAACAAGTGCTTTCTCTAAATGATAAATCAAATGAGCTGGCGCTAACAATAATCTCTTAGAATATGAATGAGAAAAGCAAGAATATTAAAACAATAGAAACATTAACATAAAAAATCAGCCATTATAGCAAAGAGCAGCAAAGGAAATTGGGAAACTATTTTGAATTTTTTTATGGTTGATGTTAACACGGTCTGCAGTGGGGATTATTGTGTAGAAAAGCTAAAATACCGATTGAGCTGTAAATATTTACCCATTTAGATGTGACATGTGGTATATGAGTTGTTGGTGCTGCTGTAACTAACATTCGAAATGAAAGAATGGGAAATTTTGCCATTTAAAATATAGACACCAAAAACAACAATTTTCTCAATACTAAATATCCCGACAAAGGAGACTACTTCCAGATTTTTAACAAGCCTTGTATACATTTTCTTACCTCTATTTACACTCTGTTCCCTCCACCTACAATACCGACCTCCATCTCTGTGTACGGAAGGCTTAATTTTCTTTATGGTTCAGAAAAAAAACTAACCTACTTTAATCACCTCTGTAAGCGGGTATCTCTCATATTTGACCATCTATAGCTTTATATAAATTTTGGAGGTACTTGTCACCAACGCTTCTGTACATAGTGACATAGCATTTGAATTTTCAAAATGCTTTTACGTGATGTTATTTCATGTGATCTTCATGACAATCCTTTGGGAAAGTGAGAGCAGAAAAAGGAGGAAAACGGGTCTCTGAAAGATTCAGGCTGCCCAGGACAACCCAGAGTGTGCTGAGCCCAGGACTCGGACCACGAATGGATGCTTTTTCTAGTATACCATGCTGCATCTCAAAATCTTACTCTTATCTTTCCGTATTAGGTTGAATATTCTGTGGGGGCAGAAAGATAAGAAAGTTAACTGACTTCTCTCAAAATTTCCAAATCCTGGCAGGTTTCACATTGATATACAGCCTCAAATGTTGCCCTCCCAGTTTTCTAAACAAACTAAATTTATCAATCATTGTTTACATTGCACACGTACTCGAATTCTGGCATGGGTAATCAATATTCCGTAATAGTGGCCAGAGCCGCACTAAACAGACAGGCTACTAAGTCATAAAGAACTTGAGAACGCAGTTAAAAGAAAGCATTTTGTTAAGAAAATTCAACAAGGACTCAGATGCTAAGCAGGGTCAACGTGGATGCCCCTATATAAAGAACCCTATTCCATCAACATTTTTGTTGTATGCAAGAAGAAATTAAAATAACTCTAGACCTATCGTCTCAGAGTATGTTAACATAGGCATTTAAAAAATACATTGTGTGCTGTTATCTGGTGGGAGTATCAGAATGGTTTCTGATTTTGAAATTTCTTCCTTTCTCCTGCCTTCCTCTGCTACAAGGATGCAGGATATAGAAGTGGCTTTGATCTCTCTTTACATGAGTTCTTTTTTTTTTTTTTAACAGATATAAGCTTTTTGTACCCTACTTCCACTTTATTTTTATTCCTGTTATTAAAGTGGTCTTTTGGCTACCAGCTGCTTCTTTTCAGCATTTATGAGGATTTAGCTGTTATATATTTATTTTTATTTCCGTGGCGGAGAGTTCAAAGTTCAACTGTTGGAAGGGGTTTGTCAGACTGTATTTTGTGAGTTGGTTATGCATGAGGCTGGCCCACACTTTGGCTCTGATTTCAGCATTAGGGGCCTCCCCTTGTCTCAGAGCCTGGGGAAAGTTGCATTCCCCATACCTCCCAGAGTGGATGTATGTAGCGGGAGAGACTAAGGCTTTAGGCTAAATTGCCAAATCCTGTATTTGGACACCAGCAGGCAATAAGCGAAGAAGCTTAAACATTGCATTCCTACTGTCTGAAGCTCGCAGACCCTGCAATCAAACCGGGAGACGATATCCTGAAACAATTGTGTCCGATGACAGCTTATTATGGAAAGAGTCAGTTTCACTAAGAATGCTTGCCAATAAAACCAAGTGAAAAACAGGATCTCTTCATAATTCCTACTCGATGAGCCACAATTTTGTAGATGATAGCTAAGCTCTTATTCAGATTTCAAAAACCACTTTGTGGACTTGGGGACCATTCATTCACACAGGGCTCGAGATGGCAGCATCCTCCACAGGCAGCACGCAGCATCCAGCAGAGAGAGCCAGCGCAGACCTGCATCTGCTCAGCCCAGCCTGGAGCCTGACCAGAAACCTCCTCCCCAGCCACACTGACAACCTGAAGACGGAGTTAAGCACGAGGTCCAAACAGCAGCCAGAGCTAATGGTTCACCTCTTATTTTGCTGTTCAAGTTGGGATTTATCTTCCTGCAGAATGACTTTATAGACACCTCTAGTCAATCCTTTATTTCTAAATCAGAACAACACAGTTACCAGCAGGTTTGACACCAGGTAAAGTTTTGTAAAATGCCAGCTGGCCTCACCAAGAAATTACACTCACTGGAGGGAAGGCAACTGACTGTTCTCTTGTCACCTCTGGCGGGCATTTTGTTTACAGATTTCTGTGAACTTTTCCTCTTAGTTAAGAAAACCAGCCGGAGGTAGCCCTGTGTGAAATATTTACACTCATTTCTACTGCATTTGCTTGAAAAAGTATTTTCCCTTAAATAAAATTGTGCAAACAGCTATTCTGATTTTGGCATTCTTAAAAATTTGAGGCAATTTTAAACATCCTTAATTTTTTCATATAGCCAGTAGAATTTTTCTTTTTCATTTAGTTGGTCAAATTTCAATTATGGGTCAATTATCATCGTGTATGGTGTAACTAAAAGTGGACAGGTATATACTTTTTGTGTTGAGGAGCTTAAAATGAAAATGGAGATATAAGATAGATACAAAGTAAATGATGGGAGAAAGATTAAAAAGTAATGCCTACTTCAAAGAAAGTTAAGAATATTATTGTTCCTCTGTTAATCAGTGCTTAGAAAAGATGCATAAGAAAGTTGTAAGGGTAAGATTGGTAGAAAGAGAAGAGATTTAACCTATTCTAAATGGACTCAGATTACTGGGGAATCTTTTTAGTCAGACAGAGGAAGGCCATAGGCAAGGAACGAAAATGGGAAAAACCAATATGTTCACACCTGAAAGACAGGAGATTCACTTCATTAAGGGATAAGCAAGAAAGAGTCCTGAAAAATATCAAGAAAGTATCATTGGAGAGGTTTGTGTGGTTGGGTACCTTGATAATATCCTTCTTCTATGACCAACACTTATAGTGTCTACAAAGGATTGGAAATGCATTTCATCACAAGAGTTAACTTTGATTGCTTTTGACTGCCAAGGACTCTGCTCCCGGATTCATCATGAAAGAGGACCATTATTGATTGATGCTGTCTGCCATGGACAGGGAATGGCAGCATATATAGCATTTATGTTTCATCATATATGTTGACGTGATTATATTTAACATAACATTTTAGACATAGTTTTTTCCTCCAACTTTAAAAAAAATCAGATGTAAGTAGGGCTGGTATTCACCAACACGTACCGTAACACTACGTCAGTTATTTATAGCTGGTATTTCTTCACATGGAGATGGATATCCAAGCTCATTGGCCAGAGCCAGTGTAAGTCTTGTTATGCAATCTTTTAAATGTCATTCTAGAATATATGTCGGATGTCTCCAAAAAGATTCTAAGTCCCTTGTGGGCAATGAGTACACTATGAAATTCTTAAGAATTCTTACAGTGACCAGCACAGTGATAAACATATGGTAGATGCTCCATAAATACTTAGCAAGTGGCATTTAATTAGATGCTAGGAAGTAGACACATTCTGCATTGGCAGAATATGACTATCATTGGTCTCATTTTGCTCTGTAATGAGCGGTTTACCTAGCCTAATGACCTGTGAGGTACTTTGGCTATTTCACAGCTGCAAAAGTCAGATTAAAGAATAGACCCAGAAAGGGTCACAGCCAAACCTTATGCTACTCATCAACAAAAGAATGGAGAGAACGCTGTGCCAGTGAGAAGGTGCGCCAGAATCCTGTCCTGGCTCAACCTACTGCCAACGTGGTTTGGAAGTAGCCTGAGGCTAGACTCTCAGGTGTGTTAGATTATTTCTGCCCATCACGCCCAAGTTGGGCTGAATCATTGCCTTTAACTGATTCACAAAGGGCTTCAGTAAATTCACTCTGAGATTCAGATGAGAGCTCCTCCTTCGATTAGTTTAATGTTTTCCATTAAAGTAGATGTCTTTCTGTTTCCTTTTACTCAAACACTATTTTCCTTTCAAAAAAAAATTTTAAATCAACCAGTCCATACTTTTCCCATTCTAGAACTAAAAGATAATTCTTGAAATAATTCTCTTCCTCCTAGATGTTTGTGTCTTTAAAATATTCTTGGGACTATTAAACCCTTTCTGTGGTCATTATTTAGCAAACTTTACATTATTCATTGCCTATATTTTTCTTAAAATCAGTCCCTTTAGCCTTTAATCATTTGTCTTGATTTTTTCTGAACCCGTTCCAATTCTTCAAATTGTATATGGAGTTAAGGTCACTACCCTGGACATCAGTTCTTTAAAAGAAAAAAACATCACTTTCTTCTTCGCTGTTCTGGGAAATCATGCATGGACTCTTGCCCAAGGTCTTGTTGTTAAGTTAATTTTATCCTGTATCTATGATCAGGAGGCTGACATATACCAGGGGAATTGTCAAATGTTAGTTATATGGACCCATGAAATTGGAATTTGTGGGAAATGAAATTTGGGGGTGGGCTAGTACGCCTATGCATTATAATGATAGTTTATCAAGTAAATTAACAGCAGAAGCAAGTTTCAAAGGAAGTAAAGTACTTAGGAAAAATAACATTTTCAAACCTCTTGTTACTATAGAAATACTGCTTGCATACAAACACTGATTTGAATATTAATTAGTTTACATAAAATTTTATTCAATGTTCATTTAAATTGCTAGTAATTTACCTATGATGATAACATTGCATATCCTTAAGTATGAAACAATTTGGACTTTGTGCTGGCTTAGGAATAATTTTTTTCCCAGTTAGTCTGCATTATTGAAGCTAAGTGCCATAACTGAGAAAGACCAATGAGAGGTAGTAACACCTTTCTGTGAAGTTCACAGGGAAATTAGGTATGAAATCCCCAGCACAGAACAGGCACTCAGAAACATCAATTCCTTTTCCCATTCAACATCTTCATTTTATAGCTCTGGATACAGAAACCAGAACAGTCAGGGAGTTGTCCTGAATCGGTAAGGGATGGACCAAACTTCAGTCTAGGTTTCCACCTCCTACTCCAGCGCTCCTTCTGCTTAACTCATGCCTCTGGGTCCCAGATATAAAAGGAAAGCAAACCATTGGAAGTAAAGTGTTGCTCTCTGCCTTTTTCCTCTTCCTTAGTTGCTTCCTCCCTGTAGAGGGGCCCTGGAACTCCTGTCTGATGGGCTGGTGCTAGGTGGCGAGCTAGACGGGTGAAGAGGGCATCTGCTGGTTCCAAGGGAACCATTTTAGCAATGCCAGCCATGTCCCCTCACCAACTAACAGCAGAACTCAGTAGGCTGAGAGTGTGGCAAGCAAGCAGCTATAAGATGGGACAGAAAAACTGAAGGAAGTGGCTTCTAACCATCTTTCCCAGATTTGCCACACTCTCTTCTATTCTCTGACACATAAAAACTATAAAACAGCTCAGGGAAAAATATTATGTCACATATTCATTAACATATTTAAAAAGTAAAGTAACTAATATTCAGAATTCTTCTCCAGTCTGATGGGAGTCCCTTGAAGTAATGGGACTCCTCTACAGCTAGGGATCACTAGGTTAGAATTTGATAGAGTTGGGCTCAGTTTAAAAGAAAGAAAGAAAAATCAAGCAATGTCATTTAAAATACTCCATTGCCACAGGTGCAACTTTATTAAAACGTTATAAGGTGCAAGAGCTCCTTGAGAATTATAAATTCTTAGATGATTGCACAATCAGAGAAAATTCAGTTGGCCAAGTTTTGGTAGCACTTTTTGGTGTTTTATAATACGTTTAAATATTAGTCAATATCCAGCAGAAAATTAGTACTATATAGAAATAACAGAAAGCTTAACTTGTACGAAAAAGGAACATTTATTATAAGATAAAATGGTGTCTTATGAGACTGAGGATAAACCCTCAGAAAAGAATCATAACCACAGTAGCATGCTCAGGTGTCTGAACCTGGACCGGCTGTTATTTGAACTTCCTGTCTGCTAACATAAAAATCTAAAAACTGAACAATCACTGTCGTTATGATTTTAATTTGCTTTATCTGAATCTATGATGGATATTTAATAAACGTTGGCTTAAGCACTTCAGTTTTTACTTTTTTCCTCTGTTAAGTATTTAATGATCTGTAAATAAGCACCTGAGAAAATGCTACCTAAAGGAACTCTGTGCTGTTTTACAGCATGAAAAATCTTTGTGTAACGTGAATGATTCACCCTCTGATTTACCCGTTCACTAATAAAACGTTTAGACTCACGTGGTAAGTATAATGCTCAATAATCTAGAAGGCCAGTTCCATGGAAAGAGATGTCATACTCTCCTACAGAAAAGCGTCGCTTCCTCCACCCTCCCAGTAATGGTCCTCGGGTTTTTTGGGAAGAGAACATCTAGCTCCCTTAAACGAGGCTCCAGCACTATAGGAAACCCAGATATTTTTCTTTCCATCTTCATTCTCTGCTCTCTGGTCCATCCTTTATCTCATTTACATACTGTCTTCCTCTTCCCAGTGCAATGGCTTCTCCATTCAAGAGACCGGTCACACCAAGGCAGAATGAAATTTCTTAGTTCTAATTCCGAATTCCTGGGAATTGTTTTAGGGAGACGGTGGAGGGGTGGTGGTGTTGGGAACTGTTCCCAGAAGATGAGAGCTGGAGCAGATGACTCAATAGGGCCTACCACAGAAGGCTGGGCTTGCATGTGGGCAAAGCCTTGGGGATTACCTAATCTGAGGAATTTGTCAAAGCATTAGCATTAGTCCTGGGCCAACTACATTCTCACTAGGTTCTGTGTCTCCATGTTCTGTGAGATCAGCAGCACATGTGAAAGAGAGCCACGGAAGGTCCCAAAGGCCTTGGTGGGCATGGCCAATGGTTCCTGAATGACTTTCAGTCAGCTAGGAAGAAATTGTTGAGTGCAGGTGGTTGAATTCTGTATTTTTATTGTTTACAGGTTTAGGTCAATGGATTTTTAAAAACCAAATATTTGGAGTTACAGCAGAAGTTTATTATTGAGGTTTATTATTATTTTAAGTTTACTATTATCCACCAAAGGCTATGAAATTAGGAAGATTGTTTAATATCACTATCTTTATTAGGAACTGTTAGCAAACTAAAAATGTGCTAACACTTCTCTCTGACCTTTCCCCCACAACCATAAGAGTAAAGAAACAAGAACAATTTATCACTTCATTAGAAACAGGAAAAGAAATGATACCTAATTTAAAGCACCTACTATGTGCCAGATACTGTGCTGGGGTATTTTATATGCGTTATTACATTTAGACCTCATCACTCAATGAAGTAGCTACTGTTATTCCTAACTTCAGCAAAGGAGCCTGAAACTTACAAGATTAGCCCCAAATCACATAGAAGGTGTTAGGGCTTGGCATTGAATTCAGCTTGGAATAACTCCAATGCCTGTACCATTTATATCATATAAGGTCAACAAACACAGTGGCAGCTATTGGTAAAAATGAACCCTCCTTGTTTCTGGTGAAACCCCATCATTCTTCAAGGAACGGCTCCAATTCCACCCCTCCATGCAGCCTTTCCTGACATTCCTTAGAATTTTTTTCTCTGCACCATTCATTTGATACTTGAGAACATATTGTATCATTTTCTCACATTTTAGGATTTCTGAAATTGGGCTGCATCCTACCATGAGTAGTGGATTGTATTTTTTTCTTCTTTCTTTCTTAACGGTACACAAAATTAAGGTGCATCTTAAAATTGATGGCATCTTAGATTCAATGAAATATGGAAGATGCCGCTTTGAGATTTACGTCTAGACATGTCATATTAAGACTATGTGGCAGAAATAGTGCTTGCAAATATCTACATGCTCCCCAAATTTCTGCAGCTCCCCTGGAATCCAGGTGGGCCCATGTAACTAGCTCTGGCCAATGGATCCTCAACAGATGTGACACGTGTCACCGCTGGGCAAAGGCAGATAAGAGCTGGGGTGCCTCTTCTATCTTTCTTTCCCTGCCACAGCATACTTGGGAGCCAATTGGTATTAAATACTTATTTATGTAACAGGTTTACAGCAAGATATACTCACCTGCCAAGTGGACCACGCAGGCTCCTTCTGCTGGGTTCCTACCAGCAAAGACTCATTACTTTACACACCTGACACTTTTAAGTAGCAGTTCTGGGGGGCCAGCCCCCCCTTATTCCTTACCATCTCTTGCTTTTCATTGTCTGTGTGCTCAGCTAAACTGCCACAGGCAGCATTGCCTCACAACAATGGAGGAGAAATAACCTGACAAAGAGGGACACAAGAAGAAACATTTGATTTCAGTATCCAAATATTTGGTGAAATTGTAAAAGGGACCAGGAACCTGAGTTTCCAAACATAGGGCCATTCCTCCAAGCTGGAAAGATTTCGGTCTAGGCCCAACTTGCTTCTTGAGCAGCATTTGGGACCGACTGATTCTCAGAACAAGATAACTCTCCAGCTTCATTGGAAGTCCTCATTCTTTTCAGAATGCAATTCTGAATTCACTGTTTGTATTGTCTCAGAAAAGGCCTGTCGGTAAAAACGTCTTACGGTACCTCCCTGAATTTCCTGGATCTGAAAAAGGGCAGAAAAAGACGATTTGCTTTTATGTAATCAGATTCTCTGGAATTTAATCCTATATCCTATTTATGGCTGAGCTAGCCATTCAAAATTAAAATGAACCTTTCATCCATGTGTATCATAAATGGGCATTTATCAGGATTATACGATTTCGCAATCCATCTGAATACGTAACCAGAATTTGTTTTCTTTCTGTTTCACTATGTAATTACCATGCAACAATAACAGAAGTGACATGTTTGAGGAACAGATAAAATGCTGTAAATTGGCCGGTAATGGTGATATTTCTTCATCTTCTGAAAAACCCATTTATTCTCTCTCTCAACAAATCAAGGCATTGTCAGCCCATACTCATCTTGTGGCCAGAGGGGCTCCACCAATTTCTGGATGGGAGTGAGTCCTGGAATGCAGATGAGGGCGACTAACGAAGGCTTTCAGCGCGGGCAGCTGGTCTTCGCTTGCCTCAATTTCTAAATCATCCATAATGGGGCCAAGACCTCCCAAGCACTAAAAAGAGCGAGCTGACATGCTGGACAAACTGTTAATTTTTTCCTGAAGAAGCTGCTATATTGCACATCTGTCAGGGCTGCGCAGACAATTACTCACTGAGTGGGGCAAAAATCTGCTGCTTGTTTCTAGCTGAGTTGTTAAGGGACCTAATGGAGAAACGCAACGGCACGGGAGTCAGAACATGCTGGTTTCCTCTGCTTGGTGATTGTTTCCTCGTTCTGGAAGGCTGTCCTGTGATATTAAAACATGTGGGGTAGACCAGGATGCGTGGAAAGGAATTAGAAGTGGTACAATAAAAGGAGAGGCATATAAAGGATGGGGGAGGGTCAAGAGCCAAGCTTTACAGATTACGGACCCCTGCACTTCCTGCTGAGAACCTAAAGACAACAGAAGCCATTGCATTAGAAGTGCTGTGGTTTTGCACTGTAAATTGCACGCCTTTAATGCGTGTTCCCAAGTGTTTTACATCCATTTAAAAAATTATTTGTGAATTCCATACTTGGCACATGTACGTGGGTCATCTATAGTTCCCATAATGAATAACAGCCGTCAACGAAGAACTTTAGAATCACGCATTAGCCACACAGCCATCTAACAGAATCTTAACTTCCCCTCCTAAACTTACTTGCTTATCATAACTATGAAATTCTAGCTTTTGAGGAAATTCACCTCAATAAGGGATGTAAGAATTTGCTTTTAGAAAGCATATTTTAAGTATATATTTAGTTAGTATGCTATCCTATCCTTTCTACTTTTATTAAAGAATGCTGCCTTCAGGAAGAAGTAAACATTTCTTTGAAATTTTATAGGAGATGAAAATAGTTTTATAAATAGGTAGAAAATAGTTTTGGGTGTTTTCTTTTTACTTGGAATACTATCATAATATAATCTTGTCACTACCATCTTATGGCTGAAGAATCAAGTATTATACATACATTGAAAATGATGGTGATTTATCTCGAAAATTCAAACTAAGAAAAAAAAAAAACCTACAGAAACACAAAAAGAGCCTTCAATTGTCATCTAACTTCCTCCTTGAAGGATTAAGGAGTAAACACAAGACATTCTGAGAAAGCAACAGGAGTGAGGTCTGTGAAATCTGGGAATGATTTAAACTGTGTGACAACTCAAAGACAGAAGACAACTCTAATGTACAGATAAAACTAAAAGTGGCAAGAGTAGATCATACTCCTAGCAGTTAATGGGCACTGACTCACCAGAGACAAATCTGGATCTACTGAAGGTGTCGGGTGTGTAAAGTAATGAGTCTTTGTTTAGTAGAACCCAGCAGAAGGAGCCTTCATGGTCCACTTGCCAGTTGAGTATTCCTGCAAACCTGTTACATAAATGAGTGTTTAATATCTATTGGATTAAAAAAAAATTCACTCACTCTAACAATTTTACTTAGTCTTTCGGGAGAAAAGATAAAATTTTATCAACATAGTGAGATGCTTCCTATAGCAAACGGAACTCAACACTTTAATCAGTCTTACCAAATATTTAAAATATCCAACCATGTTTATGAAAGGGACAGCTTTCCAGAAGGAAATGGAGTGACTGTAACACATCTGATTCTGAATCATATTTCAGGTGGCCAGAGAGAGAACTTGTACTTGCTACTTTAGAATCAGAATCTCTGAGTGGAAAGATACCTTAAGTTAGCCCACCTTTAGAGAAAACAAACACAGGAAAATGTGGTAGAACAGGGTACAATCGGCTGTGAATAAATGTGCGAGTCAAATATGTTTAGCAACATTTTTTCCTCTAAAATTTTGTTGAAAATATTAAAATTTTCCAGGACTTAAAGATTAACAATGAATTTAACTGCACAGTTACATGTTAATTGTCAATGGGTAGAACTAAAAAAAATTGTTAAGGTACTTTCAACTTGGGGCTGGCCTGGTGGCATAGTGGTTAAGTTTGGCACACTCTCACTTCAGTGGCCGGGGTTCATGGGTTTGGAGGCCAGATGTAGACCTACACCACTCATCAAGCCATGTTGTGGCAGTGACCCACATACAAAATAGAAGAAGACTGGCAGAGATGTTAGCTATGGGCCAATCTTCCTCAAGCAAAAAGAGGAAGATTGGCAACAGATGTTAGCTGAAGGCCAATCTTCATCACCAAAAAAAAAAGGGGGGGGGGAATTTCAACTGTATTTTTTATTAGTTTAAGAGGGAAACATTTAAAGCACAAAGACAATGACTGCGTATAAATAACATTTTTAAATATTATGCTTTATTCTTTCATCCTTTGTTGTACTATTAATATAGCTTTCTACCAAAAGAAAAAAACAAACTAAAAAAAATCCAAAATATTCTTTGCTAACCAACTTCATTGTACAATATCAATTTAGATCACTTCTTTTTTTAGAAAGACAAAACACAGGAGGAAATGGTTTTAAAAAGCATGTCAACAGTGATTTTCCTTTCATGAAATATCTGCTCAAAATGAAAATGTATTGAAAAGAAGCAACTGTTGATTCAATTACTTATATCAATTCACAATGGTGAAATAAGCATATGAATAAACTGCAAGATTTTGCAATCATGTCTGTATAGTGGACACATATGTGCCCTGTAAACACACCTATATGTATACATTATGCATATCTTTAACTGTATTGTCTTAACTTCTGTTTGATAACCACAGTATGAGTTAGAAAATCTATGTTTTCAAATACTGAGAACAATTGTTGGTAAATTTTAGTTAGCAATGGATTTTCTTTTAAAGAGGTACCATATAATTAAAAAATGGAAGCAAACAAATTTGAGGGGAACATAGCCTTAAAAATTGTGTTTGGAAGAAGGAAGGAAGGAAGGAAAGAAGGAAGGAGGGAGGGAAGGAAGGAAGGAGAGAAGAAGGAAGGAAGAAGGAAGGAGAGAAGGAAAGAAGGAAGGAAGAAGGAAGGAGAGAAGGAAAGAAGGAAGGAGAGAAGAAGGAAGGAAGAAGGAAGGAAAGAAGGAATGATCCCAGCACACAGTCTGGTCAATATCAAGTATAACAAGTATATAAAGAAAAAATTACACATTCTTAATGTAGGCATGCTCAGCCTCTCTTGGGTATTGCTGGGGAATGACTAATTTAGATAGTAAGGGAAGAGACTTACGCACTCTCTCAAATTTTTAGCACAATCAATTAATTCGATCTGAGGCTTCAGATACTGTAGAAGAGAAGAGAGTGACTTCACGAAGGAGCAGAGAAAAATCCTACCACCTTTTAAAGGAGATATGAATGATACATTCTAAATCACAAACTCCTGTGGATGCTTTTGGCTCTGTGGGCATAAAAATTAACTGTAACTATATATAAAACAAATAAATAAGTGGGCTTCATATCTTAAAAGACATTTGATTTATTAAAAATTCCATATTTTAGTTGTGAGTGTTTCTTTCTCCAGTAAAGTTCAGGTACAAACAGAATATCAGGTCTGCATCGATGTTTCTTAAGGACTGAATGGTGACGGCATGGATGCGTTTCTGGTGTACGTCTGTGTGAGAGTGTGGGTGAACCTTGCGATGTTGCCTCTTCTCTGCTTTGAGTATTGATTCATCTATTCTGTATAAACACTTCCAAAGAATAAGAAATATTTTAAGCCCTTTGTGAGCCATATAGAGGGCTCCCGAGGTCAAGATTAAGAAATTTCTTCTATGAGCTGAAAATGGAAACATGAATTATTTTGGGGGGAAGGGTGTTAGAAAATAACACCCAAGCTAAGTAAGCATCGTAGAGCAGTTGCTTCAGGAGATGAGTACCTGTCCACGAGGGCAATGATAAAAAGTATTCATAAAGACTGCAATATTTAATTAAGGAGTCCCCCATTCCAGTTGGTGTAAGTTCTCTTCTTTCTCACTATGAGGGTTAGGACATGATGAAATGAAAAACAACAGTCAAGTCCTCAGCAATTTGGGACGAGTCTTATAATGACCTTATTGTGTGTTATCAGTGGCTCCAACTTCAGCTTTTCAAAATTCAATGATTTTAGAAGATTTTCAGGCAATGGAATTGAAAAAGAATCTTTTGACTAGACCCTAGAGCCCTCTACACTACCAGAAAGAAGTTTTAAGCCAGTATATAGACAATTTCCCCCAGTTTTTTCCCCTTACATAGACAGAATGAGAATTCAACAGAAAGCATTTTCTAAAAATGGCAAATTTCTAAGTGACAAACTTGTGGAAAATAATCATACAACAGGGTTACTTTATCCAATAAGAATGTTTCAAAAGAGCAACTCACCTGGTAGTCTGTAACCAACCCGTCCTCTGACTGCAATCTCCCAGGAAAGAAGATAATTCTTAAAAGAAATGTGTACATTTCGCAAACCAGCAAGGCTTGCAAATAGCAGGCTGACCTTCCTCTCCCTAACGGGCAGTACTTTCTTTAGGGGACCCCCTGGAAATGGTCTGTTACATGCACAAACCCCCTTCTCCTCCCTTTAAAAAACTCTTGGAGACTTATAAATTTTCAAAAACCTATTAGAGTGGAGCATAGAGGAATTTTAGGGCAGCAAAACTACACTTCTGATATTATAGTGGTGGATCCATGTCATTATATATTTGTCCAAACCCACAGAATGTACACCACCAAGAGTGAACTGCAATGTAAACTGTGGACTGTGGATGATTATGATGTGTCAATGCAGGTTCATCAATTCTAACAACTACTACTCTGGTGGGGGATGTTGGTAATGGGGGAGATGGGGGGATATATGGGAAATCTCTATACCTTCCCCTTAATTTTGAACCTAAAAATGCTCTAAAAAAATAAAGCCTTAAAAAAAAACGCATTTGAAAGGTAATTCACATGTGTTATCTTGGCCTTTACTCAACCAATAAAGGCCATTATAAATAGAATATTGTTACTAGTCCTTAATAATGAAGATGATAAGAAATCGACTTCTAAACTAAGAGCAATCTAGAAACTCTGACATCACGAAGCAGATGATTCAGAAATAACAGTACTAGGCACACAATAAAAATGACTTGTTTTGCTTGGTTTTAGAGTAACTCCTTAGATGTTAGAAAGGGCAAATCATTACCATTCATTTTCTTGTTCACCTTGCAAATGGGCTGGATCATTGCCAGAAATCTGAATTCTTGGGAGAGCCATTTAAATCTTCAAATAAATTGATTCGATATTCTAATAACTTATTTTGACGGTTAAGATTTAACATGAGTGTTACTACAGTTGAGTTGATCTTAAAAAAATATCAACCTTTGGGAAGAGAGAGGTAGAAGTAAGTCTAGATTAATAGAATTTATAGCTCAGTCACGGTGAATTTAAAAAATACATTTTTCTTTCAATAATTATTTTATGTTCTAAATGAGGTAAAATCTGTAAAATCTGCATTAAAGTAATGTTGAGGGCACTCTGGTGACAACGATGAGGTTTATTTTTGCCAAAAGGTCAGAGGGAAACATTAATTGCTGTTTATCAACTGGGAACTTCATACTACATCGTCCAAGGATAGAAGATTAGTGGGTATCACCCCATCAGAGAATCCTCACGAAAAAGCCAAATTCAAAGATTATGAAATTGGCAAGCCTTTCAAACAAAGATGTGCTCAGCACTTCACTGATGAGATGACGGGTCTTGTGAGTTACAATGGATGGGGATGATGTGAAACACAACCCCGTCCGGCCTATCCCAGTTTAGAAACCTGTGGGCGTGCTTCCATTTGCTTGGGCATCGCGCACACACACGTACACGGATGAATCAAGCTACAGCGTTAGAAATCACTGACATATGAGATCAAAATAAATAAGAGAAACGAGCTGTTCTTTATACCTAGAAATAGCTGAAAGTCGCTGACAAATTTGAAAAGATAACGGTTTTCACTTTAGCACCATGGATTGTGATGAAATCCCGTTTCTATCACGGTGGCAGGCAGGACTGGGTGCAATCAGGAAGATGGGGTGACGAGTTGGAGGCAATGTAGATTTCTGCTTCAAAAACAGAAGCTATGGTGTAATCTGAGAACAATGGGATATATATAGCAAATAAAAATTGTAAAATATTTCTTCTTTGCTGTTCCTCTTAGGCGGATTTTCCTGAACTGGGGGTTGCGGCTGAGGGAGTGCTTTTTGATAGAGGAAACCCGAGTCCTAGTCCTTTTGGCCTCTGCATGGCTTGAATTGGCTCAGCGATCCCCTTGCCATCTCGTCCAAGCCCTGATCCAGGGGTCCAGCCCATGTTCTGGAGCATTCGATTTCCAATGTTGTTTTCTAGGATTGGCTGTGCGTTTTCTCCTACAATTCCTGAAATTATAAAATGACGCAAAACATTAGTATGGAAGCTGAAGATCCTCTCAGGTTGAGAAAACCATGTTCTCCCAAGTTTTTCTTTCAATGAGGGCTGCAGGTGGGTCGTTTATTCGTCTTTAGATAAGTAGCTTGTTGTGGTAGAGGAATCAATGGAAAAAGAGACCTTGGTTAGAGTCTCAGATCTTCCGCTCAGTAGCTGTTATTTAACCTCTTCCGTGTTCTCATCTGTAGAACAGGCGTAATACGACCTGCTCTGGCTACTCACAAAGTTGTAGGGGTCAGACGAGATCACGTATGAAAAGCAAGTTCTCAGTAAATGACAAAGGACTCTACCAAGAGACTTATTTTCACCACCATGTTAGCCTCAGAGATATTTCTGAAAATCACCAACTTACAGCATAATATCTTACATTTGCTCAGGGCCTTGACATTCAATAAAACCAAAACTAAAACCAAAGCAAAGAAAATGCATAATTGATGGGCATCCTTAATTCCTGGGATTTTGCATTCTTATAATCCTGTTCTTGTTATTTATTATTCAGTCTGGAACACATGCATCCTTTAATTCCATTCCTCTTTCTCCTTCCATTTCTATGTTTTTTGTGGGTTTTTTTTTGGTGAGGAAGATTGGCCCTGAGCTAACATCTGTTGCTAATCTTCCTCTTTTTGCTTCAGGGAGATTGTCACTGAGCTAACACCCATGCCAATCTTCCTCTATTTTGTATGTGGGATGCCACCACAGCATGGCTTGATGAGTGGTGTGTAGGTCTGTGTGTGGGATCTGAACCTGAGAACCCCGGGCTGCCGAAGCAGAGTGCAAGAACTTAACCACTAAGTCACTGGGCTGGCCCCATCCATTTCTATGTTTTATTGACTACAGAAGTAGGCAAGGAGGGAAAAATCGAGCAAAATAATATTAGACTTACATATAAAATAGTCTCCTTCCTATTTCCCTCCCTCCCACCCCTACTTACTTTCATTCCTTATTTTGGAAAAGAGATTGGCTAGAGCTTAACATGAAATACAGAAACTGCTGTTGTTTTCCCTATTTTCTTAGCAAAGACAACTGAGAGATGCACCTATTTTAGGCATTTTCTATTTGGTGACATTTTCAAAGAGTGATTTTTAATTTACACTTTTTTGGCGGCTCTTACGGTAAAAGAACACATATACCATATATTTGATTCTAGGGGAAAACGTAGAAGCACTAAATATCTAACGTCGAAGGATTGAGAAATGAACAAATGCCGTAAAAGTCAAGGAATCTCAAGAACCTGGGCTGCTTCCTCCAGCCACAGGCTTGGCCTTGGTCTGCCCGCCCCCGTTGTGGCACAGGCTGGCTCTCTGTGAGTGATCCGTTTCTGTTCTTTCTCTAGCAGCGCCTATTACATTATGGTGTATGAAAACAGAATAGAGCCAATCTGGAGCTAACCAGATATAAGCGATCAGAACTCTCAATTACCAGAGCTGTTCTTGTGATTACTCCCCTTGCAGTAGAACGAAGCGATCATCAAACAAATATTGGAGATTGTTTAGGAAAAAAGAGGTGAGGGTATCTGAAAACCACCTTTGTTTCAGTGAGAATATATTCAGCCCAGTCTCCTACACCAGGGCTTCCCATGACGTCTGCTGCAGAACTCGGAGGCCACAAACGTACAGGGGTGTAGCATTTGCCCACCCTTCCCTCCCTCGGCCTCCAGGGAGAAAGATGTCTCACTTTTCAGAGATGGGCAGGATGCCTGTGCCCCAGCATATTTCTGCTCCGAAATGTGGGCTGTGTCTTCCGAGACAGTTTGAGGGTTGTTGACAGAATCATTCACGACTCTCAAAGGCTTGTGAGTCAGCTGTCTCTTTAGCACCAACTCACCTCCCCATCATGATCAATGTTTCCTCCCCCACTGGGGATTATGACAGCATCTTCTACCCGACTCCTACCTCCCCCCAAATTTGGGACTCTCTGTCCTACTCCTTCTCTAAGACTATGTTTAAGATGGTGACACAAGGCACAGAAGGATCCTCAGTCATCAATAACAATAACAAAAATATTACCAATGGGACTGCAGAGTATAGTGCCCTGTTTCTTGGCTTGAGTGGTGGTTACACAAATGGCCAATTTATCACTGTTCTTTAAAGTGCACCTATACATTTCCATGTATCCTTTGGCATATGTATTTCACAGTAAAAAATAATAATAAGAGACATGTCAGGGTTGAACCAGCAGTAATCTTATCTGGTAAACTGTAGCTGGCGTTCTGGGGAATAGCAAGTGGACTGTTCCTCCTGATTCTGACCTGTAGAAGAAGGACTCTGCAAAGTGCTAAAGATGAGTTTTAATTACCAAAACTCTTATTTACTATAGAGTAATCACCAATTAACTTTCAAAGCCCTTTATGGAACATTTTCATATTCTCAATCTTCAGTGCATTTTAGGACTGAGAATTGAACACATTGTTGTCATTTACTAAATTCATTATCGTGAGTAAGAACTGGGTTACCACAATCATGAGTTGCCTTCGGGTTTGTCAAATTGGTTCTTAGCTCATCGAAACAAGTATCTCAACATGTAATAGAAAAAACCTTGGGGCTGGCCCCATGGCCGAGTGGTTAAGTTCGCGTGCTCCGCTGCAAGCGGCCCAGTGTTTCGTCGGTTCGAATCCTGGGCACGGACATGGCACTGCTCATCAAACCACGCTGAGGCAGCGTCCCACATGCCACAGCTAGAAGGACCCACAATGAAGAATATACAACTATGTACTGGGGGGCTTTGGGGAGAAAAAGGAAAAAAAGAAAAAAACCTTCAATTGCGAACAGCTTGAATGGCAACGAATGGTGTCAAAGAAAAATTCTTGACTTACATTACTTACTGCTTGACCAGGGCAAAATACGCATATAGAGACTTTATATATATATTTAAACATATATAAATATACATATACATAAAAAACAAAAAACGGACCTCAATTAGAAAACAAAACAAAGAAAAGCCTTTTGTCAGAATTCTTGCTTAATGTAATAACAAAAAAAGCAATTTTTATTTTGAAGTTACGATTATGGTGGCAATAAAGGCAGACCACTAGGTATCTAATTTTTTTCCTGAACAGCTGCTGATCAGGTATGTCAGGTTCAACAGCCCACTAACATTTTGTCCTATCTCTGATTTTTCAGTGATTGCCATGAATTAATTTAATTCCATCTGTAAGCTAGAATCAGATTGGAGGTCTAATGCTGCTCTGGGTGACACATCTGTTTAACCATAGTTTTGATACAAGAGCTTGCAAAAATTCAGGTCTAAAATTTGTTTAATACTTAAGAAAAAATATGAGGTCAATTTAAAACATCTCTGCAAAAATTGCTAAATGCGGTCAATTATCAGTTCTAAAGGGAACAGCAAATGGTAATTCATTTCACTATCATAACTTTAAAATGTTGCTATTTCAAGCCTGGTGGCCCGGGATTGTCCACCCAACTCCTCCCAGGCTTGTGTTTTTATACAGGTGGAAAAGAATCCATTCTCTCTCTCTTTTGTAACACTCGTTTCCTTTCTCTTCTAAATGAAGATAAAAGAGAATAAGTACGATAAAACAAAGCATTATCTTGTTCTTTGAAGAAAAACAATAAAAAGAAAGGAGGAGGAACATTTAATTTCTTAAATGCTACATCTTTCCACACAGAAACACGGATTCCTGAAAAAAAAGCAAAACAAGGGCTTTTCTATACAACCTTAAAAAAAAACCCAGATACTTCATTTTTCACGGAAAATGATTCTAGAGTGAGACCTACTGTTGCTCTCTCATCCTTCTTTGATGAGATTAAGGCTTGGGAGTGGAACACCTCAGTCTCAGCACAGCATCCTACAACCATAATTTCCTTTTCTTTGGCTCCTGGCAGCGATAAATCCTTTAAGTCCTTTCCTAGAACGCTCTCCTCCTGCTCGGGCAATTTTAGCAATACACAGCCCGCTAACCCTTCCGCAGGCTCCCGCTCCAGCCCCCCTTATGCTGGATCTCTTATATCTATTACAGCGGAGTCGGTCTGGTCCTTCCCCCTCAAATCTTCCACAGAGTACTGTGGATGGTAATTCACTTGAGTAATTGGCTCAAGAGATGAAAATCTTGTATCGGCCTCTCTTAGCTGCTAATCTATCCAGCTGACTGCAAGCCTAATTGGCAGCTTCTTTAGTAATTTGGCTCCTAAAGCGTTGTATTGATGTTGGATAAACAGCCAATGGAAGGGGAGGTGACACATGCTGCTTCCCACATCACAGCTCATGCACTCGCTCAGTCCCTACCCTGTATTCAGAAGGCGTGCCTTCAGTGTTCCTGCGCCCTCTTTCATCCCATCCTCCTTTCCCCATGACTTTACTAGCCAGCCGAAGGCAGAGCTGTTATTATTAGCCATGTTATTAAAATTGCGAGTTATAGCACTGTCGTCTGTTCTCAGTAACTAACTTAGGGACAAGAGTTTTTGATTACGGTTACGAAACAGCATTCAGCCCAGTTTGAGGTGTGAGAAAGCGGTAGGCGTTACCACTCTTTGTTAAATGTTTTAATCATTGCATTAATAAGGAAAAGCCTCACTAATTCTGACCATTCTACATTTTATCTGCAATATTGCAGATGTTTTTCATGTGAATTTTGTTAAATAAAATCAGTTCCAATAGTTAGCTCCTTACAAATATAAGACACTTACTTTTTTTTTTTTTTGAGGAAGATTAGCCCTGAGCTAACATCTGCTGCCAATCCTCTTTTTGTTGAGGAAGACTGGCCCTGAGCTAACATTGAGCTAACATTCGTACCCATCTTCCTCCATTTTATGTGGGACGCCTGCCACAGCATGGCTTGACAAGTGGTGGCATGTCCACACCCGGGATCCGAACTGGCGAACCCCAGGCCGCCAAAGCAGAACATGCGAACTTAACAACTGTGCCACCGGGCTGGCCCCCACTTACTTTTTAAATAATGAAAATTTAATGTAAAAGCAGTTTCTTGGTTTTTTTCTTAAGTCATGAAAACTTTGCAGAATAGAGAATGAAAGATAAGACCTGTATTGACATGTTTAGAGAAGGGAGTGTTTTCATTTATTTAATTTTATTTTTATTGAGGTAACACCAGTTTATAATAATATATAGGTTTCAGGTGCACAACATTATAATTTGACATCTGTACACACTACAGCATGCTCACCACCGAAAGTCTAGTTTCCACGCATCACCATACAATTGACCTCCTTTACCCATTTCACCCTCCCCACACCCACCCAGAAGTCTTTTTATTAACAGATATTTTGGTTATACAGACATATTTCTTATGGAATGATTATGTATCAAAGAATAGTTTTTTCAAAAAACTAAAAAAATCTTAAAACTGTATTGGTTCTGGAGGCACACAGATCGTAACACTGTAACGTCACAATATAATCAGGACCATTTATGGTCTGTCTACTAGGTACCAGGCACGCGGTTTACTCGTTAGGCATATGACATTCGTTATCTCCATTCCTCATCACAACTGTGCAGGGTGGGAACTATAATGAGCCTCAGAGAGATGAAATAACTTGACCATGACCGTATAGAAAGCTAAGATTCGAAGACTGGTTAAGCATGGCCTCCCTATGAGAATTAATGGCAAGTAAACAATTTTAGTGGAGATGATGTTTCAAATAATTTTTTAAAAAAATTAGCTGGGTTATAGATGAACTGGAATACTAACTCCTCTCAATTTGCATTTGAACAAGGTACAGCGCCCATACACTGGATAGCAAAATATAATGATGTCTGCAAGCTCTTAGAGACTGCAAATACTTCCATATCCATCATTTCTTTTGATCTTCCTTAACAACCTGAAAGGCAGGTATTATTGGCTCCGTTTTACAGATGAAACTGAGGTTTTAAGAGGTAACACACCTACCCAAAGTCAACTGGCTAAAAGGTGTCCAAGTTAGAACTTAGGATATTTCAACCCAAATGCCACCCTTTCACTGGCTGGACACTGAACTTAAAATATTACATCACCAATATTTTCCACTATGTCATTTATTCTGTCACATTTTCCCAAATGACTGAGATTTTGTTCTGTTTCCAACTTTCAAACTTCTGGAAAAATTACTAGTTTAAACTAGCATAGCAAGTCTGTCTGAAGAGAGTGTTTCAACTCTCCTGAAATCCTAAAGATTCATTTTGTTTGTTATAAATCCAGCCACTCTAGCTTCCTTTGGCTGGAATTTAAATTACAACCTAAGTGTTAACCTGTATTTATTGTGAACAGCATACACTGGGTTTTGTTCTAGTGTCCATTATGATAATCCCTGAATTTAACTGATACATTTATTCCATTTACATTTATTGTGATTATTGATATGTCTGGATTTATTTTTATTATATTATTTAATGCTATTTACTGTGCGTTTCTCTACATTTTTGTGGACTTCTCTACATTTTTGTTTCCTCCTTTCTGGCATCTATTGCTTGCTTATACTAGCTTGAAAATTATACGTTATATTTCTATTCTTTTGGTCATTACCTTTAAATGTCAACATGCATATCTGACTTATTATTCCCTCACATTTTACATATTGTGTCCATAGTTTTGGTTCCATCTTCCTTTTATATATCAAAATTAATCATTTTCATGGTTATGGTCACCATCATTATTACTTTTATATATTCAATATCAGTTTAGCTTTACGCACATGTTTAACCATTTCTTTGCTGACAATTCTTTCTTGGTTTTCATCTTTTTTTTATGGATTCTGTTTTCTTCTACATGATGTATTAAATTTAGTAATAATGGGTCTTCAACTAAAAATGTCTTATTTCATCCTCACTCTTGGGAAATGGTTTAACTGGATATAAAACTCTAGATTGACTCAGCTATTTTATGTCTGCACTTTAAAAATATTATCTCATCTTCTAGACTATACTGCTGTTTTTAAGTTTTCTACCAGTGTAATTTCATTTCTATGTAGATTATTGGATTATATCTTTTCTCCTTGGCTGCTTTTCAGTTCTTTTCTTTGTCTTTAGTGATCTGAATTTTTATTACAATGTGCCAGGTATGACTTTATATTTACTACTTCCTGATAAAGACTTGTACTCTTTAAATATGAAGGTTCACGTATTTCTTCAGTTGTAAAAATTCTGTCATTCTCATTGAATTCTGTCAATATTCTCCCGGCATACTGCATCTCCCTATTCTTTCTACTCCTTCGGGAAGTTCTATCAGACATATGTTCAACTTCACTGTCTTTCTAGTCCCACAGCTACTCTTTTATACTTTACGTATTTTTATCCCCCTGACCTTCTTTTAGCTTGTTTGTGACTGCTCTTAAAAGTCACTGTTTATTTCAGCTGTATCTAATCTGCTGTTGAACTACCCAGTGAACTTACAATTTTTGAGATTTTTTTCATAATAAATAATCTCAATTTTCTACTTTGTTTTTTACCACTTCTGTCTTATTTTTTCTCTAGTTATTCCCTTTCATTTTTGAATCTGTTTTTATAACTATTGTTTTTTTCTTTCGGTTTTGGTTTATGAGATCCTCTTCAGTAGGTTTTCATTTGTGGTGATTCTTGAGACTTGGTTGAAGGCATGTACCACTAGAATGGTTTTGCATTTGCTTCAAAGATTAGTTTTTTTTTTAAGGTATACTTTTTTGGTGAGGAAGATTGGCCCTAGCTAACATCTGTTGCCAATCTTCCTCTTTGTTTTTTTCTCCCCAAAGCCCCAGTACATAGTTGGATACCTTCATTGTAAGTCATTCCAGCTCTGTGTGGGATGCCACCACAGCATGGCTTGATGGGCGGTATGTAGGTCCATGCCCAGGATCCAAACTGGCGAACCCTGGGCTACCAAGGTGGAGTGTCTGAACTTAACCACTCAGCAATGGGGCCAGCCTCTAAAGGCCAGTTTTTATATTAATTTTTTGGCTTGGTGTAATTTTAAACTAGAAACTCATGTGAGGGTAGGCTCTTGGTTACAAATCTTCAGAATTTTCTGCTTGGAGCCCAGGTGGAAACAAGATTCTTTATTTTCCTGTGCCTGGCAGGGGGTGGGGGGAGGAGGAATGTGGACTTTGGTTTCTAGTATGCCCTTTTCTGAGGATAGAGCTTTTCAGAGGTTCTGGTGTGATAAGGAGCCTTACACTCAGTTCCCCAGCTTGGCTCCCTTCCCAGGCGGGGCACTAACCTATTGGCAAAACTGGGCATGGGCACGGGGGCTGCTAAGGACCACTTCTGGTCTTGAATATTTCTCTTTCTTTCCTGCAGTTTCAGCTATGCATGTAAAAAGATGGCTTTACATTTTGCTCAGCATGTCCAGGCATTCTGTAGTTGAGTATTTTCTCATTATTTAGTCTTTCATATTGTCAGGAACAGAAGTTATTTTCTATCTAATATGTTGCTTACCCTCTCGTTAAGTGATTCTTGTGCCAAATGCTAATAGAGAGCTATTTAAGATGCTACTATAACTGAAAGGTAGTTTGGTGGTTCATGTATCAAGAGGTGGAGGGTTATATATTTCCTTGGCTTTTGTTATGTGTTCAGATATAGTTTAGTTTCCAAATTAATAACAACAATCCCCCCCCCAAAAGTCTGCCCCTTTTAAAATCCTGGAAAAGATAAGATAATCTACAGTAGTCATACAGACTCAGTGATAAAAGAAGTAAAAATATAATTATCGACCAGATAAATTTGAACTTAAGACATACAGCATCCTGAAAAGGAGCTTGGTTACATCAAACCTTTCTGTCTTTCTTTTGGTTAGGAAGATTGGCCCTGAGTTAACATCTGTTGCCAATGCTCCTCTTTTTGCTTGAGGAAAACCGTACCTGAGCTAACATCTTTGCCAGTCTTCCTCTATTTTGTATGTGGGACGCTGCCACAGCATGGCTTGATGAGTGGTGTGTAGGTCCGCACCTCGGATCTGAACCTGTGAACACTAGGCTGTCAAAGCAGAGTGCATGAACTTGACCATTACACAACTGGGCTCGCCCCCAAACATTTCTTGATTATGTGCAGTACGATTTTTAATTAAAAGCACGCCTTCTAAAAATCATCATCTATTATGATTTACAACCTGCCTTTACTGCCTTAAATATTCATAAAGATTATTTTATTATTGAAATATCAGTGAGATGCAAAGGAAAAAGTTGAAAAGCCACAAAAAGCTGCAATACAACCTCTTGCCAAGAACTTGCATGTCCATGAAAACACAGTTACCCTGGAGCAGTATCTACATTGAGACATTAAACTTCAATTGGCATCTTTTTGCATAATTTAAAATGTATAGAAAAAAGGTTGACTTACTATGATGAATATTTTCCCTAGGATATTATTTCAATAGAAAGCAAAATAATAATAGTAAATACTAATTGTGGAGAACAGTGAATTTAGTAATGTATAGTGGAAAAACATTTTTTAAAAAATGTAATAGCCACAATATCTCAATAAGCATAGTTAAATCTTTTTCCTATGAAAATCTCAATCAGCTATGACTTCCACCAAAAACAAAGACCAGAAGCGACATTGCTGACTGCCTTTTAAAAATGTGTTAATAATATTCCTATTCTGTTCACTGCTTTTCTTCACCTTTACAGATGACATTTTTCAAACTATAAAATGCATTCTGCTGGCAAGCCTCCTTGCTTCAACAGTTCTCAATTTTATAATAGTAAATCTACATCCTTTGCTACTGAGACATCCACTATCTTTTGGTATGTGACTTTGAATGAGGCAGAGAACAAGCCATACATTTAAAAATCAATATCTAACCTTATCAATATTCATTTTACTTTGTCAATACAAAATACAAAGGTGAAAGAGCAGTAAATAAGCGAAAGCAGTGAAATAAATCTGGTGTTCCTATCACAATTAATAAATGTTCAACCGATAACACTGCTGGTTAGTCCATAGCCTTATAAAGCGACTGAAATGATGCTTCAGTGCTATTGTTAAAACAGGGTGAGTAAAATTTTCAATACACTAGCAGGTAAAGATCAGATTTGGGGTGATTAATTTCATAAGGCACTTTAAATGTTTTTAAAAAATACTATTATGCATACAATACATAACTTATCTTCAGAGTCTTAAATTGTTGTATAAACTCAGTTTGGGATTATAAAGTCAAAGTGCTAATTATAGTTTTCTGACAATTTTTTGGTAAATCTTTTCTAAACCTGCTGTTTGACCACCTAATATTTCACATATAAATCAGACAGGATCATTAAACAATGTTCAAGCTGTCAGCCTTTTATTCCCTGTTTCAAACGAGAGAAGTTATCTTCACCTGAATTTTTCCAGCTTAGACTGAATGCTCTCTAAAGGCAGAAGGAACTGTGAAAATATGTCTCAATTCAATGTGATTTTTGGGAGGTCTGCAAGGGCCTATAAAATGGTGAGAATATTCTCTTTAAAATAATTCTACAGGCTAACTCAATTTGGGAAGCTTACAAATAAAACTGACTCTTTATTATGCGACTGACTATATTCCAGAATTTGAAAATTATAATTTTCAAAGATGAGATAATCTAGGATTCATAACCTCATCATCAAAGTGTATTTATGCAAAAGCATTTCTTACTTGAATTCTGATAATAATCTTCACCTTAGAGTTGGTTCACTAGTATTAGAAAATATTCTTTTTAAAACTGAAGACTTTTAAATAACTTCATTCTCTTCCTCTTTGAGAGGAGCAGTTATGCATGGATTTAAAAAAATGCATTGAAAATGAGTAACACAATTCTCCTACTCTGCTGCTTTTTGAGTAATTACAAAAATGCATTCAATTTCTACGAATTTTATTCTTTAAGTAAAAAATCTAGTATTATGATCAAAAATCCTGAATCTTAAGAGAATCACAACCGTTTTGAAATATAACATCTGGAATAGACTGGTGTGAGCTTATGAATGTTTTAGGCTAAAGTTTAATGTTTATACCCGTACTCTGTAGAAATGATTTCCTCGGATGCTATTGAGTTGTAACATCAAAATCACCTTGTAGAAATAATTATATTATCCTCTCCTCAACCATTATGCTTTTTCCTTCTCACTTCACATATGTTCCGAGTGTTAGGACCTGACCCTGATACTCTCTCTTTCTGATGGCTGGCACTAAGCTGCTTTAGTCACATTGCTAAGATTGTTCTTGTACTATTTCTGCCACTAATGTTTGAATCATTGAAAGATACGAGAATTCAGGGGACCATTCAGCTGGAATGGGGATATTAAAGAATCCTATACCTGCCTCATGAAAGATTTGAATTGAAGAACTTATGACATGTATTCGATCTAAGTGGCTACATGTTCCTGTATAAAGAGACGTATTAGAAATATTCTAAGGAATGTTCTGTATCTCTACATAGCAATATTTAGAATAAATCTTCTATGAAACCTAAGACATGTCATAGTGGGTTCAAGTAAAGATATTAACTAAGACAGTCTTTACATATAGATTCTTACAAGAAGGCCATAACTATGTTGTCATGGAAAGAACATGGGTTTAGCAGTTATGCGGTGTGGGCTTGAAACTTTCCTTTGCCATTCAATAATCATGTCTTCTTAGGTAGCGAAGAACACCCTAACACTTTTCTGAATCTTAGTTTTATGGTGTAATATAAGCAGGTATTTCCTACTTCCAAATTCTGGAAATTTGATACAGCTAGAAAATGAAGAGCAGATATTATGCTTATAACTACATGCTTAGGTTCATAATGTAGCCCTTTTGATGGATGGGACAACTGTGTTATGAATGCTTCAGCTGTAAGTTACTCCTCAGTTTTGTCATGCTCAACTACGAGATAGTTCCCGAAATAGAGAATTTAAGCTTCACATCTTTTATTTCCTTTGAAATCACCATGTCAAGATACATACATACACATAAATATTTTTCCCCCTCCTCACTGCTTACTCTTATGTTGACGTGAATCTTATTTTCATATTCTATAATTAATCATGGAAAAAATAACTTTTCCTATAAAAGGTTTCCCAAATGGAGTTAAGAGAAAGTTTATGAATCTGAATGGTTAAGGGTCCCAGGCAACAGGCCAAGGCTATTATTCTTTGAAACTGATCAAGGATCTACACCGAAAACATTTCCTCCTAGTCAGCTTGCTGCATCACAAATCCATTATGGTTAATTGTTGTTTATTCCTACTTGGGTGTCTACGTTTTAACGCCCAGCTGGCTTCTTCCTATCGCTGGTTTTTATCTCTGCCTCCCTTACCATTGCTCTTGCATGAAATTTTGCAATACATACTCCTGTTACTCATTTCCTTCACTACCCAGCTTGAGTCTTTGCCCTTCCAGCAAGGCGTCCTGTCCCCTCTGGTCTGGTAACTTCTCTGCTCAGCATGGTTTCCTCTCTACCACATTCATTGGAATGACACGACTTTTGACGTGGAAATGATGACAGATTTTTCACTCTAATGCTAACGTTGTCTAAATAAGAAAAGATGAATCTGCAGAACGGGGACTAGAAACCAGAGTGCCACATTCATGGCCAGTTTCCATTCACTACAACATGGGCCTTGTGTTTTGAAGTTGCTCCTAGACTTCGGAATTTATTACTATTCATCTCTTCTGGGGTTATTTGCCTTTTTGTCCATTTATGCCTTGTTTTCCCAGTAAGTCTATAAATTTCTTGAGGTCAAAGACACAGCCTTTGAAGTTTCTGGGTCCTTCAGTATCTCGCACAAAGTCTTGCATTTGGGCAGGTGTGTAGCAAATACGTTATTGATCGGCTGCCTAAAAAATCTACACAAGGAACATGCAATACATCCCGACACCAAATGCAAATGATTTCCTAGTTTCTCGTAACTGTGCCTCTTCTTCAACGCAAGTGATTAAGAATTATCGGTATTTTATTCTTGATAATTTATGAACTTTCTATTTGGGTCCCGCCCCATGCTCTTTTTCTTTTACCTGCTATAGAAGGTCCAGGCAATGGCGCAGCTTTTCTTCTCCGTTTGATATCTCCCGTGCATAAGGATCCTAAATGCATGCTTGTTTGCCTACAAGTAATTATCAGAAAAAACTATTAACAAAGAGGAAAAAATGACACATAAATACACAGCTTGTATAATCTGAAGCTAAATCAAAACATTCTCAACAAAGATGGAGCAGCATAGTAAAACCACCAATCTTGCTTATATCGAAACATAATTACGTTTGTTGACAAGTGTTCAGCAGCTAAATGTGCCATCATAAATTGTTACTGGAATGAATAATATAAAAGGAATGCTTTTTAATTTTCAAAACTGGCAATCTTTCTGGCTCAACATAAAATCAAGCACTGTTGCTTCTGACAGGAAAATAGCTAAGATTAATTATCTAAAGAGATCACAATATTGTTGCTGGGTTATCAATTGGTTACTAATGCTTTACTGTCAGAACAACATTTATTACAGGAAAAGTATGATCAATTTCCTTTAGGATATTAGGTGGCAGTGAACTCTCTTAAAACATTTTAAATAGATAGAAGGAAATAGTGATGTTCTCCCTTATAAATCATATGCTTAGAATTCTTTAGTTAATTGTTTATTAGCTAGGTGAGGACACATAATTTGAATGCGTTAATGCTGGTCTACCGGTACTAAACAGGTTAACTGGCTATTGGATTATGTTTGTAAAGACACGACATATAAGAACTGAGGAGCGGGCCTTCTTCTAGTCTTGCAACTAGTTAGATTATTCTGCCTAATTATGGACTCCTAAATTAAAGAGTTTTGGAAAAATTAGAAATGTCCCAAGCGGGAATCAAGAAAAATGAATACAGAGATAGAAAGGACTTAAAAGTCCTCAAACTGTCCAAGCTATAGGACTCTGTGTTCATTTCCTGGGTCAAAATCCCTGATGTGGAGTTGGGACAGTGTCTGGGGATCACGAAGCAGAAATAAATGAAGCGTGTTTATTGTAGCACGTGTCCTTTTAGTAAGTCACAGAGATATTTGGTAGTACCCTGAAGTTTTATCAAACTCAATTTGAAAACCACCAGATTATTAGAGAAAAACTTAAAAGGAAAAAAATTAGTTCAGGTAAACACCCAGATATATATTTATACACATACACTCAGGTGTTTAAATATAGCGAAAAATTGGAACTGGGGAGTAAAATCACTTTAATTATGAGTTCTACCTATAAGGTATCAAGTAAAGTGCAATTAATGAGCTGGCTGAGCCAAAGGGTGTAAGCAATCAAAGAAATATACCATGAAAATCCACCAATATAGAAAATAGCAAATGGGTATTTGTCTACTTTTCTCTTCCTTTTGTATGGAGGCATACTGTTTCTCTGTTATAGAATAAATATTTATAATTATTGAACTGTTTTTTAAAAACTAGTTCATTCAGTAATGACTAACTTTGCAGAAATATATATATACAGACACCTGTTTGTCAAAATGTTTATTAACATGCATAACTGTAACATTTTTATTGGATTTTGAGGTGTAACTTTGGCTCATATGCCAAGAAAAATGAATGGTTATGATCAGATTTACTTTTTAAGACTATACAGGAATTTTAAAAAGTTACAGTAATATCAGAGAAGACACATCCCTTTTATATAAAGTTAATAAATTCACTTATTCGGCAAGCATTTATTAGTACCTACTACTGACTTAGCGTAAGACCCCATAGTGGTGGAGAAAATGAGAGGAGCAAAGAGGAGATGGAAGATAGAAAAGAAATGGAATGTTCAATTCCTATTATTGGAAGATTTTAATGTCTGAGTGGGGAGGTAACGTCGTAAGTATATGAAATAATCAGGGACAGTGGTGGTAGCGATAGGCATAATCGACTTTATTAACTATTACTAGAGATGCTATTATTTAGGCCTTAAAACAATTCTAAACATGTTGCATTGAACACACCTTTTTTGCTTTGCAGGGAAAATTTGTGCTTCAATGGAAAATGATACTTTTAGAGTGTACCCTTTCAGTCACCTGATTCTGATTCTATGGGAGCTATTTTACAACTCTAAGTTACAGATAACGGAAAGCAAGGGAAAATAATTCTTGTTTATAGAAATGCAAATGAATTCTGTCCTGAGGAAGGCCCACCCTTCCTCCCGTGGAAAAGCCAGTTTTGCATCTATTTGCCCATTCATTTCAATATTCGTCACTCCATACAAACTTGTGATTCTTTGACTTCTCCTTGGAACCTTTAACAACATCTGCCTGGTTCCCTCATTAATTAATGAATTAAACAAAACCTCAAACACATGTTCATGGTATATCTGTAAAAGAGTCACGATTTTATCTTTAGGACAAAATTATCCTTTCACATCTCTGATCCCTCTTGAAACCCCTGCCTGGCAAAAGGCTGGAGGAGTTTACCTTCTGCAGAACGTTTACCAGACAGGCTCAGCCATCCGAAGGGCTGAGGAGGAGTGGAAGGTAATATTCTGAAAACAGAATAAAGACAGAATCTGAACTCTGAAGCGTAGCCCTTGTCTTACTGAGCTGCGAAAACCAACCCGTGGACTATATCTGCTTCTGCTCCTCTTGTTACAATAGAATATTCTTACAGTGTAAGCCACTGCTGGTCGGGTTTTCTATACTTGTGGCCGGAAGTGTTTCCAAATGATAGTTTGTTCTGTTCAGAGAATTCTGAGTCTTTCAGGATGGAGAGCCGTGTTTGGAGAAGGGACTATATAATGACAGAAGAAGAATGCTGGGGCTGGATCCTGGGCCATATATGCTCCATCAAGGCGCTTGGATTTTAGAGCTGATGTGGGGTCATTAAAGGTCACTCAGCAGGAGAGAAAGTTGGCCAGATTCGTGGGAAACTGGTAGATAGCTGGGGGTAGGCAGGATTGAGGTTAATGAAAAGGAGGGAAGCTAGGTTTGTGATAGTCCAGACACACATTTCCTCCGTGGTTATTCATCTCTAATTACGAATAACACAAAGTGGCCTCACAATGAAACTTCTTTGCGTTAGCACATCTGAGTGAGGACGTGGGCAGGAGTGGGAAGGCAGTCGATGAGAAGTCCTAATTCTGGATTATTTAAAAAATGATGCCCAGTTTTCATACTTTCAGATACATTTAAAGCTCAAATTAAGCTAAAGAAAATGAGCCAAGAGCATCCTTCTAAAGAAATATATTTTAGAAATAATTAGACAAAATACTTGAAAGTCTGATACAATAGAAGCTGCTCACTGTGACTATAAGTACTGCTGGTTTCTACCTACATTGTCCCAGCACCAGTTGTATGTAACTGGAGTCTTTTAATTGCTTGAAAATCATTCTCCCAAGTCAATATTGCCTTTAAAACTTTATTATTTTTTTATACTATTAAAATTTATTAGGAAGGCCTGTTTACAAAGATGATGAAAAAAAACCCCAAAACTCCAGGAATAACTCCCTCTCCTAAACATTTTTCTCATCTGCTGGACCCCAAATTCCCTTTTGGGTCTCTTTATAGAACAAATGTAATATAACATTTTCATTCAACTCTCTTCCTCCACCCCCAACATAACTACAGAAAGCAAAAGAGATAAACATTCAAGGAGAATAAAGTTAGTTAATAAAGTCAGTACGTTGAACCCGAAGACCTGAGCCATAAGAAAACCAGCTGGCTGTATTTCAGTAATTCTATCAAGAATTGATTATCTGCTACGGCACATTGAGAGGTCTGGGTTATTGATCAGTAAGATTACCCCATTTAGGCTTGTCCTCCCCCCTTTTCCTTCAGACAGGTGGAATGGAGTTGCCACAAATAACACTAAGTAAGACCTACTCTTTTATTTAGTTGTCACTCTTAATGTAAAACATAGCAGTTATTTTTTAATTTAAAATCAATGAATGTCTCAAAGGCAGCCTTGGTGCTCCAGTCTGAATGAGTCATTTGTCTTTGCAAAGCAGAACACCTGGATTACTATTCAAGGTGACGGTTGGCAATTTTTGTTTTTTGTTTGTTTTTGGCTGTGGTGTTTGAAGAATGACAATACACTGGTGTTTGAAGAATGACAATACATTGTCCTACGAACAGACCCAAAGTTATTAAAAAAGTAACGTTAAGATCCTTTTGTACGCGCTGCAAGGAAATTACCAACCACCAATATCAGGGGATTTGTTCCAGCTGAGTAATTGCTTGCGGCGGAGGAGAGAAATCAAAACCTGGTAACTATAGCTATGGACACCTTTCATCTTAGGGGTAAACAAACACATATATTTAAGTGGAAAGGATAAAGAAATAATGCTGTTTGGTTATGGGTGATTAAGCATTGTCACTTAGTTATGATCTGAAACATGGTTTCCCGTGGACTAATTCTGAAAACTTTCCTATTAAATATTGGAAAAGCAGGGCTCAAAAAGAAGTCTTTGCTCTGTTTTGTTTTGCTTTTGAAACAAACTTTGCTTGGTTTTTCCCATCAGCCTTTTAAATGGTGTGGTGGTAGAAACACAAAACACACGGCATTTTATCTGGAGGACAAAAGCTAAAAAAAATAAAAAAAATAAAAAATGTCAACAAACAAAAAAACAGAAACAAAAAAATCCTAGTGAGAACCACCTTGCCTGAAAACTTGGCTTTTGACACGGGCTGACAAGGACTGAAGCGGGCAGTGTCAAACACAATAAGATTAAAGAGCAGACAATAGGAACTTGTCTCTTCATTGTACACATTTACCAGCAGAGGCTTTTCAGAGCATTAGGCCCAGTTAAAGCTGCCCTCTGGATAAAATGCGCTCCCAAGCAGCCTCAGACAAGCTGCAGAGGAGAGACAAACAGATGTGACTATGGTCCCTGGCATTTGGCAAGAACGCTCACTGTCAGTTAGAAAAATATAAGCCTGGACAGGGCATCAGCTGCACAGAAATGAAGCAGGTCTGTGGTGTCACTGGAGGAAGAACCCAGTGGTAGAGAGAAGTGTGCAGGCTGGAAAATCCAGTCCTGTGTGAGCTTCCCATTCTAGATCCAAATGACCCTCTCCTCCCTTTTATTCGGTGTCAATGTGTCTCAACATACTAAACTGAACAAGTAAACAGCAGTATGTAGCTTTTTTCCTTTAGGACCCAAATGCACACTCAGTATCGAGTACCAGTCAAGCATAAACATTTCTTAACTACTAGGATGGCATTAAGTACTTGTTTTTAACGGTGTTGTCTTTCAAAGCCCCTTCTTGTGCAGGAAGAACCCTCTGCATTTGGTTTTGTGGATCACATCTTGCCCAGCTCTTGGTTCTGGCACATTCTCTATGGCATTGGTCGTTTGACTTCACATTCTGCTTCAAGCCCATTTCCCCTCTCTTGGAACAATCCTGACTTTAGCAAGGGGTAGTTGAAGTTTTAACTCAGTGCCCTGAACTCAGTTCTTGCATCAGTAACTGGGCCCTTGCTTTATTCTGGACTTAGCCTCTTTCAACACAAACTTTCTGGTATCTTAGTTCAATCAGAATTAGGTCATTGCCTGCAACTCCCCAGATGTTAAAGTCTGGTTGAGAAATGCAACCTTGTGATTAAGGTTCTTTCTAATGCTGCCGGCAGACCCTCGACCAAGCATTGGCTGCTCCTGGCTCCCAACCCTGCTCACTGTCTACATGCTGGGACAATTCTTTACTCTGTGACCATTAACCTCCGATTACCTGTTGTCGAGTGATCTGCCTGCCCATGTGCAGTTCCTCTCAACAGCTTCAGATGGATCTGTCCTGTTCACACAGGCTCAACATAAGATTGACATAAGGGAAGCCATATTGTAAAAAAGAAGCCATATTGTAACTCTGAATGACCTCTGATTAACTAACCCAGACAAGCTCCCAGCTGCTTTAAGTTAATAACTTTATTCTTTTGAGTTCCTTAGGAATGTGATGACCTCCAGGCAGAGAGTCTATGCTGATAACCATCATCAATGACAACTGCAAGATCAGGGTATAGGGCGTTGCTCTGGTCTCTGATGCACATCCAGTAAAACAAAAGACTATCAGAAACTAAGACCAGATGTCTGCCCCCACCCAGAGACCAGCCGCCCATGTAACTGGCCTGTGGTCTTCGTTCTGTAAGATGGTTCTTTCGGACATTAGCCGGCCATCTTCCCTCTTGCTAGCAAGCCGTAATAAAACCTTTTCTCTCCTACCACCTTGTCTCCTGACTATTGGCATGTCTTGTGGTGGGCAGATGACCCGTCTTGGGCAGTAACACCCTCAGTGTCTCTTCCACCCCGTCAGAGAGTTTGAGTCCAGACCGACTTCTTCCCAATCTGCTTTATCCACGTGACTGGTGGCTGCTACTGGAGCCAATGTTTGTTCTGTCTCTTCGGTGCCAGGTTGTGTGCTGATAAGCACTTCCCTCCTGTGGCTCCCAGTGCTCACAGCGAGCATGAGGGAGGGACTGCTGTGTGTCTGGAGGCTTCTCAGTGACCTTGGGGACCAGTTTCACTGCCTCATCAGTCAAGGACTCTCCCGGCTTCTTAGAGCAGTGCCAGCGAGGCTGACCTGCAGTGAGCAAGGAGGAGAGACACAGGACTGGTGGGAGCCTTCAGGTGGTCTAGGGACCTCACGAAATAGTGTGTATGTACGCTTGTGTAGCAAGAGGGGCTGTGGTTCTTATCTGATTCTGAACCATTAACAGAGAGGGTTATCCAAATACTAGACAAAGTAGATTTATACCAAACTTCATAATCTAAAATTGAAAATACCTATCTTAAAATACATAGGCCAACTTTTCTAATTACATCATCGCAAACAACAGAATTTAATAATGCAAGTTTAAAAAAATCCTCCTCCAAATATCTACACTTTTCATATGCTCTATCTCAAAAAACACTGCCTTCATTCTGAGCCTCATCATCCTGTTTGAATTTTCTGCATGGGACACTAAACTAATATTTCCCAATCAATGAATATGCACGTGTGTTGGTTGAAAGGTATACGTGCAACAAAATACTGATGATAGTTCTCTCTGTGTGTTGGCATTTCGTGGCAATTTTCTTCGGGAGGCCTCTCATTATTATTGGACTTTATTTTTACAATAAGCAGGCAACAAAAAAGATACAAATTATAATTAGGTGGATTATAAACCGGCAAACAGTGGAATTAATAAATGCAAGTGGTTTTGGCAGCTGGAGAGGTTTCTTTGTCAAAAGCATAGTCAGACTTTTTTACCCTGTGGAAGCTGAGGTGCTAGTTCAAACTACAGGTTTTGGTGGCCTGATTTGCATCCGGGATGAGTCAGTCAGAACCTCTGTCCCTCTGATGCCACCATTTCTGCTTTCCCAACTAGTTCTCTGACAAAGCCTTTTTGTCACCATATTTGTCAATATCACAGAAGGATTTTTGCCCATCTTTGGCATGTTACTCAAACTCTCTTTCCCTCAATTTCTTTACCTTCAAGAACTGTGATTAGACTAGTACTTACCTCAAAGGCTTTTTTCAAGATTTTATTTAGAAATCATTTATGTAAGCACTTGGCAAAGTGCCTGCACACAGTCAGCAAGCAATAACTGTCAGCTATTAAATTTACTATTATTATCATCCCCATTGTATGGATAAGAAGCCCAGGGCACAGAGAAGTTAAATGATTTACCCAGGATCACACAGTTCAGGGGAACTGATGGGAATTGCTTTGTAGTACAAAACAGCCAGAGGAATGCCTAGTGCAGAATGTTATACACGCCAAATAAATACATGACCATAAAAACTCATTACATCTGAACACTATCGTATACTACAATAATGATATGATTAGGGTCATTTCTAAATAACAAGTAGGTATTTTTTTGGTAGTTCAATAGAAAAGTTAAATTTTTCTTCAGGGCTTGCTTCTGCTTGCTTTAAATGTGTCACAGCATGTAAGAATAAAGTACTCATTTTTATTTCAAAAACTCAATAAAAATCCACGCGAATCTGGCAAGTCTGAAACCCACCGACTTTCTCAGCCCATTGCCGCCAATTTTCTCTCGGCCACCACTCAGTACTTGTTACTTCTAAGATGTTTTGCTTCTTCCATGTGGGGCGTCCCTTGCTTTACCCATAGCCCCGAGAATCTGCTATGCTAAGGATATCATTCTTGGTGTGTGTTAATAAACACACACTTCCATATCCCTAAACAACTCACTCAAATGCTTCTGCTTTTTGGACCTCTTCATTATTTGAAACAAATGGTACCCAAAAGGTGGTGGTCATTGTTTTACACAATTCAGGTAGATAGTAGAAAAGTTCTAGGTGTATATGAATGAGGACATTCTCACATCTGGAGGAAAGTTAATCTTTTCATAGAGTAAATTAACTTCCATGGTACTGACATGCTTCCCAAATTTGTCCAATTCTTTTAGACCTGTTTTTTAAGGAAGTGCTAAGTCACTAAAGCCATTTATATATGTGCTAACACTAAAGCAATGTATTCTACTCGTTTGGAAAAACTTCTTTTCCATGTTTCCTGATTTCGAGCATCTTTGAGAGCCTGCTCTTTCTCCCTTCAGAGTTCTCCCGGTGCACTCAAATCTCAATGTCCTTTCTCTTCTTTAAACTTTCCTAATCTCACTGTCTTTCCAAGTGCTTTTTCTCTGTATTTCCTATCAATCTGGGCATATCTCTGTTGTTACACTTATCACACGGTATAGCCTCATGCTGTTTTCAGATTAAACATTAATCAGTTTGGCAGTTAAATATGTACCGGATTGTCAGTTAAATATATACCAGAAACAACCTGAGGCCAAGAACCATGCCTAATTCACAGAACCTGGCACTGCTTCTGTCATATATTAGAAACACAATAAATGTTTATGGAACTACAATGAATCAGACTACTGTAACAACCGTTGCTTCACATTTCCTTTGGCAATCAATCACGCTTTTTTGTGATAACACTTTTACTTTCTTGAATTGTTATTTAAATTCACTCACAAACATTCATGTAACAATGAACAAAACTTGACTGTGAATCAGGTATTCTACTAGATGCTAAATGAAACACAAAGAAGAGTAAGATGGTTCCAACCGTCAAGGGGCTCATGGCCTAATGCAAGAAACACGAACAAGAAATTACTGTACAATGTAATAAATCCACAGGGCCGCAGTAGCAGACCACCTCTCTGGGGAAATTGAGGAAAATTCATTTCGCCTGAATTCAAATTTGGATATTGTCTCTCCAAGCAGAATCTAAGATATTTGAGGAATCTTGGAGTATTCTTTTATTCTTCACACCATAGTACCTAGGAAATAGTAGGCACTTAGTAAACTGATATTCATTTAATTTATTTGATTCCTAGCCATAACTATACATTTCTGGAATCTGTTTATCATTGATATTTAGTATAGTTTTAACAATAAGCTTATTCTAATTTCCTTAAAAATGATAAAAAACAGCTGGCATTGACTCTTACGAGAGATACAAAATTACTCAAAATAAACATGATTCTTTTGGAGATCTCCATTAAATGCAAGATGTGCCTACATTTAAAAAATTGGGATGTTGATCCTGATAACATCTTGCATCTTACATAAAAGAACCATCAAATCAGACTACAGATTCAGATATAATCTCATTCTCTCTCTGAAAATGACATTATGAAACGTTTCCTAGGATGTATGGTTGCCATGTTTAATATCTATCAATAAAATTATGGAGTATTCCTAATATTCTTAACTTTTTTGAGTGAAGTCTATGCATTACTCATTTTCGTATCCACTTCATTCAACGCAGTATATAATATTTGAATATGTCTGTGGAATTGACTTTTTACTATACTTTCTTGTTTGATATTTCTGACGTTAAACCAAGCTTTTAGTTCAGTTCTGAGGTAGCATTTTCGAACAGGCATGCTGAGTTTCTTTCATTTACCAGGTTCAGGGAATGATGGAGTTAAAAAGGGCAGGGCAGAGAATATATTTTATTATTTTGAATATATGTTGGTTTCTTAAGTCTTAGAATTTGTTATCTGAATTACCAGGAACATCTAAGCTCATTGGGTGCCAACTACATATGGGGTATTACGCTAAACATTTTCACATCCTTTATCTTGTTTAATCCTTACAGAAACATATCACAGGTCTGAGGAACCTGAGGTCCACAGTAACCGTTACTTGTCAAAGATCACATAAACAGGAAATGAAGTTATTGTATTTGAACCAAGGAATGCTTGCCTCAAAAGAATCATTTTTTTCCCCTGTACCATACTACCTCATTCAACTTAGTTTATTGTATTCCATTTAATAAACGTCTACTGAAAATGTAATGTACGCCATGCCCTACGCCATAAAACAGGATTGAGAAATAAAAAAGATATGGCTTTCATTTTCTAGGGGTTAAAGTCTACCGATCATGTGGCAAAATGATTTCAACGCAATATTCAAAGAGAATTCCAAGCTAGCATGTAAGGCATTCTAGGCCCCCAGGTGAGAGAATACATATGAAGAGGCACAAATGCCTTGACGTGCACACGATACGCCATCTTTGGGGCTCTGTAAGCAATTCGTTATGATGGGAGCTGGAACCTATGGAGGAGTGGAAAGAGACGACACCTCCTTGCATGCATCAAATTTTAATAAACTCAGTTAATCTGTCCATTTATAATTGTTTTAAATTCTCCAGGAAAATAGAATGAAGCTCCCTGTTTGACTAAATTAATCAGCTTATTAACTAAACTGACAGTTGAATTCAGTGGAAAAAGGCCTGTCCATAATTCTTTGTAGATATAGGATTTTATTGCAGCTGTAGTCAGAAAGTTACTGCTCTAATGAAAAGATGGGATCAAATGCAGATCCATTTCCAAGGTACCTCTTGAAGTTGAGAGGTTTAGTTCATTCAATAGTCTACAATTTTCTTGCCTGATTGACTTGGCAGATACAGGCTCAACACCGTAAAGGGCCACATGACTTTGCCTGTTGAGAGGGGACTTATGGCAATGTCATAATTCTATATGCTGCAGTGTACACTTGCTGAGTATGACTACTAAAGAGCAAAGGAAAAAGTGGTCGCTACTTTTATCTCCATATTGAGGAGGTGATAAAGACTACATATTTTAATAATAGGCCAGAATGTCTTAAACTTCTGAACGATGTAAGGAGTTATTTCTACTTTGGAATATGTCAGACAGCATTACTGTTTAATACACTTACTTGAAATTAGGTTAAATTATTGCTTGTTGGTGGAATTCAATTGGGAATCTATGACCCAGTTGAAATGCCACCTTCTTTACGCAGCCTTTTCTGATTGCCTTTGCCAGAAAAATCTCTTACCCTTTTGAGAAAACAGTATTTTCGAGCTTAAACTACAGCTACATAGGTACAAGAACTAGTACTCTAGCTAGACTGTGTATTCCTTGAAGGCAGTGGGGTCCACATCTGCTTTGTTTAAATAAATTCCCCTTAGCACTTAGAAGCCTTGCCAATATCAGGTACTTATCAAACAGTTATGGAAAGAAATTTAACAAGGCATGCCAGAGTTTTTATAGTAACTTGTTTTTGTGATAATCAGTATTTTTACTGAGGTTCCAATTTCTATAGTAAATAAATGCTTACTTATGGTAGTAGAAAACCACAAAACTTATTCAGTCCATATCTTGGGCTTTGGGATATAAATATCTGCAAAAGCACTTGCACACATAAGCCAGCTTTTAAAGAATATGCAGGCACTTGATATTAAAGTATTCCCCTTTCTACATAATTTTGCCTTTCACTAAATTTAACTGTATGAAAAGAATGCTTTCAGTTCCTCCTCTTCCATGATAGTTTTTGGCAGATGAATGAGCATTATGTACATAAAATTTTTACAGACTTGTTAGCAAATGTTTACCAGACTGTGTGAAATATACCGTAACAGCTAGGTAATGTATCAGGGGGCTTGTGATGACTACATGAACACTAATGTTCTATAATCAGGAGGAAGAGTTCTCCAGGATTCTCCTAATTCAATTGAATGGAAATACTTGCAAAGTTGGAGTGCATCAGCTTACATTCAAGATTAGTTTTGCCATCAAGATCTTTGAACCAAATATCCTTTATATGTATATAAATATATATATATATATATATATATATATATATATATATATTTTTTGTGAGGAAGACTGGCCCTAAGCTAACACCTGTTGCCAATCTTCCTCTATTTTATGTGGGATGCTGCCACAGTGTGGCTTGATGAGCAGCACTAGGTCCGCATCTGGGATCCAAACCTGTGAATCCCACGCCACCGAGGCAGAAGGCATGAACTTAACCAGTATGCCACGGGACCAGTCCCCATCCTTTATAATTTTGGTAATTCAGATCTATTACTCTCAATATTTGGAAGATCTATTGCCTTTAAATGTCCATGGAGAAATATCCTACAAAAACTAATTTCAAATATAAAATAAGCCTTTCCTCTTCTCATTTATATAATAATTTTTTTTAGAAAAACATGTAAGCCTCTATATTTTTTAAATTTCAGAAACCAAATGCCAGATGATCGAACAGCAATCATTAGTCATGATTTCAAAATGTTGTCACTTTCTTTGCTGAATAACGTACAAATGGTCTAAATAATGTTTAAGATTACAATTATACAAGAGTCAATGGTTTTGCTTAAAAACAAGATACCATATTCTAGAAAAGTTAATCTTTATATGCCTTAGAAATAAGACTTGGAAAAAAAGGTACTGCTGTGTAAATTATCCACCATTTGCCCTGGAAAGTTACTTAACTCCTCTCTCTGATTCTTCATATGTAATATGGGGATAATAAGAATATCTACTGCATGGGGTAATTTTGGAAAGTAAATGAGTTAAAATAAATACATCACTAACACTCAAAGAATCTTAGCAATATGCTATTAACTACAACGATGGGGATTTTTTTTCTTTAATTTAGGTATCATATTTTAAAATTCCCCTTCATTCTTGGTCCTCCTTAGCCATTTATCTTGAAAGGCAGTATGGCACAATGGTTAGGACTCTGGACTCTGGAGGCAAAAGACATGATGTTCAATTCCTGTTCCTCCACTTAATAACCTAGGTGAACCTTGGCAAGGTACTTAATTTTTATGCCTCGCCTTTCCCATCTGTAAAATGGAGGCAATAATAGATTCAATCTCATAGAGATGATGTGAGAGTCAAATGAATGTGTGGCTCACGGTGTGCACTCAATAAGTGTTACCTCTCATTTCCCACAAAGGGAATGTGCATGGTGATAAATTAAATACTGCATAATTTGGCACCTATTTTTTCCAATCATAAGCCCAAAGAAGTAGAGAAACTCTGTGGACCAGAATATATTTTGTTGTTACAGTACAAATGAGGAAATATAATACGTTTATCATTCACTAGTGAGGTCGAAATGTATTCTACAAACTAACATAGAAATGTGTCATTTATGTGAAAACAATAGAACATGGTATACCGAGTCATAGGTTGTCGGGCTGATTTCCCACAAGACCTTATATCCTTTTTATGAATCTTAAATTCTACCGTAGAGAGGACAGAGTTTACTTGAGGAATGGAAACAGGTTCATTGCAGCTGGCATATAGTGTTCAAGGTAGGGAGTAATCAAAGATGAGGCTGGAATAGTAGGAGAGGCTAGACCAAGAAAGGCCCTGCAAGCCGTGGTTAAGACTTGAGCCCAAAGGCAATGGGAGGCCATTAAGAATTTTTAAGTACATACAAATAGATCTGGGTTTTCCAAATGTCATTCTGCTATGTTATGGAGATGAATGAAGGCGACAAGAGTGAGAGACTGAAAGGAGTAAAGGGTAATGCCCAGCTTTTCCTGATCAAGATATAAGGTCCCGGAATGCAGAGACTGTACACGTCACCTGGCTTCCATACAGGTTACTTAGTCCAGTGGCTCTTATACACTCGGTATAAAAAGTCCTTAACTATGTGTTTAAGTAGTGCCTGAAACATCATTTTTTAAAGAAAATGGCCTATACCATACTAAAAGACTAGAAAATCATAATATGCTAAATGTATCAGTAGAGAAATGCAACCCTGACCACTAATCACTCTAATAACTTATGTCCCCACTTAAAAATAAGCACGTTATGTAGAAGTCCTGGAATCCTGTGATTCTAAAAAGAAAAGTCATAATTAGAGGACTCTGGGGATATGGTGGCAGTGACACTTTTTTTTCGTTTTGAGGAAGATTAGCCCTGAGATAACATCCATTGCCAATCCTCCTCTTTTTTGCTGAGGAAGACTGGCCCTGAGCTAACATCTGTGCCCATCTTCCTCTACTTTATATGTGAGACTCCTGCCACAGCACGGCTTGACAAGCAGTACATAGTCCACACCTGGGATCTGAACTGGTGAACCCCGGGTCACCAAAGCAGAACATGTAAACTTAACCACTGCACCACCAGGCTGGCCCTGACACTGTTGTTTTTGAAGCTACATAATAACATGCAGCATAACCAAAAACCCCTGGACAACAATAACCAGCCAAAGAGAGATGACAGCATTCAGAAAGCAATTAGAAATAAAAGGAAAAAAGTCATTTCATAAACAAAACTAAACTAGAACACAAGAGTGAATAAATATGATGGAGAAGCAGAATATGAGAATATAATGAAACATGGAAAATGCAAAGGATAAAACATTAAAAATAAAAAGAAATAAAAAGGACCAGAGAGAAAGTGATAGCTACAGAAGATGTGAAAAGAAGATCCAATATATGTATCACAGAAAAACTTTGAAACAAAACCAAAGCAATGAAACAAAATAAATAAGAAAAATTATAATTGGAGAAAATTCTGGAATTTATTTTAAAAATAATAAAAACTACCTATTGAAGGAGCATATTTCATCCTTGGGAAAAAACACGTAGAATGACCAACTTCAGAATATAGTTTAGTCAAATTTCTGGGCTTTAAAGAAAAGGAAAATATATATTGAGTATCTAGGCAGAACCAAGTCACTCACACATGAGAGGAAATCAGACTATATCAGACATAGAAAACAATGCTTCATACAGACAATGGAGTATCATGTTTAAGACAGCTAATGAAAGAATATGAGCCATGGATTGTATTTTGGCAAAAGGCCATGGACCAACTGTTATAATATGCAGGAACTCAGGGAATATTGTCCCCATGAGCCCTTCCAGAGAAATCAACTACAGAAGAAACTTCAGACAAACAAGAAGAATAGAAGAGCACTGACTTCAGATCTGATGCAGATCATTACAAACATGTTTATTTGTAGAACTGAAACTAAATGAACTGAACTAGAACTGAAACTAAGAAGACACTATGGTATTGAATGGCTGTATAAGGATGTAGGAAAAAGAGAATAAATTTGATTTATTCTGATTGTCCTATAGGTATCAGCAGAGTAATCACTGACTTCAAATTAAATGCTTGGGAGAGGGATGACAGGGGTGGAAGAGGTTACTAGTTAACTTCAGTGTTGCCCATGGTGGGGAACCAACAGCAAGTAGCCCCTCACAAAAAGGGGAAATGGACTAAGGCTGTTATATAAGTGTATTAATATAATGGTAATTATTAGGGGGGAAAAAAAAAGCCTTCCTAAAAGTCAAACAGAATACCAGAGTGACAGCAAGAGCAAGAGAAAAGGAAATGGAAAAGCAGGGAGAGGGAGAAAGATATGTTTGCTTATGGTGTAGTGGTTAAGTTTGCGCACTCTGCTTTGGCAGCCCAGGGTTTGCAGGTTTGGATCCCAAGTGTGGATCTATCACTGCTCATCAAGCCATGCTGTGGCGGTGTCCCACATACAAAAAACAGAGGAAGACTGGCACAGGATGTTAGCTCAGGGCCAATCTTCCTCACAAAAACAAACAACAAAAACCAAACCAAAACAAAAACAGAAGAAAAGCCAATGGAAGGATAAACCATAAATAGAACAAAACAAAACAACAGCTTTGAGGAAGCAAAGGAATAAGTGGAGGGGACTGGGTAGAAGCTAGACTTCTTTGAAAATTTCTTGTGGAGATTTGATTGTGGAATCTGTAACTATTTTGATCTTATTATAAAACAAAATTAAATACATTTTAAAAAAGCAGTCTCTGTGAATTAAATGAATCTCACGAACCTAATTACACATTGGTATCTCTATTGACAGAGACACTATTTCAAGTAACTTTAAAACACAGGAATTGACTGCATATTCCTAGTGAAATATATACAAAAGTACAAAAAGAATAGAAAAAGGAAAATCTTAAACAACTTTTAGGAATTATTTTATTGGTGGTCATGATGGTATGGTAATTCTGAGACCATGGTGTGTGTATGGTGTGTCAAATTAATAAACAGAAACCTCATTAAATTGGAGTCAGGATGCCAACGGGGGAGCTCTTATGCCCTAAGACATAGCAGAGCCCAAGAGGAAGAAGAAAAAGTTCCTCTTCTTGACCGGCAAGCAGCTTAGCCAATGAGAAACTGTCATGAGTCAGCCAATGAAAAGCCAGCACACCTAACTCTTTGTTTATCACAGCCCTCCCACCTTTCTCTTCTTCTCTATAAAACAGGTTCTCCTCCCTTGCTGCGGGGGGACTTGCAAATGGCTTACCATGGTTGTAGACCCCGAAGTGCAATTCTTTGCTGATCCCAAATAAACTCATTTTTGCTGGAGAAATAACTTGCTGTCTATTTGTTTAAGGTCAACAGGTGGGATAAGTAAAACGAGTAACTTACCGGTGTCGTTGAGAGGTAATATTTTTAATGTTGAAAAAAGACATTAAAATCAATGATGGAAAGTACAAAAAGAATGAAGTCTTGAATTTGAACTGGAACTATCAGTATGAGCCAATATGTTAAAAAAAAAAAATTCTAACTCATTTCACTGAAAAGGCCTAGAAATAATGACATCCCTAACAACCAGACCGTGGTTGCTAAAACTATTTCCCAGAAAATGAAGCAGCACTTCTTAAAGAAATGGCTGATTCTTGGTCTAAGCCGGGAAAGGCCCAAGACAGCCCAGAAAATGTAAACATACTAGAAAGCAAGGAAGAAAGCAGCGCCTAGGAGCAAGGACACAGATTCAGGGACTAATTTAAATAATGTATTGCCCAAAGATGGGCCAATTTTAACATCAGTTAGGATAATAACTAATAGATTGAAACACATTAAGTGTATATAAATCAATGAGTTAAAAACAAAATAGAATAAAATTTCACTGGTCACCTTTGGAAAATGTAAGGAATAAACTAATTTTGAAAACAGATAAGTAAAGGGGAAAGATCAAGTATTTATCTTGCTTTCCTACATGATCTGTACCTCAAAGTAATGACGGAGTTGAGGACGGGAAGTTTTTAACAGAAGTAATCCAAGCAGTAAAAGTGAAATGATAGAGTTAACACATCGCCATTATAAGCCTTAATGAATGAATTTGAGCATTATGGCTAATAAATCATAGAAAGAGACGAGGAAGTGAGAGAAGTATGCAATATTACCTCTGAAAGGGTCTTGTCAAAATAAAACAAAAAACTGAGCCAGAATCTAATCAATTCTCTAGATCTAAATACCAGTAACAGGAAACGCACGGGACACAGCACTATGTTATATCAGCAACATTCCTCAGATATGGGAAACTTCATAAGACAAACAATCTGACTTCCTCAGCCAAAAAATTTCAAGGAGAAAACAAAGAAGGGAGGAGGATTTATAAATCAAAGGGAACTTAAGAGAGATATATTCATCAATTATAACAGATAGATCTCATTTGGATACCAATTCAAACAATGTACAGGATCAAATATTTTAAAATATCAGAGAAATGTGACTGTCAACTGTTTGTATATATCTATACACACATATGCATACATACTCATATATATGAGGGAATTATTGCCTTTTTTATCGATGTAATAACGGTATGTGACTTTTTTTATAAAGAGGCTATTAATTTTTAGAGGAACGTATTGATGTATTTCAGTTGAAATAATACGATAGATGGGTTTTGGAGTCAGAGGAAGGAGTGGGTGGGATATAGATGATGCAAGGTTGACCACACATTGATAATTATTTAAGCCAGCTGATAGATACACTGAGTTTATATTTCTCTCTGTATTTCTGCATAAGATGAAATTTCCCATAATAAAATAGTTAAAAACTGCTTTTCCCATCCTCACATCGCAAGTGAAAGGCATCTTATCAACTCTTGAGACTACTAGGATAAAGTCATCATAGGTTTTTCAAATCTTAGTGAGACTTCACAATTTTTAAGTGACCAAATTTGAAATTAAATTATCTGTGAAGTCTGTCATCTAGTCTGTATACACCCCTGGACTATAACTTGATATAAAAAGATTACAGAAATCCCTATCTGAGGTTTATTGTCCTTAGAAAGGATAATGCATAGTTTTTATTCCATCTTTCTAATTAGTAATTTAAGCATATGTTCAGCATTTAACTCTAAATGTTTGCCTTTTCCCCAAGCTCAAAGACAGCTGTCCAAGATTTGAATGCCAGAAAACATTTAAATATCAACATCTGTTGAATTATGTTAATTTAGTGTAATATAATTGGGCATGAGTTGGAATTTATCAGAAGTATATGAAATAAACAAAGGTAAATTTCCAACAATATCTTGATATACAAACAAATCACTATGGAGTGATGAAAAATATTTCTAAAGAGGAAGGGCAAGGAAAAATACTGATTATAAACAAATTGATTCTTTTAAAAACATAGTTCTAACACTATGGGACATTATTTTATGATTTTTAAATTTCTTTTTTAAATCATGTCATAACTGAAAGGTAATGAAAGTTAGCTAAAACAAGTGATCATTAAATATTTAACATCTGAATATTTTTATAAATGATTAAGTAAAACATTAAAACATCCTAATTACACTTGTATATGCATTCAATTTTTTAGATTGCAGGATGATTCCTGTTCTATTATGAGCAATTACATACCTCAAAATTCAAGAGTTGATGTGATCTGTTCTACAAACATTAAATAGGATTTTTAAATTGAAAGTGTTGTCGACTTGGCACAGGGATTTACCAGGTTTATTGTGGGGACTATAAGGGACAAATTATCAAGTAGCAGCTGTTGTTTATTGTATTGCTGATGTAAAATATTACTCTTTACAGTGATTCTTTTACTAATAACTTAGGAAAGCTTGTTGTTTGGGGAAGTATGCTGGCACATACACACATTGGAAGAACAGATCCCCAAACGTCCCCATAATGAAGTGATAACCCAGGCAGCAGGAGTGACACAAGCTGTTGTGATGTGGCCCTGTAGGTGTCTCTTCATTTCCTAGGGGAACCATCTTTGGGAGTTAAAGGTTAGTTCTGTGTCTGTGCCATTTAATCACAGGACCAATTTGGAGAGTGCCAACTGCGAAACAGACACCTGTCCTTAAGGAAATGGACCTCTGACGACAAATTTATTTCAGCTACAGGTCACTGGAACAGCTTTCATATGCTAACTATTTTCCATTATTAGTGACCATGGCCAAATGCAACGGCTGTCCGAAAGGGGAGAGGCTGTGCCTACTTTTAGTCATTTGAAAAGGTCTAGTTCATCTACCAGATTTCTAGAAAGGGAGGTCACCGTAATGAGTGTTTAACTGGGAGTCCTGATTGCTTTCTTATTTACCACACACTGGACACATCACGTATTTCCAAAGGACAGATCTTATTTTTTTTGTGTGTGGGTTATTCATACTAAACTGAAAAGCAACCTCTCAAAATGCTAACTGACTGATAACTAATTTTATTTAGGATAATCACAATTTAAAATAACTCTATAATCATTAGTTTAAAATTTTGGCAAGGAAGGTTAGAATTTCAGGATGCCAAATGAACAGGAGGCATGAGAACTGGCAATTTGAGGATACTGCATTGTTTTAACAGAATAATTTGGTCATATAGAGTAAAAGAGATTAATTAAATCCCTTAGAAACTATTTTATGTTGTCCATGTGTTATGTTTCCAATTATTCTAAGTATCTCTGTACCTAGAAGCTATTCAAATTTTTTTTAATTAGAACACATATGCAACTAAACGTATTCCAATTAAACAAATATGGAATGTATACATTCTAATTAAAGGGAATATGTGAATATTTTCTTTTTGTTCATTCATGCATACATATGAATGAGTTAAAATAATCTAAAAGACACTTTTCTATCTGGAGGATCAGATAAACTTTTATAGAACAATGAAATTTAATGCAAATTTTAGGTTTAAAAAATAATAAAGTACTAAAATTTTTTTAAAAAATAAAAAAGTAGTTTCAAGCCATTATATTGGACATACAAATAGAAAGTACATAAAATATATAATGTTGAGTGATATAACTTGCTTTAAAATATGGTGTTGAATTATCAGTTTTAATAGGACAAAGGAGGATTTGTTTTAAAATCCCAAATCTACTAACACAGGACAGGCAACTTCTCATCTTAAATAATTAAAATACAGCATCATTTTGTTGCTCTATTTAATTTTGTTGATACATTTCTGTGAAAGGCAACACTAAACAAATATAGTCCATGTCATTAAGCAGTACTCTAATGAACTGTTATCCTCTCCCAATTTATTAACAGCTGCTCAAAAACATAGTAATTAATAGTTTCATTTATTTTTGGCAAACCTGCAAAATGACAAATAGTTTTGTATCTGTTGCAAATTAGGTCTCCTTCCCAAATAACAGATGACTCCATGGGGAGGGCTGAACAAACTGAATCCTTGAACATCTTTGGATCTTTAGAAGATCAAATAAAGAACAGCTGTAATTCTATTTGTCACATCTGCAACAAAATACAGGGTCTGGATCATCACAGGAAAACAAATGTGGTCCGTGTGAATGTAAACAGGAATGGTCTTTCAACGCGATGGAGGAAGTTTGACACGAATGTGAGTGTGTGAATGTTATGGGATTTATTTTGATTCTCTGATTAAATTTATTGTCATCTTTTTCATTTTAGAAGGCTCTTTTTACTACTAATCAGCCAAGATGATGGCAAAAACAAAAAGTTTATTTCTTCCTCCTCACTGTGAATTGATGAGAAGATATCAGAGCACATAGCATCCAGGAATGATAAATCATTTGGCACTAAGTAGATGAAAAATGTAATGCTTCTAAGAAATAAGTAAAAGTGAATTAACAAACAGGTGTTTCTAAAAGGCATTTAAAAATATTATGTAGAATTTGATAATAGCAAGAAAAATATTTTATTTTCAAATTACATTGGAAATATAATTTCAAATACTTAAGTTCAAATTACTTATCAGACTACTGGATGATTTAGCCTTTGTGCTTCTCAAGAGTAAATGACAAAAATCATGTAAATAAGAAAGCAGGGAAAATTCCCAAAAAAAAAAAAAGATACCAGATCTAAAAGGAAAGGCCCTGACATGATTTAAATAATTTAGTAAAGTTGCTGTACACTAATAATCCTTTTGTATGGATTCTTAGAACAATAAAGACTAATCATAAACACAAAAATGTGTTAAAAAATGCACAAACTTTTCGAGAATGTACATCACTTAGTATCAAACATCGCTTGATATATGTTTTACTGACTTTCAATTGGGGTAGACTCTATTAAACTTTTTGGTACTAACCAAAGGCTATGACAGGAGAAACAATATGAAATGATTTAATTGTACTTTTAAATGAGGTGAAGGCAGGGGGAAAAGATCTTTGCAATTCTGAGGAGTTTAAAATCATATTTGAATACTGAAGTAAAAAATAGATATCAAGTCTGGAATGTAAGAGAAAGATACAGGTTGAAGAAATAAATCTAGATGTCACTAGCATTTCTATAAAACACTTAGGTGCATTGCCCCAAGGTTTAGCTGAGTGTGAGCATGTGTGTGTGTTTCACTTTGGCTAATAATCTATTGCACCCAACGATCACTCAAAAACCATGCCTCTTAATTATTAAATATTGACAGTGACAGGTAATAGGTATTGGTTTTTAAAAACAACAATTGTATACGCTTTCATGCATTTATTTATTGAAATAATTTTGTGTTTTCCTACGTTTTTATTTATGTTGTTAAAGGTTTTAAGGTATGTAAACATGAAAGAAAGGGATGAGCAAACTCAGACACACTTACTCATTCAATATTAGATGAGAGATAAGATACACTAAAACTAAGATGAAACTTTATATTACGAAAATGGACAGAGAACACTGAAGAAATGGAAGAATGACTGGAAAAAAAAAACCCAGTTTGATTAGACTAGTCAAACAGAAGTATCAGATGAAATAATCAATAAGATATAAGCAACATGGAAGAAAGTCAGACAGGAAACAGGTACCCTCAAGCACTGCAATGCAAAATCATGGCAGCATATATCAAACGAATATGTGAGGATAATGTGATGATGCAAATTTTTCACATCCAGTATCTGACACACATACTCCATGACAAGGGCTTCCCACAGGGAATAAAAACGAAGCAACAGACTAAAAGGAAGATGTCTAAGACCAATATCACTTGAATCAATTAGATTAAACTATACCTCTGTTAATCATTAATGTTTGTTTAAATTAGTTTACATTATACCTATGTTAAGAATCAGTCAAAAGTTTGATTATAGGATCCATTAAGTATCATCTCTGAGAAGAACGAGAATGTTAATTATGTTTACAATAAACATATGATCAAATAAAATATTTCGTTAATAACTATTAGGAGATGATGGAAGGGCACGCCATGATGATCACTGTTGATGGGAACTGAATCATGGGAGGATATACGTCAAGAGTGAGAACCAAGTTAAGAAATCCAAAGGAAGGCTGCCCTTTAGGAGGAGGAAGTATAGGAAACCCTGAAAAACAGAGTCCACTGCTCATGAACTGGAACTTCCTGAGAGAACCGACTGAAATTATTAGGGCGAGTCATTGGGGGGGACCTTTGTTTCAAGGAGACCTTAACAGGTTGTCACCTCCTTGGTACTGTTAGACATAAAATAGCCTAAGAGACAACTGTCCTGCATCCATCAGTGATTTAAAGACCCCTGATGAACACTGAAGTCAATGTGGCAAAAAAAGGAGAAATGCTCGGAACTGGACACCCAAAAAATTACCCAACTGCATGAGTGTTAGTGGCACTGGTAAATATGTCCCTTATACCTTTCCATGAAGGTGTGGAAAATTCCCCCAGGAGCTGAGGGTGATATGTATTATACTTCGAAGGCTAACGCCATGACTGCACAGCCCTTTATCATCCAGAGGTCCAGTGAGGAAAGCCCACGTCAAGAGTGAGTCACACACTTCAAAATCTCAGCTTTGAGCTGTTAACAGCAGACCGCTTGGGTACTTAGCTTTTCTTACCTGCCTGGTACATTTTGGGAGTAAACGATCCTAAAATTTACTAATGCATGACAGTTCTCTTCTCTAACTTTTCTGTTTTTCCACAACATCCAAAAGGGAGAAGAAAAGTCAAGATGCTATTAAAAATACTAAGAAAGAAAATGACTTTCAAGGGAGGAACATGAAAAAATGCATATAAATAAGGAAGGTGAAGAATTTTTATCTTGTACTTAATATTAAACTTGATAATCAACTTGATAAACTCCTTGTGTTTATCTCACCTTTACAAATTGCCCCATGCCTACCACAACTGATACCCTCAGAGAGACAAGAAAGTACACTGCATCCAGAAAACAAGACAAAGAGTATATCTGCAAGGAATGTTCCAGAAACAAGGCGAGCTCTTGCGAATGAAAAAATAATTTTTTTTACTCAATAAAAGGTTTGGAACATAATGCTGATAAAATTGCCTGGAAATCTTTGAAGAAGACAAAAATATATCAAAGAAAAGGTAAAAAAAAATTGGAGGCTCATCTAAGGGTGCTCCAACATCCAAATAATAGGAGAACAGAGAAAATGGCAACCAATGAGAACTAAAAGACATTGGAGCCATGCCTTCCAACCCCTGAGGCAAAACGGTTTCCAAACTGGAATTCAATTCCCAGATAAATCAATCAATGTGAGACTAGAATAAAGACATTTTCAAACATGTGAAGTCCCACAAATTTAACCACGCCTGTTCTCTTCTCCAGAAAGCTCAGGAAAAATAATGGAGTGGGATCCAGGGAACAGGTAATCCCACATAGGAAAGAGATGAAGAAAATCCCCAGGATGATAGTGAAGAGAAATCCCAGGACATCAGATGTGCAGCAGGTCCAGATAGTAAACGGTCCAGAATGGATCTTCAAGAGGGATGCCAGCAAGAAAAAGACTCAAAAGAAGTTATACTTCTGTGTAGAGGTGGTTGATGAATTGGGGACAGGCACAGAGAAAACAAGGCCAAAGAAGAACAAGACCATTATCTCTAGCACAACAGAAAAGTTATACATCTATGAATAATATCTACACCCATAACCATATTAATGCAAACACTGAATACTGATTTGGTCTGAATATTATAACTATTAGGGAGAAGGAGGGAAAGAAATGCAGATATGGTGTGTGTGTGTGTTGTGTATGGAGGGCACACAGCGGGAAGTTAAGAACTTCAAGAAATAGTAATATAAGCATGTACTTTAGGTCAATACTAGAAGAAACAGCTGAGAGCTGAAAGCAGTTTCTTTTGAAAGGTGAAGTTAGCGAATGGGGAAGGACAGGCCTGAGGCCTGCCGTACTTGGTTATAAGTCTTACAGAAGGATTTGGCATTCTAAACTATATACAACAAAAACACGATGAAAAATAAAATTTAACAAGTGCTTAGGAAATACACAGATGGAAATAACAATATCATACTTGTAGTAACGGCTGACATTTGAGCTTTTACATTTTAAATGCCTTATAGGCATGAACTCATGCATTCCCTACAAGGATGCTTTGAGGCAGGTACTACCATTTTCTCTATTTTACAGATGAGTAAACTCAGGGACAGAGAGGTTAAGTATTTTGCTCAGGATCACCCAGTTAGTAAGTGGTGAACTGGGGTTAGAAGCCAGGCGCTAAAATTCCAGAGGCTGCACACTTATTCAGGGCACTCTACTGCTGTAGAATCAATTTTAAATTCATTCTACAAATAGTTTACGCAACAAATATTCATTGCCTATGTCATCAGGCACTGTTTTCTTTTACTTATTTTTTTAATTGAAAATGGCTCTCTTTTTTTTATTGATGTATAATTGATATACAACATTATATTAGTTTCAGGTGTACAACATAATGATTCAGTATTTGTATATACTGTGAAATGATCACCACGACAACTCTAGTTAACATCTGTCACAATATATAGTTTGAAAACTTTTTTCTTGTGCTGAGAACTTTTAAGCTTATTCTCTTAGCAACTTCCGAATACGCAATACAGTATCATTAACTACAGTCACCATGCTGTACATTACATCCCCACGACTGACTTATTTTATCACTGGAAGTGTGTACCTTTGACTCCCTTTATCCACTTTGCACACTCCCACACTCCTCCTCTGGCAACCACCAATCTGTTCTATCTTTGAGCTTATTATTTTTTTCTTTTTAGATTCCACACAAATATAGAATAAGTGAGATCATAAGGTATTTCTCTTTCTCTGTTCAACTTATTTCACTTAGCATAATGCCCTCAAGGCCCATTCACGTTGTTGCAAATGGCAAGGTTTCATTCTTTTTTATGGCTGACTAATATTCCACTGTGTGACTATCTATCTATCTATATATACATACACACACCACATTTTCTTTATCCATTCATCTGTCAATGGATATTTAGGTTGTTTCCAGATCTTGGCTATTGTAAACCTTGTTACAATGAACACGGGGGTGCATATATCTTTTCAAGTTAGTGTTTTCTTTTTCTTTGGATAAATACCCAAAATGGGATTGCTGGATCACATGGTAGTTCTATTTTTAATTTTTTTCCTCCATACTGTTTTTCATAGTGGTTGCACCAATTTACATTCCCATCCACAGTGCACAAGGGTTCCCTTTTCTCTACCTTCTCGTCAGGCACTGCTTTTGGTACTGGGGATATACGAGTGAGTACAGCAAAGACCTTGTCCTCAGGAAGCTTAAAGAGAGGGGTAACAGAGACAATAAGGAAGACACACAAAGCAGAGAATGATGGTATCAGTGGAGTGGGCCTTTCCGACACTGAGCAGAGACTTGAAGGAAATGGGGAGCAAGCCACATGGATAGTTGCAGGGAGAGTGTTTTAGGTATAGGGAACAGCATGTGCAAGGGCCCTGAGACACGAGTGAGGTTGGTGTGCTGGAGGCACCGTGCCAGAAGCAAGTGCATAAGAGTTAGAGTAGGAGGAGATGAGGTCAGGTAGGAGGCAAAGAAGGGCAGGGCCAGATCACATATGGCCTTGAAGACTGAGATAAAGGCTTTGGCTTTTACTTGGAATAAAATAGGAAGTCATGGAGGATTTCATTAAAAAATTTTTTTTGAAGGAGCTTTATTGAGGTGTAGTGTCAATGACACATATTTAAAGTATACAGTTTGATAAGTTTTGCCATACAAATACACATGTGAAACCATCACCACAGTCAAGATAACGTAGATACCCATCACCTTGTCAACAGTTTCTTTACGATGATTTGCAATCCTTCTCTCCCTCACCTCCCCAGCCCTCGTCCCATGCCCATGCAGCAAGTGATCTGCTTCCTGCCACCATGTGTTAGTCTCCATTTCCTAGAATTCTACATAAATGTATTACCTGCACCAATTCTTCATTCCTTTTTATTGCTGAGTTGTATTCCACTGTATGAATATACCAGATTGTTTACCCATTTACTTGCTGATGAACATTGGAACTGTTTCTTTTTCTTAACTATTATGAATAACACTGCTAAGAATATTTGTATACAAGCCTTTTAAGCATTCACATGGACCGTACAGTAGGTCTATATGTATCACTTTAAGAAACTTCCAAATTGCTTTCCAGAGCATTTGCACTATCTTAGTTTCCCCAAAACAATTCCATTTCGTCTACATTCTGTATGGTCAGCCTTTTTCATTTTAGCCATTGTAATAGGTATGAGCGGTACCTTATTGTGGTTTTACTTTGTATTTTGCTAATGAATAATGATGTGCATATTTGCAATCCACCTATCTTTTTTGGTGAGGCGTCTATTCAAACTTTGGCTTCTTTTTTAATTGCTTTGATTTCTTATTGAGTTTTTAGAATTCTTTATATATTCTTGATACGAATCTTTTATCAGACACATTATTTGCAAATATTTTCTTCCAGTCTGTGGCTTGCCTTTTTATTTTCTTAACAGTGTGTTTTGAAGAGCAGAAGTTTTCAATTTTGATTAAGTCCAATTTATCAATTTGTTCTTTCCTGGATTGTGTTTCGGGGTTCTATCTAAAAGTCTTTGCCTAATCCAAGGTCACAAAGATTTTTATGCTGTGTTTTCTTAGTTTTACATTTTTAGGTTTTGTATTTAGGTCCATGATCTATTTAAGTTTGCTGTATGGCTTGAACCAAATTCGTTTTTTTGCAAATGGATATCCAGTTGTTTCAGCACCATTTGTTGAACAGTATTTTTTCACCACTGAATTGCCTTTGTACTTTGTCAAAAATCAGTTGTCTGTGTATGTGTGGGTGTATTTCTTGACTCTGCTCTATTCCATTGATCTATTTTTCTATCTTTGCACCAATACCACACTTTCTTTATAATAAGTCCTGAAATCAGATAGTGTTAGCGTTTCAACCTCATTTTTTTTTTTAAAGTTTGGCTAAGTCCTTTGCATTTCCATATGAATTTTAGAATTAGCTTGTCAATTTCTATAAAACAGTCTGATAAGATTTTCATTTGGATTGTATTAAATCTATAGATAAATTTTGGGAGAACTGACATTTTAAGAATATTGTGTCTCCTGACCCACGAGCAAGGTATCTCTCTCCAGTTAAGCAGTCTTCTTTAATTTCTCTCAGCAATGTTCCATACATCAAAAAATATGATGAAATGCTTGGGGATAAATCTGATAAAATATGAGTAAGACCTATACAATGAAAACCATAAAACACTGCTGAGAAAAGTTGAAAAAGATCTAAATATTTGGTTCTTAATTATGTGTTCTACTTCTTGCTTCATATGGTTAACATTGTCCTGATTTCTTTTAGTTAATATTTATTATGCTAATTTAAAATATTTTGGTTTGTTTGTTCTAATATTTCTGCTTCTCTTGGAATCTGTAATCCAACATATAATTTTTCTTTCAAAATGGCTGTTCTCAAATGTCTCATTATCTTGCCCTACCAGGCAGTGCTACGGGGAAAGGCCAGTCTGCTGTGTCAGCTCCAAGCTGTTCAGTGATTGGGCTGAAGGAATCTTACTTAGATCAGAGAGGCCCTGGGACCTGAGGACCACCGTCATCACACCCCATCTCACAAAAGAACTCCTCTGGTCAGGAAAATTCTCAATCCCTCTCCTCACTCCCAGAGAGAATTAGAAGTGTAATTCTCCAGCTTCTTGGTTTATAGGAGCTGGAGTGAAGACATGATAATTTGTGACCTAGTCCCATCAAGCTTTCCCACTTCCTCACAAATACGCCACTGCGAGCTACTCTGGGCATACTTCTAAACAGACTTGGACCAGAGGTCTGAATCTTTCTCTATGGGGTAGACATCATTTGTCCCAAGGCAATGGCCAGTGATAAGCAAGTACAGAATTCCAGAGGTTCTCCTCACACCTCACTCTCCCTTACCCAGGCTGCACTGTCTCCTGCCTCAAGTCGAAGCCCCCCACCCCACATGCCCAAGTTCAAAACAGCCTCCCACCCCCTAACACCAGAGGCTTCCTGTAGCTTTCTGTTTCTTTTCTCTTTCTAAATTCCTCCTGAGTTGATCTTGGGGAGAGAAGCAGTAATCTTAATAGCTCAGAATCATGACAGGAACAGGAACAACACCAAATTTCTAATATAAATATTTAAAGTAGTAAAATTTCCTGTAATTACCATCTAACTGCAACCCACACGTATAGATATTATCATTATGATTTTTTGACACGTGAGTTATCTAGAAATGCATTTTTTTTTTTTTAAAGATTTTTTTTATTTTTTCCTTTTTCTCCCCAAACCCCCCCGGTACATAGTTGTGTATTCTTCGTTGTGGGTTCTTCTAGTTGTGGCATGTGGGATGCTGCCTCAGCGTGGTCTGATGAGCAGTGCCATGTCCGCGCCCAGGATTCGAACTAACGAAACACTGGGCCGCCTGCAGCGGAGCGCGCAAACTTAACCACTCGGCCACGGGGCCAGCCCCTAGAAATGCATTTTTTAACTGTAAACGTTTAAAAAAATTATCTTTCTGTATTTGATTTCTAACTTAATCACATTCAAGTCAGGGAACAGAATCTTTATGATACACATTCATTAAAATTTGTTGATATCATTTTATGGCCTGGTAAGTGGCCAATTTTTACAAATGTTGCATGTGTCTTTGAGAAGAATGTGTTTTCTCTAACGGTTTGGGTGAAAGGGCCTACCAAAAGCCACTATTAAATCTGTTAATTTTGTGTTATGCAAATTTTCTGTTTACACATTTTCTGAAGGCTTAAACCATCAATAATATGAGTTATGCTGACATAGGAGCACCGTGATAGTGGCTCAGTGAGTTTGTCCATGTACTAATATTGATATTTGCTTTATATATTTTGAGGCTCTTTTACTAAGTGTCTATAATAATAAAATTATCAATCTTTTTGGTAGGTTGAATCTTTTATCATTAAATGGCTTTTTAAGCTCATTAAGGCTTTTGTTGTTAAGCACTTTTGTCTCACGTGAGAGCTTTATTTTATAGAATATCTGGTACATCCTGTTCCATCCTTCAGTGCTCCATCTTTCTTTGTCATTATATTTCAGGTATATCTCTTATAAAGAACATATAGCTAGATTTTAAAAGAAAAATCAAATCTGCTTAGTTCTTCTTTAAGCTGACAAATTTAATCCATAAATATTTATTGTGATTACTGATATATGAATTCGATTAAATTATCTAACCTTGTTTTCGGTGTCCCATTTTCTCCATGCTTTTTTTTCCTCTTCCTTGATTTATTTTAAATGGCTTTTTGGGGGGTAATACTCTAATTCCACCACTGCTGTCCTCCACTTCTATCGATGTAGCATTTACTCCTGATATTTTACCGTGAATACTCAATACAGTCTTAGCAAGTATCAATCTCTTAAAACATGAATGAAGTAAACATCCTAAACAATTCAAGGACCTTAGATTGGACTTTAACTATAATCGCCAATACTGCCAATTTAACATGTTAGTGATATCTGCTATTTTAGACTGTCTTCCGAAAAGTCCTACAAATTACATATTCTTCTTATTATTATCCTTTTATATAAACAATGGTTAAATTGACCTAAATCTTTATCAATTTATCGGGTCTGCATTCATTCTTGCATCTCAGACTTTCCTTGGGAGATCATTTTTTTGAAAAACATCCTTTAAAAAGCCAAGGTCTGTTGGTAGTAAACTTTCTTAGTTCTAAGAAATCTGAAAATATCTTTACTTCATCTTCATACACGAAAGATGTCTTTCTAGGTACACAGTTTTAGGTTGACAAGGTATTTTCCCTCAGTACTCTGAAGATGAGTCCACTGTCTTCTGGTTTCATTGTTGCTACTGAGAAACCTGATGTATAGCTGTCATTCTTTTGAAGGTAACTCGTCCTTTCTCACTGGATTCTTTTAAGATTTTCTTTTTGGTTTTGGTGTACTACAGTATACTACAAGGTGTGGATTTCTTTTTATTTATTCTACTTGATACTCACTATGCTCTCTGCATCTGTGTCTATGGGTTTATAACTTTCACCAGTTTTGGGAATTCTTAGCCAAAATCTCTTCAACATCATGTTTTTTTAGCCTTCTATTCTTTCCATCAAAGACTCTGATCAAATATATCTTAGACCTTTTCTGTGTCTCTTAATCACTTTTTAATTTTTCCATCTCCTTGTATTTTTATGCTATATTCTGGCCTATTTCTTCAGATGTACTTCCATTTCACTAATTAGCTCTTCAAAGATTATATTGCTTATTTCTAATAATTACATGTTTTTTATTCAATTCTGCTGGATTAATTCTAATAATGATCTGTTGCCTGCTCATTTTATTTCTACAAACATTTTATCCATAGTTATTTATAATCTGTATTTATACAGATTATAATTACAATCTATGTTTTATAATTTTAGGATCTGCATTCTTAGAAATAAATATAATAGTTTTAGGCTGACTATCAGTGATGGTCAACTTATTATATGTTTAACAATTTTTGATTGTCTAAATTAGGCATGTTGGATAGGATTCACATTAACTTCTGCAGATATCTAGTGGGTTCCACGTTAGGGTGAGTTTGTACAACATGGTACTTCAAAGCCATATTGCTTTCTTGGGAATATTATGCACAGTGGCTAGTACACTAAGCAACGGGAAGTCATGGGATGCAATGGTGGCTGCTGAAGCCAATTATCTTGTTAAAAATTGAGTAGGTTAAATCTCAGGGCAGTAGTTCTGATCAATGTTCTGATAGCCATTTTCACCTAAACAAAAATTAAGTTTTCAGAAACACCACATGCAGAATTTGAAAATATATTGTCTAAAACAATAAACTGGGGCGAATTCTTTCAATTAAAGAAAGAAAATAACATCAACTCAACAATATAAAATGACCAAGAATCCAGAAGCACTTTTTTTAAAAAAAGAGTATATTTTCCATAAAATAATTTATATATTATTGGAATAAATATACATGTTGCTCTCTCATAAAGTTTAAATACCATTTAAGTTTGGGGAAAAAAGATTAATTCTACTTTTTCTTTTGTTTTGAGGAAGATTAGCCCTGAGCTAACTGCTGCCAATCCTCCTCTTTTCGCTGAGGAAGACTGGCCCTGAGCTAACATCCATGCCCATCTTCCTCTACTTTATATGTGGGACACCTAACACAGCATGGCTTGCCAAGCGGTGCCATGTCCGCACCCAGGATCCGAACGGGCAAACCCCGGGCTGCCGAAGTGGAATGTGCGAACTTAACTGCTGCGCCACCGGGCCAGCCCCTAATTCTACTTTCTTAAATTAAAAAAATCAAATAATTATTCTAAATCTTGATAAAAAATTCACTACTTATGGGAGACAGAAATTTTCTTTTCTTTTAAAACTTCAGTCTTTATTTCTTACCAGCTTTTAAAAATACCAATAAAATGGTATCTTTCTTTTCATTAGTAGAAATTCTGAAATAGATTCTTATAAAGAATACATAAAATATTTAAAGCTAGCTCTTTAGAACCAAAAGCAATCCAACTACAACTCACCATATTCATATCTGTATGAAAAAAATGGCCCATGACTTAATGATCAGAATTAAAAGGGATTTTGAATTGCTTACCTGCTGGCTGTTTTCACAGAACAGGTTTTCTTGTGCCCTCTTTCCGCTCGGTTATCTCTCAGAAGCTGATGCTACACAAAATGTTAAGACAAAGTTGTAGAAACAAAAATATTTTCATTATATTATTCTGTAAGTAAAAAAGTACTCTTCTAATTCAAAGGGACACTATTTGGTCACTTGCATTACTTTTTTTTTCCTACTGGTTTCTCCTAAAACAAAGACTACTACTTTCGCTAGGGATGCCCTCGACATTCTTGTAACCATCTTAAGAGTTGCCGGCCATTGCTTCCCTGACAGCTAACCCACTCTTAAAGTCACTTAATATACAGCCGAGAGCTACAGGTCTAGAACTCAGTTCAAATACTGGGTCTCCAGAGTGGTCCTGGTTAAAATAATGTAACCTCCTTATCAATGGCCTCTACTATTCCATTTGGCTGTGAATTTTTTTTTTTTTAGATTTCATTTTTTTCCTTTTTCTCCCCGAACCCCCCAGTACATAGTTGTATATTCTTTGTTGTGGGTCCTTCTAGTTGTGGCATGTGGAACGCTGCCTCAGCCTGGTTTGATGAGCAGTGCCATGTCTGCGCCCAGGATTCGAACCAACGAAACACTGGGCCGCCTACAGCGGAGCGCGCGAACTCAACCACTTGGCCACGGGGCCAGCCCCTGGCTGTGAATTTTTTTAAGCTTTGTCACCTACACTGATATAAAAGATCTTATATTATATTCTCTGTATTTACTGGCCTAACATGGTAAAAACACACACTTAAAACATTATTTTTCAAAGAAATTATTGGCTTGGAAATTTATAATTAGAAATATGTATATATTTGATTGCCTCCTCAAAATGCCTCCCCTTCCACTTCTCTTCACACTTGCTTTACCTAACTAATTGGAAGGAAAAACAACAAATAGTCAGTACTCTTTACTATGCTCACTCAAACTGTAGCTTATCTTATTTACGCAGAAATATGATTATACGCAAGACCAGGCTAAAAGGAAATTGTACAGCGTATTAGAAATTAACCCTAACAAAAATAGAAATCTTAGAAGTAATAAGGCAATTAACCCTAACAAAAATAGAAATCTTAGAAGTAATAAGGCAGGATGGATCTGGGTTCTAATCCCAGCTGTGCCAGTAACTAACAAGTCATTAGGTTTTCATCACAGATCTACCATTTACAAGCTGTGTAGCCTTACACTAAGTACTTAACCTCTCTAAGTCTCAGTCTCCATCTGTAAAATGGACATAATAATGATATCTACCTGGAAGGCTGCGCTCAGTGTTAAAGAAGATAAACCGTGTAAAATGCTTAGCACTCGGAGTGGAACGTAAGAAATACTGAGAAAATGTTCAAATGTTACAATTACGATTATAATTAATGAGTCTGATTGTCAGTGGGTATTGTCTGACCAGTCTCAATAACTTTTAATGAAATAACTGCCTTGAACTGTTTAATGACATCATTTAGAATCAATTATTAGCAACATCTGGCTATCTTTGAGAAAGAATAGAACTTGATTAGATCACCAAGAATGTGGCTATAACATTCATTCTTTCAGGAATGTCTTAACTAAATAAGTATATCTTAAATTTCTCTTAAATATCTACTTCTTTCTATCCTCACTACCACCACCCTAGTCCAGACCATCATTTTCTCTCACCTGTAACAATTTCCTAACTGGCCTCCTTGCCTCCAGCCTGGTTCCTAATTAGTCCATCCTCCATATTGCAGCCAGTAATTCTAAAATTGGAGCTGATTAATTACTCTCTTCAAATAAACCTTAAAATCTTGTACAAGGCTTTCACGGACCTTCATAATTTGGTTACATTTCTAAAATCGTAATTTACTACACTTCCTCCTACCCCCAACCTAACCTCCTTACTTCTAAATTATATGACCCAGCCATATTGGACTTCTCAGTTTGGGGTGTGTACCACATTCTCACTCGCCTTTGGCCCTTTGTTTCAGTTATTCAATCTGCCTGCATCCCCAAGGGCCAGCACAGTGTCTGGAATGTTTTTAGTGCTCGATAAATATTTGCTGAATGAATGAATAAACAAGATAAAGAAATAGTGAGTGAGATCTAGTATCTGATATGTAGCTGAAGCCATATCTCATTATGATTCCTTATAGAAAATAGCAACCATTTATCTTAAGTCCATTAATCTGAAAGTGTTTCAATTTAGAAACACTTCGTACCATGAAAACAAAATTATTTCTGAAAATAAAAAAATTAATTGCTTTGGCATTTCTAAGTCTAGTGCCTTTGAAAAAATAACATACAAACCAACATTTGTGACACAGATAGCTACAGATGACATGATGAAATCTCTACCTCCACTTTAAATTGATAGTACTAATTAACTAACTTTTCTAATTTTAAGATAAAAGACAGATAGTTGAACATTATTCCTGTGGTTTGTGTTAAAACAGTTAAAACAAAAGACTCATGGGGCCGGCCCTATGATGTAGTGGTTAAGTTTGCACGCTCTGCTGCTGTGGCCCAGCGTTCACAGGTTCGGATCCAGGGCATGGACCTACACACCACTCATCAAGCCATGCTGCGGTGGCATCCCACATACAAAATAGAGGAGGGTTGCCACAGATGTTAGCTCAGGGCCAATCTTCCTCAAGCAAAAAGAGGATGATTGCCGGGAATGTTCAGTCAGGGTCAATCTGCCTCACCAAAAAAACACACACACAAAAAAAGACTCAAAATCCCAGACATAAAGTTCTGAAATAAGAAAAGAATTCCATAGTTTAGTTTTGAAAAATGCAACTATAATGACCAACATAAGTATTAGGTTGTACCTATTAGGCCTGGATAGTTCTCAGAGAGGCCACCACCCAGATGAACTTAAATGAGACAGCACCCTCTCTGTACTCCAGTGTCAGAGCTCCTTCTATTAGATGCATATCAGGATGTCTTTTCTTCCTCAAATTTATAGTTTTGATGGGCTTTGTATGTAAAAGGAGACAAATGTTAAGAGTTACCTAATACAATGCACCTATATTAAGAAGCCATCACAAAATTATCCTATTTTATCAATAAAATTATAAATCTGGGTGTACCTTTGCAAATTTAAAATCAAGCTCAGATAAAAAATACAGACTCAGATCTCTAGGCCATGAGTCTAACAAGTTCATAGGTGAACCTAGATCTTGTAAGGGACAAAGATGAAAAAATTAATCCAGAGTGTTACTCAAATAGGACACATATTTGTGTTCGAAAGGTTCCCAACATCTTCCTGCTGTGCCCCAAAGAATCAAAAAACGTGGGGACGGAAATCAGGTCATGAATTCATGAGGAAAGACACAAGAATCCTTGGGCTCTGCTCTAATAAGCAGGAATAGCTCATCAGGTTTTGAGAAATTCTTCAACCATCTTATTGATAATTTTTCTGTTTCCTGGGACTCCTATCAGTGTCACAAGTGAGGTCACTTTTCAGGGTTCTGACTCAACAATGTCACTTCTGATTAAAAATAGAACTTTGAATATGGTGCGAAGTGCTTCTTACCTTTCGACTTTCAGATTGCTGGACTTAGGCCAAACGGAGACACAATTCCCTTATTAGTGACCTGCAGATGTATATTAAAAAATGACTCATATAAGAATCACATGAAAATTCATAAACACAAAACCTAGTCCAACGTGAGGTTTACAAAAGGTACACAATTAAAAAAACTGCTGAGTTAAACCAGGGAGAGAAGTGTTCAGAACTGGATAATGGTTCTTATAGTTATAGAAAGGGAGTGAAGAATTTCGTTGGCTATTCACGATGATTTTACAAGATTACTAAAAGTTCCAAATGCCTAACACAAGAATAAGAAGCAAAGGGCAGAATTCTTATTCCACAATGATCCTCCCTTACTAGCGGACGCTCAGAAGGCATTCAAGCTCAGGAGTGTTTCTATTAGCAGCCACTTTACAGCTAACTTCTCAAATGTCTACAAAATAATTTCAAGTCTCTTCACACTAAGCCTCTTAGTGTCCTCAACCTTAAAAAGAAAACTAAGTAATACCTAAACTGTGATCTATGACTCCTTAAGATACCTGTAAACGCAGTCAAAACGTCAAACCGTTAGATATTCAAGGAGCGAAAGCCTCAGAGTTAAGAAAGACAAAAAAATTAAAAAATGATGCTGTGTTTAGTTGCCTCTCTGTTATTCCTTCCACTTGTGAACCAACTTTCACACTTCTCTTCTGTGGCTTTTATTGTGTCCTCTCTGTGGTATTCCTAAACATTTATCAACAGACTGTAATGATTGCTTTTCTGCCCCAGATTATAACCACCTATGCTGTTTTTATTAATCTCTCTTTTTGTAAAAATAGAGAGTATCTGATAGATAATGGCTGATGGATAATAGTTATTTACTAAATGTGTAATACAGGAATGAGAAGTATGCATGGTGCAAATGGAAATGGGAGTTAGCGCTAAGGAACAGAAAGAGGAATCATCAGATGGGGAAACTAGTGAGGGGTGGGATTTCAAAAGAAGTGGAGTTAATGCTACCATTTCTGTATGTTGATAAGTTGGTACGGAAAAAATAAAAGGTGATCATGCACGCTAATAGTCATTCATTCAACAATATACGGAAGAATTTTATAGTTCTTCATGGTCTTGCATTTCATCACTTGCACCTAGGTTTAGCCAATGGTTTACTGTGCTGTAGGTAGGTCTAAGTTGAACTAAGAAATTTGTATGCCTCAAAATGTAAGTAGTCTGTATGTGTTTGTACACATACATGTATGTACAGTCATTCCTCATTATTTGCAGAATCCGTATTGTCAAATTTGCCTATTTGCTAAAATTTATTTGTAATGCCCAAATCAGTACTTCTGGCATCTCTGCAGTCATTTGCAGACGTGCACAGAGTGGTAAAAATTTAAGTTCCCTGTAGCGCACATTTTCAGCTGAGGTCTGACAAGGCGATGCTCTGTCTTCGTGTTTCAGCTCTCATACTGTAAATGTGTCTTGTTTGCGATGTATTTAGTGCTACGTTTTTTGCATTTTTGTGTTCTTGTTTTTGATTTCATTGTTTGCAATGGCCCCCAAGCACAGTGCTGAAGTGCTGCCTAATGTTTCTAAGTACAAGAAGGCTGTGATGGGTCTGACAGAGAAAATATGTGCGTTAGATGAGTTTTGTTCAGGCATAAGTTATACGGCTGTTGGCCATGGGTTCAATGTTAATGAATCAATGATATGTATTAAACGAGGTGTCTTTAAACAGAAAACCACATCAAACAAGGATACGTATGGAGTGGTTAGTGAAAATGTGTGACCAGAGGGTCTCAGGGACCTTACCCAGTATTTTCCCTGCGAGCAACGTTTCACTATTTGCCACTGTAGGGTTTGCATCAACTTTAAACATAGATAGCTACCACAAATAACAAGAATCAACCGTATTTATTAATTAGTAACCCATCTGGTCAAGATAAAAATCTGAAATGGTATATCAAAGTTTAAGCAAAAGGCTGATTCAAAAAATGGTCAAAAAGACTTAAAAAATTTAAAAGAAAAATATTGGTCAACTTTCTTCTTATGTTATTAGCTACTAGTTAATTTTTAAGTGCAGCAAAAAAGCTTGGCTGGAAGTAACCCATTATACTATAATTTGAAACATAAATTTACAACATCACTTTAATATCTTGCAAATTCTAAAGGGCAGAAAATGAGCTTTAAAAAATTGTACTTGGGGAGCCAGCCCTGAGGGTGGTTAAAGTTTGGTATGCTCCACTTTGGTGGCCCGGGTTCAGTTCCTGGGTGCAGAACCACACCTCTCCTCTGTCAGTAGCCATGCTGTGGCAGAGGCCCACATAGAAGAACTAGAAGGACCTATATCTAGAATATACAACCATGCACTGGGGCTTTTGGGAGGAGGAAAAAGAAAAAAAGAGAGAGGAAGATTGGCAACAGATGTTAGCTCAGGGTGAATCTTTCCCAGCAAAAAAAACCCTGCACCTGTTTTAAAAAAATTGTAGTTTTGGATAAATTATATCCTGATGCAACTTACTACTAGAAGCAGAATCTTACTGTAAACATTGTATAGGGAGGGATATGAACCATTTGGAAAAGCACAAAGTCTAATTTTTATATTCTGAACAATAAGATACAACACATCCCAGATGTAAGCTAGCCTAGATAATTTCCAAATCTTTAGAAATAGTGGTACATGTTCTATTATCAATGTGAGAAATATCTTTAAAGGGGCAAATCACTCTCATGGAAAAAGACAAGTTTACAAAAATTCATTAAAACTGAATTCACATGATAATTTTCTTGAATTAGGCTCACATGTGTTAAGAAATATAGTACAGTTTCTAATGAAGCATTTGGCATTTTCTTTTTATAAGTAAAAGGAACTATGGTATAGGCAATCAACTGTGGACCTGCTGGCCAGTTTAAGAAATAAAACATCACCAGTACAGTTATGTTACCAATTACCATTACCCAGCACGACCCCCTCTTTACCTTCCTACCTCCCTACCACTCAGAAGAAATGATCCCTGTGGATCTGAGGTTTGTTCATTTGCATGTATTCAAAGGTATTTCTTATATATCACATTTTTGGCTCACTTAAAAAATTACTTTTATAATCCACAATGAAAAAAACACTCAGCAAGGATGCAAACGCTAAAATGTAGACGCTTTAAAATTTATCAATAATTTAAACCTTAAATTACCTTAGCATGCTGCAGAGAGAGAACTAGCACATTCAACGGACAAAGAAAGTGATGACTTATTTTATACGTAAAGTTAATTGGAATGAATGTCAAGTTCTTGCTGCATCAGTGAATCATTGTGCTGCCACGTATACTAATAAGAAATTAAAAAAAAAACCTCATCTAGAAATATAAACTTTTAAGAAACTATTACGACCTTCTAAACTTCAAAAATAAAAACTCTCTTGCTGGCTGATCTTACGCTTAACACAAATCAACTTTTAAAGCATATTACTATTTTGAAAGCTTAACTTTCTGAAAAACAAATATAAATGGTGAAATCCTACAAACAAGTGAATTCCAGAACCTCTCCATGGAAGGGACACTTGTGACTGAGGAAGGCGGCAGTAAGGGAGAACGCTGATGTTTCTTGAGGATCCTTCAGTGTATTAAGCTCTGGCACAATTAACTCCTTTTTAAATAAGCTGAGATTTAGATACTTTCTCATAAAGCTGATCTACTGCACTGAAGGGAGATAAACACTTGAAAGAGACTGAGTAACTTCCTTTGGGATGAGAATGTTCCTTACCTGGCCATGCTCTGTCCTAGCCCCAGGGCTGAACCAATGTCTGCAGAGGAAAGAGAAAAGCAGTTATTAGCAGGAGCCTGGCTCAAAGCCCATGAGCTCACACAATCAACCTGCGTGAGCTTTAGGAAATGTGGTCGCCACCAGCAACAGCGCCTTAAGTACGCTTTATTTTAATGGATATTTCATGTAATTCTAGACTTACACCAATTTTGACAGAAATGTAAGAGTGCTCATAACCCAGTAATTTTCAATTTAATAAGCAAACTCAGTTAGAATTACATTTCCATTTAATTATGTTAACATAAACTGCTGGGACTGTATTCATTTTATGAATCAATTCTGGTTATAAAGTCTACAAACGCTATCATTTACCACAACTTAATTATAGCACCATTACAACAAATTATGACCTTCTGATTGTTGGAGTTTTAAAAAACATTAAAAATACAAGAATATTATATCCTCTGGCTATGTCCCCAGGAACCATCACACAAGCCCCTTGATGTGAATTCTGGAGCATCAGCTGAAGGCACCTTGAACCCATGGCTTCCATAGTTATAACAATCTGGATTCGGGCTGAGAACAAGTTCAACAACATTTAAAATATAGAAGTCACTGCACAGTCTTTCCTTCTCACATTGTGCCTGCCTGGCCCACCCTACACTGCTTCAGCTTCTCCTTGGACTTTTAATAGTGACCTACCTGGCGATATTTTTCAAGAGGAGTTGCTATCATTAGCTATGTGTCCAGTCTTCTGGCAGAATTCTGCATAAAAACTAATTGTAAACATCAAGGAGTCGAAAATCCAGAGAGACATTGTGGCAGATGAGCCAACGAAAGCCCACCATCACAGGGCATGATACAGTTTATTTTTTTCCAGAACAATAATATTGAGTACCTCTACGTACCAAGCACTCTTTAGACACATGACATGTATTGTTTCCTATGCTCAAAAAAACCTTACTAGGTTACTCTCATGTTCCAGATGCAGAAGTGAGGATCAGACGTTAGGTTATTTGCCCAAAATGTGCTTTCTCCATACCATACTGTAGAAGGACAAGGGGCTTCCATTGAAAGGGCACATTTCCTGGTACCCTCTAAGACTCCGAGGCATTCTCTAGCCTCTCCAGTACCAACATGTGGGCATAAACAGCCTCTATGTTAAAAGGATCTGTCTATGTCCTTACTGGAACATTTCTCAAGCTCACAGACAGCAATGCTCCTCGGCAGCTGAGATTCCACCTTTGATGTGGGAATGGAAACATTGGTATTGTAAATGACAACTGGATTAATTACCACCTAGAAACAAATTATTCACTGCCATTCCCCTGACAACGTGCCTACACATTTCCCCCTCTGCTATGGATTGTGCCTTCTTCTTTAAAGAAAAAAAAATTTAATCAAATGCATACAAATAGTTAAAACACAAAACAAAACAAATAAATGAAAAGGTTTAAAAACACTAGTGTTTTGTCTTATCTATCCTGATCCCTAATCTCTGTCCAGAGAAACCACTGTCAACTCTTTCAGTCTTTTCTTTTGCTACTTAATGATGCATTTGTAAAGAATATGGTTATACCGATATTTTGTGATTAATTTATTTTAGACATGAAGGACTGACTTCCTATTATTATAAATTTAACTCTTATACTACTCCCAACCCCCTATTTCTAGTTATAACACCATTTTTAATTATTGAATTGTGAATACTGATATTATGACTACATGAATACTTTGTGCTGCTCACTTTCTTTCTGTTTCTCCTAAAGTTGGTAGTTGCCTTGTTTTTCTTCTTTTGCTGTTTTTTCTATGTACCCACTGACCTTCTTTATTAGAGCTGTCAAATCCTTATTACTGTTAATTTTCAAATATTAAAAAAATCTCTGATAATATACCCGTCTCTTACTCCTCCTCCCTTTTTAGCCCTGAGAGATCTCCTTCCAAAAGCCCTTTGTCCACTTGGTCTCATCTGGTTGCTGTTCTCCAGATCTGCCCTGGAGCTTCCCTCTGCTTCCACTGGGGCTTCACATGACTTCTCTCCTTTGCTGTTACCTCTGTTTCCTGTTTCCCAAAGCTTCTCAGTTTATTTCTGCCTTTTCTCAAATCACTCACTTGCACAGTATTTTGAGAGTGCTTGAGAAGTACTTTGTTTGAGCTGTTGAGTTGATCTTTTTTCTTCCTTATTTGTCTGCTTTCTTCTTCAGGTAATTAGTTTTCAATACACCAATTCAATATTTCTTCTTCTTCTTTTGCATGTGATCTGTACTTTTCTTCTCTGGATGTTTTCAAGAGTTTCTAATTTCACTAGTAGTGGGCCATTTTCCTTTACTGTGTTAGATGAGACCTTTCAATCTACAGATCTGCGTCTTTCAGTATGAGAAAATTCATTCATTCGTTTTCTTTTCCCTTTTTTTTGGTCTCTCCTTCTAACATTTAATTGTTAGATTTTCTGGATTGATCTGCTAAGTTTTCTTATTTTTCCCTCCTAAAATTTCTTTGTCTTCTTTTTCTAATTTTAATTTTTCCTTCTTCTCCCCAAAGCCCCCCAGTATATAGATGTATATTTTAGCTGTGGGTCCTTCTAGTTGTGGCATGTGGGATGCCACCTCAGCATGGCTTGACGAGTGGTGCTACGTCTGCACCCAGGATCCGAACCAGCGAAACCCTGGGCCAGTGAAGAGGAGCGTGTGAACCCAATCACTGGGCCACGGGGCCAGGCCCTCTTTGTCTTTTTATTAAGTTATTTCTTCAACTTTTAAAATTAAATTAAATTTTTTATTTTGAGATAATTGTAGATTTACATGCAGTTCTAAGAAATAAAACAGAGATCCCATGCACCTTTACCTAGTTTTCCAAAATGGCAACATCTTGCAAAACTATAGTGTGATATCACAATTAGGATACTAACATTGATACAGTCCAGATACAGAACAATTCCATCACAATGATCCTTTTTGATGCCCTTTTATAGCAACACCCACTTCCTTCCCACTCTCCCTCTTCTGTACTTAACCGCTGTCAACCACTAACCTGTTCTCCTTTTTCAAACAATTTTGTTATTTCAAGAATATTACATAATGGAACCACAAGCTGTGTAACTTTTTTGGATTGGCTTTTTAACACTCAGTATAATTCTATGGAGAATTAACCAAGTTGCTATGTGTATCAATACTTTGTTCCTTTTTATTCTGAATAGGATTCCATTGTATGGAAGTACTACAGTTTATTTAACCATTCACCCACTGAAGAACATCTGGGCTGTATCCAATTTTGGGTTTCTACAAATAAAGCTGCTGTGAACCTTAGTGTACAGGTTTTTGTGTGAATATAGCCTTCATTTCTGTGCGATCAACGCCCAAGAGTACAACTGCTGGTTACTATGGTAACTGCATATTTAGTTTTATAAGAAACTGCGAAAATATGTTCCAGAATGGCTACACCATTTTACAATCACACCAGCAATGGATCCAGTTTGTCCAGTTTGCCCACATCCTCATCGGCATTTGACGTTGTCACTATTTTTTATTTTAGCCATTCTGATAGATGTGTAGTGATAGCTCATTGTGGTCTTATTTGCATTTCCCTAGTGGATAATGATGCTAAACATCTTTTTGTGTGCTTATTTGTCATCTGGGTATTCTCCTTGGTAAAATGGTTGCTTATGTCTTTTGCCTATTTCCTAATTGGATTATTTTCTTTTTACCATTGAGTTTTAAAAGTTCTTTATGTATTCTAGAAATTAGTCCTTTGTTAGAGATGTGGTTTACAAACACTTTCTCCCAGTCTATACCTTCTTTTCATCCTCTTAAAGGGGTCTTTTGCAGATCAAAAGTTTTGAATTTTATTAAAAAGACTATCCTTTCTTCATTGAATTACTTTTGAACTTTTGTCAAAAATCAGTTGACCATACTTTGTGTGGGTCTATTTCTGGGGTGTCTATTATATTTCATTGATTTATATGTCTATCCCTCTACCAATATCACATACTCTTGAATACTGTAGCTACGTTAAGTCTTGAAATCTGGTAGAATGATTACTATCCATTTTATTCCCTTTTAAAAATTATTTTAGTAATTCTAGCTCCTTTACTTCCCGATATAAATTTGAGAATAATCTTGTCTTTATCTACAAAAAAATCTTGCTGGGATTTTGATAGGAACTGCATTAAGGCTGTATATCAGTGTGGGGCGAACTGACATCCTCATTATGTTGAGTCTTCCAATCCATGAACATGGAACGTCTCTCTATATTTTTAGATCTTTATTTCATTCATCAATTTTACCTTCCATTTTATCTTTCATCTCTTTTATTCAATTTTTTCCCAAAATCTTATTCACGAAATTTTTAAATATATGGTTAAGTTGAAAGAATTTTAGCATGAAGACTTACAAATCCATCATCTAGATCCTACCATTAACATTTAATATACTTGCTTTATCAGATATCTATCGATCTATTTTAATAATGACTTCTGATGAGCAGGCACCTTTTTATCTCACTGTTTTGGTCTTTTACACGGAAAGCTTTTCTCAAATATTTGATGATCTGTAGCTATCCATTCACTATTTAAGAGGCACTAGAAACTGATTGGAAGAGATTTTCCAATGAATAAACCTCCCTAAAGAATGATCACACAACAAGTTTCTATTCATGGGGAAAACCGACAAAGGTTAATATCTTGTGGTCTTTTTAAATCTCAGATTGGTGAATTTCTTAACAAAAGAATTACTCACTTTCTTGACTGGGACACGCTATTCCAGCTCCATGACTCACCCTGTTTCTAAGTTTTCAGCTTTTCTAGGTCCTGTGAGGGGTAAACTGGCATTTCCTTCAGCAGATGCTTAAGTTTATGGTCCTTCTATCTGCTTAGTTAGCTGCAACCCGCCAACTGCTTTCCATCTCCAAAATCTGGTTGAAACCTCTAATCTCCTGAGGCGTCCTCTCCTTCTCTGTCATTGTGTATTTACACCTTTTTTCTTTCTTTCTGGTGGAATCAGGGAGGAAAACTGAAAATAAAAGTTCAGAAAGGCAAAAAATCCAAGAGACAGTGGTATCACTGAAGCCATAAAGGGGAAAGTTTCCAGAAGGGAGCGGTCACCATTGTTGAATATGATAGAGAAATCAAGTCTGACAGGACTGACAGAACACAGTTGAGAGGGATGCTGGTGATCTTGTCCAGAGAAGTTTCCAGGGAGCAGTGTGGGAAGAATCAGGATTAGTACGTCATAGGTGGGTGCCGAAGAAGTGGGACGTGAGGAAGCAGAGTTGGTACAGTATCATTCATTCTTTCTAGAAGTGCAGCTTTCAAAGTATTTGTGTGTAAGAGAGAGAGGTCAGAAGGAAACTCAAAGAAGAGGTTTAGAATGTAGTAGATAATGAAAGAAGCTTTTGGAAGAAAAAAGCTCCTTTCAATCAAAAGCACAGGTGTTGGAATCAGCCACAGACAGGAGAAGAAAAATCTAAGAAAAAAGGAAGTGAAAGAGGTATGTTTGGAGAAGTTCACCCAAATTTGTGGACCAACAGCCTTACTTCGCAAAGGTGAAGAAAAGGCCAACTTCTCAGAGGGATAGCTGATAGCAAGGGCTTGGTGACTTGAGATATAAAATAGCTTTTGGGGACACAAAAAATGTTGTTAGGCAAGGCCACATGAAAGCACTGCTGAGGGATCTACTGAGGTGTAAGATTATAAATGTGTAGTAGCAACAAATCATATAATCTTGTGATTTTACCTGGTAGTGCTCAGCAGAGGAGCAGTGAAGATGGACAGCTGGATTGATTGACCTAAGGTTAGGCGTTTATAGGGCATTGTGGCAGGCAGAATTAATCCACATCCTTGTGTAACTTCCTCTCTGAGTACAGGAAGGACTTGGAATATGATGGGATATTCCTGTGATTAGGGTTATGTTACATGGCACAACTGGCTTTAAGAAAGGGAGAATATCTTTGGTGGGCCTAAGCTAATCAGGGGATGCCTTGAAGGGACTGGACTCTTTTGGGTGAAAGAGATCCAAAGCATAAGAGAGTTTCAAGGTGAGGAAGATTCTCCATTGCCAGCTTTGAAGATGCAGGGCCATGATGTAAAGACCCGAAAGGAACTTCTAGGAACTGAGATAGATCACTGGCTAACAACCAGCACGAAAACCAGGATCTCAGTCTTACAACCGCAAGGAACGGAGTTCTGACAACAATCTGCCTGAACTTGAAAGTGGATTCTCTTACTCAAGTCTCTAAATGAGAAGACAGCCAGCTGATGCCGTGATTTCAGCGTTATGACACGCGAGGCAGAGAATCCAGCTGAGCTCTGCCTGTGTCAGATACAGGATTTGCAAGTATTTTCTCCGAGTGTGTAGCTTCTCCTGTCCTCTTATTAGTAGGGTCTTTCATAGAACAAAAGTTTTAATTTTGTTGAAAAGCTTTCCTTCCTCTATTGAATTGCTTTTGTACTTTTTTCAAAAATTAGTCGAGCATATTCATGTAGGTCTACTTCCGGGTTCTCTATTCTGTTCACTTATGTGTGCATTGCTCTACCAGCACCACATGCTCATGATTACTGCAGCCCTCAGAAACGGTGAGCTAGTAATGGGTATTCTTTTAAGTCACAAAGCTTATGGTAAATTGCTATGCAACACAGAAAACTAATACACAGAGTGAGGACACTGAAGGCCATGTACTGACCGGTAGAGGATAAATCAGAAAGGAGAGGACACCCCAAGGAGGATGATGGAGAAAATGGAGGACTTTTGGAAGGGCGGTCTTGATGAGTTTAAAGGGAAGTAAGCATAAGAGGAAAAAAAAGGCTGGAAGAATATTAGGTTGTGATAAGAAAATGACAGAATAGAGTTGAAAATTTCAGAGCTAGATTAGTTCTGGGTGATGGTTATGTTCACACATGCAGATGAAGATCACTGTAGTCAAGAAGGAAAGTCAACTGTGCTAAATGCCAGCATATATCACCTAAGGCTCACCGCAGCTCTGCTGCTAACAGGAGAACCCAACATTTATTGCACCTTACTAAAAGCCAGGCACTGTTCTCATTTAATCCTTAAGGAATCTCGTAAGGTACATACTATCCCATTCTGCAAAGGAAAAAACAGGCTCACACTAGGTTAAGTGACCTGCCAAAGATTTCATAACTAAGTAGCAGAGTGGAATTCACACCTAGGTATTCCGATTCCAAAGCTCCTGTTCCTTCCAACCATTATACATATCGTCACCAACTCGGAGAGCAGAAATTGATGCAGAAAGGAAGACTGGCACAGGTGCCAAACTCCTCCCTGAATGAGGAGGAATAGATGGTAGCAGGAACATCAAACAAGGTAGGACTTTTACACAGGAATGAAAAAGGAAGGATCTAGAAGGGGCAATGATGTGGCGGGAAAATGGTGGCCTCTGGTCCCTAGGGCTTATGGGAATGAGAGAAGGCTAGAAGTTACCTTTGGGCAGCCTGACTAACTCACCCTGCCAGATTTAGATGCTTCCTCTTCTAAACTTTCCATGTCTTTGCACATATCTCCATTAAAGCAGTTATATTCATATATTGCAGGTGTTTGTTTATCCTGATAAAATGTCGGAGGTCCTTGAGAAAGGGATAATGATAACTGTAATAACAGAACAGTAATAGTAGTTGTAGAAATGTCGCAGTAGTAAGAGAAGTAGAAAGAAGAGCAGTAGAAAGACCACAGCCACTCAGTAAATGCTGGATATGTGCTGGGTACCATGCTAATGGTCACACGTAGATTAACTTATTCAAACCACACAACAACCTCATGAGATAGTTCTATTACTCTTCAAGGTCACAAACCTAGCAAGTACTGGAGTTCAGATTTGGACCCAGGCTGTCTGATTCCATACCTTGCATTTTTAACCACCATTCCCCTTAAATTGCTCTCAATTAGAATCATTTTTTTGGAGGGGGGGAAGTAGTTTTTCCAGTTTGTTCTCTTTTCTCCTCCCCTCTTTTTTTTTGTACTACTGGAAAATAAAAGTCACTTAATAACTTTTTAGTGAAAAAATGAACAAATAAGGAAATACGGACCAAGTAGGGTCTTTGAAAGCCAAAGAGTAGAATTTATGTAAAGCTAGAGGAGGAAAAACGGCATGGAAGAGGATGAAACTGTAGAGGTGTTATTTACATTGGAGCCAAGGTTCCCAAAGGGACTCACAAGAGGGTTAACAGTGAAAGATGCATCTGGGAGGAGGGAGCACAGAAGAGCTTGCAACTGATCAACCGCAGGGAACGCTTGGCTGAGACACACAGCTGGATTGCCTGTTCTCAAGAATCAGAGGGGCTGAATGTGGTTTCCAAGCTCAGTTCTCCCTCTAGGATACAAATGCAGTTCGGGTGTGTCTAGGAACAAAGCTTGACATATATTATTTCATTTAGTCCTCACCTATCCGCTGATTACAGAATCAGCTGTCACCTATTGAGCTCTTACTAGTATGAGTAGAGCTGTAATGATTGGCAACTAGAGAGTGGAAGGGAGTTGTTTTTAAAATTTTTTAAGTAACAAGTGGACAATAAATCCTTAGGAAAGAAGGTTTTTTGAACTAAAATCTCTGAAAATGCAGATCTCCATACTAATTCCTTCTCATGGTTCCTTAACCTCTTTCCCCAACCACAGTGTTGACCTACAAGTAGCAGAAATGTATCGGATTTCATGAGAAGTGAATTAATATTACATCCAAGCAAAAGGACAAAACCAACCTCAAAATTCTTAACTGAGGTCTCCTGAAATGTACTTTTTAGAAGGAAAGAGCTAGAGCAGCTTATAATACAGATTTTTATTTTCAGAGTTCCTATTTTTTTATAGAGTTTCTATTTTTGGCAGCATAATTTTATATTAACAGTGGTCTTGTGTAAATATACATATATATAATAGCCTAAATCTGTGCTCTCTAATACGGTAGCTACTAGCCATATATGGCTATTTAAATTCATATTAAAAGTTAAGTTCCTCAGTTGCACAAGCCACATTTCAAGTGTTCTGGACACATTTGATTAGTGGCTACCCATAATGGGTAGTGTAGACAGAATATTTCCATTATTGTTAGAAGATCTATTGGACAGTACTAGTCTACATAGATTATCACAGAAAATTCAAATTAACTTTGGAAATGGTATATAATCTTCTACACTAAAACATCTCTGTAAACCGTAACTATTTTATTGAAGAGATTTGTAAGTATGAAGAAGTACATAACAGAAAGGGTGGTTGGTGGGGAAAGGGGAAGTAGAAATATCTGCTGAACTCCTAACTCAATACCCTATAACAGGATTTCATAGATCAAAGTATGGAAATCAAAACTGAAGGGAGAGGATAGAGTACTAAGAAAAACCCACCTGGCTAGGTAAGAACTAGGTCTTGAGAGCAGCTACAACTGGGGATGTCAAAAGATCAAGGCACATAAGACACTGACAGGGGGTTCCAGATGACCTTCAGAACCTAGGATGATACGCAAATTTTGATATTCTTGAGTCTATCTCTGGCCAGTGGTTCTCAAAGTGTTGTCTTCAAAGTGTGGTCTATGTAGGAGGGAAGAGGTCTCTGAAATAGTGGTAACTAGTAGTCATTGTATTCTTCACTGCCATGAACTTGTGGGGGAAAAATAAATAAAAGGAAGCCAGTGTCACTTAAGAATATTTTTGATATTGCAGTAAAAATTTTTATTAAATCTTAACTTCTGGGTATTCTTTAAAAAATTTTTTGTGGTGAAATGGGAAGTACACATGAAGTATTTCAAGTGCATTTGAAGTACAACAATTGTCTCAAAGAAAGTACTTATGAGCCACTGTTTTCATGGAAGACCATTTTTACCTCGAAGAATGACTAATGGACAAATTATGCTTATTTATACTTGGCTATTTGGAAGACATTTTCTTGAAAACTAAGCAACTCGAGCCTCTAAATTTAAGGAAAACAACTACTTGTAACTCATGATAAAGTTTGAGCCTTCAAGCAAAAATTAGACTCAGACTTTAAAAAACGTGGAACTGCTGCCATGAAGCTGACAGTTTCCCAACACTTAAAGTTTGTTGTGGTGATATTAATAAATGTGAGTTTTTCCAAATGAACAATGTATGATTTACTAAATGATGTACAAGTGATCCTTTCACAGTTCAAGATAGACCAACAGATTTTAATGTAATAACGCAAAACAAGTTCATTGATATGTTTTCAGATTACACATTATAATTAACCTTTGAGAAACAACCACTCTGTGTTTTGGAGTAGTATCAAGGAACATCCACACCCACAGTGATCTGAAAAGTCTATTAAAACACCCCTCCCTTTTCCAGCTACATATCTGTGTGAGGCTGGACTTTCTTCATATGCTCAACCAAAATAACATCTCACCACAAATTGAAAGCAGAAGCAGCGATGAGAATCTACTGTCATCTATTAAGCCAGACATTAAAGTGATCTGCAAAAACAATGTCATGTTCTCACTAAGTTTTTTGGGGAAAGGATGGTTATTTTTCATAAAAACATGCTATTTGTGTTAACAGGTAATGGGCTGATTTACTACATTTTTTAATGAACACACAAATACCTCCTAAAATATCCTTTTTGCTCCAAACCAGGTCTTGATCAGGAGGTCTCTAGCTCAATGAATGGCAGCACCAACCTTCCAGTGGACAACTGAACTCATCTCGGGCACCTTTCTCTCTCACAATGAAACCATCAACAAGTCTATTATTTCATAAATATCTCTTAAATTCACCCAGTTCTCAATACTTCTGGCACCACTTTAGTCCAAACTATCAAGTTTTACATGGAAAGTTACAACTTTCCTTGTACCTACTGACTTTAATCCATTCAGCACACTGCAGAGCTAGTGATCATTTCCAAGTTCGATTCTGAATATTCAGTTATTCATACCCTTACTCAAGCAAACAAATAGATATTCACAACCAAATCCAAGTCTTAAGTGGCTTTCCACTACTATTATGAGTGGAAAGAATCCCTAAAATGGCCTCTCAGAATTAGCACCATCTGGTCCTTACCTACCTTCCTCCAGTCTCATCCATACTACGTTCTCTTTCCTCACATTCTTTTAGTTTCTAGAACAGAGAAAGTGTTATTCTCTCTGCTTGAAATGCTCTTCTTGCCACCATTCATCTAGTTCTCGGGAAATCTCATCTTAAAATTTTTTTTTTTGGAGGAAGATTAGCCCTGAGCTAACATCTGCCACAAATCCTCTTTTTGCTGAAGAAGACTGGTCCTGAGCTAACATCCGTGCCCATCTTCCTCTACTTTACATGTGGGACGCCTGATACAGCATGGCTTGACAAGCGGTGCATAAGTCCGCACCCAGGATCCAATCCGGTGAAGCCCGGGCCGCCAAAGTGGAATGTGTGAACTTAACGGCTGGGCCACCAGACTGGCTCTTTAAGCTTCTTGCCCTTAAGGAAGCCTTCCCTATCTCCAAGTCTAGTTCAAATTCCTGTTTTTAAAGTTCTCTTTTGGAGTACTCAGCTCACTATAGGATAATGCATTTATGTGTCAGTATATAATTATACATTTATATTTGTGCTTATTGAGTAGTATTTTCTCTATTAGGTTGTGCCACAAGAACAGCGATGATGTCTGCTTTATTCATTATTGTACACCCAGCACCTAGCACATAGTAGGCCCTCATAAATATTTTCTGAATGAATGACTTGAGATATAGGGCAGAGTTTATCAGTTAGAGCCAGCATGTTCTTCTACATGAAAGGACAAGAATAAGAGCACTGGGCTAGGTGTTCTTTCAGATGTTCCGGGTTCTTAGGGCTCTGTGGACTGGACGACCAGGATGGAAAGATATTCCTCATTCATTGACTTCTCTATGAAACAAAAAGTCTATTCTAAAACTATGCTCTAGAGGCCCTTCTAAAACATCATTTCTTTTCTTAAACTACGAATCCAGGAAGGTCAGCCTGCTGTGGTTGCTACTCATGGTACCTCATGCTACACCAGAAAGATCTAAGTTTGGATACAGGCTCTGGCACTTACTAGCTAGCTGAACTTCGACAAATTACTTTCATTTTCTGATTCTTGGTGCAATATTGTGATTTATAAAAATATATATATATCTGGTCATTCAGGTGACTATATTTCTCATACATAACTGGTCTTCGTCTATGCTTCCTGACTCACAGCTCCCCAAACCCTTGGAATTTCCTAAGTGTTGAAAGTGACAAAGTTGTCTCTTGTTTTATTAATGAGGTGGCTTTTGGACCCCCACCTAAGGATGGGAGCTGGTTGCCAGAGGAACAAACCATGAGATTAGAGGCTTGGAACTTTCAGTCCCACCCTCTAACCTCTGGGGAGGGGATAGGGGCTGGAGGTTGACTCAATCGCCAATGGCCAATGATTTAATCAATCATGCCTATGTAACCAAGCCTCCATAAAAACCCAAAAAGGCAGGGTTCAGTGAGCTTCTGGGGTGGTGAACGTGTGAAGATGCAGGGAGAATGGTGTCCCTGGAGAAGGCATGGAAGCTCCGCTGGCCTTCTCCACACCTTGCTCTGTACATCTCTTCCATCTGGCTGTTCCTGAGTTATATCCTTTTACGATAAACAGGTAATATAGTAAATACAATGTTTCTCTGAGTTCTGTGAGCCACTCTAGCAAATTAAAAGAACCAAGGGAGGGAGTGGTGGGAATCTCTGATTCATAGCTAGTTGGTCAGAAGTACAGGGAACAACCTGGACTTGTGATTGGCATCCTGAGTTGGAGAGGGTCAATGGAACTTCTAATTTGTAGCCAGTGAGTCAGAAGCTCAGGTGACAGCCTGGGCTCGAGACTGGTATCTGAAGTGTGGGGGAGGGGGACAGTCTTGTAGGACTGAACCCTTAACCATGAAATCTGATGCTATCTCCAGGTAGACAGTGTCAGAATTGAGTCGAATTGTAGGACACTCAGCTGGTGTCACGGAGACTTGCTTGTTCTTGGTGACAAGAAGTGTCAGAAATGAAGTGTTCTTTGAGAGTTGTAAAGGAGACACACAGGAGAGAACCAGTAGGAAGGAAAAATGTGAGTTCTTCCTTTACACGTGGTTTCTTGCTCAACTATAAAATAAAAGTAATCTCACATCCCTTTTTGTATTGGAAGGCTTAAATAAGATGAAGAAATTGGCACATAGTAGGTGTTTAAAATCAATATTAATTTTCTTACCACACAGTACACAGTGGAATATAATAATCTGTGAACTTTTTTACTCTGTGAATTTTTGCAATAACTACCTATTTATTCCTAAACGTCAGCAGAGACACCAATGTTCATGGGCAATATTTCTAGGATCCCCCAACAGATGTAGCATGTTATCAAATACATAATAGATACTTAATATATTTGTTTCTTTAATTGACTTTTGGTTGAGGAGAGTACATACAGTGTGTGACTTTAAAAAAGTCAAATTATCCATAAAATGGGAGTGTAATACAGCTCTGACTACTTCAGAGAGGCAGTAAAAACATTAAAGAGAGTGGTACATACGAAAATACTCTGAAAAATAAAATATACTGTTCAAATAAAGCATCATCAATATCTTGAAATATTTTATACCTAGTTGAATAATCTTTCTATGTTTTATATAAGTACTTTGTAAAAATGTCTTATATAAGAAAGGACTGTTACCCTCCTCATTCTCTAACTAAAAATTAAGACACGTAAGCTAAATGACTTACCCAAGAGAATCATGATAAATCAGGAGGAATTGATCCTATATCTTATTTATCTCAAACTAAAGTTAAAGCCACTTTCACTATAAAGCAATAGATGCTAAATTTCAAAGTGTGAAAGTATTCCCAATGAACATAAACCTTTAATCCAGGCAAATCTTGCTTTAAGCAAACTCAATATTTACACAAAAGATAAAATAAAGGGAGAATATTTGCTTTATAAAGGAATTCATCGTAGGATTATACACAGGCATCCTTGTGCATTTAAAATGTTTTGATTTACATAGAATTCTTCAGGTAAATATCTTCTACTTTAAAATACAATAAAAGCAAAATATAAATGTCAATTTAAAAATCAATTAATAAATCATATTTGCTCAATTTAAAAACAGGTATCTCACAAGCGAATGGAAAAAAGTTAGGAAAAAATTCTGGAACCATTTAGAGTCAGTACATAAAGGGAGGTGGAGTGAAGAAAAAGAAACCCCATTTGATGCCTTAAATATTTTTTAAAAATAGGTAATCATATATTAATTTCATTTTCTACATTATAATATTTGTATTTTCAGAAAGTCAACAGAACAAATAAATGTGAATTTCAAGATTTAACATTATGCTTTTCTCAGAAATTAGACGTAATTTCTCTGCTTTAGTTGAATTGAGGTTCTTATTCCATACACAAAAATCAACTTAAAGGAACTAAAAACTAGAATGTAAAGATCTGAAATCCTAAGGCTCCTAGAAGAAAACAGAGGGGGTAAGCTCCTTGACTGTGGTCTTGGCAATAATTTTTTTGGATTTGACACCAAAAGCAAAGGCAACAAAAACCAAAAATAAGTAGGATTACATCTAACTAAAAAGTTTCTGCACAGCAAAGGAAACCATCAACAAAAGGAAAAAGCAACCAACAGAATGGGAGAAAATATTTGCAAACCACATATCTGATAAGGGGTTAATATCCAAAATATACAGGGAATTCACAGAACTCATAGCAAAAATTCAAATAACCCAATTAAAAAACAAACATAGATATATTTCTATTGAATAGATATTTTTCCAAAGAAGGCATACAAATGGCCAATAGGTACTTGAAAAGGTGCTCAACATCACTAATCACCAGGGAAAAGCAAATCAAAACCACAATGAGATATCAACTCACACCTGTTAGAATGTCAATTATCAAAAAAACAGGAGCTAAATGTCAGTGAGAATGTGGAGAAAAGGGAACCCTTGCACAGTGATGGTGGGAACGCAAACTAGTATAGCCACTCTGGGAAACACTATGCGAGTTCCTCAAAAATTAAACATAGAACTACCATATGATCCAGCAATCGCACTTCTGGGTACATATTCAAAGGAAATGAAATCACTATCTTGAAGAGATATCTGTACTTACATGTTCACTGTAGCATTATTCACAATAGCCAGGGCGTGCAAACAACCTTAGTGTCCATCGACAGATGAATGTATAAAGAAAATGTGGCATATATATACAATGGAGAATTATTCAGCCTTAAAAACAAGGAAATCTTGTCATTGGCGACAACATGGATGGACCTTGAGGGCATTAGGCTCAGTGAAATAAGCCAGATAGAGAAAGTTAAATATTGTACAGTACCACTTATATGTGGAATCAAAAAAAAAAAAAAAAGTCGAACTCACAGAAACAGAGTAGAATGGTGGTTTCCAGGGTCTGGGGTGAGGGGGCGGAGGTGGAGGAAACAGGGACAGGCTAGTAAAAGGATATAAAACTTTCAGTTATAAAATAAATAAGGTACAGATGGCAGCTATAATTAACAATACTGTATTGTATGCTTGGGATTTGTTAAGAGAGTAGATTTTAAGTGTCCTCACCAAAAAAAAGAAAAAAAAGGAAAGTATAAATATGTGAGGTGATGGATGTGTTAATTAACTCGACGGTGGGAATCCTCTCACAACGCATCTGTATATCAAATCATCATGTTGTACACTTTAAATATATTACAATTCTACTTGTCAATTATACCTCAATAAAGCCGAAAAAGAAATGGGCAGCTAAAACTGTGCAATACCCTGGCAGGGCATTTGCTGCAATGAACAGCAGTTGTGATCTTAGGGTGTAAATAACAAGGAAGGTCTTCTAAGAAAGAGAAAAAGAGGATAGCTCACCAAATTGGATATAGGTGCTGTGTCCTGCTGGGTTCTAAGTGCCCCATTTCCTGAACGGGAGTTTGGCTGAGACAGCCTGCCTTCTCCACAGTCCTGTATGGTATATGCAGGCACTTCTAATTTACAGGCCACCATACTACAAGGAGCCATTGTCAGATGTGATTAAAACTTCACTTCACTCAGCTGAGATTTTGAGATAGACGAAGTAACTGGACCAGATTCTGAAGCAGTCTTCTTTGGGAAAGCCAGGAAAAGTATTTGACAAAGTATGTATACAAGGGAGAGAGTGTGTGTGGATGTTGAGACATCAATGAGCTGAATATGACATTTTTTTTTTTTTTGAGGAAGATTAGCCCTGAGCTAACATCTGCCACCAATCCTCCTCTTTGTGCTGAGGAAGACTGGCCTTGAGCTAACATCTGTGCCCATCCAAAGGTAACTGGAGCCAGATTGTGGAGGGCGTTTAACGATACGCCAAGGAGTTTTCTCCACTGGCGATACGCGGTACTGGAAGTTTTCAGTAGGTGAATAAAAGGATCAGAACCACACCTGAGTAGTAGAAGTAAATAGTATGTACAGTCATGTTTCACTTAACAACGGGGATACATTCTGAGAAATGCGTTGTTAGGCGATTTCGTCATTGTGTGAACATCATAGAGGGTATGTACACAACCCTAGAGGGTATAGCCTACTATAGACCTAGGCTAAACGGTACCAACCTTATGGGACCACCATCGTATATGTGGTCCGTTGTTGACTGAAACACCATTATGGGGTGCATGACTCTACTGACATAGTAAGAGAATGGGGACAGAAGGATTCACTAGGCTCCTATAATAATACAAAAGATAACAGAGCTTTAATTAAAGTAATGGAGGAGGAAGTGAAAAAGACTGGGTCGGCGTGAGACCATGAAGAAGCTGGACCAGCAGCATGTAGGATGTGAGGTAGTAAAACGACTCCATTTTGGTCCTGAGTGTTGAGAGAAGGGAAATCAAACACATTAGGATAAAGTAGGAAACTCCAAAAATAGTGACATTTGAGTTTCGCCCCCAGAGAATTTTATTTAATTGACGGAGAACCAATGGGGAGAGTGGTGTGGAAGGGATGTCAGGAGAATACAATGAGGGTCATACCTGCTAATTGGAGAGGCAATACTCAGTTGGCATTATTCAATTTGTCCTATTTTAAATTTACACTTTCGCGTCTTCATTCACTCAATAGCTATTTACTGTCTACCAGGCACTGCTAACACAGGATCACAGTGGTGATAAAGAGATATGGCATTTGTCTGCCCTCAGAGCATTAACAATTGTTAGCAAATGAAATTTTTGGTTTTAAAAACAACTCAAATCTACTTGCTAGAGTTTTTGTTTTATATCAGAACAGAAAATTAAGAAGAAAACACACAAGTCTTTTGGTTGTCATTCCGAGATAAAAAATGCTTTACTCTTTTCATTTTCCTTTCTATCAGAGAGACAGTAGACAGAGAGGTCTTACAGGATAATAAAAATGAATGAAATAAGCTACTAAAACAGAAAATTATGATATCATAATCTATAAAAAATAAATATCTATATAAAATAATAACCTATCTAAATAATATTTTACATTATAGAACTTATATTAATAATATATATAAGCTATATCTGAACAATAATTTGTTTTATATTTCTTAAAGAGTGGATTTTAAAAAATAGGATCTAGTGGATCCTAATTTGATTGCTTGCCAGAAAAAATTCATTCAATGATTAATTCATGTCTTTCCATACTTTCAGGCCTTTCTCCAGTTCAACCAACTTCACAGGAGACATCTGCGACCGAGCCAAAATATATAATGTATTTAAGCTATTCCAACAAAAATGTATCTGGAAATAGCATCTATTCTATCCAGAAATTCACCCAATAATTCACCCAAGTCAAAGCTCAACTGCTTAATTTTTGAATTACTTAGTAAATTAGTGTCTTCCTTTTGTTGGTAAATGGAAATATATTCTGGTCCCTTCACAGCTCCTGCAGGACAGGAGCAGAGAGTAGAGAAATAACAAGAAAAACAGTCACTTACTCTTCATTTTAGTACTTTAGAAAGAGTTGGAGGAGGAAGGGAGTAAGGACAGAAGAATAGGAGGAGAGCTTGACGCTCCATAATGTAATGAAAATTTAAATATTTTAAGATAATATATGAACTTCAATAATGCATAAATTTCAAATTCTATCACAAATAAAAGAATGACTGTATTTAGAAACCTCTATTTAAATTTTTGCCATTGGTTTCATTGAAATTGTTCTTGCATAATTGTCACTGGTGTATGATGTTTACTCTTTCTTAAGATAGGTACAAATTAAATCACCTTTACTAGCAATAGCTACCAATTTCCCCAAAGAAAGACAGAATACCCCAACAAGCTTATACAAGTACAGTGCGTACTCACTCATGGTGATGAGAATCTGGGGAAAAGTGAACCATCCTCTTGTTACTGACTGGGCCAGGAGTGGTCACCTGAAAGGAAAGTTAAAACCCAAACTAAGTCACAGACAAGTTTCTAAAAAGACAATGAATAACAGGGACACTTCCTTTTGAAGACATCCACTCTAAAAGGGAGAATATAATATTAATTCTCAAAATCTAAACAGAATTGCGCAGACCAAATGTATTTAATTCCTGGTAAGAATGCACTACTTGTTTTGGTCTAGTGTAGTTCCTCTGCTAGACTTTTTTTTTTTTTAATTTTTCCTTTTTCTCCCCAAAGCCCCCTGGTACATAGTTGTATATTCTTAGTTGTGGGTCCTTCTAGTTGTGGCATGTGGGACGCTGCCTCAGCGTGGCTTGATGAGCAGTGCCATGTCCGCGCCCAGGATGCGAACCAACGAAACACTGGGCCGCCTGCAGCGGAGTGGAAGAACTTAACCACTCGGCCACGGGGCCAGCCCCCTTCTCTGCTAGAATTTTAAGGCTACTTTAAAAGTACCTTTATAATAGAATAAACAATTTCTTTTTTTTTTTTTGAGGAAGACTAGTCCTGAGCTAACATCTGCCAATCCTCCTCTTTTTGCTTAGGAAGACTGGCCCTGAGCTAACGTCCATGCCCCTCTTCCTCTACTTTATATGTGGGACAGCATGGCTTGACAAGCGTTGCCAGGTCTGCACCCGGGATTCGAACCAGAGAACCCGGGGCCACTGAAGCGGAATGTGCACACTTAACTGCTGTGCCACCGGGCTGGCCCCAAAACAACTTTCTTAAGAACTAGACCACTGACTCTTATTTTCAAATACCAATCAACTGCACATATATTTAATCACATGTGGAAAAAAAGAGGTTTACATAATTAGATTAGTGTTGAGCAAATGATATTTCCAAGGATCAATGTATTTGTAGTTAATTCCTAAATAGAAATAACATGCATTATAATGTACACATTTAAATGCATACACAAACTTAAGTCAAGGAAATAGTCACTCGTCCTTTTTATAGTTTCCCCATAACGTTTGGAATATTTGTGTATTTACATAGAACAAAATGGCATTTCAACTAAAAGAACAATATTTTATTCTTCTGTTTCTAAACAAAATTAAAAATCTGATAAAGAATTAAAGGTTCAAGTATTTTTTCATAATGTAACCTACTCCCATTAAAAGAAAAAATTCCACAACGTTCCTATCTTATAGAGGGCCTCAAAGGGAATGTAAGCAGCCTCAGGCAAGAACGAATGAACCATCATAATCGACAAGGTGTAAACTTACAACAAAAGGTCTTAAGTCATGCCCTGTCATAATTAAAAAAAAAATCTTTCAATAATTATGGTGTAGAATCAAAAAAGGCATGATGAGGCAGAAAAATGCCTATGAAAAGAAATGAACATTTTCAAAACTTTATTGCCTCTTGTATCCCATGGGTAACAAGGATGCCAGAATATACTCTGAAATTCCACGAAATGCGAAAATTGCAAATGTGCACAGATGATGGCATTAATAACCCCATGGTTTGAGCACCACAGGTAAACATGTGGCTCAACCCCAGGACTACATACTGCATTCACCTCAAAATGCGGTTTTCATGCTATTCCAGTGGGTATCCTTGGAATACGGTAATCCATTTTCTACACCGTGGCTATGAGAAAAGCCGACTGTGCCTATGTCATGCTTGGTTAGAAGTTCATGATCACATTATCTCATGGTGGACTTGACACTTTTATTCAGTTTACAGTATGTTCTATGTACAGGCAACTTATTTCCTTTGCCAGGGCTGCTGACAACCTTTTCCACACTATATTAATCTTGTTTACTGACTTTATCTTGGTACGAATATCAGAAAACTGAACTTTTTATCTCAGAGAAAGAATAAACAACGTGTTGACAGAAGCAGAAGCTATTTTCAGGGCTAAAATTGCTTGTTTACCTGAAGCTATACTTATGGAAAAATGTTTTAAGTCTTGCTCTGGCTTGAAATACATAATCTGAAATTTAATAAACGAAGAAATTTCACATACACCCACGTGATAAATTGCCTGATGAAAACAATGCAACTGAATACAATAAAACAGAATTTATAACTAATTTATACCACAATACAAATGTAAGCTTTCAATCTAGTCAGAAATAATCATACTATGTATTTCTCAGAAATCATATATATATATATATAAACTATAAGCTCAATTCAATTGCTGCAAATAACCCACAAAAGATTTACAGTATCAAATGCAGACATTTAGATGACTTTATATATTTACCTAGTACATAGACCTTTTTTAAAAAAAACAAGAGGTGAACATCCTTTGCTGTCATTTCAAGTCAATTTTTGTTTTGCTTTTAAAGATATGCAAACAGGCAAATTTAGAATTTTTTCTTTTTAAATGAAATAAAGCAGCACTGAGATCCATGCATGATTATCTTCTTAGGTCACTGGTCTGCCTCAGGAGTAAAATTTCTTCCAGTGGGAACCTTTTGCATCTTTAGTCACTAGACACTCTTACTGAAAATCTGAGAATAAGAGCTTCATGCAGAATTCAGCTTGTGGAAAGGAGTCCTATACTGGAGTTCTAGTGTATTTTAAACTTGAAACTGTGTTTAATGTGATTGATTAGATAATAATCTTTATACATAAAAATAAAATGAAGCAATTTTAAACATTCTGATCAAAGTATTAATTTCTAACAAAGAGTTAACTATGGAGATTATTTTATTCTCCAAAATACATGCCTTCTATTTATTCCAGAAATGTCTTAGAAAGAAATTACAAATTAAAAAAAAACTCTCTTTAAATATTCAACAAATATTCACATAGTGAAGTTTATTTGTTAGAAAAAGTAGATTTTATTCCAACAGATTAGACAGGGAACAGGTATTCTGTCCTTCGTGAGAAACGGTATTTCCACAATCCAATTCTTGTTATTTGTTAAAACTCTGGAGACAATCAATTATGTAATTAACCAATATTTACTGATGATAATCTCAGACATCACACTATACACTCAGAATTCTTATGATTCGTTACTACACGACATCAACAGTGACTACAATCGTAAAGTAGGTATATTTCTTTTCATTACCAATGCTTATTACACAAATCATTAAATTAAAAAAATAAACTCAAAGCTAGAAAGGGATGGATGGTCTCTAGATAACACTGTTTCTGTCAACATCTGGCCTTTTTAGATTATGAAATAAACTATGAGGCTAAAAGACCACATGGGTCTTAGTTTTTGCTATCGGTATTTCATTCAAGTGTACCAACCTCAGAAAATAGGAATGCAGTAGTGATAGAGGAAGGTTTAATTAACACTTGTACAAGTACCACTATCAAAATTCATAAGGTCAACAAGTACCCATATATGAGAAATTTAGCTAAATGATATCAATAACAAAATATCTATTTTCTCATTTATTAGGTACATTAAAAGCAATTTTTTATTCTTTCTAATGCTAATTTATGGACACTAATTTTATGATTTTTTTCTCAAAAGATAAACAGAACAGTTGGTTTTATATCTCATTTCCATTTTGTTATTACCAAACCCATACATCCCATCCTATTCTTCCACAATGAGATAGTTGACTAAATTACTTCCCAAATCAGGTCAACTTATCTGAGACACAATGGTCTTACAGGACCAATAAAGAGGTTGTTCCATATAGATGATCTCCTACTCATATTCTCAATGATTAAGATTCCTTCTGTAAATTAATGAAGTTTCATGCCCCCATTTAAGTACAAGAAACCATCATCCTATTTTCTCTCTAGTATAGTCATTCCCCTTTAACTTTGCTCTCATTTTCAATTATATTTCATTTGCTTTCCAAGCGCTATTATGCTTCAGTGCCCACACTGACAAACACTTAAGGTGGCAGGCTGCCGTTCAAAAGAAGGCCTTCAATTTTGTGAGGACTGGTCAATCAAAGCCACCCGGCCTCCAGGCCATAGGGAGACATTGCTTCAGCCTCCCCGTCAGTTTGTCAAGACCCAGAAGTTTCCTGCTTCTCTAAAGACCATTATTAATTTGACTCAACTTCTTTGAAGAAAGAATCAAGCCTTTAAAGTTTAGCAGGCTCTGCATGAAGGCCCCCTGGTACATTCAACAAATGTGTCAGTCAAATATTTGTGGCACATAATAAGGAAAACAACTCAACAAAAACAGGCTTCAAAATAGGACGTTAAACCCTGGGGTAGGAAATAAGGGGAGGAGAGCAGAGGTGGAAGGAAACTCATTGTAGTTGCTAGTCAATATGCTTATCTTCACTAAAAAACAAGCCCAAGAAAATAATATTCTAAACGTTTTCCAGTAATTAATTTTAGTTCATAGCTATTAAAATGAATGTGTGAAATGTTCATCTTTTAGCCCCATACAGAAGAATAAAGAAAGGTTCTCCAAAATTATTTCAAATGAGGGCACCTGCGTTTTTTATTGGTGTTCTAACAAATTCTGTTACAAGATGGTTGGGAGAATGAATAAAATATTTCATTGTGTCATCCGTTCTCATATATAATATTACAGAATGGTCACAATTCACAAAAGGCACGATATATTTGGGGATGGAAAACATTCAAGAAAATAACACTAGAATTACTTTTAAAGTAACACACACAAAAAGTAAAAATTACTTTACAATGACTTCTAAAGCAAATACAAAAAAGTGACAATGCAGGTAACAAAAATGGCTATCACGTATAAGATTAAAGGGAAACAAAGTAGTTATCTGATTTAAGAGGAATAAGGGGCAAAAATCACCTCTGAGAAGGGAGCTGTATGCAATTCCTTTCTCCCCGCTCCAATCCATTTTACCAACTTGCCAAATTCAACCTTCTAAGTCGCTGCTTTTCACTTGTCAATTTTCTCATTCCAGAGCCATCCACAGCTCTACACAGAAAGTAAAATTAAAACTAACGAGAAATGCATTCAAAGCCCTCTGTGACCAGATCCTTACTTGCTTTCCAACGTGATCTTTCTCTCCAGCTCCTTAGGCAGTAACCCATCCCGCCTTGTTCTAAACCCACAAGTGCTCTGCTTGATACAATTCAACAAATATCTACTGCTTACCTACTGTGTATATTAACTTATGCTTAAATTTACTACATAAGTGGCATATGGTTCCCATTCAGTTGGGTGACTTTAGTTATACTGTTATAGTGAACTAATTCTTTTGAGGTCATGATAAAGTGCTGAGTTAAGAAACCCCTCTAATTCCAAAGTGTTTTTTAAAAGAACAAATGTATCAGTAAATAATTCATGTGATAATCTATATTTTACCCTCATTTGTCTAGATTTCTGTTAAAATAAAATTTGGATTTATACAGTGGACCAGGAAAAATCCTCTTCACTGGCTACAAGAAACTGAAAAATCATATAGGCACCCCCAGAATGCCTGATGTGTGCCTGGTAAGATGTTGGATACCAGGGAGGGGTCACTATAAGTCCTTACCTACCAAGAGTTTTAGCTTTAGACAATGTCCTTCTGGAAGAAACGTTCAGGAAGGAAGACGAACCTTTTCCGAGAAGAACTGAATGACATGAGATTTAAAAAATTCTTGTACTAAATTTACACATTATAACTTGGTTTTCAAACTAAGAAAATGATTCAAAATTTGGAATTTTTAAAACCTAATAATATGATAGGTAGATATACCAGGTTGTTATCATCACTCATATCTTTAAATATACCAGTATGCACAAACAAGCTTGCTCTTATCAGCAGAGCTCATACTGGTAAGACTTTTAGGGGAAAAACCTCTTACTAGGATTTATGGGGCATCTACTATTCACAGCATTCATGTTATCTAAACTATATTGTAGTGGATACAACACACGAGGTGAATCCGACCATTTTCCCTGTTTGTCAAGCTTAAGCTTCCACATTGTTGTATTGTGTTTTTACTGTGCAGTTTTTAATCCTTCTTGGAAGGATGTAAGCATGAATAAACCAACAAAGAAAGCATGATAATGACCAACCCATGCTACATCAAGAATTAATCTGATCAGAAGAAATATCATTATCATCATTAACAACACTCTTATTCTTTATAGCACCTGCCTGCTTATGAGGTGTTTTCACAAGCAAGATGGCTACAGTGAAGAGACATCATTATTCTCAAATAGTAGGTGAAGAAACTAACACTGTGGTGAGGTCACATGCCCCAGATAGCAAAGATTAAACAAAGCTGGATTTAAACCTAACTTGTCCTGTTCACAACCTACTACATTTTCCTCTCTAGGAAGCCACACAAACGAGACAATATACTAAAACAAGTGATTTCAGTATTTGGGGATTTGCCACAGGACATGCTGGCCTGAATCTAGAATATACTCTTGGAACATCTCCGGCCTAGAATTATACATCCAAGGACATTCTGGTCCTAACTTGTGACTCCAGGGTAACCCATGGGGCTATTTTAAACATAGGCAAGAGTGAGCACAGAGGCTCAAACAGGGTTGTCAGCACACGTTACGGAGAGACTAACGAGAATCACAAATGGCTCCACTACTAGTCATTACAGCCAAAGTAGTAAAAAATTTAAAGACTGCACTAGAGAGGAATAAACATTCCATGATGAAAAGATGTGAAGGGACTTGGAAAATTAGAGACCTTAGACTATTTTTTTCCTTCAAAAGCAGATATCAATGTAAATGTGAGATGACACCTTCAAACCAGACAGCTTTCACAAAGAATCAGAAAATCACAGAAAATAAAGCACAGAGAAGCACAAGGCTTTCCTTTTAGTTGAGGATTAGCCTTCCTAGCAGGAATTCTTGTGTGTCAAAGGGAAGATGCTAACCTTTGAGCTGTCAGCATCACATGGAGTAGCGAATGAAGACAGATTTCAGGTAATCTGGAAGTAATCTTAGTACGTTTTCAAATAACAGTGGCACATATATTTCTCCAAAAGAATTGTTAAAATGCAAATAACACTAAACTGGTGAAAGTTTAGAAATACACACACACACACACACACAAACACGTATGTATATGACAACATTAGCAACTGTTTTGTTTTTAATTTAAAACTAAATAATGTAATTATTTTAAATCTTCACTTTAAACAGTTTTTTTCCCTAGTTAAAATAAGTCAGCATTAATAATTAAGAATTTAGAATTATTGGCCTGTGAGGATAATAATACATACTTCTAATTATTAAGTGCGTAAATTCTCCTTTCTCGTATACACTAATAATGGAGGATCTCAATGCTTTAATAGAAAAGATTAATCACGACATAATTAGAAAACAAATGCAACAACAACGTTTTTTTGTACTGCTCTATGGTCATAATTTTTTTTGAGTAAGAAACTAAAAATTAACCAGCTCAGAATGACGGCCAATAGTGAGTAAAGAAAGAGTTTTACTTTGCTGTCCAGTTTTAGTAGCAAGCTGTGAGTGGCCTCTGCTGGCTGACCAAAGTCTTCCTAAATCACCCATTTATGATGCTTGCCATACCGTGGGTGTCGGGAAAATAAGCATACGTCAACATATGTTTATGCAAAATCCATTCTGCATAAAGATCTGCTTTTTATAAGAGTAAATGCCAAATTAATAAACAAAATGTGCATAAGATGGTGAAAAACTTTATAGTTTCATTCCAGTGCAACATACTTAGATTATACTCAAAATCCACACATCTAGAATTCTAATTTATATGTTATGATAGTATAAATGTGGATTATTTTATTTAATTCATATCAAGCAATTCATGTCCACATTTAAAAATAAATATTTTCTTGAGGTTCATTACACACATATATGTACACAAACACAAAGTTTTTCTCAGATTTAAGTGTTTGTTTAGGTTTGGCAAACTGACTTTGCAGGGAAATACAAAGAAAGGCTGGATTAAAAATCTTTAAAGAATTAGTAATTTTAAAAGAGGTATTAATATTTCATATTATGGGTTCTGAAGATACTATCCTGAAACCATAGTAAGGCGATGCAATTTTAAAGCTTTCTATATTAATTGCACCAGTGTTTGGATAGAAGTAATTTTATATTCAAAATTTAAAATAGCAATTAAGAATTTGAAACCTTACTACTATTAGGTAACGTTAATTCAGTCATCATAACAGACAAGAAAAAATGTTTCCATTTTTGCTCAGCAGTTTTCTATTAAGAAAAGTCTCCTATGCATGGGAGAATTTGTGATTTTTTAATTTATCTCTTTTAAACATACAATTATATATTTGGTTCACTTCATACTCTACACAATCTATCCACTTAACATATACCCTATTAAAAATTATTCTCAAATATGCCTAATGATGTTAAAGGTGACTACATTTATTTAAAAAACTTATTGTTCTCACATGTAACAATATTCCAGTATATTTCAATGCTCATTTCAGAATTCAGTCACATTATCTTGCCTGCTCCAAACTGTTCACAGGGTTAGCGAGCTGACATATAAGGTAACCCTCCGTCTCAGTAGCCACCACTGGGATATGACACAATGACCCATAGTAAGCCCTTATTATTAGCCTGAAATACATAGGACACAATGTAGCGCCTGACAGGGAATTTGTTTATAAGAATCCTTTTATCTCTCTGAACATTCAAAACGCTTTTAAAAGTAACGTTCAACTATTTTAAGGAATTTCCGACAATCAATAAAAATTTCAACGGGTGTTCTGAAGTCTCCTCTCCCATCTCTGGCAATTCTGCAGAAGTTAAAAAAAAAAAAGAAGTCATATACAGAAAATAGACACTAGAAAGTGTTTTCTCCTTGAAGCTTAGCTTATACAGAGTCTATTATAAAGGATAGAACTTAAAAAACAACAAAGATACTCAACAGCTCTCATTCTTAATAAGAATTACAACATACTAAAAAGCCTGGTACATGTGAAATTAAATTTTATTTTTTTAGTAGAAGAGGTCAGGGGTTAACACAGCAGTGAAGATAATTAAGATGTTCAGCAAACAAGATTGGTAACACAAAAAATTATTAAGATGGCTTTTTGGACAAAAATTCTACCATGTACATTAAACAATTTACTTTAAGAATATAAATACACTAGGAAAACTTTTAAGTGCTTAGTTCTAAAACACTTAAATTATTCCGATAATTGAAACACATGATCAACATTTCAGTAGCTAAAATTCTTTTCTTTCTATATTAATTATTTGATAATGTATCACATTATCAGTTATGCATATACTTTTTTTGACTTGCATATTATTTTTCTTGTTTTTCAAGTTGTCTTTACAAATTAGCCAATTTCTTCCTACCTTAAGCTGACAGTGATGTTATATGGAATCTTAATTTACAAGAAGGAAAAAAATTACAGCTCCCTTTGGTGTTTAAAAGATTGCTTCTAAGAATCTCAAGGATATATTGATAGCAATTTATAAGAACAATGTTGATAGTTACCCTGTATTTTTTTAGGAAAATTAGCCCTAAGGTAACATCTGCCGCCAATACTCCTCTTTTTGCTGAGGAAGACTGGCCCTGAGCTAACATCCGTGCCCATCCCCTCCTCTACTTTATATGCTGGAGGCCTGCCACAGCATGGCTTGAGAGGCGGTGCGTTGTCTGCACCTGGCATTCAAACCAGCGAACCCTGGGCCACTGAAGCAGAGCATGCGAACTTAACACCTGCACCACCAGGCTGGCCCCTGACAGTTGCCCCATTTTTGGACTGATATCTTAATATGGTTTACCTTTAGCAAATAAAATACTTAAAATATTATATTCTACAAGCTTTTCTCCTGAAGCAAACATGCAGGCCACCACTTCATCTTGTGTAACACAGTTCAAGACCTGATTATTACACTGTCCATTGCACAAAAAATTTTCTATAACTTAAAAAAAAAAAGCACATAACCGTGACTTGAGGGAAGAGGAAAAAGATCACAAGTACAAACATAGGCAAACTATTCTTTAAGGTATAAACAAATGAGTGAATGAGCTAATTAAAAAGAAATCAAATATTAGTTCACAGATAACAGTATAAGTATAATCTTATATTACATTCTCTCTTTCCTCAATGAGTGGCAACAAATCTCAAACAATAACCTGTAACTTTTAATATTCTCTGGCCAATATTTATTTCAAGGAGAAAATGACATAGACTCTCATATTTTTGGAATACTTACAAGTAGAATTAGCTTGAAATTAAAAATCTAGCTTAACTCTGGTTGCATAATAAAATCAGTCAGGGGGCCGGCCCCGTGGCCGACTGGTTGAGTTCGTGTGCTCCACTGCAGGCGGCCCAGTGTTTCGTTGGTTTGGATCCTGGGTGCGGACATGGCACGGCTCATCGAGCCACGCTGGGGCGGCGTCCTGCATGCCACAACTAGAAGGACCCACAATGAAGAATATACAACTATGTACTGGGGCGGCTTTGGGGAGAAAAAGGAAAAAAATAAAAATCTTGAAAAAAAAAGAAAAAAAAAATAAGTCAGACAGCCAGAGGTAAGTTCTGGTCAACAAGAAGTTCGTGCAATCACTGGCTGGAGCTTTAAGGAAAGTTCTTTCAATGGGATTTACTTAGCTGGCATATGCCTCGTGCCCGTCTTTGTACTTCAGGTTGCCTGGGATGTAGGCAGCAACATTCATTTTTTGACTAGGAGTGAAAGATCAAAAGAATCAAAGGTTTCTGCCCTGCCATCCTTTATCTGATAACGAAGCCATCAAATGCCTTTCCACGACATGAGGGAAAAACAAAACAAAACCCTCTCTTGTTCAAGCCACTGTTATCTGAGCATCTTGTTACATGCACCAAACTCAATCCCTAATGAGTAAAAATAACAATGCCAGTCATATTCATTAAATTCTACCTTTATTCCTAAAAAAACAACATGCCATTCAGTGGGTCAGGAATCCACAAAAAGAGAAGAGATACTGATCATCTTTTTATATGCCCAGCACTCCGTTAGGTGCTATAGAAGATTCTAAGGAATAATTTCATAATATAAACCCTACTAGGTAATATGCTGCAAACTTAGAATTTATGAAACCAGTCAAGATTAAACAACTGTTAAGCTGTGGGCATTTCGTCATAACTGCAATAGCAGTTCAAAACAGAGATCACTAAAGCCCAATTTAGCAAATGTGTGTATTGGAGATGAGACTTAAGCTGAGTGCTAAAGATGGGCAGGATTTAAGCTGATGGAAGGAGGGAAAATATATGCTAAACAAGATACAAGGTCTGGAGCAAAAGGATATATAGATTGGAAATGAAGAAATAAGCCTGACTATTTATATCAACTGTCAGAAATAAAAGTTGGATAGGTAACAAAGCCTCAGAAATCTAGGAGTATGGTTCATTCTCTAAAATAATCTATGCTAAAGTCTCCCAAAATTAAGATAGATTATCCTGCGTAGTTGATATTGTCAAACTCCAGAAAGAAAAGGGTGCCCCAGATCAAAATGAATAGAAAGAAACAAGAAGGAGATCATATTTTTATATTTTAAATCACCATTTTTTTTTGCCTTCAATAAATCCCTCTTCCTCGTTGCTTTCAGGTTCCTGTATCAAGAGCCTGGGAGATTCAAGAACCATTTCCTCTACATACAGCAGGAAGAGGCAACCCTTTCTACCTATGATGCATGGCTAGGCCTTGGCGCTTCCTGCCCCTTCACACTCCCATGGAGCACGGGAAGGAGAACTGAGGTTGAAGTAGGGGGAGTAAGTTAGAAACCGATGTTCTAATTGCCCCCACTCCTCTGGGGGTAAAATGAGGCACAAGGTCAGAGAAGTGCTGGGGAACTGAGGAATGTCTGCTTCCTGAGGCACAGCTGGAGAGGACGAAAGTCTCTAAGAGAGGCCCTGCATTTGAGTTGGCACTTTGCCCAACTTGGCCCAACAGTAAAAATGCTGCATTTGTGGAAGCAAGAGGCAGACAGACTGAGAGAATGCTACTGGTCCCCCATGGCCTGAGTGTGCTAGACAGGTATCCAGGGGTTTCTGTAACCTAACGAGGGCACCAGTGGATGAGCACAGTCTTGGGACCAAAGAAGCACAGGAAGTTGGAGATCAGAGGCAAACGGCTGGAATTCGTGAGCTTCGAGAATGGGTACCAGTATGAAGCCTCAAAAGGCCAAACGGAACCAGACTCATGTACGAGAATGCGGCATCCGGGTTCAGACCAGCCCAGCCAGCCAGACATCAGCAAGGAATGCAGTAGTGTGTGGACAGTAGGATGGTGCATGGATCTAAAGTAATCTCCTCCATAATCTCCAGGGTGCATAAGCTCCCCTCCTGCCATCTTTGAGAAGCAGATGGGAGGGGAAGGAACACTGGAAGACCAGGCATTCGTTAGAAAGAGGCTAAGTTGCCCAAAGAAATACGTTATGCTGAGACACTGTAATTGGCGAATCTGTTTCACTTCCCTGACTCCTGCTTCCCCCTCCAGGCACTCCTTCCCCCACTGTCCCCACACCCTCTACTAAGTGGAAGCTCATAAAAAATTTCAAATGTAGTAAATAAAGAAGCTGCACTTTCTTTCGCCCAACTGTTAGATTTTTGCCCCACTGTACTTCCAAACTGACATCACCCCTTTAAATAAATGAATTTAAGAATTCATGAGTAAAAGAATTACCTTTACATTAGAATAGATGAAAATTTTTTTGCGTGATCCACAAGTAAGTAGCAAAGCGTTAAATACTTTACTAGTTTAAACTTTTTCATTGTTTTACAGCAAAATTCCACCGACCAAATATCATCTTTTTCAAACTGCAAGTTACAAAATCAATTGTGACAAGGAGTTAACTTTTATAACATTAGAAAACAAAGCAATATGGACTCCTTGCATTAATTCTTGCTGTCCAATGCAGTGATCACAATGGGATATACCATCCACCAGGTTTAACAAAAGAAACTAGAATTTATGGATTTCATCAATTTTCTCTTTTTCTCCAGTATAAAGTGGTTTTTAGGAGGAGTGGTTAAAAGTGTGCGCTATGGAGCCAGATTGCCTGGGGCCAAATCCCAATTCCTCCACATTTCAGCTCTCTGACTACCTCAACTTCCTCATCTATAAAATGGGGCTGAAAAGAGTAGCTATTTTATAGAGTTATTATGAGAATTAAATGAGATTATTTGTAAAGCACACAAATCAGTGTCTATTAACTATCATTATTTGTATTAATTGTCAAAGTCTAATGCAAGATACAATCTCAATAAATATTACAGTAGATGTAGGCAAGAATAAAGGGGCTTTTAAAAGGGTTGGTGGGAGATGGGAGCAAGGAGGGTATGCGTGCAGAGGAATGGAGCAACTGGAGACATCTATTATTGGGGCCATCATCACTCTTTTCAGTGAATTAAAAATCAGATGAGCAACTGTTTCTCATGAGCATATTAGAAATGCAGATACATATTTAATATTCAAAACACACTGAATTATCAAGAAGAGTTTCTTTACAAATTAAGTTAAAACTACATGGTGGCCAGTCTGAATCACAAAACTTAATTCAGTAATTTCCACAAAGACATTATTAGTGACTACATAGGCTGGTGCTTTTCTGATGCTTTTCAATTAGTGTAAAGGTTATGAGTTTAAATAAAATAGAGTTAAGTATCTTATCTATAATAATAGTCTCTAAATTGAATGTTTCACAGCTGATTTGCTGTTCTTGGTCAATTCTAAGGGCCTGAAAGAAACTTGAACTGGCAGACCATTTGAATAGATGCTATTAGGGTAATAAAGAAAATGCCCCTCCTGCCATGCCCTAATTTGAACAAACACACACACACACAAGCTTTCTTTTATTTTACACAAAATAACAATGAAAAACCTGGAAGGCTTCTCCAACCACACACAAGAGAAGTAATTTCTCTCTCCACTTTGAATTCCTATATTTCTTTGTATCTTCCTTATATTACTTAACAGACTGGTACTTGTTACAATTATTGTGTTGTGTACAAGAAAATACATTTCTCAAAAAGTGGCTATTGTCTAATTTACTCTTGTATCACAAAAAGAACTTGGTACATTTGCCCACCCTGAACCATATATTGAAGTAGTCAAAAGCACAAATATTATCCACTACAGCTGATCAGAATTTTGTCATAGTCATAAAACAACTTAGTATATATTCCAAATAATTCACAAGCAGGTTAAATACTGCAGTCTTGCAAAAATCTGGATATGTTGTTTTATAAGTAATGTTGCCATCTGTACAACTAAAACCATTCTAATACCAGTTTCCTAAGATTAAACAGTACAAAAAATAAAACTTAGTAGAAAGTATGCAAAGAATAAACTCAGTAAATCAATATAATTTACTACGTTTTGCATAAAGGACAGTTCAAAGTTTTTAAAATATACAAAATGAAAGAGATGCTATTACTGTCTTTAATGAACTACTAGAACACTTTCACATAGGTTGGTCAAAAAAAAGAATGCAAGAAAATAAAATTGCTGAATTATCTTTTTGGGATAGTACATTGTTAAAATAATTCATTGACAGAAAGGATGCTGTCAAGTATAAGCATATACTCTGAAGATATGGCAGGATATCATATGCTCTTAAAATCCATTCTAGAGAAGCTAGCCATAAGGCAATGGTAGCATCTAAGCATCCTTATAACCAAGAGACTGGATTATCACCGACTATTCTCGAATTGTCCCTCAGATACTAACTATGAGCTCCATGAACGTTAAAGCACACCATGGAATCTGAAACAACAAGATTTTCTAACATGGTCAGTTTGAAACATTGACATGATGTCACTACAACCCACTTGTGGAACTGGATACACAAACGCAATGCTAAGCAGCACACTCCAGTGGACCATGAACAACTCCAAGTGAGAGATCTTGTTTGATTCTTTTCTTCTGTCCTCTGCGATGACCTCAGGTATGTACTCAGTAAACGGTACCCATTATTATCGATTTCAACAAACACGGAGCACTTTCTAGGGGGGCACAGACTCTTAGAAGCTGCATATACAGTATTTCTATGCTTACAACTCTGCAAGATTCTAATTAGTATCCCAATCTCATGGATGAGGCTCGGAGAGATTAAAACAAGCCATCCGAGGCCACTTACTTAACAAGCAAGAGCCAGTATTTTAGTCTGGAAACATCTGGTTTGTTAACTCAACAAGAAACTGTTGAGCGCTGATGATGCATCCTGGACAAGAAGAGGACGAGCTGCAGTGGGGAAGAAGGCCGACAAGCACTCTGCATTTATGGGATTCGCATTTTAGTCTAGGGAGATACAATGAATTAAAAACATACAAGTTGACTAGAATACTAGAGATTGTGGTAAATTCTATGAAGGAAATAAGTAAGGAGAAGATAGTGGGAGAGTGGAACCCCAGCTGAGCTGAGTCCTGTAGGATGAGATGAAGCAGCCAAGCCAAGAGGAGAGGGAGCGACACTCTCAGTCCAAGGGACTGGCATACAGTATATGAAGGCCAGGAGGCAGGAGAAAGTTTACATGTTCGAGGAGTAGAATCGAGGGCAGTATGGGCAAAGGAAGACTGGGATGGGTGAGGTCAGAGAGCAGAAAGAAGGCAGAACGTGCAGGATCCTGGTGACCTTAATTCTAAGATGCTGTCCTCTTTTCTTTATAGCAGCAGTTCTCAAACTTTACACTCTTAACAATGACTGAGGATTCTAAAGAGCTTTGGTTTATATGGTTTATGTCTATTGATATTTACTGCAATGGAAATGAAAACGCTGCTATTTTTATACCCAAGAATATTCAACATACTTCCTGGAGACTCTGGAAAATACCATCGTATGCTTGTGAAAAAATGAAAGTGAAAAAGACAAATCATATCTTAGTATTGTTTGGAAAACAGTTTGCCCTTATGGGTCCCCTGAAAGAGTCCTGAGTGTTCCCAGGGCTCCCCAGACCACACTTTGAGAAGACACTGCTGTGCACTGTGGCTGCCTAAGTGTGTTGCCCAGGCCAGCAGTAACAGCATCACTTGGGAACCTGTTGGATATGCAAATCTAGAAGCCTCACCCCAAACCTACTGAATCAGAACCTCTGGCTTGGAGCCCACCATCTGTGTTTTAACAAGCCCTCCGGGTGATTCTGACGCTCACTGAAGTTTGAGGACCACTGTTCTATACCTTACTGAAGGAGGTAGGACACCAGCAGAGAGGTCATAAGAAACGCTTTTAAAATATGCAAAAACTGGCTGTCATAAGCATAAATAAAAAGCTTGAAACCAAATGCGGGAAAAAAAATTAAAAACCCTGCAGTGAGAAGGAGAATCGATAGAAAGGTGACTTCTTTTTGAACAAAGGTTTCAGACTGAATGGAAATTGAAGAGGCAAAACGGTAAACACTGACAGATTCTGCAAACATGTCTGGCAGGAAATCCCAATGTCGGTTCGTGGGTGAATAACGCCAAAAGGGCTGTGTGTTACAGTGTGGGTCTTAGGCATATGGACACCCACAGACAATAAACAATATCAAAGGTGCTAACCAAGATAACATATTTATGAAGGAAAAAAGCTACTTTTTATTGAATCATATCTCAGTTCTCACAAATAATTCTTCTTCTTAAAGAAAGGAACTCCACATAATTCATCAAGGCTTGTTTAGTGGTAGAAAAGAACAAACAAATGAGATTGTTTGGTGATGCATATTAATATCTTAATTAACTATTTTAAAACTGTCACTACATAAATAATATTTTGATTCCTTTCAGTGTATTGTAAATAAGCCCTATAACATTATGTACTTGTATCCATAGTGACATAATGATCATCCTTTGGGCTCCAGCAACCTCTATGTATCTTAATCACTGTATTTATATTATTTATTACATTGTGTTTTAATTAGGTGTTTATTTATCTAACCCTCTCATAGTCCGTAAGCATCAGAGACTGGGAACCATGTCTTACTCAACTTTATTTCTCCCATACATTGCATGGTGTCTGGCACATGCTATGAAAGGAAATAAAACAATATTCACTTGTTGATTGAGGAATGTATGTTTTATCTTGACATCTACATTGAAATCTCAGCAAAGGCCATGGCCAATATTTTAACTGCTTTGAATCATATATGACAGAATCCTAGGTAGACACTCCTTCAGTAAGCTCTTGCTTATTGAATATAGATACAGGTATCTATCTCATATAAATGTCAATGGGAATAACAAATATAATTAATGGGAAAACTCAATGTGCTCTTTTTTGTGTGTGTGTGTGTGTGTGTATGTGTGAGGAAGACTGGCCCAGAGCCAATATCTGTTGTCAATCTTCCTCTTTTTGCTTGCGGAAGACTGTCGCTGAGCTAAGATCTGTCCAGTCTTCCTCTGTTTTATGTGGGACGCTGCCACAGCATGGCCTGATGAGTGGTGCTAGGTCTGAGCCCAGGATCCGAACCTGTGAACCCTGGGCTGCCAAAGTGGAGCTCGCAAACTTAACCTCTATGCCAACCAGGCTGGCCCTCATTGTGCTCTTTTAATTACGTATAGAAATATTTCAATGAATATAAATAAGATCTATCAAAAAGATTCTTATAGATTTTATAGTTAATTGCCCTCTCCCTATATTAAAAAAAAAAAAAAAAATTCTATACCACTACCCTTTTGCAGATGTAGGAGCAGCCATTAAACATTCCAGCAAATTTCATTTAATTCTCAAATCAGAAAGCCTAGACTCCAACTTAAAAGTATTATTAACCAGGTGGAGTATTAGCTTTATAACTAAAAACTGTCCATCTTCTTTTTAGTGATCAGGACCTTGATGGTTCAAAATGAACCAAGGCCATAATTCACATTCAAAGTGAAATTCTGCTTTAAACTGCTTCTTCTGTTTATTAAACTACTTATAGGCTGAGAAAAAAATTCAGGATATTTAAAATTAAGAAAAGCTCACAACTGGTATCCTCTGTACCCACCACCACCTGAACTAAGCAGCAATCAACTGTCTTCTTTAAATGTGGACCCTTTTGGCTCTCTCTCAAGTCTCGTAGGGTGACAGATGTCACATGATCACACAGTTGACTGGGGTATGGTCTTTAGTATAAAATGAGCTTAAGAGGTACTAATTATATTCAGTTTAGGATATTACAGACGCCTGGCTCAGTTACTTCGCCCAATTTGGCATTCAATAGTTGGAGGTTAATGTGGATTTCAAAGTCACATCGTCTTGTTCAAATTCATGCTTTACTACTTTCTAGCTATACAAGTTATTTCACGTTTTTTTACATCTGTTATCTTATGCGTAAAAGGGCAATGGGCAATAATAGTAATCCCTGCCTGACAGGTCTTGTATGAGATTTACACTAATTAATCCACATCAAATGCTTAGAAAAACACCTAGCACATAGTAAGGGCTCAATGAATGATAGCTATTATTAGCATAAGCATTTCTAGATTTTATAGCCCCAATCTGTTTTAGCAACAGGCTTCACATTTCCCTTAAGACCTCATCATTAGGGCTATTCATTCCTTTGTTGTTGATTTTTGGTACCAATCACTTGACTTAATCAATCCAAATGAAAAAATAACTTCCTCTGTATTAGACGGTTACCTCAATGTCAAGTACCTACCCTCTTAACCTGAGTGGGTGGGTTCTTGACATTGAGGTAACAGTTCAATAAGGAGGAAGTTGTTATTTTCTTTTTAAGTTTATGTGCAAAATTTAGTCAAAGCCAAAAAGGAAAAATTCAAAATCTTATGGGGGCTGGCCCCATGGCTGAGTGGTTAAGTTTGTGCACTCTTCTTCGGCAGCTCAGGGTTTCGTGGGTTCAGATCCTGGGTGTGGACATGGCACCGCTCATCAGGCCATGCTGAGGTGGTGTCCCATCTGCCACAACTAGAAGGACCCACAACTAAAAATATGCAACTATGTACTGGGGGGATTTGGGGAGAAAAATCAGAAAAAAAAGAAGATTGGCAACAGTTGTTAGCTCAGGTGCCAATCTTTAAAAAAAAATGCTTCTTATGTATCTAATATAGTATCTACAATATTTGTTGAATGAATGAACCGACAACTGACTCAGGTTTTAGGTGGGCATTCAGTATACTTGGAACTGGAACTAAAAACCAAAAAGAAAGGAATGAACAGCTGACACAAACTAGCAATAGAGTCAATTCTTCAACTCTATTGATTTCAGATTTCAAAAATGTTTAAAAATTTTTTGTTCCTTATCACTTTACTCACCTCTTTCTCTTCCACAAATCACTTACTTTTTACTTGTTATTTTCTCTGCATCGTTTAATGCAAACTCTGCAAAAGTTTCTGTTTATATGGTTATTCACTATGATTCCTTATTCAATTACCAAAACTTCAAACCCACGTGTGTATCATCATGCCTGTCTGTAGAATATAGTTCTGGGGACTACAGAGGAAAGTAGACATAATGAAAGTATATGTAAAATTTGGTGGTTCATAACAATGAATTAGTATAAAACAAAAAACAAAGCAAAGAAAACCCCGCCAAACAGAAGGACAGAGCCATCATATCTATACACTTGTTCATCTCTTCCAGTTGAAACTCTCTCTTCTAATTTTCTAGTGATATCCTTTGCCCGTCATTCTTTTCTCTACATAATTACTCTCTGGGACAGTGCATTCACTCTCTCAGCTTCAACTACCATCTTTTTATTGACTCATCACACATATACAGTCTTTTCTCATCTGGAGTTCCATTCTTAAAACAATCAGTCCCATGCTTCCAGTAACTCTTTGGATGTCTCTTTTTGGAAATGCTAGAACCATCTCAAACTCATTATATCCAAATAAATTCATTATAATCCCTCTTGAATTAGTTACTCTTCATGAAGTTCAGTTTCTATTATTTATTTGTTTTTGACTACTGGTCAATGACGGCACTTTTCTAGCCTCACAGATGAGAAAATTGGTAGTCATCTAACTTTTGTCATAGCGTGGAAGAAAGAATGAGTACTTTGCAGTCAGATGAAGTTATCTTGACTCTGCCACACATTAACTATGTCACCTTGCCATGTAAATTAGTTTCTCTGTGCCTCAATTACTCTCATCCATAAACTGGGCCTAATGCTGAGCTCACAGGTTTTCTGTAAGGATAAAAAGAGAGAATATATAGGAAAAAAGGAAGCACAACACTCTGGCACATAGCAGGCACACGCATTCTGAATATTTTATCAGGACTTTTGTGCCAGGAATTGTGCCTTTTATACTTCTAATTTATTCCAGCCTCTTATTTCATTTTTCTTTTATTTACACTGTGCTTCCAATACTCTCCATCCATCCAAATCTCACCTACACAGAAAGTCCAATTGGCTGACATTATTATAGGGCATTCACCATTTTCATCAGTCTACATTTTTCTCTTCTTTCTTTGAAATCATATTGCAACTGTAGTGAATACTATACAATTTTGAATTTAACTGCTTGTTCTCTAGTCATTAGGGAGGTTTTGCCTAAATAGTGACCCCTCTGAGTACACCAAATCCTTAACCAATGACTTTGTAAGAAAAAACAAAACAAAAACTCAGATGTATGAGCTTTAATAAGTCATTTCATGTCCCTGGACCTTGATTTTCTAATCTGTTAAAAAAATTTAATATTTTCTCTAAAATCCTTTACATGAAAAGCATTCTGTGATTCTAAGTTGAGTTCTTAGATCATTTTCATAGAAACTGGAAATCAAAGAAAAAGAGCTCTTTCTGGCTTTTTCCTTTTCTCTGAAGTTCCTCAGCTCTTTGTTCATTCCATTAATAAAGCACTTATCCTACCACATTAGATTAAGGACATGTCTACCCTGCGAGAAAGCAAATCCCATGACAGTAGGGCCTGTTCCACTTAATCTTTGGTGATTAACCTGGGGTTACTAAAGATGATGTCTGGCACATAGTAGGCATTCAGTATATTTGCTAAATTGAAATTAATTAGCTTAAGAGGTTTGAGACGGGCAAAGAACATACAAGCCTGTCTGCTTTGTACTGAACACAGGTTCCCTCTCTACAAAACCCTCTTCATCACTCCCCATCCCACCATCTCACTGCTATATCTTGACACTACTCAAAATATTAAAATGTAAGTAGTGAAAGAATCATCACTACAATAAATGAAACCACTTCAACCTTATATACTAAGAATAGTGGAATGAATTCATCAAAGTACAATCAAATCCTTCAGGACTTCAATGCCTATTTAAATCAAATAAGAAAATTATTAAATTAATTTGGTAAATACAACTTTCCCACTAATTCAATAATTTGGATAATTCCAAGAATTTCCAATTGACAACGATATACTGAAATTTAAAATTTTTTTTAAATTTCAAAAATAAAAAAACCCCATAATCAGATTATAATATCTAAATACCATGTAGATTTATTTCTTTCAGACAAAAACACTGGATTCTAATTACGTAGACTTTACCTCTCCCTTACTAGGACTTTATTATCAGACTATATAAAGATGAAGTAAGTATAAAACCATTACTTTACTCCTATCTTTTCATCACAAAACAGATCAATTCTGCCTTAGACGGATTCATGGAGGTATCAACAACTGGAAAGTATATATCCTTTTTTAAAAATTTCAACTAAAAAAAGAGTTCCAAGAGAATTTACTCAAGAGTCCCAAAAGGCATCTGAAATAGCCATTCCTGATTTTGTGGCAGTTCTAAGGTGAATCACACGCATGAAGCACGTTCCCGACGAGAAAGCTGAGCATCCATATCTCAGTGTTATCCCTAAACGTCATTATGCCAATATTGTTTACAATTTGTCGATTTTGTAAATTTGGGGTTAATGTTACTAAAATAACATTATGTGGTATGGAGTTTATTTTGGTGGCAGACTTTAATAGCTTTATAAATACTTTGGTCTTGTGTTTATAGAATCACTAATGGCCTGAAGGGTCACTTAATTTTTTTAGTTTTACTTTACTGGATTTTACAGGGAAAATAATATGCTATGTTACATCTTCCCACTTGCAGTAAACGAATGTCTCAGGACAAATCTCTTGTAAATGTCAAGGGTCTAGTGTAATTGTTTCCAGTCTGCCCATTGAAACTTAGCAAATGGGTAATACCATGGCCTCTCCATTCTGACCGTGACTTGGGTTGGAGGGTTAATCACCACAAACAGCAGAAGAGCTGAACCGGAAGCATTCAGATGGGCATAAATCCTAACTCAGAATGTATGCTTTTTTACCAAAAGGCTCTTCTGGTTACTATGGGCCAAGTTATGTCCATTGTCACTATACTTAACAGTATTGGATTGTAATTTTGCACATTGTTATGAATGTTATGTTATCAAAAAGCATGGGTATTTAGGGATAGATTCATGCCAATGCCTTGTGCCGACTGCCATCACCCTTTCCTTTATCAAATCACTTTCTAGAACTTTCTGTCCATGTAAAGGCAGATGATAAAGTTTATCAGCGTGGACGAGATATGCAATTTGGGGAGTGGATGTGGCTATACTGCATGGGTTTAAACTTTGAATTTGTGTGTGGTGAAAATTAAATAGTTTAATAGGTCAAAGTTAATTAAACCTGTAATTCTACATAGGAAGACATTATTGCAACAGTATTTTCTTTGTAATTCAGGAAAAAAAACATTGACAAGTATGAGTTCACGTATAACATAAAGGCTAATTTAAGAAGGAGAAGCATCTCATTTTCCTCTGTATTCCTCCAAAACGTAACCTCTATGCTGAAGAAACGGTTATTTTCTCAGTAAAAGAAGGATCATTAATTTTAAATCAGAGAATGGTTTATATTTTTAAAACAGTATATATTTGCTCAATTTAATATCTGGAGATTCTATCCACAAGATGGAAACAGACTGACTACTTGAAATTTGAAAAGGGCAATGTTCACATTGTTCCCCTGGTACTATACAACGGCAGGTCAAACTTTTGTTCCTCTTGTCCTACAAACAATTTTCAAGCCCACGCTCAATAAATAAATTTGGTCTCAGCACTCCCAATCAGGGCTGCACAATTCCCCTCAGTAGCAGACCTATGATAAATGGACTTATTTTCCCAAATCAAACACTTGAATTTAAATTCAGATGAGTTAATGCAAAGGTCAACATTGTAATCAGTTCTTTTGATCTTTATAGAATTTCTGGAGTAATACATAATAAATCTGAAACAAGGCAATTTGCAGCTCTGTATGTGTGGCTGGCAATAAAATTCTTAACGATCACAGCCTTTATGTACTTAGGGATCGTTTTATAGTAATGGCAATGGTGAGAGCTTCAATGCATAGAAACAATGGCAATAGATAACCCTAAAAGACTCGATTTCTTGATTGTTTTTACAATTTATTTATATGTGTATTTGTATAAAAACAATGAATACACATCTATGCCCACTGTATTTTTGAATAGTCACTACCTTTATTATAATCATCCAGTTTTGGGTTAATATGTTGAACACAAAAATGGCTTTGGGTAAAAATGAGCATATCAGGTTCAACCTAAAATTTTTCAATATTTAAATTAGAATTACATTTCTTTGGAGTTTCTTTTTTTTACCTTAAAAAATTGGGCGAGATTAAGCTATTTAAAAATTAAGTAGTGCACTTCAATTTTATGACTGATAAAGATACACTGATTATGGCACCATCACAAAGAGCTCCCATGCTCTTTAAATTGAAACTTAAGGGAGGATGGGAGAGAGAGCAGGAGGAAGGGATGAAGTGAGGAAGGGAAAGAAAAGCAAAAAGAACAACAGACGATGAGCAGAAAGTGCCACCTGCAGCTAAGTGCCACCTGCACTGTGAGCTACTGGGTGCTACTGGGTGGTCTGGCTTCCAGCTGTTCCCTTGCTCTACGTGTCAATTCATCCTAAAGCATCAGAGTCCCTGGTTTTTCAACAGATTATGGGTGGAATAACATGAAGTTTTATACAGATAGCAGTGATAAATTATAGGCTAAGTTTTTAAATTTGTTTGTATCTTTTATTTTTTTAGCAATACAGCAGAGATTACTCCTCTCTAAACAGTAAAGCCATTTCGTGGACTTTATTCCACTAAAGTGCCTGGTGCTCGCACAACAGTGCTGCGCTTTCATCAATTCTGATTCTAGTTCATGGGAACATTTTGAACCATTCTGGTGGTAAACGGGTTTTGAGAAGTACTTTATTTGACTTAATATTCAAGATAAGTCTTTAATGAAATTAATAACGTAAAAAGCATTCGGATTTCTAGCAGTGAGGACTTCTAGTATCTACGGAATTTGAGGCAGTTGTCCTAGGACTATGTAGCTAAAGGGGAAAAGGAAAAAAAAGTCCCCAAGTGTCACGTAGCAACTGTGCTTCCTCTGTGTTCAGACCCATCCTAGGCCTAATTCCGCCAGAATCTATCCTCATTGTGGTTCTAACAATGAGGCTGAAATGGGGCTTCCTGCAAAAATTTACTGTAATTCGGGTTTCTGGAGACTCAATGAGAATACCAGTGCTTAAGAGACAGAAATACCCTGTGTAGGTGGAACATGACAGTTATGACTCCAACTGGATCCAAACATTGTACACAGTTCGGCCACAAAGGCAGACACTTTAGAACAAATTTGGGACAAATATATTCATCTGTAGCTTCTGAAATCAGTTCCTTCCTTCTTAGGCAAATCAGATTCAGGTTCATTCACTCCTTTTCCAACACTACTATACTGATATGCCTTCTATCATTCGAAGGTTTGATCTTCTCAGACAAAGAAAAACATGACTCATCCTGAAAATCCTGTCAATTTCTTCTAACTTGTGACTTTATTTCCCCAATAAACCTAGGCCGCTTCATAAATCTCTGATTCCATTGAACTCCAGACAATTCAGCAATAAGAAATGATTGGGCTCCCGTACTTCCTAAGACAAATCAGCAATGCTCCTGCTTTTTTCCCCTGCAGTCTCAAATTTACGGTGTACAGATGTCCTGTCATAGCAGTTAAAAAGTACAGGCTTGTGAGTCACTAGGGGCCTGACAAGTCGAGTCTCTCAAAGCCTGACAATACAAAAAGTCCTTGATCTGAGAAAAGGGATCATTCAATTTTTTCATCAAGTTTCTACCTACAGTGTGGCCTATGTTAAGAAAACAGGCAAACAAAATCACAAAATTTAAGCTTCCATAGTCTGTTCAACCTCATAAGTACCCTAAAAACTGGCAATAGTTAAATGTACACATATAGGGAAAAATCCAATTTTTTTCTTAATCCATGCAAATATTTATTTATCACTACAAGGCGCTGAGTAATTCACCACACCACCCAATAATTGTACCTGCAAGTTCACAACACAAACCTTTCAGGTAAACGATGCGGTAAAAGCTGAGAGCCTCCAAGGTGAATTTGATTAAAGTGTTGAAACCTCTTTCATAAGTTATATTTTAGGTATTCCGTCTGGACAGAGTGGAGTTTCCCACATGAAGACCAAACCTCTCAGTTTTCTTATTACCGTGTCCTATGGTCCAACTACGTCATTCCTGCTCAAAAATGATGTAAGAACTTTCTTTCTGGTAAATTCTAAGGTCAAGAGGTCAAGAGGGTCTACACTATTCTTACAAGCTGTGTTTCTTAAGGAATATTTGCTGGTTTTAGTGAACATCTACTGGTTGGGTGAAACCATCTACTTCTTCTGAAAATAGCGCCCTGATTTTTTTCCACATGAAAATATCCTTCTCCCATCCCAGCTGGCTAAAACTGTGCTGGTTCTGCAACGTAAATGGGCTGGAAGTTCATACTTAGGATGTTATCATATCTTACTTCTATTCTGTACATATAGTTATACTTGAGTTACCATCTATATGAAGTTCAGAAAAAATGAACTCCACGTATTTTTATATTAGACAGCTGAACTGAGATATGAACTGCAATGAAAACGCTCCTGCCTAGAAGGCATGGAGGGGCTAAGAGCACCCTGGAAGCTTCCATGAGCAGGCTTTCATGGGCTCTAGCTGTGCCTTGTGTACTAAAAATGCAACTGGATTTGAAGTTACAGAACATCTCACTCTGACGAAAATTCTATTCCTTTCCCACTTACTCTTATTCTTTCACCTGATAGGGATAATCAGTTTATTGACTTTTCCATTTTTTCCAAATTATCAGCTCCCCCTGTCTCTACTTTCCTTCCTTTCCAAACCAGAGGCCAAAATTGTTTTGAAAACAGTTCAATTCCCTTTGTCAACTGTCTTTTCTGCCCTAGTCATGAGCAGACTAACACTTCTCCACACACCCGAACGTTATCTGCCTCCCATACCCAGGCTGTTAACTGCTCTCGGGGAAAAACTACACAACTGAGGTGAGCAGAACTGTATAAATGTCTGCTCAGGTGGGCCATCCCAATGGTCTCAGATTAGCTCTCTCTTCAACTCTTTGGCCTTTAAAACATTCTCAAGTCTCTTCAAAACTTTTGACCACTTCCCTTCCCCGCGACTCATCTTAGCTAACAATTTTGGCTTCTATTTTACAAATAAAATAGAAATTTGAACACTTTCTCACTTTCCGCCCTGAAATTTGTAAATGTAATTCTAATCTACCCACCCCTTCTGTTTCTCCTAGTACAACGGAAGAAATGTCTTTCCTCCTACCTGAGGCTAGTCTCTCCATCCATGCTCTGGCTCCTGTTATCTGCCATGGAATCAGGAACCTAACTCAGTCCATAAGCCCCTCTCCTTTGGGTTTTCTCAACCTCTCCCCATCTACTGGAGCCTTCCTAATTGGCATTTAAACACACCCAGGCCCTCCTTTATTAAAAACAATCAAAAGTCTCCATAGTGCAACTTCTCTTTCTTTCTCTTCAAAGCCCGACTCCCTAAAAGAAGTCAACTCATGCTGTCTCCACTTTCTCACAGGCGACTAAAAACATTACATCTGTTGAGTTGGCCCAGCGGCCAGGGATTCCAGGGGACCCTCTAATTCAGAAATGGTAGCGGACAGCAACAGTGAAGCATTGTTTATTCACAGCCAAGAGCTCCCTTGTCCACACAATGGGCAAGAGTGCCAGGAGCACTCGTGGGACTTTGGGGAGAGGACTGGCTAGTGAGAGGTCACAGCGAGGTCTTGGCCTCTGCAGTCCTAGTCATAGAGCGCTCTGGGGCAGCAACCCAGAGTCCAGGGGCAGAAAGAGGCATCCTGACTATGGTCCTCCTGCAGAAATGGAAAACAAAGGAAAAGGATTTTCCTAAGAAAATCAGATTTTTCCCAGTCCAAAATGATCCATCCTTCATTGAATGTCTAAAAAGTTAACAAACAGTAATTTGATTTAATAGCTGGCTGTGTAAAGACCTCACATTTGATTATAGGCTCCTTGGCAGCAGACTATGGACTATTTTTCTCTGTGTTGTCCATGGCACCACGCACAATTAGTTATAAGAACAAGCGAGAAAATCACAAGGCCAAACTGGGATTTTGAGGAGCCCTGACATACAGATAAAGTACACAGAAGATTATATAAACTGTGAAGCACCAAACAAATATAAAATTCTTTTACACACAGCTAGATTGTAATATGTATTTGCGAATATATGGATAAATGTTAATAGATCTTCATTTTCTTATAAAGACAACAATGCCATTTCAATAAATTTCTCTGAAGAGCTCAATGAGTGGGTGGGTTGAGCGGTGGGTCCAACTCTATGCCAACTGTCATGTTCTCACTTGTGAAAAGAAGATTCTCTCAGCACTGGGTTTTTACATCACAAAGAATCGTGAATGATTACACGTGCTGCAAACAGGAAGAGACACCTGCTTCTCTGTATCGATGCAAAATAAGAAATATCAATTGTAAAAAGGATACTTTGAATATTTATAGCTTTATAAAATGGATTCAAGAACTTATTCATTTAATACAATTTTTTACGGAACTTTTCTTTTTGCCTAGATTGGGAGACATGACAGTCTGGCAACGGTGTTCCATGCTCTTTAAAAACAAACAAAAAAAATCCCCCAAGAGTTAACACCTGAGGATGCTTAACTGCCAGGCACAAATGAGCATTTGTCTTTGTATATAATTGCTTGTTCCTTTTCTCCTTCTATACAAGCTTCATCTAATAGTATCTAAACACCTTCTTTTCAAAATATTTAAATTTTGGCTTAGTGTCTCCAGGTCTATTCATACAGTTCTGATCTAAGGCCACAGTCTCTCAGTTCCACTGCAAAACCATTTACTGAGCACCTATTATGGGCTCGGCACCATGGGAGATATATTTTATTTAATCTTAATTAATTTCAATGAAGGACCAAATGATAACTGATAACTCAAATAAATACTTTAAGATTTTTTCAATTTAATTACAAATTTACATTTCCCTTCAGGGTATAGACTTTTTTCTCCCATATGTCTTGCCTTGAACATTAGCATATGTATTTCAGGACTGTCAGTCATAGCTAACATTTGGGAAATGAAGATAGTAAATGTTGCTTTGGGATGAAAACGCTCCAGAAGCATTTAAGATATTCCTGCTACTGTGTATAGAAAGATCAGTATCCCAGGAGAAGAGTCTGATTTGATATCTTCCTTTTCCATCTTTGACCTTATGATACAAATGAATGGTGCCATTCCATTTGAATTACAGCTCATACAAGACGGTTCAAAGGGAAATAATGAAATGCTTATGGCCTCTTGCCATTCATTCACTAATTTGTTTATTCGTTCTTCATTCAACAAGCATTCACTGGCCACTCCTATTCCTTAGTAAGATAAATCTACTCAGATAAAGAGCTATAGGAGAATAAAGAAGGAGTCAATTTAGATAAATCATTGAGGTAAGGAATACAGACAAAACATAGGAGGATTTCTTAATCGGCAAGTGAGTATAAAAACTAACTCGTCCTATGCAAATTCATAGGTAAAAAGAAAAAAAAAAGGGAAAAGTTAGTGACTGAAAACTTTCATTGCATTGAAGTTCACATGTCAGCTAGGTGCCAAAATCATGCTTTAGTTGGATGCCAATTGCTTTAAATGATGTGCAAACAAAATCAAACCTCATTTCCTTTTGATTAGCTCTTCAACGGGAGAGCTCGACAAGGAACAACTATCTATTCCCCAGTTTCAGTTTTCTATCTTCCTAAACGCCAATCTCATAAGTGTTTCATTCTCCTCTCCCCAAATACTATTCATGTTCCTAATTCACCCCTCAGAATATGAGACTTTGAGGCAGCCTGGTCTAGTGGCAAGAGCCTGGTTTCAGTAGCAAAAAGGCAAGGGCCCACTATTTGTTAGCTGTGACAGTGGGTAGATTTCTAATCTCTCCAAGCCTGAGGCTCCTCAGTGGTTAATATGTATTTTTATAGGCTCTGATGTGTATTGAAGACAACTAGGTATTGCTAAATACCTAGCAAAAGACCTACCATATAGTAGATGCTCAATAAAAGGCAACAACAATAATAATAATTCCTATTCACCAAATATTCATGGGTACCTGCTGAGTCCTGGGAAGTGACTTGACTCTAGGGACACAGTGGTGATCAAAGTAGACAGTCACTGCCCTCAAAGTTGTCATTCCCATGAAGGGAGACTAACTATAACCATGTGAAAAAATAAAACCATCTCAGATAGTGTTAATTACAAACTGATGGTTATCATCATTAATTGCAATTCTTTTCAGTGAAGGATACTCATTCATAATTGAAAGTCAAGTTTTCTTGCTACTTTCTTGGTTTAAAAAATGACAACAAAGGGGGCTGGCCCAGTGGCCGAGTGGTTAAGTTCACGCGCTCTGCTGCAGGCAACCCAGTGTTTTGTTGGTTCGAACCCTGGGCGCGGACATGGCACTGCTCATCAAACCACGCTGAGGCAGCGTCCCACATGCCACAACTAGAAGGACCCACAACGAAGACTATACATCTATGTACCCGGGGGCTCTGGGGAGAAAAAGGAAAAAAATAAAAATCTTTAAAAAAAATGACAACAAAAATCTATCGATAAAGTGTTTAAGAACTTGCTTCAGTAACAGAAACTCACAAAGTAAAAGTTATTTCCAAAACTAAAGTACTGTACTTTGCACTAGAAATAAAATAATTTCAAAACTGATATTTTAAAACCATGTTTACTTCCATTGGCCAGTGAAAAACAACTGTTTGCTTTATATAATCTTAATGAACAAATATTTTCAGTATGAGCAGGAAAATGCCTATTGTATTGAAGCTATTTTTGTAATTATATATTATACTAATATAATTATTTAAATACATGTAGGAAGCAAGTAAGACATGATAATTAAGATATGCAATTTCAAGATGAGTAAGTGTAATTATATAGCATACAATTAGAGATGTTATGGAGAATTTTTGCTTACATGGACAGATAATTTTTCATACACTGATACGTTATATTATAAATCTCTAAAAAGATTCATAATTTGAAATAATATTTTATTTTAATCGAAGTCATTCTAGAACCCCTAACTTCTTAAGAAAATAAAACAAGAATTTTTTATTAATCATTAATAAAACAGAAAGAAGTCTGGACCAATCGGGAGTACAAATCTGGCAGGTCAGATACAGAAAAAGATGTCCGGTCAGTAAACACAGTCCTCTCTTTGTAGCTTCACGGGCTTCCTACTTGGTGCCAGTGTCACCAAACAGCAAATGCTCCGTCTCATAAATTAAGTTCATTTCACTCTCTGGGTCAGTTCAGAAAAGGGTCTCTCTAGATCAGTGTTCCAAAAAAGAATGAGCATCACTTGAGAACTTGCTAGAAATACAAATTCTCAGACTCTAACCCAGATCCACTGAATGAGAAATTCTAGGGGTGGAGCCCAGCAAGGTCTAGTTGAACAAGCCCTGCAGGTGAGTCTGACACACAGAGAAGCTGGACGACCACCGCTCTAGGTTAATACATTCCAAGAATCAAGACTGCTATTCCTTTCTATTTTAACCTTGAAAACAGTGCCCCCAAAGTTCCCTTTGCCAAGTAGTTCAGCAATCTGAACCACAAACCGAGAGACAGGACCACAAATGTAATTCCATGCTGTTTTTGAACAAGAATGTCTGACACTTTTTGAAAATCTGGTGCAGAAATCATCTTAAACAGTTTATATCCACTAACACAATAAAATGCTATGAGATAAGTACTCTTATTTACCCACTTTTCAAGGGAAAATTGGGATTTAGCTAGAGAAATTATGTAACTTGTATATTGTCAAACAGCTAGTAACTAAAATAGCATGCTTGAAGACCACAAAATAACTACAATCATTTCATATCATCCATTTTTCACTTAAATTATTTAGTTTTCAATTATCAAAGTTGTAACCGTGATATGCCCTCGATAATATTTCTCAGCAATAAATGTCAAGCGTTTTATTAAGAAATTAAGATAAATTCTTAAATAATATCTCATTCTAACATAACTACAAATTGTAAGCCTAGATGTGAAATATCTAGAGAAAATACTGACTGACATACCAATAGCCAACCTGATGCGTATGAATAAAATCTCCTATATTCTTTCTTTTTAGTTATTGAAGCAACTTAAACTAAAGTTAAGCCTTTACACATAAAGGAGATACTTCAATAAATTGCTATTCATTAGATTCTGAAGCAGGTTCATATGACATATCCATATACATATGTATACCATTCAAAGGGTATTCAAATCACTTAACTTAGTGACTTATCTAGTTGAAGGTGTATGTGGCCTAATACAAATTCCATACCAGTTTACCTGTTCCAGAGGCAGGAAAGGTAGTGAAAGGAGCCACAGGAGGGGCAAGGGAGAAGAGTCTATGTACAACAGAGACTTTCAGCTGGACAGTGATGAAAAGTGCATATGTTACAGTGCCACCATAAATTATGTGAGAACGAATGGTCAGGCCACAAAGGGGTTCCAAAAATAGGCTGATAGTGCCCACAGTCTGAAAACAAATTGCCTAAACTCCAATATAAGAAAATAGTATTCTTGACATGTATTTTCATGTGGCCACGAGTGGGTGAAGGTAGGTCTACAGAGATGAAATACAATATGCTTTGGCTTTGAAATTGGAAGTTCTTATTCCATCAAGACACTAAAATGCAAAGAAATCTGCATGAGCCTGGTGCCCCAAGGCTTAAAGATTTATTAGGAAGGAAAGACAAAATGAACGATGGCGTGTCTGCTGGCCTGAACCCTGGGAGGGAGCCTGCATTTTGGCGAAATGGAAACCTCAGAAGTCTTACCTTTTAATCATCTCAGGAGTTAAAGTGAATTTGAATTATATAATTATTGGTTTATCTACAAATGTACATTTAAATAATAATAGGAATATCATAAATCAAAAGCAAAAGTGCTCAAAAGATACCACTATTATTGAGCTCATTTTTCTTAAAGACCAACACCAAATCTAAAATGCTAAGAAAGAGTTATATGATCTTTTCCCTTAAAAGGTGGAAAATAAACAGAGAAAAAAGGTCATAAAAACACACTAAGAGGATGCCTTATAATCTTTATTAATAGCTGCGGTTAATAGAAAGGGAAACCAATCACCTATTTTGGTTCAAATTTTCATTAAGAACATATAATGTTCAAATTTTCATTAAGAACATATCACAATAAAGACAACAGACAAAATACATAATTATATGGTCTTCATAAATGAACTGGTTCAACAGATTCTATATATTTAAAAACCTGATATGCCTCTACGGGGGACAATAATCAATCCAAGAAGAATATCATATCGATAATCTTATCAGAGTTAAAATGTTGACAATCCAAGAAGAATATCATATCGATAATCTTATCAGAGTTAAAATGTTGAAGGATCAAGTAAATATGGTTTTATTTTAAAGCAAACAGTATTCAGTTGTCAATTTTGACAGAAATATCAGACGTACATTATTATTATTAAGAATATGTATACTATATATATATTAACAATAGTCAACTATTTGGGGAATATTAAGTAATACTTCAAAAGTAATTTTAAAGTTCCAACAATTTTTCATATTGTCTGTATTACTGTTTTGAAAATTAAAAGTAGTAAGTTAGATTATGCGGAAGGAAATATACATTATTATTCCACATAACCACCTCATAGGATGCAGGATACAGATTTCCAACGTGACTCGGGTTGTATTAAAACTATGTTCTCATTTAGGAAGTCATTTGTCAACAATGGAAAATATTACTAGCTCAGTTTTGTAAATAGAACAGCATTTTTATGTAACTGAAAAGTAACCCAAAGCTTACAAACAGGGTAACAACGTTATATTGTATTACCAAGAGAGAACCAAGCAGTGTAAAGCCATATTGTCCCACAGCATGAAGTGATCAGATACCTGCCTAAAATGATGGACAGCTCTGGCCTAGTGAACAGGCAAAAAAAATCCCATTTACTCTCGTCCAGATGGGACCAACTGGACGCTTCAGCGCAAACAACTCATCCTTCTTCGGACTTTCTTGTCCAGCTCTTGAGCTAGCTCCAGCTGATAATGATGAATATCAAGGCTACAGCAAAGTGGGTGACAACAGAAGCCTTGTTATAGCTGCCAGTCTTTCAGTCTTGTCATTATTACACATTGAAGATTTATTTGAGTTTATTGTTGTGCACGGGGTCTAGCCATTTGCAATTCATCACCTACTACAGAAAGTTCAAGATAGTGGCCGAAGCTATAATTGCCACCTCCACCTGCTTCTGGAAATTATGAGGTCACTAGCTAGGGCAGCCCAGTCTCCACTGAGCCCCAAAAGTCCACAGCAGCCTCTAGTATACAATACTCGGCCTTATCTTCACTTGAGCATCTCTTGGGATCACATTAATAATGCTACATTGCCCGGCAATTGATTAAATTGTATCTATGGTACAGCCCGCTCTGTGGCAGATACTAAAAGGTTACAGTCACAGGAAAGAAATAATGAAACTATTAGAGCTTCCACAATCTAAGCATTATTGTTATTATTGTAAATGCTATAGATACTGTGTGTTTGATTCAGGAATATATAAAACCCATTAACAAGGCCCATTTATTTAATCTGATATAATCTTCTAATCTTCAGAAGTTAAACTAGTCTAACTACAAATCCGTTTTGGAAGCAGGTGGAATATAAATACTATTTAAAAACCCCAGGACTTTGGTAGAATTCGTAGGCTAGCTAAAATCAAATTTAAAGACATCATTTTATCTCTGTTCAAGACATAAGAAAAAAATCTTCGTACATTTGAGATTTGAAGATTACCACACCAGTATGTTAAATGAGTTTGACTCAAAAAAGGAATCAATAATAAAAATAACCATTCTTTCTTTTTAAATGAAGTCTTTTCTCCTACATTTATTAGTTTTATTTTTAAAAACGGTATCAACTTTTTTATTGTCCCTCCATAGTAGGAAAAATTTTTGAGAGCTTTTGTCTATACTATTGAGCATTCAAAATTTTACAGCCAGCTACAAAATAGGAGCTTATATGATCTCCATTCATCTAAAATGTATGATTCACTCATCGATGTACTTAGTATACAGATGTCTTGAAAATTTACGATACCTGAATCTTTTCCTACTTGGTATTATGCCATTGCTTGGTTTCTACAGCCTCACTGTTAATGGATTTCTAAAACCAAGATTTACTGAGATAGGTATTTTTTTGTTCCAGGCCCTCTTTTTAAAAATCAACATGGCAAGTAATGCAGAAAAAAGGTAAGTCAGCATCATAATTTAATGTAAAACCCCAACTATTTATAAGGATTGTCTATACCTTATTTATCTCCAGACTCTAATGCTATTCAGTGATTTCCTTTTATAAAGTTAGAGAGGAAGCAAAGTTCTAAATGGAAAGTTTCTGTCTGTAAATTCTTTTACAAGTGGTTTCATAAATACACTCTTATAGCTTTCTGCCACACTGAGTATAAAGTCAGCTCAAGAGGACTTACTTCCTTGTTCCTGCTTGTATGTCAGGGTAGGAAGCTTTGGATGTTATGACGCATGTTTACTACCAGAAGTTTGGTGTCATTTGGAGTCTCACCTTGACTCACATCAGGAAGACCTGAGGTAAGAAATGGAATGTACGTGATACTTAATTGAATTCCTTCTCCAAAAACAAAACAATCATCAGCATAAATGAACACCTCAGGTCGCTGTCCTAGAATATCCCTTCCTGGAAGGCGGTGGAGAAGTGGACGCTGAAATCTTTCTCCTCAGTTTTCCCCCTCTGGTAACCAGCTCAGAACTGAAGGGACCCAGTAGCAATGATCACCTGCAGGGACAGCTGACAGGGAAAAAGTCTGCTGACCTGGGAGGAAAAGTTCACAAACCGAGATATTTCTACAAGAGTAATGACCAATAGGACAACAAAAGTCTATTCCCACCCACCCTATTTAGGGAATCTTTATGGCTCAAAAAAGTCACTTACAATCTTCAAATTAGAGCCAACACACAAAACTCATATTTTGGTTTGGTGTTAGCCAGAGCGCTCAGCAACAGAAAAGGATGCCCAGAATTCTGATCTCATACACGCATTTTTAACTAACGTTGGCACTTCATCTTAAAGTTTACCAACTTCTTTCACATGCATTATCCCACGATAGTCCTCTGAGGGAGGAGTTAATATTATAACTGTTTTTACAGAAGGAGAGCCTGAAGCTCAAAGAGGGAGAGAATTTTTCCAAAGTCACAAAACTGGCTAAGTGGGAGAGCCGGATCTTGATAGCAGGTACGACTTCAAATCCTTTCCTTTGTACTGAACCACAGGCAAAGCAAAACAAGTTCCATTTGAAAATCATTTGAAGTGCTCCTTCTGTCCTAATACTGAAAAGACTTTTGAGACTGTGTAATAGATGGGTTAACATCTTTATATTTTCTCCAAGAAAGCTGATCTTTTTTTTCCTAGAACATGAATCTAAACTACGAATGGGACAGAAACAAAAATATGGAAGAAAATAATAGCATTGTTTTCTTCCTTTTTTTAATAAAAAAGTATGAAATATAGCTTACATAGTTAAGACTGTACAAAAACACATAAACAGTTTCAGAAACAATAAGCTAGGCCAAGACCTAGAATGTTAACAAATTCCAGATGCCCTGTGCACACCATCACGTTGACATCTTCCCCCTTCTCCTCAGCTAACCACAACCCTGAATTCTGATTTGATTATTCTTTTTCACTCATTAGTTTTACCATCAGTTTATGCATCCCTAAACAATATTGTTTAGTTCTGCCAATCTTTGAACTTTATAGAAATGGGATCATACTGTAGGTCTTATGCTGCAACTTGCTTTTTTCTTCCCATATTTTGAGATTCACTAATGTTGATGCATGGAGCTATAGTTCATTCAATTTTACCATCGATACAGTGTTTCACTGAATGAATATACCATAATTTATCCATTCTCCTGCTAATACACATTTGTGGGATTTCTGGTCCAGTTTTTTACTCTTAGGAAGATGGCTACTATGACTACTTTTGTACATGACTCCTAGCACAAAGTGCAAAAGTTTCTCTAGGGTATAGACTGCACGGGCAATTGCAAATTTACGACATGCACTCTTTAAAGGCTGTTGTCTTTTTCCAAAATAGTTATGCTGGTGTCCACTCAGCAGCAATGTTTCAGGCATCCCATTAATGCTTACTTTGCTAACAATTTGTATCGTCTGTTCTTAAGTTTTACCAATCTGATGAGTGAGAAACCGTATCTCATTGCGATTGCAATTACTGTTGCGTAATTTCTAATAAATTTGAAAACATTTCATGTTTATAGGCCATTTGTGCTTCCTCTTTTGTGAAATACCTGTTCTTCTCATTTGCCCATCTTTTTATCAGGCATTTATTGTTCACTTACTAATATAATATATGTGTGTGTGTGTGTGTGTGTGTGTAAGACTGGCCCTGAGCTAAGAGCTGTGCCATTCTTCCTCTATTTTGTAAATGGGACATTGCCACAACATGGCTTGACAAGCAGCATGTAGGTCCATGCCCAGGATCTGAACCCACGTACCCTGGTCTGCTGAAGCACAGTGCACGAACTTAACCACTGTGCCACTGGGCCGGCCCCTAATTTATATTCTTTATATATTCTAGATTCTAAACTTTGATAGTTATCTGTGTCCCTAAAAGCTTCTCCCAGTCTGTGGCATGGGGTACATGCGTGTGTGTATATGTTTTCATTCTCTTTGACAAATGTCAAGTTCTTAATTTTAACGTGGTCAAATTTATCAATCTTTTCCTTCATAGTTTTCACTTTTTTGTCTTGTTTAAGAAATTCTTCTGCTTGGAGGTCTTAGAGTTGTTCTCCAATATCTGCTGTCAAAGTGCTATAGCTCTGCCTTTCCATTTATGTGTTTAATCCACTTGGAGTTAATTTTTGTGCATGGCGTGAGGCAGGGATTCCAGTTCCATTTCCCCCCATATGGATAACTCATTGTTCAGTCATCACTGATTAAAAAGCCCATCCTTTTCCCAGTGATCTATAGTATCACCTTGTCATATACCAAATGACACGATTTGTGTGGTTTTGTTTTAGACTCCCTGTTCTGTTTCATTTGTTTATTTTTCCATTTCTGCAGCAATATCAAAGTCCCTTAACGTACCTTTCATAAGACATTATTTTGAATTCCTAAAAATTTCCAGTACATGATATTTATACTGTAAAATAAGCAGAAGTCAAACTTTATTACTATTTAACAAGTTAACAAGCTGAAGACAAGTTAATCTGTAAAATGCTTCTGGATCACGATCCACATCTTACGCTTCTCAAACTGATGATTTTCTGACCCATTGACTTTTTCAAAGCATTTTCATGGTATCTCATCAATCTCAAACTTAAAATGATACTAATTAAACATAATGGCTTTATATTATTGTGGGAAACACATAAGCTTTGGAGTCACACACAAAAGAGGATTACAAACAGGGCTCTATAAAGACTGGGTGCATAATCTTGGGCCAGTCATTTACCTTTCTGAGGCTGAAGTCACCTCATCTGTACAGTGTTGATAACCACTGCCTTTAAAGGGCTTCTGTACGTAAGAGGTAATATATTTAAACACTTTGCACTATGCTTGACACACAGCAAGCACTAAATAAATTATATATGTTTTAACACTGAATGCATGTGAACTTAGGAATCCTATACTAATGGGGTTTAATCTAGGATAACATTAAACAACAATGGAAGCAGACATCAAACTTCTGTTGTACTTAACTACACTGAAGAGCTCTAATGCTCACCAAATGCATCCAACTGACTATTAAAAAGTTGAGAACCAACCTAAGAAGTCCACCAGCCATCCTGCCATCCAGTTCCTGTTCTTTAGCATCTAATTTTTTTTTTTAGCCCTGAGCTAACTACTGCCAATCCTCCTCTTTTTGCTGGGAAGACTGGCCCTGAGCTAACATCCATGCCCATCTTCCTCTACTTTATACGTGGGATGCCTACCACAGCATGGCTTTTTGCCAAGCGGTGCTATGTCCGCGCCCGGGATCCAAACCAGTGAACCCCAGGCCGCCGAGAAGCGGAACGTGCAAACTTAACCGCTGCGCCACCAGGCAAGCCCAAATTTTTAAAATTAAATTCTGATATCTTTCCTGTTTAGAGTTCCCATATTCCATCCCATCAAAACTCAAAGAAGTTGTGGGTTATCATTAAAAGAACAGAAAACAAAAGACCACAATCAATCAACACCCAAGCAGAAGCCTGGAAGTCCCCCCACACTCCTCCTTCCTTTCACTTCATCCAACTCTACTGGGTGGGAATCAAGTCTTGTTCACCACATCCACTAAACCTCTCTCCAGCAAATGTCTCCCTCCTCAGGCCTCTCTGGCCACACTGCCTCACACTGCCACAAGAGAATGTGTGATCCTATTAGTTCAGACAATTAGACAATTAAAAACTGAACCAAGGGGCTGGCCCGGTAGTGTAGTGGTTAAGTTTGCATGCTCTGCTTTGGCGGCCTGGGGATGGCAGGTTTGGATCCCAGGCACAGACCTACACACACCTCATGAAGCCATGCTGTGGTGGCATCCTGCATACAAAACAGAGGAAGACTGGCAGAGTTAGCTCAGGGCCAAGCTTTCTCACCAAAAAAAAAAAAAACTGAACCAAATCTTCTTGAAAGTTACAACAAAATCCTATGAAAATACAATTATTTTAGAGCTGAGAAAACAGAGGCAGGAAGAGGTGACATGACATGTCTAAATCATACGGCTTCAGGGACTAGATCTAGACTTCCAACTAGATGAGCTAATGCCAAAATAAACCTCTCAAAGAGGGATCCAAACCAGTGAACCCCAGGCCGCCGGGAACACACTAGGCCAGGGGCCATGACTGATTATTCTAAGTTGTAAACTTGTATCACCTCCCTGCTCAAAATCCTTTACAAGGTGTTGAGAAATGATCCAATTCTCGATATATTTTGAACATAGATCCTTCAGTGGCTCCCCTCTACCTATGACATGAAAAACCAAATCCTTTTTCTACTCCTCCACTGAGTGCTGGCACTGCCTTCCCCGAGTCCTAGTTCTCACTGTCACTCACTTTGCTCTCTCCTCTCTGTCCTTAACAAAGACCGTCCTTACTTTTGTCTTACCACATTTCAAACATAAAGCGGCTTAAGGGGATAGAAAAAAAATAAGGATAAAAAAACTGACAACCGGGGGCGGGGGGGGTGAAAGCAAGAGGGAGAGCAGTCCTGGGAGAGCCCAGGCTTACGTGTGAGTGAACTCGAGAGAGTGAGGGAGCCTGAGAGAGCGAGCGAGCACATCCAGTAGTTCAAGGAGAAGCCAGAGTGTGAGAGAAACCAGACAGCAAGCAAGAGCCCAAAAGTGAGCGAGAAGCAGAGAGTTAGGAAGCTGTCAGAACCCATGAGAGAGACTGAGAGACGCAGAGACACAGAAATCCAGCCACAGGGAGAGGTCTATGCACCCCTTGTCCCTCATCAGGCTCTCCTGGGGCTGGCGTGCCTTTGAGGCTTCCTCCCCACTTCATTCCTGGTGACTCCTCGTTGTCTTTGAAGCTCAGCTCAGGGGTCTTATACCACAAAGTCTTCCCCACAGCCACACTAAGAGTATCATGTGCCGCTCCCCTCTGCACCCACAGGATCCTGTCTTTACCACTATCACACACTTAGCAAATGGTTTTAAAGTCTCTCTATGACTTTCTTCATCATTCAACCACAAATTCCTTAGGAGGATTTTTTTTCCCCTCTTTAATCATCAGTGTCTTGCATACACTGGGGTTCAATAACTGTCAAATGAACGACAAAGGTTTTCAATTTTTCCAACAAACACTTTGCAAATATAATGAAGAAACACAGTGTCCCCAATCTTTCCTATAATACACACACGCTTTCTTAAACTTATTTTTTCTTTAATCAAGATTGAATGGTATCAAATAAAACCCTAAATGAATACATAAAACGCAAATATTTTGAATATAATGGCCCAGCAATATGAAGCATGGCTTTTGTGTGTGCTTCATTTAGATGAGGGTTTCTCAACCCCAGCACTATTGTCATCTGGGGACAGATACCTCTGCTGTGGGCAACTACTGTCCTGGGCACTGTAGGATGTTTAGCAGCATCCCTGGCCTCTACCCACTAGATGCCAGTAGCACTCTGCCCTGTTGTGACAACCACAAATGTCTAGTCTCTGCTCGGGGCTGGGTGGGAGGGGGCAGAATTGTGTTTAAGAACCATTGATTTACAGTAATTTTCATTTTCTTCAGGTACTGATCAGTTAATGTCTCATTCTAGGCTTTCTCCATATAGGACAGCTCCATTTTAAGATCTTAAGTTTGATATAGACTGTGGTATGGGTTATTTAACTAGGTAGGAAAAAAACAAGCTCAATTAGTCCAAACTTTGTTTCAGAAGGCAAGGGAATATGAGAGCACCAGATGAGTTTGAAAAGAAAGTTTTCAATGTGTGACTATGTGCAGCGATGGCTTTAACTAACTTTACCGTAGTAATCATTTTGCAATATATACATATATTTAGTCATTGTGCTGTACACCCAAAACTAATACAATGTCATATGTCACTTATATCTCCACAAAAAGAAAAAAGCCAAGAAAGTTTAAATAACATGAGCAATTCCATTCATTTTGGGAAAAAAAAAGAAAATACACTATCTGTGCATTATTTACACCTTTTTGGAACGCTACAGTTTTCAAAGTCATTTCTGTGATACACCTGTTTTTTGCCTTCTGGGCAGAATCAAATCAGACATTTAAAATTACAACTCAACATGAGGGTAAATAACTACATCTGCTATGAAACTTAATAAAATAATCACAAACACCACCGCTTTGCTGACAGGAGGAGCTCTGATGTCATTAGAACCGAAAAAAAGGTTTATCTAAAAACATATGCACAGCAGTCACTGGGATAATATTAAATTTGGAGAGGAAAACACTGCAAAGTATGTGGCACTTCAAGCGGCGCGAAGATTTATGATGACATTTGTCACTGGTGTCTGTATATGTATTTAATGCATTTCATGCAAGCCCATCATATTTGGCTGAAGCTCCTTCTGTTTGCATTTTTTTAACCGCATAGTTCCACTACTCTTTTCAAATTTTGATCCATGCTAAGCTCATTTTCAAAATTGGATCTTCACACATTGGTATTTCTTTCCTCTTCTACCAATGGTCTTTCTTCTAGAAGGGTCATTGAAAGTCTGGGTGGTACACCTACAGACTAAGCATCCATTAACTGGATCATCTTTATTCTCTCCCCCTGACAAGTGCAGGAGATAAAGCAGAGAGACCACATGGGGTACACAGCCCATGACACCCCTCCTCTGCAGGTATGGCTAGGTATTTGCTTTGCTTTTGGCTGGCTCAGAGGATCTTTTCTGGGCAACGCCAAGCCCTTAAGGACAGAAAATTCCTCTCTCTGAGGATTGGTTCTGGTTTGGGTTTCTCCAAGCAGGAACACTGGAATTTCAAAGGAGAATACACCTCTTTATCAGGCATGCTGAGCTTTGACCCTCCTGAGCACATACCTGTTCTCCTCTTTACCACCAGGTGCCAGAGTACAGGAAAACTACAGCGACACTAGTGCCCCGGGGAGTCAGTCTCAATTCTAGCAATTTCAAATGACCAGAAAAGTGCTCCAGTGTTTAGGGACGAGACAAATGGTTTGGAAATACCACTGAAAAGTGGCACCCAAAAACGGCTATTTTTTTTTAAATATGCATTTTATACTAACTTCACAAGCAGGTGCACATAGAGTTCCAGTAATAATGTTACATGGAGTAGAGTATATTATTTTATAACTTTAGGCAGTAGAAACTCTCCTAATAAACTCTTGCTCAGAACCCTAAGTCTGACTGAATTACTAGACTGATGGCAGGCTGGAGTCCTATTCTCTTACCCACCTCCCGGCACCTTCACTAGGCCTGAGGTAGCATATGACAATCAAGGGCTCCATGGAACACAGCTGGGAAACAATTACTAGAAAAACACTGATCAAGAAAACGTACGGCCTGGTCTTAAAAACTTTAAGGGAAAATAAAAATAAGAGCAACAACAACAAACTTAGAGTCAAAAGATTAGGATGTGAACCACAGTTTTTCATTTATTAGCTGTCTAATCTGAAACCAGTTGTTCAGCTCACTGAGCTTCCATTTTTCATTAATGAACTGAAGGTAGACCTGTTTGCCCAAACCACAGGGTGTGATCAGTATCAAATGAGTCATTTCTTAGCTGGGTGGTCCTGAAGAAGCTACGTCCTCTCTGTACTTCAGTCTTTCATCTGTTAAAAATGGATATTATCCACCTCATGCAGTTACTGTAAAGATTAACTGAGATACGTGGCTTGTAAGGAACAGTAAAAGTCAGCTATTCCTCCTACTACTTTCCAGTAGTACAAAAGTACTATAAAATATTTGGCAACACACTATTTTTGTTACATTAGTAAACTTTTGTTGTTATTGCTATTCTTGATAATGACTGGTCAAGTTGCTAAGTTGTTATGGCATTTCTCTTGAGTTCCAGCCTACCCTTAAATTCCAGAGTCCTCACTTGTCTGATGTTTACCACCAAATTTAATCTATCCCACAGGTCAGGGAAACCCCTCCTTCCTACCCTTGTTTAATAATCTCAGCTTGAATTCCTTTTCAGAATTTTACTAAGCCAGGAGATTCTGCAACAGAGTGACAATTTGTCCATTTATCTGAACTACAGTTATGCAGCCACTGTTAACCTTTTCCTTGAGATAATGAATTGTGTCTGGTATATATTTAGGAACACCGACAACCACAAAAACTGGTTACACTGTTCAACCGTTCAGATTTTTAATACATAGTGAATTTTACTGTATCAAATGCTGCCTCCTCATGGACTGAGCCATAATGAATGATACTGGTTCTAAGGGAAACAAACATCTTTCTTTCTAATAAGACCTCCCATGGTAGTGAGCCAGGAAAGACTTACAGGCTAATGAGTTCAGTCCTAGATATCCAAAAGAAAGAAATCTGAATTTTAATTCAATTGACTTTGATGAACAAAGCATTTTTTTCCCTTTTGAACTTCTGACATTCTATTTTCAATACCTAAAATAGTCTAAATTTCCAGAACTTAAGAAATAGAAAACAAATAAATTTTGACTGAACGTAACTATAACATTCAACAAAATAAAAAGTAAACCAATATTGTTATCTCCTTTAACAGCAGCGTGTAAGCATGTCAGAAGAATGAAAAGAAAGTTTGCAAGAAGTATATGTAAAAAGGATAATTTATTCCAGAATAATTTACAGATAGAAAAGAATGTTGCAAATGACTCAAACAGTTCAAAAAGTTTCTTTAATACCTTCCTTGAAGTCTGATAAAAATCCTCACTTAAAAAAAGGGTAACGTTATTTGCAAATTGAGCAAGAGGCCCCGATGATAGCCATATATAATCAGTTGTCACCTTGCAGCTCAATTAGCCCTCATGTAAAAACGAGGCATGTAAGGAGAAATGAGGTTTTGACATTATCTCTGCCAGCAAGATAATTACACAGCCTTCATTTAACAGTAGGCCAACACTACTGTAGCAACAAATTAACTCAGCTCCATTTGCAATTCATGGTGTGTTTTCTCATTTAATACCATTTGTCTTCCCCCAACTGAATGTTTCCATTAGTTTTCTCCAGCACAGCAAATACTCAGTTTGACTCCACACATTACATCACTGAGTCAATGCCTACCTTCCAGCAACTCTTGGAGAGCATATTCACAACGTGATAGACTGTTCCCTTTTTCCATTTCAGCTACAACTTTTCTCTGGTTTATGGCCAAATAATACAGTAGGTGTATCTGTGTTGAACAATCAAGGACATGAAATTCCCTACGTGCCTACAATCAGTTTCAGAAGAGTTTTCGCTTTTCATGAAGAAAAATCAAGAAAGAAACAAATATTAGCCAGGTCTTAACCTGGGTACAACCATATATTATTAATAATATATTTCCAAAAGACATTTTAGGAAAGAAACATTGTTTTTATGTTAAATGTTAAGTTTCTATATATAACAGGCTAAGCAGATGACTCCGTAATCTCATATATTTTCCTTTCCACATTTCATATTAAAACTTTCCCTTTGCTTGAATTTAAAAGTCACTTGATGCCTCTAAAAGTAGCCATGATTAAGGAAGGTTTAAAAAGAAGGAGGAGAATGCTTAAAAGGTCATGGGCACAGAAAACAGGAATTGGTGACCTTCCGTATCGTCATAGAAAGGCCTATCATTAAACTTTATGTTCAACTCTGAAAGGTAATGCTAATTTGACTACTGATTTATCATCTGAGATTTTACACAGTGAATTATTCACTATTGACAATACAAGAGTTCGTACAAGTCCTGAGAACCACAAGTCCTTACAATTGCTTTAGTCCAAGACTTAAACCTGTGCCCAGAATGCTGAGCTTCAAGCATTCAAATATACAAAGGCAAGTGCACTTATTTATAACCAATGTATGTTACTAGGGAAAAAAAGAAAATTGAATCCTATTTTCTAAGTGAATATACAAATATTCCAAAGTAAGAGATTTTCAAAAATAAGTAGTCACTATTCTGCATGAAATTTAAGGAAATTCCTGAGGAGAAAAACAATACTTTCCAGGAATCTTCTTTTGTTTATCACAATAGTGACTGGCAAAAATATCTGTGGAAAACTGCATTATTTTATACTCTCAAAGAATTAGGAATAAAAAGATACATATGTGTACACTTCACACAAAGTTTCATTGCTAAATGGTGACTTGAACATTGTAAACCAGCAAATAAGTGTCCACAAGATATTAGTTTTCTGGGTTTTTCTTTAACCATTAAGATAATTCATCAATATCTTTACACTCTCGAGTAAGTAAGTAACGAATAGATTTAAGGCTTGAAATTTAACTTATAAACAAAATTTATCAAAAAGAAAGTTCTATGCCTTTCTGTGTGGTCTAATCTGTCTTTTATCTCTAGTCAAAGTTATGCTATGTGAAAGAAGATGAAAGAACCAGTATTTTGCTAGTTCTTACAAAAGCATTTTATAAGTGAAGCTTTCTTCTCTAAACAGAAATTTATTTCATAGACTCTGACTGACAGTTATCCAGCCTTGGCTCAAACCAATTGAAATACAGAGAACAGATAGGAAATAAAGACAATGAAAAGTTGAAATTTCTTCTTGTGCTCCTTGGCTTTACCAATTACACATTCATCCACTTGCTGTGAGGAGGGTATATTGCTTAATCTTTAGATGTTCTTCTAACATTAGCTCTAAAACTGGATGTGTATTACCACCACAGGCCTCTATTTTGTGTACTGAAATGGTAAATTATACACAAATATGACAGAGAACAAATTAGCATTTTGTTATATATAGAGAACACAAATCAATACTTGGACAAAGGATATGAATGAATGTCACATCCAGTGTATGGAAAATTAATGCATCATCCAATGATGAATGAAATAGATGGGGAAATATTCATTCTTTTGTTTGCATTCCTTTATTACTCATTTAAATAGTTTATCAGTTTGGACAAGATCAAGAAAGGCATGTATCCAAAACTGATATTTAAATTAGCACTTAAAGGATGAATATGAATTATCTTTAAAGTACGCAATTAAAATATGCAACTAAAACACTGATATACCATTTTTGCACTTAACACAAACTAGACTGTTAAAATACAACATAGACTGTTTTGCTATGGCAGAATTTTACTCCTAAGAAACTTCATAACTTTTTAAATTTTTTTTTTGTTTTTGCTCATGAAGATTAGCCCTCAGCTAACATCTATGCCAATCTTCCTCCACTTTATATGTGGGTCGCTACCACAACATGGCTGACAACTGGTATAGGTCTGCACCCAGGATTTGAATCCACGAGCCCAATCTGCCAAAACAGAGTGCACCAAACTTAAACACTATGCCAAAGGGCTGGACCCAGAAACTTCAGGATTTTTTAATGAAATTAAAACAATTGTTTCAGTGGGACACGTGGTTGGAAGATCACTTTTAGACTCATAATAACAGTTATTTTCAGGCAAATATTTAAATACTAAAAGGCTTTTTATAAGTGTAGAGCTGCAATATCTAAACATCACTAAGCAAATATAGCTCTTAATTATATTTAGCTTTTGTGTAAGAGTATTGGCCTTCCCTTTCCAATTCATGATTAGTACCATCATTAATGCAGTGCTTTATACATTTTTAAAAAATCATCTATAATAAAGCACAAAGCCAATAAAACAATGCAACTGTGATGTATGGGGTGCAAAAACCTTACCTTAGCTGGTTCAGTTAAACTACTAGGGTATTATATCCAATTTGCTTTATGAACATACACACATAATGCAAGAGAAATGCCCATGTGTAATGTTGGGGGGTAACTAATGAAATAGATTTATTTAGACAATACTGATAAATTGGTATAAGCCTTTTGGCTTTAAATATTTAAAAATATCTATAGTCTTCAACAAAGTAATTCTATTGAAGTAACTCACTCTAAGGAAATAATTGTGTGTGTGTGTCTTGGAAGGGAGAAACTTTCATTTACAAAGATGTTCACCAAAATATTATTTATAAGAGTATAAAAATGGGAATCTAAACAAAAATCTAAACAAACATGATGGAATATTATGCATCCATTAAAATCTATGGTTATTAACATATATCCATATGTTAAGTTAAAATGCATGATTCAAAGTTACATGTTCAGTGTGCATTTATTTGTTCATTCAAACATGGAGCACGTGTCTGCTATAGGTCAGGCACTGTCCTAGGCCATAGGCACATAGTTATGAATGAAACAGGAATCTCTGCCTTCAAGGACCACTATGTTCTAGTGAGAGCCAACATACAATAAACAAATACGGATGGTACTTTGGATAAGTGCTATGGGAAAAAGTAAAGCAAAGAAGAGAGAGAGGGAGAGCTGGGACAGGAAGGTTGTGGTTTTTAAATAGTAAAGGAATGCTTCATTTAGGTGAGAGAGTGAGCCAGGGGTGCACTCAATGGGAGAGTTTACATACAGGCAGAGGGCACAGCTAGACTGATGGCATGCAGGCAAGGAGGCCAGTGTTGCTGGAGAGAAGTGAGCAGAGAGACGAGGAGTAGGAGGTCAGAGAGACGAGGGTGGGCAGCGTCGATAGAGGGTCTTGTCTTGTAAGCGACGGTAGGACTTCTGCTTTTATTCTAGCAAGATAGGAAACCACTGGAAGGTTCTGAGCAGAGGAATACAGTGATGGGACTTACATTAAAATGGTTACTGGGGCTACTCTTGGTTTTTCTTTTAAGGAAGACTGACCCTGAGCTAACATCCATGCCCATTGTCCTCTACTTCATATGTGGGATGCCTAGCACAGCATGGCTTGACAAGCGGTGCCACGTCCGCATCTGGGATCCAAGCCTGCAAATCCCGGGTCGCCAAAGTGGAAGGTGCAAACATAACCGCTGCACCACCGGGCTGGCCCTGGGGCTACTGTTTTGAGAACAGACTGAAGGAGGGCAAAAACAAAAGCCAGCAGCTTTGAAAAACCAGAAAAGATGAACTGTTGTTAGAACACGGAGGTAAAACTGAAGGTGATTAGAAGTGAGCTGCTTCTGAATACGTTTGAACAGAGGTCCAAGTTAGATTTACTAAAGGGGTGAGAATTCTACGAGAGGAAGAGAGGAATCAAGGATGACACCAGAGTTTATGGTCTAAATAACTAAAAAACGTACTGTTCACTGTTTTAAGGAAAAACTATATGAAGAATAGTAGTCAAAATTTAATATAAGACTAATCAGAAGTTTTGGAACACACATTTCTAATTAGTTAAGTAATAGATTCGATTTGAATAAAAATACTAGAAGAAACTATATCTGAAAGAAGGTGGCGTCCCAAATGCCACAACTAGAAGGACTCACAACTAAAAATATACAACTATGTACCGGGGGGGCTTTGGGGCAAAAAAGGAAACATAAAATCTTTAAAAAAACAAACAAACAAACAAACAAAACAAACCTGGGGGATAAAAAATACAGCTGGAGCATAACAGGCTAAAAAGGTTAGTGTCTAATCAACTATCAAAATTCTAGAATGAAACATAAAGCTGATTATTTGTGAGATTAACAAATATTCTCCTTTTTCTCTACACTGCTGACAAGAAAAGGCAATCAGTAAGAATCAACAAAAGCTTTACTAAGAATATTGCACTTTTACAGTCTTTCCTAGTTTTAGTTGCTTATAGGGTTGCCAGGCCAGTGGATAGAACTGTACTTTAGAAGCAACTTAATGTCAGCGTGACTTTAGACAAAGTTTCTTACAAGATATCACGAAAGACAAGATAGGGCAAGGGGATACATTTATAGCTAAGTTACCGAAGGAATATTCACTGAAGTCTCAAAGAACCTTAAAGAAAGATTCTGGCAACCTACACACTTGGTTCTGCCCTTAGGAAAGTAGTTACTGTTAAAAGTAACAATATGCATTTCAATAAACTAACATAAAAGTCCTATGTTTAGATAAGAACAATCAGCGATGTATAGCATAATGGAATTTTCCTCACAATTAATCAAGTATGTAAGACCTAAATCTTTTGGTTTTCCAGCAGTTAGAGACAAGAATAAAACAGGATTGCTAAAATCAGTGTAATCTTTTGACATGTCAATGGATGTGGAGTTTATTGAACACCTCCCATGTGTCAGGTTTTTTACTAAAAATGTACCAGTTACCTCATTACAGGCTATATTCACAGATAAATAAAAAGATAGAAAGGGAAAATACTGATTTCCAAGACCAGAATTGAATAAAAGAACTGACACAAACTCTGGAACCAGAGAGATTTAGGTTTGAATTTTGGTCTGGAACTTATTCAGTTATGTGACTTGGTTAATTATTTAATCTTTCTAGGCCTCACTCTCATCAGTAAATACATGGGTAATAAATTTACCTCAAAAAGGTATCCTGAGCAACAAATGAGGCAACAAGTATAATTCAGAACAGGTCCCTGAAAGGGTTACTAGTGTTCCTTCCTGTCCCCTTCCCCAGCTCAAACGCCACTTCTCCTCTAAATCCTTCCACTAATATCGCAGCCCAAGACAGAGAAAAGAGAACATTTATTGTTTTTAGATTAGTTGAGATCTCTAAGTTCATGCACATATCCAAAGATGTTTCAAACACAATCCTGGAATTGCATTTTCTTCCTATCTATAAAATGTTAGGAGATCTACAAACTAATAAGCAACACAGTGATGACAAGTGGAAGGACAATTGTGCATCACATTATTAAACAAAGAGTTATGAGGACCTAGAAGAGGAGATAATAATGACTAGGAGCTAGCAAAGGTTCACTAAGAAAAGTTCTACCAAGGGAATGGCATTTCATTTTACTGGCAAGGTTACTATGCCGAAAGGGAGATGGTAGACATACAGTACACTAGAACTCCAAAAGGTACAACGTCTTTAATAGTATTATCTGCAACAATGAGAGTAAGCTATGGCTGACGCAGAGTTTACTTTAAGTGGAATAACAGAATTAAACAACCTTAGGTAAAGGAAATTGATTAACAGATTGGGATAAACCTGCAAAGAAGTTTCTAGTGGCAGCCACTCTTGGCTCTTTCAGTTTAATCAGCATTATTATAACAGTACTGAAATGAAAAAATAGAAAGTATGCTTTTTACACTCAATGATACAAGACTACATTAGGTGACAGAATCAAGATTCAAAAGAAAACCTTGACAATTTAAAATTCAACCTTCAACTAAAAAGAAGAAAAGTAATAGGGGTATTTATCTTAACGCAAACACAAACACACAAACACACACACACACACACACAGACTGCTCTAGAGAAAATGGACTTCTACCTTGATAGAAGCTTGTGTAAATTAATGGTCTTAGTTGCAAATTCAAAGATGCGCTCAAGAAATCTTAGCCTAAATACAATGTGAGAAGCCCCCGCCCCACCTCTGCCCCCAAATGAAGCATTCTTAAGCTGTTTTAAGGTAACTTGTGTTCCCAGAGCAAACGAAGAAAGATATCCAATTAATTCAATGGTATTTTATTTCTGGGCACCACATTTGAAGGACATTAACAAACAGGCATATTTAAAAGACTGCAATCAGAAAGGTGGAGAAGTTTGGAAAAATGTGAAAAATAACTGTAAAGAAATGAGGTGATCTAGTATGAAAAAGATAAGAGATAAAACTGTCCAAGTATTTATGGGATTATCATGTGGCAACTCTTAATTCCTTTTATTTGCCTAATATCTTTATACCCATCTTACAGGTGAAAAACTGAGGCTTAGAGAAGTGACACAGATAGCTAGTGGAAGAACTGGAACTTCAAGTTAGCTCTTATGAAATAAAGGTATCCAACTGATTCTGTGTAATTCCAGAGGGTAAAATAGTGAAGCCAGATTTCAGGTCACTATAAGGAAGAGGTAAAAACAGAACAAAAACTTAAAACCTTATATGATCAGGTACAAAGTCGCCATAAAGTCTGGAGATAAAGGCAAATAAACATAATGTTATCAAGGACAACTTCAATCTGTAAAAACGTGTTATCGGTGCTTCCACACTTAACAGGCAGCTTGTATATGCGGAACAACCACTGCGCCAGGGGCTCTATACTCCCTTAATCTGCACAACAACTCCAATGGAAACACAGATCTTATTAAAACACTAAAATAATTTGCCTAGGGTTTCAAAGCAAATACATTAAGAACCAGAATTCAATCACGGTCTTCCCGATTCCTTCTTCTATAGTCTCTCTCCTGTGCACACGTTAAAATCACCCAATGCTTTTTAAAAATTCCAGTGTCTGGGTTCCACCCCTGGAGGTTCTGATTTAATTGGTCTGAGATGAGGCCAGTTGTTGAGACCTGGCTCTGATTTCCTAAATAACTGGGTACAGATATGGCCACACATGTAGGAGAGAAAAGCTACTTTTCTGGGGGGGAGGGAAGGGGTAACAGTGAAAAGTAAGAAGAAATCTTAGCAAATAGAATGTTTAAGCATCTTTATAAAAATAAATTCCAAGTGCAATTTTGTACCTACTTAAGATATATTAAAACAAAATCCAGATGTCCTGAGGTCCAAACATTAGAAGTGTAAGAAAGGCAGGCTGACACTAAAGTTCATAAGCCACTCACCTAAAATATGCTTTTTAAACAAATAAAACGACACTTTTAAAAGTCAAATACTGTAAAAGATTACTTGTCTTCTGCACAAGTGGCAGATCTGTTATCATTCTCCTCATATTGAAAGCTTATCCGACAGATGCCCTCTCCGTGCCCTCCAACAGCTCTTTGTGAACTCAAAATTAACCCCACTATCACAGTGTTTCCTGGATTAACCAATGTAAGATATTTGAAGAGGGTCTTTGTTGTTGTAAAATGAGAAAAGTGGCATTAAAAGCATTAAAATAATTGTGGTCACTTGGAAGAAATATCAGCAAAATACTGTGCCAGCATTTTACGGGAGCCATTCCTTGCAAACAACGAATACAGTTTTCAGCTCTTTAATTAAAGAGATATTCTTTAAAATTGGGAAGAAATGTTAAGTTGAATGTCATCCCTTTCCTCATAGAATGAATGACCTCTGATAAGTATCTGAACCATTTAAACACAAACACACATAAAATGTGATTTTTTTTTCTTTTTATTTAACAAACATGAACTTTGGAGTAGTGGAAGAAAAGCAAGAACCATTTTCTAAACTTAATTAAACAGAAAAAGACAGAGCTGATGAGCAGATGAATTGTCTAAATAAACTTTAGAAGCTGGATACCAAGAAAAGGAGTGTCATTTTTTGTTATAAGAGCCCAAGGTGACTGCTTATGTTTTGAACTGCTAGTTAATTCTAGCCGGGGCACAAATCTGTCTTCTCGCTTATAATTAATTCTCAGTGTCAGAACTGCTAGATGTCCTTTTCAGAATCAACCTATCCTGGCTGTTAATTATATTACAGAAATATGTTCAAATAATGTTCACGGCCTGATTCTAATGCTCACAGAACAAGGTATAGGTAAAGCTCAATTAATGACTTGGCTAAATATGTTTACTTAATTATTTTGCCGAGACCATGAAAATGATTTGCTATTTGCAAAAATGATACCTGAAGAGATGATTCTCACAAAGAAAAGGAACGTACAGTCTTGACATGGATACAGGATAAGAACCACTGCTTGGATATTAGACAAATACTGATTGCTCTAAGAAGTACGCAACACTGAAATATTATTTCTTAGACTAGAGGGTTTCTCAAATGGTGAGAAAATGGACAAATAAGAGAAATACAGTGACCAAGAAAAAAGTCTTTTGGAGGGTAGTGATACACAGTGTGCCTTTTTAACATTTTTATATATTCAGTTACAGTGGTCTTATTTTCTCAATGGTCTGCATTGCCTCAAGCCCCACCCCAGACCCTGCCCCAGAGGCTGCCAGGGAAATTTAGATGGAAACCAAGAAACCCATAACTGTCCCCAGGGAGAGCGTGGACTTGACCGAGTTGACTGGGAATGCCCTAGAGCTCCAAGACTAGTCTAAGTCCAGGACGCGCCCTTCTGCTGATGAGCATAATGGGGGATGACATTCAGTGACTGTGTTTGGCTTCTGCATGGTTTATCTGCCTGTGGACAGCTGGCTTGTAATTTATCAAAGTGAGACAAAAAATTAAGTGGAGTACTTGTAGACCTAAAAACAGAGAAGGGGAAAAAAAATTGAACATTTCTGAGCACCTATGACAGGCCAGTCACGCTGCTAGGTCCTTTACATATGTTACATTCAACCTCTCTTCTCCCTCGAACGTTTTCAACTAACCATTACTATTCCCATTTGCTAAAGCAGAAGCTGAGGTGCCGAGAGATTAAGTAAATTGTCCAAAATCATGCAGTCAATAAGTGATAGGTCCAACCAAGATTTGAGTCGGGGTCTTTTTGGCTCCAAAAGCATGCTTATCTAGCAGACCACAAAGAAAAGCAAAACTCAAGATCACGGTCAGAGACAAGGAAAGTATAAAATTTAAACTCATATACTCATACTTGAAATGTAAAAAATCATTAATTTCCCTTTAATTCCTGACAAATTCACACACGGGTTTTGAAATCTGGTACTCATTACGTTTTTTTCTAGATCTGAGGAGTGATTTGAGCCTATGGTGACTTTTCAATTTAGAATCATAACGTGTAGGTTAAAAAAAAAAAGCTTTGGGGTTGGCCTGGCGACATGGTGGTTATGTTTGCACATTCCGCTTTGGAGCCTGGGGTTTGTGGGTTCAGATCCTGGTTGTGGACCTACACACCGCTCATCAAGCCATGCTGTGCTGGCATCCCAGATACAAAATAGAGGAAGACTGGCGCGGATGTTAGCTCAGCAACAATCTTCCTCAAGTAAAAAGAGGAAGATTGGCAACAGATGTTAGCTCAGCAACAATCTTCCTCAAGTAAAAGGAGGAAGACTGGCAACAGATGTTAGCTCAGCAACAATCTTCCTCACCAAAAGAACAACATGCTTTAAGGCTTCCTGATTCTCTTACAAATGAGGACACAAAGACATAAAATGCTGAAACGTCTTGCCCAATGTCACAGTGCTAGGTTTTTGCAAAGCTGAGATTAGACCTCAGATCTGACTTAAGGTCTACTGTTCTTTCTATTACAAAGTGTTGGGGTTTCACTGTTTTTTTCCCCCCCAGTTCCCGAAAAAGTTGTAACTATTAGTTATCATAGGTACATGATACAATCATGAGAAGAATGTCATTAAAATCCTTTAAAAAATTAGCACACTCAATCATTAGCTTAAAAAGGAAACCAATCATCTGGGTTTATATCAATTTTGTTTTGGAAAATTATCAAACGGCATTAAGAGAAAGACAGAACTTACTTAACCAAAATAAAGTTTGGATTTATTGGTCAAAATTCCAGGTGGCTCAGATTTAAGACAGAACTGCTGTAAAAGATCAATGTATCATGACATGAGAAAACTGTTAGTGATTCTTTATGTGCTTCCAATTTGATTGCTTTGGCCTTCCAAACAAATAAATGGAGGCCCCAGAAACCTATTAGTATGATAATAAAGCCTCGCTCCTGGATGTGTACCATCTCTACGCCTGGAGGACAACAAATAAACAAATAAACAAACAAGAATCCACGTAACGATCTGCTCTAGATTTCAATAAAAAAATATTCAAACTAATTGTAAAACGTGAAACTTTAAAGAATTTTAGAATAATCAGATTGTCTTTACTTTCTTTAAGTCCCTACACAAATCCATTTCTATATGTCTTAAAAGCTAATAACTTCTATCTTTTAACCCATTGTTCCTATTTTAGTTCATATGTTTTCAAAATTGCAATTTTTAAAAATCCAAATCTAACTGCTTCAGGTTATTATCATTTATTACTATTCAAAACACAGGGAGTACAGTGGGTCTTTTTATATACATAAAATAGTAAAGTTGATAGGAATATATTTTATTAATCAATGTTATGAGCAGAGAAAATGAAAATACATATAAGGCATGTATCTATACATAGATGAATACATACACACGTATGTACACGTACACAGATTTACATACATACTTCAATATTTGGAATACTTTTTTGATTATATACCTCCCATCCCCCCAAATCAAAGTAGTTTAATAATTTTAAAATGCATTTTCTTATTATGAATACATACTGTTTCTGTCATATGTAATGAAATAAATTTGGAACAGTGGTGACAAACTGGCTGGTAATAATTCAATGATCTATTTAAAGTGAAAGCGTACTTTCCTAGAACTTAACACTGCTAAATCATTTATGTTTCATTACCACAAATGATACAATACCATAAAAGTAATACTGATGGCAAAAAAGAAAATGGGTAAGAGTTTTCCTATTTTTGTTCAACTTATGTAACTTTAAAAAAGAAACACATGCAATGAGGCTCCCAGATTTGTACATATTCTATTTACTCAATTGTAGTCAGCCACATAATTCACATGCAGAACTATCCCCCTCTGAACTAAATGAATTCTGTTATAATGGAGAGTTGAGACTTGAAAAAATTGCTTACAATTGCACATACAAGCGAAAAAGATAGCTAAGTCTAAATTAAGATGTTGGCTATGAGGTTTCCAATAGGACCTTGACATGACTGTTGACCTACTCATGACATGATCACACCAGTACGGATTTGGAATTCTATTAGTATTACCAGAGGAAAAAAAGTCAAGGAGTCATCAAGAAAACAAATCTATATCTTCTACTCCATCAGCCAATTACTGTTGTTAAAGTGGAATTAGATGGGTATTGACAATGCGAAGGGATAAGGATTAAGCAGATGACTGAACATATCGCAAGCAGTAGTGATCAGAGTTTTTCAGCACTGCTGTGTTTTTGCTGCACAAAGTTTTTAAAAATTCTAAAATAGGAATGTGCAAAGTAGATTACTGCTAATACCATGCCTGAGAAAATACAAATTATAATATGTTTGCTGACTGGATAATGCACAAATATTTTCACATAAGGTACTATTTTATACACGTATATATGCAACAGCTTAGCAAAGATTTAACAGAAATCCGTGTCTGTCTATAAATAAAGGACCCTGGAAAAATTAAATAAAAGACTTAAAAATTCACTATTTTACTTTAAGGCAGAAAACTCCCCAACTGCACTTTGAAAACTATCTTTTCTCAAAAACTAAGGATAATATAACTCAGCTGAATATAAAACCAAAACCCTTCTATTGCATGAGGAGGTGGCACAGGGTAATATTTAAGAGCCTGATCTTTGACTTGAGAGAGATCTAGTTTTAAGTCTGGGCTCTGTCATTTGCTATAGCTTCATGACCTTGAAGAAATTACCTAACCTACGCCTTAATTTCTATCTATGTCACATGGTTGTTGTGAGGATTGAACGAGTGCTTGTGTAAAAAACTTAGCATAGTATGTGATTTTTGTTAGCTTTTGCTATTATAAAAGTTTAGTGCTATATTTCTATTGAAATCAGCCAGTTACTTTGTCTACAGATAAAATTCAGCTTTGTTACACGGTAATTTGGAATTCCTGAGCCACCACTGGTCCAAATCAAGGATCCTGTAAAAGTATTGGTTATCAATGCTGAAGTGTTATATAATAAAAGCTGGTTTCACTTCCTGCTACAACCCCCACCCTGCCCAGAACAAAAGTCACAAAGCATTGGGCAACCTGACTGAAAGGCGGGAGAAAGATTACTAGCCTAAACTGCAAATAATACCACCAAGACACAAAAAGTAGTTTTGAGGTTTTAAACAGAAATATTTCCTCCACAGCTTGATTAGTTCACCTAATCCTGGTTAAAGTTCCCGGTACTATTTTTTGCCATTTTCTTCTGGTATCAAAGTTTTTGCTCATTTACACACTAAGTTGTATGGATTAAATAACACTGTCACCTTCTCCTTACTACACAATTCAATTCACATATTTTGATATTAAGTATATTCATTACACCCTTTGTCTTTTAAAGTCAACTTTAGATATGAGAGTACTCATGCCAGTCTAAAATATCTATGTAAAACTATAATCTAATAAATATATCAATGAACTTGGATTAACACCATTCGATGCTACTAGTTTCTGTCTTTCTAGTGTGTGAATATGGAATGACGGAGCCTCTCATCCATCTTAAGTACATGATAACTGACATTCTGGGTTAGTCAAAATACGCATCGCTTTTACTTATGATATCAAAAAGCAAATGCTTTATTCATACGCACACTTAGAAATTATGTTTGATTATGCCTAAAGTTTTTAAAGATTTTATTTTCTTTTTCCTTTTTCTCCCCAAAGCCCCCCAGTACATAGTTGTATATTCTTCATTGTGGGTCCTTCTAATTGTGGCATGTAGGACGCTGCCTCAGCGTAGTTTGATGAGCAGTGCCATGTCCGCGCCCAGGATTCGAACCAACGAAACACTGGGCCGCCTGCAGCGGAGCGCGCGAACTTAACCACTCGGCCACGGGGCCAGCCCCTGAAGTTTTTAAAACCTCATAGAACTTTTCTTATTTCCAATCAACCAAGGTAACTTTGCCTCACAGTCTGATTTTTCAAAAGGTGTAAGTTCTCCAAAACTTAAAATTTACAAAAAAGCATATAAAAGAATATGACTCAGTTTTGTGATTCAAATAAAATTCAAACAATAATATATTCCCTAATCATATAAAAAAAACTAAAAAGATATTGTTTTAAAAAACAGTAGCAAAGAATGCCAAGGATGTAATTAGGAATGTCAAGGTTTCCAATGGCCATTCACTGAAGACAATAATCACAAAAAATAGTAAGAGGCATGAGAATGTGCTATTAAAATTTTAACACTATTTTAAAAATAAAATTCTAATCAGGAATAAAAAAGCAGAGAGCTGCCCAAACAGAGACAAGAAAAAACCTCTAGCAAATCTAATAAATTTAACTCACCCTGCCAGATCTTTTCAACTTATTGGAAAATTCGCTTGACTTAATATTGACACAGAGATGTGTAAATCAATACATTCAGAATGAAAGATATATTTTAATTTAAAAATGTTCAAACTGCAGCAGTCAATCTATGCACTTAGCACATAAAAATCATCAAGAGTTTGAATGCTGAGAGACAGTATTGGGGCTAACCAACACCTAAAAGTGAATACCAAATATTACATTTTTACCATTAAAATTTTTACTTTTCATTGTACATGTAAGGCAATCGTTACAGGATTTACTGAAATATATTTATAAGCACCAGATAAGCTGAATTTTATAGAGAATCCATTAATGCCTGCAACCAGGGCACCACCTATCTGCTGTTTAAAAAAATCCTATTTTTATACATAACTAGCAAGCTACAGTGATCTTTCCAAACGAAATTGGAAAAATAAAAGAAATGAAAATAACCCCCAATATCAGTGATTTTCTCTGCAGTCAAAAGCTTTAACAGTTATCCAATACGGTAGCCATCAGCCATATGTGGCTCTTAAATTAAGATATTTGTGTCAAAAGTATAAAATATACAAGATTTTGAGGTCAGAAAAACTGTAAAGATCTTATCATTTTTGCTAACATAATTTTACAATTACATACACACATTTTCAGAGTACAAAACTAGAAATAATCACGTGTTTTACTTAGGAATGTATTACATAAGAAAACAAGACTTTCACACATAAGCATAAGAATTTACTATAGTTTAACTTTATCTCATTAAATAAATTTATTATATGTGCACAAGTTTAATTTGGTAAATCACACCATAAATCGAAATAATCTTGAATTTAAATAAATAGGGAATATCCCTACTCCCTTATCTTCAACATGCTGCCTCTTAGATATTATAAAAAGTATGAAAAACAGAATAACCATAATTCTGATCACTAGTAAAATAACCTTTCATCTTTAAATTTGAAAGTTAATAGGAAAATCTTATACCTCTAAAAAAAGTCTGAATCAAACAAAAAAGAGTCAGGAAGTGCTTATATTTACGAAAGTGCATCTGATCATAGCTAAATTGTCCCAATTATCTCAAAATCACAGCAAAGAGATTTGCTTCTCACATCCTGTCTATAATTTATCTTCATAAGTAGTATATAATTATATATTTATATAATTAGTGTAACTTCTCTCCTTTTACTCTTACCATCCTTCTCCTTTAAATCTTTCCCTTCCCCAACTACCCTCTCGAGCTCTGCTGTTTAAGAGTGGTCCGCAGACCAGCAGCATCGGCATCATCCAGGAGTTTATTGGAAATGCAAAATCTCAGGCCCACCCAAGACTTACTGAATCAGAATTTACATTTTAACAAGATCCACCCCCAAGATTTGTACTGAGACTAAAATTAAGAAGCACTGCTCTGGGCTTGCTAGAAAGGATTTCCACTCTCACAGTCTATTTCTCTTGTCCTTACTCTTTACATCTCTTTACTGGTCTTAAGGTTAACAAGGTTAGAAAGCATCTTAGAAATCACTGATTCCAAAACTTTCATTTTACAGATAAAGCAAACTATAAGTAAGTATTAATATCTAGCACCGGGACCTTGCATGAAAAGGCCCTCAATAAATGACAAGTTGTAAGACAAAGGCCAGAGGAGAAACTGAAGCTGAAAGAGGTTAAGGACTTACACAAGTTCCCGTAGGTAATTAGTTGCAGGGCCAAAACAACAATCTATGTCTCATGCTGACTCTGAAGTCCAATGCTCTTTCCAATACTTAATGCTACTAGCAAGACATGGCCAGAGTTTCTGAGAGATTCCAGGTCTCCTCACTCCTCATTGGGATGTGTGGGAGAGTATGTCTCTTGTGACTGGGTATATGTGCACACATCAACACACACATGCCTAGCTCTGGAGTTATTTGCAGAGGGCCAGTTTTAACAATCGAAAGCATAAAAATACAACTTTTACAAACATGGCATATATTTTTTCAGTTTAAGGTCAAATTTCCTTTTCTATATTCTTCGATCATCTTTGCTTCTGTGAAAAATATCCGAGTCCCCTGAGAGGTGGGGACCAGGAAGTAACAGGTAAAGGTCATATGAGGTCAATTCAAAGCATGACACAAATGGCCTTAACCAGGTTGGGCATTATTACTTGAATTGGCCACTGTTCATTTTCCCCTACTTCTTTTCTTTTATGTTCCTCTTCCTCTTTGTCACCCTCTTCCTGTTCCATTGCCCACTCTTCCTTTTCTTTAACTGCCACAGAAAAGACAAAGTTGAAAAGTTACATGTATAATGCCTGACACTCTTTGGGAGGAAAGTAGTACATAAATTATTACAAGTAATAATTTATAATTCTATAATATTTTAAATTTTGTACCAAGTATTTCTACGAAGCATTTTCATACAGCCATCATAATCCCATAAGGTCAAATGCTTTCAATAATGATAGTAAATATAAAGACTGACTCCACATAAGAGCATTCTCTGGACATGGTAAATCTGTTTACATTTTCTCGATTGATAATATATTATGAAAAGTTGTAAAAAGAGAAAAGTATTCAAGCAATAAGCCCAAGAAATGAACAGCAGAAAAGGCAACACCACAACTTTACCTTTAAAAAAACAAAATACTCAGTTTTAAAGTGGGTCAAAAAAGAAAAATATTGTAAAGCTCAAAAATGAATGCTTAACATCAAAATATTGTGGTGTTAAAGGCAATGGATTAAATCATGTCTTATCAAAGACCAGAAGAAAGTGATAGGCATGTAAGTGATCCACAGTATAACTAGCCAGCAAGTCAGTAAACAGAGAGCTTTAATGATTTAAACGACTGGGTAATTCCTTATTCAGTATCTTCCTTTCAACTAACATTTGAGTATAAAATACACTTAACTGTGATTAATGGGAGCACCTGAGGTTGCAAAGTTTATACTACAACAGAAATAAGTCTACTGAAATACAGCATTCGTTGTAAGGATATTATATATTGCTAACCTTAATTATAAAGGGCTCAAAAATTAGAATTTTCTGAGTCTGTAAACTCCTTCTTGGGTAAAATGCAGTAAAACATGAGTAAATGAAAGACTACTAGCATCTTATAAATAATTACTGAAAGTATTAGATTACTCCCATTAACAGAAAAGATGAATTAAACAGTAGATTAGACACAGATAAAAAGAGAATTAGTTAACTAGAAGTTAAAGCTGAATAAATTACCTACAACGCAGCTCATAAAGACAAGGAAATGGAAACTAAGACAAGAGGGTTCAAACACACTGAGAATAAAATGAGAAAGTGCAACATATGTCTGTCTAGAATCCTAGAAAGATAGAAGACTGATAGTGAGCAAGAGGCAAGGGCTGAAATTTTTTTTAGAATTGGTTAAAGACAGAAATTTCCAGACATCAGAAAGACAACATAAAAGCAGGGTAAATAAATTCACATCTGTATATAATGTTGTGAAACTACAGAATATCAAAGACAAAAAAATCAGCCAGAGAGAAAACAACCACATTATCTATCATGAGTTTGACAACAGATTTCTCAACAGCAACAATGAATGTCAGAAGACAGTCATAGAATATCTTCCAAGTATTGAGAAAAATGATTTAACACAGCATTATATATGCAGAAAAACAATTTTTCATAAATAAGAGATTAAAATGAATCCAGTTTCAGACTAAAAACAGTAAATGTATCAGTTTTCGAACTTCACTAAAAAAGCTTCTAAGAAAACACTTAAAGAAAAATGACCCCACAAGGAAAATATGAAATGTAAGATGAAATAGTAAGAAAGAATCTGGTAAACCTCAAAGATCTAAATAAACACTGTATATTAATAATAATGACTAATTCATAGGTTTATAAAACTAAAAGATTGGTGTGCAAGAAAATGTTTAAGTTTGAAGACAGATGATCAAAATCAGTATTCTAAGGTCCTTGTATTGTATTGTCTTGTCAGAAGTCCTGACATCATTATCTATGTATCTTATATTTAACACACACCTGAGTACTCAATATTTCTTAAACTAGCCAGGCATTTTTACAACTCTTTATCCTCAGTTATGCTGAATTTAAGCACTAGACTTAGAACCAGATGACCTCTGTTTGCTCACAAAGGGAATATCTCCCAACAAATCTATGTTCATCTTCACAAGAACCCCATGTTCATCCATTTAATACCCTCACTAATATACTAAGTTCTTGTGATGTATCAAGCACCGTTCTAGACACTAAGGGGAGAGAGAGAGAGATGAACAAGACAGCTAAGAGACCCTCCCCCAGTAGTTTACATTCTATCAGTTGGAGACACTAGACAGGGAAAAAAAAAAAGATAATTTCAGATTATGGTAGGTACTTTAAAGAAAAGAGATTAAGACATATGAGGGAAAGTAATGAAAAGATGGAGGGAGATAAGAGATCAAAGCAACTTTGCCAAAGATCATGTAATAGTGGTAACTCAAATCGAGCTCCTTCTAATTCCAAATCTCCTGGTCTTTCTACTATAGAACACTCCTCTTTTTTTTTTTTTTAAAGATTGGCCCTGGGCTAACACCTGTTGCCAATATTTTTTTTCTTCTCCCCAAAAGCCCCCAGTACATAGCTGCATATTCCTGCTGCAGGCCTTTCTAGTTGTACTATATGGGACGCCACCTCAGCATGGCCTGATGAGTGGTGCTAGGTCTGTGTCCATGATCAGAACCAGCGAGATCCTAAGCTGCTGAAGCACAGCGCGCAGACAATCACTTGGCTACAGGGCTGGCCCCAACACTACCCTTTCACCTCTTTGTGGAAGGACCTAAGCAGTGAAACGTGCAGATCAAATACCCTTTTGTATACCCCCTGGTAGAAGTGATCATTCTCTTTATCTGGTCTCAATAGTGCAACTGATTTACATGTCTGTTATGGCACTTACAAGTTTTCTTAGCTGTGCATTAGTCTGTACATCCCAAATGATTGTAGGCTCCCTAAGAGTAGGGACATTTGTCATTCATTACTTTTGGACTTTCAGACCTTAGCTGAGTACCTGGGACACAGTAAATCTCAACACCTTTTTGTTCTTCAACTCAATGATGATATTCATTTTAAATATATTGAAATAAGTACTATTTATTTATATAAACTGTATCTTCTTCAATTAAAGATTTGGGCATGCTTTAAAAGAAACAAGAATAAATAATGGAGTATCAAGCCAAATCACCATAGTAATGATCTGATGGAGATGGATAGAAAGGAGCTGAAATTTTCAAGGGGCAGAAGAGAGATTCTCTAGTGGAGAAAGGAAAGGCAGAGATCGGGATGAGAAGGGACATGGCCATGGGTCATATATTATAATTACCTTGGCAGGATTTTCAAACTATACACGCTGTTCCTTACTATGGAGGCAATGGGACTGAGCTATGACTCCCATCCATGGTTAAGAACTGCCTCCTGAATGAGTCATTATATTGAGGTAATAAGTTATTACTTCTCAGGTATCTTGGGATGGAAAAGAATACTAAGAACCACTGGGCTAGAGGGTACATGCAGCTAAAGATAAAGACCTAGTTGCCTTCTACATAGAAGAATCGAAACCTATTAGAGCAAAAGAAAAAGCACAGACAGAAGAGATCTGATTAAAAACAAAAGGAAACACAAAACAAACATGAGAATGTCAATATCTAAGACATAAGAAAAAGAGAAGCCAGGAAAACAGACAGAAAGGTAGAGGAGCAGTTAGAGAGGAAGGAGGAAACCGAGACAGCAAAATAAAGAGAAACCAAGGTGGGAGTTTTAAGAAAATACTTAAAGGAAAATGATCCCACAAGGAAAATATGAAATGTAAGAGGAAATAACAAGAAAGAATCTGGTAAACTTTGTAAGCTAAGTCAACAGTGTATATTATCAATAATGTACAGAAGGTGCTGACGTGACAAATGCTGAAGAGAGAATGAAGAAGACGAAGTTGAGAAAGGCTCTGAAGAATCATTAGCTGGGAGTTCAATGGTGACGTAGGAAGAGGACGCTACCAAGGAGTCTTAAAGGAATCAGAAGAGGGTGGAAAAGACAAATCCGTGAAGAAAAGAGATATAGTCTGCAGAGAACTTAAGAGTCTTCTCAGCAACATACACAAAGATTCAACTGCAAAGGACAACTGATAGCAATTACTTAATTCTGACACTTGAACAGCACTGGGTCCAATGACGGTGCCTAAGAAAAGAAGAGTACTGATCTACATACTAGGAAGCTATTTCAATGGAACAATTTTTTCAAGTACAGTTGTGTTTTCAAGTAGTATTATTATTATGATTGTTAGGATGATCTCACCATCAACAAGGCTGAAGTTTTGTTGTTTTTTTTTAAATGAAGCACTTTATCTATTAAAACTTAACTGAACCATAAGACATTATCCACCATGTGACATTCTCAGAAAAATTCCAATCATATGATTAAATGCCCCTAGAAGGAATTCAACGTAAAAAGTAAAACGAAATAACATGCACATCTTTAACTCAGTCATACCTTCTTTATGGTTCTTTATTCTTTACTTGGTACCATCCTTCATGCAAACCACTATACATAACAACTGAAATAGATTATAACCTCCCAAAATAATGGATTCTAAGACAGGTAACAGTCATAAACTAATGCCCAATGTCTACTGACATTACAAGAGAAAATCCAGCCCCTCCTCATCCCAGGGGAGGTGACAATTTAATGGAGATAAGTTAAACAAATATTCCACTGTCAATACATAAAAAACCAACAGTATACAGTTAAACTCATCTGAAATATACATAATCAAGAATGCAACTAGTAGCAGTTATGCAAAGCCATTTGTTTATATAAATCAGATGGAAAATAACTTAAAAGGATATTTTTAGGATACTTTCAATGAAGGAGGAAAAGAGAGTGATTATGAACAAGACATTGTATTGGGAAAGGTAAAAGTAAGCCATCCAGGTGGGACCAATTATTCCAAAATCTGAGCAGCAAAAGTTATTTGGTCCTGTTGGGTGATATTATATGTGGTTTTTCTTATACTTGAAAGAATGTGAACCCACATGTCACATCATTTAAAAATCTTCCAGGGGCCGGCCCAGTGGTGCAACGGTTAAGTTCGCACGTTCCAATTCCGCGGCCTGGGGTTCGCCGGTTTGGACCTAGGGGGGCAGACATGGTACTGCTTGGCAAGCCACGCTGTGGTAGGTGTCCCACACATAAAGCAGAGGAAGATAGGCATGGATGTTAGCTCAGGGCCAGTCTTCCTCAGCAAGAAGAGGAGGATTGGCAGCAGAAGATAGCTCTGGGCTAATCTTCCTCCAAAAAAAAAAAAAGAAAAATCTTCCAGAGGGCCTGATTGCCTTCATTAAATTTTGCAATCTCCTGGTGTCCCAGGGCCTGCCCCTTCTTACTTCTTTTGTTCATCCCATGCCACTCCCTCTTCTACAAGTCCCACTCTAGAAGGCTAACTGCCTGCGGCACACACCATGTTGCTTCATGCCATAAGTCTTTGCTCATGCTTTTCCCACTGTCGAAAGCATGTGCCGTATTCTTCTTCACTTGGATAACACCTATCACTTTTGGAAGACAGCTCTCAAGTCCCATCTCCTCGAGGAGTCAATCTCAGAGTTCAAGGAGCTCCATCCACCCTACCATCTTCAAGTGGACAATGCTGATTCCTCTTTGAGCACTCGGTTAACACCATTTCTTTGATGTTCTCCTAAAGCTAGGTGAAGTGCCTCTCACCTCTGTGTTCACTCAGCATCTCCTTCAGGAAACTCAGCCCATTATTTTATAATTCTCTATATCTATTTCTGTAGAGTGTAGGCTCTTATAAAAGCAAGAGCAAAACTTATTCAGCTTTGTGCATCTCATACCTAGCAAAGGGTTGACATATCATAGGTGCTACCCACTAAAATGTAAGCTTCACAAAGACAGGGATTTTTGTCTCTTTTGACCTGCTGATGTACCCCCAAGCATACAGAACGGTGCCTGGTACACAATGACCGCTCAATGAATATTCACTAATTTATGTTTAAATAAATATTTCCTAAACTGAAATGAGCTGGATGATTGAAAGACATCCAGTCTTTCTAAATGCTCTCAAGTCCCCCAACTTAGAAGTGTAAGATGTACATAACATTGTAAACCAGTTATAAATATATATACACAGCTGGAGAGTTCTATATTTACAGACAAGGAAAATTATCTGGGCAAGTGAAAAGCCTAGAATGGAATCCATCAGTTACTTTATAAATGAATAAACACTCTAAAAGAGAGTCTAAGGAAATACAGAAAGAACTTTAAGGGAAGTCTTTTTTAAAATGAATTTGTGCTAGACAACTTACTGAGCAATGGTTTTTTGTTGTCTCAATGGTTATTCCTCAAAGAAAAGGCATTGTTTCCTTATTAGATATTCTAGGGAAGTTAAACGAGATTAAAAGATTTTAATTCTCTTTCCTGAAAGGAACATTGTACCAACCAGATCATAAATGTCAAATTAACAAAGCTTTCACTTATTTGTATTCAATTAATCTAATAGAGTCAAGTTTCTATTAGTGAGTACCACAGTTAAGCTTGTGTCTCACTTATTTAGTTTTTCAAAATGGTGCACTGGTTTTGGTTATCCTACTGGAATACAGCTTTTCTTTTGTCAAGGTCTTTTGTCACCAGCTTTTCATACAATAACTGCAGAGGTGGTCGTTTCACCAGTAAATATGAGAAAAGTACAAAGAAAAGTAGAGACACATCAGAGTCTTTTGGGCCTTTGGTTTTTATTTTAACCTTGAACTAAGTCTACATTACTTCCTTTCAAAGATCTGAGAATTATTTGTACTTGAAGCCGAGTTTTAAAAGTGGCTTCTAACACAAGGGATAAGATATATTTAAATCTCTAAAGATGAGAAAATAAAAAGCACATTTCCCAGATCCCAGGGAAAAGAATCATTAAATCTGAAATAGTAGGGTTGTCTTCAGGCAACTACCGAAGATCAGAAGGAAAAGAAACTGAATGGAACAGACACTAGACTCACACTTACTGCCCTATTTAGTCTAGAGCTTGTTAATTCAAAGAGCACAGGAAAAATAACATCCTTACAGTAAAATGCCTAAATTCTCAATTAACTAAAATAGTGCTTCTGCGGTCAACGGTATTTGAAAAGGAGTTAAGGCAAAAATGTGCACAGCATATACACAGAAAGTTTTCACTAGAGGAACAAAGAGAAATTATGGTCCATATAATGCCATTTTTTATAACTCCTGCTTGCTGATCAGGAAAATAGTTTTAAATGCAAACATTCCAGGGTCAGCCCAGTGGTAGAGTGAAGTTTGTGCGCTCCGCTTTGGCAGCTGGGGATTTGTGGGTTCGGATCCTAGTTACAGACCTACCCATCGCTGATCAAGCCATGCTGTGGCGGTGTCCCACACACAAAAATAGAAGAAGATTGGCACAGATGTTAGCTCAGCAACAACCTTCCTCAAATAAAAAGAGGAAGATTGGCAACAAACATTACCTCAGGGCCAATCTTACTCACCAAAAACAAAACAAAAATGCAAACATCTCATTTCCCAGATTATACATCTAAACTTCACTTACCACTTAAGTCATTCACTTATTCACTTACCCTCTCAAAGCTCATTAAGTACCTGCAACATGCAAGGTTTTGTGGGAAGGCAAAGATGCTTTACTCAGCTTAGGCTTGGATAAGAAAGATTATGAACACAAGGTGGCACGGTATTTGCCTGGTAAAGAGGATTTGTTTTTCCTTTGGGCCATCATAGCATCCTAAAATGTTTTGAGTTTGAATGCCTTCAGCTAGAGGATGCTCTTTCTAGTGTGCAATTACATCTTGAACACCAAGCTCCTTCACACACATACACACATCATCAGCCTGGCCCCTGAAGGCTTTGAGCTTTGGACTCCTGAAGTAAATGAGTAAGAATAGCTCCTTTATAGTCCACAAAGTCCTATTATATACCTTACTTCATCTTATATTTTATTATCCCCCTTTTAGGGATGAGGAACCAGAAACTCAAAAAGTGATTTCTCCGAGGTCACACAGCCAGTAAGTCATGGATCTGAGAGAAGTTCTTTTCATTTCTTGGTCCATGCATTTTGCTTACACTATGCCAGAAGTGGCTAAAACATGGTTCTCTGAGTAATGAAGTGATGGGGGTGAGGCCTCCGAATGTCAGGAGAGATGCCTGCCGGTAGGGAAGTTTTCAGATAAGGCTTTTAACTAAGAGGCATTTTGATGAAGGGGCAAGACTTCCACAGACTGACATGAAGTACGATGTTTCAAAATGGTAAAAATAGAAGGAGCAAACTGACAGAAGCTGGAAAGGGCAAGACATATTTAGGACACATCAACTGGGGAGAATTAGGATATAAAGATGGAAAGGTAAGTTGAAGTCCTAATAGCAAAGACCTAGAACAGGAAAAAAAGGAGTTTACATTTTATTTGGTCAACTAAGGGGAGGCACTAAAAGATTTACAGTTAGAGTCAAAAGGGTTGCAAGGATCCCATCAGTTTGAGAAGAGTGGATGATGGTTTGAAAGAAAGTAGAGAAGGAAAGACTAAAAAAGGAGAATAGTTAGGCTATGTTGATGCCCAAGAGATTGAACTAGAGAATTGGGGAAAAATATATGGATTACTAATTGACCTCCTTAAAAACATTCATTTTGCTTGAAAATTGTAAAATTTACCTGGTGATTCCTAAAACTATGGTCAAAAACATTAACAAAATGTCAGTCTCTAGGATGAATTCACATTCCACTAGAAAGATGAGAGAGAGGAGGGTGGGGAAACAGAAAAGCACCCTGGACCAGGCATTAGGAGACTGACCCTCATTCTGCCTCTTAGTAGTTAGGTGAGTTACTTATCTTCTCAGAACCCTAACTTCCTCCCTTGAAAGGTGGGTACAGCAAACCTGTTGTGCTTCAGAAAATTGCATACTACCATGCAAAGGTGACAACTGCGACATTACAGTTATTGTTGAAGTCTTCAGTACTGACATGAATAGAGAAAAACTCTAAATACTTAAGCAACAAGTTGACTCTGTTTCATTAACCAATGCTTACAAAGCCATCAGAGGAATACCACTAAAATCTATTATCAGCATTTTTAAAAGAAAGGCATAAGCAATTCGGGTTATCATTTTTTTTTATTTCAGAGAGCACGATTTGATTTACTTCCATGTTTAATGCAACGGGAAAATCAAATTAGGAAGTACACATAAGTCAGAAATTACTTTAAAGTTTTTACAGCTAGCTAAATTTATTAAAACCTATAATTTATTAGTACAGAAATTAATTTAGTAATTCCAAAAAAGTAATATACTTTATATTAAAAAATCCATATATCAACAAGAAGTGTAAGTTCACAGCTTTAGAAAAAGAAGCACTATTGTTAGATGAACAAGTAAGACCTGTAATTCAGGTCTGATCTTTGCCTTACAAACACGTTTTCTCCACTGTGTAGTTAGCCCAATTAATGAATTCTATTTCAGCTATTCTGGTTATAAAAATTACTTTTTTTAACTGCTCGATCAATTATGTGACATCTTATATATTAGCAAAGACACAAACGTGGCAATGAATTACAGGTTTGATTAAAATTAATGCCACTTTCATTTCTAATAATATACATTCTGAAAATCTATTTTAGAATTTTAGTTGATATAAAAAGTATAGGCTTAACACCAATTCCCAGAACATGTTGATCGCAAACACATTTTTATCAAATTTATACGGAAGTAAACTGATTCTCACCTTCATTTAAAAATTATATATTTTTATATATATAATGTGGAGGGAAAGGTGGGGAAAAAGGAATACCAATCTGACTCTACTACAGAGTAAGTGAAGAAAGGTACAAAATTAAAATGACAAGAGTTACAGTTCACCATACAACATTTGAAAAATGTAAGTCTAATGGTAATATTAAGAGTATAAAGAATGTGAAATGCTCATTTACCATGTATTAAATTAAAAACATAATGACTACATAATAAAACAGTATGTGTGAAAAACCAATCTGATTTCACACTTAGAATACATTAAAAAAGAACGATCTGAAAATATTCAGATAAAGATTTAAAAAGCGTATCTGGAGATTAATAAGGGAAGATGTCTCTGCAAGACACAGAATATAGCTGATTATTTGTGCTTCTTTTTAATGCCACTTTTGGGTTACTGTTATCAACAGAAAATAAAAGCAGGCTCCCAATATGATCAATAGCTGATCCTGGTTCAAATGGGTGTTTCTCTTCTTTGTACCGACCACAGACATGAGATGATGGCACAACCCCATGTATCTTTCTCTCCCCCCTCTTTGATTGAAAAATGGATCTACGACAACAATCATCTAACAACCTCCTAAGTGTTGGTTTTATGAATCCGGCCCTTACTCAAGAAGTTACATTGAAAAGTCTTTTAATCTCCTTCTGAAAAGAATTTACAGGATTGCATTTAAGTTCAAGTTCAAGGGTATTAAAATGTACAAAGGAGAGTGAAAAAGGTGCTAGGTTATAGATTTTAACTTCTTAACTAGAAAACGGACTCAAAATAGATTTTCTAATTTACAATGAATCAAAAGAGAAAACATTAGACCATAGCAAAAGTGGCACAAATGTATCAAAAACCAAATGAATAAACATTTGAGGAGATTTATTATTAGAAATCGCAATAAATTTTGGAAAGATGAATTGATTTTAGTTAAAAGGTATAACTGACAATTTATTGGGCGGGAAGATGCATTATTTTCCAATTGTTATCCATCTACAGTAAAACTGATTTGTGTCCTATTGTATTTTATGAAAAAGGAGAGCGCAACTTTCACTGATTTAGATTAAATGTATTAATCATAACCAGGCACTGTGAACTATATATCTACTATTAAAGAAGATTTTTGACATTTAATTCTGTAGCAATATTTTGGCTCTGTACCACTCTTCCTAAATTCAATTCCTGCTACAGTTGGCAGATTTCTCCCTTTTAATTTTATGAGGCTTAAAGTAGCATTTAACCACCCATGCGGTAAATAATGCGGGATTAGAAATATTTAGTGTTTTGTTTCCCTTTCAAGAGTGGTAATCCATCAAATCCAAAAATGTTCTCTAAAATTTTTCTATATTTTTGGCAATCTCTAATATATGAGACCATAAAACCTATAAAATTAAATAAAAGGCATTACACGGCCAGAATAGGTCTGCTTTTCTAAAGAACTGCATAACCTAAAAGAGCAGGTAAAGGCCCCTTTGAACCAGAAACGTGGAATCCTTATTGAAAAACAAAACAAAATAAAATGAAAAATAGGGATTAAAACACGACGCTTGATTAGAATCTTTTAATTTTGTTCCCTCAGGTAATGAATCTTAATGAGAGTGCAAATAATTTCGAAGCAGTTTAACCACTTCATATCCAACTAAACCACATACTATTGCAAGACGAAGTATTAGAGTAACATAGGAAAACAATGATTGAACACCTAGACGTGCTAGATGTTTCCCTAAGTGCTTCATAAATGCAAAAATAACTTCCAAGTTTAGTACATCCTGTGACGTACATCTGCTCCCAACAAATAAGCTTAATTCATAATTTTTCCATACAAGTGAGGCACAAGACAAAAATAAACTGATTAATCTACAGAAGTTAATATTTCTAAGTATAATTTAGCACAATTATAAAATATTTTTATATTTAACATGTGAGCTTAAAAATAATTAAAAACTACAACTGAAAAGTATATTCTGTTCTTAAATCAAAATAACCACCGGAAGTAAAACTGACTTTAAACAAAATCAGATTCCAGTTTTTAAATTTTAATTTATAGGAAATGTTACTTTTGATTATTAATAAATCCAAATGATTCCAACAATCACACTGCAACTGCATGCAATACTTTGAGATACATCAAAGTAATAAAGTAACCTGTCAAATGAGTAATTATCTATATTTAATCTATATATAAAACAAATGGCCCAGAAATGAGTCGTCTGTAATTCACTCAAGACACATTGATGCCATATATTCATGGTTAGAACATCTAATTTCTTCATACATATTCATATCTTAATTCACTTTTAACGAAGTTTATGATTAGGATTGTTGTGAAAATAAGTGTACAGTCTCATAATGGCTAAATGAAATTAAGGATTACCTACCAGAAATAAAATAAGAAGGAAACGTGTGCATACGCGTGTGGGTACGCACATGGGTATGTGTGCGCGCGTGTGTGTGTAAAGGCCCCTTTTTCATATATAAAGTGTCTGCTTTGCCCTTCTTGCCCTTCACAGTGCTACACTGTGGAGCTGGGAGTTATATGCTGGGAAAAATAAGAGGAAAGAAAATTCATTCAGTCAGCTAGCCAGCCAGCAGCTTTAAGGAACGTTCCAATGGAAAGTAAAGGCATTTCAATAACAAACATATGATATGATATATACAATAAGGTGTTAATAATGTGTTAGTAATATATATAATACATACAATAATTTGTTGAGCAAACAAGATGACTCTGAGATTACGTTCAATCAAGGAATCAGATTAATTTGTATTTCCTATAAACAGTCAATTCTAAAAGTTGGGCATGTACTAGTGTTTTAAGAAGCTATATGAGGAAGTAGGATTAGGGAAAAGTGATATTAATAAATATGAAAAAGGCTAATGACAAACTTGTAGCATAAATTAATTACTTCAATACAATTTGCAACAATTTAAAAGGGTAAACTAAGAATTCAACAATGAAAACTCCTGAATCTTTCCTCAAAATAAGAACCCAATCAAAACTTGAAATGGACAACTTCTACAAGTTGATAAGAAATTTAAGTTTCAAGCCTCCTGGTATTTTCAAAAGGTATTCAAAAAAGCAAAATCACTGTAGCTCTAGCTAAAAATATAGAAAAGAGTATAACTTCTGAAAATTTTCATTTGTAAAAAAGGTCTGGAGTTCAAAAGACCTGGCTCTGATCCTTCTTTTTGAGGAAGATTAGACCTGAGCTAACTGCTGCCAATCCTCCTCTTTTTTGCTGAGGAAGACTGGCCCTGAGCTAACATCCGTGCCCATCTTCCTCTACTTTATATGTGAGACACCTGCCACAGCATGGCTTGCCAAGCGGTGCCATGTCTGCACCTGGGATCCAAACTGGCAAACCCCGGGCTGCCAAAGAGGAAAGTGCGCACTTAACTGCTGTGCCATCGGGCTGGCTCCTGATCCTTCTTAATGAAGCTCACTCTTCGAAAACCACTATGAATCCATAAAATGGGAGTTACAATAATACTTACATCACAGGATGGATGGAGATGTAAAGGTGCTTTTTACAAAATATTAAATGCTATTTAAATATTTATTGCTGTCACTAACCTTTTTGGATATGAAGAAAATCTAATTGATACGTAACAGAAAAATTTACCTTCAAAAAAATTGGAGAAAGAAAACATTTAAATGTCAGCAAGGATCTAATACGTTAAATCAACAGGTACCAAAGGATAGGAGAGAAAACGTAGGTGAGGTGGAAGGAGAAGAGCTGACGGGAGGGATGGACAGCATATCTACATGATGAAAACTATTACACTGAAAAATAAAACATACATTCAAGTCAACAGATTTAACTTGATCAACCAAACAGAATAATGATCTGCCCAATATATTCTTTAAATTGACCAAACTGAGAGGTATTATTTTAGTGGGCCATTAGGCTTATCTAATTTCTTACAAATTAAACATTAAGTGGAGGGCCAGCCCCATGGCCGAGAGGTCAAAGTTCCGCATGCTCTGCTTCGGCGGCCCGGGTTCGTGGGTTCAGATCCCAGGTGCAGACCTCCACCACTCATCAGCCATGCTGTGGAGGCATCTCACATACAAAGCAGAGAAGACTGGCACAGACCTTAGCTCAGGGCTAATCTTCCTCAAGCAAAAAAAGAGGAGGATTGGCAATGGATGTTAGCTCAGGGAGAATCTTGCTAACAAAACAACAAAAATTACGTGGAAATACATTTTTACCCTTGAAGGGGAGGCTGTATAGCTTGATGGTTAATTCCTTGAGGACTGGGCCACAGGGTCAGAGTTTTAAATCCTGACACTGTCAGTTACTAGCTGTGACCTTGAAGAAGTCATTTAAGCCATCTGTCCCTGTTTCCTCATTTATAAGACGGAAAGAATAATATTTACCTCAGTAGGCCTTTTTTGAACATTAAATTAATTAACATACATAAAGAGACTAGAACACCACTGGGCAAATAATGATAACTCAATAAACGTCAGCTAACATAATTACTAGCAATCAAACATTTGTCCTTTAATATTAGTTACATAAAATAAAACCTCATATGAGAAATAAACCATTTAATAATATACTATAATGAAATATTATGCCACCAAACAAATGAATGAAAAAATAAGTATAATGTATAATCTCTCAGACATTCTTTTAAAGGGTAAAAACCAAGGCACAGAGTGACAGATGCTGTATTTGCACAGATGGGTGTGGGAGGAATTGGGTATAGGGCAAAGACTCTCCACTGGATACTTTTTGTCCTATTTGACTTTTAAAACCGATGTATCTATTACTTTTTATTTTTTCCTGAGGAAGATTCACCCTGAGCTAACATCTGTGCTGCTCCTCCTCTGCTTTCCAGGTGCGTCGCCATCACAGCATGGCCGATGAGTGGTGTAGGTCTGTGCCCGGGATTCGAACCTGTAAATCCAGCCTGCTGAAGCAGACAGTGCTGAACTTAACTACTACACCACAGGGCCAGCCCCCTCTATCACTTTTTTAAAAAATGAAAATTAAAAGAGGGCACTAGGTAGGACTTACCAGTAAACATAACCCACTGATCATATGTTTATTTCATCTCCCTCCCAAAGCCCCACTCAAATGCCAATAAAAGAATAAAAAGGTCTAACTCCACCAGGACAAAGAGAAAAGGAAAGGAGATCCCACCCGACAAGATATGTCGTCACAATCTAAGAAGATGAAAATCAAATGATGTGCGGCCGCCTGCTCAGCTTTCTCTAGCGCAATGGGGTAGGGAAAGCGTGGAAATAAAAAGTAAGCTGATGGAAACAGCAGACTCCAAAAAGGTTCAGAAATTGGAGGATCCAGATACCTCTTAAACAGGGAATTGGTGGAAAGTCCATTTTTTAAAAAAAAGTTGATCCCCGATCCCAGTCCTCAGCTACACATTCATATTACGTTGCTACCCCCACCCTAGATCCCAGCAGAAGCTCAAAGTTTACTATACAAAAACGTTAAACTAGAAAGGGGTCCTATCTTTGGGCCACATGATACACCCTTACCAAAATTAGAAGAATTTGTCAAAGTCTGCACACCGAATGCCCCGTCCTCTGCTTTGCAATCAGAATGCTGGCTAGTGGACTCCATCACTGCCCCATCCCACCCCAAATGCGCTGAGGCAGGAGATAACTTATGAGATTATTTCAAAGGGAAATCCCTAGGATAGCAATATTTAAGGATTCTCCAAGCAAAAGGTAAGCAAGCCTTATGTCGGCACCTAGGTACCCAATCAGCTTTCTCTCTCTCTCTTTTTTTTTGGTGAGGAAGATCATCCCTGAGCTAACACCTGTGCCAATCTTCCTCTATTTTTTTATGTGGGATGCCACCACAAGCATGGCTTGATGAGCAGTGTGCAGGTCCGCACCCGGGCTCTGAATCAGCAAACCCTGGGCCACAGAAGCGGAGCACACAAACTTAACCACTACGCCACTGGGTCGGGCCCCCAATCAGCTTTTTAGTGCTCTCTCAAATGGAGTCTTCTCTGCTACCACATCATGAAATACATTAAAAGGACAAATGAAAAACAATGAAGGGGCTGGCCCAGTGGTGTAGTGGTTAAGTTCACATGTTCCACTTTGGCGGCCCGGGGTTTGCAGGTTCAGATCCCAGGCGTGGACTTACATACGGCTCATCCAGCCATGCTGTGGCGGTCAACCCATGTACAAAATAGAGCAAGACTGGCAGGGATGTTAGCTCAGGGATAATCTTCCTCAAGCAAAAAGAGGAAGATTGGCAACAGATGTTAGTTTAGGGCCAATCTTCCTTACCAAAACAAAACAAAACAAAAAAACAATGAAGAACTTAGATACTAATATTGGTAGGAAACAATGTTACTTAAGGTTGCACTGGCAACATAACAAGTGGGGGAAAAGTCCCTAAGAAACATAGGGTCATACCCAGTAAATCCCTATCAAGACTTTAAAAATTATTAAGCACATACTATGTGCTAGGAGCTGGACTCTGTCATTGGGGTACTCCACGTGCTTGGGGATACAATTCAAACAAAAGAAGATGAATAACAGTATAAAACAGAAAGGGTGCCCATCAATGAATGAAAGAATGGCAGAGACGGCAAGTGTGATGCCATTTCAGAAGAAGGAGCGATTTGAAGTGTGAAGAGTTGGGGAAGGTTCTGAAGCAAAAGTATAGAACTTGAACTGTTTCTTGAAGGACACGCACCTAACAGTGAGAAGATGGGTGCACTGCTGTGAGTAAAGCTATAGGAGGAGTCAATGTGGCAGAATATAGCACAGCTGAAAGAGGGGTGGGGGTGATGTGAACCTAAGACCATCTGGAAAGGAGTGAAGAATCATAGGTCATGCATGAGCAGAGAAGGCAGAAGGGAACACACCCAGATTTTACGGTAAACTACTTTATGAAAGTATTTCTTGGCTAACCACATTTTTATAAACTGTTTACTTGGAGTTACATGCGATATGGATTAGAGGCAGGAAGACTGGAAGAAAGACAGACCAGGGAGAAGACTTGTGTCCTATCAAATGTAAGGTTATGAGTAACTACCCTAGGGCAGTGACAGACGAAACTGGAAAGAAGAGGCTAATATGACAGATAAAGAAAAATCAGATTCAGATGCGTAGACGTAGAAAGAGTGGAGGAAGACAAAGATAACACACAAAACTAAAATTTAAACTGAGGAATGAAAAACCACTTAGGTTCAGTGCTTCTTTAACAAATGCTAGGTCTCTTTTCTCTGTCTTTCCCAATTAATTTTTACTCATCAAACTGTAAAGTACTTGAAGACAAAGACATATCTGGCTCATTTTGTATTCCCAGCCCTTCCCACACTGAAGACATCATAAGCCCTCATTACACGTGCATACAACAGAACCAAGAAATCTATGCCTGAAAACACAATTAAGCCACACATCAAGTTTCTGAGACAAATGTAATGTATTCTTATTCATCCAACAAATGACACAAAATACTCCTTCAAAATATTTTTCTGGATCAAAACATTAGAAGCATCTATCAAAGATATATGTAAATGAAATAGAATGAGATGAAATCAAATAACTGCTTAGTTTTTAAAGACTAAGTAGTTTTCAAAGGAGTATTTCTAGACCATATACCTCAAAATCTATAAAAATCTGAAAGACCTCAAAAAGACCAAGTACACAGTATTAAATATGACTAGAATTATATTGCCACCTAAACACGCTTGCAAGTTCAGAACTGTATTGACCTCGAACCCTATAATGGTGAGCTGTCTATAACCAGCCATCAGATGTAAATATGAAGTTCCAAGAGGAAGATGCTATGCAGTTAACGGCACAAATCATCACTTCGTAGGTATATAAAGAAATCAGTAAACTTCTACTTTATTCCTCCCTTAAGTACTGGTCAATATTTTAGACAATTATGATTTTAACAACAACAATTTTTAAGTTCTATTGGCTTAAAATATCTATAAATACCTGTTGGCACCTATCGCTGGTTTGTCAGAATCCCCTTGCCCGGATGACAGGCAACAAACATCTGGTTGGCATTTGCAAACTATAGTAAAGGGAACCCCTTTTATTTATATGACTTCTTTGTGAATTCTCAGTTGTTCAAATTGACCTTCAGTTGGAGGATGTGCAGGTGACTTCAACAGAGAAAGCGCTTGTTAAATATTATTTGGAAGTGTTCTACCCATCACTGATTCTGAACTTTTCTGATATGAGGTATCTGGCATATCTAAAGGCAAATTAGAAAAGTGAGTTTTACAGACCATCAGAATAATTCTATCAGCAACATAAAAGGCAGAAAACCAGAGTCGAAGCTTCGAAGAAAGTGAAATGTTTGCAGCATTTCTATTTCCCCGGTTTTGCTGAAAAGAAAAAAAAGGAAAAATAATGGGGACTCTGGCAATGTCACCACCATTTCAAAGAGCAATAAGGAAAAGGGGTCTTTAGTCTCCATCTATGGAGTCAAATGGTTACCAATCTACAGCCTTAATTTCTAAAAAAAGAAAGAGTATTTTAGAACATATTTCAGAGGTTTCTTAGGATACCAAAGAGAAGAAAAGTTTTTAAATGATAAGCATAATCCTTCTAAGAAGTATTTTTTTAAAAACTTCAAATTTTTGCAAATTCAATGTTCTTAAGGAGATTTGTTGAAAAGTTCATACATCATTTCCTCAAAAAAGAAGAAAATCAATCTTACAACAAAGCTTTTCTTTACTAATAAAGTGGATGACCTAAGAATTTGTATGCAGGTACCACACTGTAAAAAATAAAGAGAGCACAGCATTTTGTCCAATTTTAAAAATGCAATAGAAAGACTGGTTCCCCTGCACAATATTTAAGCAGCCATGAAAGCAGAACAGCTATTACAATATTAAATTTCAGAACATACATTATGATTAAATCTAAAGGGTAAAATCAAAGCACTATATAAATATTTGGCACCTGCAAATTATCTTTCAGCAAAAAAAGAATTCAAAAGTACCAGCAGTAATGCTATACTTTGTAAACAAAAGTGACATTCTTTTGCCATTTGTGGGCCCATGTACAGTGACATTGAAAAGCTATGGTCAACTTGGTCAGGAATCAGGAGAGATGTCTAGGATCTATTCCAAGCTCTTGAATGAACAGGTGTGAGTAATGTACACCTTTGTTTCTTTCCCCACGTTGTTGTAAGGTCAAAGAGGAGAAAGGCACTAGATCTGCCACGGCTGAACACAATTCCAGCCTGCAGATCCCATTCTCTCCAATCACCTTCATGTCCTATAATTCTTTATCACATTACCCTGTTTAATTTTCTCCATGGTCATTTTTATTTACTTACCCTCCTCCCCCAACCAAGTTTATTTTTATTTTATTTTTTTAAAGATTTCATTTTTTCCTTTTTCTCCCCAAAGCCCCCCAGTACACAGTTGTATATTCTTCGTTGTGGGTCCTTCTAGTTGTGGCATGTGGGACGCCACCTCAGTGTGGTTTGATGAGCCGTGCCATGTCCGCGCCCAGGATTCGAACCAACGAGCAGAGGGCGGGAACTTAACCACTTGGCCACGGGGCCAGCGCCCAACCAAGTTTATTTTTACTCACTAAAATATAAGCTCCAGGGAACCTTATCTGCCTTGTTCACCACTGTATTCCCCAAAGCCTAGAAGAGTAGCTAGCATATGGTAGAGACTCTCAATAAGTACGTATGAATGAAAGGATACTACCCGAAAGTCAATCAGAATATCAGGTCCAGTAAAATATAGGGATTCAGCCTACTGTGGATACCGCCTACTAGGGGAATAGGTAGGGGACACCTGATAGTCTTAACTTGTAAGCACCCAACACATCCTCTATAACTATTCATGTGATCTTTCAAAAGACAGATCTGATCACCTTAACCCCCTCCTCCTCCCGAGAGATTATATCAGTTCACATGCATGCCCATGAACCACAAAGTCCAAAATAATCTAACTCCCGCCTACTTTGCCAACTGAACCCTGTCTCCTGCATGCTCCTCCACACAAGCGTACCTTATACTTCAGCAAGACTGGATTCACAGTTTCTCGAACACTCCATGCTGTTTCACACTTAAGCCTTGCCCATCCAAACTTCTGTCTGCCGATTCCATCCCCCATGAGTTAGGGAGCTCCGACTGATATCTGAAGTCCCAGCTATAAGATCGTCCTCCTGTGTCAAGTCTACCCAGAATTTTGCCAAGTTCCATTAGAAAGGGGAGGAAAGAAGCAAGAGAAATACAGAGGATATCATCACAGTTGAACCGAAGTAGGAATGTGCTAACTACAAGGCACACTGTACAAGCCTGGAGGGATAATGGGGAACCACGGAGCGCAAGCAGGGAGAACAGTCTGAAACAGAAAGCAAGAAAGCAGACCAGAACTGGATGATGTTAAAGATCAAGAAGGATGTACTATAAACCACCTGAGAAACAAAGAAAAGGATTGGAATGGAGGATTTGGTTCTAGTGATTAATCTGATGGGAGCAGTAAAACATTTTAATTATCATTTTTATTATGGCACACACCTTGACTGTGCTCCCTATTCCAGACAGCAAAGTATACTGTGGGTATTTCAAAATAACTCACACTTCCAATAGCATTTTGTAACCAGGAATGAAGACTATTTTATGAAGAGAATTTATTAATGTTTATTAGCAACATGACAATCAATGAAGAAACTTCCAGACTGCATTAATTTTGGCTTACCAAAGGAAAAAAAATTAAAAATGTCCAAGTTATAAATGTTAACCTACATTATAGGGATGTTAATAGGATTAAATGAATTAAAATATATAAACAGCACTTAGAAAACATTTATAAGCATTGTTATAAATGTTTGCTATCATTGCGAACATTCTCTTCACTAGGTTCCAGATTTCTGAAGCATCACAAACACAAATGACAATATATGAAGTCAAGCCAATTCTAGTACCTAAGTTATCAGAGAAGCAACTACAAATATCTTAAATATTTGGGGAAAAAAGTATATGTGGCCAAATTTGATAGTAATAAAATACCAAATTTGAACATATGCTTATCCAATTTTTGCAAAAAATGTTTAAGACTAAATATGGAGAAAAGAATAAGCATTCAAATACTTGTTGAATGAATAAATATATAACCATATATCTGTACTATGTAAATTTGTATATATCTATTCCACTTTTAATAAAGGGTAATATTTAAATAAGACTAAATATCAATATTGATACTATTTTTAGTGGAACAGAATGAAAAATTATTAGATTCATATTTTCACATATCAATTATGGATATTATATTTATATGATATAAAATATAAAGTTGTGAATAGTGACATCAAAATAGAGAATTTTAAATCAAACAAGAGATACTATTAAAATGTCTTTTGTGAAAGAAATATTTAATTCTATTAAGCTGTAATTTTCTATGATACAAAATCCACTTTATCTCAAAATAAGTTCTAAGAAAAAAATGTCAGTTTCTAGTGTGAAATCTGGATCTCAAGCTGACTTCAAGGTAAGATAAAAACTAAATTATTAACATACATAGTGATAGATTAGAATATATATGATACAACATATATTTAGGATATAAAAATTTCTAAATATATATTCTGCTTGTATTCTGCAAAATATCCAAAAATGCTTTAAAGATACAAACAAATATCTATTCACAGAGATTATAAATAAGCATTGAGTTATTAAATTCCATTGAGAAATATTAGTTACCACATAATCAAATTACAGTTGGGGACATATGCTGTATTTTTAAAAATCATTTTAGATTTGTTTTCTATTATAAAATTTCTCCTTTATCTTAGACTAGTCTAAGAGAAAAGTTTATGTAGTTTATTTAAATCAAATCCATTTAAGACGGCCCTTCTGTTGTAAAAGGCTCTAAATCAGACTAAATATTCCTACTCTAGTATCCTTAGAAACAATAAAACAAACGATGAGCAAGCATACAAAGTAAATCACTATTCTAAGATTATCATGATCAATATGCCACTCATGAAATCTAGTCTTCCATGACTTCATAGAAGGAGAAAAAGCATAGAACATTCCTTTTCTCTTACAGAACGGACTGACTCAAGATTCCAAACAGATTCAAGCTACTGTAGAATTGAATATAAACAGTATGTTTACTTGTACAGCGTGCCAATTTAGATTAGGGATTGATGTTCACATTTTTTTCAGATATTTAAACTTGATAAACGTATAAATAAAAGTCAATTAAATCAGATTCATTTTCTTTGACAGAATAACCACCACCACCATCCCTGCCATAGTTGTTCTCATTCCAAGCATACAAAAAGATGGACTGAAACAATTATAAAACTTTTAGACAGAACCCTGTAACCCTTATGTACAATTTCTTATGTAATATTTATGTTGGATTTCAGGAAGTATATTTTAAATGGAGCCATTTATTTCCTGGACTTTCAATAGATGACTCAGTTTGAATGCTAACTTAGAATAACGTTAGACCTGTTGAAAGACCATAGTTTAAGAAAAAAGAATGAAAAAAAAATATCACCTACAGAAATCGTTGATTAATTAGGAGGCGTAGGGGTCAGATGTCCTAGGCTAACTGAAATGCTACACTTAAGTCAGGGAACTTGGATTCACTTTTGAAGTTCAGTATCCCAAGACTGATTGTGGGCTGGATCATTATTCTGAGGATTATTATTCTGAATTGTACTTGATGCACCAATTCCGGAAATACAGGAAATTCATACAACTGAATCTACTGGATAATGGCCGCAGGATATCCCTTGGAATTATAATTTGCTTAATTTTCCTAAAAGGGGTGAATATTAAAGTCTAAATAGTTGAGCTCTAATAAACTGATGCTTTATTTTAACAGAAGGACAGCAATAGTTGATTCTTCTCAACATTAAATTCTCAGGACTCTGTCTGCATTCACTCCTCATGTACATGGACAAAATTATTTTTAAAAATCAGTTAACTCTGAACCAAAACCTCCTAAACAGTATGGTTTTTCTACAAATGAATAACTTAATGACTGGGAGGGAGGGAGAAGTGTTTCTTAGTTTGCAATTAAGTTTTGAGATTTAATGCAGTGGCTGTCAGTGTAAAATTCATTCAAAATAATTCTTCACAGACCATATTAAAGACGAGGGCCAGCTCAAATATAAATGAGGTATAAAAGAAACATAAAAGGCTGTAATATAAAGCACTTTAAATATTAACTATAAGGCATACTATATATAAAATATGAACAGAAAAGTTTTAAAGTCTAAAATTCTGCACTTTGACCTATGATACAAACGTTCTCTGAATCATGAGCTTCTGTGTTTAATATACCTAATAATAACAGTAACTATGATTTATTTAATATAGACTATGTGACAGAGATGGTGCTAGGCCCATTATGTAAATACAATCTCATTTAATCCTGATAACACTTCTGCCAAGTAATTATTGTCTCTATTTAACAGAAAAAGAAAATGAGGTTCAAATTTCATTATAAGTGAAAAAGAAGAACCAGAGTAAGGATTCACAAAGGTCTGACTTTAAAACCTATGTTTTCTACAATGTGACTTGACTCTCTATGAAAATAGAGTCGATCCTCATTCCTATCTGCAGGTTCCACATTTGCAAATTTGCATACTTGCTAAAATTTGTAACCCCAAATCAGTACTCAGAGTGCTTCCCTGGTCATTCACGGACGTGAGCAGAGCGGGGAAAAATCTAGGTCACCTGTTGCACACGCGCATTCCCGCTGAGGTCAAATACGGCAACACTCTGCCATCTTGTTTCAGCTCTCATACTGTAAACAAGTTCCTTTTTGTGGTTAATTCAGTGCCGCGTTTTCCACATTTTTCTTGGTGACAGAATGGCCCCCAAGCACAATGCTGCAGTACTGTCTAGAGTCCCTAAGCACAAGAAGGCTGGTGACTGATGTGCCTTATGGAGAAAACACATGTGTTGGATAAGCTTTGTTCAGGCATGAGTTCACCACCAATGGCCATGAGTTCACCATGAATGAATCAATGATATATATTAAATAAGGTGTTTTTAAACACAAACATTACAGAAAACAAGGTTATGCACTGCGTGATTAAAGAAAATGTGACCAGAGGCTCACAGGAACCTAACCCTGTATTTCCCTTAGGAGCAATGGTTCAGTATTGGCTAATTAACATTCATGGGGATTTTATAGAACACAACTAAGGCGAATAATAAAAATTCCAGTTAAAAACTTTTCCTCCAAAAAATGTTTACATTAATATTTCAGTAAAAGATTCTTCTTCTGTCATTTCCTTCAAAGATCATCATTCTATTTGTGCAGCCATCATTCATCTGCTTAAGAAAAAGAATCCCGTTGCGCTATTCTGTCTAATGGGTTGCAACTACATGTGTTTGACTTCGCTTAGAAAATGAATCTCTCTTAAAAGCAATCTGACTTTCCAATGTGAAAGTCTAAGGAATTAAATTTCATTTCTTACTATTGGATGCCATAGGTACTGTTTATGACTGTTTTGTGAGATTACGATTTTTAAAACTAGATTATTACATAGAATACGGACAGCATGAGCCGCCACCACCACCACCACCACCACCACCACAACAACTCAGCATAGGAATTTAAAAATATCAGCACAGATTGGAAGTCTTACCTTTCTTGCCCAAGTCAGATACTTTATTGAAAAGAAAAAGATTACAGTACTTAAAAATCCAAACAAGGACAATTCAAGATTGAAAGAAAAAAACCTGAAGGAGCCCATTATCTTCAGTAAAATTTTGAATACAAAAAAAGGTAGACCAGGAGAACAGTTTATGGCCTAATGCACTAGGTCCATGATAAACACACATACACAGTATATCTCCATCAAGTGAAACTTAATCACCTTTTTACAATTTAGAGAGGGAAGGCAGCTCTTACTATGGTTAAGCCATGTATCATCAATACCATGAAGCTAGCCTATCAGTTGTAATAGCTTCTATAAAATACCACAGTGAGATTGCAATAAGCCCAGAAAATGGGCTACAAATCCCAGCTATGCTCAAGCAGGCAGTGAACCAAAAAGAAAAAAAGCTAAAACTGAACCAAGAACTGGAGAGCATTCATCTAGATTCACGACTGGTAAGGCAAAGTTCACGGGCCAAGGTTTGAAAGGGACTTATTCAGATCTAAAAGACAATCATTATACAAAATAAAATAAAAGCATTTATGTAATGCAGGAAAAAATTCATGAATTTTCACTCCAAAGGACATAGCACAAAAAAGCTTACTTACAATCACCAAACACCATATTATTGTACCTGTAAAATATCACTTAAAATATGCAAAGGGAAAGAGACTCAAAGTTGCACTTTATTAATCTCTCCAGTTTAGACAAGCAATCTAAAAGATATCATACATTCTTCATTAGTACATTTGCTGAAATCTTTCAGATTATAATAACTTTAGGTAAAGGAAATGTCAACTTTGAGTTTCTTTTCTGATCACCATATTTAAGTTAGCCATTAAATGCTGAGTTCACAATTAATCCATACAATAATAGAAAAATACATGTATTAATCACAGTTTTCATCAAGTATCGAAACTTAATAAAAATATCAATCATTTTAATATAACCATTTTGAATTCAAATGGCCTCAATGTAGCACAGTGTCTCAATAGAAATGTTACATTTTTCCCTCTGCTTGGTGAAAAGGAGCCCATGCAAGTATTTCTGACACTCACAGTGACACACATGGTCTGCCATTCTAAAGATGTGCAAGCAGCTCTCACTTTTAAACATGACAATATGATTTAGAGTCATACAATATTTGCTGAAATGCCAGCTTTCACATGATTTCAAAAAGCTCTAAACCAAAATGATACTTTTGCTTGGTTTCAGGTATCAGACAAAGCAGGTAATTTAAAAGGTAATAGTCAATGATCCTACTAGCACAGACTAGTTATCATTGTGGCTAGTTCAAAACTAGGGTAATTTTTGCAGTACAATGAAAACTATACTATAAAATACAATAGGTTTGCAATACAGAGCAGATTATCCAAGTAGAAGGCAAACTTGAACAAAATACAAACTCTAGCAAAGATTATCAACCTTTACTACTCATCGTAGCCCTTGTTAAAATACCCTGAGTAAAATGCAAATATTTTAAATAACGCTGGTTATATAAGATTTCTCTAAAATTGAACCATAAATGTTCATCAATGCATCACGTTTTTTATTTACAACAGTCAGATATGTAAAAATTAGTTCTTAGTGAGTCACAATATCAACATGAAGGAATACTTAAGTGAGATCTGGAAGTTCTTAATTTTCCAGCTTTCGTTAGCATTTTGGCAAAGCAAGTGATACATAAATGGTTTCAATGTAAAAAAAAATCATAAAAGAGGAAAAATATATAAAATTTACAGTAGTTTCTACCTACCCTGGGCCAACCTAGACCCCTAGAAAGCGCCCCCAACCAGGTTCACTTCTGCCTAAAGGAAGAATACCAGTCCTCCAGCAAAACCAGCCCCATCTTTTCATCAAAGAGGCTCTCACTTCAATGATATTCCTCCAGGGGAAGAGGACAGGAGCCAGGTTCCCTCGAATGTCATTCCCCAGATGTTCAAAACGTAACTAATTTATTAGCATTAGAAGATTTGGTTTATAGGGGAATCTCACTGGTCCAGTGTGCAGCCTACAAAAAAATGGATTATTTTTCAGTATAACATTAGAATATGAATAAAGGATGAGGATGTGGCTTTTTATTCCATAGAAATGGATACATTTCCAAACATGACAATTAAACAAAAAAAAGCATGCCTACCATTGAAGTTGGGGTCCCTCCAGATTTTTTAATGTTCTTAGAAGGCATTCCATGAAGGCGACTGAGTCGAGCTTGGAAACCTGGAAAATCAAAGTATTCAATTTAGGAGATTCTATGATCATTGAAGCATAGAATAAGATCCTATCAATTCAGAATTCAAAGTAAGTTGGAGGAGAGAAAGATCTAGAATAGTTGTGAGGAAAAGGCAAAACTCACACTTACGAGATCTGAAGCAACGCCTAGTAGGGTTCTAATGTGGACAGGACATAACTATTGATTATTTAAGTATTAGAGTATTATGTAGAGCTTTTCTTTCCTCCCTATTTACCTTTACATCATTTCAACATTTCCACGATGGGCCTAGCAAGAAAGCAAGTCAACCTTTCTAATAATGTGAAAGCATGGTAAACGCAGTAGCTGAGTTGCTACTCCACATGTTTCTGTACAGCATCTTGTGTTCAGATTCTGTCCTTTCCATTTCAGCCTATCCTCTTTCCACAAATAGACTGACTACAAGCCCACGGTATCCACCAGTCAGGCAATGCTACTGACCTCTTCTTCCCGGATGTGACATAAGGGGGAAGGAACCAGTTAAGATACTTTCAAAGACAGGATCTGGTAAATTTTTGTCTAGCTCAGTGGGATCTTCCTTTTCCCACCAGGGGATGACTCCAGTGATGCCACACGCTCCACCGGATTCCTTTTCATAAAACCAGTCACTCTGCTCATCGTCACCTGTGCAAAGACAAGACATCCCCCCAAGATTCAATTTTATCATCCAAATGTACAGAGTGGTCACATTTAGATTTAAAAAATACAAGACAGCAATCAAATTTGAATTATATATAAACAAAATTCATATAATTTTTAATATGTAGCACTTATAAAAAGTTTTTAGTACAAGTATATCCAAAAACTCCATGAGATATACTAAAAAGTAATTTGTAATTCATCTGAAATTGAAATTTAACCAGGGATTCTGTATTTTATCTGGCAATCATATATATAATCTAGAAAGAAAACTTTTTATTCTACAACATAGCTTCACTTAGGAAATGTTTTTTAAGACTATACCAAGAACTGCCATCGACAAAAACAAAATGTTATGTTTTAGAAGGAATTTAAAAATGTGAAAAACAATAACAAACTGGTTAATCCTTTGGCAAAAACTGTAGGGAAATCCATTTAAGTTACTACCCTTCCCACATTAAGGAAAAACAAGCGTTAGTCTCCTGCTGGGAATTAAAAGGTATGAAACTGTAGCATGTTCTTTGCAGCTGATAATGGTATATAATTAGCTTAATTTCATGATTTGTATGGAGTGTAGAAGAGGAAACAATCATGAACAGATGTGACTAAAGGAAATTAATCTGATTAAGTTCATTAAGAAATAGTTGTGAAAAAGTTGATTTTAAATGAAAAGTGACAATACCATGGAGTTTACGAAGAAACTATGGACTACCACAAGCAAGACATTTTTTAGAAAAGACCACTTTTCACTGTTATGTTTGACTTTTGGGAACATCCATGAGTATAGCCGTGGAATAATGATCAATATGAAACTGAATTTGAAATGTGCCCTGGGTGTGAATCAACAGTATTTTATATTTAAAAAAAACGAACAATAAAGAGATGTATAAAGAGACCAAAATACAGAAGGAAGCAGATGGCTTTTAAAAATAAGAGACAAATAGCATTTTCAATATGATCCAAGATTTATTAAAGTCTTCACAATTCTTAGGAAAACTACTAATTCTGGTTTCTAAGAGGGTCATCGCAACTGCCATATACTTCTCTTTAGAGAAAGAGAGTGTTGATTTCCCAAATCTTACTACAGACATTTTTAAATGTAAACTACAAAAACCCTTAAGCTTCAACTGAAAACCATTTTATTGTGGAACATCCGTATCTCAAATTAGGAGGGAGTGAAAAATTTAAAGCCTTTGGAAACCCAAAGTCACCAGTTTATTTCAATTAAGGATTTAATAAAAATTAACTTACAAAACAAGCACAATTCAAAGCATATCAATATCAGTACTGTTACTGAGAGTCACATGAAAATTTCACAGATCAAGTATAAGCACAAGAAAAGAAAGTCACTTGAAAATGAGTACCCAGGATCTTAATTCCAATTAAGACAACATTATTACAGAAAAATGAGGTTATTTTATTTTTGATGTGATACACAACTTTATTTTTTTGAGGAAGATTAGCCCTAGCTAACATCTGCCGTCAATCCCCCTCTTTTTGCTGAGGAAGACTGGTCCTGAGCTAATATCCATGCCCATCTTCCTCTACTTTATATGTGGGACGCCTGCCACAGCATGGCTTGACAAGCGATACCATGTCCACCCCAGGGATCCGAACTGGGGAATCCCGGGCCACCGAAGAGGAGCGTGTGAACTCAACTGCTGTGCCACCAGGCCGACCCCCACAACTTTGTTCTTAATAGGGAAATCAAACAGCTAAGGATTAAGAACTTGGACTCTGAAGTGAGATAAACCAATAAGAATTCCAGTATTTTTGTAAGGGTGGGGGGAAGTTACTTCAACTCTATTAGCCTAGATTTCACCACCTAAAAAAAAGAAAAAGAAAGGGAATCTGTGTGTTGTTTTAAGAAATAAATAAGAACTTAAAGTAAATGAAATGCAAAAAAGCACTTAGCAATGTGAAATACAATAAGCTCACAACAAACACTAGCATATTATTCCAAGTCACTCAGTGCTTTTCAAAGATTGATAGGCTTGTCAAAACGTTTTTTTTTTTTGAGGAAGATTAGCTCTGAGCTAACATCTGCTGCCAATCCTCCTCTTTTTGCTGAGGAAGACAGGCCCTGAGCTAACATCAGTGCCCATTTGCCTCTACTTTACATGTGAGACACCTACCACAGCGTGGCTTGCCAAGCAGTGCTGTGTCCACACCCGGTGTCCAAACTGGCAAACCCTGGGCCGCCGAAGCAGAACATGCAAACTTAGTTGCTGCGCCACTGGGCCAGCCCCTCAAAATGTTACTTTTTAAAGAGTTTTTTCACTTTATTTCATTACCGAATTCAACATTTACAATGTAATTTTGGATAGACTTACATATTTTAACAAGAATTTAGGTATATTATCAAGGTAGTCAAGCTCATCCTCAGCCCCGAGGTTCTACCATAATTCAGCAAAGTCTCAACTTTGAAAAATCTAGCCTTTAAAATAGTTATGTACCTATTTATCTGGGACAAATGGCTTATAAGTAAGCAAAAAAGAAGGATTATTTGATTTACTTTACTGGTATTGCCAAGAGGATGAACAGATTAAGAAAAACATGCTTGGGGCACGTATTATGTTGTCCTTGTTTCCATCACATCCTTAAACTACTTATAATTTAAAGAAATATTTTGTTTTTTCCCCTAGAACTTACTGCTTTCCTCTCAAGATTCTCAAGAAAGGAAGATAACATTTGTGACAAGTATTTGTATGTATACCTCCTGCCCCATTACAAGGATTTTCATATTTTCTTTCAGAACAGGTGGTTTCAAAATAATGCCATACGAAACTGTGAAAAGCTTCAGAAAATTTCAAAGGTGGAAAAGATCCAAGTCGTAAGACATTACTGTTTAACGGTTTACAACACTGAATTCACGAAAATCATCTAATTACTCACAAACTGGGTAGGATGAATAAATGTCACAGCTGAATAAAAATGACAAATGACTTGCAAATCCACCTTTATTAATGCTTAAACAGTATTAAATACGTTTGGAATCGGGGAGAATGAGAACCACTGTCGTGTGAAGTTGCCTTAAAAAAGACAAAATTGAAAAGCCTGAGGTCTGCAAAGCTTTCTCAAGGAAGGTAATCCTGCCTTAATATTAGTGGCTCCACATACTAGTTTTTGGACGTCATTGATTACTAGGATACCCTTCCTAATATACAAAAGACCCAGAGCCAGTCCACTAAGCAGCGTGTGTACAGCAAATGGATGGCAGTCATCAACTTCTGCGGTAACTTGTAATAAGCGCAACTTTAAAATGAAGATGTTTTTGCAAAGAGATAAAAAACAGCACTTCAGTACCTTGTCGTCCCTCATCATTGGTAAACAAACCCGCATCAGTGCTGCTGAGACTGCTGGAATCACTGTAAGAAAAGAAAAAAACGATCAAAAGAGCAATTGATCTCTCAGTCGTAAAATTTTCAAGAGACATGGCAGGTCAGAGATGGAACTTAAGCCTGACAAGGATCTGAAAGAAAATAAGATGATTTTTTTTAATCAAACTGCAAATATCCTGGTTCCATTAACTACAGAGCATATTATTTTTGGCACATAAAACCACAGGAATCTAATGGGACCCTGACAGTAAGCCAGATGTGACAGCAACGAGGTGCTGACACAATTGATGCATTTTATTATCTGCTTTCATCAAATGCTCATTGCTCCTTTCTTATGCCATGAAATTCAGCTGGAGCTGGGATCGCCACTGCTCAATAAAATGGGAAAAGTCTCAATCAAAAGCAGGCGAAGGCTTTCTTCAGCACATGAAGTACAAGGGCCTGGTAGGAAATTACTTTTCATAACCACAATTTCAAATATTCTGGGAAAGACACTGCTTAAGAATTCACAACAACTCTATTACTCCGCAAGGAAGAGAAAAAGTTTACAATGGTAACAATCTGTTATAATCAAAGTTAAGGTTCTTTTGAGCAAAAACTGGGCAAAAAAGAGAATACTACCAACATTAAGGAATGGGTATACAAAAATAGCAGGTTCTCATTCCTTCCATAGAAGTTTGAGAGTATGATAGTCAAATTTAACATACAGATTAAAACAAAGAGTAGATAGTAGATTGACATGAATAAACTGTCATTATTAGTTCTAACAGAGGCAATGTTTATATGATAATCCAGTTAGTTTAAAAAACCACAGGAACAAGGTGATATAATAAGAGGTTTGGCCTCTACAGAAAATTGAATGACGTTCTTTACAAATTCTCCTAAACTCTCTTTTTACTGTAATTCTTAATTTTACCAACCAGGAAATTGCCTCAGGTCATTTTTTAAATTATAATACATTTTCCATTAACATGCAGTACTCTGTAACCTGACTTAAAAGAAAAAAAGGCATCCTAACCTGTTTTAAAATACTTAAATTGAGTTTAGAATTAAAATTATAGTTGAGATCTAAATCCATACGTATTTTGTGAATATAAAACGTCACCTCGTTTTCGCTTGATTTTTAAAAAATAAATATAAACAAAAAGGATAAGAATTTGTTAAGTGGCACATTTTCCCAAGGACTCTGAATTAGGACCTTTTTCTTTAACTTTCTGCAAATGAAGAGAATAGATGAAGCTCCCTATACTCCAGTATACTGCATGAGTGTTAATGTAAGAAAATGCTTTCTAGGAGCATCACGTCCATATTTTCTTCTTTACAAACGTGTGCTCTTCTATGCATAGCGACGTTAGTGTTACAAACACTCTAGAAACTTTATCATTTTGCTATTTATGTGTCCAAACTACTAGTGATTTTTCTTCTCTTCTGTGACTGAGCTGTGCTTTCCTGTCTGCTCTCATCAACACAACTCTAATAAGGGGCCTATCATACATACCTTAAGTCACGATTCTTTTTCTGAAACTCTTGAGGCAGAATGTATTTAAAATTCAGAATTTTTCAAAGTTTAGGGAGGTAAGTTCTAAAATGCCTAAGGGAAGCCCTCCATAATCAAACATATTAATATATTTTTTCAATTAAATGAATGAATATCCACATTAAATACAGATCAAGTTAGGTCTGACCACAAATGAATTAGTTTCTCACAGCTTTCAAAATTCAGATTTGCAGATAAAGGACTTAGAATCTACATGCCTTTTTTTTTTTTTGTACAATGGTCTTCTAATCTCTCTGAGTTCAGATTTACCCTCTCTAATATAGTCTACATATAAACAGGCTCATCTTTTCAAAATAACTTGTTGACTAAAAATATCGTGATAACCTAGATGGGATCCTAGAATACAAAAAGGATATTAAATAAAAACAAAGGAAATTCTAATAAAGTATTGTCTTTCATTAATAATGTGTCAATGTTGGCTTTTTAATTCTGACAAAGGTATGATATTAACAATAGGGAAAACAGGGTGCGAAATATATGGCAACAGAATATACAGGATACACATGATCTTTGCAACTTTTCTGTAAATCTAAAACTATTCCAAAAGTTTATAAAACACACATGTACATATATATATAATAAGTCTTCTATTAAAAATCTAAAATTACTTCTCCACACTTGTTGGATTAAATTTAGAAAAAATTTCTAATTTTTAATTTTTAATTTCCCGTGGCAGAGTGGTTAAGTTTGCGCGCTCTGCTGCAGGCGGCCCAGTGTTTCCTGGGTTCGAATCCTGGGTGCAGACACAGCACTGCTCATCAAACCATGCTGAGGCAGCGTCCCACATGCCACCACTAGAAGGACCCACAGTGAAGAATATACAACTATGTACTGGGGGCTTTGGGGAGAAAAAGGAAAAAATAAATAAATAAAATCTTTAAAAAAAAAAAATTTAGATTTCAAAGCTCTCTATTGGTGGGGCCCCACCTAAATTCTTCCCATCCCCATCTCTGGTCCTTTTGCTTCTGTTCTTTCTCCAAGTGGCAACCCTATCTTATCTCCTCTCCCTTCTCTCTCTGCCTGCCCACTTTTCTTAAAGATATAAGGAAACCAGAATTCCCTCTTTTAAGTATTCCCACTCCAGCTCTTGGTCCTTAGCAGTCCTTGTCCTAATTTGAGATATTTCTATATGTGTTTTAAACATGTTTCTGTCTTTACATTTCACCTCATTGACATCTAGCTAGTTGTTCCAAGTATATCATGTAGTTGTTAGTGTGTTCAATAAATTAGAACAAGAGTGGCTGGCCCCGTGGCTGAGTGGTTAAGTTCACGAGCTCCACTTTGGTGGCCCACGGTTTCGCCAGTTTGGATCCTGGGCACGGACCCAGCACCAGTCATCAGGCCATGCTGAGGTGGCGTCCCACAGAGCACAACCAGAAGGACCTACAGCTACAATATTCAACTATGTACTGGGGGGCTTTAGGGAGAAAAAGGAAAAAAACCCAAAAGATTGGCAACAGATGTTAGCTCAGGGTCAATCTAAATAAATAAGTAAATAAATAAATAAATAAATGAGAACAAGGACTTAAATAGAAGCAAGCCTCTCATTTTCAGCATCCGACGGCCATTAAGGCTTATCTCCAAGGACACATCTTCCCACTTTTTTAGTATGACTTTTACAGCACAGTCTTCGGAGAATATATTCCAGGAATGCTTGGTGAATTAACGTATGTATACTAATCCCAGACGCCTGCCCCAATCTGCTCATTTCCTATATTTTCTATTCTTGAATCATCTCAGAGTCCTCTTTCTCATCTATCCTCCCAAACACAGCCCGCCTCCCAGGGATTCCAGCTCTTAAAACTGTTCTCAGATTTTTTTTCCTCCACTGTCACCGCCATAATTCATCTCCCGTTTGAGGATGGGCTGAGGGTCAGTCAAAGCTAAACAAAACACTGCTGTCAAGATCATGCTATCTCGATAAAATATAAATTTAATTGAGTTTCTTCACTGCTAAAAATTCTTCACTGACTTCCCATTACCTACAGGACGAAACCCAAGTTATTTACCACAGCACACGAGGCCTTCAACACAAGCTTATTGCAGTAGACTCTACCCCCACTTTACATTCTAGTCATAATAAACTATATATACTTTCCCACTTGCTCCACAATCCAGGCCTTTGCACAAGCTGTTCCCTCTACCTAGGAATGCCATTTCCCTCTGTCCTCTTCCCTCCTCCAATCTGAACGACGCTTAGTGCTTGCTTTAAATCTCAGCTTCTTTATGACGTCTTCCCTCACCAGAACCTTCCACACAGCACACTTTATTTTCATCATTTGCTTGTCTGCTATTCCAGACTATGAGGCTGTAGAGAATAGGTCTGTCTTATTATCAGTCTTGGTATCATGAGTGACTAGTAAACAGTAGTTACTCAAATGTCTGTTAAATTGCACACAAGGAGTAAAGTAGTTCAGCTCTTATTTATAATTCAGATCCATGGAAATATATAGCTTTTCATTGAAGGAAAGCTTTGGAAGTAGTCTTAAAAAACGCTTACACTTGTTAGGAAAATATCTTAAATATTTAGCAATCTTCCCACAGAAGGAATATGCACCTAACTCTTAAGGGACAAAAAAAAATACATAGGTAAGTTTAAAATAAAACAAATTTTTAAAATTTTATTCAGGAGTGAAAACATCCTCTTTGAAAATGTGTACCTGGGCTACTGACTGCTGGGCAGGCTGATCATACCTAATAGATACTCAGATATTTTTTACAATGAAAAGAAACGAAGAGAGTTTCATCTCATTTCTCTTGCAGGGTAGATGTCTGTCAATAAAAGGCAGATATCAATAAAAGGAGGGGCTTGCACAATCAATCCAGAAAGCAGATGATCTGAGAATAATCCAGAATTGAGTACTTATCTCCACTGCCACACACTCTCCCAGCAACTCAGCAAGATAATGACTTTCGTGGGAAGCTGAGTGGCCCTCAGTCACAAAGGCCCACTACTAGCATACAAAGAATTCTCATCCTGGTATAAAAATGACAACTTGCTTGGAAGAAAAGCAGACACCATAAGCATTTCAAAACCTTCCTAATACATTTTTTTGTTTTAAGTAATTTTACTTCTTTAGATACACTGGACAAAGTGCCAAAGGATCATTGCTTTTCTCATTCGTCTAATGACAAGATCAGGTGTTTCTAGACTATAAATTGGGTTTTACAATTCATAAGTGATCAGAATTTCTAGCAATCCTCAGACTTCTTAACATATCAAGCCACACACAGTCAAGTGGTATAAACTTTTGATTCTCAGGAATCAGAATAAACTGATGCATGGCGACATTAAAAAACACCAGACGCTAAAGCTCTATAATTAAAAAAATAAATAATTATAAATCCAATTCTAAGAGTTACAAATGTGTGTTATTCAAACGCACATTCTTTCCCATTGAAAATCCATTTCCTTTTCTCTTTGTAGCTGAAAATTAAGTCATTATAACACAATCAAAAGACTTTGTGTAAATCAAATAAGCAATTTTGCTTTGTGCTAAACATCATCAAATTATAAGGAAATATAACCGTGGTTAAATAGTAATAGAACTATCATTATTATAATTTATAATTATTTTAAAATAGAATTAATTAAAATACAAACCACATTCAGCTACAAACACTGGAGACACATATTTTTATATTTAGAGAATATAAAAGTCACCTTTCACTCATGAGTTCATCTGAGATCTTCTGCTCTTCATAATCCATTTTGTCCTTATTGGTCTGGCTTATTTCCTCACTTTCTAAAACTACTCCTTCATCTTGGATCTTTGGTCCTTGTCTAACGATTTTCAATTTCCTTTTTTTGACTTTGCTCTTGGTGAACTCTTGATATTGGTAAGCTCTTTCATTGTCCATGTCCTGGTCTCTACAACCTTCTGGGGGCTGGGTCATTGTCCGTTTGTTAGAGATGTCCTGGGGGAGATCTACTGCCATTCGTTTTACCTTTCTCCTCCTGCGCAGAGTTCTGTTGCCAAGGTTGTCCACTGCAAAATCAGACTCATGCCATAGAGGTCTTTTCCCTCGAACATTATTATTTAAGTTTGATGACGGCCTGCGCTTTGCCACTAACATTTGGTCATCAGAGTCACTATGATCTTTTTTATTATTATTGTGGTTCTCTCTATAGTCCTTGCTTGGTTCTTCTAAACTAGAATCAGAGCCTTCACTTAAGCAGTGACCAGTCTCCCATGGGTGATGGACATTATACGACCTTCGTTTTCTCCCTCTCCTTTTCCTTGCCTGGCGTTTCAGAGGGCAAGACAGACTTCGAGAATGGTCTCCCGTTTCAGCAAATCCACCTCGAGCTTGCTCTGAGCTCTCCTCCAATGCTGAGACAAGATCGTGAACCAATTCTTCCATGGTTCGACTGAAATGCCTATATTTTTTTAAAGAAAGAAAAACATTTAAAGGAAATAATCAGTATCAACCCCATTAACCTAGTTTATTACAGCTGACGATTCACTCTAAATCTGAATAAAGCTAATAACTATTATACAGAAATGTTTAAAAGCTATTTAATTTTTCTATCCAAGATATTACAGTTCCAAATATTCTGACTCATTTTTAAGCTCCTTTTTCTTGTATAAGTTCTCTTATTAAACACAGGAATGACTTCAAGATAGAGTAAGCATAATATCAGCAATGAAAGACCCAGTAATTTTATATTTTACTGTATAATTCTGGAAAAGTTATTTCTGCTCAAATTGCTGTTCTTTAATCTACTTCCGTCCTTTTCCTAGAGGACATAGAGAGAACTTCCTCAACCCCCCAACCCCCCAACACACACACACACACACACACACACACAATACACATCTCTAAGTGAAGAAGGAAGTACAGCGTAATCCTCTCCTCACCACACGCTCTCCCCAGTCACCGCCATGAAACGTGACGCAGACGGAAAGACTGACAGGTACTTTCAAGATTTGTATTAAATGTGAAAAGAAAGCTTAACCAAACACTAGACATATCCTCAGGCCACACTAATCTCATAACCCAGTGAAGCAGAAACTATGTTCATATTCAAACTGGAACCTCACTGGTCTAAAACAGCCATCATTTCTCTTACAATTCATTCTGAGGCAGCCTCTTGTCCTTTTTTAGTAAAAATAAACAAACAAACAAAAACCATTCAATTATATTACCAGTGAGAAAATTATCCACTGAGGTTATCAGCAAGGATAAACATGACTATTCTTTGTGGACTTTTATAAACTACACTGGACCTTTCAAACCCAACTCCCGAAGATTCTAAATCAGTTGACGTTATAGAGGGCCCAGGATTCTGGTTTTACTTTTTAAACACTATAAGTAACTCAAATATGCACCTTTCTTAGGAAGATCATGAACAATCACTTCTCAAACTGAGATCTAGAAGCACCCAGCGATCAAAATATTCTCAACTAAAGAGGACTATTTAGTTTCTAGAGTCCATTTGCAATTCTAACGACTTTCTACAACAATTCTGTCTTTTCAGTTTAATGAAAACCTGAAAACAAACATACATTGTGATTCAACTGCATTTACCACTCAACACGTGATGCACGCGTACAGCTTCTAACACTTGAGTACTTACTGTGTGCCATTTCTAAGTGTCTTATAAGCCTTACCTCATTTCATTCTCACATAACAACCCTATGAACCCTATGAGGTGGCAGATGAAATACACAGACAGAGATTAAGGACAGCCTGCCCACCGTGACACATTTATGAAGTGGGAGAAACAGGATTCAAACTCCAGTAATCTGATTCCAGAGCCTAAATGCTCACCCAACCACAGCCAAGAACAGTTACACAATTCCAGGATTCGGTTTGTACTTTTGTTTATGATCGATTTATCAGCAGGAAGCACTATCTTAATTGTAGAGGCAGAATCAATATACGTCTTAGGAAGCCCCAAATGACTCACAGTCAGGCATTCTATTCTTTTGACTAGAAAAAGGGATGGGAGACCTCATCAACCCAAGGCTCGGGGCAGTACAGGTGGTGACAGTGAGCTGAAGTCAGAGAACCAATGCTGTAGTCATCAGTAAAATGCACATTGAGCAATTAAGTAACAGGACATTGCCTTTCAGTTAATGTGGGTTTGCATTTTCCAGATCTATCTCCTTTGGCATCCTCAATGAATAAACAAAAAGCCTATAGGGATACACATTTTTCAAAAATACGCCGATTCAAATATATGTTTTAAATGAACTCTGGAGGGCCAATGACATAACTTTTTTCCTTTAAAAGGGTTCTAGGGGCCAGTCTGGCAGCATCGTGGTTAAATTCGTGTGCTCTGCTTCAGCAGCTGGGGGTTCACAGGTTCGGATCCCAGGCACAGATCTATACACCACTCATCAAACCATGCCGTGGTGGTGTCCCACATACCAAATAGAGGAAGGCTGGCATAGATGTTAGCTCAGGGCCAATCTTCCTCACACACACACAAAGTAAAATAAATAAAAGGGTTCTATATATCACTCAGGTTTCAGAGCACTGCATTTGATTAAGAGAAAGATGTGTCATGTAGGAATTATCATTAAAGTCAAAACAAGGGCTGCAATTCTGGCTATGATGATAAGCTAAATGGATCTTTTCTCCATTACCTGTATGTTAATGATTCCCTTTTTGTTTTCCCTTTGTTGCAATGAATATTTTCTTCTTTTCCTTTAACATTAGCTCTTTGGAAGAAATGTAGTGTGAAGATGTAACATCTCTGAATATAATATTACATCTTTAACAAAATTCATCGGCGTCTGTTTCACATGTATTACAATAAGGATCATTTGTCTAAAGGAAAACTCACTATCACCTGGTTCTTGAGTAGTTTAATTTTTGAAGAAACAGTTTTCTTATCAATGAGTGAATGACTAGTTACAAATATTAATATGAAATTAACTCAATGATTGAATATAATCTCTAACTACATCTGCAGGTTATTTTGGAAGTAACAATTTAGTGCTTTACTTCAGAAGAGAAAATGTGGTCGTCTTAACATTAAAAAAGGGTAACACATCAGATTCAACTCACTGAAATCTGATATTCTCCAATTAATTTCATTTAAAAAGTATTGCTGTAACAAACAGAGTTTAACAAAATATAACCAATATCATTACTAAGAATGATAGTGAAATTTCTTTATAACCTCATTAAAATTGTGTCAGCCTTATTCGATTTTATATTCTTTTTCTCAAGAGAAAATACAACATATTTCTTTTTAATTTTTTTTTTGAGGAATATTAGCCCTGAGCTAACATCTACCACCAATCCTCCTCTTTTTGCTGAGGAAGACTGGCCTTGAGCTAACATCGGTGCCCATCTTCCTCTATTTTATGTGGGACGCCTGCCACAGCATGGCTTGACAAGCAGTGCGTAGGTCTGCGCCCAGGATCCAAACTGGCGAACCCTAGGCTGCCAAAGAAGAACCTGCGAACTTAACCACTGTGCCACCGGGCTGGCCCTGAAAAACAACATATTTTTTAAAATATTTTAATTAGAAGAATGCAATTTATCCCACGATGTCACTCAAATATGAATCAACTAAAAAACTACTTTAAAAAGCTTTTTAAAAAATCCTATAAAAACAGAAAAAATACATTTATTCTAAGTGCCATTGAGAGTTCAAGTCACTTTTTTCCCCTTCAGTTTCAAATAACCAGACTCTGGCAAGTCAATCCCAACCAAAATGCCTATTAACGAGCCAGCAATATTATAGTCAGTCAGTCAAGCTGTTTCACCAATTTTCTTGGGTAAAACTGGTATCAACTGGTCTCACAGAAATAAAATTATAAGAGACCATCACATGATCAAGAGCTTATTTATTTCCTTTGCCTTGGCAGGTATATTGAAGACTACAGTCCTGAAACACTTGATCCTAAAGATATTTTCTTAAATAAGACCTTTCTTATTGGAAGGGAAAGCTAGAAATCTGTAACTTTTCAGTATAAAAATCTGTAAATTAAGCATTCACAGTTTTCAAGTTTGAGTTACAGTAAAATTCAGTGAATTACCACTTAGCTAATGTGAAAATTTTATATTCACATTTATAAAACAATTCCTTTTCATGTGGAATTCACTGGAAATGACATCTTTTGGGAATAGTGTGCACTGGGTATAATGTCTAAGATAACAGCTCACTAATACTTTTCTTAAGATAGTCCAAATGAATAGCATAAAATCATAGTCCCACTATTCACATAAAGTTGCATTTTGTAGAAAGGAATGACTTGGGTAGATAAGCATTTTGCTTTTTTTCAAGGAGTTATTAGATTATGCTGGGCAATATAAAATGTATACCCAACTCCAAATCTGATATGCTAGTTTTAGGTAAAAATTCTTGGCTAAAGGTCAAATTTGTTTGTTTGTCCTCCTCTAGGCAACACTAAACATCCAGTAAAATGAGTGACTTGCTCTCCTTCGCTTCCTTAACAACAAGCTGTAATTAATTCAGAAAAAGCCCTTCTGAAAATGTATGTTTGCCAGTGAGGAAGATCAATTAATGAAGAAAATGTGGCACTGAATTTAGGGTTTTCTTGCAAATGTTTTTGGTTCAAGGAAGAAGAATCAGACAGCTGCCTTAGTCCTAACTTACTGCTTTTATGTCCCCAAGGACTGGCAGTTGACTGAGGAACCAAGAGCTCTCAAATGGCAGTCAACAACCTACAGGCGGGCACAGCAGGAGTCAAAGCCCAAGAAAGCCCAGAAAACAGACCCCCCAGTAACTAACAGCCAACTATTTTGTCAATGACTATTACTTTTTGAAGCCTCTCTTAGCAATAACTACTATTCCTAAGAGGGAAAAATATAGCATGTATAGAAAACTTACTCAAAAGAATAATTTCCTTGCCTGGATACAGATAAACATAACTATATAACAAGTGCATAAATGTGTATCTACTGAATAAACCCAACAAGTTCATTAAAAAACAAACAAAAATCTTCCAGATAAAACTAAAGGGTAATTGACTATGGCTATCGAATACCTAGTTTAGGAAAAAAATATATACCTTATCACCTAGTACATGGTAACATTCTCATCTTCATCTCTGTAAAATACAGATTATCTCTTCTACAAAGTTAAGTAATTTTAGGAGTAGAGTGCTAAAAGTAAGTTACCTGTTGCTAAATACAACTGCTTAGTTGGCTTTCAAAAACGTAAGGGAATAGCCATAATTGTGTTAGTTTCCCAATCAATAAAAACTCAATGTGTACATCAATGCTGTACTAACACACAGTACACGGTCAATAACTATGCTGATGAATGTACGCTATGTCTGATCACAAACTTAAGAAAAGAGTCTCGGAATTACAATGCCTCGATATTCATGTTAGCTTTTATTTAAGACAGGAAAGGTTGGGTGGTTCTTAAAGTATATAGCAAATTGCCAAATAGTACACAGACTAAAATTAATAGATAATAGTGGAGACCATGACAATGCGCGAGTAAACATGCAAACGGTGAGCCTTAAAGATGCCACATCAAGGGCTAAATTTTTTAACTAACTTAACAGAATATGGTCCATAAGAATTAACAAACTTATTTCTGCTGCTCATAGAATTTATAAATTTCCTTCCTTAATGGTAATACAATTTGTCAAAATAAGTTCTTTCTCTCAGCCTAGTAATCTAATAAAAGATTATGTCTTCAATTTTCTCCTTTTATATATTTTGGGGCAGGTCATCTTAGGAAATTAAGAATAAACCTAACATTAAATGTTAACACTTGAGCTAGTTTAGAAATTCCTTGACCAACCCATTTAAACCATTAATCAGAGTAACCTTTTCTCTCTCTCTGAAAGACGGAACATGGCGGGGCGGGGAACCTATCTTATTCTAAAAGATGTAAATGACTAATTATAACATTACATTAACACTAGGCAATAAATATGGAATAGAATTCTCTAGGGGGGGGAAAAAGGCTGGGAGGAAACTGTAGAGAACACGAGCTTTGGAACCAAAGCTGTAAATTTGAAAGCTAAATTCTACTATATTGATTAGCCATAGGGCCTTGAACAAAGTCCTTATCTTCTGATTCTGTTTATTTATCACAAAAATGGGTATAATTTCTACCCTGAAGGGATTCTGTGAAGATGAGAGTGGGTACCTATGTGTCAGAGCTGTTATTTCATCTTTCAACAACCTCTACACACAAATAAGACAACTGGCCACTGAAATATCATGTTATTCTGCTTTCAAGGTATAACCATGGGGGGGAAGAAGTGGGGAAAGGAGCATGCATGTATGGTGACAGATGGCAACCAGACTTTTGGTAGTGAACACAATGTAGTCTATACAGAAGTCAAAATATAATGATGAACACCTGCAATTTACATAATGTTATAAGCCAATGTGACCTCAATAAAGAAAATAAGGGAATAACCATATTATGAATGCTGAGAATATCATAACAAAAGCAAAGACTGTCAACCTTTCTGAGTTCTTGAACCACAACGAATGATGGGGAGGGGTGGATAACAGACATTTGCAAAAATCTGGCACACAATTTCAAGATATTCATGGACTCCTTAAAGACTTTTCTGGATCTAAAAAACTCCAAAAATCTCAAGTAAAAAGAATTAATGCTGTGTATCTGACCTACTTCTATCTTAATAATATAGAAATATAAGAAAAAAAAAAGATTAAAGAAAAGCATACTTTCAAGTTAAGAGTCACAGGATTCTGCACCAAACAGAAAAACTCACATCCCACAATGGGAGGAAAAGCTCCACTGACTTGCACTCAATTGGAGGTGCTGCTGGCAGCTGCTACTTTGTCATGTCTGTCACCACAGGAACACTTAGAAAGCTTTCTTTCCTCTTTACCCTAGCAACTTGACAAAAAACAAATCATACAGGGCTTAAAGTTTAATTGTACTTTCCAAATAGTGATTTCATAAGGCAGGCTCCTTTATTATTTAAATTTAAGAACATTCTTTTGATTTTTTCACTTCATTCAATGACTTTGAGTCATTCAAAACGTCTTTCCTTATACTCTGATCGCTTTCAAAGTGTAAACTATTGAATGAAAAACCATCTAAATGAAATGAAGTCAAAGTCTAAAACAAACAAAAATAACTTTGTTTTTAAACAAAAAACAATTTTTAAAAATGAACTTTAAGTAAATATATATTATAAAATAATTTGAACATAATAAAAAATAAAAAAGTAATAATTAAAACAAACAAAATCTAAAAAATAATTCATTCCAATTCTTGTAACACCCATATATTAAAGTATATGTAGGTAAGCTTCTAAAATGTAGGAAATGAGGCCCATTCATTGCTTATACATGGTAACTGCTTGGTATTTACTGAATATATAATATATTCTGAATTCCTAGATTAGGAATGAGAAAGCTGACAATTGAATATGGATTACAACTACCTACCATAATACTTGACACAAAAAAGATGCAAAAAAAAAGTCTGTTGGATGAACAAATCAATGAAGGGCTAAAAGAAGGAACAAATAGTGAAAGAAAAATATGACAACTAAAAGTTCAGACAATCCAGATTGCAAATTTTCTGCCACATTAACAAGCCAGATACTCTAACTTTTTAGTTAAGTAAATGCGGCAGTACAGGGAAAATTATCAAAGATAGGGTTTTAAGACTTCCAGCTTGCCATAAATAAGGATGCTAAGAAGCTATACCAAAATTAATGAGTTACTTGGCCAAAATCATACTGGCCATTGCTCTGACTGCTAAGTGTTGAAACAGAAACCTGACTCAAAACAAGCCTAACCGTATGAAACTGAGTTCAAGACCAAAATAACCACATTCATTTTAAAAAAGGCACATTTTTGACTACACAGTTTTCCAAATCTATAGAAAATCAAAATACCAAATAGGAAAATGAAGCTACAGAAAAAAAGGTCCAGAATCAATAGTTTATTTTTAATGACTTTTTTTAAAGCAAAGCCACATAAAGTTAAATAAATAGACACTACAGTTCAATATATCAATAATGATTCAATATTTTCAATATCAAGGACTTCATTTTTAAAATTTTAGTCCAACCTTTAAAATCTTTCCCAAAACCTCCCAGAAACTGACTTTAAATATAAATCACTAATAAAGTAAAAAGTAATAAAGGAAAGTGTATCTAAATTCTAAATGTGATTTGTCCATTAAATGAATCAAACTTTAAAAGGCAAGTTAATATTGTAAGTCCAAAAAGAAGCTCTTCGGACCTAATTTCAAAATTGTATGTGAGTGATGAGAGCGAGAGGAGAGAGACACCCTCAGCTACAAAGATTGTATAAAAATATAATATGAACCACTTATAAGATTAACTTGCATAAAAAAGATATTAATTTCCACCTGCAACTAAGATATACAACTATGTATGGGGGGGTTTGGGGAGATAAAGCAGGAAAAAAAAAAGATTGGCAACAGTTGCTAGCTCAGGTGCCAATCTTAAAAAAAAAAAGACATTAATCTCCTCACACACACACACACACACAAACATAGGATCTTTATTATTTTAATGTATAAGACTTTTCTTCCTTAGGCTTTTTAATTACAAAATAAAATGTCAGTTCCACTTTCCAACAAATTGTTAAGAAAGAGATAAATCATCTACACTTACCCAGTTGGTGTCTAAAAATTGAAAAACTAGCCTTGACACTGGAGAAAAAGTTGAAGTCAAGATGGAAGTAAAGGAATTCTGGATTGGTTAACAAATCTGGCACATACTTTCCAGTTTATATATTCCTTGAGACACATAGGCAGTATATTGGGTGGTTAAGAATTTTTTTAGATATACTGGGATCATACTGCAAATACAACACTTTGGTCAAGTTATCTAAACTACATTTGTTCCCATCTCGTCATCTCTAAAATGCAAAAGATGATCTCACCTACCTCAAAAGATTTATGTGAGATGATATCCTATGGAAAACCTGGCACCAAGTAACTAGTTAGTAGTAACATCCCCAGTGGCACTGAGATTTCATCACTGGGATAAAACATACATGCATAGTATAGTAAATTTCCAATCAATGAATGAAAAAGAAAACTCCATTAAGAAATTCTGAATAACAGGATGGTTGTGCAGATAAAACTAGAAAATCAAGGATCTAGTTTTCTGAAACACATTCATTTTGCCAAATCACGCATGATTTTCAGAATTTCATTCAAAAACACTGATTAAGTGCTAGGCACTATGTCATACTCTCCTGCCATAAGAAAGGATGAGTTGCATGCCAACAAGTGAAAACAAGATAGAATCTTTGAAAGAGAAATGAAGAAGGGTTTCTCTGTATTATAAAGAGGTACCTGACCATGATTCGAGTAGAAGGTGGAAAGGAGAGCAAGGAGTTGAAAGAGTCATATTTTTTAATCAGTTACCTACCCTACAAATCAGTGATCACCACAGCAAGAGGACACCAGTCTACACGGCTTACACATGATACACAACTGCCAAAACTAAACATACTAAACACTTGAGAACTACGGGTTTTATTTTATGCTAATTACATCACCATTAAAAAAAATAACTCATTTAAAAAAACGCTCCCTGCTTTTCTCACTGGAAAATGTGAGGACTTAAAAGGAGCATAACCAACCTATATTCATTATAAAAAGAACTATAGAATGATCGCATCACATTCAAAACATTTCAGGCAAGACATTCTTTTAACTTTTCAGTGATAGGTGATATAAAATGAATTCTTCGAGATCAGACTACTGGAATTCCCATGTTCTCATTTGCTGCAGACTCTAGGAATGGACACACATTCTTTTAGCCCCATCCCACCTGCCATTTAACACTTTATGTTTGAGGACTGTCAGTGGAAAACTGGCTTGTTTGTTTCACTGCTTGTCTTGGGTATGCTTGGAGGAAAAGAGCTTGGGGAAAAAAAAAACAGGACAGACATTACAGAGTTTTCAACTAGACCTCCCAAAATCAGCCTCTAGCCCTAGGACTAAAATGTGCATGTCAATTTTGGCCACGTCACTTACATATCCTGTGCCTCTGATCATCTCCTATCACAGGACTGTCACAAGGATAAAGTGTATTAATTTGTGAAAGCACTTTGAAAAGCCAAAGCAACATATTATTCTAAAGTAGCACTGGTGATGTGATACTGTAGATACAGTTAAACCCCAAACTGAATCTTGGCATTTATCTGTTCTTAAGCAACATACATACACATCTCATTTGAACTAGAATGAAACGATCAAGGGGCAGAAACAGGTAGGTTACTCCTACACCCAAATAGGGAGGTTGGAAGGTAGGGTCTCTTCCACGACTAAACTTCCAGAACTCTAGATTTCTGGGATCTGCTATTCCAAGACACCCGGTATAATCTAGTAAATTTAAAAGGGAAGTGAGGGAACAAGGTCTGGATTAAGAAAAATTCTTCTGTCCCTGGTCTTGTCAGCCATCAACGAGGAAATAACTGAACTGCTCCTGGAGTGCAGAAAGCTTTACTCCTAAAATATCATCGAGCGTCAGACAAGCAATCAGCACGCAGCGACTGGATCCCTTCACAAATCTTTAGCGAATGCCTCAACGCCTTCCTCAAACTGCGTCCATGCCGGGCACGAGAGAGAGCAAGGCCTAAATGTCTTCAGAACATCCATCACAACTCCCTCCCCCTTCCATCCCAAGGTCCAGTGGCCTCCGGCCATCACACCCGTTCCGGATCTCCCGTCCCCCGGGCCGCCAGCCTCACCAGCTGTTCCCGGCGGCTGGAGCTCCGATCGGTTGGCGCCCGGCGGCCCCGAACATTAACGCCACCCGGGAGCCTGGCCTCGAGGCTCAGGCCCGAGAACACTCTCCAGCTAGCACAGCACCTGCGACTTCCAAGAGCACTTCAGCATTTTGAGCTGAGCTTCCGGAAGCAGGCGGGAGGCGGAAACCGGATGCTGGGAGCAACCACTAGTTCTCCTCCCCCCCTCACCCCCTACTGCTTTTTGCTCCTATAATCTCCTCTTTTTACTCCCAGAAGAGATAGAGGCAAATGATTGGAACGTTTTCCTACGCAAAATTTCTTAAGTTTCTTTATAGTGTTCCGGAAGCTGAAAGAGGATGGGAAAAAAGTGGAGTAAATGGAAAGTTAACCGCCCCCCTGGACTGGCTTTATGGTTTAGTCCGGTTGCCTGGGAGACGGATAGTAACACCAGTGGTAAACCAGATGCGGGAGGCTATGGCCACGTTAGCCCGGCTGCAGGCTCGGTCGAAAGCTGTGGGACAGCAGTACTACTTTAGGAACAGGTGAGTCATCGACTGGAGCATCGCGGACAGGCTGGCTGCACTCTAGCCAGTACTTCCTCTGTGGGAGTTTCCTATTAATAAATTCCTTAATTCGATACGTACCACCCACTTCACCCCTTCATTTGTGGGCTGCAAACATAATCACAAGTTTAAAAGTAGTGCTACCATAGAGGGGGGATTATAGATAGGGGGTGGGGGCTGGGGGCATAGATATCAGCTTGAGCTGATTTAAGTAAAAGCCCCGTATGGATAAAATTGTAAAGCGTTTTTCTTTGACGCCATCATTCTGAGAAAATGTCCACCCTCTTGATGGGTTAATAGCCTGACTGGGGTCCCCCAGGCCCCCTAGCTGGGTGAACTCAGTGTGTCCCCCATCTTCCTGGGAATGTGAGCCTCCATTATTTCACAAATGTCATTGAACGCAACTGTTCTATGACTCCTTTGTCTTCCCAAAGTGACGATATCTAAACCATTCTGATGAGATTATCAGTATCAACATATTAATTAATAGAAGACACTGGCAGGCTTGTCCATCTCTCTACACCCAAACTTCTCACTCAGGAAGAGGTTCATTTTAACAATGGCCTTCTGGAAGCAATGCCCCAGGAGATGTTCCAACTGAAGAGAAACTCCAAATAAGTGAATTAGACCGTGATAGAATATGGGGACACAGCAGACCAATGGAAAATAGGTCAATAAGACAGGATCTTGCTGAGCCGTTCTTATTCTAACATTTATCTCACCTACTACATTCTCAGGGCGCCGTGTACCTCTCTTACAGCACTTAATTCAATTTTACATTCTGTGGTGAGATGATATGCATCATCTCTCTTAAACTACAAGTGGAGAGTGTCTGGTTTTTGCTCATCATCATTTTGGTCTCCAGTGTCTATCATAGTTCCTGACACATAATAGCTGCACAATACTTTTTTTAGTAATTCCATAAATGAATCTTTCAACCAATCATTGATCCTGGTTTAAGTAAATGTACTAAAACTAGCTAGAGATAAAAATTATCTATTTATTTAGCATTCATTTAGAAGATGTGGCAGGTCCTGTGTTTATGGACATACATATATAAAAGAAATAAGCTTCATCCCTCTGGATGTTCACAGCCTAATATGGAATAGAGGTATTTAAAGGATAATTACAGTAGAGTAAGAATGAACAGGAAGGTAAACAACTAACATTTCTTGAGCACCGACTGTCTGCTGGGCATTGCACCGGGAACTGTTTCCTAGAGTATCTCATTTGGTTTTCATAACTTTACAAGTTAATATGTTAATCTATATTTTTAGAGCTCAAGAACAGTTTCTAGAAAAGCCTGGTGAAGTGCCACGTGACTGCAAATAGACACCATTTTTCCACAGATTTTGGTGTCAAGCTTTGTCCCCAACTTCTGGCTTTTGACAATGAGTATATTTCTCCCAAAGTGGATGTTGCTTAGAGAAAAGACTAGAGCTATGCAAAGGCCATGATGAGAATAGGCTGGCATTGCTTCCATTTCATTTATTATTATTAATATTTTCAACATGAAGGAAAATCTCTAAAAATCATGAAGGAATCAAAATTCCAACGTTTGCACAGTTAAAAAAAAAGCAGGATATTAACAACTTTGGGGGCAAAAAACCATATAAAATATTAGTATGTGAAAAAAGTAAACAGGCAATTTCCTTAAGAAATTATTGTCATTATTGTCATTTCCCATCTGTTATTGACTAGATCAGTTCTTTGCAAACTTCAGTGTCTGGTGGAATCGCCTGAGGATCTCTTAAAATGCAGATCCTGATGCTTGGGTCTCAATTATGGCCAGAGAATCTGCCTTTCTCACTAGAGTTCTTGTGAGGTCCCATTTTGCATAAAAAGGGAGACTTTCTAGAAAAAGAACTGTGTATGGGCCTATTATTTAATTATAAAGATCCTTAGAAATTATATATTTTTCCCCTTTTACAGGAATCAAGCAAAATGAGATTCAGATAGATTGGGTAATTTGTGTAAGATCGCACAACTACTATGTCTCAAGGCCAAGTTATCCAATTCTAAGACCTATGCTCTTCACTGCCACATGAGACAAGGTTTTCTTCTCCTCCACTGGTCTGATGAGTTAAGCGGCAGTAAGCACCAAGATCCAGAAATCCACCTGGCCTGAGCTTACTGTTCCAAATCCGTTAACATGTAGGGAACAGGGCTGGAGGAAACCATTTTAACTCTCCTTGGTTCGTTTCAGTGTCTTCCTTCTATGTTGGTATCAAGGCAGAGAAAAAAATGTTTCTACCTAACAGCTGGCACCAGCATGCCTCTGAAGTTGAAAGATTACTTTGTTGGGGAAATATATTATTGCTAAATGCTTAGGTTAGCACCTGAGTCCTCTAGGGCTGGGAAGTCCACTGAGGAAGAGAGAAGCTCGTCTGCCTGCCAAAGAGGAAGGATTTGGAGAATTTCCCAAGATGTAAGAAGCAAATATGGGAGGAGCTGATGCAAGGAGAGAGCTAGGGAGCGTGGGGAGACTGTGCATTGCCTGACCAGCCCAGATCCTCTGGAAAGTTGCTTACACAGGAAATATCTGTGGATGTTCATGTTTTGATCTGCCCATCAAAGAGGCTGAATGTTGTGTCTAGCATGTTACACGGTGGGAAAAAGTATTGTCCTTTAAAAAAAACCCAACAAACCACTTTCATATTAATTCCTAGTTTCGTTTCTATTCTTCTGAATTATTGAGATTTTCTTTGCAACTTATTGGTCATTTATACTATTCTATTTGTGGAAAGAAGCGTTTGATATGTGTGCGTTAATCATATTGTTCATTTTCCCCATTCCCTTATTTAAATTTTGTCCAATTAATCTGTCAAGTGGTAATAGGAATGAGTTAAAATGTCCCTCTTCTGCCAGTTTCTATAGTGGTATCTTTTGATGCTATGTTATTTAGCTTACACATGTGTCAGGTGGTGTCTCTTCATTATTGACTGTATATTGGTCATTTTTAATGTGCAAAATGTTTCACTTTTAAATTCTACTTGTTGTAATAGTGATATCAAACCTCCTTTATCTGACGGCAGTTAATCGTATCATTCTGTATATTTCTTTTTACAAGTGGCACATTTTTTAGTTTAAAAAATCAAAACTGGGCCGGCCCAGTGGTGGAATGGTTGGGTTTGCACGTTCTGCTTCGATGGCCCAGGGTTCGCCGGTTCTGATCCCTGATGCAGACCTATGTACCGCTTGTCAAGCCATGCTGTGGCTGATGTCCCACATATAAAGTAGAGGAAGATGGGCACGGATATTAGCTCAGGGCCAGTCTTCCTCAGCAAAGAGAGGAGGATTGGCAGCAGATGTTAGTTCAGGGCTAATCTTCCTAAAAAAAAAAAATCAAAACTAAGGAAGTTTCGTGTCCTTGAGTTTGGACAATCATCTTAGTCCTATTAACCTAAACAAATAACAGCTTAGTCAGGTAGATATGCGTCTCTTCCTCTGATTCTAATTAATTGCTCATTTTTCTCTTACTCACAGCTGTACTCAGTTCTGACTAGTAAGCTTTAGCAAGGCTTCTGCCAAGTATACAAGGATAATTTGTCCCAGAGTGCAAGAACCATTCAAATCCTAAAGCTGTATTACTTTAAGCTTAAATGTAAGCACTTAAATTTATACTCTTACCTTACTTAAACACTTTAAATATCAATTTTCTCATCTGTAAAAGAGACAATAATGCCTATGGAAATATTAACTAAGAAGATTAAATGATTGTCTGGCACATTAGTTGGCACCCAATAAATTCATAATTATAATAGGAAATCACAACAGGAGGGCAAAGGATAAAATGCGTATGATCAACTCAATGGATGTTAGAAAGGCAGTTGATAAATTTAATATCTATTTCTGAGTTTTTCTTTATAAAAATTTAAAAATTGTAATTGATAGATACATTTAATGAAGTCCATAAGTTGCAAGTGTACAGCTCAGTAATTTTTACATATGTGTATATCTCTGTAACCATCACTCAGATGAAATTCTTCAGTATTTTTAAAAATGTTATAATGAGAAATAAAAAGAAATGTGTTTAATAATAAAGAATATATTTCTAGGGGCTGGCCTCATGGCCGAGTGGTTAAGTTCGAGAGATCTGCTTCGGTGGCCCAGGGTTTCGCCAGTTCAGATCCTGGGGTAGGATATAGCACTGCTCATCAAGCCATGCTGAGGCGGCATACAACTAGAAGGACCCACAACTAAAAATACACAACTATGTACCGGGGGGCTTTGGGGAGACAAAGGAAAGATACAATCTTTAAAAAAAAAAAAGAATATGTATCTAAAACCAGTAGTCAACATCATATGTATTGGTGAAATACAATATAGATGGTTCCATTTAATTCAACAGCAAGACAAAAATGCACATTAATCCCAGTCTTTGAAAGTTTTTCTAAAGATTGTAGCCAACACTATAGTAAAAGAAAAAAAAATTATTGGTAAGTATTGGAAGGGAGGAAATAAGGTTGTTAGCTATAGATTATGAAATTATAAGGCTGAGAAAGTACAAAATAACCTACTAAAAAAACTCTTAGAAACAAAATGTTTGGTAAAGTCTCAGATTACAAAGTAAACTTAGAAAAGGCAGTAACTCTCCTCAGGATCAGCAATAACTAGATGAGGAGTTGGATCAACAAGACAGACTAAGCACTTACATATACCTCCCCTTTCATCTGATTGAAAATACAATTAAGTGTAAAAAAATACTTTTAAAGAATAAATATGCAAAATTGTGAAAGCTAAAAAAAATACAATTAATAGATCAGTAATTTTGAAGAATTTCTGGAAAACAAAAATTCAATAGGAAGAGGGAGAGATGGCAGTCTTGCTCGAACATCTGTGCTTGGACAACTCAGTGGTCAAAATGAGGGAACCACAGCAATAAGGACCAAGAAGCTCGCCTTTGGTAGAAGCTTCAGATGATGGCGATACTGGGGGGAGCTCTGACTGACGTACGTGCGTCTCCAAAATCTGCTACCAAAAGCTTAAAGAATCACATCTGAGAATGAGTGCTTCTTTTCTGTGACCATGGAAGCCCTGGAAGCCTGACCTAGAATTGCTCTAAGGAGTGCCTAGCCTCATGCCCACAAAGAGACATCTCAGTTTGCCAACTTGTTCACTGCTGGCTCTTTGAAGGGAAAAAAATTTGACAGTAACTTTTGCTGCTTGTCAGTCCATTACTGCCCAAATGACCTGGGCAGACAGCCCTGCCTAGATGTCAAGCAATTGAATATCTATCAACATAAATAAGCAGAGAAAATTCACAAGCCGTTCAAAGGAATGTTAGTTTGGAGGAAAGAGATTAAGCCAAGAAACCAGAACAGGTGGCTATTGTGGAGTTGGAACTAATGGAGGACACGGATGTAAACGTCAAAGAAAATGTAATGTGAGCTCATAAAGAAATAAAATTACAGGAGAAAAAATAGTTACTGCAACTAATTAAAAAATAAATTTTTCCAATTTAAAAATGTGATATTGAACTAAAAAATAGAATAGTTGCTACTGAAATGTAAATGTTTTAGCAAAATAACGTGGAGGACATATCCAGGGACTTAGGATGTGAGTAATAGATACTGCAGTATTCGGAGTGGGAGTGGGAAGGAGATAGATTAATAATAAAGAAATACCAGAAGAAAACTTGCCTAAACTAAAGACATCCTCCTTCTTTTTTTTTTTTTTTTTTTTTAATATTTTATTTTTTCCTTTTTCTCCCCAAAGCCCCCCGGTACATAGTTGTATATTCTTTGTTGTGGGTCCTTCTAGTTGTGGCATGTGGGACGCTGCCTCAGCGTGGTTTGATGAGCAGTGTCATGTCCGCGCCCAGGATTCGAACCAACGAAACACTGGGCCGCCTGCAGCGGAGCGCGCGAACCTAACCGCTCGGCCACGGGGCCAGCCCCAAGACATCCTCCTTCTTATATGTTATCTGGCAAAATTCCAAGGATATAGAAAAAATTTTACAAGTTTCGAATCTAGACAGAAAAGAAAAAAGTTGTTTGCCAAGAGACCAGCATTGGATGGCTTATATGCAACACAGGGAGCTAGAAGGTGAAAGGACCATAATTGTTGATTATTTAAGGCAACGTCTGAAAACCCTAAACCCAGCAAAGATCTTACTCATTTTTTTTTGATGACAGAAAGACATTCTCAGACGTAAAGACTCAGAATTATCTCATCCGTGCACCCTACCTGAAGAAATGGACTCAAGAAAGTACTCTCTGTAATCAAATGAAAATTAAATTGGAACAAAGATCTCAAGATGAGAAGAGGAGCAAAAGCAGTGATAGAAACAATGATGAGCAATTATACTTGTATTTATAGTTACATTTAGATTGACATTATGTTGCTGAGATTTACAGGGTACTCCTTATTCTGTGCAGTTAAGAGAATCCAACTGGCACTTTCAGAATTCTTCCTGGACATCTCCTTGTGCGAGTTCAAAAATTCATTAGTGGGCTGGCCTTGTGGCACGGCAGTTAAGTTCACACGTTCTGCTTTGGCAGCCCAGGCTCGCCGGTTTGGATCCTGGGTGTGGACCTACGCACCGTCTTGTCAAACCATGCTGTGGCAGGCATCCTGCATAAAATAGAGGAAGATCGACAATGGATGTTAGCTCAGGGCCAGTCTTCCTCAGCAAACAAAAGAGGAAGATTGGCAGCAGATGTTAGGTCAGGACTGATCTTCCTTGAAAACAAAAAACAAATCATTAGGATATTTTTGATCTTTAAGTGATTACAGGCAACAGTCTTGGTAAGTTTCTCACTACTAGCTAATGCAGTTCCTTCTTTATCTAGCTTCTAGTGTCAGTTTCCTCTCTACTCTTACAGCCTACATGAATAGTCTCTCTACTGGGCTTTAGAGCCACCCCCCCCCACGTCCCCCACCACACAATCTCAAAGCCAGTGCCATACGTTTTAGGGTTATAGTACTGTCTACCATACTATCTTTCAATTTTTAAGTTTTAGGTAGTCAAATTAGTCAATGCATACCTCCAGCTTTGGGAATTTTAGCCTTTCTTGGAACGGTCTTTCCCAACCCATAACTGTAGGAAAATTCTCTGTATCTACTAATATTTTTAAAGTTTTATTACATCTTTCCTCCACTTTTTATGCAATTGTGTTTATATGCATACATTGTATGAGATAGGAACTTAACTTTTCCTCTAGAAATAAAATTGTCTCAAAACCATTATTGAACACTCCACATTTTCCTTACTGGGTTTAAATGTTGCAAGATAAATAAATAAAAGGCATAAAAATTGCATAGTAAGAAGTGAAACTGTCTTTATTCACTGTCAACATGATTGTGTGAATAGAAAACTCTCAACCACCTACCAAAAAAAGATTTAAAAATAATAAGTGAATTTAGCAAGGTTGCAAGGTGCAATATACAAAAGTCAATTATCTTTTTGTACAATAGCAATGAGCACTTGTAATCTGAAAGTACAAAAACAATACAATTTACAGTAGCATTAAAATGCATGTTGTTTGACCCCCCAACAGAGTTCATTCTAGTTTTCTCTCTTTCTTTTTCTAACAGTGAGAAACCTGCTCCCGTTATCCTTGATGCATTCCCTTATTTGATCAGTCCCTCTGTATGTAAACGAACTCCTGTCCCCATAGCTGCTTTCTCTTTTGTGGATACCTTTTTGACCCAGTGTGGGCTCTACCTCCTTTCCGCATGCTGACCTATCACCTCCTCACCAGCCTGGATACCCTTTTCATCACTCAGCTCTTGGGCTCTGATTCCCTGTGCGGGCTGCACTCCCAAGGGACCAGTTCCTCAACTTTCCTTCACACCTTAAAGCCAGGCCTGCTCTCCATGGGAACACTCCTGACTCAGACTATGACATCCTACCCTGTGCTGCCCCCATAGATGGATGCCCAGCTTACCCTACACAGGCTCTGATACCCCACACCAAGCCACTTGGCTCTTCCCCCAAGCCGCCTCCAGCCCATGTCTCTACTTTCCTTGTCCACTGCCGTTTTCTTTAGGACTTCATCATTCAGAAAATGAAGAGAAGTGGGAAGGAAGAGGAAGAAAAGTAAATATAAAACATTTTAAAAATGCACTAGTAATATAAATCTGCACAACAAGCTATGATAACTCCACTTTGTGATCTAATCCTCATATATGTGCAACTCATTACTCATTGAATTGTGAAATAGTAAACATAAGGAGGACTATTAATGAAAAAACATGGCTTCTGCCTTCTAAAATTAGTCTATTTCTCATCATCAAGTAGTTACTGACCTCTTACTGGGCACACAGATGGTAGGCAGAACACAAGACAGAAAAGTATGGATTAAGCATAGTTCTTGCCTTTTTTCTGAGGAAGGTTAGTCCTGAGCTAACATCTGCTGCCAATCCTCCTCTTTTTGCTGAGGAAGACTGGCCCCGAGCTAACATCCGTGCCCATCTTCCTCTACTTTATATGTGGGACGCCTACCACAGCATGGCTTGTCAAGCCGTGCCATCTCTGCACCCGGGATCCGAACCGGCAAGTCCTGCGCCGCGGAAGCAGAAGATGCCTGCGCACTTAACTGCTGCGCCACCGGACTGGCCCCATAGTTCTTGCCTTTAAGAGGCTTGAAATCCTTAACACCTAATAGTGAAATGGTATGCAAAAACATAATCATTTTATACATCAATATATCTTATAACATAGGATTGCTAATATTGGAATTTTATTCCTAATATCTAAAAAAGTTTTGAGTTGTATGATAATGAGAAGGAAGGAGTATTGAGTTTTTAATGTATTTATTCAGTAGCCAAGGTCAGACTAAGCACCTTGTTGATGTGTAAAATGCATATTTTTTGCATATTACTGGAAAGAGATTTAACCACACATTTTTTCATTTTCTACTTATTGTCAGTTAATTTCTGGCCACTAATGATACACATGAATATAGTGTTATCCAGGGTTATAGTTCTTATTTCTAGTTGATGATGAAGTGACTGGAAACTTCCAGCTTTTTCTCCATGTTTTATTACATTCCTAGTAATACTTTTGGTCTTTCATCATTATTAATTCATTTAGTATTCATTGTGATAATACTGATCATAATAAATTTATTTCAAATTCGTGTAGATGTCATATTTTATTCACTGCTATAGGATTTTCATTGTAATTTGGAACTAATTAATATACCATTAAAATAAAGTGTTACCCACATTTTTCATTTTAAACATAAAATATCTAGCAGTTCATGACACATTGTATGAGTATTCAACATCCCAGTGGTAACCCAAGTATCTGTAAGTTTCACTTTTAAGCAGTTAAAAAAAGGGCAACATAAAAATGTGTATAGAAGTCAAATTTTAGCATATAAGTTAAAACTTAGCAGTAAGTTAACTACTAGTTATTTTAAAAAATGTTTTTGTTTAATTTAATGTATGGTTCTTATTAGTATAATATGTATGCTTGTATTTATATACATTATTGTTCATAACTCCAAAAAGATATTATTTAATCTTCCTCTTGACTATATATTGTATGTTAGGATTATTAGTAGAAAAGAGTTTAAAAGACATAAACTCAAAACAGATAATTTGATTGCTTATCTTCTATATTTCTAATGACAATTATAAGTAAAGAGTAAGTTCAAACTAATACATTAGTTCAAAAAAAGTATTAGGTGTGTTTCTATACTTTATTCATGCTTTTCCTCCCTCCTTTGCAAAGGTATTTGGTTGGTAATTGTTGATGGGGAAGGAGAGACAAATGATTTCAGTAACTTAAATAGATATATTAAAAAGATGGAAAATGTCTACTATAGTAATATTAAGTGTTAATGGTGAAAAAGGGTTAAATAACCGTAAGAAACTATTTTAACCCATTATGAATTTCACTTCACATCAGCCTTATTGAATGATTATTCTTTCCTTATCTTCTTCACATTCTGTCTTCTTTGAATTGCCTGCTCTACTGGACATTGTGTTGCTGAATTTTTTACAATTTTTTTCCATAAATGACATTTATATCCTTCACTTTCACACCTTATTTTTGGCTAGGATACAACTTTAAAAGAAAAATGAGGGGCCGGCCCCGTGGCCGAGTGGTTAAGTTGGCACACTCTGCTATGGCGGCCTAGGGTTTTGCTGGTTCGGATCCTGGGCGTGGACATGGCACCACTCATCAGGCCACATTGAGGCTGCGTCCCACATACCACAACTAGAAGGACCCACAACTAAAATATACGACTATATACTGGGGGGATTTGAGGAGAAAAAGCAGAAAGAAAAAAAGAAAGAAGATTGGCAACAGTTGTTAACTCAGGTGCCAATCTTAAGAAAAAAAAAAGAAAAATGAAAGATTCCCTCTAACCCTGCAACCCCTTGAAACAGTGGCTGTGTTTTCATGACTTCTTCGTAGCGTTTGACACTGCTGAATCATGGTCCCTTCCTGATGCCTTTGCATTAACTTCCATGGTGGTGCAAAATAGTTCTCTCTTCTAATTGGACCTTGTTTTATTCCTTATTTAACATCTTTCACTATAAATCCTTGTAAACCAGAGACTGTTAAACTTTTGGGATATGTGGTTCCAGGGCCACAATGATGATATTTAGGGAGTCCAATATCCCTTAATATTATGCACAAAATTCTGAAAACTAGTTAAGAACCTTGCCTTCTGCCTTGGCTTTAACTGTTATATATATTCCTCTCTTCCTTCCGACCCTCCTTCCTTCCTTTTTTCCTCCCTTCCTCCCATTTTTTCCTTCCTTCTTCTTTCCTTCCTCCCTCTCTCCCTTCCCCTCCTCCTTCTCTCCCTCCTTTCCTCCCTTCCTTCAGCCCTCCATCCCTCTCTTCCTTCTTTCCTTCCTTCCTTTTATCTTTCCTTCCTTCCTTTTTCCTTTCTCTCCATCCCTCCTTCTTCTCTTCCTTCCTTCCACAAACATTTGTTTAGCTTCTCCTATGTATCAGATACATTACTATGTGTTAGGATACAAATATAAATAAAATGTGAGCCCAGATCTAAAGAAGATAAATGTTATAAGTAATATGTAGAAAAAAATGACGAGTACTGTAGAAATAAATCTTGTTGGAAATTATAGTTGAGAAAATCATTTCAAGAAGAGGGAGTAGCTTTGTGATGGTCTGAGGGCAATAGAGCACATGGCTTATTCTGGGAGCTGTAGGAGCAGAATGGCTTTATCATAGGATGGAAGTCGTAATAGAAGACATGGAGATTCAAACAGAGCCAAATCTGGAAAGACTTTGAAATTCGAAGGGCTTTAGGCCTCATTCAGAAGACTTGGGATGTTTTGTGGGGTTGGCATGAAAAGGTTAAAGAAAAATGTGACATGATTAGATTTATGTTTCAGAAAGACTATTCAAACAATAGGATTGGAGGATAGAATAGAGTGGATGAAGACTAGTGTCTGGGAAAGAAGACTTTTGCAAGTAACTAATCTTAACAAGATGAAGATCTGAACTAATGTTGAGAACTAATTGGTTTCACACTTTCTGATGTGAGCAACTGGGTGGAAAATGTTGCCATTTATGAGAAAGGACTTGCAGACGGGAGAGCTATTCTAAGAAGAATAGAGAGTGGGCATGTGTGGAGGAGGCGTGAGCTGTTATTTTAGATACGTTGAATTTGAGATACCTGGGGAGTATCCTAGCACAGATGTTAAGAAGTTTTAGATGTACAGACCAGGAGAGCTGCCCATCCTCTGAAAACCTGTTCAAATACTTCTTTTGACTCCCTTCTTCCTTTGCTCTTTATTTCCTAAAACAAACTCTTCTACTTCTGAATTTTTCAGATCTTTACTTCTCATACGTTATTGCACTTTTCACGTACTTTTATTTACTTTTGCTATTTTCAGTTCTGTTAGTTTGTAAACTTATGCTTGAGAGCACAGAATGTGTCATATATATAATTTGGTTTAAATAGCATACTAACTTACACATAGTTTATGTATAATAAATATTTTTTAAATTAATGAATAAGATATTGACAAATTGGAATCTATTTTTCCTTCCTGCAGTCCACAGAAATGCCCATCATTATGTAAAAATGCAATAATAATTATCTTTTATTGAAAGCATATTATTTACCAATCTTTCTTCTAGATTCTTTATGATATGCCAACCAACATACCTATCATGTATTATTGAAATTTTACAGAAAAAACTGAATTTTAGATTAAAAATTTTTCTCAAGGTTACCCAACCAGTAAGTGGCACAGTTGGGAATTGAACCAAGGTCTTTCTGCAAAGCGAAAGTGCTATCCACTATTCTAGCATTTTAACTAAGCTAGCCTGTGGTTCATATTACATTAAATGGCCAAATTTATTAGTGTTTAATGCCTAGATAAGTCTAATGCTTTAAGTTTAAACTTAAAAATTTATTCCTATTTTTCTAGAGAATTGTATTAGTTTTTTTCATTTTTTCATTGTTTAATTACAAAAGCATTACATGGCTATTATACAGTAATTTAAAGAATTCAGAAGTTAATAAAGTCAAATTTCATTCACTAAAGACAACCACTTTTAATAACCTCATTTGTATAAAAAAAGACTTTCTCTGTGTATACATTCACATATTCATACAGTTAAAATTGTTTTCTGTAAATAAGGAAATGTATAATACTACACTGTATGTTTCTTTCTTTCACGTTACAACATGTTGTGTCTCTCTATGTCAAGACATACTGATCCACTTAGTTTTTTGTAAGGACAAAATAGGATTCCATTTTATGGATGTACTACAGTCTATTGTTTATTTAGGTTATTCTTATTATTTTAATAATATAAACAATGATACATCATAAAAGAATAAATTTGTAGGGAAAGAATTACTGAGTCTTCCTTCAAGAGTTTAGTATCTTTACATGCAATGCTTAAAATTATAAGTTGTTTTTCTTTTCTGTATATTGTGTCTTTTCCTGCTTTTCAATTGAATTGTTCAATTTTTTCAGCATTTCTTTTCTTTCCTTCAGATATAGTGATTACAGCACAAAAACATTGGATTTCCCCTTTATGGAATTCCTAGTGCGTGAGCACATAACAGGTTTTAGAAATTGACTCCTTCTATCCTGAAATTTGTGCTTTATCATTCCCATTATAGTTTTACTACGTGTTTGCACCCCTAATAAACATTCCTAAAGTTTTGCGAGTTTTTCATTTATGTAAGTGAAATTTTTCTGTATGTGTTCAAAGGACAGATTGTTTCCTACCAGCAACATGTGAGTCCCTGTTGCACTCCATTCTCACCCATACTTGGTAGAGTCAGGAATTTTTGATTTTTTGCTTTGGGTCTTGGTGTCTTTTCACATCTTAGTCTCTTAGTTTATTGTTTTAAGGAGATCGGTACTATTTTGTGCCACAGAATTTCAATATTGTATTTGAAAATGGCTTACATACATTCCTCCTTTTGCTCTTTTTTCCTTTTTTTCTATTCCCTTTCTCTTCCCTCCCTTCTCCTGTTTTCATCCTTCCTCTTTTCTCCTTGAGGGGCAGTGATGGTTAAGAACCCAGCCTCTGGAGCCAGGCTACCTAGAATCAAGTCTGAGCTCTGACACATACTAATATGTGACCTTGGGCATATTGCCATACTTCTCTCTGCCTCAGTATCTTCCTCTGTCAAATGGGCATATAATTATCTACTTCATAGAGATGTTGAAAGGATTATGTGGGAGTTAATTCACTGGTGTAAAATGCTAGAACAGTGCCTGGCACAAAAAGTACTAATTTGTTTAAGATATTCTTCTCTCCATTTCTTTCAACAGGTTCTTTCAAATATCTGCCTGTCTTTTACCCATAATCATCCAGGATTCAAGTTACTAAGAGCTAGGGAGCACCTCAGCAACTCGGACATCCTAAAGGAGGGAGAGATTTCAATGTTGCAAGTGGGTCTAGTGAGGGAAGACTGTGAGTGGCATTCCTCACAGGGATTAAATATACCAGGAGGCATGTTTTTCCCCCAGGGCAAGCCGATTTACTAAGACCAACGTTGAGTCTTAGAAATAACATCAGTTATCTCTCTGGAGCCACTGGGAATGCAGTGTGGGACAAATAGATAAGATTAAGGCCTTTCAGATTTTAAAGTGTAGTGGAGAGACCATCATTAAACAAGCGTTAAATATGATCATGTTAAATATTATGAAGAGCTACGAGGGTGTATAACGAAGAGGCATAATGAGGTCCAGGGAGTCAGGGAGGGGAGGAAAAAACTTTAAGCTGTTCTCTCTCCCACGATGAGTACAATAACAAAAGCCAAGAATACAGTTCATATGTCTCTGCTATCTTTTGGTACATGCAGTATAAGCATAGAACAATAATGAAACTTTCTTTTCTTCTACTCCCGATTGTCGAGAGTGATCTCACACACTTAGTTATTTCTAGCACATTTCCTTGCATTGTATGGTCATCTTATCACCGTCCCTTCCACTCTCAGGTAATACAATGATATTCTCTTGTGTAGTTTTACAGTTTGTTGTACACTTAATACTACGCCTTAGGCAACCTTACTGATTTGTGTGACTTCTCTCCACTTCTCCACATCTTGAGTCACTGATTTTGATGAATATTTTTTCCTCCTCTCTTTGCGTTTGTGGGTCTTTTTCAGCCAGGCTTTCTAAGTAACTCTCTCTCCTGCTTGTCTAAAACTATAGTCTGTCCATTTGTTTCTCCATCTATTCATCACTGACATCTTAATTGCTAATCCTATTTGCTTTCTCTCAGCCAACTTCATAGTATTGTCCAAGAATTTTATTGAGGTATTTTTCTCCATTCTGTTTTCATTCTAATTGTAGTAAATTTAATGAAATCTATACATTTAATCCAACATACAATGACAACAAAAAATAACCTGTCCAAGAAAACACGTTCTGAAGGAAGTTTTAAAAAAAAAGAAAGCAATAAATGACTATCCATTCTTTACTCATTCAGCAAACATAAAGTGCTAATTAGGTGCCAACCAGCAGTCTAGGAGAGAAATGACTCTGTGGTCCACAGTAGTTGCCCTCAGCAATATCACTTTATCAAATGGGGATGGGGAGGAAGAATTGTAATGACGGATAAAATTAAGATGGAGATCTCTCTTTACTAAGCCTTTTCTTGCTGTAAGTCAGTAAAATCTAAACGCTGGGTTTCTTATCTCTTTATAAGACTTGTGGCCCTGACCCTCCCTCCTTTAACCGAAATGGACTTTATGAGAATTCTTTTTAGAATAGGCACTCTGTGATGGATTCATTTTACTTAGAGGCAATTCATTTAACTGATGCATCGAGGGATATATGCAAGTATTTTAATTTTGCTTGACATGTGTAGTGGCATTTCAACAGTAAATTCAAATAATTATGTTTTTGAAATAATGATAAAATAGCCCATTGACTTTTTTATTTCCTTAGAAAAATTACTGGCAAATTAATTAGTTGCAAAATAGGTGATTATAAAAATAAAAAAAAGTAAAGCTGTTGAAAGCACGTAGCCTCTCACAGAAAGGTTAATTTTTAAAACTTAGCTCATGATTTCTGAAACGCTTTCTTTATTTAGTATTTTAATTTTATTTAAAATGGCATTTGAATTATGATTATCATTTGGGAAGAAATTAAAGATTAAGCTTAACAGGTTGATTTGCTTTAGAATTATGTTAGTTACTAATGAAATGTTTAAAAAAATTTCTTTTTAGTGTTGTGGATGTATTTAGGAAAAAGGAGAATGATGCAGCTGTTAAAATCCAGAACTGGTTTCGAGGATGTCGAGTTCGGGCATATATCAGGTATATGATTTTGTCATGGAAACCTCAGATATATCATAAAAATGTACTCCTTAGAAAATGTAATTTATTCATGTAGTGCTCATTGCAAATAATCTTTTATTTTACCTGTAATGAAGTTAATAAATTATATCATGTCCTTTTTAAAGATATAACTCTTTTTGGCCATTTTTTCTTACATATCAAAAAACTAAATTATATTGACCATATCTCTACTTTCAAAAATTCTCAGTATCGTAAACATACTTGATCAGATTCTTTTCTTCAAGTGCAATGGGAGGTGACAAATGACTGAAGTGACTGGACTTGTATTTATAGCAATGAATTCATTGCCTGGTAAAAAAAAAAAAAGAAGCTATTCCAATCCTCTCTAACATGTTGGTAGCTAAAGGCGAATGATGCCAGAATGATGCCATTCTGATTACAAAGAGACTGAAGTTGTCTATCTTAACTGTTCCCACTTTTTCTTAAGGGCCCAAACTTTCTGTCAGTCTCTCATCAATTCTGAAAAGTATTGCCCTGGTTAAGGAAGAATGTGCCTAGTCCATAATAAGCCAGATGGCAGGCTGGAGATTATACCGTGTACTTCCTTATATTAGTTAATAGGAGCCAGACATGCAAATAGAAGTGTGAGGATGGGGTTTCCCTTTTGGCCAGGAGCATGGTCTAGGAGCATGGCGGCAAAGAGAGTATTTTTTAATTCAGCACGCTAACATGACGTTAGCTTGGACAGACTGGGTAATATAACAATAAAAAAGCGAAGTGTTTCTGGACCTCAAGAATTATTTCTAAATACTTACAGTGATTCACCTCAATAGGGCCTGGCTTATTTCTCAACATGTCACTATAACCTGTTTTATATTGTTAACGTTCAAAAATATTTCAGAGAATAAGTATTGAGGAGTAATTAAAATTTAAAAAAATATTTGATCGTAAGCCCAAAGAAATACTGAATAGTTGTCTATGCTTTTTTTCTACTTTTAGGAATGATTAATTCTATTGCAGAATGATAACTCTCTACTCTTTAAAAGTACACATAAACTTGGCTTTGAATTTGATTTCTTGAATTGTAGAAAGGTATATTCTAAGAAAAATTTAAGAAATGTTCATGTTTCAATGAATACTAATAAGCGTATTTTTCACCCAGGCATTTACACAGAGCAGCAATAATTGTTCAAAAATGGTGGAGAAGTTACTTAAGCAGGCAACATTATCAACTAGTTGTGAAGGTAAATATTATAAAATGTATATATGTTAGCATTTGAATTATATGATATGCTGTAACTTATTCACTTCAGTCATATTTAAATGTAGTTTTGAAATTACTCATAATAATTATTTATATAAGAACAAAAATGGGGTTAATTTTTAGCATGAGCCCTTTTCTGAGAAACCTTTCCTGATTTTCCCATGGAGAATTGATGACTCATTTCTTTGTACCCACACTACACCAGATATTTTCTTTTTGTTAAAGTACCTTTCACAGTGTATGCATTTATATGTATTTATTTGTTGATTATCATCTCTACTTTCTAGATGGAGAGCTCTGACGGTAGGCACCATAGCTTCTTCATTTTGGACCACCAACATTTAGACCAATCCCTGGCCCATAGCACAGTCAATAAACATTGGCTGAGTTGAAGTGCCCTAAATTAATTCTACAAAATATAAAAATAAGGCAATTTGTCTCTGTGCTACTTAACCATTCTCTATTATTGACTGTTGGGATATTTTGAAGATTTGCCTTAAGAAATGTAGCATACCGCAATCATCTATGTCCACTGAGAGACTTGTAGAAGTGTATGATAGCAGGCCAAATTATACTTTAGTTAGGAATTTTAGGAAATTAAGAAAAAAATAATTTTCTTCATACACAGTGAGAAAGTTGCCAGTCAGTGGTCTACTTCGTTAATTTCCTGACTTGTTACTATTTTCTACTATAATAGTTTAAATTTGTTCTTCATTTATTCTTTTTCTTTTTTTAAAGATTGGCCTTGGGCTAACATCTGTTGCCAATCCTTTTTTTTCCTTCTTCTCCGCGAAGCCCCCTAATATGTCCGCAAAGGACATATTCTAGTTGTATGTCCTTCTAGCTAGTTCTGCTATGTGGGACGCCTCCTCAGCATGGCCTGATGAGCAGTGCTAGGTCCACGCTCAGGATCTGAACCGGTGAAACCCTGGGCTATGGAAGTGGAGCATGCAAACTTAACCACTTGGCCACGGGACTGGCCCCCCTGTTCTTCATTTATTCTTAATGAGTTGCATCTAAGTGAAATTAAAACATATACAGAAGGTAAAGAAAAAAAAATAAGTAGATAACTAATATGAGTTCACCTTTAGTGAGAAAATTTTGCAGCATGTTAATAAAGTATAGAGACTACCTTAAGGAAGAGCTAATATTTTAGATTTAATGAAATAAATAAACTAAAGAATTCCAACAATAATGCTGGCATGATCTCTCTGATAGCTAGGTTTAAAATCACTATGATGTTCTTATAAAGCAGATCTGAGGTCCTGCACAAATTTTTATTATCCAAAGGTAGCCTTGCCTTAATATCATCACCTCCGTTACTATGACTTTTCTTCAATACTACATTGCTCTTCTCCAGAAATTTCTCTGTTTGATTATCTAAAGCATTGATGAAAATGTTATTAACACATTTATGAGCTAAACCTTGGAGAAAGTCACTTAAGTCCCTACAGATGAATCTATTTCGGTGATAACTTCCCCAAATCACATGATTCTCTCGAGTCCAGTTCCGGTTCTAATTCTGTATGTTCCCAGCTAATTAAGGCCCCTTAAGATTTTTAAAATCCACCAAAACCAAGGAAAAGTTTATTCTTTTAATTTAACTGGCTAAGCAAGCCTGCTTTCACGTCTGCAGCAAACTTAAAGTGTTTCTCATTAATCTCATTAATCGTTAGCATGTTTCCTTGTCTTGAAAACTAATCTTTTGCATCATTGGCGTTTTAGGCCACTTAAAAAGTATTTTTTAAATTTTGAGATAATTACAGCTTTACAGAAAGGCTCTGGAAATAGTACAAAGAACTCCCATATATTCTTTACTTAGAAATCTCTCTTCTCTCTCTGTACATATCTTTTTCTTTTTTCTCTCTCCATGTATTGTTTTTTTGAATCATTTGTGACAAAGTTGTAGAAGTGATGCTCCCTACCTCTAAGTTTATCAGTGGGTATTTTCTACATAACTTTATTAAAATTAGTAGAATCAGGAAGTTGACATCTGTAAAATGCTATTCTGTATCTATAGACTGTATTCATATTTCACTGATTGTCCCAATAAAGTCATTGATAGCAGAAACATCTTTTCTAGGGTACAAACCAGGATTTCACATTGTACTTAGTCGTATCTCTTTAGTTACCTTTAATATATTTAGCATGTCTTTGCTTTTCATGACCTTGATATTTTTGAAGTGTACAGCCTGGTTATTTTAGTTATCCTCGCTTTTGATTTGGTGATGTTTCTTTATTATTAAATTGATGTTACGCATTTTTACCAGAAATACATTTCAATACATCATATTAGGGCCACGTGATATCCATTTGTTCCATGACAGTTGGTGCTTTGATGATTTAAAGCGGTGTCTCTCAGGTTTCTACAATGTGAGCTTACTTTTTAAAATCTTATCAAGGGTATTTCAAGACTGTGTATATACCTTCTTCCTCATCAAATGTTTTTGTAGGTACTAGGTTTAAGCATCCAATGAGGGTTCTTACCAGAATCAATTATTGTTATATTTGGCACACAACATCTTTCTAACTCCATCATTTCTACATTTACTTGTTAACATTTTACTGTAAGAAAGAGCTTTTTCTTCTCTCCCATTTATTTATTGATTTATTTACTTCAGTATGAACTCATGGGTTCCTATTTTATTCAATGGGCTATAATAAATTATTATCAGTAATTGGTTTGGTGCTCAAATTTTCCCAGATTTGTTTAGTAGAAGCTCCTTCAAGCCGATTTTTAATAGAATTAGTTAACTTAAACAGGATGATCAATGAATTAAGGTATTTTCTATGGAATAATGAACACCATTAGCCCCATTATTCGCTAGTGGTTGGAGATCTATATGAATGTATAGATAAGACAGTACAGTATACGTATGCATATGGCATTCTGTAAGCATTACTGACAACTTTCATTGCTGTAATTTGTACTCACAAGCCACCAGTCAGATGATGATGAATGATTAATGAGCTCTCTTTTTAATCAAACATACAAGAGTATATCCAGTTTCAATGATTATAGTCAAAGTATTCAACTTGGGAGTCTATATTCATTCTAATGATTCTGGGCTTGCTGAAAAGATATTTTTAAAAGTTCAGGTAATAAGCCACACAAGAAAATTTGTTTTATTACTTTAGTGTCTCACCTGGGTTTGATCAAAAAGAGTATCATTCAGCAGGATCACCAAGTTATTCTCCATATTTGTATCTACTTATCTTTGGGCTCTTGAAAAAAATAAAAAGATGGAGATTTTCTTCAGATTGGTTCTTGATGGTTTTTAAATCTATTAAGCTGTAAGCTATTTTAGAACAGGTGTGTTTCATCTATCTATTTTTGCAATTGTGTACGCAGTGCCTAACATAGGGATTCCAATATATAACATAATCATATCTCAATAAATAATTTTTGAATGAGATTGAAATAGCCTCCATTTACTGATTGACTAGTGTGCGTGAAATATTGCACTAAGCATTTTACATCCTTAATACGTATACCATCTACATTAAGTCTCATACCAACCCTATGAGTAGTATTACCATTTCATAGATGAAGAATTTTAGATTCAGAGATGGTTACTTCCCCAAGGACACACGGTTAGTGATAAGTAGAACAAAGTTCAAACCAAATTTGATCTGATTCCAAAACCCTTATATATTGAGCTGTAGGCAATTCAATCACAGGCATTCTTGGAGATTTTCCTCCTTTGGGTTATTCAGAGGTCCTTTGAGACTTAAGTGGTGCCAACATATCAGACATTCCTGCCTCTGTGGAGCTTCCATTCAAAAAATGTCGATTGTCCAAGCCCATGTTTCTGATCCTTCAAGGTTCGACTCTATGGCTGCTGGGCCACATAAAGGGAAGGGGGTTTCTGCCAGAGCTCGGGTCCCTAGTGCTTCCGGTCCTGTCTCCTGCACAGCTGCCACCAAGTTTATCCCTAGACTTTTAGCCACATCCAGGAGCAATAGGAATGTCACATGCTGTATTTCCTCATTTCAAACAGCTGGTGCACGGCTCTTTCCCAGGTATGGAGAATTTTGCTCTTCTATTTCTCCTCCTCTTTCCACGCCTCTCCTCTTAGCCCCCATCCCCGGCATAATCTCTCAGGGCTCAAGTTTTCGGAAACAAAGCTAGGGATGGACAGTCCCACACAAACCTTCTGAAGCAAGAATGCATAAAAAGACCTATTATTTTCTTGGGTTGGGGCATGGGACTTGAATTAAGGATATTATTTGAATCTACATTAATTATACTCTCACACATGTTAGTACACACTGTCACACACAGAGTCCTATAGTAACTATGTTTAAACCATTGTTTTTGAATTTATTCTGCATAGTTTTTTGTCTAATAGCTATATACAATAATAGTAATAATACCATATGATATATGACTAAGTTATAAAATGAATGGTATAGGTTAGTGATTTTAAAACACTAGTAACACAACTCCTCCTTAACTAAAATTTTAGCAGAATTTTTAGCCGTATGTGTTAAAACAGGTACAAACAGTGCAGCTATTTTGGAAACTGAAGAAGCGCAGCTGCTTGGGCTCTTTCCTGGTGGCCTCTATTGTCACTTGAGCCACAAGAGCGTAATTTGAAAGTCACTGATTTCATTTGCTTGTTTCTGGAAGAATCTCTAGAGAGATCACAAAAACCGATGATATTAATTACCTGGGGGAAGAGAACTGAGTACTTGAGGAATAAACATAGGAAAGAGACTTTTACTATAAATGCTTTTGTAGCTTTTGAATTTTAAGCAATATGAATGTATTATTTATTAAATAAATTAAAAAGGAAAGTCCATTTAAAAGAGACACCCCTCCCCCACCCCAACACAGATATGGACGATAATAAGTGCTCAGATGGGGAGTTAATGTTATCTCTAAAGGTCAGAGAAATAAGACTTGAGCTGACCCTCAGGGGACCAGAAGATTGTAGACTGGGGAGAGGGAAGGACATTTCAATTAGGAACAGCATGAATGAAGTTTTGAAATTAGGAATGAGCATCTTATAATGGGAAACAGTAAGGATGTTGATCTAGATGGCGGAGTTTGGGGAGTAGCAGAATGTTGGTAAGGAGGTGAATGTGACTTTTGTAAAATAATTTCCTGTATTTTTAAGAGAATTTCTTGTTTAAAAACATCTTTTCATTCATTGTTCCATATTTTCCAGCAAGTCTGTCAAGCAGAAAGTGCAAGCGTTATCTTCGTTTGCTAGATGAGAAATGGAGGCTCACAGAGATTAAATGATGTGCCCAAGGTTCTCAGTTGCTGATCGTATAGATCCAAATGCTAAATACTTACTAAAAATCTTCTCTGCATATCCCTTAGCTACCCCAACTCAGCTCCTCCTTCTATTTTCCTGTACACGGGTAAATGGTACAACCATTCAACCAGAAACCCAAGCCTGAGAGTCATCCCAGACTCCCCACCACCTCCTTCTCCCTAACCCCTGTCAGCTATCGGTCGTCAAATTCTCCATCTTCCCTCATGAAAATCTCCTGATTCCAATCTAAACTTCATCGTTTTCCTCTCATGACTTCAGTCCTCCTCACCCTAGCACACAGCATGAAGTTCACACTCTTCAACCTGACATGTCAGGTTTTTCACAGTCTCATGCTTGCTTCTTCCCTGACCTCTCTTCTTGCTCCACCTGTATAAATATACTTTGGACAATTAAACCATTGCCATTGCCAAAATATGCCATATCCTACAGGTGTTTACGGATGCTGTTTACTCTGCCTGGAATGCCCTTCTTCACTCCGACCTGCCTGCCATTGGTCTGAATTCCTACTTATTGTTCAAGACTTCACTTAAAAGGTTAACCTTCCCTGATCTCCTGAGGCCGAGTGGAGAATGATGGGAGACTGTCGATGTTAGGTGTGCCTTCCTAATGCCTTGCTCATGTAGGCATTTGCATCGCTGTGATACATTTGTTTATTTACATCTCTCATTTGACTGGGAGCTCCTGAAAGGCAGTGATTACTCTATTAATCTCAAACGTACCCCAGTAAATTTCACATGGAAAGCCTGCAGAAATTTTTGCTAACTGGATCAATGAAGGATTCATGGGGATGTAAGTTGGAAGACTTTGTTATGGTCAGTGTGGCTGGTGATTAGTGTCAATATATGCCCAAATTATTCACTACCACCTTCCTCATAAAAGAATGATTCATCCCCACCCCATTAATGCTGGGCTAGGGCATGTGTTGTGAGCAAATGAGACATATGCCACACCCACGGTGAAGCTTTAAGAGGCTGTCTCTCTCTTCCCATCTGGCACAAGAATGGCACAACTCCGTCTTGGGCTCCTTCAGCCTTGGGTCTAAGATGAAGAGACATGTGGAACATAGCTACAGGGAACCTCAGCCCACATATAATGTGAGTAAGAAATAAACTTTTTTTGGTAAGCTACCAAGATAGCTGCCTTTTTATCTCAGCACAGCTGATTAATAGTTATAATGATAACAGAAGCATGGATGCTTATAAGAAACATTCTGAATGGGGCACTCAGTGAAGTTTACCAAAAGATATTTTGAGCTTTTGGAGTCTGTGATGATGTTAGGACACCTCCGTGTGGTGATATCTTGTAAGGAGATTTTGCTGTCTCTCAGCAGAGTGTCTGGAACATCATAATTAGCACTCAACAAATGCTTATTAAAGTGAACTATTGAATGGGAGCTTAGATTAAAAGTCAGAGCTGGAGATAAAGGTTTTAGAGCTTCCTTACAAGAGGACAGGATTTTCTACCTGATGGAAAAAGTATCTGAGCGGTAGAGCAGAGGGCAAAGAGTTGAGGCTTGTGGAATGTATTAGGTAGGATTTAGGCAGAGGAAAGGGAATTATTGGTAGATAATAAAAAGCAAAGCAGGGACACAAAAATCACAGGAACCAGAGGAGAAAACTGACGGGAAACTTGGAGTCGTTAACAGTCACAAACGTGGCAAAAGTCAAACAGAAGGTGAACTGTACAAGGACAGAAGTCCTAGGATCACTTTAGACAGGTTCTGTATTTTCAGACAGCCTCCCTCAACATTCTTCTATACCAGAATATTTCTATCTAGCTTTCAAATAATTCTCACAGTGACACCAACTAGCTTATCCAGCCCTAAAGTGTCATGCATTCTCCACTGCAGTGCCCTCGTTAACGTACAATCATAGAGCCGTTCCAATTTTCTTTTGTGATTTGACTCTTTCTTGCTTCCTAGCTGACTGTTGTTTTCGTTTATTTTTATTTTCAAGCTCCATTTCTGGCCTTCCTGCTGACTTTCATGCCACTCTATCTGGCAACATAACCCAAATTTATTCATCTCAGGGGTCCAAGACCATTGATTCCCAATCTTGAAAATCTTCTCCCGTTAGTGAGAATATGCTCTGATTCTTCTTTTCTATTCTTATTTATTATTTTTATTATTTCTTCTTCTTTTTTGTAGTCACCTGATGCATGTGCTCAGTGCACATGCGTTTCATCCCTGTGAACGCTCACTGTAATCTTACTTCAACCTGCCCTTCCCACTGGATGCTCAAACGGTCCTACCGTATTGGGGCCCTTCTTGTTTTCAACTGTATAATGTTCTAGCTTGTCCTTACTGCTCCCTGCTCTATTTCATAAGTGGTGAAGTGAAAGTAGTCATTTCTTTAGGTGATAATACCAGAAAAATGTTGAAATATTCTTCCATCTGCCTCTTTTGGATCACTAGCCCTTTGATCCAAGTTACCTGAGTGAATTCATCAATCTAACCTATAACAGAAGAGCCGGATCCATCTTGTTATCCTTTTCTTTTTAATAGTTTACCATTACGTAGTTTACATTATGTTTAATATCAAATATACTATTTTTTATCACCATACTCTGAGAGCAGCAAAGTATAAGTGCTACCCTAATATATATGATTAATTCTATATGCATTATCATGAAATAAATGTATATAGCTATAGTCCTAAATGGTTCAATGTTATGTTTGTAAATTGAGATCAGTCAGTGAACAACAAATGTATGGCAACCACATTAACAGAATTTAATTAAAATTTTTTCTTAAAGTGTATTAATAACCTATGGTAGAACCATTTAATTTATAAAGATAATTATTATTAAAAAATAGATTATTCTTAAATTATAAAGATTTGGGGCCGGCCTAGTGGGGCAGTAGTTAAGTTCGCATGCTCCACTTCGATGACCCAGGGTTAACAGGTTCAGATCCTGGACGTGGATCTATTACTGCTTGTCAAGCCATGCTGTGGTGGCATCCCACATAAAATAGAGGAAGATTGGCACAGATGTTAGCTCAGCAACAGTCTTCCTCACACACACACACACACGCAAAATCATAAAACAATTTGGGGCCCAGCCAGTGGTGTAGTGGTTAGGTTTGAGCACTCTGCTTTGGCGGCCCTGGGTTTGCAGATTTGGATCCATACCACTCATCAAGCCATGCTGTGGTGGCATCTCACATATAAACTAGACAAAGATTGGCACAGATGTTAGCTCAGGGCCAATCTTCCTCACACACACACACAAAACAACCTATTTATTTTATTGATGAAAATCAAGGCTCACAATATTTATATACAGCTTATTTTGTACTGCTTCGTACAGAATTTTCTTATTTGATTAGTATTTGAAAAGTAACAATGGAAAGAAATTTTTGTAAATTTAAATGGGGCAAAGGATGCCATCTACTATCAAGTTTTATTATATTTTGTCATGATAGATACCAGCAGGTGTTATTTTTAATGGATAATAAAGACATAAAATATCGATCACTATTTTTAAAACTGATGAGATTGGGGGTCTGGCTCTGTGACTGAGTGGTTAAACCAAAGTTCCGCGCTCTCTTCTTTGGTGACCCAGGGTTCAAGGGTTTGGATCCCAGATGCCAACCTACCCAACTCATCAGCCATGCTGTGGTGGCATCCCACATATAAAGTAGAGGAAGATTGGCACAGATGTTAGCTCAGAGCCCATCTTCCTCAAGCAAAAAAAAAAGAGAAGGCTTGGCAATGGATGTTAGCTCAGGGAAAATCTTCCTCACACACAAATAAATAAATAAATAAATAAATAAAATTTCTTTTAAAAGTTTAAAAAAACCTGATGAGATTGACATGCTTGCTTCTACAGACATTTTTATTTCTCTTTATTAGATGAATAGATGTTTCTTCTATAAATGAGAAAATGCCCAACTCTGTTTATAAATTTCTTTGTAAGACTTCCAAATCAGTTATAAGTTAATGGGGCAACATTTATCACCCTTCAGTGTCAGAGCAGAAAACTGAAACATAATATATTTTTTCCCTTTGGGTCTTTCATTTTACATAAATACCAGGCTGAATAACTTAAGACTCTGACTTACTAATATTAATTCAAAACTTTACTAACATATTTTCATTCCAATTGTGAAATTAATTTAGATTTGGTTCACCTGCTTTCAAAGATTATATTAATAAGTAACTACGAGAAATCATATAATTGGCTTTTAGTTTTTTCTGTGGAAAAAGAAAGTTTATTTTAACAATCAGCTGTTTTGATAATGGCCAGATTGGTATCAGTTACCAGCAAACAGGCAAAGCATATGCACAAAGTACTCGTGATTATTTGATAATGTGATTTTAATGATTATACTCAAAATTATTAAATGAGGATGGCACTGATGTGGAAACTAACAAGGACTCAGGTTCATCAGATCTGTTATCTTTATGGATATGGCTTCTCAAGTTTCCATGGTCATCACCTTACTGCAAATATCTCCTCTGTGTTGCCCAATCTAGTAAATGAAGCCAGTTGATCTCGTCAAGTTTATATAGATGTACTATTCAAAATTGTTATAAATATGTATTACTTTACAATGATTGACCATTTTCTCTGTGAAACTCATCTTTTCCTGGTCTCCCACCTAAATGCTCAAAAATAAAAGAAAAATTAAATAATTTATGGTATGCTCATGTAGCCATTGTATATAAAACTATGTGAAGGAGGAACTTAAAACTGAGGAAGAGGAAATACGTATACTAGATCTGTCTAAACTAGGTGCAAGAGCCTTTAATAGAAATTAAGCCACCAGGGCTTTAAGGAGAGGAATTTGGAATCTGAGTTCAAGATTTAAGAGGAGGAACATTTTCAGTTCTCAAGGTCTGGAATGTGGCTATGGGAATGTAAGGCTAGACTGAAATGGAGGCTGTTGGGACTGAGAAAGGCAGGCCCTTGTGAGATTACGTGGTTGAATGTGTTGTCTACATGAATTTGTTGGATCAAGATAATGGCAGGAGTTGCCATGAAGAGTAAGACCTTTAGCTTCGTGTCAGAATCTTTAGATCATATGGTTGGAGTAGGTCAAAGAGAGGCAAGAAGGAAGCGAGAAGAAGGATAGTATAATCTGGAGACCTGAGGAGGAATGACAACGCCAAAATGGGATAGAGAGTGATAAATGTGAAAAGCTTGAGATTAAGAAGTAAGTTTTTTGGTTTTTTGTTGTCATTGTGGTTTTTAAAGGAGTACTGCCTGTGGTTTGAAAGTATCCATTGGAGCTAGGGGAATGCCAGCTTCTTCTAGTTGCTTTTGCTTGGAATGGGGGAGAAAGGTAGTTTCTCATAAATTCTTGCAAGAAAAACTGAAGAGATAGGATTTAGATAGCTAGAAAAGAATGGTAAGACATTTCAGACAAGGGGAGTAACAGGAGCGTGGAGGTGAAGAAGAAAAAATAATAATTGATCAGACTGAGGTTTAAAGGAATGGAGTGATGAGACACAATTGGAAAAAAATTGGGACCTGATTGTGGTGAGCTTTGAATGTCACTTGACCTCTAGGAGAGTGGTTCTCATTTATTTTCCCCCCACTGTAATTCATCTGATAGAAAGAAAAAAAAGGAAGAAACTCATGTTCCCATCAGTGATCATGGTCCAATCCCACTGAATAACCACTTTGTCCAAAAGGTCCTCATGGATTAACCACTCATAAAATTGATTCTTTTTTTTTTTTTTGAGGAAGATAAGCCCTGAGCTAACTGCTGCCAATCCTCCTCTTTTTGCTGAGGAAGACTGGCCCTGAGCTAACATCCATGCCCATCTTCCTCTACTTCATATTTGGGACGCCTACCACAGCATGGCTTGATGTGTGCCATGTCCACACCCGGGATCCGAACTGGCAAACCTCAGGCCACCGAAACGGAACATGCGCACTTAACCCCTGTGCCACTGGACCAGCCCCTGATTATGTACTTAAAAGGAATACGTTCTCCAGAAAAAAATTTCAGAAACCTAAAAATTGAGCTAGGTGATGTGACAAAGGCCATACAGCTAACAAGTGGTTGATTTCATGTTCAAATGCTGAAAAACTGTCTGAAATGCTGTCAAAAAATACAGAACCTGTCTAAAGTGATCCTAGCACTTCTGTCCTTGTACAGTCCACCTTCTGTGTGACCTTTGCCACGTTTGTGATTGTTGACGACTCCAAGCTTCACATCGGTTTTCTCCTCTGGTTCCTGTGATTTTGTGTCTCTGCTTTTCTTTTTATTATCTACCTATAATTCCCTTTCCTCTGCCTAATCCTAATCTCCAAAACTCTTCCATCATCTCAAATGGAACGGTAACTCCCCTCTTCCCCTCGCCCCTGGTAACCTCTGTTCTGCTTTCCGTCTTTGTGGATTTGACTGTTCCAGGTACCTCATATGAGTGGACTCATACAATATTTTTCTTGCATATGTATTTTTGGTACTTTCAAAAGTATCTGGCCTAGTGAATTGAGAATAAATATAATATCAGTTGGTGGTTCACATGGGAATGATACAATGGAATCAAAGTGCTTTTTTCCAGGGGTCAGCCAGATAGCGTAGTGGTTAAGTTTGTGCACTCCGCTTCCACAGCCTGGGGTCTGCAGGTTCGGATCCTGGGTGTGGACCTACACACCGCTCATCATGCCATGCTGTGGCGGTGTCCCACATCCAAAATAGAGGAAGATTGGCACAGATGTTAGCTCAGGGCCGATTTTCCTCACCAAAAAAAAAAAATGCTCTTCCACCTTTTACCTGTAAAATTCAGAATTCTCAGGCTTAAAAGCTATATTTCTCTCTCTTCTTCTTTCAGAATAAAATGTAACCTCTTATTCGTTTTGGAATTTTACTTACAGCTAAATTACTTACTTTTAGCCACAAAACGTGTAACTATACTACTGATAATCCCGTTTGTAATGACCATCAATTATGTCCCAAGCCCCTTAAATACTTTATCGAATTTTAATCTTCACAACAACTCTATGAAGTAGGTAATGACCCATTTTGTAAGGATGGAAATCAAGACTGAGAGACTTTACATAACTTGTTCAAAGCCACACAGCTGTCAGGTCACTCATAAATAGAAGATAAAAACAAAGACAAACAAACACACAGCAACAGAGATTGGATTGCTGGTTACCATAGGGCAAGGGGGGAGGGGAGGAAGGTGAAAGGGGTGATTAGACTCACATGTGAGGTGATGGACTATAATTAGTTTTTGGGCAGTGAATATGATGTAATCTACACAGAATTTGAAATATATTACGATGTACATCTGAAAACTATCTAATGTTATAATCCAATGTTACTGCAATAAAATAAATTTAAAAAATAAAAAACAAAAAATAAAAGTACTAACACTTAAAAAGAAACCTGGCTTTGCTGGGCATTAGGTTAGCTCATAATTTTTAACAGTCATGAATAATACCTCACTGACGTCAATGCAACCTACATGAATAAAATACAATTTCAAATCTTTTTTTTTAAAAAAAAAACAATGTCAGGAATTGAACTCAGATCTGTGGCTCGAAAACTCAGACACACTCACCACTGCTACCTGAACAACAATGTGATAAAGATTAGAAACAGTTATCTTTTTTGGAACCCAAACGTCTTCAAATATATAATTTCCAATGTGTTTCTTCTGTATAAAAATATTTAGTGGTTATATTTGCCTCAAGAGGACTTGGAGAAATACGATATTAAAGTCAATATTTTAAATTCACCTCAAATACCAAGAATTATGCCTCGCTTGCTATAACAAAGAAAGAGAATTTAAAATGAAGTAACATTATTGTGTTCATTTGTAAATAACATATTGCAGCCAACTGTTTCTTAATTACTCAGACTGTTGATAAATAATCCAGCCCTTCTGCTCTCCACAGACAATTTGCTGTGGCTCAGACCAGACAATTCAAACAATACTAATTACAGTGAAACCCTTTTATATGAATTCCTATTTGTCGTGGGGAAGAAAACCCCGAGGTAAAAGATTAAGGCACTCTTCTCTGATTTTTTGTCTGAAATGTAGCATCTATTACCCGGTAAGGCACTCTTCTCTGATTTTTTATCTGAAACGTAACATCTATCACCTGGGCTCAGATTATATTAGTCGAATGAATTTTGAGTGAATAAAAATGGATGAAGTTGTATTTTGTGTTGAAAAAATATGTTTCATTGCTTTTACTGTTTATCGTACATCGAGTTGTGTTAATTTTACATTTTTAATTAAAAGATAGAACATATGTGGAAGCTTTATTTAAAGCAATATTTTCATTGAAATAAGTTATGTTGCTAAACGATTATTTACTGTAATAGAGATTTGTATATTAATAGATAAATGTGTCTCTACTAGAAAGAAACCAAGACTTTAGGAAGCCTTCACTATATCAGGGGATTTGCTGTAACGTGATATTATTGTATTTATGATTTTATGGTGTTAAAATGAATATTAAATGAAACAAAATTCCCAAGGATTACTCAGGAGGCATCTAAGTACATAACATTTTGTACAGATGGTTGGAAGGCACAATTTTGCTCCATCACTGCATCCATATCCTTGAACGATTTCGACTGAAGACAGCATTTCTTTGAATTTTTCATTAAACCAGACGTCTTGAAATATGAATTCCTTTTATGTTTCTGTGAGTTTTGGCTAAAAGAACCCCAGTGAATAAATCATACAATACTGCGTGTCACCAGCACTTGTGAATATTTCTGCTTTGTTATTCTATCCTCAGTAGAGCACCATTGATTATCAAACTCAGCGGAGAGCACTTTATGATCATATATCTCCATTAGCTCCTAGTTTGACTACCATAGATTTTTCTGGTTAAGCCTGCATTATGTATTAGGAAGCCTATCTCTTCAATACAAAGTTTGATTTCATTTTTCTAAGCCTAGAACTCTTATTATGTATTATGTATAAAGATTCTTATCTTTTATATGTAAAAATAGGCTGCAGTGTCTTTCTGTAACTGAAATATATGCCATCTTTTTTTTCTTGATTCACAGTTAGCATATTATACTATGAAGATGAATCTCTACAATGAAATGGCTGTCAGGGTAAATATTTCTTCACTTGTTAAACAAATGAAAAGTCAATTGTGCCCTGAATTCGCTTTTAATAAAATGAGCAAACCAGAATAATGCAAATTTGATTGATATGCTAATGGTAAAGAGAGAAAAGAGTACATGGTTAAAAAGTTAGTTATACTAAATAATCCTGGCAGTATTAAAAATTAAGAGTAAAATGTAAAACATGTAATTAGCAATGCTTATGTTTTAGAATGTTAAATATCTCTGGGCCATAACTAGAGAAAGACTGTAAATATTAATGAAGCAATGTATTCGTTTCCATGTGTCATATAGAATATTATGATAAATAGATGAACATGGTTCTGGAATATAAGATTCCTGCCCAATACAAATCAATTAGAAATTATTCATATGATTTAACAGTAATAAAGTCAGTTGCCAGCTTAGAAGTTTTATTTCTATCATTTCTATTTCATTTTTATGTGTTATTTTCCCAATAGAAAGGTGAATTTAGTGATTATAGTGCTTGAACTTGGTTTCTGCAGAGATTTGGGGAAGGGGCACAACAAAAATATTATTTCTTTTGTCTCAGGCAATATGGTGATAGCTTAATTGTTAAGCTATTAGAAGTGGACAAATTACTTAAGTGCGTTTCATTAATATCCTTAACACCTACGTTGCCTTATTATATTTTCTTTCATTAATCTGTTCTTACTTCTGTTAATAATGGATATCGTTTTGGGTGAGGCAAGGTAGCAGATTACCTTCTGAAAGTCGTATGTTGATCCAGGGCAGGTAAATTAACATTATTTTGACTATACATACTGATTCTAGAAGAATTCTTTCCTCTACGCGTGTGAGTGTGCTGAGGGCCTAGCCCAGGGACATCTCCAGTATATCTGTCCGTCTACCTCTCTGTTCTTCTGTAGTTTAAGGAAAGAAACAAGAGGAAGAAGTGGATCTTCTTGCTTCTTTTCCTGAGCCAGAGGCAGATACTCCAGCTACAGTGGGCTATTTACCTTTCGTAATGATACAGTAATATAGGAAAACAATTTAGTTTTCCTCTTTTACTAGAATGCTTGAGTCTGGGAATTTAGGAGATCTTGATGCTCTGTACATTTCTGCCAAAGACTTAACCTCTGAACCTAAAATACTGTTAGATTCTTTCTTTTCTATTTACCCCATGTCAGATGCGTCTCCAAAGTAAAAAGCAAGAGATGAGCAAGAGCCTAAAGCAGTTGATGACTGAAGACTTAGATGTCCTTATAGGTCACCAGGGGAAGACAGAGGCACAGAAGATAGGGTTAGAAAAATGCATTCTCTTATTATTGTTTAGTTCCAAATCTGTGTATAGAATTCTAATCTGACTTGAATCGTTAAGCTTCCTTTTACCTAGACTCGGCACATCTAAGAACCCCCATCAATCCAAGCCACATGGAAGGCAGAGTTTTTGGCTTATTCCCTCATCATACTAAAGCTGCATTTCCTTATCACGTTGCCCAAAGTCAACTTGTCTTTGATTAACGTCAATGGACAATGTTGAACTTTCCCTGAGTCCTATGATCCTGGAAAACAGCAAAGTTTAAAAATTCCCCCACCCTTTCGTGTTTTGGAAATAGCTTTCTGCCAAAAATCCACCCCTCCCCATATGACTTAGATACGAGGCACAGATGCTCCCGCTCCTTTATGTACGATGAGGCCACACACAGACTCTCCCTAAATTCCCATTCTTTATCTCACAGATGATTAGCTGAACTGCTTGTCCCCATAGATCAATTGGAAAAATAGTTTGTTAACACTGTGGTGGTTAAGTTCGCTCCCTCCCCCGGTCCCTGAACTTCAGCCAGCAGAGAGCATCTCCTTAATACCCCCTCCTGAAAATAGGCCGACTACAGGGTAAAACGTTCTCTGGTCTACTATCTGAATTTGCCACCCTTTCATCTCACTTCCCCATATCTGCTTCTTTCTAGCCTTTTTACCACTTCCTCTAAAAGGGAAACACTTTTTGCCTAATCCTTGACGTGCTTGCACTCCTATGGTCAAAGTGTTCTCCCTATTGCGATAGCTCACCTCCACATATAGCAGTGGTCACTCACCCCCTCTTCCTTGCAATAATTCTTTCAAATGAAGTCTCCCCTTACTATGTCAGGATTTGCTTTTTATTTGACACATTCCAAGAAAGAAGAGTAGGAGTGGAAATGCAGTGGGCATTAAAGTGAGGGGAAGGAAGACATGAGCATTACCTAGAGTCTGGAATGATCCACTAAAGACTCTCAGGAATTTTTGTAAGACTACGTGGAGTGTGTAAATACTACTGTAGAAAATTTGTGATAGAAACACTTCTCTAACAAGGAGCTCCAAAAACTTCCTTCAGAGGTTGGGTGGCTTAACCTGGTAATGGACTAGGTAATTCCTGTTCCTTTGATGAGGAATCGGGAATGAGGCTCACTTGCATAGAGCCCATAAGTGATTCCCTAACAGAGATTAATTTTTAGCATTGATTGGTCACAGAGACCCAAACTGAATCTAGTGGTAAATGGATTTTTGCAAGATGGTGCTCTGAAACTTTTGCTCTCTACAAGAGTGAGCGCCTGAAGAGACCGTTGTGTGGTCCACAAAGCTTTGTGTTGTACACATCTACAGATTACAACCCTAATTGGATACCAGTAGCTGAAGCTTTGCTTCTGATGTCTACAGCTCTTTCTTTTCAGATCATAAGCTACCAAGTAGCTTTGTTTACAATAACTACCCTAGAAATGATTTAAATATGGGTGGCCGTGAGTATTCAAGAAGAACCTCTAAGAGTAACATAACTGCCAAAAATCTATGTGGCCAATAATATTCAGATAGATAAACAGGTACCCAAATCATGAGTAGGATCTTCACGTACAATCGATAAGGAAAATTTTTGTCTTAATTTGCCTCATGTACTGAGCCAAACGCAAGTTATATATTTAACTGTTCACTCCTAGCATAACAAGTACATTATAGTCAATTGCCCAAGAGGCTAGCGGAGCATTTTTGAAAAGAGAAGCATTTAAAAAATTTAGTTTTAGCCTATCCATTCCTAACCAGATCTCTCTCTTTTATAATGAAGAATAAATTATGTGTATATGATTTTTTTATGTAACAGATATTCGTAGCCTGATTTGCTGCATTTATTTTTTAAAGGGTCACCTTTTGTCTAAAGACTTTATGATCCCCCTACCTTGTGGAATTGATCACTCTCTCTTTTTATGTTCCTATTTTACCATTGGCATACTTCTGTTATAGAACCTGTAACATTTTATTATCCTTACTAATTTACATCCACCCCCTACACACTGTAAGCCCCTTGGGGCCCGGATCCTATCTTCTGAGTCTCTGAATCTACAGTTCCTGACTTATAGTAGGTGGTTAAATAAATGTCCCTGGAGAAGTCAATGAATGTTGACTCATTCTTTTCTAAACAAGGAGTAAAATAAAAGTCGTTTGTTCTAAATACTTTTTCTCTAAGTCCCCAAGTGCCTTTATTGGAAATTACTTAAGCCTTTGCTGGGGGATCTTTAAGGTTTTCTTTGTTACCTGACTAGCGTGTGTGGTGTGGATAAACTGGATGGTAAGGTAACATTTGGTTAGTGCAGTTTGCACGGGAATGCAAAACCTCAGGTGCTTTGGGTCCTTGCCAAAGGACCATGATAAGTACAAGTTTGAAGGAGCTTTGCTATGCTATAAGCTACTGTCAGAACCCACAGTTTGCCTTTACAAAACCCCTGTTACTGATTTGCTGCTAGGCCAGTGAAGTCAATTAATACAGCAATAAATTGCTCAGTAAATTTTTATTTTAGCTCCTGGGACCCTATTCCCCCTGTTTCTCTGTGTGACACTCTATTGCCTTTTGGTCTTCAATTTTACTTTGCTCCAGATTAGGGTCCCACTTTTCTTCCAGCACCCTGGGCATGCCATTGTGGATCTTATTTAAATTTGGCCTCCAACTTTTATTTTCAGTTTTCTTTTGATACCTTTCAGTATCTTATACAAATCTTACGCTATGATTCAGTTGCTCAACTCATTTCTCTCCCTGTCTCATCTAGATGTACAATTATCTATCTTCTGACAGCCTGGCAGAAATAACTCTCTATTTCTGGTTCTAGCGGGCATCTACTTAAGCACTTGAGTGTCATCTCAGGCCGACCAAAGACTGGGCAGAGGGGCCGGCCCGGTGGCGCAGCGGTTAAGTTTGCATGGCCCACTTTGGCAGCCCTGGATTCACCAGTTCAGATCCCCAGTGTGGACCTACGCACTGCTTGTCAAGCCATGCTGTGGTAGGCGTCCCACATATGAAGTGGAGGGAGATGGGCACAGATGTTAGCTCAGGGCCAAACTTCCTCAGAAAAAAGAGGAGGATTGGCAGCAGATGTTAGCTCTGGGCTAATCTTCCTCAAAAACAAAAATGTTATCAGACTTTTTCCTTTCGGTTTCAAAGATCTATGAGGAATGAAAAATGGTGATAATCGAAAGCTTACAGAGTTTTAAAGAACTACAGATGTAATTGATTGTTTCCGGTAGAATTCCTTTTACCCTGGAAACCTTTTATTGGTCAATCGCATATATTTACTTAGAGATATTTTGCTGGAACCTGGAGGTTCTCACTGATCCTTTATTATTGCAGTTGTTTTAAAAGATTTAACTTGAAATTAGTGCCCCAAAACATTTTAGTTCAGGTAGAAACCCTCACTTTAAGGAAAATAAAAACTATAATAACAAGAGAAGCGCTAGACTAAAACAACCCACTTGAAAAATAACCATAACTTTATTGGCTTTTTCCTCTTAGAGCTCTGGATCTATATAAAAAACTTTAATTTACAAAAATTAATCTAACTGGAAACATCAATTACCCATTTTATTTTATTTCCCACTTGTGTTTAAGATATAAAAAAAATATGAGAAGAGTTTAGATGGTGTCTTTAATTAAAAAATGGGGGGCCAGCCGGGTGGCGCAGCAGCTAAGGTTGCACCTTCTGCTTCAGTGGCCCAGGGTTTGCTGTTCAGATCCTGGGAATGGACCTATACACCACTTGGCATGCCATGCTGTGACAGGTGTCCCACATATAAAGTGGAGAAAGATGGGCATGGGTGTTAGCTCAGGGCCAGTCTTCCTCAGCAAAAAGAGGAGGATTAGTGACAGATGTTAGCTCAGAGCCAATCTTCCTCAAAAAAATAAAAATAAAAATGGTTAAATATGTGTCAGATATACAAGGATTCATCGCAAGGTCCTAAACTATTTATAATCCTATTTTCATATTTTTAATACTATGAAGTAAGTATTTATGTTTAGAATAATGACTCTAAGATTAGATAGATACAGTTAAATAGACAAATTAATTCAGGGAAAGGATTCTGAAGGTCTCATATACTAGACGTTATGTTAGATTCTAGGAATACAAAATGAGTAAGACACAGTCTTGTTCATGCAGAAAAAGGCGTCCCAAAATGTCAGCCTAAGAAATATGGGGGAAGGGACCATCTCAACAATCCTGAGCTTTTGCCTGATGATGGACAGCTATTTAAATGTTCCATCATCAGGCAAGACTATTTCTTCTCCCTTCCTGCTACTTCTAGTCCCAATATCATCATGAAATGATTAAATGTCTTTGTAGAGAAAGCAAGTATAACGTCAGATAGAGTCGGGAAATGGAATGTTAAAGAGAAGAAACTGCCCCTGGAATAATTATCCAGAATCTTCTGCTAGCTAAAAATATCTAGTTAAGATTTATATATATATATATATTTTTGACATGATAATGCAGTGACAGCTAGAATGAAAACTTGGAACTTACTGTATTTTAAACACCCCATCTTTGAAAATTTAGCAGACCCACTCTTCTGTGCTCACTGTAGAGTTTTGTGGAATGTTGAGCATTCTAATAGTGTAATTGTGAATAACTGAGTTCTACTTCTTTGCTCTCATACACATTTAGAGCATTAATACTAGGTAGGTTATTATCGATGAATTTGTTTTCCATGTCTTCATTTTAATTTTAGGTGAGAAAATGTTATTTTTTTCTCTGTTTTGATAGCATTCCGGTTACTTTGAATTTTGAGGAATAAAAGTAAAGCCAGTGGAGGGAAACTCTTTCCTATGAGCAGATGGCTTTTGCTATAGCAAGGTTTTGCCATTTGTTTTACGGCTTAAAATAAACATTATTTATAAGACCACTTACATTTTGATGTTACTTAATGAGGAATATGCATCATTGATTTGACTAGCTTAAGAGGTCATTTAGAACTTGCCCGTTAACAAGCTGTAATCTGCTGAGCACACAATGGCTTTGTTTAAAATTATCTATTCAGAGCTGATCAATGACAATAATTGTTTTATACCAATCACTTTTGAAAGTTGCTAATTACTTTGAAGGACATGAATACTAGCCCCTCCCTTTTGTTTTTTGGAAGTATTAACCCCTTCACCTTGAAATTAAGAAGAAATGTTATCAAAAGTCATCTTGCCTCTTGAAAGTACTTTTCCTTCTAATTAAAAGTTTATTCACTAGTACTGGGATATCAACAGGAAATTTAGGCGAAATTCAATATGTCATTTGTTCCTATAACAGGAAGTACAGTAGAACCTCAGCATATTGTGTCTTATCATGTCAATTAGCTGTTGGTTAAACTGGGCTCCCTGTGGTATAAGAAAATGATATCTTTTAAATTTAAGAACACAGCCACACGCTCTCTCTCTTTATAACACGTCTGTGCTCTCTCTCTTTGTAACACGTCCACGCGCTCTTTCTCTCTTTCTTGGTCCATCCATAAGATGTTTTAGTGGACTTTGGACCACAACAGAGCTCCGTTTGTATCCTGACTGCTATTTCCTCTTTTACTGGTTATGTGACCTTGATCACGTTATTTAACCTCAGTTTCTCCATTTCTAACAGAGATCATGGCCTATTCACAAGGTTATCATGAGAATGAAAGAAGTTAGCAATCGCTTGACTGGATGGCGGTCTGTTCACCCACTCACATGCCCACTACGCTGATATGACGTAGTCATAAATCACCATTTTCCTCTTTCCTTCTTGACACTCCAGCATGCATCTTTTATGTTTCCTGGCACATTTAATCTTATTTTATTTAGAACTTAATGATGTTTTCATGTGATAGGTAGTGCCTCCCTTAACACTATTTGATATCCCAATATTTTCTCTTGCCTCCTGAGTCACTCCTGTTGCTGATGATGGGTTTTCTGTAGGTACTTTTGTTTACAAGTCTTTTCTTCTTTAATACGATCATTACTATGCATGCAGTAAGCGTATGCTGAAACATTTGAAGTTATCCAACCAGGTACATAACCTTAGGCAATTATTTACCGTCTCTAAATACCAATTTCCTCTTCTATCAAATGAGGCTAATAATAATTTCTACCTCAGAATGAGACTGTAATGATTAAATTAGATAAGCCAGGAAAATATTCACCTATTTGCATGTATGATTTATACATGTATACATATTCCAATTGATGATTCTTTTTCATTAGGAAAGTGCTTTGTGTCAATTCCTCTTCTTTCCTTATCAGTTGTAATATGATTTTGGTCAAATTAGAGGGAGATAGTTTCTAAATTGAGTATATAATTTTGGAAAAATTAATTTGCATTTAAAGAATTAATCTCTAAAATAAGATCATTTGAAAAATATTTGGAAAGACGTTCTATAACGTTGTTGCATTAGCTTGCTATTTCACTTCGTTTTACTTTCTGGAATTATTGTCTTTGATTTAATTGTTCTTACAAGCAGTTTTGCATAACTTCAATTATTTTAGTCATTCTCATACTGGGGTTAACTAAAACACTTCTTTAGAGTCTTTTAAATGGCCATATTTTAAAACAGAGAAAAATAAAGGATCAGAATTAAAGTAAAACATTTTTCCTATTTATTCCTATAGCTCCAATGTTCAAGTTATAAAAATTGTAAACTCAACATATTTAGTTAAAAAATCATAGGCAAATGAGATAAAACCAAATGCACTTAGGTATAATCTCTATAGTAATTACTCTTTCCTATTAAAAAAAAATAATGTTTAGTGAAAATGTGTGTTCCTAGCCTAGCTAACTGTGCAAAACATTGGAAGGACATCGTATCAAGAAAGAGAATCATATATAATATGTGAATAACTCATAAATGTATGCAAAACTGCTAGAAAATTTTAGAGAATAAAGTTAAATCTTTATGCAAGGCTAAGTGAACATTTTTTCAATTTTTGCTATTTCTTCTGTCTCTAGTCTTTTAAAGAAGTTGAGTTTTTTTTCCTACAAAATTAAGATCTATACATTTTTATTTTTATTTTTTTGAGGAAGATTAGCCCTGAGCTAACTACTGCCAATCCTCCTCTTTTTGCTGAGGAAGACTGGCCCTGAGCTAACATCCATGCCCATCTTCCTCTGCTTTCTATGTGGGATGCCTACCACAGCATGGCTTTTGCCAAGTGGTGCCATGTCCCCACCCCGGATCCGAGTCAGCGAATCCTGGGCCGCCAAGAAGGGGACCGTGTGCATTAACCGCTGCACCGCCAGGCTGGCCCCTATACATTTTTCTTTTTGTTTTGAGTTTTTCTAATAGAGGTAATATTAGCAAAGATAGAGCTTGGGGAGATTGACTGATTCTCATGATTATTGGGGCATTATAAGGCATCTAGCAGCCCTCTTACGTATCTTCTCTTAGACTCCCCCAACATCCCTCTCATCTGAAAAAAACAGATACTTTCAACAGAAATGTTCATTCATTGAAAATTGCAGTTCACTTTGTTCCCAGTTCCATATTGCAGTGGTTTAGAGAATGGGCTCTCTGAGGTCCATCACTAGCAGCTGTATAATTATGAGAAAATTACGTAGCTTCTCTTTAGCAGTTTTTTCATCCCTAAGCAGTATTCTATTTCATCTCATAGCAGTATCCCATGAGTATTTCATCTCATAGCAGTATTCTAAAGACTAAACACATAAATGAGAGCAAAACTCTTAGAATAGTGCCTTGTATATAGTAAGAACTCAATAAATGTTAACTGTTGTTAAAGAAGTATTAAAATGTCATGATGAAGATACAAGACAACACTTTGTTTAGAGACTTTGATACCGCTGAATTTAAAAAGCCCATTAAAAAATTGATTTCCATGAGACCAAATGCAATCTTCAAGTCAGTTGGTTATGAAAAACAAAAGATCCATGTGGTCAGGCTGTGGAAATGGCAGGAAATGGTAAAGCAAATTTTTAATCTTTCAATAGTTAATTTCACATTTAGTATTTGTAAGGCAATTATAAATGTTTTAAAAATATGTATAATGACATGTTTTTGTCTTTATAATATTTTATGATAAATCTGTGGGTAAAACTTACATTTGCAACTATATAAACAGTTATATTAGTGGAAAAGCCTAACACTTTGTTTGATATTAGTTATCATCCATCATGACCTTGATTTTGAAGAATTATTAATATTTTCACTAAAAAAATGTTCTCTGGCATATTTTATCTTTTTCTTTTACTTCAATAGATTCAGAGGCGATGGCGAGGCTATAAGATTCGGAAATACTGCTTTGATTATTTTTATTTGAAGGAGTACCTGAGAGCTGTTACAGAGACCAATGATGCGATTAGGTGAGTGGTATAATCATTAGTCTACTAGTGAAAATTCCAGAAAGGATACTCAATAAATGTTGATCGTTAGCTTATTAGGGAATACTTTCTAAAACTATTTTAGGCTGACATTTATTGATAAGGTAGAGATAAATTATTCTGTTAAAAATTTATTGTTATATTTTTAAATATCTTGTACTCTTGACTCTTAATTAGATTATTTATGTGAGTAGTAGGCCTATCTTGTTCCTACGTGAAATAGTTTGGTTTCAATAAAATTATCACCTTTTGGGATGGATGTTTCTGTAAAATGATCCCTTAGATGCACCTTCAGTCTGGTAAGCCTCTGCTGTATCTTGAGAAACATGTTCAATAGCAAGCACTTGCCTCTCAAAGAAGAAAATATCATGGAGGATATTCAAATAGACTACTTTACTGTCAGTTTTTATTTCTTTCAACATGTGGAAAGAAAGCACCTGGATTTAGGCCATTAGGATGATGTCGTCTATAGATTTATACAAAGTAAAGTTATTGTAACACTCTTCAGTCAGCTTTACCAAAGCGCTATTTATTAAGTTTTAGTATTACGTCAAAAATAGTTAGTTTTTTGCTCTTGTAATATGCTGCATTCTAATAATATATGACCATATGCCTAAGATACATTTAGATAAAAAGGGAATAGTAACTAATAATAGTCAACATTTATGTAGTAGTTTTACTTTCAAATTTTTTTCCACATACATTATCTTATTTTACTCTTAAAATTCTTTCAGCTAGAGAGAATAATTGGCAATAAGTTGTTAAAATATTTTGTCTGGGACCCTAACGTTATATATATTGTAAGAAATATCTAAAAACTAATTTCCCTGGGGCCAGCCCCGTGGCGCAGCGGTTAAGCTCGCACGTTCTGCTTCAGCGGCCTGGGGTTCAACAGTTCGGATCCCAGGTGTGGACCTATGTACTGCTTGTCAAGCCATGCTGTGGCAGGCATCCCACATATAAAGTAGAGGGAGATGGGCATGGATGTTAGCTCAGGGCCAGTCTTCCTCAGCAAAAGGAGGAGGATGGGTGGCAGATGTTAGCTCAGGGCTAATTTTCCTCAAAAAAAAAAAAAAAGATTTGAAAACTAATTTCCCATGGTATAGCAGTTAGGTTTGCATGTTCTGCTTCGGGGGCCCGGTGCTTGCTGGTTCGGATCCCGGGTGTGGACATGGTACCACTTGTCAAGCCATGCTGTGGTAGGCGTTCCACGTATAAAGTAGAGGAAGATGAGCACGGATGTGAGCTCAGGGCCAGTCTTCCTGAGCAGAAAGAGGAGGGTTGGTGGCAGATGTTAACTCAGGGCTAATCTTCCTCAAAAAAAGAAAAAAACCAAAACTAATTTCCCAACTTTTAAATTTCTCACATATGTTGTAGATATAAAAGAATCTGCTCTTCGGAGATTAACTCTAGCAAATTCATGAAGTTGATTTCTTTGGGAACAGGACTAAAGGTTTGGGGAGGCTGTAATAGGATTTAGTCAATGAGAGAAGTTGGAAAACTCAGAAACGTGGCTCGTTGTTGACTGCTGTATAATTTCTTCCTAAGAAATCTGCAGTTCTGGAGATGGGCTGGCTGGCTGCAAATGGCAGACCTGAGCTTTCAGGAAGAGAGAGCTAGTAAAGTATGCAGGAGAGGGAATTTGAGCAGGGCTGGGACTAGTTGAGGCAAGTGAGGCTCTGACAGCACCCACTTTAAGGAGTTGCTCACAGTCAGGGTCACGCAAGGGCCAACCCTTCAATTCCAAACCCCCAAGAGTGTCTCCTTAAATTCAACAGTTTAGAGACCTCCCTCACTTCACTTGGTCCCATCCCTGAAGAGGAGAAGGACCTCAAAGAGACAAACATGTGGATGGGTGGTTTGGAACGGCCTGTACCTTCTGTTCAACAGGCATCTTCATTAATCCTTGTTTTTTTCCTGATTTACAGGGAATATATCTAGTCACTAGAGAGTCTGGTGTAGCAGTGCTGACAATTTTATTTAGCTTGGTATTCTTTATCATATTACAGACTTATTATTATATGTCTACCTCTCTTAGAGTTTTTAAGCCAGAATGGAAGTTGAATGTAACAAATAACTTTTCCATCATCTATTAAAATAATTGTATATGATGTTTTTCCTTTTTGACCTATTGACATATTAGAGAATGTATTTCTAATGGATATACTAATATTAAACCATCGTTGTGTGCTGTGAGTATATCTAACTGAGCCATTGTTAATTGTTCTTTTTTTGTTTTGTTTTTTGGAGAGAAGGATGATTTGCCCTGAGCTAACATCCATTGTTAATCGTCCCCCTTTTTTTTTTTTGCTTGAGGGAGATTAACTCTGAGCTAACATCTGTGCTAACCTTCCTTTACTTTGTATGTGGGATCCCTCCACAGCATGGCTGATGAGTGGAGCAGGTCCGTGCCCAGGATCCGAACCCGCGAACCCAAGCCACTGAAGCAGAGCACACAGAATTTTAACCACTCAGCCATGGGCTGGCCCCCTATTCTTTTGATTTACTACTAAATTATATCAATATTCTATGTAGGATACTTATATCCACTTTTGTATGCTTGGTTAGTTATGATTTTTTTCTTGTCTTGCAGTTTATAGGTCTTATTTATCAGGTTTTTGCTATATTTATTAGATGAATTGAGTAGAGTATATGACATGGGGATTACCGTGTTGAAAAGGAAGATCACTCCTCTGTTTTCTGTGTACTCAACACTCTACTCTCAGTACTTCTGGTCAACAAATATGTGGGTTTTCCTACCAAGCCATTCTTAGACACCAGCTGAATGTCCTACAATTAAACTCAATTCTGACACTATCTACCTGGAGATCTATCTCCTATCTACCATCAGATTCTACAGGTTAAGGGTTCAGTTTCACAAAACAGCCTCTTCCCGACCTCAGCTTCAGACACCATTTGTAAGTGTGGGGCCCCAGGTTACCCACCACTTCTGTCCAACTTGCCTACAAACAGAAGATTCCCAGGACCTCCTGCTTAGGTTCTGTCATTAGCTAGAACAGCTCAAGAACTCAGGAAAACAGTTTATTTACTGGATTGCCCATTTATTATGAAACAATATAACTCAGGAACAGCCAGATGGAAGAGATGCATATGGCTAAAGATGGGGCTGAAGGGACCTGGAGCTTCCGTGCCCTCATGGAGGGGTGTACCGTCCTTCCAGCACTTCCGTATGTTCGGCAACCTAGAAGCTTTCTGAAGTCTGCAGTTCAGGGATTTTTATGGAGGCTTTCTTACATAGGTATGATTGATTAAATCATTGATTATTAGTGATAACTCAACCTCCAGCCCCCTCCCCTCCCCAGAAGTTGAGAGGGTGGAGCTGAAAGTTCTAACCTGAGCTGATTGGTTGCCCTGGTCACTAGCCCCATTCTGAGGGAACCCCTAGCCACCAGTCATCTCATTAGCATGCGAAAGACCCTTATCACTTTGGGAAATTCCAAGAGTTTTGGGAGCTGTGTGCCAAGAAACAGGGATGAGGACCAAATATATATTTCTTATTATAAGTCACGATATCCACAGTTGTATTAGTATTTTATATAGAATGCTTATAGTCAATTTTGTAAGCATGATTAGTTATAATTTTTTCTCTTGTGTTGCAATTTTCGGGTTTTGATATCAGGTTTTTGCTGTATTTGTTAGATATATTGAATAGATTGAATATGAATAGGCCTGAGGATTACTGTTTTTAAAGGTTTAAAAGAAATAGTTTATGAAACTATCTGGGCCTTAAGCCGTTCGGAGAAGGTAAATCTTTAACATTTGCAAGCCTCTATTCAGATTTTTATAAATCTATTGGAGTCTGTTTTATTTATTTCCAGGTAATTATTTAGTTCACTGATGTTTTAAAATATATCGTGATGTTATTTATAGATATTTTAGTTAAAATATCTTAGCTGTTGCCCATTCCATTTCTCATTTCTAATTTTGCTTCTTTAAATTTTTGTCTTTTGTCCTTGAAATGGTCAGACATTTTATCACTGTTTTTCAAAGACTCTTCTCGCAGATTTTTGTCGTTTTACTCATTTTTTGGTTTCCTAACTAAATATCTTGTTTCCATTTTTTAAAAACCCTTTATTTCACGTACTACCTATCTATTGCAGTAATACATATCCATTGTAGAGAAACTGAAAACACAGGTCATTTAAAACAAAATAAAGTCATCTCTAATCCTATCAGTCAGAAACAAATACTATTAACATTTTGATGTGCCTTCTTCCAGACCTCTGCCCCTTGATAACTTATGACCTTGGGCAAATTCCTAGAATTACTACATAGATTTCTTATGAGTATGAATCAATCAGTGTATATGAAACACCTAAACAGTGCTTGGTACATCATGTGCACTTAATAAATGTTACTTTATTATTTTATTTCTATGCTTACCCATATGTACTTTATAAAAAATGAAAATACATTGACTATTGTTAACCTGTTGTCTTTCAATTAACAAAATATTGTGAATATTTTCAGGGCAAAAAATATACCAATACCATTGTTTGTAATAGCTTTTTTAAAAAAATGAATTCCTTATTGTCAAAGCTGTAGATGTTCCAATTTTTTTCTATTTTCTAAACATTTCATTATTTTCTAACTGTTGCTTAACATGGAATTTCTTTTAGTTCTTGCCTGGTATGTTTATTACTCTGCTGGTTGCTTTTTAGTAATTAAAGCATTTAGACTATGTCTTGTTTCTATGTGTAGTATTGTCCACATTTCATACATTTTGATATATAGTATTTTCATTTTCAATTTGCATTTTTTATTCCCTCTTTAAATTTGTTTTTCAATTTCCAGTGCTTGGGCTTTTTCTTATGGTAAACATTAAGCAAATTTATTTCTGGGTTTATTGTGTTACAGTTAGAAAATATGTTCAGTGCAAGTATTACTTTAGGAAATTTATTGAGATTTTCACCATATATATATATTATTATTTTTAGGTGTTCTCTAAAGGAAAATAAATGGATTTTGCTTTTCCATCCATGCTAAGTTTTTGCATTTTAATTGAGCAACCAAATGTTTACCTTTATCATCTTAACTGTTCCAGTGTCTCTCCCTTTGCTTTCTGTGTCTGATTTTTATGTTTCCTTTTATATGTAATTTATGATTTGTTTGTTTATGTAACTTTTTTCAGCTTTATATGTGTTTAACTCACCACCTCTTTCTGCTCCTGAGTTTCAAAAGTGAGTTGAACTGATCTACTCACTTTTTTTTTGCGTGTGTGAGGAAGAGTGGCCTTGAGCGAATATCTATTGCCAATCTTCCTCTTTTTTTGCTTGAGGAAGATTGTTGCTGAGCTAACTTCCATGCCAGTCTTCCTCTATTTTGTATGTGGGACACTGCCACAGCATGGCTTGATGAGTGATGTGTAGGTCTGCACCCAGGATCTGGGCCCACGGACCCCAGGCCACCAAACAGAGTGCACAAATGTAACCACTATGCCACTGGGCCAGCCCCTGATCTCACACTTTAAATCAGATATCCTACCTCTCCCTCTGTTTGCCACTTCAATTGCTCAGCCTGCCACCAAATCACCCACGCTTTATATACAGACTTCCATCATCTCTTGCCTGGACTCTTGAGAGAGAGCATTCTAACACTTCTCTTTTCTTCTGGTTTTGCCATTTTTCAAAACAGTGTTGAGAGAAGTATCGCTCAAATTATTTTTCTTGGCTTCAAATCCTTTACAGTCTCCCTGTTCTTTAACACGTTGTGTAAGCCATCCAGTCTCATCTCCTTGGGTCCACCCATATTCAATGTCTTGTCAGTTTTGAAAGGCATCCTGTTTCCTTAGCACTCCAGCCTCTGCTCATGCCCTTCTCTCAACCCCTCATCTGCCATATAAACCCCTAACCATCCTTTATATCGCTGCCTAAGTGTTGTCTTCCGACCAACATTGATGGGCTTCGGACACTCTTATGTCTGAGTGCCCTAACACTCTCATGCAAAGCTTCATTATACCATCTACCCTGTGGCATTATAAGGACTTACATGTTTGCCTTTCCTTTATGTGTGAGGTCACTGGGGGCAGGGGGAGGACAGCCTGTTTTAATCATCTCTGAAACCTTAGTGCCTAGCACGTCACTGACATAGGGTAGGTCGAAGGTAATAGCGCTCACTGAATGAAGGAGTGAAGGACAGATAGAGTGAAACTCCATTTCACTTTTCACTTTGTCAGGCAACTGTAATTTTGACTATATTTTTTCCCTGCCTTGATAATTGGTGATTTTCTTCAATTCGACAAATATTTATTTAACAACTACTATGGGCCAAGGCACTAGGTTAGATGTTGAGGATACGAGGATGAACGTGACAGACTCAGGCTAGCCTTCATGAAGTTTGCAGATTAGTGGGGAGAAATCATAAAAATAACAACAGTAAGTGGCTGGCCCTGTGGTGTAGTGGTTAAGTTCAGCACATTCTGCTTCGGCAGCCTGGGTTCCTGGGTTCAGATGCCGGGCACGGACCTATACCCCTTGTCAGCTGTGCTGTGGCAGCGACCCACAAATAAAGTGGAGGAAGACTGGCACAGATGTTACCTCAGGGCTACTCTTCCTCAAATAAAAAAAGAAAAAGAGGAAGATTGGCAACAGATGTTAGCTCAGGGCTACTCTTCCTCAGCAAAAGCAACAACAATAACAAAAAATTACAGCAAAAGCAAATAACAATTATAATGTTTTTTATGTGCCAGAAAGTATGCTAAATTCTTAAAAGTATTACAGGCAAGTGTAACACAGTGTCCTAAAAATCTCTATCTGCGATTACTCTATCTTCTAAAATTCTAGATAAATACAGCTTAATCCTTCAAATTGAAATCCAGTGCACCTCCCCTTTTGATATCTTCTACTTCTTAAGTAGCTTGTCTCGATTATTTCTTTTTCCCATGACATGTTTCTATTGAGTACTCAGTTCCGTTCTGTTTTTCACTCACTTTCTGCCTCTTTCACTGCTTCCTCCTCCCCATTTCTGATGCTGATCAACTCCCCCGTATCTCCAGTCCTGCCAGGAGAGGGCTGTTGGGCGCTACAATGTTTCCCTGAAGGTTTGAGGGAATGGGTAGGTGGGGGCAAGATGGTGGTGGCAGCTTAAAGCATAGTATAACCTAGGCAGCTTCTAACAATGCAATATGTTCTCCACCACTGGGAGGGTTTTGGGTTGTGTTTGCTCCATGAGCCGCTGCTTATTACTATTTTCACAATATCTCTTTCTTGCTTTCTTTTTCTCTCACTGCTTTTCCTGTTCTTCCCTCTTTTTTTCTCTTACATTCTTCTGCTGGTTTCAGGGTCTCACTTTATCCCCAGGATCCCAATTCTCTCAAACTGCTCTGATTAAAGTTCTCTATTATGTTCTTATGTCATGTCTTTTATCCTTATTCTTTTTGTTTTTCTTGACTAAAAAGGTCCTTAAAGTGTTTTCCTAAACAAAAGAATACTATATTCCAGTGATGGGTGATACCAATCGCTTAGGACGTGGAAGCAAATGTAGTATGTTTAAGCGTGTGTGTGCGCACACACACACACACACACACGATGCCCAATACATACAAAACTCAGTTTCCTTCCACCCCTGTCACTTGGTCTTCTAGTTTCCTTCATCTGCAGTAAATATTCCAGCCAATTTAATATGTATAGTTCTAGAGATACTCTATTACACAGGAGCATATGTGTCCCTCATTTTTAGAAAATACAATTATACATACTGTTCTCTAACTTGATTTTCTCACTTGTAAATAATAGCTTGAATATTGTTCCGTATGAGTACTTGATCCTCCTCCTCCTCCTCCTTCTTCTTTTTTTTTTGTGAGGAAGACTGGCACTGAGTTAACATCTGTGCCAATCTTTCTCTATTTTGTATGTGGGATGCCACCACAGCATGGCTGGATGAATGGTGTGTAGGTCCATGCCAAGGATCTGAACCCGTGAACTCTGGGCTGCCAAAGCGGAGCGTGCAAACGTAACCACTGTGCCACCAGGGTGGCCCCCTTCATTCTATTCTTTTTTTTTTTTTTTTAAGGATTTTTTTTTTCCTTTTTCTCCCCAAAGCCCCCCAGTACATAGTTGTATATTCTTCGTTGTGGGTCCTTCTAGTTGTGGCATGTGGGATGCTGCCTCAGCGTGGTTTGATGAGCAGTGCCATGTCCGTGCCCAGGATTCGAACCAACGAAACACTGGGCCACCTGCAGCAGAGCACGCGAACTTAACCACTTGGCCACGGGGCCAGCCCCCTTCATTCTATTCTTTTAATGACTGCCTAGCATTTTGTTATATGGATAAACCATAATTTATCCAGCCAGTTCTCTAGTGATGAATAATAAAATTATTTCTTTTGCTATCACAAAGATAGAACTGCGGTGAATATCTTCATGTGTATCTGGATTGTCCTTGGGTCTTTGTTGTCTCATAGAAATATTATAGTATCAGCTTGTCAAGATCTTCAAAAACTTCTGTAAGGGATTTAATTGTAGTTTAAATGAATATATAGGTCAATCTAGGGAGAAAGAACATCTGTACCCTAGTGAGTTTGTGAGTAAACATATCTCTCATTTATTCAGACTTTGTTTAAGGTCTTTAATGTCTTTGAGTAAAGTTTTAAAACTTTTTTTTATCATATATTAAATTTATTTTTAGGAACCTTTTTGTTTCTTTGTAAATGATGTCTTTTTGAATTTGCTGTTTTTTTTTTTTGAAGAACATTAGCCCTGAGCTAACATCTGCTGCCAATCCTCCTCTTTTTTGTTTTGCTGAGGAAAACTGGCCCTGAGCTAACATCTGTACCCATCTTCCTCTACTTTATATGTGGGACACCTGCCGCAGCATGGCTTGACAAGTGGTGCAAAGGTCCACACCCAGGATCTGAACCGGCAAACTTTACTGCTGCGCCACTGGGCCAGCCCCTTGAATTTGCATTTTTTGACGGTAACTGGTATATAGAAATACAATCTTGTTTTACTCCCTGAAGTCCCAGTATGTAGTTGTATATCCTAGTTGTGAGTCATTCTAGTTCTTCTATGTGGGACGCCGCCACAGCATAGCTTGATGAATGCTGTGTGGTTCCGTGCCCAGGATCCGAACCGGCGAACCCCAAGCCACTGAAGCACTCGAACTTAACCACTCAGCCTCCACAACTGGTTTTATATATTAATATTACATCCAGCCACTCTGTTAAAATCTTATTGATTTTAGTAATTAGTCTGTTGATTTGTAGTGGTTTCTATATAAATTATCCCTTATTATTATTATAAATTATTATTAATATTTTATTAATAATTAATAATATAATAATAAATTAATTTATTGATATTTATTATTATAAATTATTATAAATTTCTATATAAATACCCTTTGAAATAATTATGGTTTTGTTTGTTTTACTTCAACCTTATACATTTATTCCTTTTTTTCGTCTTATTACATAGATTAGGACATAGATACAGTGTTGACTAGAAACATTGGTAGTGCCACAGTGGTCTTGGTTTTAAAGAGCATGCTTCTGATATTTTACCAAAAAGGACAATAACTCCTGAATATTTTTACTAGATATTTTCTCAGCTTGAGAAAGTTCCTTGTAATCCTGCTTTACTAAATATATGCTCTCTTGAGAAATGTCTGTTCATGTGTTTTGCCCATTTTCTAATTTGATTATTAATATATATATATTTTTAAAGATTGGCACCTGAGCTAACATCTGTCGCCAATCTTTTTTTTTTCTTTATCTTCTCCCCAAAGCCCCCCATACATAGTTGTGTATATTCTAGTTGTGCCTCTAGTTGTGCTATGTGGGACGCCACCTCAGCATGGCCTGACGAGCGGTACCATGTCCATGCCCAGGATCCAAACCGTGAAACCCTGGGCCGCAGAAACGGAGCACAAAAATTTAACCTCTCGGCCATGGGGCCAGCCCTGGATTATTTATATTTTTTACTGTTAAGTTTTGAGAGTTCTTTATATACTAGTGTTTTGTTGATGCGTGGCTCAAAAATATTTTCTCCCAATCTGTAACTTGTCTTTTCATCCTCTTAATAAGGTCTTTTCTAGTTGCTGTAGAATTGGAGATCATCAATGTACTTAAACGACTTTGCATCTCGCCTGACTCGTTCCTGTACAGCCCTGTGTTGCTTAATGATGGGAATACGTTCTGAGAAATGCGTTGTTAGGTGATTTCATCATTGTGTGAGCATCACAGAGTATACTTACACAAACATGGATGGTATAGCCTACTACTCACCTAGGCTATATGGTACTAAGTTTGTGGGACCACCATCATATATGCACTCTGTTGTTTACTAAAACATCTGTGCAGTGCATGACTAATCATAATTTCCAGTTATTTTAGCCTTAATCATATATTTAATTGCTCAGAATTCCTTTTGCTGTCCTTTCTCCATTTATATCTGGTTTGACTCAAGTTTCTTCTCAATAAATTTTCTAACAAAAGAATATAGGAATTAATATTTCTCAAATTCTTGTACTTGAAAGCATTTATTCTTGAATGATAATTTCCTGATAATTTTGTAAGCCTTTTTCTAATGTTATTCAGTATTTGATGTTGCAGTGGAGAAGTCTGAACCTTGTCACATTTTTCTTTTCTCTTTTTAGAGGTAACACGGTCATTTTTCCTAGATTCTTCAAACAGTCTTTATGTTTAAAGTAGTATCTTTTGTAAGGTATCTTTACAGTCTGTTTGCTATGGTTATATACATATATTTGAATTATTACCTTAGTTCTATCGACTCATCCTATTCTTTTCTTTTTGGAAATTATAAATAATACAAAAAAGTGTAGAAATTAATATTGCAAATACTTAGAGGCAATCATTATCCAAGTTTGGTATATAAGTATTCAACTAATGTTTTTCTGTGTTTACTACTATGTATTCAAAAATAACATGTAGTAATGTTTTGTGTGCTTAAAATTTTACGTAAATGCTGTCTTACGGTGTGTAAGTGTTCTACAGTTAAACCTGTTTTCACTTAACACTGCTTTAAAAATCTATTCATATTGATGCATATACATCTTGTTTATTTAACTGCTACCTTATAGTCATTGCTTGTACTTAGCAAATTTATATGATATAGTTCATCACGCATGTTTATTTTTCAGTGTTTTCCCTTACTACAGTTAATGCTAATCATTTTACTTTAAATTATCTCTTGTAAGCAGGGTCAGGCTGCTAGATATTTCAATCTGACGGTCCCTGTCTCTAATAGATTATGTTTATTTCTTTACATTTCCTATGATTACTTGTATATCTGGGCTAATTTTTTTTATCATAATTAAAAATTACCTTGCTTTCCCTTACTCTGTGTTTTTCCTTTTTGTTAATAGGTCTAGTTTTCTTTATTCCTTTTTTTAATCTTCTACTCATTCAGAAGGTATGTATTCCAATTCTTTTCTTTTATTAACTCCCGAGTTTTAACATGCTGAATAACATATGTACATTTCTCCTCTTTTCAAATAATAAGCAAAACTTAGAATACATTAAATCTGATCTCCCCACCACCACTTGTATCTTCATTTTTATGGAAATCAAGTACTTTGGTTTTTACTTTGTTTTAAAATCTGCTTCAGAGTGGCATTTTTAGAATTTTTGAGTCAACTCTTGCTTAGATTTGTCAACATATTTTTCTAATTTCATTACACTGTTACTTTTTAAATCTCACTACTTCCTTGTGGGTTCAGTTTTCTACTTGCTGAAGGTTATCCTTTGGTATTCTTTCAACTAGAGTATGTCAGTATTAAACTCTCTTAGTGTTATATATCTGAAATTAGCTTATTGTATACACTTTATTGAGTGATGATATAGCTAGTTATAAAATTCTGGGATGATAAGTACTTTCTTTCAGGGCGTTGATGATATTATTTCATTGCCTTCTGTCCTAAATTGTCTGATAAACAAAGTATGCTGTTGGTAAAGTTATATTTTGAAGGCAAGCTGTCCAGTACCTTTAAATTTTTTTCTTTACTTCTCTGATCTTTTTTTTGCCACAATGTATCTAAGATTTTAAAAACTACATAGTACTTTATATCCAGTGGTCTGCCTTAGTTTTATGACTCGTTTCCTTTTAGTTTAACAAAAATCTCAAACTTTACTGGTATTGGTTTGTCTCTAAATCCTGTATTTTTTTCAAAGACTCCTATTAGATGCATATTTCAACATTTCATTCTCTTCTTGTCTTATAAGTTGTTTTTTTATATTTTTATTTATATTTGTGCTATGAGTAATTTCTTTAAATCTATTTTCTAATTCATGAGTTTCTCCCTTTAGTTAGTTATTATCTGCTGTTGAATTAATTCACTGAGTTTTTAATTTCAAAGTTTACACATTTAGAATTTTTCTCAGACTCTTAAACTCCATTCCCTTTGCTTTTTTTCATGTGTCCTTGTCTTACAGTTCTATTTTCTAGTTTCTCTTTAAACATTTTAAACATACTAGATTTAAAAACTCTTTCAGATGTTTTTGTTTCTCATTTTTAGGATGAAAATTCTCTCTTTCTCTCTGGCCGTCTTCTAATTGTCTTGTGATAGTTGCTTTCCTTCTATAGTTTGTAAATTTTGACTGTGAACTCATATAGGCCACTCTGTTGGAGTCTGATGTGTCAAGAATTACAGAAGTGTTCTTACCATGCAGTTTCCTTTTCCAATCCCCATGGGTTTCACTGTTCCAAGGATTTTTATTGTAGTGGTTGCACATTTTTAGATGTTGATAGCCTAGCCTATGTGGGCAGTGGGATTTTAGGCCATTTATCTTATATGGTCTGGGTTTCTAATTTCTCAGTGGGAATCTTTTTTATTCACCTAGTCTGAGCAGCTGGCAGCTGCCTAGCTGGAATCTTGTTCCTTTTAGGACTCACCCCTGCACCAGGATATTAGTTAACTTCCCTTCCTGTGTGCAGGGACAAGGGCCAGACAGAACAGCCTCAATTTGTTCCTGATAACCTTAAAGGCTGGTTCAGCTTTACTTCTAACCTCTCCAATGTTGAGCTTACAGTTCTGCTGTATCAGTTCTTGGTTTTCAGTTTGGCTAAATATCCAAAAAATTATTTTCTTTTATTTTTTTAAAGATTGTCACCTGAGCTAACAACTGTTGCCAACCTTTTTTTTTTTCCTGCTTTATTTCCCCAAATCACTCCGGTACATAGTTGTATATCTTGGGTGCAGGTCCTTCTAGTTGTGGCATGTGGGATGCCGCCTCAATGTGGCCTGATGAGCAGTGCCTTGTCCGCTCCCAGGATCCAAACCAGCGAAACCCTGGGCTGCCACAGCAGAACACGTGAACTTAACCACTCAGCCACGGGGCTGGCCCCCCAAAATTATTTTCCATATATTTGGAGTTGGGAAGGGAGGGGGGCAAATAGTCTGTGTTGTTCAGTCCACCAAGTGAAGATCTACCCATTCCTTTTCATTTCTTTCTATTATTTCTTCTTTCATAAGCCCTTGCAGCATCTCTACTCTAATACTTTTAAGCGGTAATTGATTGTTGTGTTGCTTTCATTTAATTCATGGTGATATGTGATAATGGTTTTTTTGTTAAATGTAGTCATGTTTTTCAAGTGTATATTCTCCGTTGGTGGTTAACTTCCTAATTGTTTACCCCCTCTCTGTTCTTGTATTTATTAATAGATTATATGTAGTTCCTTGTTATTATTGTTGCTGTTTTTATCTTGGAATGGGTGCTGTAAAAAGACAGTGTTGAGGAAAGGGCGAGGCAGAGCTCTGGCGGTGGGAGGAGGCCTCGTTGGCTCAGAGTATAGCCCTGCATGATAATGTGTATGTGTCTCTAGGTACGTGAACTAGTTTAGCTTTTTGTGTTTGTTTTAAGTGGACAATGATTGGCAGTTATATGACTGCTTATTGCTTCTACACTCTCTTCTTTCTTGGAGATCTGTGGCAAAGATGGCACACCTGTGCATTCCCTCATTTAGTCCCACGTCCTCTGCCCCTCTGTGGTATTGGGTCAGGGAACCTGCCACAGTCAAGTTTTGCTCTACAGTCCGTTCTGAGCAGGGAGGGCATTGCTGGTTTTATTCCTCAGGGGATGCCACCTACTTTTGGGAATTTTGCACCTGGCAGTCTCTGTCTGAAATCTGCATCCTTAGGTATGTTGTCTCCTTGACGTCTCTCTAATCCTGGTTGAATTTGCACTACTTTTGGTGGCCCTTCTTCTTCTTCATCTCTTACTTTAAGTGTTTCATAATTTTGCTGATGATAGAGTTTCCCTTTATTTTGTTATTGCCGTTCTCATTGTTTGGAAGTTTGAGAAAGGGGTGGAGATAATTTTACTCTGCTGTCTCAGAATGAGAAATATATAGTTAACTTCCTAATGTAAATCACAATTTATTTTCCTTTCTGTTACATAAGCAGTTTTATAAATGTGATGAAAGCATGGCACATGGTACCGCAGAGGAACCACGGAAGAGGAACATTTACGGCACAAATGACTGGTGTGGGTCAGGGTAGGAGTTGGAGCCTAGCGGTTAGGGACATTTCTCAGAGGCAGTGAAGCTAAGCCCTGAAGGTTGTACAGAAATTGGGCCATTAACACATGAAATTCCACTGAAGTTGGTGCATGGAAGATGGTGGAAAGATAGGCTAGGGATAAATGCAGGCGGTGTAGCAGGAACCATATGATACCAGGGCATTTGAGGCCATATTAAAGAGTCTGGATGCTCTTCTAAGAGCATTGGAGTGGATTTCCCTTTTAAGAAGAGCAGTGGCATGATTACATCTGTGTTCGGGTTAGCATGTTGAGTTGCATTTTTCATAATAGTCATGTTTAAATAGTCTAATGAATTTTAAAAGCTTCTCTTAGGGTTATTAATTTTGCTGAGATAAAGTGTTTTTTTCCTTCTCAAAGAAAAATGTACATCGCATTTGTTTGGATTTTCCTTCACATTTTTTAATTCTTTTTTTCATTGAAAATCATTGGAATCATGACTCTAGTGGCCTTTCCTGAATAACAAATCACACCCAAAGCAGCTTAAAAATAATACACTTATTATCTCATCATTTTGCCAGTCAGGCATCTGGGAGGGGCTCTGCTCTGTGTCTAGGCTAAGGTCTCCCCTGAGGTTACAGTCAATTTCCCAGCCAGAGCTGCAGTCTCCTGTGAAGGCTCAGTTGGGGAAGATCCATTTCCAAGCTCATTCACTTGGGCCCCAAGTTCTCTCTGGTTGTTGGCCACTGACGCCCCTCAGTTTCTTGCCACATAGACTTCTCTATAGGGCAGCTTCTAACATGGAAATTATTTTCCCTTAGAGCAAGTGAATGAGACAACAGGAGAAAACGTCCAAGATGGAAGCCACATTCTTTTGGTAACCTAATATCAGAAGTGACATCAGGGTCCGGCCTGGTGGTGCAGCAGTTAGGTGCGCACGTTCTGCTTCTCCGCAGCCCAGGGTTTGCAGGCCCGGATCCAGGGTGCGGACATGGTACCGCTTGGCAAAAAGCCATGCTGTGGTAGGTGTCCCACCACATATAAAATAGAGGAAAATGGGCATGGATGTTAGCTCAGGGCCAGTCTTCCTCAGCAAAAAGAGGAAGATTAGCAGTAGTTAGCCCAGGGCTAATCTTCCTCAGAAAAAAAAAAGTGACATCATCCCATCCCTTTTGCTGTATTCTATTCATTTAAAGCAGGAGACTAGGTACATCCCATACTCTTAGGGAAGGAATGACATAAAGGGATGAACACTGGAGTGGTGCTCATTGGAGCCCATCTTAGAGGATGCTTCCCACACTCAATGACTTACATATAATATTTTTTCAATAAGCTTGTTGATTTTCAGCATTTTTCATTGGACAAAAGTTACTTTACATTTACTCAGGGCAATATTTTTATATGATGTCTTTTCAAGATTATATTTCAAACTTTAATATTGTGTCAAAGCAATTCTGGTGTATCCTGATTACTTACACCAGCAAATATTAAAATGTGTAGTTTCTGGATTTGAAAGAGACCATGAAAGATATAGTGCATTCCTCTGTCTTTGGGAAGGGTAAAATTATTTACAGAAAAAAATTAGTAAAAGGTATTTTAGGTCAGAATATGTTTTCATTTAAATTGTGTAAGATACCAGACAACATTGAGCTTAACTTTAGTTTATCTGCTCTTTTATTAACATAAATAGTTTATTCTATAGTTAATCATAAAAAAATTATGTATACATATACAAGAATGTATTTTTGTAACCAATAGCGGACCTATCACAAAGATAAATGGAAATGATTAATTTAAGGCTGAGTTTGTACTTCGTAGACATGTCTGTTTGTAATATCTAGCTTGATATGGGAAAACTGCCCCAGGTTATGAATAAGAAAATTATATAATGAAATTAAAAATTAGCTACAGAATTATGGATTGGTAGCATTAATAAAACATTATTAGCTTGGAATGCAGAAAACTGACTTTTTTTTTTTGACAGAAATTCAAGCTAAAAGTAATATATTCCCCCGAGTTTAATGCATCAATGTAGTCCTTGGTTGTTAATATCTCATAACAATAGCTCTGTTTTGAATATAAATTTGTCATTCATCAAAGCAAATTAGTTTTTCAGCATGTTCATTTTGTATAGCATGGTTTGGCCATAAAGGTTTTTATGAATATTATTCTTTACCTATCTTTTAATGTATCATGAAAGTTTTTTTAAGGGATATATTTGTTTTTTTATGGTAACAGGTTTATTGAGATATAATTCACATACTGTACAATTCATCTATTTAAGTATACTATTCTATGGTGGTTAGTATATTCACAAAGTTGTGTAACCATCACCAGTCAATTTAAAACATTTCATTATCCTAAAGAGAAATCCTATACCTTTTAGCAGTCACCTCCCAATTCTTCCATCCTTTTTCAGCCCTAGGCAACCCCTAGTCTACCTTTTGTCTCTATAGATTTGCCTGGTCTGAACATTTCATACAAATTGTATCTTACAATATATGGTCTTTTGTGACTGATTTCTTTCATTTAGCTTGATGTTTTTAAGGTTCACCCATGTTGTATCGTATATCAGTACTGCATTCCTTTTTCCTGCCACTTATTATTCCATTCTATGGATAAACCACATGTTATTCAGTTTATCAGTTGATAGACATTTGTGTTGTTGCCACTTTTTGACTATTATGAATAATGGTGCTGTGAACATTCATGCACAAGTTTTTGTGTGGACATATGTTTTCTCTTGGGTACATCATGAAAGCTTTTCTTTCTTTTTAAAGCTTGTCACCTAAGCTAACACCTGTTGCCAATCTTCTTTCTTTTTTTTTTCCTTCTTCTTCCCTTTTAAGTCCCGTGGTACATAGTTGTATATTTTTAGTTGTGAGTCCTTCTAGTTGTGTCATGTGGGATGCAGCCTCAGCATGGCCTGATGAGCGGTGCCGTGTGTGCGCCCAGGATCTGAACCTGAAAAACCCTGGGATGCGGAAGTGGAGTGTGTGAACTTAACCACTCGGTCATGGGGCCGGCCACAGAAAGCTGTAAGCTAACAGATTTAAGACATGAAAGGTTAGGAACGTTGACCTTGGAGTCAGATTGATGTGGATTAGAGTCATGGTTCTGCCACACTTTCTAGAGTGACCTTTAACTAGTTACTTCATCTTACAGAAATTAGGGTTCTTCATCTGCACATTGGAGCAGGAATATTTACTTTGCAGAATGTTTGTGAGGGGTACAGTACATGAAACGCTGGGCATATAATTGACACTCAACAAATAGCAGCTGTTATTATCAAGGACAAGGTAGAAAAAAAGAGAGCTAATATTTGTAAACTTATACTTCCCTATGATGTTATAGAATTAACATTCAATTTTATGTGAGGCTATTTTTAATTCAAAGTAAGCAAACAGGTATAAAATTTCATGAATTAACTTACATATTTTAAAAGAACTTATAGAAATATTAATTGCAGAGTGCAATATACATCATCAGTATTTTGTGACATTAAGCCAGGCTAAAAATTGTCTTTCTTCCAACTTGAAGGAAAAGCAAATGATGGAACATAGTACAAAATTGGGAAAGATATAATAACTGAAAACACAAACTTATGTTTTTCTTTTTAAATTAGAATTCATTTACCTTTTTTTTTGATGAGGAAGATTGGCCCTGAGCTAACATCTGTGCCTATCTTCCTTTATTTTGTATGTGGGATGCTACTACAGCATGGCTTGTTGACTGTTGTAGGTCCACGCCTGGGATCTGAACCCGCAGACACTGGGCTGCCGAAGCTGAGTATGGGAACTTAACCACTACACCTCCAGCTGGCACTTCATTTATCTTTTTAAAATAAGAAGGGAATATATATCAACAATACATGCATATTGCTAAATATATTACCTGTTACCAAATGTTTCATAACAGATAAAAGAATTGCCTTGCCACATCCTTACCAGACCCCTAGTGGTAACCACTTTTTTCTTTTAGCTATTTCTTCTTATACCTAATGTTTCTAAACTATGTGCTTATCCGATTTTGTCTGATTTTACACCTTCAGATCTTTTAAATTACTTTCATGTAATATGGCAGAAAGGGTTTAACTCTCTTATGCTTCCCACGTCTACTTCTGTGTATTTTTAGATAAATCTACATCAGTGTTTACATTATTATGATTTTGGAAGTCGGATTCCTTACAAGGGCAATTAATATAGATGAATATATTTTCTTTCTCCCATTTTTCTGTTAATTTATATCTTCCTTATCTTTTTCCTCTTGCCCTATATGCAAATTATGTCTGCCATTAATTATTTTCCAGTTGTTCTATCTTATCAGGAAATCGCGTTAGTGATAAGGCACCTCTTCCTCTGGAGCCTGCCCTCTTTGGCCTCTCCATCATCCTACTCCAGACAGACAGCATTTCCTCCAGACATGGTGTAGATTTCTTCTTGAGTAGACTTCTTTGAACTCTCTTTCCCCTGAGCTGGACTCACTATTTTGTGGATCTCAGTTACTTTTCATGATTTATTTCCTTGTTTTTCTGAAGAAAGTGCCTTAATGATGTGTGTGGAAGGCAGCTTTTGGAGTCTTTGCTTGTTTTAAATATGTCTTATGCTATCCTCAAACTTGACTAGTAGTTTGGCTGGGTACAATATTCTAGGTTGCAAATCGTTTTTCCTTAGAGTTTTGAAGGCATTGCTCCATTGTTTTCCAACATTCAGAATTGTTAACTACGCACTATTCTGTTTCTCTTTTCTTTGAAAGTCATCCTTTTTTTTTTTTTTTTTTTCCATTTTCAATGTGTGTTAGTTCAAGTCCACCAAGAAGCAGATGCTAAGATGGAATTAGATGTACAGGAAGTTTACTGGGGGGAAAAAGCAGGAGAAGTTGGGGAAAGCCTTCAGTCTACAATATAAGCCTGACACCTTTGAAAACAAAGAGGGAAGGAAGGAAGGAAGGTTGGGAAGAGACTGGAAGAAAGGCTGATGGGTACTCCTCAAGCCAAAGTTATCCTTTGGAGGAGTCTTCTGTCTCACCAGAATGATCCTGCCTTAGGAGCCCACCATTCTTAGTCACTGGCTAGAAGTGACCTGAGGGAGGTGTGACCTGGGTATGAACATGTTGGTGGATCCACTGGTACCGTTTTATGATCATTACAGGATCTTTGAAAGTTTTTTTCCTTGAAGCTTTTGAAGTTTCTCAGAATTATGACTTTTAAAAGTATTTTGCATCTATTGTTCTGAGCAATCAATGGACACTTTAGTTCTGTGATGTTTTCTGACGTTATTTCTGTGATAATTTACTAACTTCTGTTTTCTTCCATTCTTCCTTCACGTGGTTTTTATTGGTTGGGTGCTGGACCTCCAGAAGTAATGTGCCAAGTCTCTTAAGCTTTCCTGCCCTCTCCATCACGCTGGGCCTTTGTCCTTCCATTTTATTTTTGTGAGAGACCTCCTTCCTACCCTTCCACTGACATTTTTATTTTAGCAATAGTTTTTAACTTTCATGAAATATATCTATGATTTTGATCATTTCTATTTTCATAGCATTGTTCTTATTTTATTAATAAAATATCTTATATTTCTTTAAAAACACTGGAGCAGTTTGAGTCTTGGCAGGAAGCAGAATCCACCTCAGGATTTATTCCTCAAATAAAGAGAGTTAAGTGAACGGACGATTGTAGAGATGTGGGCAGGGTTAAGGGCTGGGCAAGGGATGTTTTGGCCTCCAGAGACCAGCAGTAGTGGGATGTTGCTACTGCCAGAGTAGAAGAGTTAAGAGGAAGAAGTGTCACGAATGGTTATAGTAAAAGCCAAGGAGAAGTTTACAACTCCCACCCCTGTTTACTTGTAGAGGAATGCAGCTGTTTTCAGAGGTGTGTGGCACCAATGGAGAGAGAGAAAGGAGGCAGAAATAGCCCGACTTCTTCCTCCTGAACTCTAGTCTTCTTTTAGACTAAACCCAACTGGAAACCAGCCCAAGTGATACACAATTTGTAGGGCTTAGCCTTCTTGGTCACAGTGCAGGACACTGAAGTGTGTAGAATGCATTGGGGTGTGGCAAATAAAAATAACCAGCATTGATAATAATTGGAGTTCAGAGGTTAAGTTTTATTCAGTCTCTGTGTTACCGGTTTCCTCTGGGGTAGCTTTTTTTTTCAGTTGATTATTTTCATCTTCCCTTTTATGTTGGGCTCTTTCCTCCTACCACTGATGATCTTCAGCTGTTTGTTTAAACATGAGCATGGGAAATTGAAATGCCAGTTTGAACATATACATACATAAGCAGGTTTTGTTGACTGGTAGGCTTCATTTGCTTTTAAAGTGATTAGATGGGGAGCTCACCCCTTTCACTAGGGGATGCCCAAATGCCAGTATGTATGGGTCTTTCTTTTAGGATATTTTTCTCCAAAGAAATTTCTGATGCTCCATTGAGGGAGTAGATGCTATAGCTACATTTTGGTGAGGGGTGAGAGAAGGTCTTTTGTGTTTCACACCCACGGTTACTAGATTCTGAGTTCTGTGGCTTTCTTTCAGTTTCTTCAGAGAGCATACCTTTGGTCTTGCCCTAGGAGATCAAAACCTGGATGCTGACATTCTCTGTGTGTATGTGTTAAAGGAACAAACAGAAGTGTGTGGCCATTGTAGGTGTGTAGCCTAAATTGCTGAATTGTAGTAGAACTGAGATGGGATTCTAGATTTTATGACCTCAAGAATTGTGCAATCTCCATGTATGTTCCTGTATGCAAAACTAATGAAATAATAGAAAGATCTAGGAAGTAAAACTTCCTGAGTTGGACTATCTTTGGTGCATAGTGTTCAATTCCAGATGCCACTTTTTATGGTGAACATTGACTAAAAAATCTGCATCCAGCAGAAAGCAACCTGGAATCTAAGGGCTTTAGAAATCATAAAGAGTTGACCAAGACTGGAAAATAGAAGCCCAATGGAAGGCCTGATGTCTGTCTTCAAATTTTAAAGAACTGTCACATGCAACATTTATAAAAAGGGAAAAAGTTAAGACAAATGGGTAGATGTAAGTTCAACATGAAAAATGTGTTTTCAATAATTAGTTATTTAATAATAGGCTGACTTGTGAGGTACAAAATAATCTGACAGAAGGATTCATCTAAAATGGCACAACTAGTGTTGAAAGGATTTCTGCATTTGATGACAAACTAGAAGATTTTCAATTTCCCTTTAAATCTGAGATAATTTGCTTAATATGATAAAAAATGTATTTAAAAGGCACAAATCTATGTGTTTACCACAAAACTCAAAGCACTTTGACTTCCATAAAGGTACTAGGAAAATTTAAATGAAACTAATTTATGGCATAAAAGATTCACAATAAAGTATATGGTTTAATATTATCATTTACCATGACCAAGATGGATATGATAATATATGTAAATCAAGATTTTTGTATATACATATAATAATTATATATTTAAGACCCTCTTGTAATCTAAAGTTAAAAGTCCTCTAAGTCTATCTTGAAATTTTAAAAATATTTGTAATACTGAAAGATATTATTGAAATATATACCTGAAGCATAAAGGTTGCTTTGCATTCCATAGATAGAAAAAGTTTTTCAGAGGTGGGGACACCTCTGCAAATCACTAAATTGGTCTTTTAAAGTTTTGGAGAAGAATGACTAATGGATTTGTCATTAATATGACCATTATTCTAATTTTAATATTATATCTAAGAGTTCTTGGATTCATTGACATGCTTGCCAAAATGCAAAATTGGAGAAGGCAACGGCTATTGAAATGCATTATCAACTTCTTATGATCTGTGTAGTGCTGATGAAATTACACATTTATGAGAATAACCTCTAGTCTTTTCAAGATCGCTAGGCAGCTCCACCATGTTGGCTAGGACTGGGCTATGTGCTTAGTTTCCTTGGTTAGTCTGAAGTCCAAATGTGCATACATCTAACTCATCATATTAAAAACTGACTTTCTGTTCTTTGCCTATTGCTGTTATTTTTCTGTGAACGACTTCCAGTTGAGCTATGAGAAATTCTTAGTTCTTAAAATTCACGCTTCCTCTTGGTGTGTTGTGTTTCCTGTTAAACTGTCAGTGTTTCCTTAATAATGATAGTCACAATCCAGAACAACAGCTAACAGCTTGCTGTTTCAAAATATTTATGTCAATATTTGTGTTAAATGCTGTCTTTATAATCTGCTAATTTGCATTTTTTTCAAGGATAAAGCAAAAGAACTTTGAGTGATTTTTACGAGTATGTGTCTAGTTTCTAGAAAATTCAATTCAAAAGAGTTGAACATAAGCTCTCATCCTTATAATGGTTATCCGGGAGCCTCAATATGACCACCATAATAGTCTTTAAGTAATCTTGCTGTGGCAGAAAATCATACGGAGTCAACAAACACGTTAGGCTAATGACAAAACTGAGAACTCTGGGATCACTTACCATTCTCCATCAGAGAAACACAGTCCTAAATAGATTTCTAGTTCTCTGGAAGTGAAGACTTTTAATACATTAAGCTATCTAGGCAGCACGTTTCTAATTGTGCTTTAATTAACAAAGAAATAGAAACATGAAGGGAATGAGTATGTCTTTTTAGACTGGTAACATGCAGCCCCCCAAAATCAAATCAGTGACTACTAGAGTAAAAATCTAAAGAGTGGTGTTGATTTTCGCCCTCCTTTTGCTGTCTCATATGGATTCTTCAGGACTTTCACAACTTCATTTTTTTTTTTTTCCTCCTTCTCCCAAAGTCCCCCAGGTACATAGTTGTATATTCTAGTTGTGAGGGCCTCTGGCTGTGCTATGTGGGACGCCACCTCAACATGACCTGATAAGCGGTGCCATGTCCGTGCCCAGGATCCGAACCGGAGAAACCCTGGGCTGCTGAAGCCGAGTACGCAAACTTAACCACTCGGCCACAGGGCTGGCCCCTCACAACTTCATTTTAAAGTCAGAATTAATATTAAGTGGAAAGATACTAATGTGAACAATAAAAATCTAGAATATATCTAGTCTATCAAGATTGAGTGCATGCTTGGTAATAATAGCTTCCTCTTTAAACACGTGCACAGTGTGGACAAAAAGCACTATTACTGACATTGCTTAAATGGTGCAGACATAAAGAAAGACTTTAATTACAGTCTCATCCCAAATTTCTGCCTGTTGGTATATCATATCTATGTGTTTTTTGTAAATAACAATAAAAGAAAGATGAATCTCGTAGTGATCAGAAAGTGCCGTAATTAATTATCAAGCTAGAAGTTTATATGGACACATTTAAACATTGTAAACAATGACCAGCTCAGTAAATCGACTGCAATCACAGGAAATCATCTTTACTAAGCACCTGTTTTGTGCGTGGTGTTTTATAAGTTATCTCATCTTTCCATACAGATCCCCTTTTGGGACGTATATTATTACATTGCAAAAATGTACAACTAAAACTCAGAGTTTAAGTAACTTATGTAGCATCACGCACCTAGAAGTGGTGGCTCTGGAGATGTGAACTCAGTCATTTTGTTTTTTTAAATCAAAACACACTGCCTCTTTGTACTTTTGAATTATTGCAAGTTGTATCAGCCATGTTTCCCTTGTGGCATATAGCATAACTAGGCTCCATTAAAACCCATCCCAAACTTCTTATAAATTGCCTTCTGTGCTGTTGAGGCTGGAAAACTAAAAACTCACTTTCTTAGACATCCTTGCAATAGAGGTACCATGTGACTTGGTCTTGACCAATGAAGTAAAGTATAAAAAGTAAAGGAACTTTGAAATGGGAGTTTGACTATTAGAGGCAGTTTGGTGTCAGATTAGAAACCGTGATTTATGAAGTGCAAAGTATTTTTTTTCAGATTCCAGCTACTCTACCACGTGATGCAGATCATTAACAGTCGTGGCTTTGACATTAATTGAAATAGTAGGTACATTTCAGAACATTGGCATGTGCTGTCTCCTCTTAGCCTCTTTCAGCAAATTCCTGTGAGAAACAGATGAATTTGGACTAGAAGTAGCCGGTCTGCAAGCAGAGATGGAAGGTAACGCAGCATTGCTGAGGGAAGTGCTCTCTTGTGCTGTGTGTGTTTAATGGGAGTCCTGTAATTTGGAACCTGGTGGTACTGAAAAACCCAGCTGCTTCTAGACCTCACACTGATGTGGTTGTAAGTAAGTGGCTATGAAGTTTAGGGCCTTAGCTGGAGATAAAGCCCAGGCCCTGACAAGTATGTGAGCCCAAGACAAAGATCAGATTAAGGATGTTATCTTGTCTGATGATGGCTAAGTAATTCGGACCAACCATCCTCATGATGACGTCTAAGCATCAGAGAGCTAGCAACGTGGTAAATAATTTACTGGGCAAAATATAGGAGAAGATGAGAACTCAGAGGTGTACGTCCACACTCAAGGCTGCGTTTGCTCTGAAGGCACCTGCCTATCTGAAAGAACATCTGCCTAACTATAAAAAGAGCTGCGCTTTGGCCAGGCTTGCAGGATCAGCCGGAAAACAAATTCCAAGTCAGGGCAATCAAAGGTAGGAATTCTGATTACTGCCCCCTGTTCTTTCATCCAGGTCCCAAAAAGCCATAACCTTAGCGTAAGTAATTAACAACGGAAATGAACTAGCCTAGATTTGCAGTCCAACTGCTAGTTATATTCAGGGAACCTGAAGTCTTGAACTTGAACTTAGGAGCTCCTAGACTAATGGGGACCCAGGAACCCGACAGAAACATGTGAAAAGCCTCTCTGAGAGAAGATGCCATCATTCTAGGCCTAAAATTATTCTTACAAATTATTTTTCAAGTGCAACGTCCTGCACAGTGAAAGTGCCAGAGAGTTAGGAAAACAAGACACCATGAGTGAGAAGCAGCAAAAAATTTAAAAAAAAGATAATGGAAACAGAATTACAAAGCATCAATCTATTGGAATTACCAGAACCAGACTATAAACCAGCCAAACTTATTATGTTTAAAAAGTAAAATCCAGGCTAGAAAAATTTTGCAGTTTAGTTCATTGCTCTCTTCCCACCCAAATCTATTGTTCTGGATGAATGAAGCCACTGGCTGCTAAAAGATAGGGTAAGGAGCAGAGCACAGAAGCCAGCATCTAAGATCATAAATTTCTAGGCTTGAAAACTATGTCTAGATAAGATCTTTGGTTGTGGTGACTTGCTCATAGAACTGACCAGAAGTCAAGAAACCAGAAGCTTACTATATTGTTAAGGGTATTTATGAGAGAACCCCAGCCTGGCCAGCTGCAGCCTGCCCTCAGGTAATCACAAGGCTCCTGAACTTGCACCAACAGCTCTTAGTGGGCTGCTAGAGTGGTGCAATCCCCAGAAGGTTATCCTCTCCAATGCCCACCCCATACGTGGTCATGGAGGATAATGGACCAGGAATATTCTGTTTGTCTACCCAAGAAACTACCCCTCGAACAGAGACTCTTCACTCTTCCCGTGTAGCAGGATTCAATGTTTGCTATGGATGAGTAACTGCTGTTTGTTTCTCATTTTCCATCTTTCCCAACGGGCAGTTTTTACTGTTTATTTCATTCCTTCTCCACCGCTACGTGCTGAGTGTGCTGTAGGCAGATAATTTGCATTTCAGTTTAATTGACAGACCGTTAAGAGATGCCCAGACCTAATGGACAGGTCTGTACATGACTTAAGCTGAGTACTGTAACAGGTGAAAAGTTGGCCATGTCTTCTTTGGGAAGGGGATGGGTGCACTCCATATAAAGTTTATGGTAGGAAAGAAGGTTATTTGGATGTTGTGTTAGTCAAGGTCTAGTCAGGACACAGAAACCACATCAGTAATTTGAACTGGGAAAATTTAATATGATGACTTATTAACTAATAAAAGATGAGTAACTTTTTTTTATTGAGGTCACATTGGTGCATAACATTATATAAATTTCAGATGTACATGATTGTGTTTTCACTTCTATATAGACTGCATCGTGTTCACCACCAAAAGTCTAATTGTCATCCATCACCATACGTATGTGCCCTTTTACCCCTTTTGCCCTCCCCCACCACTGTCCCCTCTGGTAATCACCAATCTGTTCTTCATACCTATGTGTTTGTGTATTTGTTTATCTTCCACATATGAGTGAAAACATGCGGTAGTTGTCTTTCTCTGTCTGACTTATTTTGCTTAGCATAATACCCTCAAGGTCCATCTGTGTTGTTGCGAATGGCAAGATTTCATCTTTTTTATGGCTAAGGAGTATTTCATTGTATATATGCCACATCTTTATCGATTAAGGTGAGTAACTTTTAAATGAAATAGAGAACCCTAAAGAATAAAGAAATAGTAAATACTGGGAGAAGTTACTACCTCTAGGCCTAAAGAAGAATACTCAAAGAATGAAAAATTTTGGAAGAGCTCCCCTGTACCCCCCATAATGATGAGAGTCAAATCTCATTGGAATGGATGTGGCTGCAGCCTGCTGGATCGTGGAGTTTTCTGAGATGTCACAAGTCAGAGCTGTTTTAGAGCGAGTGGGTCAGCCCTGATGAGCAGGCAGCTACCAGGTGGGGCTGATAAGCTACTTGTTGGGGTGATAGCAAAACTCACTAGAGTTTGGGCACCACTGGATCTCCTGCAGGGAGCTGGCAGCCATGCCGTAGAAGCAAGAAAGCAGGCCTGTTGGAACCAGGAAGAGAAATTCCTTTCTCTGCTGTGTCTTGAAATATTCCTCCACCGCCCTCTATTTTCAGACTAATATTGCTCTGGCTAGCAAAGGGAAAGTGTTTATGGGTCCAGAGCCACTTTTACAAAGCATAGCAAAGAATAACAGATACGAAGCTGAGAAGCAGAAAATTGATAACTGACACAAATGTTGACTTTGCAATGAAATGGACTGCAGAAAATTCCATAGACTTGGTCATTCAATGTCCGTTCCAACACTTGGCAACTTTCACTTCTATTATTATTTAAGAGCTAAGAGTGACAATATGACTTGTTCTGGGCAATGAGATATACCAGTTCTTCTTCCATTTTTTTCTCTTTTCCCTGGAATGTGTGCAAAATGACCAGAGTTGCAACGGCTGTCTTACCAATGACAGGAAAAAGCTAAGATTATAACACGTAAACAGAATTAGAGGCTGGCCCAGTGGCGTAGTGGTTAAGTTCATGCACTCTGCTTTGGTAGCCTGGGGTTTGCCAGTTCAGATCCCAGGTGCGGACATGGCACCGCTTGGCAAGCCATGCTGTGGCAGGCATCCCACATACAAAATAGAGGAAGATGGGCATGGATGTTAGCTTAGGGACAAGCATCCTCAGCAAAAGAGGAGGATTGGTAGCAGATGTTAGCTCAGGGCTAATCTTCCTCAAAAAAAACAAAACAAACAAACCTACAGCAACAAAAACTGTATATGGTATTATAATTTGTATATTATAAAAGAATACTCTTGGTCTTATTCACTGAGTCTATGTAAGTGTGTATAAAAGTTACTAAAAAGTCATGTATATCTAGATTTACAAAATTCATCTACATAATATACTATGGATTGAGAATTTGTTTATTTGTTTTATAAGGAATAACACTCAGATGTACCACGGTATATAACAACTTTATATCCTTCGACTTTACTATTCTCTATGAATTCTTCAGCTCCATTCCGTCCTGCCAGCATTTGGATGAGAGAGGGTGAGAAACTAAATATCAGTCCTATTTGTCCCAATAGAGTAATTTAAATAATTTTTTAAAATAAGTCAGTCTTTTTCATAATTCCTGAGTTCCCCCTCGCCGTCTCCAAGATGCTTTATGGGTGTATAAAGGGCTTAGGTAACCTTCTAGGGGTTAGAGGGAGCTCTGCCTTATCTTTAAGTCGCAGTGACTGGTGTCTGCAGCTGTGTGGTTATCAGTCCTGTCCCCAGGAATTCTGCTGGCATCTGCTGCTCAGACCTGCATTTGCTGTAACTGGTCTGAGTCTCGGCTTGATTTAGGTCTGGTGGTTTTGCTTAGCTGACCAGACCCTGCATCCCATCTTTCTGTCTCTGTCAATTTCTCTGAGATCTTCCTTAGGCTTTAAACAACGCCTTGGCCAGGGCTAACTACCTTGCGGACTCTCTTCAGGGCTGTCTGTATTTTTGCCATGTGGTCCTCATGACTTGACCCCTGGCTCTCAACTTAGATCTTACTTGTCCCTAAAAGGATATAAACAATCTCCTTGGTCGTCGTACAGGATGTAGGAGCCAGGGAAGACTTTCGAGCGCTAAGCACACCCTCTCTCCCTGATCACAGTGCTTGATCCTCTTTACCGTCGTGGAGCCATCCCATTGTCTCGAGCTGCCTTGTACAAGTGGTACCCTCCCAGGATCCCAAACAGGAGGTAGGAAAACACTCCCGTCTTTGACATCCCTCTCAATCTATAAACCCTCATCTCTGCTTCCAAGACTGGCCCCTAGAGGTTAGAGGTCATGGCACAGGTCACTACATTCTGACCTCTCTCCTAAGCTCTCTTCTTCCTTCTGCAGTCCCCTGGGGTTGGAAGGGACAGACTTGTCACCCTTCTTTCTTCTTCCAACCCTCCCGCATCTCATCTTTTCTTCATTCCAAGGTGGGACCTGCTTGCTCATTGGCTATAATTAGTTGTGCTGTAGGGAGAGAAATTGGCTTATTGACATGGGAAAATAAATGAGAAGTATTTTGAAAAATATCATGCCTATTGTGTAGACTTTACTATGGTTTGTATCGGCATTTTCCAGTCCTACCATCTTCTTAGCAGTATTATTCAAACCAATTGGAAATATTTTTGGGAAAAGAAGCATCTTGCATTTCTATTTACATAGAAATAATTTAAGATTAGCAATCCTTAGAGATGAAAAATTAGTAAAAAATTTTCAAAAATATTTAGATAAACTTTTTATCACCTCCACATTATTTTCTGTAACTTTTTTGATAAAATGATATAGGTTTTGTAAACACTCAAACTGTGTAGAAAATTAACAATACAGGTAGCTAACGTTTACAAGTAAACAATTTCTTTTACAACTAAAAGAAGAGCATAAAACCCCTTTCAAAATCTTACCCAGCAGAAAGAAGCACTCTTGGAAAATAACCTTTCATACCTGCTTTTGTGTATGTTGTGTATGTATATTTGAATGACCTGCTTTCTCTCTCCAGAGAATAAATCTTTTTCCAATTAAGTTTTCTCCTCCTAAATTGTCTAAGGACTCTGGAGCTTATCTGGTCAGTCCTACTCTCAGATGTAAGGCAGGAACGAAGAACTGGCAAATCCAGTCTGTTTCCTATCCCCATTGTTTTGGTCACTGTCTGAGGAAGTTTGGGATGCTGTAACAGAATGCCGTACACTGGGTGTCTTAAACAACACACATTTATTTCTCATTGTTCTGGAGCCTGAGAAGTCTAAGATCAAGAAGCTGGCAGATCCTGTGTCTGGTGAGGGCACTCTTCCTGGTTTTCAGACACCTGCCTTCTTGTTGTATCCTCACATGGCAGAAAGAGAATACTCTAGTCTCTTTCTCTTCTTGTAAGAACACTCATCCCATTGTGACCTCCTCTAAACCTAATTACCTCCCAAAGCCCCGTCTCCTAACATCCCACTGGGGCTTAGGGTTTCAATATATGAATTTTGAAGGAATGCAAACATGTGGTCCATAACAGTCACTGCCCCCACTGTCTGCCATTGATCACTTGGCCTTCAAGGTATTGTGAATTTTTGTCCTACTTTGGGAATGCCCTTGATGTTCTGGAGTATTGCCAGGGCCATACTGGCACTCCACCCTGATCTCTGAAATTACCACTCTCTTACTGCACACTCTCATGCAGCATCCGTTTTTTTCTAAAGACAATACCAGGTCAGAATGGCTTGGCCCAGAGGGCCAAGAGAGGCAGAATCCAGAGTAGGTAGGCCCAGGGAGTCTTCTGGTGTAGACACAGGCTATGTCAGAATCAGCCTTATCTCATACCTTTTGTGTTGAGCCCAGGACACGAGTCCATGTGATTCTACTGACTCATGTTGAGTTACCCTTTAGCATTTGGTTTCCTTTCCTGTTAGCAAAAATCAGTTGGGACCAATCCAATTTATTTCAACAGAGGGTCTGTAGTGAGCCTCAAAAGTGAAATGGGATCTCCATTCCTTCCCTCCATTTATTTTGGCACCTCTGTTAAATTCTGTGTAACTTCTCCAGTGACCCACAGTGCATACCTTGAACACGTTTGGAGGATCTCCCTCATCAAGCCACATACAGTTTCTTTCCTAAGGTCCTAAGGTCAGGGGGCCCATAAAAGTTAATTTCTGTTATTCAGATTTCCTCTTAAATGTCATCTCTTCAGGGAAGTCTTCTCTGCTTTCCTACTTACTCTCCCCACCCCCCCCACCGCCCCCATCATATATACTTCCAGAATTCTCTGTAATTTTTCTCCCCAGAACTTATCCCATTGTAAATGTTTGGATTTTGTTTGTTTGTTTAGTTATTTGCACAATTCCTATCTTGCCTCATAAATCACAGTACTCCTAGGACCTACCACAGATTGAAACATAGTAGGAACTTAAGAAAATAAGTAATGAATGAATCATGTTACAGGTTTGGGGAAGCACATTAAATCTTACTGTTTTTCCCTAAGTTCTGGGCCAAGTGAGAAATAAAACAACAGGGCAGATGAGAGAACAAAATATCACATTTATGACTGATAAAGCTGATAGTATAGGACGCTAGAGTGTAGGATAAAGATCATAACATACAATGTATATGTGTGCAAACAAGTGGTTTTTTTGAATACTGGACAGTGGGAGTTAGGCAGCCTTTCCCAGCCAATCACAGCAGCAAGGGGCAGACATTTCCTCCCCGCGGCATTAGCCCCTGGTCCTGCCGACTCAGTATGTCTGCTCCAACCCTCACTGTGGAGGGCCGTGGGCTCGGCTGTCCTCTAATCAGATGAAACTGCTTTTCCAGCAGCTGGACATCCCTCCACGTGCAGGAAACAGGAGAGGGGGAAGTATTCCTTCCCTGTAACGAGTAACATCTTCTATGTCAATAAATATAAATTTGCATCCAAATTTTCAATGCCTATAGTGTGCATATGCATATGATATTTACACCATAATTTCTTTAAGCAAGTCTTCTCTATATTGATGGACTTTGACTATAACATTCCTTTGCATACAGTTTTTTGCATTTGTACTGTTATCTTTTTTCTGCATAGTTCTATAAGGGAGACTTTTGGGTAAAGTTTTAAACATATTTTATAGTTTGATACATATTGCCTAATTCTCTGTCCAAAAAATATCAGTTTATCCTCCTGCCAACAATACACGGGACTTCCTGTTTCCTTACACCTTTGCCAATACTGCATTTTAGCTTTTTTATCATTGTCAATCGAATCGAGTGAACAATTCCATCTAATTTTTTAGCTATTTTTTTTTTATTTTTAGGAATTTGAATATCTTGTATTGGCCACTTGTAGTCTTTAATGACTGGCCTGTTTATACTTATCCCATTCGCCTAATTATTTTATTTTATTGTTATTATTGTCCTTATGGATTTGTAAAAAGCCCTTTCTATGTTCAGGAAACAAACCCTTTGTCATCTGTGGTGCAATTATCTTTCCGTGTTAGTGGTTGTCTTTCAAACATACTTATGGAGATTTTGAAACCTACTGACCTTTCAATTCTTTCTGTGGCTAAATTTATCAAAAATTTCTTTTTTTGATTTCTTCTTTGCATGACTTTAAAGATAGTCACCCATAACTTTTTTGATATTTTAGGATTTCTTTTGTAATTTTTAATGTTGAACCCATCTGGAATCTATATGATATAAGAAGTAAATTTAAAATTCAGCTTAAGATTTTTTTAATGGCTAACAACTTATTCCAATAGCATTTATTAAATAATTCGTTTATCTCTCACTGTTAAATGCCGTCTTATCACATACTAAGTCCCCACATGTACTCAGGTCCGTTTCTTGACCATCAAAGCCATCTGATTTATCTCTGTATTTGTAATCCTGTATAGTATTATGTGGCTTAAGTAGCTATAAATTACTTTTATTTTTCAGGAGATGTTGTGCCCATTTTTGCTTAATTTTCATCTAGCTAAATCATGAATGATTTTGGCATGTTTCAAAAAATATCAAATTGGGATTTTAAATGGGTTTAAATTAAATTTGTAGAGTAGTATAGGGAAAATTATATATTTAATAGTTTTCCTCTCAAGCAATGAGGTATATCTCTTCATTTGTATGGATTTGTGTGTGTGTGTGTGTGTGAGGAAGATTGGCCCTGAGGTCACATCTGTTGCCAATTTTCCTCTTTTGCTTAAGGAAGATTGTTGCTGAGCTAACATCTGTTCCAGTCTTCCTCTGTTTTATATAGGGTGTGGGGGGCTGGTCTTGGCCACCCCAAGATATGTCTCTTTGGCATGAGGATTATTTGAGGCTGGTTGCTTTTGATAAACTGGGACAGGGAAGGAGGCTCTGAGGGGTGGAACTTGCTTGCCCTTTGTTAGGAGACATTTACATTGTAAAGGAAATCTCTATCTGTAAAGGTTCCTCCCTCTCTCTACCAGGAAGAAGAAAGGGGATGACCTTCTCTCTAGAAACTCTTAATCAATGCCAAAGGCAAGGACTTAAATCTGAATCTTGTTTACTGTACTTGTGTGGTAATCTCCCATGATTGACTCCCCCTCCACCCCCAACATCCTCCTTTGTCTTTAGATATTTAAGTGGTGGTTTCGGCCATTTTGCTGAGTTGCTCGGCTTGCCTGAGCCTCTCCCATCTATACATTGACAAATAGAAATGGCAAGCAATGGGATGGGTTGTAGTACATGAGGAAGCCATTTGGTGTAAAGCTAATGCGGCCTGACTTTGCTATTTTTTCCTAAAGGTCCTGACTGTGGCCGTTGAGCACCCATTGCATATCTGCTTTAAAACATTTACTATGGCAAGATCAAAGGCCCTTGAGATAAAGGTGTGACTTCCCTCCCCCTCCCAACGTTGGCATCTCCTTAAGGATTAAGCATCTTTCCTTAAGGAAGGAACTGGTTGCTGCCCTCACCTGTGACCACCCAGCTCAATAGACTTGCCTCCTGCTACGCCCGCTGAGATAGCAGACCCACTACCTGCTGTGTCCATCAAGCGCTGTGCCGACAGGGCAATCTTGTGACTATTGTGGGAGGGACATTTCAATCACATGTGAAACATCCTGTTTGTGGGTATATAACCACCCTGTGTACCCCCACTTCTTCAGTGCCCTTTCTTCCTTCGGGAAGAAAGGCCCCAGGCCATGGTCCTCATAAAACTTTGTTTAATTTTCTCCTGCTATTCTGTCTCAGGTGAATTTAATTCGTTCTCTTGCCAGACGAACCCAGAAAAGGTCGAGGAAATGTCTTTTCCCCTTCAGGGACTTAGTGAGTGGTGCTAGGTCTGTGCCTGGGATCTGAACCTGTGAACCCCAGTGTGGGGAATCGGAGTGCACGAGCTTAACCACACTACACCGCCAGGCTGGCCCCTTATATGGATGTTTTTAAATTTAAAATATCCATTGGTAAAATTTTATTATTTTCTTAATACAGGGTCTACATATTTCTTGTTAATTTTATTTTTAGGAATTTTCTATTTTTCTGTTATATTTGCTAATGGTATATTTTCTAAGTTATTTTTTACAGGTAGGAAAGCAATACATTTTGATGGAGTAATTTTATGTCTTACTGAAATCTCTACTTGGGTCTTGAAATTCTTTTACTTTTTTTAATGCTGCTAGATGTTGATGGATTGTTTAATCATTCAGTCATCCAACTGTCTGAGGAGGTGCGGAGAGTAAGCTGGAGCGATGGGCAGCTGTGCCCTTGCCACCCTCCCAAGTCCTGATTGACCTCCTGTCACTGTGGGTGTGGATTTCATGAAGCAAGATCAGTGTGCAGTTCCACTGCTCGTGGATTGTCTTTTCTTTCCTCACTTTACTTTATTTAGCAGCTTTCAGGCTGCTTTCCCCCTTCTCCTCCGCCCAGTTTTGCCATCAGGTCTTGACTCATTCAGAAGTTCTGATCAACAGAAAGAGAAATCTGCAAATTCTCTCCTTCAGTCCTGCATCCAAGTTATTCCCAGTCTTTCTCTCTCTTGGTCGAGATTCTTCAAACTTGTTCAGTTATTTCCCACATTACACTGACTTTGTGATTAAGGAAAATACCCTGTACTTGTGGTTTAAATTTAGTTGAATATGACAGATATCCTTCATTCATTCAATTCCTAGTTATTTTCTTGCATTTATGAGGGGGTTGTGACTGTTCCTTGTCGTTTCCTGTATTTTTGTTCATTTGGCTGATTTTGGAAAAGGATTGTAGGCCAAAGAGTACAAATTCACTGTCTTCCTAGAAATCCATACATAGTTGTTTTAACAGCCCTCAATATTAGCTATTATTGTTATGCTTTCCTTAAATGGAGTGTCATTTCTTTAGTTTTTTCAATCTTACCCTTTCTTCCAGGTGTGGAGCCTAAGCTGTTTTGCATTTATAAATGCATTTATAAACCTCTTTTTGTATACAAGTCTCCTTTCTTAATTAAAGCAGTTTTATTTTGACCCTTGACTATAGTCTTCTCTCACTAAGATATGGAAGCCTTTATGACTATATTGTGACTATATTGACAATTTTCCTATTTCCTTTTGCAGTTCTTGACATAGAGGGTTCATTGAAAAAAATCTTCGTATATAAGTAAATGTATGGATGCATAAATTTTTTGAAGGTATATTCTTTCATAGTACATAAATGTTCATTAATTGTGATATATTATAAATTTAGAGGAGCCATATTAGACTTTCAGTAATAGCAAAGTCTAATTCTCTTAAAATATATAATACTTCTTTTATATATTGTTTCACGTTTTACACTGTTTGTAATTAAGCAAACATTTACAATAATATTACGTCATTATCCTAAATGCCACTTCATACCTTTTATATTCTCAGAGGCTGTGTGATATAGATGAGAGAGCAAGTGTAGAGTTTTAACAGACCTTAGTGTGAACCTCTCATTGAACACACTAGGGATTAATCTTTTTCTCAGATAGAGCTATTGTCACTCAAGCACATTAGAAATTGGTAACATATATTGAGCACTTATTGTATACCAAGTTTTGTGCTAAGCCCTTTATTTTCATTATCTCCTTCAATTTTCACAACAAAGCTATGAGGTAGATATTATCCAGTCTATAATTCAAACAGAAGGATTTTAGTTTTGCCTCATTATGACCAAGACTTCCGTCTAAGTGTTTCCCATAAGATCCTTAATTGGAATGGAAATAGCTGTATAGATGTTTGATAAAAAATGAAAAGTGACCTTAAAGTAAGGCTAAGCATAGAATATAGAAAATGAACTATTTCATAATTGATTATTTGGTAAAATTAAATGAAACTCATTCAGAGTCAATATTAAGAGTAATTTCTGTACTGTATTAGTTTTCCTTAAGAAAACACATCCATTTACTTTTTGCAAGATATTTTATTTTATTTACTTATGTATTTATTTGTTTTTGGTGAGGAAGATGGTTCCTGAGCTAACATCTGTACCCATCTTCCTCTATTTTGTATATGGGATGCTGTCACAGCATGGCTTGATGAGCGGTGCATAAGTTCACACCCAGGATCCGAACCCATGAACCCTGGGCCACCGAAGTGGAGTGTGCGAACTTAACCACTACGATACTGGGCCAGCCCCAAGATATTTTATTTTAAGGCTAGTCAATAAGACCATTTATTTTTATTAAATAAATTATTTTAAGGTAATGAAAAGAGTAGTAGATTTTCCATTTTTGATATATGAAAGATATTAGAATCATAGAAAGTGGCTATTTTGTAGATTCATTTGGTCAGTAAACTGTCAGGTAGCCTCCATAAATGGGCTGTCATGTTCTTTCATTTACTTTTATTATTTGAACTCAAATTAACTTCACAGTTTCACAATTTATCTATTGTGAATCTGAGTGGTTAAGTAGGACAGAAGAAAAGGTGCAGTTCCATTAAGCACTAACATATCATTGGCTGTCAGGTAAGGCTTGTTATGCTGTCCATCCTCATTTAACTATCCCACAAGATCTCTTAATGAAGTTAAGCCCCAAGTTCACTCCAATAATTCTGTGGCAAGAGTTTGTGCAATGTAACAATTCATCACTTGTCAGGAAGGCACTTTTAGTTTATACATTTAATAAGGGCATCCTCTAGCTTGGTTAATTAGAAGTGAACAGTTTGCATATTTACTAAATGCAGAGTGTCATTGCCACCACGGCCTATTGCCTACATGAATTATTTCTCTATCTGCAATAAACAGCTGGGTAATTATTACTGCCATAATCAGATAAATTCCCTCTGTAAGGCTTTTCTTACATGGCAATTCTTTGAACTCATCCAAAGCTGAACAAAATTTATGAACTCCAGCAGCTAGGCCACTTTTTCATACTATGGTGTCCCTGTTCCCTATTTCAAGGACATAAGTAGAGCACTATAGATACTGTGTAAATAAGGAGAATAAGTATGATTACCTAAAGGTGACGTTTCAATAAGCCTTATTTAAAAAATATAATATTCTGATCTCAGCCAACTAAATGATAGTAATTTGGCTTTATCTAATTGTATCTAGACGACAGGCTCTTTTGGTAAGGGCTAGCTAGCCTAAGGTGTAAAGAAGATATTGTAGTTTTTAAGAACCAAATTCATCTGTAATGTTAACTATCCATATGACTCTTTTTCTGTAGAATCATTTTATGTATGAAGATACAATAATTATAGCAATCAATTTGGTGGAATTTAGATAATAACATACTAGAGTGTCTAACAAAATATAGCATATATTCTTTGCTTTTAAAACAGTCTTGTTACTTATCTGTAATTAGTAATTAATGACATAAGCTATATAATCGCTTTAAAATATGGAATGATATCAACCATTTGATCACAGCCTTTTCACATCCTTTATTTTTAGCAAGAATGCACTATCTTTAACAATTTGCTACCTCAAAGAAATTTTTTCATTTTTTTTGCTGGGAAAGATTGGCCCTGAGCTAACATCTTTTGCCAATCTTCCTCTCTTTTTCTTTCCTCCTCAAAGTCCCAGTGCATGATGGTGTGTCCTAATTGTAAGTCCTTCTAGTTCTTCCATGTGAGCCGCTGCCATAGCATGGCTACTGACAGATGGGTGGTGTGGTCCCGCAACTGGGAAAAGAACCCAGGCTGCGGTGTGAAAGCACCGAACTTTAACCACTAGGTAATCAGGGCTGGCTCCAGAAAATTTTAAAAGCAAAGTGTATAAAAAAGTTTCATTCACAAGATAGAATTAACAAAGAAAAAGTTTATTATGTTGGGTATAATTTCTTTGTATACATATATTTTAATTTTTTCACATTTAACTCTTTACACAGTAAATTTCAAGCAGTTTAGAAAAAGATGTATAAGAAAAGAGTAAAAGAAATAAGGATCATGGTAAAGAAAATACAGAATGATGAGTTTAATGGTGTGATTGATCAGGGAAGGTGGTTAGTTAAGTATGTCCCATTGTTAAAATGGAGAAAACGTTACTACCTATGCCAAGAAACAGCTTTTTCTAGCACAGTTCTAAAAGAAATTTCACATATGAATCTTCAATAGGAGACACTGAGTAATGTAATGAAGTGACTTCTGTAACTTTTATTTTGTGAGGAAGATTGGCCCTGAACTAACGTCCATTGCCAATCTTCTCTTTTTGCTTGAGGAAGATTGTTGCTGAGCTAACATCTGTGCCAATCTTCCTCTATTTTGTATGTGGAACACTGGTTCAGCATGGCTTGATGAGCAGTGTGTAGGCCCATGTCTGGGATCTGAACCCACGAACCCCAGGCCGCTGAAGTTGAGTGGTGAACTTAACCACTACGCCACCAGACTGGCCCTTGTACCTTTTTTTTTAATTCGGAAATAAGCTGTCTGAATTTCGAGTCTCTTTTTCCTGGTACTATTTGAAAAAAAAAAGAAGTGCTGGAGTGTAGCGTAAATTGTTACTCATTTGAATGTGAGGGACTAGAATATGTTGGTTCATGGGTTCAGCCTTGTGGTTGTCCAGCTTTGAGGAATGGATGGATTGGAATTCTTATCTCAGTTATACTAGCTAATCTTCTGATAGGAGATAGATGGAAAAGAGTTCTTTTTTTCCTTTTTAATTCTGTGATAAGGACCGATAATGCTATTTTTAATATTGGTGATTGAGAGGAAATTTATATTGTAGAAATCAAGATTCAGGTACCTGATACATTTAAAATAAACAGACTTTTGCGGCCTGCCCTGTGGCCAAGTGGTTAAGTTTGCAGGCTCCACTTTGGTGGCCTAGGGGTTTGCTGGGTCGAATCCTGGGCATGGACCTAGCACCACTCATCAGGCCATGCTGAGGTGGCGTCCCACATAGCAGAGCCAGAAGGACCTACAACTAGAATATACAACTGTGTACTGGGGGGCTTTGGGGAGAAAAAGAAAAAAAGAAAAGAAAATTGGCAACAGATGTTAGCTCGGGTGCCAATCTTTAAAACAAAGTTTAAAATGGAAAGCTCTTCACCTTTAAAAAAAATATACACTTTTTCAGGCATACTTGAAGATATGTTCAAGTTATTGTAAAAGTGTATTGAGAAAATGTAACTATTGCTAAAATTTTTTTTATAATACTGCGCATTGGGCTATCGGCCTTCATCTTGTTTGGCCTCTGTGAAGCGTATGAGACCACTGATCCCTTTCTTCTCTAATCACTCTTGCAACTTGGGTTCTCTGGCACCACTCTCCTGCTTTCCTTTCTACTTTTCTAGCGTTTTCTTCTCCATTTCCTTTGTGTACTCACCCCGATGGGGCTGATCTTAAATATTAGTGTTCTCTCTTTGATGCACTTGCCTTTTCACGCTGCAAGTTCTGGACAATCTCTTCCACTTCGATGACTTCTGCTACCGCTTATATTCTGATGACTCATACATATGAATATTCTCCAGCCCAGAACTTTCTTCTGATTATTATAACCGTCTAGTCAAATGCCTGATAATGTTACCAGCTCAAGCTAAGCATGTTTACATATAAAATAATCGTTTTCCCAAACCTCTTCTTCTTGTGGTGAATTGGACCATTCTTTATTTAGCTGCCCAAGCCAGAAACATGGAATTCATGCCAAAGATCCTTTTCTCCATTCTATTGGCGACCAAGCCCTATCATTTCTTTTCCTAGCTCTCCGTTCTCATTCTTCATCATCTATCCTTCCTACTACTGCCTGAATAATTCCTCTAAAATACACGTCTGATCAATGCAATTGTTACATTTCCTTCCCGTTAAGGGTTCCATAGTTAAAGATGATTTAGGGATCCTCGAAACACGCAAAATATAAACACTAGGATTATATTTTAGAATATCTTCTTAGCATAAGAATTAAAAAAACTCGAAATAAATACTCGCATTATATTCTTAAACAGTTCCAAAAGCTGGATATTTGAGGGAAAAATGTTAGCATGTATCTTAGTTAAGACGTTATTGTAGAATGGGACTTCCTAGAGTATATAACTAAAAAAACAGAAATTTTGTGCTAAAGAGGAAATGTGTGCATTGGTGGCGTACTACAAAAGCAACGAATTAATAAAGAATGACTTATTTTTTAAATACTTTTCTCCTCATCCCTATGTAATGCTTTTCAGCCTTTTTTGTCTTGTTCTTTTCTCAATCTATCCATTTCCTCTCTCAGGAGTGACACTGAAGAGAATGGAGAAAGAAAAATCACTCCAGTTTCTTTCTCCCTCTGTTCTTTGTGCTACCATTTCGTAATCTTTTCTTATCCTGCCCAACAATAAAAAGGATGGGGTTCTTCCATACTGGTGTTCACAGGGAAGTGATTTCCAAGATCTGCTATAAAACAATTGGTCAATAAATAGTTTTCCGGAACTCAGTAGATAATTTTCTGAAGTTACATGTGATATCTGCTTTCAAATACATTGACGTCATCCTATGGTATGTTATTGCTTTGTGATGGCATCAAGATTAGTTTAGGGATGTCCCTGGTATGTGTTGAGTGGATTGCATGCAAAGGCAGCAGCAATTATTTTTGCTGTAAAATGAAGTTAACACATTTTAAATGAGAGACTGTGTGATTTTTGAGTAAACACAAAGTAAATAGGACCTTGCAATTCTTTTCATATGAAGTGGGCACTTTAGTTGCCTCGACTCTGAACTCTACCCAAAACAAAACTTCAGGAGCTTGCCCCTCACCCTCCACAGCGGATCATTGTGAAGGAGAGAGACGGTGATGTGCCTTGATCTACCTTTGTGCAGAAAACCCCCATACTGTGTCTCAAAGTCACCATCTGAAAAGTCATTTCATTTCACAAAAGAAGATCAAGAACCTTGTTAATAATACCTGCCCCATACCAACCTCAGTGGAATGTTTCGAGGATGAGTTAATGTCGGTGAAGCACTTGGAGCTCCAGAAGATAATGCATTATGTAAATACATTTTATTATTATGCCTGTTGTTGTACTTTGCTCAATGTCACTCTCAGTTATTTGACATCATATATATGATATAAAATTTTACTTCCTTTTACAGAAACTATCCAGAATAGTGAAAAGAAAATAATTTTGCAGTGAGATATGTGCATATTTTTAGAAAGAATACTATACAAAAAATTCTTTTCAACTAAGTTTATTCAAAAGGGCCAGAAGAAGAAAAAAAGTTGATTTTCATGAATAATCTTTAAATGGAGTCTTACTGCTTTTTAAAATCATGCAAAGTAGGCAAATGAAATAATGGTGCAATTGGATGATCCCTTTTTATGATCAGAGCGGAGTCATGGTATTGTAATTTTATAACATCGACCATTATCTTCTTCCTTACTTTTTTCATTCTCAAAATATCTAGTCTATAGAGGACAAATTTGCTAGCATTACCCTTAGAGAGCCCATTCACCCTTGGTCAGGAAACCTTTCTTCTGCTCTAAAGTGCATTTCCTCCTTTGCTGCTGATGGCCCGAGTCTACAAGGAGAGCTAGAGCTTCTTGTGACTATTCCACCCTCCTTTCATTTCCACTCTCCTCTATCCTGGCTCTCTCTTTTTAGTGAAAGCCTGCTCATTGTTCAGTCCCCAATGCCACCACCTGCATGAAGCATTTTCTGATCCCTCGAATCAGAAGCGAGCTCTCTGAACTTAGGCACTGCGTGTGTATTTCTCCATAGACTATGTCTATCGTCTAGTTAGTTATCAGCTATTTTATTTGTAAGCTCCTTGAAGGCAGGGACCGGGCATTCCACATCTTTCTTTTACTATTTTAAACATTCTTGTGACTGCCTGACTGAATAAACAAAGGAGTGCTAATTTTCTTCATATTAACTCTTAAAGTAGCTCAGACATTTTGAAGAGAATTTGATCTATACTGCAACAAACAAAGGATTTTCAAGAGTAACTAAAAAGTCTTTTTAGGAGAGGACATTTCTGAATGTTTCCAAAATGTTAAAGTCTCAACTCCGGGGTTCAGAGTAAAGTATGAACTTCAAGAACAACCTAAGCGCTTGAATGTTAAGGACTGTGCTTCGGAATGCTTAATTTTAAACTGTATTTTCCCTTTAAGTGCCGCCCTGATGAAATTTGCAACACCTGTCCACCAGTTCCAGGGCCAGGAAGATAAAATAAGTGGTTTAAATGGTTTGATTGAGTTAAAGTGAAGCTTTTGTTTCTAATGCAGATGTTTTGGGTATCTTAATGACTTCCAGATAATCTGGTCTAAGGTTTAGTCAGTCTCAAAATATTTTTGGATCTCACACACCAAGTCCAATCATATAATTGGCTTTATTCGTGGTTAGTATTTTTACATAGCCTTCTCTTTTTCCTTTTATTGCTACTTATTTGGTTAAATTAATATGCACATATTGAGAGCGGACAATTATTAGAGATAAAACATTAAGCACATTCAATAAATTTAACTAAAATACTTTTGTCATAATATACCACAGTAGAAACTAATCCTGTTCAACTATTTTTATTTTGAAATCTCCTTACAACAGAAGCACATTGCTGTCTTTGCCATCAAAACATTGTGAGAACTCTAGGGAATTGTTTAAATCTATTTCCTTAGAATTATTTTTTCTTGAAGATAGTGCAGATGAAGGCATTTTTTTTTATTTGAGGAATTATGTAATATTGTTAGGAGTTTCCTCTGAAATTTTGGGCATTTATGCTTTTAAAACAATGTCTATGTAATTTTTTATTTCTCTGCCAAATTATGATTTCTATGAAAGTAAGTGACGTACATATCCTGTCTCCTTTGTAGTACTTTGTACCACTTTAGCTAATATGGTGATATTTGTATTAGGGTTATTAACTGAATATAATTGCATCTCTTCATGATGTCATACTAGTGAGTAGAATTGAATCGTCTTAATTCCTCAGCAGAGCTGACAGTTTTCATTGCCGTGGACTGGTGCTCCTCAAAACTTTAGCAGGCAGGAGATTCCCTCAGGAATTTCTGATTGAGTCAGTCTGGGGTGGAGCCTGAGAATGTGCATTTCCAGCAGTTCCCAAGTGAAACTGATGTTCCAGGGATCACCCTCTGAGAACCACTGTCCTAGGCAAAGAACCAGAGTCCTGGTTCCACCCAACTCCCAAGAGAGGCTTTCTCCATGTGGCTTCTTCTCTCTTCTAATGAAGCCATCAGAAGTGATGAAATGCGCTACTGATCAGTTGAGAAATAGTTAAAAAGAATGCTAGCATCTAATTTATATCAGATATTTGGCCAAATACTTTGGGAGAGGCCCATCAATAAATAAACCTTAATCCTGACCTTTGGGACCTCAGCGCTTAGTAGGAAGGGAAAAGCAGGAAGTGGTGCATGTGTACAGCTGTAATATACTGTAGAATGTAATATGCATAGAAAAGAGAAATAAAGGATTATGCGAGAGGGAACAGTTAGAATTTAGCTATTGTTAAGGGGATCTGTGAAACCTTTTTAGAGGAAAGGGTAGAGATTTTTGTTTTTTTGTTCTGGACTTACAAAGAAGAGAAGATAAAAATTATTAACACAGATTTTTTTTTTGTTCTATATTTTGAAATGAATAAGACAACCTGACAGAATAGCAAAATAGCTCCCTTCTGAATGACATAGATGGCCATCTTAATAATTTTCATTATGGTAAATAAAGTATTACATGAGTCTGCTGAACACATATTAAACTGTGAATAATTTAGTCATTATTGTATAGGAGAGAATAATTCCCAAATTGCAATTATGAGTTTGGATATTTTTCATCTTATAAATATTATTTGTGAAAATAATTTAATTTTGAGCAGAGTGCTCTTTTTTTCTCAAAAAGATAGTTTATGGAAATATATTATTTTTCTCCTTTGGCTCAGACATTAGGCAAAATTGAGAAACAATTTAAAAAGAAAAGCTGGGTGCCGGCCTGGTGGTGTAGTGGTTAAGTTCGCATGTTCTGCTTTGGCGGCCTGGGATTCACTGGTTTGGATCCTGGGCACAGACCTACACACCACTCATCAAGCCGTGTTGTGGTGGCATCCCACATAGAAGAACTAGAATGACCTAGAACTGGAATACATGACTATATACTGGGTCTTTGGGGAGAGTGAAAAAAAGAGGAAGATTGGCAGCAGATGTTAGTTCAGGGCCAATCTTCCTCACCAAAAAAAACCACAAAAAACAAACATTATAAAAAAGACTTTAGGAAAAAAGAAAAAGGAAAGTCATTGTGCTAAGAGAAAAGATGTGAAACACAAGAAAACATGAATTATCCCATGATAGGAAGTAATCATTAGCTTTCTTGTGGGCTCAGGACTGAGCAGGATTATGTACTTGTTTTTTGCAGGCACCTCTCTCAAGTTCCTATCATCATTCATATACATAAACCTCCATACTCATTTAGAGACAGTAGAGTATATTCTTTAAAACAGTTTGTATCCATCATAATGGTCCCACTGTCTAGGATTGTCTTTTCAAAGAAAAATCTATTGACTTGTTCATTCAAATAAACATGGACAAAATAGACATAGTCTTTATTTTTATATAGTTTGCTGTCTAGTGGGTGAGACATATTAAGTAATCAAATATATCCATAAATATATGGTTATTATATTTGTTACTTTCTATAGAGGAAAAAACAAAATTACAGTATTATGAGCGAGAATAATAGTGGGAGAAGAATTCAGATTGCTGTAAAGGGAGTTTAAGGCAGAAAATACAGTGTAAGTGAAGGCCTTGAGGTAGAAATGAATTGTTTGCTAGGAAATGAAATATAGCCGTTGTGACTAAAGCATAGTAATCACGGGAGGAAGTGCCATAAAGTGAGATGGAGAGAGAAGCAGGCCGATCCTGTAAGGCCTTGTGGGTCTGTGTTCTTTACTTGGGTTGTGCCAATCAGCTTTTAAGCATCTTTTCAGTTTCAGTCTCTTTTTATATATTAGTATAATGTACCTTAGCGTTCTTTCCATACTCAAAAGATGTTTTCTAATGGAAAACACATCTTAAGGAAGAGAGGAGATCTGTGGCTGCAAATGCAAAAGTTTGTATATTGCATAGTCACAAACAGCTATCCAGTTAGAATGTTATGATGTGATGAGGAAAGAAAGTAGTGCCGGATCATTTAAATTATTCCAAAACAGAGCAGCTTTTTCCTTTTGTGTACTTTGGGAAAATAATATGGATACTACAGTATTCAAAGTTACCTTCTCAGAGGAAAAGGTAGTATTAATATCTACATAAAATATTGGATTTGGGCAAAATACATGACTTCAGTGTAGTGTTGTGCTCAAAGGCGTGAATTTTGGTGTCAGACCTGGATTCAAATTCTAGCTCTGCCACTTTCTAGTTTGAGAGTTTGGGCAGAGATGTAACCTCTGAATCTCATTTCCCAATCTAGAAAATGGGAGTAATAATACCTGCCTCAGAGGACGGTGGAAGGATTAATTGAGGTAATGCATATTAGGTCTTCGCCAGGAACCTCTTGGAAATAGAACGTAAGTCAAGGATTAAATTGCTAATACTTTATTAGGATGGTTCAAGCCCAGGGCAGTGAGGATGAGGAAAAAGGGGAGTGAAGTGTCATAGATGGAAACAGGCTCTGATTTGGTTCATGAGTGTTATTGGGGGGCATTTTGGGGAATAACATCTCTAAAGGAGTGAAGGAGGGCAGAGGGGGAAGTTGAACTGCCTCAGAGGTCTCACTCAGCCAATCTTGGGAAGCGTGGGATGTGGATGTGTCTGTAGAGTGGTCCCAAATTGAGACAGAGGCTCTGAGCTTGTGTATTCTCTCAGTCACCAGTCATGGGATGCACATGAGTGGGGGAGGGGGCAGCTGATGCTCTCCAGTAGGGTACCGCTGTGAACTTTCAGCCGCCAACACTCACGGCATCTGGGGCACTGGGTGCTTTAGTCCTGTAGGGAGGAATGTGATATGATGCGCTTCCGCAGCCCTGGCCACCACTCTATGTAGAACCCCACGGTGACTCCACACAGTGCCCCAGGTGTGCTTGCTGTCATTAGCCACACAGGCTGGCAAGGAGACCTCTCAAAGTAGTCCATGGAAGACAGGAAAAAGGCCATTTGTTTGCATGGCTCTCTTCCATCTCCCGTTTGCCTCTGATCAAGGTGTACCCCATGTCTCTTAGGAAGCCAGATTCTCTGCATTGTGGAATTCCATCCACAAAGTCCACATTGACCAGGACTGAGAAAGGAGGGGATTGTTGAGGGAATTTGAGAAAGTATGAAAGATTCCTGTCCCGTTGAGTAGATGAAGCACATAGCCTAGTCCCTGGCTAGAGAAAACAGTCCATAAATAGCTAACACTTAGGTACCAGCTTTGTGTGTTCCAGCCGTCCTCTGAGGGCTTCCCATAGATAAACTGATTTGATCCTCTCAATAGCTTGATGAAGAAGATACTAATACGACTAATTTGCATCTTATAGATAAGGATATTGAGACTCAGGGATTAAACAGCTAGTAAGCAGCACAGCAGAGATTTTATAAACAAGTGGTATTTCAGAGTCTATGCTATAAACTGCTCTTCTATATTGCCTCCAAGTGGCTATTATTCTTTTTATTATTTCTGTCATTATTAGCATATGTAATTATTTTGTTCTCATTATAAATATCATTAGCAAGATCTACTCAAATATGCAAGACTTTATAAAAGGGTCAGTAATTTAAAAAATTTTTTCTTTTATTTATAAGTATTTTATTTTGATTTTATACCTTTATTTTTAAACTACTATCACAAAATGCTTTGTACATATGAAAACTGATTCAGGAAGTCTTGGGACTTACTCAGGTTTCTTTAACTATATAGTAGAAAACAGAATCATCAGATAAAAGAAAATATGCGTGGTTCAGTCGATAAAAAGTATCTTCTGCATAGTATTTCTTGTATCAGGATGACTACGGCTTGGTCTGGAGTTAGAGAATCTGCAAATCTGGGAATTCTAATGCCATCTCTGCTATTAACTGATTTGCTATTCAGAGTAGGTCATTTCATCTCTTTGTGTCTCCATATTTGTCAAATAGGGTAATTAGTAACACCTATCCCATATATATCACAGGACTGCGTTTCTGAGAATAGGAATAAGACAATATACCTGAAATGAAAAAATATATTGAAAACAACCTGAAGTTATTTGGAAAAAAATTTTCAGTGTTTTAAAAGTACTGCATTTAAAAAAAATCCCTGGATAAAAAGTGGATAATTTTTATAATTTTGTACAGAATCTTATTTAAAATGGTTTCCATCATTTAATCTTTAATGGGATCATAATTTTTTATTACATCCTTTACACTGAGCTATAGCTTCAGCCCTCTTGATGTAACAAAAACTTGTAGATCAAGAATAAATAATTTATTCAGCTCTTTCTACTTGGTCACTCAACAAAAAAAATTTGACATAAATATAACTGGTGTTCAACATGTCTGAGTACTCTCAAGTAGGGCAATAAGTCAATTAGGAATGTAAGATTGAATTTTTAAAATAATTGTATGAATTTATTTAATTAATTACTTTTATGTTTTGAGATTACCCCAAATTCGTTTTTCTAGTGTTTTGTCAAGTTTCTTGGATTTATTTTGGGGCTCCCCAGTTTCTGCTGGGTTTACTGTGTGTTTTCTTTATCTGCTAGAAACTGATGTTCTCTTGCATGTGTCTCACTTTCAGCTTTCCTTGACAAGCTCCCCAGTACACACTGTTATTTTCCATTTCCATATCCTGAAGAGGGACTGTTTTTACTACTTCAAATAATTTACAGTTTTGATTTTGTATCCAGTCCTATGTACTTCTTTATACCTTACCTGCTCACGTGTGTGTTCAATTACATAGAGCCTTTTTTCTTTCTTATGTAAGATCTCTTCGTATTCATTAAATCATTTAGAGAGCATAAACTTCTCTGTAGAAGTATTTTTTTATTTTATTGCTCAGAAAATTATTGTAATTATCTTTGGAGTGACATAAATTGTATACATGCATATCTGAGTAATTATCCTTATAGTGACAGTTCATTGGTTATTTTAAATTATCTTAAAGACTTATAAGAGAAATTATAGAGGAAATATTTATTTTGTTACATAATATCAAAAGTAAAGATGAAAATTAACAGTGTATTCATTTTTTTATGTAACAGATGATTGTTATTTTTCCTGGTAAAAATTCTCGTTTATTCATATGTAACCGCCTTGAAATTTGTACCTTAAGGACAAAGAAAGGTCACCAATCCCTCTAACTCCTAGTTCTTTGTCAAAAATGGACACAGTTAATGAGGTCTGTTTGGTACAGAACAAATTCTCAGACACAGATAGAGATCCTTTCAATGGAAACAAATTTGTTTGGCTTTACCAGGTTACTTAGCGATTAATAATAGCCTTGAGATGCAGGTCAGAGAGGTCATTGTACCAGCTTGCCAACACAATCTAAATGTGCAGCTAGCCCAGCGCTGTGGGCGCAGAAGCCCCCAAAATACTATGCATAAAGTAAAACAGGCTATTTTCTGACTCCTTTTTTCATATTAATAAGCAATTTTCAAGAGAAGGGTGGCAAAATGAGGGCCGTGCCACTCCAAGTAATTCATTTATTTTGCAATTTAATCTTATGTTGAAAAAAATTGCTCTGTTGCAAGAGCATAGCATGGTGATTTTTAAACGTCAGTGTGTTTCATAAGTAACCTTGTATGAAGTATTGTATTAGTAGCTTTGAACAGAAAATCGCAACAAAAATATTTCTGGACATTGAAGTAGAAATGAGAATCTTTTTTTATTTCGGGAATTCTCCCCAACTTTCCCCTAACATCTTTCACATAAATGCTTAGATGATTTACTTAAAATTCTACTTGTAGAACTAGACACTAAATTACATATCTATTTTAAAAGAATAAAAAATAATTTCAAAAGATTATTTTAACATGAATTGTTAAATTTGTTCTATGAAAATAAAGGATTTATTTTTCCCTGTTTGGGTTTGTTTTCCATATTTAGCAGCTGCTTTTCACATAGCACATTTTAAAAACTTATTTTTTGTTTAAAATTCTCAGATACACACATAGAAATGATGAAAAAGTTTCATTTTAATGGAATTTATTATACTTAGAAAGCTGTGAACTTATTCACCTAATTTAGCTTTTATTCTTATTATATATATATATATATATAATTGGACAAAATGTCAACCTTTCAAGTGCAAAATAATGTATGTAATCATGTTGATACTATTTGAACTGTTAACTGAAGTAAACTTACAATAAATTAAGTGTATGTATAAAAGCGTGTCACACTTTTTAAATTAGCCCATTAGTTAGTATACAAAATAAATGATTAGAGATTTGTAAATACAAAATCAAAATTTAAAGGAAATACTAACTTGGATGTTTCCTTGGGATATTTAAGTATGTCTAAAATAGTTAATCTTCAACCAAAGAAAATGATCATACAATAATTTACTTACTTTGCATTGATACATTTCCTCAGCTATTGAATTAATTATAATATGTAGATATTTGATTTTAAAAGTTTAACCACTGAGAAATCACTCACATGTTTTTTAAAGATTGCAAAGATTCCCCTAGAATGTGCGTATTCTGACGGTTGTGGGTGATGGCTGCCCCTAAGAAACTTACTTGATTATCAATGAAAGAATTAAAATGCAAGCAGATTTTCAGTATCAGAAATAACTGCGGGTTGTTCTGATACAGGGATGCGCTGGAGGAGTTTGCAGAGATGAAAGAGAGAGAAGAGAAGAAGGCCGCCCTGGAAAGGGAAGAGAAGAAAAGAGATTACCAAGCCCGAAAGATGCATTACCTCCTCAGCACAAAGCAGGTTGGTCTACCTGTGCCTGACAGCTCCCGTAAGCCACTGGGGCCCCTCGCCTGACAGAGATAAACTAGCAGGCTGAATGGGACATGACTTGTTGAAAAGATATCACAAAGACACTACTTCGAGTTCAATTTCGTGCTTCTGTGCAGGTGCGCGCAGGCACCAAACTCGCCTGTGACAGCAGCTTCATAGAGGCAGCCTCTGCGACACTGGCAGAAAGGTCCACGTCCGCAGTGTGATCTGCCACTGTGATAACACAACACGAAGGGCATCACCTCGCTTTCAAAGCCCATTCTGAGTGGCTTATTGTTGTGTTGCGAATTGATCAAGAACTAAGAGGTTATTAAACCCAGCTCTTTCCTGCTTTCTCTTTTCACTGAGCTAACGTTGAGATTAAAACCATTCCCGCACCCTTTCTAAATTTTAATGCCAGTTTTCAGGTAAAGCTTTTAACAAAACTTCCTCAGCAATTACATCTTCATTTAGAGATACAAATGTGGACTTTGGAATACTTTAGAAATTTGTTTTCTTATACAGTAAAATTTCAGTGCCTCCGATCTTGCCATGATTGCTAAGAAAAAATACATCACGTGTTGAATATTCTGCTCACAAAGAAATACAGTTAAAAAAAAGCATGAATTTGGGAGTTGAGATGAGTTTTGTTACTTGAGCATTAGGCAGGAAACTAGCAATTTCTGGGTTTTGATTCTTTCTCATAGACTTTCAAGTCTAGTCTCATAGTTCTAGCCAGAGTCACGTTGTCAGATGTCTCAGACATGAGCAAGCCAAGGCTCAGTGGTGGAGGGTGACATCTGACACTGAATGTCATCCTTAGAGGCAGCCAAGTTCAGAAACATGTGAAGTACTGGACTGGCCATGTGCCTTTGGAACAGAGACCTCTGCACCCCTAGCCTCTATTTGTTAGTCTTGATGACAATACTTTTCCACAGTGATGACTCTCTTAATATTTACTTGGATTTGGATAGCTGATTTATCTTCATTTATCAGGTCAGGAAACTGAAATTCAGAGATAATTATGCGACTGCTTTACAGACGCAAAGCTGGCAGTCAGAGATCTCTTACTCAAACCGGGGTCTTTCGACTCTAAATACTTAGGCAATAATTTAAAGATAATTTTAAAAATAGAAAGTCAAAGGATTTCCATTTCTTATTATGAAATCCATAACAATGTAAAAATGTTAGCTGTATGATTGGTGGGCTACATTTTTTAAAAAATAGAATTACAAATCAATAATTCTTTTCAGCAATTCTTTTAACTTTAGTTATTAGTAATTTGAATTTTTATGAAACTAAGGGGGCTATAAATATATTCTTTAATTCTTTAAACTTGATAATAATTCTTGGGTACAATTGTTTATTCTGATAACTCTGAACCCTCTTTATACTTCGAATCTTTCTTAATCTAAGGTCTAATTGTGCTGTTTATATTTATGATAAGTAGTGTATTAGAGAAAGCAAGTTTTAAAATGGTGAAATCAGATTTAACTGAAACATTGATTAATTCTGCTTTATCCGTGGTTATTTAGATATTGAGTATGTAGTGAAATAATTTAGAAAGTCCATAAAGACATAGTTGTTTTACTAATAAAAATAACATAGTAGCAAATATCCAGAGTTTTTACTATATGCCAGAGAGTATGGTAGATACTTTATAAGCTTTATTTCTTTAACTATTTTGATTTCATTTCAGTTTTAAAATTAAGCACCTGGTTTAAGAAATTATTTCACAAACTTGATCATGTGACTTGACTCACGGACTTTCATGAATTTTCAAATAATATTTCCATTGTGTTTTAGTTATGTTTGTGTTAACAAATACAAGCTGTCAATGCTTTGGCCCATTTTTCTTCTTGTTTATATATGGACATATAAACTTTAGTTTAATGATCCTTTGTCTCCAGAAATCCCTGGCATCCAATAAAATGATTATTTTTTGAGGTGCTGTATTACCGTAGAAAGAGTATGGGCATTGTCATCAGACAGAGCTAAGTTGACATCCAAGCTCCCCCACTTAGGGTAAGATGTTAGGAGATTACCTGGAATTGCCTGAGCCTGTTTCACTGTGCACCTTGAAAGGACATTACGAGGATTAAATGTAATATATTTAAAATACTGCCAGGCCCTTAGAGAGCATGGAGTAATTGATAACAATCATATTATTAGGATTTAACCTGTCAAGGATAAACTAAGATTCTACACTTTCATTTTCTTCTATTTGTCTTAGCTGTTGGAAACATTCATTTTTTTCATTTCCTTTCTTTGCTTTCCTTTAGTGATTAATGGAAATTAGTCAGAAATCGTTATAATGCTGTCTCCTCCCCCACCCCCGTTTTACACCTGGCTTCATAGACCTGAGGGCAAATAGAGAGGAAATGATGTTCTCAAATCACCTCCCTTAGAGAGGAATATTATAAAAACATCAGGGATTTTCCTTTGGACCTCGCAAGTTGATATATATTGTCATGGTGATCTTAATATTTGATCACAAGTAACTAGAGACAACAGGACAGCCCTTTGAACCTATGGAGACGCTCTAGTTCCCAAGGCAAACTTTCTTTTTGTTTTTGGTAATAAAATAGAATATTGATATCATTCTAGTCTCATCTGGTTACTGTGGGCAGGGGATTAGTTGCACTGAGAGGATAGTACTGGAAATTTCCAGTGTCTTATTCCTTATATATGCCAGATTTGTTTTACTTAGTTTTAGATCAGCATTTTTCATCATGATATAAAAATGGTTAAATTTTAAAACTATTATTATAAGTCACAATTGTAAAGCATCTTCACCTAAACAAAAATATACAATAATTTATCCTTACCTAAACAGAGACAAACAGCTCTAAGGTTTAATAGAGTTAACATAGATCTTAACTTTAAAATGCACAGTTAATTTCTCTAAAGGACACGCTTTTGAGTACCTACAACCTCTGATACTCTACTAGAACTAGGACATAGAAGTGTATACTATATGATCCTTAACCACAAGGAGCATTCAGTCTAATTTCAGACTGATGGTAAACAAATTTCTTTAGTGAAAGGAATTTGGCCACTCCCCCTTACACTTTACACAGGTAGTCTCACTGAAATTAGCCACCATTTATATTTATGATTTTACTAATTCCATTTACTATTTTATTTTAATAAAAAACTTTAAATACTTTCCTTAACCTAAGGAAGACTCAGAGAATGAAAGATACATATTTCAGTTTGAGTATTATTACTGATTTTCTCAGCATGACTTGGCTAGTGGGGAGAAATTAAGCTGCAAATTAAAAAATGTTTCTGACTCAGATGTTTACAGATTAATTTCATTGCTTGCTTTAAGAGTTTTGATTTCAAACTATACTAAATACACATTTAAGTAGAAAATAAAAGCCAAATGTGAATTGAGTATTTTGAAAGTCTTGGGTGAGTTTTAACTCTCAATTTGTGCAGATATTTGAAAATTTACTGAATAAATATTCAAGTATAAATGATTTTTATAACAAGTATGTCAGGATAGGAACAGTTTTGTTGACCTGCTTAAATGGGATAATTCTAATAACACTTTTAGCAAGGAGAGAAACACTGCTTTATTGGTGATTTCATTAATTTAGGAATGATATTAATACAGTCTCTAGAACACTAATTTTCATATTTCTAATATAGCTTAACTTAAATGAGTAGAAATAACGCATTAATTCAAATAATGCTTCTGAAAAAGTGAAGAATTTCATAAGCCTAAATTGTGTTTGTGAATTCACATATAGATAATAAATCAGATCATGTGTTAATATGTTAATAATTGTAGGACAATTATGCTGATATACTGACATACTCATACTGATAACATAGTTTTAAAGTCAGTTTTAAGCCCATTTTTAGAACAAATCTAATGTGTATCTTAAAATAGTGCTAAAATCTATTACTAATTTTTACTGATATTAATTATCTCATCTTTATGCAAGTAAATATGTTAGCGCTAATAGGAATTACACAAGTAAATAACTAATATTGCAATGAATGAATTAATAGACCCCTCAGGGTTTTATTAATTAAAAAGTTCAAGTCATATTAAAGCACCTTTTGTATATGTTTATTTCAATCAGAAAGCTGAACATGGTAACTTATTTGCATAAATAATCAATCACCATTTACTAGTAGTAATAAGGTTAATTTGTTGCTACAGACATAATAGGATTAGTCAATTATATTTCCCAGAAAATACTATTTGTTATGCACCTGATCACCTGTAAAACAGGATTTGGTTTAGCGCCCTTATTAAATGCACACATCAAAAAAATCTTTGTCCCTGTAAAAGTTTTATGAAAAGAAAGCTAATTTTAGTTGATTTGAATAAGTAAAATGCAAACACTGCCTCCATTTGTAAATTTAATTTATCTTCCTGCAAAGATTGATTATTTAATAAAGTTATTTATTTTGATTCAGTAACCAGTCAAACTAAATCTAACACATATAGGACATATTTCCTTTGAAGAAAATCTCATTTGCAGATTTGTTTTATTCCGAATAAACTGACTTTCATTCCCTTGTCCTTGTTCTTGGGTAATAAATTATGGTATCTACTCCACCTACTGGTAGATTTATGCAAAGGCCTATTGTTGGATTCATTAAAGGATACTGCCTCTAAAATGTAGCCAGAATTTTTAAGGATCCTCCTGGAGAGCAGCAGACTTACAGATAAAATTGTAAAATTGTAAAATCATAAAAAGTCAACGTTTAGAAATATAGGTTATTAACAGTTTCCGGATTAGTGAAAATATTACCCTGCTTTTTATTTTAATATGCTAATAAAAAGATAAATACAACATATATCCGTAACTCGTATTTTATAACTATGTATATTTTGTTTTAGTAATGGCTTTTAGTAGTTTATACATATTCAAGTTAAAATGAAAATAAAAATTTATAAATTTAATTAAAATTTGTACATCTATTTTATAGAAATAATATTCATGTCATCATTTATATAATAGGTTTTCAATGTTTTTCTTTAGTGAGTAGTGAAAATTTTCACATGGACACTGAGATAATGATTTTCAGTTATTTATGATTTTTTTAAAAACCCATATTCTCATTAATATTAATAAAACTTTATTTTTAATTTCTGTATTTTTTGAGAGAAACAAATGATTTCAGCTACTTTTTCTTTCAAAATCATATCAAATCACATTTGTATACAGGAGGAAAATACTTTAATTTTTAAGAGTAAACTTGATATACCAAAAATTAATTAGTAGTCTGTTGAGATGAACAACATACTTGTATGATAAATCCTATAAAGTGAAAAAGTGCATAAATTAAGAGATAGTGTAAGTCCTCCAAATTGTGTATTTCTTTCAACTCTATCTTTCCAGTATCATAAGTGGGGAGACTCTATGTCTTACGTATATCAAGTACTCAATATGTGATTACTCACTTTTAATTTGAGATGATGAAGGAAAGGAAGAGTGGCAGCCTTTCATTGTGCACCTGCCTCTGTGTGTATGTGTGTGTGCGTGTGTGTGAGATGTGTGTATATATGGAGTATTTGGAGAATATTTTTGGAGTGCCTCCTTTTCAGGCGTTTGTCTTAGGTGTTGGTATACCACAGCAATGGTCGCGAAACTCAATTGTGGTGTTAAAATGTACCCCTGTAATAACTCTCTGGGGTACACTTTCAGACCTCTTGATCCTTGTCTCAAAACCGTTTCTTTGACTAAAATAATTACTTTTCTTCCTTCCTAGTTTCTAGGTTGGGACTTTTCTCTCTCTCTCTTTTTTTGTATTTCCGTTATATACATGCAGAAGGATGTATGCCTTGATACTGATGCTGTTAATAGTACTGTTATATCCTCTGTATTGAATATTCCATTTATGATCTTTGTGCTTTAATGCAACCTGATGTGGAGATTCATATGGTTGCTTCAACTTTCTGGCTTTTTTTTTCCTTATGTGCTTCTTTCTTTATTGTCCAAATCAGCCTTTATTTTGATCAATGATTCTAAACTACTCCTAGTCGTCCAAATTTTTTAAATCTTTGGCTTTTTTTCATTTTTTTGTGTAAAATCACCAACCTCTTTCAGTTCATCCTTCCAAGTGTCTTTCAAATCAATTCCACTATGTCCATCCCTGAACCCTGAGCAATGGTAATAATCTCTAAAATGATTTTTTTTGTTCAATCAATTGTCCTTTGATCCAGTATATTTACCCCCATCCAATAAATTTTTCTAAAATAGCATTTTTTATTTCATGTCTTTTTTTAGTGTATAAGCATCTGAAGATTCTCTGTTGTCAATAGGATAACATCCAAAGTTTTCAGCATAATCATTCAGAGCTCTCCATAACCTGACTCCATCCTGCCTATGCAGTCTTAGCTTCCTTTGCTCCCCAATATGAACATCCCGATGCAGTCTGACTTTATATCCTGGAAAAATTCATATTAAGAGTCTCTTTATATATATGGGGTAGGTGACTTCTTGTGGCTTGTCCTATTCGGAAATTCAGAAGCTTCCCTATTGCCCCCCCCCCCCAAAAGGGGCAACATCTCACATACTTTCTACTAATACTTTGATTTTGCCATTATTTTACTGTTAAAGATGTATTCTTTTTCCCCTATTAAAATACTTTTAGAAGGAGACAGCTGTTAACCTGTTCTTATTAGTATAGCTTGGTGGAAATTAACAGCTGTGAATAGGAGGGAAGAAAGTATGTCCAGAGCCCCAAGGCAATGCCTGAAGGATGAAGACTCAAATGGGCATAAGGTTGGTAAGGAAGGGATCCCGGAATGCAAAGGGACATAATGACTCCACGGAATATGGGGAGAAAAGTAAGTATTTAAGGCACTGAAAAGAAAATCAAGAGGACGTGCAAGAGAAACTTGTCAATTTTGTCATTTTGCTTAAGATTACTGCTATTTAATATCGCTAAATACCTCATTTTTTTCCTGTATCACACAACATTTTCAATAACAAATTCTTAATTCTTACATTATCTGCCCCCTAGTTATGGCAAACTTCTGTATAGCAGTTGAAGAGGTCTGGCCATAAAACTGAGAATTATGGAAGCACAGAGTGGCGGGTAGATTCATAAGTTTTACGTGAAAGATCTTATATTTGTTTGCGCCAGCTTCCCAGTAGTTTGTATGAATGTTTTCATGGAGAAAAATTTCACAATAGGAGCTCATATTAACAGAGGGCCCCTCATTGGAATGTGCTAGAGCAGCCTGGGATCTTTAGAGCTGATTTTTCCAGCCCTTTCTGTTAACAGATTGCAGAAACCAGGTTTGGAAGATAAAGCAACGTGCTCAAAGTTACATAACTAGTTTACAAAAACTCTATGATGTCGGGGCATCCTCAGTGCAACACAGCTCCAGTGAAAATCTATTAGTGGTCTACATCTGTGGTCTCCATCTGATTCACCTAAATACGCAACTCCACTTAGAAGGAACTTTATCCTAGGTTTGTGACTATCCAGTTATCCTTCTTGAAAACACCAGCATTCTGATTATTTACTGCTCCTTGAGTTACCCTCAATTCATGGAACTCTGTTTTCACCCTTTCTCTGAAATGGTTTGGTACTTATAAGAAACATTGACTCTGAGTGAGTTCATGTACAAAGACAGAGCAAAATGAGGAACTATGTATAAAAGAGTGAAGCAAGCCAGAGCATAACGTGGATTTGTATGATGCCTTCCTGTGAATGGCTCAAATCACTTTTATTATATTTGCCCCCACAATATTCTAGGAAGTGGCAATTATCTGCCTGGTTTTTTAAATACTGTTGTTCGGTACTCATCTTTCCTCTGGACATGTGGCAGATTTATCCTTTCAAGAAGATTATGTAGTGAATAAAGATCTGACCTATGATCTTTGGATCTATAGTTTAAGAGGCAGGTCTTCAAGTTTGGCCATTTGTCCTTAGTCCCAAGAGAATAGTCCACATCACAAAATCATCACATAATTTGTTGCTATTGGCAGTCTCCATTCAGAAAAGGCCAAGGACTGAACTAGCATGCAGAATGAATTAGCTATTAACTTTTACATTTTATTTCTTCCCTCTTTAACATTGCAGTTTTTATTATCCTGTAATATATGAAAGGGATAAAATTATTAGCCATTGTCAGTACTCTTTGAAGAGACAGAGTGAAGTGGTTAAAAAAAATATCTTGTTGTGTCCCCAGATGGATCCCTTTTCTGCTCTTCTTTCTTGGCCATCATTAAACCACCACGTATCTAAGAAATAGAGGCCAAAATGCTGATAAGAGCAAGAATAAAATCAAAATTAATTAAAAGAGAAACCACTTAGGTAGAAAAGTGCCTTAGCTCCTTTTCTTTTATATACAAGTTTCTTTTCAACATGCTGTATTTTACAAGTTATTTTAAAATATATTCTGTAGCAAAGCACGCTATAAACCACTTCCGTGTGTGACTGGGGGCACATTCAGATGTGGTGGGGCCTCAAGCTTATACAATTGTGGGATCCACTTTTAAGAAGAAAGTAACAAAGTTACAAATGCGAGAAGATGAACATCTTTTAATAAGGAGCAAAAACCCATTTCAAACCCATTTCAAAGTTTGACAGTCTGACAATACCACAATTCAAAATCTAAAAATATAACAATATATTTTAACTGCCTGACAACTCTATAATATTTGTTCTCTGTATTTTGGCTTCATACTCTTTGATTGCTTCTTTATTTGACTATAATTTTTTTATATTTTCTAAAGTGAGAAGAGAAAGTTTGTTTACTCTCTTCTCTAGGAATATTGATCTAAACTTTTCATTACTATAGAAAAGCTAAGTGATGTTTTTCTATTTGCATATGCTGATTACTGAGTATATATATATATATATTTGTGTGTGTGTGTGTGAGGAAGATTGGCCCTTAGCTAACATCCGTGCCCGCCTTCCTCTGCTTTTGTATATGGGATGCCGCCACAGCATGGCTTGTTGAGCAGCATGTAGGTCTGTGCCTGGGATCTAAACCCTCCAAAGCAGAACATGCGAACTTAACCATTGTGCCACCTGGCCAGCCCCATGCATCATCGAGTATATTTTTAAAAGGAGAGGTCTCCCTGCAATTTTGTATAGGAAATGATGAGAATCAAATTCTCCATTTATAATTTGCACGTGAATTTTTGAATAATTCTTTGTAGTCTAGCTGTACACATTTCAAACCCCACTTCTCCTCTACTATCCACATCTTTCTGGGGCCAGGCTCTGGAGGATGTCCATATGGCGGTGCAGCCTCTGCCTGCACCTTTATTCCAGTCTGTCCAGTGAGTGCACGAATATTCCTGGATGTTATTCCTACTTAGGAATTGCTAACAAATTTTAAGTTCACTTGGAAGTAATGGAAAAAAAATGTAAATATAACCAACTAAACCTAAATTAAATATATGCCCACTCAGCTTCTTCCTAGTTTGATCCCCAACATGTCCACAGCTACTCTCATGCCACACAACCCAAGCATGAGAGAGGATAAGTAAGAGGATAAAGAAATAGTGGAATTAACTGATAACTTACTTTTGCAAATTTTACAAAAAATACAACCATGTGAGCACATTGCCAGGGCCCCTCCCTGTGTCTTGAAAACGACCTAAGAAAATAAAGGGCCTTGAAGTTTAAGCTTCATTAATTTCACTGCCGTTTCACCTCTGGGTGGACGACATCTTCGTACTGTGTGCAAATCCTGTTACTCTTGGTAAGCTTGCTCAAATAGGTTTTAATTTTTATTCCAATGTGCTGTAAATAATTATCAGTACACCAGATATCAAATCCAGTATTTGAACATTTAAATAAACCTTATTATTTTACTTCTAGCTTTAAAATTAAAGCACCTGTTTTCTTTGGTTCTTTCTCTTTTATTTATTTATTTATTTTTTATCTTTGGACATCAAACTCAGGGTCAGTTTATTTGTATCCTGTAGACTGGGCAAAATTTTAATGTATTAGACTATGGGATAGGAGAGAGTTCTCATTAGGTATTAAAAAATAACCTATATATGCACACACATGTATATGTGTGTATTTATATGTTTATTTATGTGTGTACACACACAAATGCAGACTTGTATAAAATTTCAAATACAGTTTTAATAGAAAAGTCAAAAAAGAATTAGGACAAAATGTGTAAAAAAATAGTTCCCATTTCCTACTTCAACGTAAAATGTTCTTCCACTTACCTCTGTACCCCAGCACACCATATTTTAAAGTGCATTGTGTACAAACACTTTACACAAGATAATAGAGAGTTAACTAGTGTATGCTAATTTCTATTGGTTTTGTATAAAATCGATATTGTTGGTAAGTAAATTGCAATCAATTCTAACAGTTTCTTCATTGATTAGACAAGACTGAGTTTTTAGTGGTTCCTTTTTTTCACTGAGAAAGAGTCTCCCTGAGCTAACATCTGTTGCCAATCTTCCTCTCTTTTTATTATTTTTTTAATTTTTAATTTTTTAGCATTTTTATCTTTTAGAGGAAGATTAGCCCTGAGCTAACATCCACTGCCAATCCTCCTCTTTTTGCTAAGGAAGACTGGCCCTGAGTTAACATCTGTACCCATCTTCCTCTACTTTATATGTGGGATGCTGCCACAGCATGGCTTGCCAAGCGGTGCCATGTCCACACCCGGGATCCAAACCAGCCAACCCCAGGCCACCGAAGTGGAACATGCACACTTAACTGCTGCACCACTGGGCTGGTCCCCCAATCTCCCTCTTTTTTTGCTTGAGGAAGATTAGCCCTGAGTAACATCTGTACCAGTCTTCCTCTATTTTGTGTATGGGTCACTGCCACAGCATGGCTGATAAGTGGTGTAGGTCTATGCCTGGGATCTGAACCCGCAAACCCAGGCTTCTGAAGTGGAGTGTGCCAACCTTAACCACTACGCCACGGGGCCAGCCTCTTGTGATTCCTTTTGAGATCACTAGTTTCATTTATTATATAATGAAACCCAAAACTTAGAAATACAAGTTGTACCATTGCGCTAACTAGATCTGATGAAATAATTGGGGCTATAATAGTTTTGTAGATTTAAAGGTTTATTCCTATTATTATTATGACTTTTCTATTTTCAGGACACTTCAGAAATATTTTGGATTGAGACCAGTTATAAGTTAGATGCTGTTATAACTGACAAATAATGAAGAGGTGGAGTTTGTCAGCTCATGATTCATCCTAGCTCTTTTGCAAGACTAGAAGAATAACTTTATATAGATAAGCCCTGCTCTCCCTAGATCCTTGATTTTTCTTTTTCTTTTGATGAGGAAGACTGGCCCTGAGCTATCATGTGTGGCTAATCTCCCTCTTTTTTGCTGAGGAAGATTGTCCCTGGGCTAACATCTGTGCTCATCTTCCTTTATTTTTTATATGTAGGACACTGCCTTAGCAGGGCTTGATGACGGTGTGTAGGTCTGCACCTCAGACTGAATCTGCGAAACCGGGGCCTCCAAAGTGGAGTGCGTGAACTTAACCACTCCACTACCGGACTGGCCCTATTTATCTTTGATGTTTAATTCACTCTTCTGTACTGGAAACCTCTGAAATATTTCAACTGAGTATCTGGTGGCCAAATTTTAAAACCTCAGGTTTAGGTTTAATTCACCTTCTTTCTTCCCTTCTCTTTCTTCCTCTAATTGTCCTCCTTGCCCTCTTCCCTAGCCCTCCACCCTATAATCAAGCACACCGGCCCCTTCGTAGTAAAACTAGGGACATAGGGGAGAGATTATACTTCCAAATATTTTCCTCAATTGAACCCTTAACTAAGTCAATGGTTAAGATGCTCAGACATTGACTAATGTGGCTGACTTGGTCATTAAAGTCAGTGCTAAGAATATGAGTATTTCTTAACTTTTGAGCTTAGATTAAGGTATAGTCCAACACAAGAAGTCATCTATGAACTCAAGATTAAATGCAATATAAAGTAGATAAATGTTTTTGAAAACATCAAAAGTTTGCTCATTATTTTATGTATTTATTATAATTATGAAAGGAATATAACCAAAGAGGAATTACAATTGTTTATTTTAAGAATATATAAAATTAGTTTCATTTTGGTGTGATGCCCATGAGTTTAAGCATTTTATTATAAAGTGGCGGGTTTTCTGTTAAACTAATAGCTTAGTTGGTGTTTTTTTGGTACTGTATCTTTTGACAGTTAGAAGTATGTCACTCAAAAAAGAGTTCAGCTCTCCACACAGTATCACAGCAAACAGTAAAACAAAAGAGGAAATGGAAGGAAGGTGTGGAGAAGAGAGGGAAGGGAAAGAATTTGTCTGTATGTCTTCATCTCTGAATATCTTTTGCGCCTAAAATAAATAAGCTGCATGTCTCAATAGCTATTATTATACTGAAAGACAAGTCTTACCAAAAAGATGTCATCTTTCTTAGTTTAGAGAAAAGTTACATTTTCAACATGCTTATCTAGTGTAAAACGTTCCTGCTTAGTTTATTAGGCTCCTTGAGTTGAATTTCAAATTTTTTTCTCTTAAATCTATTTGGCTTTATTTTCCATTTACTTTTAAGTTAAAGCATGTATATATACACATATGCATATAATTTTAGTTCTAATATCCCATTGAAATAAACTGTGAATCATTAAGATAATATAATTTTGTTGTACTCAGATTCATTATTTATATTTATGCTTTATACGCATAAGTTAATTTATGCTCATCTATATTATTCTTGAACTCACATCATTAAAATGATTCAATTTATTGTACCTGGATTCTTATTTATATATCCATACCAAAATCAACTTCTCTGTCAACTGCCATCTGAATGATGAAAGTGTTGTTGAGCTTTCCTTGACCTTCCAAGGCAGAGATTTTCCTTGCTTCCTCCTTCTGTTTCTTAATATAACCTTTACCATTGGTATTATGGTTACATCCACTTCCCTCTAATGTAGGTGAATTCATAAAGGAGAGCAATCATGTCATTTTAATATCCCCAATTTCTAATACCAAAGTAGGCTCACCAGTAATATCGATTGACTAATAAATGAATGGTTTATATACGTCTTAATTCTGATTTATAATACTTTTACATTCCAAACAAGAAAGGTGGCTTTTATTTCATTCCCAATTATTGCACTAAAAAAATTATTTTGACAGCTGTAATAATTTTTAGTAACTGATGTGTATATTTGCTAAAATATATTTTGTATGTTTTTTTAAAGGGCAAATCTTATATACAAAGAAAAGGCGAAGGGGAAGCTAACATTTTTAAAGACTCCTTATGGCCCAAGTCAAACCAGTTTCCATAACTGATAGGGTGGAGCTGAAATTCAAACTGAATTTGGCTGTCTTCAAAACCATGTTTTCTCTTTATGGTATGGTTTGAAAAGGGCTGAGAAAGCTCCTATCTCAAGAATATTTTCCTGGATGATGGCTGAAATCATATCTTTAAAGTTCTACTTATTTGAAGGTATCTACTAGACAATGTATTCAACATTATTAGCCTTTAATGGCTGGGTGAATTAGCTTATTAGTTCCTTTAAACATTAGGAGGTGGGAGGGAGGCAGAAGTTTGAGATGCAGGGCCCTCTCACAGGAAGGCAAGCGGGCCTTCATGGGCACTTCTGGATAGCTTTTCAGCCATGTGTTTGTCCTGTTAGGAAAGAGCCATGAAGAGAGGAGGAAGGCGGGACACTTGTCATCTATTAAGTATTTTCATTTTTGAGATATCAGCTGAAATTCTGAAACAAGAGAAATTCCATTCAACACTGAGTTATGCATTATTTTGTGATCATTTTATGTAAGGTGAAGAGATAACTATAAGAATGCAAGTGTCTTCCTAGTAATACTTGGTCTAACGAGTAGTACTTACTTCAATTCATGAATACTCATGCCAGTGAAAGAACTGGGCTTGTTATGTCCCAAATGATAAAACTGAAACGATATTTTTTGGTATGTGAATCACCATCTGACATGTCAATATGGTCAATGGCAAAAGTGAGTCATGATATTTGCCAAAGCACTGTTACAGACTGGTCCATGGTCAGGGTGGAAACTGGCTGAGAAGGGAAAGAGAGGTGACGGGGTTCTTCTAAAGAGCCCGATACTTATACCCGCCTTTTCCCTGCCTGAGTTCAGAGAAAGTTGAGAAAAAGATAGAAAAGACAGATGAAGATCAAAAGTATTAGTTTTATTGGTATTGAAAGCTGGATTAGAAGTTTGTATCTGAAGCAATAGTGAGCTTCATTCCGTAATTAAATCTACCTCTCAATCATGGGCAAAGCAGGAAAACCGAGTCCATCTTTGTACATCTTAAAGCAAGTGGGAGCAGAGGCATGGGCAGGCTGACTTTCAGGAGGCAGGAGGAAGGGCCTCACTGAGCTGGACCAGCTCCTTTCCTGATGCAGCAAACTGAGAACTCATTCCTTCTTCCTTGCTAGAGTGAAAGGCAGAGAGAGGCCAGGGAAAGCATGAGGAATGGGAAATATGTACTCCACGTTAATTAGATTCATAGGCTTGCCAAGGAAGCAGTGTTAGAGGAGGGTTTTTAAAATGAAAGAAACTTGAATATGTTCAAAAAAGAGGTCCTTGCAGGAGAAAGCTTGAAAATATAGGAGGGATGAAGTAAGTGAATAACTTTGGACCCAGAAAAGATGGGAGAGGATGTGATGAAGAGCATAAAGTTGTAGGCTTACACAGGTGGGAGGACACCTTAATCTCTAAGTCAGGAAGGAATAAAACAAGTGTAGGATCATATATGGATACTTTTGTAGGGAGGGTTGGAGGTTAAAGTAATTGATGTTTGAAGACTTCAATATTCTGGTTAATCTTCTAAAATAATCCTGAGAAGAATCAGAGAGGGAGGGCTGTGTAGTGGCCCCAAGGGCCCAGCTAAATTTCAAGCCTGTAAATATGGAGAGTCTCCCGTCTGCCTGGCCGTATGATTTATTCCCGCAGTTATCGGCAGCCTGAGCTTGTCAGTGTGCAGAATAACAATAGTAACAGCAGCTGATAGTTATTGAATACTTCCTGTGAACCAAGTATTCTTCTAGCTGCTTTATACGAATTGCCTCTCTTAATGCTCATATACCACCCTATAAGGGAGACTGTTATGACCCCCAATTTATGGATGAGGCTCAAAGAGATTAAGTAAGGAGCCCAAGGTCAGCGTTAGAAAGTGATGGTCTAGTTTCAGAGCTCACATTCACAATGACTACATGATACTACCTCTTTTAAAAAATTAGCGTTTATTGAGTACTTACTTTGTCTTAGGCACTTTAGCTGTATTAGCATATTTAATCTTTATCAACCTGTTGAGGTAGTTCCATTATTTCAGAGGAGAAAGCCATGCTACATTGAGGTAAAGTAACACAGGTGAGGGTCGCAGAGGTAAAAAGAGGTGGAGTTGGGAATCCAGATTTAATTAACCACTATGCCATATGCATGGTTGAATGGATTCTGGGTTGGAGTACGGCCCAGTGGATATATGGATATAGCAGGATGGTGGATGTTAGGGTCTTGAGCAGTGAAGATAATCGACCATGTGGCTCAGATAAGTAGGGGGAAAAGTGAGGGCAGAAAGGAGATGATAGATTAGGAAAAGCTTGAGGGGTTCATTGACTTGAGATTTTTAGGGAATGAATCTTATGGTTGGCAAGAATCAGAATCTGAGAAAGCTAGTGGACTAGAAAGTTGTGGTAGAAGGGTGAGATATTGATGTTTAAGGTTGAATTGTTAACACACAGCAGTTCTGGATAATGAGGATGTATGGGGTGTGGCTAAGATTGTGTAAAGGTGAAAGTCAGTGAAGACGAAGGAGTGAAAGAACTGTGGAGCTGTGCTATTGGGATGGGTCGACCATCTAGACTTTAAATCACTTAAAATCATCCCAGAACACATAGTAGAAAGGAAAACTGAACTAAGTGCCAAAGGCTATTATGAATATGGGGGAATGACCAGCGAGTCTGTGTATGGCAACCATAAGGAGGGACAAAAGAGGAGATACTCTGATTGCAGGAAAGTAGATGAGTACTGGTTTGAAAGTGACATTGGAGAACTGAGATAATGCAAATTTGTCTCTGGTCACCCTGATACAGGGAATGAAATGCTTTGCTCAGTAGGGCTGCAGGGGAAGTGGTGTTCTAGAGGAGAAGGAAGCTTCAATTATAATAATAATTAAAAAAAAAGGTAGAGAATGTATTTATTGAAAAGTTTGGGGACATAGGGAAGTTGTTTAGGATAGATGGGAGAGGTTCCACAGGGCAGGGTTGAAAGGATTATAGGCAAGGGAATAAGAAGTATTGGGATAAGTAAGAGGATAGTTGAGGATGAGTATACCAGAGAATATAAAGGAGACCTGTGATTAATTTGGCAGAAAATTATATGGACATAAGCAATCTGACCGAAAAGCAAATAGCTAAATAGTGACTTGATCCACCTATCTGCTAGGAGAAATTTAAATTGCTGTTCCCATTCCTAATTTCAGTTAATAGTGATAATATAGTAGACTGAAAATGAATTATGGATTAAAAAGTACAAAGAGGTACTGGTTCCTCAGATTCTGGAAAGTAAACAAAGAGACCACATAACTTGTGAAGCAACCCAGTAATACACCCAAAAAGCCAGAGACTGGCCTATTACTCGTTTTAGATCAGATCAGTTTTTTGATCAAAATCTTGCATTGGCCAACTTCTTTCCATCAATTTTCTTTCCCTCTATTTTGTGGCCAAATTATGTTACAGTTTGAGTGGTAATAAAAGATAATATGGTTGTGAAGCGCAGTGGAATTTTCTGGGCTCCCAACCATCCAGGAGATGAGAGCAAAAAAGGAAAGCAGAAGGTAGCCTAAAATTTGTATTGAAGGATAACACACAGAAAAGTGCAAAAATCCTAATGACTCAGTTCAATAATCACAAAGTGATTAGTACCCTAAGAGGTACTAATTAATAATTTCTATATGAGAAGCCACAGGTGTACAGAATAAGACGGTGTGAGAGCACAGTAGTCTGAAAAGGAGGTGGTCTTTAAGATCTGGACACAAGATTGTGACCAACCAGATTAAGACATCGCACTCCCTCACGAGGCAGTCAATCCTATACTTTGATAAAACTTAAAATGGCTTCCACCTGTTTGCTTAAAAAATCCTTCTTCAAAGACACTTGGGAAATCAGTTTCTTGCAGAGCCCCACATAACACTGGGAATAAAGTTTGACAAATGCTCCATTCTATTGGTACATTTTCTTTAACAAAAGAGAATTTTCATTCAGGTGACAGTTTCTGTAATGCGAAGTAATTTTCTTTTAGCAACTGTCTTTGGAGTCATCTTTTAAACCCAAACTATGAAATCATTTTCAAATCAAATCATCTGTAGAAGACCGAGCAAGAGAAAACTGTAGGTTTCCAGAGGGGGAAAGAAAGGTGTATAATGGAAGGTTTCTAGGGGGATGGTGGTCGTAAAAACACGCTTCACTATTTTTCTTCGGGCATGCAGCCTCCATTAGTATGTATAATAAGCCAGCTCAGAATGTGTGGAAATTGTGTATGAGAAGAGTCGCGACGGGGAGTTTTCAAATCATTGTGGAATTCAGTGTCCATTTCCACGGCTCTACTGAAAATGTGTCTTGGTCCGGGCACAGGAATCTCCTAATTATAAATCCATGGAACCTTTTGGAGGTTTGCCCGCTGCTCACCACACCTGTAATCTTGAAACCTCTTTTGGCCTTTGTGACACTGTGATCAGCTTTGTCTCCTACTCTGATCATTTCTTCTCAAGTCTTCCTCAGTAATTCTCATGTCTTTTGTTTACTCTGATATCCTGTGGGGCTATGTATAGTTCTTTCACGTCAAAGTTATTTAAAGTTTCTGTTCCTTTGCACATCTTGGTTTTGTTGTTGTTGTTTACTGGGAATGCCTTCTCCCACCTTACACACCAGACAAATCCCTTCTCTTCCTTCATTCATGATACTGCTCGAAGCCCAGGCCCCCCAGCTTCACAGAATAGTCTAGTCGCGGGATGGATATACTTCCATATCAACACTAATTTCAGTGTTTTATAATTATTTATAAAGTATCAAGGCTATGACTCAAATGGAAAAACAGGAATCACAGCCAAATCTGAAGAGCTTGCCAACGTGGCGGACACAGGAGGAGGTAGATGAGGCCGTGTTTGTGGTGACAGTGGTGGGGTTGGCTGTCAGGTGGAGAGAAACTACCTAAGCAAGAAACAAGCCACTTTCATCCAGTTCTTGCAGGGATCAGTAAAATAGAGACCAGACTCTTATAGATAAAGAGGTAAAGGAATCATTTAGTGGGGAAGGTTCCCCAGAAAGTCTTTTATGTGGACTCTTTTTCAGAAAATCTTTCAAAATGCAATATGGTTCAAAGGAAATCCTGACTGGGAAAAAAAAGATACTTTTTCAGTCCATGATATTGCTTTGTAAGTCTCAAACCAGCCTCCACTTCTTTTTCCTTCTTCACGTTCAGTGAATTACTTTGTGGTCTCTGTGCCACAGGAGCAGAATCTGCTTCTGCAGAAGTCACCTGTCACCTTCTAATTACCACTCCAGTTGTGCATTCCCCATCCTCCTGCTGTCCCACTTCTCCCCAGCAGTTGACACTGCTGCCCTTCTTCATGAAAGATGTTAGCTCAGGGCTAATCTTCCTCAAAAAAAACAAAAACAAAAACAAAAAAACTAAACAATGCCCAGACACGTGCTTCAAAGATTCTAATTGAGTTGGTCCAGGGCAGAGCTTGGACATCAGTATTTTTCATGTTCCCCAAATGACTATACTATGTACGCAAAGTTGAGAACCATAAACTGAAGTATATAGAGGTCAAGAAAATGGGCACTGTTCTCACCCTAATGGAGCTTAAATCCAAGTTGGGGAGATAGACATTAAGAAACAAATAGTCATATGTGTGTATCATTAAAAGTTGTAAGTACCATGAAGAAAATGGACAGGAGACTGAGACAAAGAATATAATAGGACAATGTGTATGGGATCATGAAAGATCTTTCTAAAAACGTGATATCTGATGTGATTTCTTAAGGATAAGTATACTGTGGCCAGGCAATAAGCAGATGGAAAAAACATTTCTGGTGAATTGGAGTCACGGAAGAGTCTGGCATGTTTTGAGGAAATGAAAGAAAGTCAATGTGGATAGTGTGTAGTGAGGGAAGGGGAGAGTGGCTTAAATGAGGTTGGAATAGAAAAAAGGACTTTGTGAAGAATTTGTTAGGTTTTTCTTAGGTGCATTGAAAAACTATTTATAGTCTTTTAGAGACTAAAGCAATTGTTTTATGTATTTATTTATTTTTTGAGGATGATTAGCTCTGAGCTAACATCCTCTGCCAATCCTCTCCCCCCACTTTTTTTTTTGCTGAGGAAGATTGGCCCTGAGCTAACATCTGTGCCCATATTCCTCCATTTTTTATATGTGGGACACCTGCCACAGCATGATTTGATAAGCAGTATGTGGGTCCATGCCCAGGATCCGAATGGGCAAACCCCGGGCCACCGAAGTGGAGCGTGCAAACTTACCTCCTGCACCCCTGGGCCAGCCCCTCATTTTTAACTATTACTCTGGCTTCCCTGTGGAGGATAAGAAGGGTTCAAAGCAGAGCATATGGAGAGGTACTAAATATAAGCCTGAAGCCTTCGGTAAAGATGATATAGTTGCTTGGACAAGGGTGTTGGCAATGGATATGAATAGAAGCCTGTGGACTGAAGGTCTATTTTGGAGGTAGAATTAATAGAACTTGTTGGCAGGTTGGATATAAGGGGTGGGGGAAGAATACTCATCATCAAGGATAATTCTCAGGTTTCTGGCTTAAGAGACCGAGAGCTGGTAGTGCCATATACTTTTTTATTTAGTAGATGTTGTTTTAGAGCAGTTTTATGTTCACAGCAAAACTGAGTGGAAGGTGCAGAGATTTCCCCTAAACCCTCTGCCTCTATACATATCTTTATCTAGATTTGCCTTTTCTGGACATTTTATATAATTGGAATTATACGATATGTGGTATTGCATCTAATTTCTTTTATTTAGCATAATGTTTTTGAGATTCTTCCATGTTATAGCAGGTAACAGTGTTTTATTTCCTGTTGTTGAGTCGTGGTTCATTCTGTGGATAACCACATTCAGTTAATTTATTAACCTGTGATGAGCATTCGGATTATTTCCAATTTTTGGCATCTTTAAATAATGATGCTGTAAACATTCGCATGCAAGTCTTTGTGTGGACATATATTTTCATCTCTCTCGTATAGATTCCCAGGAATAGAATTGTTGTGTTATATGCTAGGAGGGTGTTTGAATTTCTTTTGGTAGGCTTTATCTTTTTTTTTGAGCAGTTTTGGGTTCACAGCCAACTTGAGTGGGAAGTTGATGTATACTCTCTACCTCTACATGTCATTATCACCCAAAGTTCATAGGTGACATTACAATTCACTCTGCTGGTGTATTCCATTCTGCTCTCATCTTGGTTGCATGGTTTCTGAGGAAAAGTTGGGTGTAAGTCTTATCTTTGCTCTTCTCTGGGTAAGGTGTTTATTTCCTCTGCTTCTTTTTTTTTTTTTTTTTTTGTCTTTTGGAGGAGATTAGCCCTGAGCTAACATCTGCTGCCAATCCTCTTCTTTTTGCTGAGGAAGACTGGCCCTGAGCTAACATCTATGCCCATCTTCCTCTACTTTATATGTGGGATGCCTACCACAGCATGGCTTGACAAGGGGTACATAGGTCTGCACCCAGGATGTGAAAAGTTGAACCCTGGGCCACCGAAGCAGAATGTGTGAACTTAACTGCTATACCACTGGGCCCGCCCCTTCCCTCTGCTTCTTATAACATTTTTTCATCTTTGATTTTTTGAAATTTGTATATGATATGCCTAGGTGTAGGGTTTGTTTGGCATTTATCCTGTTTGGTGTTCCTTGAGATTTTTGGATCTGTGATTTTGTGTCTTACATTAATTTGGGGAAATCTGGCATTATTACTACTTCAAATATTTCTTCTCGTCCTTCTCCTTCTGGTATTCCCATTATGTGTATAGTATACCTTTTGTAGTAGTCCCACCATTCTTGGACATTCTGTTACATTTTTATCAGACTTGTTTTTTTTTTTTCCTTTTCCATTTTGGAAGTTTCTGTTGACATATCTTCAAATTCAAAGATTCTTTCCTCAGCCATGTCCAGTCTATGAATAAATCCATCAAAGGCATTCTTCATTTCTGTTACCATACTTTTGATCTCCAGCATTTCTTTTTGGTTCCTTCTTAGAATTTCCATATTTCTGCTTACTTTGCCCATCTGTTCTTGCATGTTGTCTACTTTTTCCATTAATTCCTTTAACATATTAATCATAGTTGTTTTAAATTCCTAGTCTGATATTTCCAGTATCCCTGCTATATCTGAGTCTGATTCCAACTCTCTCTTTGTCTCTTTAAACTGTGTTTTTCGCCTGTGTTTCCATGGAGAGTCTTTCTGTAGCCTTCATGCACCAGTAGGGCCTGCTTCAGACTTTTTCCTGGGTTTACCTTCCAGAACAGAATGTGTAAATCAAGAGATTCCCATTTTATGCAGAATTAAGTGCAATCTTGCAGATTTCTAGGATTTGGTCTCAATTTATCTTTACAAGCTCATCTCTGACTATAGCCTCATCCTTAAACTGGCCAACGTGATGTTCACTGAATACTGGCCCTAAGCTTTCCCATAAAATGTCTTTATTTTTACCTTCCCCTTAGCCTGGAATGCATTTCTCCCTTCTTTTATTGCCAAAATTATACCCATCTTTAGGACAAACTCAGATACTTTTCCAGAGCTTTCTAAAGGATATATACCTTTACCATAGCTTTTGATGTATACCTCATTTACAACAGGTATTAGGGGACACTTACTATGGGTTGATTATGTTATCACCAGTCATAGAATCATTCTCTAATCCCACCCTCTCCCATTATTGAGAAGGACTTGAGAGGAGTGGTCATTTCTTATTGATCTCTGTACTCCCCTTAGATCCAGCACAGTGTTTCTAAGTTAGTAGATGCTCAATATTTATTGAATAGAATTAGTATCTCCATAAGATACCATATAGACAATGATATTTTACTTAAATTTCATTTTAATCAACATTTCATGAGAATATTTTAATATATAAAAATAATGATTAGGATATCAAAATGATTTATAAAGATCATTCTGTTAACCTAATGAAGCCAGCTACATCTGGGGTCTACATTTAACATAACCCCACTCTATATTATAATTGGGGACTAAATTTATTTATTTTTTTTTTGAGGAAGATTAGCCCTGAGCTAACATCTCCTGCCAATCCTCTTTTTGCTGAGGAAGACTGGCCCTGAGCTAACATCCATGCCCATCATCCTCTACTTTATATTTGGGATGCCTGCCACAGCATGGCTTGATAAGCTGTGCATTGGTCTGAGCCTAGGATTCGAACCAGCAAACCCCAGACTGCCAAAGCGGAGCACGTGAACTTAACCACTGCACCAATGGGCCGGCAACTGGGGAGTAAATTTTACTAGATAAAAAAATATATTTACATATTTTAATAGTGTTTTTGAACTGGCTCTTCTTTGATATTTTTTCCCTGTATAATTTATAGAAGAAAAAAACTCTTGAAAACATTTTAGGCAACCATATAAACCATTTTTAATGTCATGTTAACAAGCTCTCACTATAATACTAAATATAAAATAAAGTAGATACATAAATAGATGGTTTAAATGCTATTAATAAAATAAAATATATACATTTATAATCAAATAGCTTTCAGTGAATAGTAATTTTTAAGTGGTTATAATTTTTAAGATTATTTTTAGGGTGATTTTGTGCGAAGAGAAGGTTTTAATTGTAATGAGAAAAAAATAAACATATTAATAAGACCATTTGGGCATAAAATATAACTAAATCTACAGTCTTTGGAAGAGAAATAAGAGAAACCATTCCGTTTAGTGATGGTCTAATTAAGTGAAGTGTGATAGTTCATCGTTTCCAACACCTTACAGATTAAAATAGTAAAATACATACAATTTAACTATGTTGTAATTTATCATTTAAAAATATCTATCTACCTGAATAACTGCTACGAGCTATTAACTTTGCCCCCATTAGAAATCTTCTTGGATCTCCAGCCACATTTGCATGCACCTGTATACATGGCTAGATGGGAAATGCAAATAGACCAGTAGACATGATAGCTTTCTTAAATTATATTTTGCAACCTATATGGAGACCTCCTCATGTGTATTCTCTTTGCAATTTAAATCAAATATAGATAGAAAATATATATTTTAATTGAATTTGAAATATATCATTTAAAATCTTCAAGGTGTCGGTATTTTAGAAATTAATTTAACACATTTGCTAACTTCACGTCAATGAAAACAGTCCAGCACTCCTTCAGTCTCAACCGCAAGCAACTACCCTATTTATTTATATTGATACAGTGTCAATTATTATTTCTTTAAGTAAATAAAACAACCTTAACTTGCTATTGTCTCAGTTGCTCTATTTTATAATTTTTAAGCCACTTGTGAATAATGCTTTGCTGTTGATTTTTAAAAACGTTACCACGAGTCACAAAAGACAAAGTTGATCCTAAGGGATGACGACATATTTTTCAGTTTTCACATTTTTCACTACTTAGAAGGGCTACCGCCAGCTAGCTTTGGGGACTTCATTTTCAGCAATAATTTTCTAGAGTGACCAGCACTATGGGGAAATCTGTGCTAACTGTTTAAAAAAAAAAAAAAAAGCCTACAACTGAGTTATTTGCAGTACTGTCATGCTAACATTCAACTCAATAAGACCCAAGAAATCTCAGGAGAGGACTCTGCTAATAGCTTCGTACTGACCTCCTGCAGCAGGCCCGGCTGCTGACTGGTGGCCCAGTGGTGAATATGGTAAATGAGCTGTGAAAGCACTGATTTTTTTTAAAGGCTATGATTCCGACTCGTCAGAAGGAAAAAAAAAAAGGCAATGAGTTATATAATAGATATATATTTTTCTTGAATTCCCCCCTTCAGACCCTCCATCACGGGAACTTAAGCATGACCTGGAATATTAATTATGTCAGGTTGAGCTACGAGCAAATGTACCATTTGTTACCCAGTCACCCTTAGCATTACATTAATATTTTGAACTCTTCCATATTTCTAACAATCTATCAGTTGGCTCTTTTCTTCTTAGTTTTTATTCTCATGCTTAAGGATTGAACAGGAAAGTACTTTAAAAATGCAATGGATTCAAAAGCAAATGGATATACTCATTATATTTGGAGCATCTACTGTTTTATTTCATGAAGAATGTTTTTATGGTTATTTTCCACTCGCGCATTGACCTTTATTTTGTAATTGCCTGGGGGAAGCTACAGTCTAATTTTTTTCTCTTCTCTTTGTTTCTGAGGTTTACTTTTAAAACAAGTTTCTGTAAAATAAAAAGAATTTGAAACAGGACCGCATACACCTAGAATTCCCAAAACACAATTCCTGTGCTCCAATTTCATATGTTGCCATATGAAAAATAATACTTTCTCATGATTTCAAAGTAACTGCTTATTCCAGGATTGAAGAACTATTAAATATACAGGGTCGGGGGGAGAATTCAAATTTTACTTTTGCCAATGACAATTATGCCTCAAACAAGAGTCACTGATTGCCACAAAAAGAAACAAAAATAAAAAGTATTTTCTGAATTTGTGATTCAGAAGCAATTCAGCATTTGTGACTACTGTGAGGGAAACAGTTCTGAAAGGAGGGCTGTCTAAACTACATTTGGGTTCTAAGTTTTAATAAAAAATGCTTTAAATAAATAAGATGCTAAGCAAATGCAGAACAGTAGTAAAGATGGCTAAGAACTACAAAGGGAAAGTGGGCCAGAGAACTGTGAATGAAATATTTGCTGGGGTAGGGACTGCTGAATCAACACTGACCAATGCACTTCATCATAATTATCAGGACATACTAGTGCCAGGGGATTTATAAAAATCCCACTCAGCAAATAATTGCCCTGCTGTTAGGAGATAGTCAGGGTGTTAACACACTGTCACAGTCCAGCATTTAGTAAGATAGTCTACATTCAATTACTCTTGCTGAGAACTTTAAGGAAACACGGTCATTTCTCAGCTCCGGCAGCTATGCTCCCACATACGTCTCAGACAATAGTCACATTAACCCTCAGAGACAGTACCCCAGAAGGAATAAGAATTCCATGGAAACACTGGGGATTTGCAAAGAATATATTTGGTATAGAACTCATCTATAGAAAGCAAGATTTCTAAGACAAACTCTGACTGAAAAACTATTACAAGTGCCTTTTCTCTTCTTTTACTTCGGTTAAGAAAATAGAATTTTTAAATGTTTTGAGCCAAATTATAGAGTGGGGTCTAAATGTAGACTCCAGATGTAGCTGGCTTCATTAGGTTAACAAACGATCCTTATAAATCATTTTGATATCCTAATCGTTATTATCATATATTAAAATATTCTCACGAAATGTTGATTAAAATGAAGAAATTTAAATAAGATACAATTCTCTATATACGAATTCAATTCAATCAATACTGAGCAGCTACTAGCTTAGCAACCTTTTGCTGGATCTAAGAGGGGTACAGAGATGAATAAAAAGTGGTCACTCCCATCAAATCCTTCTCAGTCGTGGGAGAGGGTGGGGTTAGGAGAACGATTCTGTGACTGGCAATGACATAACCAGCCTGTGGTAAGTGTCCTCTAATACCTGTTGTAAACGAGGTATACATCAAAGGCTATGGTAAAGGTAAATAGCCTTTAGAAGACTCTGTGGAAAAAGTATTTGAATTTGTCCTAAAGATGGGTATAATTTTGGTGATAAAAAAAGGAAGAAAGACATTCCAGGCTTGGGGGAGGATATACAGTCATGTGTCGCTTAACCAAGGGGATACATTCTGAGAAATGTGCCCTTAGGTGATGTCATCGTTGTGTGAACATCGTTGAGTGTACTTACACAAACCTAGATGGTATAGCCTACTACACACCCAGGCTATATGCTACTAATCTTATGGGACCACCATTGTATATGGGGTCCATCGTTGACCGAAATCTCGTTATACTGCACATGACTCTAATCTATAACTTCTTTGAAAGAACTTGATAAGATTTTGAAATAAACCTCAAATATTTTGCTAAGATATTTAAGTGGCTTTGGAAAACAAGACCTCATGAATACAACTCGTTAAATACAGGACCTTATTTTGAATGATACATAATATACACACATATATGATACCACCAGTTGGATTATTATTTTAGAGTAAAGAACTTAAAGTGAGTGCCATGAATTAGGTTGTGTGATGAATAATCATTCAACCAATCAAATACTTATTGAGTACCTACCTTGTAGCTGCAACTGGTTCATGCATTGTATATTTGAGTTTACGTGAGTGAATGTATGACTTATAGATATGATTACATATTAAAATGTACATAGTTAATGGTTAGAATACAGAATAAATGACTTAAGGTCCTTCTGGTATTTTTTTTCATAAATACAGTTATATAAAATATGCCATGTGTGGCAGATAGAAACTAACTCGGTAGTTTTTAACATGTTTAGTCTTCAGCCAGGAATGATTCTGAAATTATTGGTATGGAGTGGAGACAAAATTTTTTGTAACCTCCTTCGATGATTCTGAAGTCTAGTTAAGAACTAGAGTTGTAGTTTAAAACAGTCCTTTAACATGTGAAAATTTTTGTGGTACAACTTTATCTTCCTTTTATTTCATGTGGATATTAAAGATGAAAGTCAAAATTATATTCTTCTTTCCTAGATTCCAGGTATATACAATTCACCGTTCAGAAAAGATCCTGATCCGTGGGAGTTGCGGTTACAGAAGGCAAAGCCTTTAACACACCAGAGACCTAGAGTTAAGCAGAAGCATTCCATCAGCCTGACCAGCTGGCTGGCTTGTACGAGCAACCGTTCCTTTCCTCGGTCTGAAATTCTGCCACCCATTAATAGGAAACAATGTCAGGTACTCATTAGTCCTGTATAAGAACTCTCTCGATTGCGTTGTTGTTGTTTTTAAAAGAAGTTGTTGTTTTGTTTTGTCTTTGTGACAAGAAAGAAGAATGATTTTTTACAGAATCTAATTTTATTGTTTCTTTATCGGTGAGGAAGATTTCCCCTGAGCTAACTGCATTGCAAATCCTCCTCATTTTTCGCTGGAGGAAGATCAGCCCAGCTGACATCTGTGCCAGTCCTCCTCTACTTTGTATGTGAGATGCCTCCACAGCATGGCTGATGAGTGGAGTAGGTCTGCACCTGGGATCCAAATGTGCGCTGTGAACTGGGGCTGCCCAAGCAGAGCGCATGGAACTTTAACCACTTGGCCACAAGGCTGGCACCTACAGAATCTAATTTTAAATAATAAATATAAAATACCTTTACAATATATACCAAGGGAGTGATCAATATTTCTTTGGTACTGAATTTTATTGTTTTGAATATGAAGTTAACACATAGGATTTTTGGCTAGGATCTAGACTTTTTATGTAAAAGTATTGTTATAATAGTACTTGTTATAACCTATGGTTGCTAGAAAAATCTTATGTATTATCAATTTATTTGATTTAGTCTCTCATCTGCTGATCCATATCTTTATTACACTTGTAAACATAATTTAGGTTTGAGCAATGAAAAAGATTAAGTTGGACAATTAGAAAGGACCCAAAACAATGCACAACTCAAGCAGAGACTATAAATCTTCAGGATGGATTGGAATAGAGCAGGATTGGCCAATGACTTCCTGGGATTGAAGGGTGGAGGGGGATGTGCTGAGTGATGATTGTCACTGTCCTGAAAGTCCCAGAGAACAGCAGTTCTACCATCCCCATCAATATCTAGAGTAGGGAACTGCCACTGGGCAGCATCAACCTAGAATTGGGTTGATTTTGGTTCACACAGTAGGGTCCTAGAACTCTCACATATTAGCAGCCTATGCAGGCTTGCCTCTCTCTGTCATTTGCTGCATAATAAATTACTCCAAAACCTGATGGCTTAAACCAACATACATTTCTTATCTCATGGTTTCTGTGGGTCAGCATTGTAGATACAGCTTAGGTGAGCACCCTGACTCAGGATCGCTCATGAATTGTAGTCAAGGGGTCAGCCAGGGCTGTGGTTTCATACGAAAACTTAGCTATGGGGAGAAGAAGATGGTGGGGAGGTCCTCTTCCAAGGTCACTCACATGGTTGATTGTTTTCATGTCTCAGTCCCTCCTCATGTTGCCGTCTCTTCAGTGCTACCTCAAACATGGCAGTTGGCCTCCCTCAGGGTGAGTGCTCTAAGAGAGACTGAGAGAGAGCCCTCAAACAGAAGCCACGGTCTTCTGTCCTCGTGGAGTTGGGGTGCACCATGCTCCTGGCACCAGCACAAGGATGTGTATGCCAGTTAAGAAGCTCACCAAATCTTCTTGTGCAAGAGTTTTTATAAAGTTTTATCTCCAATTCCACTCTCCTCCCTGGAGATCAGAGGTTTGGCGGGAAGTTCCAACCTTCCAATCACTTCAAATGATTTCTGGTGACCAGTCACATCCTGAGACTATCTAGGGATCCCATTCTAAATTACCTCATTAGCATAAACTCAAGAGTTGTCTCATTATGAATAAGAAAAGACGCTCCTATCACTCAGGAAATTCCAAAGATTTTAGGAGCTCTGTGCCAGGAACAAAGATCAAATATATTTCTTATTATACCACAATGGTATATATATGAAGACACAGAAAAAATACATACATTTATATAAAGATATATGGGTGCGTATGTGGCCTATACTATATGCATGGAAGATGTTACGTATTGTATCCTCCTGGTCCTCCTCCCTCTCCTGCACCCTATATCCTTTCTTCCTTCCTTCTCTCCTCCCTTCCTTCTCATTCTTCCTTTACCCATCTGTTCTTCCCACCTTCTTCCCTCTTATCTTTCTTTGGGTTCTTCTTTCCTCCCTTACTTCACTTCTTTTTTCCTTGTTTCCTTTCCCATTTTTCACGGAATGAGATTTTTAACATTGTGGTTTTCTTTGACTGAACCACATGCCCTGTATGTTACCTAATAGTAAAAACGTACATTCATCATTGGGGAGATTTAAGGCTGTAAATGCCATAGTCCAAATGATAATATTTGTACTCTGACAGTCTGTCTACTTGTGAGGTGAATTTCTTAAATGTGTGAGATAATAGTAGTCAGTTTAGAAAATAAGTTCATTATTATTTAAGCTTTCGGAAGAGTTTAAAAACACAAGATGACTATAAAGTAATGTGAGTTATTAAAAATATATATAAGAATAATATAAATATGTTTGACATTATCGGGATTTGGTTGGAGGCAAAGAAAGTTAAACATTAGAAAACTATTAGAAAGTTAAACATCTAAAACTATTAGAAAACTATAGATAAGTCTGAGGAGACTTATAGGTTCAGGTTGAATCTTAGATGGTCTAGATATTCCAGGGATTAATTTTGGGAAATGAGTGCAATTCACGGATCTGAAGTTTGAAGGTATGTCCAAAATCTGGGACTCCCTGTCACTCCAGGCATGGTTAACATAAGTGATCACTTGAGATCTAAAAGGCAGTCTATCAGATTAACAGAAGACAGATTACAGAAGGAAACACAAATTAATAGAAGCTTTGGTACAAGAGAAGCTTGATAGTAAGATGTCAATTACTAACCAGGGAGGAGGACTACTGAGCTCAAAGGCAAGACACTGATTGTCTAAGCTATAAATGTATGGACCAGACACTGAAAGACACAGGGAGATGGGCATGATTATGCTACCACACATAATTGGGGTTCTCTTGGCCAATGTGCATAAAAAACCAACTAATTACAACATCAGCCTTTGTGAAAAGAGATTAGCTTTGTTCTGTGAGATTGATCTGCAGGGAGGTGGGGGGCATGTGCCCTCAGATCTGTCTCCCCAGTTCAGGATTTGGGGTGAAATTTAAGAGGTTAGGGAGATGAGGCTGGCACACAGAAACACTGGCAAGACAGGTTTTGATTGATGGGCTTCAATCATTTATGATGAGATTCTAAACATTTGTGATGGGGTTCTAAACATTTATGATGATGTGGGAAAGGAATTTTAACACCGGATCTTCCTGAATGAGGGACCCCTTGCTTCTGATAGGAGTCTGACTTTTAAGTTCTGGTCATGTCCTTGTCTTTTGGTTCCATGGGGAGGAGAATCTTTGGTTCTATGGTCATTTCAGGTCAAGATTTCTTCTTCTGTTCATGCTCTAGCTACATGACATTGCAAATTTTCTGAAAGGCAGTTCTTAACCACTTTGGTGATAAGATGGGGTGAGTTGACCTGGTCCTGGCGGGCCCATGGTTACAATTACAGAAGGATTGGGGTCACAAAGATTATACTGAACCCAAAAGGAAGACTGGGTCTATTTTTATTCCATATTTTACTACTCAAGTAGAATTCTTCCTCTTCCATTTCCTTGTCTCATTGGAAATAGTAAGTTCCAGATTATATAGTGGGATAAGCCTACAAATGGATGTGTGTGTTATGCTGATACACCAACAAAGGTTGGAAGGCAGATCTTGGCCACCAAGAAAACCGTTACTCCTTGTGAATACTGGCCCCTTCAAAGTCATAGCCTTGGCCATTTGCTTATATATTTGATGCTACTATTGTTGAAAACCTTTTTCAAACTCCTCTTGAAACTAAGAGTTATAGTAGTAAAAATAATAATAAAGCCATAGATACCATTTTTGACTATTTACTATGTTCTAAGTAAAATTCTAAGAGTGTTACTTACATTATCTTACATATCTTAAGAGCAAATTTGTGAGATAGCTAGTAATCCATTTTACATACAAGGAAAAAAGGCCTAGAGAAATAATTTGCCTGATAACACAACCAAATATTAATTTTTAAACCATAGAATTTGTCAAAGTAAACGATTAAGAATCTGTAAAAAAAAAAAAAAGTCCCCATTTGATTTCTTAATCATGAACTTGGACTCACGTTACTGTATCTTTAAAAACTAAAGTTCCAATAAAAATCCATTCACCACTTTCAAATATAGCAATCCTCCTGTCCAGCTGTGAAAAGTACTAGATGATACTTATTTGCCATTTGTGTTATTTACGGTCCATGACTTTTATGGTAACTGGTTCCTATTATTGGTTTCTATTAATGTAAAACATAAGTGAACATAAATGAGGCGTGAATCATTTCTTTTTATTAGCCCTACAGTCTTCACTCAGTGCTTGCAGTAACTCCAGCTGTGTCTTGTTAGTGATAACCTATTTAAAGAAGAGATCTTGAAGGATGAGGAATATGATTAGAAATCTTTGTCCATTTTATATCACTTCTCTCCTGCACAACGATAAATAGTGAGAAAAGAAGGCACTATGTAATTCATAACACAGCAAAATGTCCCGCACCTCTGATTTGTATTGTGCTTACTATGATTCTAATCAGAGAAGCAGTGGATTCTGGCAACTGGTATAAGTAACTCCTAATTTAAAGGTAGGATATGTTGTGAAGCACAGTTGAAGCTCATGGATTTTCCTCTGCTGTATATTTACATCATTAAATGATTGCTATTGTATCAGAGTTATTAAGCAATACTTAGAATTTTAGATAAAGAATACTTGAAATAATTAAAAATGTGACTCTTCTATGTTTTGGGGGGCCGCCAATTAAATATAAGATTTGGCATTCACCTAAAAGCTTTATTTTAATGAAAACACACTCACTTTCTTGTTTATATTTATAGTAGGGCTCTTTGAAAGCTATACTCAGAATCTTTTCTAATATTTTTACTTAAAAAGAGAGAAAATTGTTTTTAAATTATATTAGAAGAAATGTGCTTTTTAAAATTAGAAAATAAAGCAATCTATAACTACAAATTTACAAGTTCTAGGATAAAAACTCTTTTGATATATGTGGGGAAAATTCTGCTTCATTTAAAACATTTTAAATGTAATCACTTGTAGGGTGAGAACATTCCTTGAAGATAAGTGGTATTCTTGTTTTGTCATATATTTTCTAATTCAGAGAAGAACAAATTGTTCTTTAAAAAGAATTTAGTAAACTTGTGATATTTTATAGATATTCATTAGCCTTGGTCATCAATGATATGACCAAAAACCCTCCATAATAGAATTTTTGCCCCATCCTGTCTTGTCAGGGGCCCTTCCGTGATATCGCTGAAGTGTTGGAACAGCGCTACAAGCCTTTGGAGCCAACGTTGCGGGAGGCAGAACCAATCAATGAGTTAAAGGAGGCCAGAGAGGACCTCAGGAGACAGGAGTGGATACGAAATGTAAATGACAACATGTGAGTTCTTAGCTTCACAAGAAGTAGCTGTACCATGTTGGGTGCCTTAAATTTTCTAATATTTTCCATTTCCTAATATTGTAGAGACTTTTATTTGTGAGAAAAGGTGAAGCCACCATCGATCTATTCAGAAGTAACCATTTTTCAATATCTAGATGTTTTAGATAATGTCAATATTGATGACAATATTGATGGCTAATATATATATACACTATATGTTAATTACTCAAAGAAAAAAAGAGAATGAATGGCATTTCAAGGGAATAAGTGACCACTATCCATGCATCTGTGAAGGTAATTTCCTTAATTATCCATTGAAAGCATGTGTATTTATGATGCTTCTAAAATAAGATCCATCACAACAAAAACGTTTTTCTTAACATGGACTAAATTTCATTTGTATCCGTTGATAAAACAGTAATTTTAATAAATCAGGGGCAATAAAAGCAGTTAATTTCTTTACGACTGAGGAAGAGGACTGAAAAAGATAAAGGATGATCCAATAGTACATGCAGTTTTAAATGATTTTATTAGCATCATTGATTTGGGTCTCAATTCATACATCTTTCGGCAAGACATTTCCTCTCTTTTAAGGCATTTGTCATCAATGTAGTCATATATAATTTATAAGTAGACCATTTAAAATCAAGAACAGCTTTTTAAAAATTATTATCCTATAATGTATCTTGTAATTATCTTTTACTGTATCTTATAATAATTCTTTAGTACTATATATACTAAATAGTAAGACAATTATTCTAATATGAATTCTTATAATAATTTTAATATAATATATAAAATAATATTATGTTACTATACAAATGTCACCAACATATAGACAGCAATTATTATTATTTTTTAATTGAGGTCATAATAGTTTATAACATTGTGAAATTTCAGTTGTACATGATTATTTGTCAGTCACCCCCTTCACCCCTTGTGCCCACCTCCCAACCCCCTGCCCCCTGGTAACCACTAAGCTCTTCTCTTTGTCCATGTATTGGTTTATCTTCCATATATGAGTGGAATCATCTGGTGTTTGTCTTTCTCTGTCTGGCTTATTTTGCTTAACATAATACTCTCAAGGTCCATCCGTGTTGTTGTGAATGGGATGATTTTGTCTTTTTTATGGCTGAGTAGTATTCCGTTGTATACATATACTACATCTTCTTTATCTGAATATCAGTTGATGGGCACTTGGGTTGCTTCCACATCTTGGCTATTGTGAATAATGCGGCAATTAACATAGGGGTGCATAAGTTTCCTTGTGTTGTTTTCAAGTTCTTTGGATAAATACCCCATAGTGGGATAGCTGGGTCATATGGTATTTCTATTTTTAATTTTTTGAGAAATCTGCATACTGTTTTCCAGAGTGCCTGCACCAGTTTGCATTCTCACCAGCAGTGGATGAGGGTTCCCTTCTCTCCACAACCTCTCCAGCATTTGTTATTTTTTGTCTTGGTGATTATAGAGATTCTAATGGGTGTAAAGTGATATCTAAGAGTAGCTTTCATTTGCATTTCCCTGATGATTAGTGATATTGAACATCTTTTCATGTGCCTATTGGACATGCGTATATCTTCTTTGAAAAAACGTCTGTTCATATCCTTTGCCCATTTTTCGCTCTGGTTGTTTCTGTTGTTGTTGCTCAGTTGTGTGAATTCTTTATATATTATGGAGATTAACCCCTTGTTGGATAAATTATTTGCAAATATTTTCTCCCAGTTGGTGTGTTGTCTTTTCATTTTGATCCTGGTTTTCTTTGCCTTGCAGAAGCTCTTATAATTATAATAATTTTAATATAATATGAAATATTGTTATAAGTTGCTGTACAGTAGTCAACAACACATAAACTGCAATTATTATTGTTTTACATAATATATAATATGTACTAATCATATTATGTATGTTACATAATAATAATTTATATACTAATAATTCCAAAATACATTACAGAGTATATTTTGTTATATAAAGAAGCTAGAATTACTCTTATCCAGCACAGTGGCTTTTGGGCCATTTTATCAGTCAGAAGGGATATAAAATGTGCTTTATTTTAATCATGCATTTCTGAAGACTCTCTTGAAAAATAAAAATTGTTACACAAAGTCATATGAAAGATAAAATTGGCAAGCATCTCAAGTAATTTTTATAAAGTTTTTCATTTTATAGCAATTACTTGAAGTGAAATAATTACTAACTGCTTATTTAAGTTCCTGGCCTCATAAAGATAGACATGTGAAGAAGACAAATAATTTTCTTCAAGAAGGCACAAGAAAATAAAATGAATTTCTTTAGGAACAAGAACAAACAAATAAAGCTTCAGCAAATTCTTTCAGTAATTGACTGAGTTACCCATATATGATGACTAAGAAAATAAGAAACATTTATTTCCAATTAGTTTTGGGGAGGTAGGTTTGTTTTACCAAAGGGATTATAGAAGATTAATGCTACTCAGACTTAGTCAAGTAAAAATGCAATTTAATAGTGAATATCCAAAGAGGTATATTAGTCAGAATTATTTTGCCATTTTCAACAATACAAAGGTTTGTGAAATAACAAGATTAATTGCTGAAACAAGTAATTGGCCACATTGATATTTCTACAGAAATCATTGTGTATCAAAGATACTGAATATCCTTGCTTAGTATTTTCCTTGATAAGCCTGGAAAGATCAGCTATCATTGCTATCCCCAAAGAAGTGTGCTGAGCTTGTACTTTCCATGGAATACTTGTAGATATCTTCAGCCTCTATGGTACTGCTAATGACTCTTTACCCTGAAGCTTTCAGATTGAAAAGTGCTTCCAGGATTATCAACCAATCAGAAACAAACCAAGTTGGGAATGCTAAAGAAGTTACTTATAGACTTGAAGCTATCGTATTTGCAGGATAGGACTAAGCCATTGGCCTTAGCAATTAGCCTAAGAATAATTTCATTTTTTGGAGAATTGAAGCAATGATATCTTGTAGCTTCTTCTGAAACCATTTTGATTTTTGTATACTGGATAACATAATTGGAGTAGCAGACACTTGGTCCTGTCCAAAATGTCCGTAAGACATTTGGTCCATGCCAAAAGATCCTTGACATTTGGTCCTGTCCAAAACATCCATGAGCACATTTGGTCCATGCCAAGTGGTTTCAGACAGGGCCAAATATGACCAGATATCAAGGACCTTTTGGCGTGGACCGAATGTCTGATGGATGTTTTGGACAGGACCAAATGTCCTGCAAGGAAATAATTGTATTTTGTGAGGCTAAAGAAATGTTAGAAATTTAGGTTTTATATCTTTGCAGATAATAATTCTGTGAAAGAAATTAGGAAAAAAAAGTATCCTTTTACCACAGAGATGCACGGTTTTTTAATGCAGGGGGCCCTTTTTTTTTTTGCCACATTACCAATTTCACCTCTAGGAAATTGAAGGCAATAGGTTTGCCATCCAAGGGGCTTAATTAGGAATTCTCTATCTAAACCTGAAAAAGTAGAGCCTTTTATTTCTAGTCTTAAGAATTCAAAGGGAGGTATTATGTTTGAGGGGTTGATACATTTAGCTATTTTGTTTTCATATCATTATGAAAATTGCAGTGTGGTGATAGAAGGAAAATGGGCTTTGGAACTAGATCTATGTAAGCTCAAATCTTGGCTCCATGACACAACTGCAGTACGATTGTGGGTAAGTAATTTAGCCTTCCTGAGCCTCTATTTTCCTGTCTGTAAAATGGGGAGAGAAATGTTATCTTAGAGGATGTAATAAAGATTGAATGAGATAATAAATATAAAATGCCAGGAACATATAAGAGTCTTAATAAAAATAATTATTTAATATTTTATATTTGCTACAAACATAGTAATTCTTTTTGTAATACAAAATGTGAGGAGGAAATCAAGGTTCCACTGATGGCCTGGATTTCATCTACGAGTCCCAGGAACCAGGAGTTAAGGGGGATCATGAGCAGAGCTCTTCACAGGCCACTGTGTCCTAACCTCATAGGCGATTTCTTCTTTAAGCTTCTGAACGACAAATTTTCTGAGTGTATTCGTTTGCTTGAGCGATCATAGCAGAATACCACAAACTGAGTGGCTTAAACAACAGAAATTTATTGTCTCACAATTCTGGAGGCTAGAAGTCCAAGATCAAGGTGTCAACAGGCTTGGTTTCTTCTGGGTGGTGTGAGGGAGAATCTATTCCAGGACTCCCCTCTAACTTCTCGTAGTTTGCTGACAACCTTTGGTGTTCCTTGGCTTGTAGAAGCATCACTCTGATCTCTGCCTTTGTTTTCACCTGGGAGTGACCCTCTGTTTGTGTCTCTGTCCAAATTTCCCCTTTTTATAAGGATACCAGTCAAATTGGCTTAGGGGTCCACCCTATTCCTTGTGACCTCATCTTATTACATCTGCCACAATCCTATTTCCAAATAAGGTCACATTCTTTAATATGTTCTTTAAAATAAGCATAGGAAGTGGGACAATAACATTTTACAAATAAAGTGTGGATTACAGAGGGCTTTTCAGAAGTCACTTTAAAGTTTCCCTTGTTTGTTCTTGTCCTTAAGAAACTCATTTTATTTTCTTTGCTCTCTTGAAGAAAATGGTTTTTCTTCTTCACATGTCTATCTTTATGAAGGCGGGAAATTAAATAAGTAGCTAGTAAATAATTGCCAAGTAGAAGCTCTCAGCTAGATATTGTGAGGAATATAAGGGAGTATTTACTGATTCAACAAATATTTGCATGTCAGGAATAGTTCTAGGCTCTAGAGATACAGCACTGAATAGATGAAAATTTCTCTCTCATGGAACTTCTATGCTTCTAGCTTTAAACTAAACCAGAAAGCCTAATGAAATCCTAAATGAGAATTACCATAGGGAAGTGCTGGATAAATAGTCAAGTGTTTGTTAAAGACCGTAAGGGCCATGATTTTTTTTTTAATGTAAAATTTGCTCTGGCCTCTGATGACCTTGGAAGGTATTCTTCACAGAAAAGGAAATGAGTTGGGTTCTGTGAAAGATGGTTAAGATTTTGATAGAGAAAAGCAGGTTGATGTTATGAAAGAAAATGGCGGTGGGAAAAGTTCACAGAACAATGAGAAGACCAGTTTGACAAAAACTAATTTTTATGTGGGAGGCAGTAGAAACGAAAATTGTGTGAGGTTTCAAGGCCAAGGATTTGAGGGTTTATCTGTAGATAAGGGAGAATTATTTAAGGTTTTTGAGTAAGAGGATGTTATGAAAAGAAAATGAATTTGTTGATTGTGAGACAGATGTATTTGAGAAGAAGTATGCTGGAGCAAAGGAAACCTATTAGGAGAACATTCCAGTACTTCCGGTGAGAGTGAGTAGGATAGAGTTAAGGGGATAGCAGGATTCAATATTCAACTCTTTGTCTTTACTTTCTTCTCCTTTCCATACATAGTCTCTCTGAGTGATTGCTCCTATTTGAGAGACTTCAACGACCACTTCTACGCTAATGATTTCCACTCTAAAACTCTAAGAGCTCACTCCTACATTCCAGATTTAGATTTTCAACTTCCACCTTTATTTGCATCTCTACCAGATGTCCCAAACTTGGTACATCCCACATTGGTCTGCTTATTCTAGAGTGTGAATTGCAGCACCAACTGTATGCCTAGAGACTTGTGAATTACCCTGTTATCCTTCTCCAAAATTTGGTCCTCAAATCCTGTCTATTCCACCTTTTAAGTATATATCTCTCAAATCCAGCCCCTCTTTCCTTTCTACTACTGATTTAATTTAGGCACTTATAACTTCTTCTTTTAATTACTATGAAAAGCCTGCCTGGGGGCTGGCCTGGTGGTGTAGTGGTTAAGTTCACATGCTCTGCTTCAGGAGCCTGGGCTTCACTGGGTCAGATCTCAGGTGCAGACCTATCCTGTGGCAGGTTTCCCACATACAAAGTAGAGGAAGATGGGCACAGATGTTAGCTAAGGCCAATCTTCCAAAAAAAAAAAAAACTTGTCTGATCTGCCCAGTCCTACTCCCATTTAATGCATTTACCACAACACTAGAAAAATTTAAGCTAGCTATTATTCAGCCAGATGCTTTTTAATGGCTTTTTATCACTTCTGGGATAAGTCTTAATTCTTTATTGCAAGACACAAGATCCTTCAAGATCTAATCCAGGCTTATTTCTCCAGTGAATCTTCTGCCACGTTCCATAAGAAACTCTGTGCTCCAGAGCTGCTGAGCTGTTTTCATTTCTCTTTATATCCCATGTTCTCTTCTGCTTCCATTAAGGAATTTCCTGTCCCCCTTGATTTATTCAATCTGCTCAAATCCACTTAAAATAATGAAAGGATTGTTTGATCGCGTTTTAAAACATGGAAATAGCAACATGTATTTACTGTAAAAACTTTAAACATTATAAGGTGATAGATTCCCCAGTTATATTTTCTAGGGGCAACCACTATTAACCACTTCTTGAGTATCTTATCCAGGCATTCTTATTTGCGTATACAATTATGTATGTTTATATTGTCCCTTTATTTAAAAATGGCAGAATGTCATAGACGTTGTGCTTCCTCTTTATGGGAGATTGTGGTCAGAGAATTTTTGGATTTTTCAGAGAGCATTTCAAGGAATACTTTCAGATGTAAAATGGGGCGATGCAAGTTGCCTAGATGAAGTGAGGAAAGAAGTCATTATTATTAAGAGGTGGAAGAAATGGGAGGCCACAGTGGCACCAGAACTAGCATGGTAAATGTTTAATTTATCCATCAAGATGGCAGAGATGGAATGAAATGGGTGATCATAAATCAGATGATATAAGCTAATATCGGCTTTACTAAAGTCTCATGAGAGGTGCTAAGGTCTATATGTTAATATCTTGTCTTAGTTATAGACATCCTGCATTAATAGAGGAGACTATAATTATGCATAGTATAACTATATCTAAAATGGAGTGGATTTAGGACATTGCCGTAGAAGTCAGTGCCAATCTGTGTTCTGGTGGCAAAATAATGGTCCCCAGAGAGTCCACATCCTAAGTCCAGGAACCTGTGAATGTTTTACCTTATATGATATAAGATGTGATTCAGGGTTTAAAGATGGGGAGAATATCCTGGATTATCAGGGTGGGCCCAGTGTAACCACAAGGGTCCTTAAAAGTGGAAGAGGGAGGCAGAAAGAGCTTTGACTACATAAAAATCAGAGTGATGCCATGTGAGAAGGCCAACTCATCTTTGCCAGCTTTGAAGATGTAGGAAGAGACCACAACCAAGGAATGTAGGCAGCCTCTAGAAACTGGGAGAGGTAAGGACACGGATTTTCCCCTAGAAGGAATGCAGCCCTGCTAAACCTTTATTTTAGCCCAGTGAGACCCATTTCAGACTTCTGACCTCCAGAACTCTAAGATAATAAATTTGTGTTCTCGAAGCCACTCAGTTTGTGGTGACTTGTTACAGCAGCAATAGAAAACTCATATAAATGTTCTTCAAGTCTGGGAGCTACCTTGCTAGCTCAGACTTTGGTGTTTAGGTTCATTAATAAATAAAATAATTAATAATTAATAAATAAATCTGAGCTAAAATTGAGGAAAATCCTTGGATCCCTAAGGAATCAAGATTCTTCTGCAGGTTTCGGGTGTGGACATTTAGCAGATTAAAAAATATGACTGTGGCTTGAGTGTCCTTATGGGGAGAAGTTTATGATTAAATCATATTCTAAAGATATTACATTTCAAACTTGTGTAGGCTTTCATAAGAACCTGAGTACAGACAGCTCACTAGCTGTCTCTACATCTTTTTGAAAAAATGAAAGGTCTTAATTTTCTGATAGTTATTGTAGGAGCGGCAAAACTTTATCTCTACCCTCTTACAGTCTTCAGCTGGGCCTGAGAATTAAATTGTCATAAAACAAATTAACAGGAGAGAAGCATATAGATTTATTTAAGTTTTGCGTGACACAAGAGCCCAGTAAGGAAATGAGCACCCAAAGAAGCGGCAAACGCTAAGCGCTTATATACTAGGTTGAACAGGAGAAGCAATTGTGGAAAAGTAACTAATATTTGTAGGGAGACCAAAGGAAGATAAAAGCTATTTAACAAGGTCTGTTTGTACAGAATTATCTCAGCTTCAACTCCCCATCTCTGGTGATAAAAATGTTTCTTTTCTCCTGGTATAGAAAAGGCGTCTGTCATATAGGAGTGTTGTCTACTGATTTTAGGGGAAAAAGGAAAAGTCAGATCACTTTGCTTGTACCTGTTGTTTTCAAGTGCCTTTGGCTCAAAACAATCTTGTGTCAAAGTGGCTTTATTTGGGGTGCATATTCTGTCATCCTTCGTTATTCGGAGTAGGTGAAATGAGAGACACCCTGAAAACATTTAGTAACAAAGCAGAACTAACCGCACAATTTCGTGACCTCTCCATTTGCTGGCACTAATGAAAAACATTCAAAAGTTATGAATCTTATGTATCTGCCTTCATTTCCCTCAAATTTGCAAACTAGCTCAGACAGAAGCCTTGGTACATAGTAGATTACTCATTTTTAAACCTTTTAAATATTATTTCTAATTAAGTATCAGTATCATTTCATAGACAGTACCATGAAAAATGTTATGGGAAAGGTTAAGAAACTAGATCTAAATATGAGTTTTTAAAAAAAGCATTTTAAAAAATGTGGTATATATAGATGAGATCTGGTTATATTTATTGCTAAAGAATAGTGATAAGGAAATTAAAATACATTCTCAAAACTTTTTTGACTTTTGTGATTTTTCAAACACTTTAGACCTTTACAATTTGCATATTTTCTGAACTGTTATTATATTATGATAAATAGGGATTATCATATATTTTCAGATAATGTTTTCTTAACAATTCAACTTTTATTTGTAACTCTTCCATTTATTTTAATTACTAGCACAGTGTGCAACATTTATTAATCAGCAGAGCCTTTTTAAGTTAAAATACGAAATTAGCTAACCCCATTAACACAGAATACTCCAAACAAGCTGTAACAGGAGAAGTAGTTACTGTGCAAATCGTATTATACATGCGGGTGCTCTGGGGCACAGTTAAGCGTGATTACCCTCTTTTGATCCAGTATTCCTCTGCCTCTCCCAGCTAATTTCCAGTGGAAATTTACAAAGCACTGCCTTCATTTTTTCCAGCTTAATTTTTCTAATGAAGTTCTGGTACTTTATAACACTGGGGATACAGATAATAAGCCTGTGTATAATTAAGAAGTTCTAGAATTTGTCTACAAAAGAGCCCTTTATTACTTTGGCTGTATAGTGAGAACTGTGCTCTCTTTTTGTTCGCTGTTTCCAGGGGAAAAAAATATGGTTTTTTAAATAAATGACCACAGAATATTAGAATTGTGTCCTTACAGACATCTAAGTATAACGAAGTTTAAGATTTATAGCATCAACATAATGATGATTATTGGGAAAACTTTTTATGATAGTCCAAGAATATTACGTACAATTTTTGGCGTATGCAATTGGACAAGTCATAAAAAGATACTTTTACTCTTTTTAGTTAGATTTTATCATATTCAAAGCACTCTTCCTAATACAATGCCTGGCATATGCTAAGTAAAGTTTTGCCAATTGACTTTCGGTAAATTTATGAGAAATCAAATTTCTTTTGTGAGAGAAAGTCATTTTGCGCCATATTTATGTTCTTATTTTGGTATGACATTTATACATCCCAGATTTTCCTGTCTTAATTTAAAGTTCAGAAGTGGGTTGAGGTCAGAAGAGATGTAAGTGTGGCACAAGGTGTGGCCTGGATGAAGCCAACTTTGTGTGAAAAAGGGCACACCTCCTGGGGGTTTCAGTTTGCCTTCTGAGGCATCTTGTAAAGCTTTGTTCACAGCTTTGGTACCTCATGCAAAGTGGGAGAAATGAGATGGAAAGTGTAGGTGGAACCAGGGCGTAAAGGACCATGTGCACCATGATAAAGTATTTGGACTTCACCATATAAAAGACACTGTGAAACCATCAGTATTTGAATCACTGGAGGGAAAGGGTCGGACAGCTCAGAAATATCACTTTACTAGCTATGTCCATGGTTAAGAAACAGGAGTCACTGGTGACAGAGACCAATTAGGGGACAATTGGTCATAGTCCAGTTCATAGATAAGAGGACTTGCAAGAGAACAAGGACATTGTTAGTAGGGGAGAAGAGAAAGGTTGACAAACACCTTTATAGGTTGAATCCTATAAACGCTAAACCTAATTTAGGGGATAACCTGATATAGTGTGGATGGTGTGGTCAGGAGCACAGATGTATTTGAGATCACTGTCTTAGAGCTTTCTTAGTTGCAAAAAACAAAGATCCGTTCAAGGTAACTCAAGAAGTTAAGGGTGTGTTTGAAAAGATACATCGAGGAATCTTATAGAATCATGAGGAACCAAAGGAAAACTAGACTAAGGTGACTCTCTTGGGGGCTGCAGGGGTATGGTTTTCTCCTTTTAGTGGCAGCTCTGCTTTTCTCTGCATTTCTGCTGCTTCTCTTTTTCTGCTGACTAATAAATCTTTCCTATAAATCTTCAGCTTGCCCTTAGTTATCATGGCCACTCCAGGCCTGATTCAGTATAAGCTTCCAGCTCTAGAGCCCATGGTTAATTCTGCATTTTGGTTCAAATTCCTGAAAGATAACCTGTTTTGCTCAGTTTGTATTATCTCCCCACACAAGTCATAGGCTTGGAATACAATACATGTTTAATATGTGTTAAATTAGTGGATATGCAGATTAATATATGACTATACCACAACTGTGGTCTTGGCAAGGGTGTGTCACATTGTATCAAGTACAGAGAGTAGGGCCATAAGCAAGGGTTTCTTCAGATTGAGGAGCGCCAAGGTAGGGGGTCCTTTAGTGCCTTGACTTCATGGTTTCTCACTGAGTTGACCTGCTAGATGGTGATGTCTTTACTTAACTAAGAAAAATGCTTAAGAAGAATTATTGGCTTGATAGGATGGTGATTTGAGATAGAAATTCAATTTGGAGGCAACTGTCTTTGAGGCTCCCATTGTGTAGCTAGATAGATATTCCTAGTGAGCATTTGAAAATACCGGTCTTGAGTTAAGGAAAAACATTGTGTATAGAGATAAAGATGTAGAAATCATCACTGTAGAGGTGATGGTTAAAAGCTTGCTGATGGAAGAATCTCCCGGGGGGAAACTAGAGAGAGAGAAGATTAAGTACAGATTCCTGCGAGTTGCTTTAATGTTAGGGCGGTGGTTCTTAATTAGGTTGCTTATCTGCATCACCTCGAGGTTTAAAATTGTATACATTTGCATTCCTGAGTCTCAATCACAGATATTTTGATTCAGTAGGCATGTGTATTTGAAGTACATGCCCAGGTGATTCTAATGCACAGTTCTGGTTAAGATAAGAGTCATTAATTCAAGATATTGGCAGAAAATGATGAGTCAGTCAAGAAACTGAGAAAGCTAGGAAGAGTGTCAGGAGGTATGGTGCAAATCAGAGGAAAAGAGAATTCGCCACAAGGACTGGATGAGTTCAAGATGAATGCAGACTAAAAAGCTTTCAGATTTGGTTGTTGATTTTTTTTGCTTTCTTCTTTAACTATCACCTAGTTCTTCTTTCTCCCATGTTCTTGAGGATATCATAAAAAAGCTTGTCAAATTCTTTGCCAAACTTCAGATATACTGTGTCTAAAATTTTAGTCTTATCTGTGGTGATATATATGTCTATATGTATATAAGTCTCTCTCTCTTTATATATATATGTATATATACACACAAATTAAAATATTAAGATATTTTAAATTTGTATTTTAAATATTTGTATTTAATTTTAAAATTTAAAATATTAAAATATAGACATATTAAAATGTTAAAATGCACTGAATCAGTATCATATATATGACTATGTCATATATATGTCACACTTTTCTAGAATTTTATTTTACTATTCCATTTTAGAATCTTGTGGAAAATTAACATCAAATTAAACCACCGATATGTTATAGAATCTATATTCTTCTGCTTTTAAAGTCATTTTGTACATCTTTGGCACATTCACAATTTCTTAAGAATAACTAATGGTGATTTGGTGATTTCATCCAAAGGTCTGCTCAGTAACTTGAGATATAATACATTTTGGTTAGAGACCTTGAAGTCATTGACAGAGCCAGATGCTCACTTATAAATTCTAAAGTAGAGGTTGCAAGCTAGTAGCTTCTGAGTTGCATACAGCCTCCAGCTATGTTATATTTGGATCCTACAATTTTCTAAAAATTACATTAATTGAAAAGTAATTTAAAATGGCAATTAAATCTTTTAAAAATCCAGATTTTCCAGCTTCTAATGCAAATTAGGACCCACAGTAGGCCCACAGTGTCACATGGCATGAATTGAAGCTGGCAGTCTTAGCTCTACATCTGACTCATTTGCATTACCTGGCCCTTCTAGACGCAGAAATTGGAGATCCCTGTTCTAGATGATAAGTTCCTCAAGAACAGAGCCCGTGACTTATGCAGTACACTTAGCACAGTGCTTGACAAACGGTAGGTGCTAATTTTTCTTACAGTTTGAGTTTGAGCTTGAACTAAGTCCGTTTACTTTGTCCTAATCTAGCTGATCATCAAAATCATTCTCATTGAAAGAACAATCAAGCAAAAGAAAATGAGTTCGATTGTGGTTTCTCCTTGATCTTCGTGAACATTACCCTAGCAGTCCCACTAACAGGCTGGCCTTTTTTCTTTTTCTCACTCTCAAGAGCAGTTTCCAAACTGTATCTCTTGACACACTAGTCTGGAAGATGTTATTGAGTTTTCTATCAAGTAAATTTGGGAAAAATTATATTTCAAACAGTTACACTTTCTTTCTATGTAGTATTATGTTATTTTTTGTGGTATTATAGGGCTTCTCATTTAAGGCTTCTCAGTCTTAAAGGTAGTCATATTTAATGTGAACTTCAAAGAGGGGACATATAATATATAGCATATTGCAAACTTATTCACTCATTCATTCAAGAAATATTATTGCATGCCTAATATGTGCCAGGCACTGTATTAGGCATTGGTGATGGAGCAATGAATGAGGTAGACAGAAGTCTCCTGGTTCATAGATCTGAGGTCGAGTTGGCCATGGAATGCCTTTATCCACAGCCCATAGTGTGGAATATGGTGCTCTGGAATGTAACTCAGCAAAGAACATTTGATTTTCCTTAGCGTGTTTTCTTGTCAGTTTCGGCATATTTTCTTAGACCTTGTTAACAGTGATTTGTACAAGTATTTCCCACAGCCTTCTTTTCCTCCTTAATTATATATTCTTTATATCAATTATGCAAGTCCTTAAAATATCTGAGCTCATCATTTTTAGCCATTTTGGCAGTGTTGTTAGTTTAAAACATTTAGTGTTGTAAATGGCCTAACAGAAGAGCCTGTGGGAATGTTATTTGGCTGGGGCATTTAAAACTAGTATCTTTTAGCAGAGACTTTTTCAAAAGTTTTTTGCAACCAGCTAAAGAAAAGTAAGGTCAACTCTGCAAAATATTTATCAGAAAGTTGTTGCAGAGATATAATGAAATTACTGAGTCTGCATGCCTTGAGATGGTTAATAATAATAATGTATCCAGGGAATTCTATTCCTCTTAAGGTAAGAAAAAGCTGAGGAAGAGGGCAAGATATGTCTTCCCATTTAAATTTAGAAGCTTGCAATATAAGCTCACTGTCTAGTCAAAGAGATAGTCTTGACATTTGCATTCTTTATGTTTAACTATTACATTTCTATGTCCACCCTGGGGCAGAGAGCTGTTATTGATACTGCTGCTTAAACATTTTGTGAGTTTTAAATTTCTGCTATGAACTCTACTCTACATAGAAAATATTTTATATATTAGACACTTATAGCTATGGTTGCATTAAAATCTCAGTGAAAGCTCCCTTCATCCACAGATGACGTCTAATTCATTTACTATTTTCTATATTATAATAATGATTAAAATATTAAAGTCTAATAGAATAACTTTTGAGTGGGTGTATTTTTATGATGACACAAAAATTATTTGTTGTTTGTTGGTTGGTTTATTAGGTTAAATCAACTTGCTTGGTTCATATTTACTCCTTTAATCCTTTCATCAGCTCTTGCCAAACTTTTATACCGAGATGTCTTTGCTTGTCAGATTAAGTTTTGTAGGCCAGAGGGAACTCTCTTCTCATAATTGGCCCATAGTGGGCTTTTTCCCTCCTATTCTTTCTTTACCTCCAATTAAATGACTATTCTATTTTGAACATTAGAAAGCTCTTAACCCTTGCTTCTCCTTTTGCAAATATTTTAGTTTTACCTTTTGAGCAAAGATCCTGGGAGGAATCCTAGCACCCACTCCGGTGTCCCCATTAGGGAGTGTCTGTCCCACTACTGTTGTCAATGGTTGGCGTGAGAGGGGCTGCTCCTGGACGAAGATCTTTATTAATGCTGTATAATGTCCTACACTTTATAGAAAAGAAAATGTAATGTAATGAGATGATAGCATAGCAAATAAGGTCTTATGAACTTTACTGTCTCTAATATTTGAGTAATTGAACTCAATTGTTCAAGTAGTAGTTTACCTCTAACTATCTTAAGAGTGATTCTAAGATGCTATTGTGTCTTAACCATGCACTGCCAAGGGAATAAATGGCCAAAGAATCTCTTTGAAAATTAATTAGTTTTATCCATGTACTAAACAGAGTGGGAATCATGACAATTATTTTTTCTTATAGCAATGATGGTTTTCTGCTATAACAGTTTATAGCAATTTTCTGCTATAACAGTTTTCTTATGGCACAACCATAGAATATGATCAGAAGATTAAATCATTTTAGACCCAACCTGAAATGATGGAAATGTATTTATTTTTGTTTTCTTTCCCCACATGAAAGAGTGAATGTATTGGTAGTCACTTAGTATGTCAGAATCCTGTATTTGTTTAGTAATTCATAAATAAGAAAAGAATCTCTTCCAATAAAAGGTGGAAAATGTCAAGTAAGTCTTGGTATCAAAGGATCACAAGGCATGTGATTTAGCAACACAGTTTGCAGAAATGAATGTGACAATGAGCCATCCTTCCTTGATCCCCAGTAGTATTACCCTAAGTAATGCTGTGGTCAGGTCTGCTCCTCACGGAGAGCATCAGCTTAGGGCCCAAGTGATGGCCACAGAGTTTGGCAGTAGCATCTGTGAGAAAGGAGAATGTAACCGGGATAAGATTCCCTCGAGATGTTAAGTAAGATGAGAAGACTGCTTAAGCTTAGCCTGTCCTGATGGGAGCCAGTATAAGCACCTTATGAAGACCATTCTTCCTGTTTTCCAGCAAATTAGCTACATAATTATCAGACCCCACAGGTGTGTCCCAAACTTTTTCGTCTTATCATCTAATCATACTGGGCCCTTACTTGTGTCCTCTTCCTCCATTTCCCCATCCGTCTAGTGAAGTCTAACCCAGCTCAGGTTAGATCTTGTCCCCAGTGCTCTCTGTTCTCATACTCTTTGTTTTACCTCTATCATGAAGCTTTCCTTTTTCCCCCCTTTATATTATTATAGTGACTCGTCTTTTTCCTTTTTTAGATTTTAAGGGTCTTAGGGGAGGCATCTGCTCATTCACCTTTTTATACCCGTAGTGTCTAAGTATGATGTGTTGAACGCAGTTATTTAAGGCATATCTGGTGGGTTGAATTAACTATGAATCAAGTCATCCAGCGTTTATTATCTACCTACAGTTTCCTTATCTGATACAGGCTGAGCAGTCAGTACCCATCTCAGTATTGTAAGGAGCTGCCTCTAGGGGAAGCTTCAGGCTCTCTTTGCCTCCCCTGCCCTCTCTTTTTCCCTCCCATCCGTTCTACCCCATCAACTCCAGGAGGAGGAGTGCTGTGGTGATCCGTCCCACATGGGGCCATGTTCCAGTGAGGTTTCCTTCTCTCCAGTTTCTCTTGACCTCTCAGGATTTGCTCCCACTGGGGAGAATCCGAGCCTGTCCCTCCTTTTCCATTCTTTGACCAATGGTTAGAGAGTAAGGCTCTTCTCCCTGGAGGTACTTCTACGTTGTCATATGTCTGCTTTTGCTAGCTGTCAAGACTCTGAGGTCAAGTCAAAGACTAGTTCCTACCTTAGAAAGTGTTGGCTTACACAAACTGCTATCAATTTTGGAACAAACTTGCTCTGGTTGGGTGTTTCTTCTGCCTTTATCCTAGGCAAAAAGACTTATTTGGATGCTCTTGCATAGCCCATTGGAACATTTATTGCAGCCTGGAACCAAATTCCTAACTGGTAATAAAGTGTCCCTTTTTCCTGCTTTGTGCTTAATGCATACATTTCACTAGGAGCCCTTTAACGGAGAAAGACTGATCTAGAATATATTTGGTGTTGGAGACCAATTCCATAAGCATGTATCTTGATATCTATAAATTGTTACCACCACGTGCATTTTAAGATGATTTACCTAAGCCAGAATCCATTGTGGCTTGGAATAACTACCTTCTCAGGCAGTCAAAATTTGTATATGTAAAAATAAAGAAAAGTATTCTGTGGTATATTACTCTACATTTTCTCCTTGAACAATTCTCTCCACCATAATGTTCATGATCTGTTCTCTTTCTTTCATAAAGAACCCAATTTTCTAGCTATGTTGAACCCCTTTCAGTTCCTTCAGCATTCCTTTTTATGCTCCAACTCACCTGCCTATTTTGTATATGTTGTTTCTTCTGTCTAAACTAGCCTGCACCAGCTTCTTAAACTTGACTAACTCTACTAGTTCTTCAATCCTCCGCTCTGGCTTATAAGGTCTGGGGCGATAACTTTTTCAGGCCCCACCCCCCAAACTCTGCCAATAACTCCCCACGCTGTGTGCATATACATATGCATATTACAAACACATATGCATATACAAACATAAACCTTCCTTTGCACCTTAATTGACTCTTGTGTGTATATCATCCCCAAACTTAATACGTCCTACTGTGTTGTCTCATTCTCCACTCTCTACTGTAAGATGAATACCTTTGAAGTATACTGCATCTTCCATCATTACATCCCGGTGTTTTTCAAAGTGCTTAGTATATAAAAGCATTTCATTTAATGTTTGCTTAACGAATGATGTTGACATAGAGAAATCCATGTAAGCTGGAGTGGGACAATTAGGTTGCTTAGGAAAGCTGGGTGTTAAGCTGGATTTTGAAAGATGAGAAGTATATGGGTCAGCATTTCAGGAAGAGGAGCACGGATGAAGGCAGAGGTAGGATGGAAAGACAGACAGAAAGACAGACAGGAGAATGGCATCAATGGAAAGAGTGGTAGGAGACTGAACAGACCCAGTCCATTTTAAAAAGCCTGACAGCTGGGCTGAAGAATATAGGCTTGAATCAATAGGCAATAGGAGTTCATAATTTGTAGATTTGAATTATCCTGCAGTGAAATAAATGGGTTGTAGGAAAACCTAGAATTATGAGTGACAATACTAGAACTATAAAGAAGGGGGAAAAATGAGAGTTATAAGGAAAAAAATAAGTGTAATTCATTAGTCTTCTTATGTGGAAAATAATATTAAGTATATTAATACTCAAAGTGTAAAGACTTCATGATACATTTGCAATGGACTCATTTTCCCTGAAGCTGACTATTTAAAATTTTTGCTTCCTGAAACCTCTACAAATTTTTCTCTCACTGCCCAGACATTCAGGTAATGACTTGCTTGTATATGTGACTATATCTCCATATTGTATTTAAGAAGAAGAATTTCTGCCAGATCTGTATCTTTGATGAGATTGTAAAAAATAAGAGGGCAACTCGTGTCTTCTTTAATATGGTATTCAGTGAATTGAAAAGTACTCCCTGCAAGCATAAAGTATATCTGACTAAATATTTAAAACAGGTAAAAATAACATTTTTAAAAGCAATTGATTATTATCTGTAAGTTTGATTATAAACCGAATTTATTTTTAGGGTTTTCATAGATATTTGTACTTTTATAGAGCAAACCCCATTTGAGAATTAAATAATTACTTCCTAATTTGAAGATATATATTTGAACGTTATAAAACATCTAAATATTTTTGAAAAAATATATATGCACATACATACATACACTTAAGAAGATGCATACATGTTGCTTTTATGAAACATTATGGCTAAATGAAAATTAATTCATGTACAAGGAGATACCTAGTCTTTCAGCATTGTCTTCTCAGCCATCCATTCCCTTGAGAAAGCAAATTGCGTTCAGACACAAAAGAAAAATGTACTATTAAAATGCAATTCAGAAGTGATAAAAACTGGAAATGCAGCAGCCGCTCACAGCACCTCCTTTGTATACTCAGGGACATTGGGGCCACATTAATTTTTGTGTGTGTGATGTCCATCCCATGTGCAAATTAGCACAGGAAGGACCATAATCTGTCTTCTGTGAGAGCTCTTCTCCCAGGAGCATATGTCATACATGCTTGTGTAATTTTGTGTAATTCAAAGCTCTGTGTTCTGTTTATTTGTTTTTATTTTAGATAGTATTAGAGAATGTTTTCTTAGGAAATATATTAAAAAGGAGTTTATTAATAGACATTAAAAAGAAATTGTAGAGAGTTTTGAAAATTGATGAAATACTGCTTATCTTCAGCTTATTATTTTTTAAACAAATTTGTGAATGTAATGGCAAGAAACACAAATTTTCAATTGAATTGAGATTAAAAAAAAAAACCCTTCTCATCTTAATTAAATGAGATAATGGGGGCTGGGCCGGTGGCGCAGCAGTTAAGTTCTGACGTTCTGCTTTGGTGGCCCAGGGTTCATGGGTTCAGATTCTGGGTGTGGACATGACACCGGTTGTCAAGCCATGCTGTGGCAGGCATCCCACATATAAAGTAGAGGAAGATGGGCACGGATGTTAGCTCAGGGCTAGTCTTCCTCAGCAAAAAGAGGAGGATTGGTGGCAGATGTTAGCTCGGGGCTAATCTTCCTCAAAAAAAAAAAAAAGAAAAGAGATAATGTATGCAAAAATATTGGCATATGGTAAAGGCTCAATAAATTTGTTGAACCTCAACTTTATTTTTTCAAAGTCTGAATTTCAGAATATTTAATTTTGCTACAAATATTTTTTATTTTGCAGAGCTTGGTCTTTTTCTTGAAAGGTTCCCTTTATTTAAAACAGCATCTACCTCTAATTTCATTGATACTGTATTTCCATTGATTATATTAATTAAAAATTTCTGAAGTTTCCTCCTATTTTCTGCATTAGATCTGTTTCCTATATCTTTCATGTTTGGATTTGTGTCTTTCTTTAACGTTGGCAGTTTCCCCAACTGGTAATCCATTCTTAAATTCATATTGAAAAAGAGACTCTAAAAATGATATTAGTAACTGTATTTGTGTGAGAGAGTGGTTTTTTGACTGATAGACTTTGTTGCATGACAATGTGACATTTTAATTAAGAAATCCCCAAGTGTTGATATTTGAAGTCGTTTCTTTTGAGAAGATGCATTAGTCTTCTGAAGTATGTAAATCCAACAGCCAGCTCACTTAGAGATGAGCAAGGGAAGAGTTCGATGGGTAGATTTTGAATTAAAATCTATATATTCCATTTGGTGCCTCATTCTGGCCTTCTGCTGTGCCTGCTTTCCCTGAGCCCAGCGCTCTCTGGTGTAGTTTTCTGAGAATAGCCTCTTCTTATGGATGCATGGACTGGGCAAGGAACCTGGGGATCTGATTCCTCCTTGCGTAGACTTTTAATCTGTGTCCATCCCTCACTTTCACCCTCTACTGAAGCTTCTGTTCCTGAGCTTTTCCAGGGTTCTGCGGGACAGATTGCCTTAATTCTCTTTGGCCTCTCCCTCTTCTGGCACTTAGACTTCAGTTTTTGAATTTTCTATCTGCTTTCATCTGCCAAAAATTTGTTGGTATTTTCATCTGCTGTTTCTCCTCTTTTGTCCTCTTTCTTCTTGTGGGTTTATAACTTTTTTTATTCCTTTACTTTTATTTCAGAGGGTTTGGTGAGGGGTTTTAACAGTTCACCAGGTTATGCTACAAGCATATCACAATCTTAGCTGTTCTGGGAGAGTTTATATGGGTTTTCAAAGTTTGGTCTTTTATCTTGACCATAATAACACTTAAAAGTAACAATGATGATGATAATGATGATGAGAGCTACAGCAACAAGCTACTTCTATTTTAACTTCTACTTTCAGCACCCCCATTATTTACTGGACACTTGCTCTTTTCAGCCTCCATGTTAAGCTTTGCATATATTAAATTATTCATTCCTTAGAACAACCTTATACGAAGTAAAATCTTCCGGAGGTCAAGCAACTTGCATGAGAGAACACAGCTAGCAAGGACAAAAGTAAGAGTGAATACAGGTCTGGTTGACTCAAAACTTCCACTATTTACAACCTCTACCAAAAACGCCTCCATTATTTGGATGAGTTAAGATTTGAAGAAAACCCATTTCACTGAGAATTACGTATATTGGCCATCCTTTTCATTTGGGGATATCATTTTAAAATTAAGAACAGTTTTACTTACGTGATGAATTTTGAATTATTTGGCACCATTATTTAATAAATTTATTATTTAGCATTGTCTATATTTACGAAATATTTGAGACTCACAGAAATTCTGTGAAGAATGTTTGAGGATCTCTGTTTACAGAATAGGAAATGAAAAGCCATAGAAGTTAGCAACAGAGATCTTCGGTGGCAGAGGCTGAAGTGGAATCCAGGCATTCTGATTCCAAGCCGTGTGTCATTTTCACTATACTTTTCTACTTCCCTAAATTCTGATTTTTAAAAATCAAATGTCTCTGGAAATCAAATTAAGAATATCATCTAAATATTCTTTCAGGTTTTTGCCATTTTCTTCCTACCATAAAAATGAAAAATACGTCCCATCAATGCATTCTTCAAGCAAGTATGGTCCCAATTCTTATGGATGTCAGCGTTTCAGAGATGAAAATCCCAAGAAATGGATCTGTCCCAAGGTGAGTTGATGCAACATTTTAAAAAATCTTAATTCTTTTTAAAAGGCCAAAAATATGTGATTACAGCAAATATAAATATTCTCATTGCAATTAATACCTTTATGGTTACAAAACTATTTATAGCCATTTTATGCAAAGATGGTGCTGCTGACTTTTGTCAGTAAGAGATTTGTTTTAAGGGTTTTTTTTAGTGTTGTATTCTTATGTTTTATAGTTCAGCCACCCTGTGATCAATGACATGGATCATTAGCTTTGGCAGAGTCAACCAGGGTCAAGGCTTGAATGTGTGGCCACAGAATGGAGTTAAGCCAATACTCAGGTGTCAAGATCAGCGCTTGCTTGCTTTCTCTCAATCTCTGTGTGTACATAGATAGATAGATAGTAGATAGTTTTGTAGATCGATAGAAAGAGATAGAGATATATGTGATATCATATATATATATATATATATGATATAGAAAAGAAGAAAACGAATATTTCTTATCTGATTCCAAAATAATATTTGTTAGCACTCATAAAAATTTCCGAATTGGGGAAACACCAAGATGTCTTATACTATAGGAGGTGAAAAGGAAAGTTCTTACTCTGTGTTTAACCTACTCTCCAGCAGTTAGAAACTATAGCTTATTTATAGCAAAATGGCATAGGTAAAATGAAGTAGTAAGTGATTTTCTGGCAAGGGGTTGGGCCATGAGTTCCATGTCCTACCAAACCTGTTGGTTCTATTAATATTCTGTCAATGAGGATTTATTCATTTACACACACTCTCCTTCCAAAAGAATTTAAGGCACCTTACTAAAAGGCAAATACAATAAAGGTCATATTCCAGAAATAAAAATAAGCGGAAATGATCTTAGACAAGAAGAATGCCTATACTCACACACAAAAAAGGGAATTGTTACTATGGTGTAAATGGCTTAGGAATTTCAGCTTGTGAATGACAAAGATGAAGAGGAAAAGACAAGTTGTAGAGGGATTCTCATTGTTCAAGAGGAAGAATCACGTCAGACCCTTAAGAAAAATGAGATCTTTTTTTACTTTACCAAACTATAAGAAAAAATCTTTTTTTTTAAGGACATTGTAAATATAGAATTACCAAGGGTAAGTCATGCTGGAGAGTAACGTGGATACTTCAGAAAGTGCCTTTTTCTTTTGCAGCTACTAAGTCATCGTTAAAAAAAAAGTGGCCTTCTAAAACACTAAATAATAATTCCATTGGATAGGGGATATTTACAGCGAGCAGTTGGATCTGGTCCATTGATTGATGAACCTAGATGTTGGTGATGATGTTAGTTCATAAAAATCTACAGTAAAAGTATTCTAGGCATTTCTTTTTACCTAGTATTTAACCTTTCAGAATATAGGCTAAATATGATTCTTAAACTATTTATTTAACTTTGTATTTTAAATGTGCGTAATATGACCTACATCTCATTTTCTATTTGACATATACACATTTTTTGTTTGTATGCCTTCTCGCCATTCTGTTTAATTCAAGGAAGTGTTGTTTCTTTGAAATAGAAGTGACTTACCTAGGACAGTAAGCTACTTCAGAGTAAGAAAGATCTTTGTGTAAAAGCTTCTTTCCTAAAATAATACAGCACTTCTTGTTGGTCTTATAGAGCCCATTCACTGCATACATTCTGACATGTTCCAGGAATACACATTTATGTGACTGAAGTAAGCAGCTTCATGGAAACATAGGGACTTTTGGATACTCACTAAAAAGAAAAATAATTTATTTTGTTCTTTTGGAGGAGTCGTTCTCTGTCTCTGTATACTTTTAGAAAGTATACAGACAAAAAGTTATAGCAAATAATTGTTCTTGAAAATTAAGAGAGAAAAGTGTAGGTATTCTTTAAATCTTACTAAATCATTAATCCACTTAACCCTACACAAAGCCATGTAGAAAAATATTAAATGCAAATTTAAATTCCTCCCTACTTTCCTCCCTTCCTAGTTCTTTCTATCTTTCGATCTCTTCGAATAACCATATTAAACAAACGAATTATTCTTCTGTGTGGCTCATATCTGCACAATGTGGAAATAGTCATTCTATTGTTTATGCATAAAATCTTACGACTAATAAAAATAGTTTATATTTTGATTTGATGTTAAATGATTTGGATGAGACTTGTACCGTGTAAGTTGCTAAAATCATCTTATTTTTATTTTTATAAAACTTAGTTTCTTGATTATGGAGATTGGAGACCACACCTTATTCCTTATTACTGGATTAAGGATAGTTTTAGGGAGACTAGATTTGTTGAGTTCAAAATGTTAAGGAAGGAAAAGGCTGACATGGTTTTATGCTTCTGCTATGGGAAGATGGACTACTTATAATCGTTTAAATACACACAAGATTTAGTTGAATGCAATAGATTGATTTCAGTCAAGAAACAGCTCAATTAAGTATATTTGGTTCCTGTTCTACACCTTTCCCATCATTTTTTAAGATTGTCCACATGGAGAATTTTCTTTTTCTTCTATCATCTTTAAGCATGGGGGGTATAATTTTCAAATGATTTGTTACACAATTGTGTTAAAGGATATCAGTCTAGAGAATCAAATGTTAATAAAATACTCTTTCTCTAATCACATTCACATTATATCAATTAATATATCAAATGTTATTTAATATTTTTGTTTTATTTTTAATACTATTGATCTGAAGAACACTATACAAAGACATCACAAAGTCAGCAAATTGAGAGCAAATAATACCATATTTTCCTGAAAGTATGAAAATCAATCATGAAAAATAACATACATAGATTTTTTCTTAAAAGTATGGAAATCAATAATAAAATAACGTCCATATATATAACTTACTCATGTTTCTTTAATCTCTTTGTAAAATGCCCCAAGTTAAATTGTTAGATTCTAGGTCTGTCTTAAATCATCCAACTTTTTAAGTTCAGGTAAATACTTTCTATTTATAAATTCTTTATTGTGCTGATCTCAATATTTAAAATACAAATGAAATTAAATAAGCAGTATCTACCAGTCAGTAACTATTAATTTAATCTATTCGGGTAGGTCTAAAAGAGTTGGACAATAAAAAATTCAGTATACTATAAATATTCTTTTGATTGTCAAAACATTCACATATGTTCATATTTACTGAAGCACAAATGATAATCTAAGGCCTGTATCTGAATTAGAATGAGTATTCATATGCATGTTAAACAACTGATTTTCATAGAACCATTTCCTGTTCTCCTATGTTTGGAAAATTCAGGAAGAGACTTTTAAGATGGTTCATGTTGATAGAGCGTTTCCTCACATGCCTTATTAAAGGTGAATTACAATAGGAGAGCAGCCCTTTTTTGTTATTTTCATGTGCGTTTTGGTCCTAAACAGAATTTTATAAGCTACAAAGCATAAAAATATCTAGTACTCCAAAGAATTAATTTAGAGAACCTAAGCATATTGCACAGAACATAAAGTTGACCTTTACCGTCTACGGCTTTTGGAATGGAGTGGGATGTGGAACACATCATAGATTTAATGTGGCACATCGCTGTCTGCAGAAACTTGGGTGGGCCTGTGACTGCTTGCCCATTGCACCCGGTGATTGAATCTGCTGTCACCAGCATCCTGATAATAATGAACATTCAGCTTAACGACCGTGATTATGATTATCATAATTGATGTGCAAGTGCAGTGTGTGGGGATCATTACAGCTGAGCTGTACAGCAAAGCGACATGCCTCAGTTATGGAGAATTTTACTTTTATGCATTGATTGGGGTAAAATATGCCTTTCTATTTAAACAGACCGGCTTCACATAATTTTAAGAATCTTTCTGTACATGTTGATTGATGATTACGCACTTGCTGAAAAACAACCCCTTACAATTGTTTATTTTGTGTTGTTTCATTTCATTAGTAAATGTAAACAATTAAATAATTAGGTGTAATGGAGGGAAAATATTTTGCTTACGAGGATGGCCTTAGATAATCAAATATTCGGTTTAAGGGCATTTTTTTCTCTCTTTTCCACAATACACCAGGCATTGAAATGCTTCCATTTCCTCCCTGTGATTACCCTTGTATCAGTTTTTTGAGGTCAGTAGGCTTCAGGAAAATTATGAGTTTATATAATTTTTATTATAAATCCATAGATGCATTTGTCTATGCATATATTTATATATACTCTAGTTTATTATGCATTTTAGAAAATTGAACAGAGCCAAATATTGTTATATTATTAAAATAATATTTAACATATAGAACAGTTTAAATGTGTAATGTTAAGATGTATAAATTTACACTACCTTTGCTTTTTAATTGGATAGATCTATTATATTGTTTCTGATAAATTTATTATATTGTGAGTAATTTTCAATTATAGTTTTAAAAATGGCTTCAAAAGAGTTTCTGATTTGAATTTTAACTTGTGAATGAAAATAATAAATGCAGTGGTGTATCTAAGATTTTCAGTAGATTAGATCTGACCATATTAATCTGATTATTAACCTAAAGGCACAATTTGTCTTTGAGTCTAAAATATTTCATTTGGGTGATGAGCAAACATAATGGGACACATTTTTATAAAGCACAGAAAGCCATTTAAAACAACTTTTATTTTGTAACTGCAATACAGTCTGAGATTGAGCAATCGCTCCATCAGATTATTAATAACTGTACAGCTCTTAAGAGACTCTGGCATACGTTCCCTTCTGAGGTCTGTAAGATTTACATTACCCCAGGTAAGCAGCTTGCCCTAGATGAGCAGCTGCCCACTCTGGTGTAGGACAGAATCTGTTTGACAGTGAGAGGCTTTATAGCTTGCCTATAAAATTTTCCTTCTGAAAGTTTTTAGTCTCAATGTGATTCTTGAACTTTGTGAAGAGTTCCTCTGGAAGTTTGGCTCTAAATATTCAACATATACTGGTCTTCTCTGCCTTATTGCTAATCTACAATAACAAGAGTTAAATTCTTCATCTGACAAAGATCTAGGATTATGTTAGCTGCGCTTCTCTGCAATTTAAACTGTAAATGTTAATTTTTTTAAAAACAAGTGCCTCAACTTACGTTTTTGTCCTTGTTGTTGGAAACGGGGTTAACATATCAGTGAGAATTTTAGGCCTCCAGACCTGTTTATTACCCTTATCCTCAGATATAGGATCATAACTTTATTTTCTTTCTCTGACCTCCTGGTGATAACTTGATCTGATTTGGCAAAAGAGGAGATTTACCGGAATCAAGAGCCCAGAATGACTAGAAATATAATTAGGAAATAGACTTCGTGTGTTAGAAAGAGACTGACTTTGATCTTAGGAATCATGAAAGCATTTGAAGCATTACATGAACACAAGAGTTAGCGTTAACAGCACTTATGCAAGTGTCATTTTGACCATGTTTGGAGGTTTCGTATGGAGAAGTCAAAGGGATGTTTCTATGTCCTTCTAGGCACTATCAACCCACTTCACGGTAATGTTTGAGCTCTCCCACTTCAGCGAACATTCTTACACGTATATCTTTGCCCTAATGAATTCCCGAAAGTGAAATTTCTGAGTCAGGGCTGCGATGATTAGTTTTATGTGTCAACTTGACGAGGCATTAGTACCATTATTTAATCAAACGCTAATCTAGGTGACGCTGTGAAGGTATTTTGCAGATGTTGCTAACATCTACAATCAGTTGACTTTAAATAAAGGAGATTACCTTTGATAATGTAGGTGGGCCTCAGCCAATCAGTTGAAGGCCTTAAGAGCAAAAATTGAGGTTTCCTGGAGAAAAAATTCTGCCTCAAGACCGTGACTCAGCTCCTGCCTGAGGTTTCAGCCTGCCAGGCTGCCCTACAGATTTTTAACTTGCCAGTTTCCACAATTGCATGAGCTAATTCCTTAAAACAAATCTATCTATCTATGTATCTATCTATCTATCTATCTATCCAGTCTATCATCTTTGGTTCTCTTTCTCTGGAGAACCAGGGCTGATGTAAACGGCTAGCATATTTTTTTTCTAATTTTTTCCAGGTTTATTGACATATAATTGATGCATAATATTGTATAAGTTTAAGGTGTACAATGTGACGATTTATGTGCACAAAATGATTATCACAGTAAGGTTAATTATACATCCATCATCTCACATAGTTACCTTTTTTTTGTGATAAGAAAGTTTAAGATATACTCTCTTAGCGGTTTTAGATCTGCAGAACTTATGCATCTTACAACTGAAATTTATACCCTTTGACCAATACGCCCCCGTTTCCCCCACCCCTAGTCCCTGGTAGTCACCAATCTACTCTTTGTTTCTATGAGTTTGACTTTTTTAGGTTCCACATGTAAGTGAAATGATATAGTATTGGTCTTTCTCTATCTGACTTATTTCACTTAGCGTTTTGCCCTCAAGGTTCATCTGTGTTGTCTCAAATGGCAGAATTTCCTTCTTTCTTATGGCTGAATGATATTCCATTGTATGGATGTGTGTGTGTGTGTGTGTGTATCACATTTTCTTTATCCATTCATCCTTCAGTGGACTGTCGTGTTATTTCCATGTGCTGACTATTGTGAATAATGCTGCAGTGAACATGGGGGCGCATACATCTCCTCAAAATAGTGATTTCATCTCCTTTGGATACATCTCCAGAAGTGGGATTGCTGAGTCATATGGTAGTTCTATTTTTAATTTTTTGGGGAACTTTCATACTATTTTCCTTAATAGCTGTACCAATTTACTTCCTGCCAACAGTGCCCAAGGGTTCCCTTTTACCACATCCTTACCAGCACTTGTTATCTTTGTCTTTTTGATAACAGGCTAGCACATTATTAAGACTTTTCTTATATATTGTTATTTGTTGTTTAATTGCCCTAAAGAAAATGTACATCTTATTTGTTATATGTGTTACCCTTCATATCATCAGCATTAGTTATCATCAGTATTCATTTAAAAAGATGTTCTTAGATGTTTAGTCTTAGATCAGCTAAAATTTTGTTTGCTATTGTGTAAATTTATAGATTAATTTGTGGGGAATTGACTTTCAATATTTTTGAGCCTTAGCATTCCACAACATGCTTCATCCCTCAATTTATTAGTCTTTAAAATTGACCTCTCAGAGAGTTCTGTATTGATTAAATATATTCCTAGTTATTTTATATTTGTATTGCTATTGTGAATAGGATTTTCTTTCCTCATCTTGCTTAAATTATTTTTGATTTATAAGAAAACTACAGATTTAGAATGCTATGTCTGAATGATCACCTTACGAATTTTCCTGCTAATTCTAATGGTTGGGTTTACCAGGTAGACAGTTATATATTGTCTGCAAATATTTGTACTTCTATCTTAGACTTTATAATCTTTCTACTTCATTTCTTAGCTTGTCTTGTCACATTGACTAGCACTTAGAGAATGATGATAAATATTAAATATTAATGATGAAAGTGGGCATCCTTGATTTTTTCTGGACATAATATTGGCTATTGGATATATAGTACATACACACACACACACTATTGTAATCACCTAACAGTGTTATATATACATATAAATATATATTTAAAAATTGTATTGAAATTTTTAGGAACTACTACCTTTTAAAATGAGAATATTGAGGAACCAGTCTGGTGGTGTAATGGTTAAGTTTGCACGCTCTGCTTCGGTGGATGGGGTTTCGTGGGTTCAGATCCTGGGTGCAGACCTACTTACTGCTCCTCAAGCCACGTGGTGGTGGCATCCCACATACAAGAAAGAGGAAGATTGGCACAGATGTTAGCTTAGGGCCCATCTTCCTCACCCCAAAAAATAAAAAAAAGAGAATATTGAATTTTATCAAATAATTACTCAGCATCTGAAAGATCAATATAGAGTTCTTCTCCTTTAAAAGATCAGTATGGAATTTTTCTCCATTAAAATAATACAGTACATCAATATATGCCCTAATATTCAACCATCCTCAGATTCTTGGTATAAACCTTGTCTGGTTATGAAGTGCTGTTCTCTCAACAAGATGCTAAAATCTATCTTATTTTTATACATATTATAGATGAAATATATATGTAATTTTCTCATAACTTAGCTATTTTCTTCTGCTTCTACTTCCTTTGGGTTCAGCTACTGAATTGGTCTTACAGGAAGTTGGACTTAATCATTGAAAAACAATGAGTACTTTGACATGGAAATCTTATAAAAGTTGTATTTTAGTGAAATAACTCAAATGTATTTTAAGAAAGTTAAAAGATAATGAACTGGAGGATATTTCGTAAGTGTAGTCTCTCATTTCTCTCCTGTTTTCTCATAGATGACTTTCAGATAGTGATGATGGTGTGTGTACGTCCAGAGTAATATCCTCCACCTAATGGGAACATCCCAAACCTACTTTAACCCCAACCATGTTACCCTGAAATCCAGTATAATTTACCTCTGGTTTCAAAAACTACCTTTAAATGAGCTATGTTACCTGGGTCTAACGTATTTGTTCTAGGTGTGATTTTCTACTCTACCATTGGCCTTGTGTTGCTATGTGTCCATAGGTTGATAACTAGAAATCACACATGTATAGTTGGCAGGAAGGCACAATTATTTGTCTCCAACTTTACACAGCATTTTATGTCACTATACTTCAACTTCCCATTTATCCTTGTATTATTGGCTGATCGTCGTCTTAATTTTAGCATCCTGTGCAGCCCTCATGCCTTACTCCCATCCAAGAAAGGGGATCTCAAACAATTAAACTGACTGTATTGTGTTATTTTCTTAAATTACATTTTATTTAATTACATTATAGTAATAATTCATTATAATTTTAGAAAATTTAGAAAATAGAGAAGGACAAAAAGAAAATAAAACCGCCTGTAATTCATTGCTAACATTTTGTTATTTATTCTTGCAGTCCTATTTCTATCTGACTTTTATGCTTATTACCCCACAGAGCCACATACAGAAACTGAGATTGTACTTAATATAGGTTTTTGTAGCCCTTTTTATTCACTTCCCATTCTTGGACATCATAATTTGCCTGGAGGATCTGAATATTTTTTCTTTGTCTTTTAAAAACAAACAGTTTGACTAGGATATGCCTTTAGTAGGATATGAGTTTATCATTCTAGGTTCATTTTCTCAGGTACATGGTGGACCCTTTCAATATATCCATTTAGGCTTCCTCTTATTTAAAATCTAAGAAATTGTCCTTAGTTTACAGTTTTAAATATTCTTTTTCATTGTTTTGTTTTTCATCTCAGTGATTCTCATTATATTTAATGTTGGATCTTCTTTGCCTTTCTTCCATTTGAATTAATCTCTCTCTCTGACCCCATTTTCTTATTTATCTCATTTTCCTTTGCTTGGCTGTTTTTCTGTCTTCTTTTAATGAGCTTTATTAAATTTTCATTCAAATCTATTTTCCTTGGGACAAGGATAATTTTTCTTCATATCTAATATGGTTTTGTCTTTTTCTTTAGTTTCCTTGCTGAGTTCAAATCTCTTGCTGCATATTTCTGTTTTTTGGTTCATTTCTGTTGCCAGTTTGTGAACTTACGATTCTAGGTTTTTAAAAATATAGCTTCTAGTTCTTATTTGAGGATATTTAATTCAAGTTGGAATGTTTCAGGAATACTAATTAGCTGAAATGTTTAGATTCTTATTTTGTTTTCTTTTTGCAGTGACATTTTATGGGGTTCTCATTTTTTTATTCTCTTGCATTTTATGGACAGAATTCCTAGTTCAAGTACACTCTTTTCTGTCAGTATGGTAAAGTCCGGTTTCTTTAATGACATGATGTTTTGTGGGGAAAGGAAGGAGGTGGTGTCCTGTGGTTTTGTTTCTGCAGAATCCTTATTTTTCCACTTTTGCTTCCTTCTTTGCTGCAACTTCAAGTGAGCAACTCTCTCTATTTAGCTCCTTCCCCAGAAGCAATCCTCTCACTTTCAATGCTCTTTTCTGTAGCTGATTCTGTAGATGAACTATCGCGTCACAGCACTGTATTTGGCCAGTTTTAACTTTCTCCTTCTGGAGGTGATTTTTTCTATGTCCTCTGTGCCCCTCATTTCTTTTTGTAGCATTTAGTAAGCTTCATTTTCTCCTTGTTTTCCACACCCATAGGTTTATAGCAAGTGGAGGAGCTACTGTATTGACTCTTGGAATTTGGTGTTTATTTCTCTAATGATAGGCAACTTGAGATTTCTCTTCTGTCCTCTAGTCATGCTGAAGGTGTGGGTCATGTGTAGTTTTTCTTGTTCTCCTTGGTAATCTTAGGATTTTTTTCAGGGGCCAGGGAGGGATGTGATGTATGGAGAGATCTGGATTTAGGATGCTTCTATGTTCTGAGTGCCAGCTAAAACTGCTTGAAAATCATGTTTAATAGCAGTTTTCTTCAGTCATTCAACAAATATTCATTAAGCACCTTCTGTGGGTCAGGCGTTGTGCTAGGCATTAGGGAGATAATCTTGAGCAAAGCCTGATATGGTTTCTGCTCCCATTGAGTTTATAGTCTGCTAGAAATTAATCACTGCTTTAAATGCTCTAGAGAAGAAGGGCATAGATCTATAAGACTACATAGTAATGAACCCTGGCTTGTCTTGGGAATCTGAAGGAACTCTCCAGAGGAAGTGATGCCTCAGCTGAAGTATGAAGAAATTGTAATTACTAATAAGACTGTGTGTGTGTGTGTGTGTGTGTGTATGGTGAGTGAGGAAAGGAGATAGCTAGAGAGCTTCTGGACAGAAGGATAAGTGTCTGCTAGACACCTATGACTGCAGAAAACAAAAACTTTTCAGTTTTAGAAACTTAAAAAAGGTCATTAGAACTGAAGTTGAAAGAATAAGGGGAAAGATGTTGGAAGATGAGGCTGGAGAACAGGCCAGGAATGGAACATGTACCCCTCCTAGACAATCCTGAAGATGTTGGTCTTTATCCTAGGAGACTTGTAGGTAGATTAACAATGATTGAAATGATGAAATTTGTTCTTTTAAAAAAATCACACTGAGTACAATGTGAATAATGAATTTGAGAGAGGGAAGAATGAATGGGAAAGAGATCAGCTTAGAAGTAGTAGTCCAGGTGAGAATTAATGGTAGTTTGTTGTAGAAGAGTGGCAGTAAATTTGGAGAGATGCGAATTCTAGAAGTATGAAGAATACAAATAAGGCTAAAACTTGAAAATGAATTGGCTGTGATGGAGTAAAAGAGAAGGAAGTTCACCGATTACTCCTAAATTTCTGCAAGGAGCAAACTGAATTTATAGCGATACTACCATTAAGATTGGGGAAAGAGGAGGATCAGAATTTGGAGCACCATTGTAGGGAAGAGCTCTTGAGTTCAATCTTGGACATATTTGAATATGAGATGACTTTGACTCACCCAAGTAGAGAAGTCAAATGGATAGTTGAATATACAAGTCTGTTGCTTGGAACAGCAGCCTTGACCAGAGTCACAAAATTGAGTATATTTGATTCATCAATACAACGTAATATATTCAGTTCATAAATAATAATTGAAGCCATGAAAGTGAATGAAATAGCCTAGAGTAAGAACATAGAATAAGAAGAGAGGAGAGCTGGAAGAAGTATGGAGGAATGCCAGCATCTGATGGCCATTTGGAGTAGGATGAACATGTAAAGGAGGCAGATAAATGTGAAGAAAACCAAGAGAATTATGCTTATCAGAGAAAACAAGGAAAGATAAAGGAAAGATAATGCAATAGGAAGAAATGAGTGATGAGCAATGGCAAATGATGCTGTGAAGTTAAATAAGAAGGAGAAAAGTTTCCATAAATTTAGCAAACTGAAAGTCATTGGTTACTTAGCAAGGGCTGATTCAATAACAATATGGGGGACTAAGCCAGACTGGAGTAGGTTGAAGAGGAAGTGAAAAAAAAGGGACAAGATATGAAGTGTAGATAATAATAACTTGAATAATTTTGGCTATGAAAGGGAGAAGAGAAAGGGCTATAGGTATAGGGAGATATATGCTAAAGTATCCTTTTTTTCAAGATGGAAGAAGTTTAGCATGAATAAGTTATATTAGGCAGTGTGGATATCATTATTTAACCAATTTCCTATGATTTTATATTAGTCTTTTACATAAGTCTTTTCAAATTTTTAAACTTGGAAGCAATGCTGAGGGAAGCACTCTTGTAGCTCAATCTTTGCCTACAAATGTATTTCCTTAGAATGAAGTTTCTAGGAATGGGAATAATAGGTTGACGCAGCTGGTCTCTACCAGGGGCAATTTAGCAATTTGGGCAATATAAGGACACATTTGGGGTTGTTACAGCCGAGTGGAGGTGGGTGCTACAAGCATCTAGTGGGTAGAGGGCAAGGATTGCAGAATTTCCTGTAATGCACAGGACAGCACCCCACAACAAAGAATTATTTGCCCAAAATGTTGATAGTGCCACAGTTGAGAAAGCTTGGGTTAAAGACTACGCATGTTTGTAAGACTTTTGATCAATCTCCCCAAACATCTAACAGGAGCAGTAAACTAATTTACATTTCCAGCCAGCAGTTTGTATGAATTTTCATTTTCCTGCATCTCATCAGCACTGAGTATTGTTTTGTCATCATTAATTTTACTGATTAAAATTGTATCTTTAAAAACTTACATTGCTTTGATAACAACTTATGCTAAAAATCTTTTCAGATATTTATTGATCACTTGATCTTTTGTAAATTACATGTTTATATCTTTTGCCCATGGTTCTTTTCATGAGTTTGTCTTTTTCTTGTTATTTTTCTAATTATATGTATGAATACTTAGTTTAGTTGTAGATTTCTTCTTTTTATCCTCCTTGGGATTCCTTATCTATGATATCTTTTACCAAACTGGAAAAATCTTAGCCATTATGTCTTCTTCAATAATACTATTTCTTCCTCTTCTCTAATATTTTCTGGAATTCTGATTTCATGTATCTTCTAGATGTGATATGTTGTAACTTCCATTTCATATTTTCCATTGCTTTGTCTGTTTATGCTGATTTTTGTATAGTTTTATCAAAAGTATTTTCTATTTCTCTCTTCAATTGTGTTTACTCTATTGTTTAATCCATGGGGTTTCTATTCTCAATTAAATTTTTTTAAATTTAATTAATTAGTTAATTTATTTATTTTTTGAGGAAGATTAGCCCTGAGCTAACGCCTGCCACCAGTTGTCCTCTTTCTGCTGAGGATGACTGGCCCTGAGCTAACATCCATGCCCATCTTCCTCTACTTTATACGTGGGATGCCTACCACATCATGGCTTGCCAAGCGGTGCCATGTCTGCACCCGCGATCCAAAACAGCAAACCATGGGCCACTGAAGCGGAACGTGCTCACTTAACCACTGCACCACCGGGCCAGCCCCTCAATTATCATTTTTTTTTAATTTATGGTGGTTCTGCTTTACCCTTTTTTCAAGTCAGCCTCATCAATTTTGATAGTGTTTTTTTCATTTCTTGTACTTAGAATTCTTCTGTATTTGCTGTCAGTAATCTCAGTTTTCTTTCTTTGTCTAGTTCCAAAGTTTGATATTCAGTCAACTCTTATTAAGTTAGTTTTTTTCACCTATGGTCTTCTTTTTTGTTACTTCAAAATTTTGTTTGTTTATTTACTCTTTTTTATTGCCTTAAGAGTTTTGAGTGTGAGTTTTCGTTCCTTGGAACTTTATATGAGGATTCTTTGAAATCTGATTTAAAGTGCATTTCTTCAGAGAAGGTTTTTGTTTGTTTCTGCTAAGAGCCTAGTGGTACTGCCTACCTAGGACTTCTGAAAACTAAATTTTGGTTTGAAATCCAAACCTGTTTGAGTACAAGTTCATGGTTAGGAACTCTCAGGAAAGGCTTTTCTTTCTTCTCTCCACCCAACCCAGAACCAAGAAGGAGACAGCTACCTATGATCAAAGTCTCCTTAATAGGGTCTTTTCCTTTTTCTACTTCACCTGCTGAGAATGTTATCTTTCAGGACTGCTGGGTTTTATACAAGGTTCTCCAGTATAATCTCTCACTCTGCTCCAGCCCCAGGTATCAATTTCTTGACCATGTGCCATGTTACACCCAGACACTGGGACTCTATAGATAAGTATATACTATGGGACAAATGCTGACTCTGACTCTCACTAGATTTGTGCTTTCTTCTCAATTCTTTCTTCTGAAGAATCCACTTATTTTTTCTCCAGGTCATTTATGCATTTAAAAGATCTTGAAATCTTTTATCTAGAATTTTTAAGTGGGAGAGGCTTCTTGAACCTCTAGTCTACTGTATTGCCAGAAATTAAAGTGTTAACACTTTCTCTATCTCCAACGTTGGAAATATTTTTACTAGGTGACAAATTGTCTGTTAACTTTGTGGGATTATTTTAGAGGGGAAATGGTTCTTGCCTAAGATATGTTTATAAAGTTCTTCTAAATATTAAATAATCATTTGTTTCTTTTTCTACCTTTATTGTAGTATAAATTGATCTGAAATTTACTTTTGTATAAAGATGACTCAATTTTACATTTTTCCAAGTAGCTACTGAGGTTTCTTAATATCATTTTCTCTATTATTTCTCATGATTCGCAATTCTATTATTTTTATTTGTTCACTTTGTTAATTTACTATTTTATTTACTTTGGGATTTTTGTAGACTCTCTAATATTTTATGCTAACTCTGTTATTTTATGCACCCAACTACAGTTTTATATATTGTATATTTTAAAAAATTTATCTTGATTATGTGTGAAGCAGATACAGAATACTAGAATATCATTTCCAAAAATAATGATACACTGAACTCTCCACCTGACTTAGGGAAAGAAAATTCCTATTATTTTGAAGTCTTGCATGGCACTCAATGATTCTATCCTTTCTCTTCCTGACTAGAGATATTCACTATCCTGAATTTTTAATAATTTCTTTGCTTTTGCCTATACTATATTACATATATTTGCATTCCTAAGGAATAGCTAGTTTTGCATATCTTAGGCACTTTATATAAACATATTTGTGTAAGTGTATAAATCATACCATGTGTATTTTTTTAACAACTTACTATACAACACACTCATTGTTATTCAGCTGCATTTCATCCTTTTCCACTGATGTAAAGGATTCCACACATGAATTTGCCACAATTTATCTGTTTTACTGGAGATGAATATGGGTTGTTTGCAGCCTTTTTGCACTAAGAAACCATGCTGATATGAATGCCACACTGGTTCTTTTGCGTATCTCCTGGTTCACATATGAAAGAAAGGTATTCCTGACTGTAGGATATGTACACCTTTAAATTGGTTCCATAAGAACATATTTCTTAACAGGTTGTACAGATGTAGTCTACAACAGTGATATCCTATATTCTTGCCAACGTGTACCATTAACTTTAAAATTTTTTGCCTATCCGGTAAGTGTGACATCACTGTTTTAATTAGCATTTTCTTCATTTTCATGAAGTTGAACTTCTTCTCCAAGAGCACAATATGTCTCTCCATAAAAATTATCATTTTTTCACATAGATTCCACACATTTGTTACTAGGTTTATTCTTAAGTGATTTATATTTTATCGTTATTATGAAAAGCTCTTTTCTCACGTATTTTCTACTGAGCTCTTGTTATATAGTAACTTTTGTTGTTCATATATATTTTTGTTACTGTATTAGTCCACTTGGGTCGCCATAAAATACCAGAATGGGGGGCTTAAACAACAGATATTTATTTTCTCACGGTTCCAGAGGCTGGAAGTCCAAGATCAAGGTGCTTTCAGAGTTGGCTTCTGATGATGAGTTCCTGCCTTCTCAGCACTGTGACCTCACATGGCCTCTTCTCTGTGCGTGCATGGAGAGAGAGGTGTGGTTGGTGTCTCTTAGTCTTCTTATAAAGATGCCAGCCCTACCAGATTACATTCTGGAGTCAGATGCCCTGGTTTCAAATTACTACCTCGATGCATAATTTTGACCAAGTTATTTAAATCCTCTGTATCTCAGTTTTCTCATCTGTAGAAAGGGAAAATATTTTACCTTAATCACCATGTGGTTATGATGACTGGATTAGGGAATCACATAAATGACTTACAATACCCAACGTGCTAAATCCCATATATTTTAGCTATTATTATATTTATGACCCTTTTCATTTCTTTCCCTATTCTATTAGTATCTTAGTTAATTGTATATTATAATGATGTCCTAAATCTCTAATGCTCTCTGTAACTATCATTTAGTATTTCTCCGTCATTTGCCCCATTTTCATGTATTAACATTATAATAAAAGCTATTTAGAAAGTAATAATGAAATAACGTTAATAAATTGAGCTCTAGATGATTAAAAGGTTAATTTGCCTCTAATTAATATAAGTTTATTTTCCATACTATGTATCTCATGTTTTAACATTATAAATTAATTACTGAAATTTAAATATATCAGACATCTAACTTGTGTTCCTTTGAGGCAAATATGTGAAAGTTTTCTATCAAGCCGGACTTTAATTTATATATAACATTTCATATCCTCTTGTATCTTTCAGTTGATTTTTATATCAGAATATAAAAGGCAGTACTTTGACAATTATTTTTGGTAAATTTCCAAGTTGGTGCTTAATATTGTTTTCAACTGTTTCAAAAAGGAAAAGGAAACCAGGAGCAACATGGATCATAAAAATAAAGGACAAGTCAACACTTCTCTTATTTTTATGTGACCTCGTCACTTCATGTCACTGTAGACAATGAGCACCAAAGAGTGTTGAGAACCTCACTCATCTGTTTCAAACACGGGGCTTCCTACTTGAGAATTCATTTGAAGAAACTGTTCCATAGTCAAAGCTATTGTCATAAATTTAATTTATTTTAACATACTTAACTGAATACTTTCCAAATTATGCCTAAATACAATATATTTTCTCTTAAAGGCAAGAGTTATTTAACTAAATATTCATATTCATTGTAAAAAGTTCCTGGGAGCCATACTACCAGACTGATTTTGAGAATGCTACAGTTTGTAACTTCTCTTACATAAATGGCAGATTGAAAATTGTGTTATTAACTCTAGATTAATCTGCAAGTTACTTGTTAGGAGGCTATTATAAGGTTGTAACATGTTATGGGAAAATTTAAATCTGAAAGTTTAACAAATGTGAAATATCAGATGACTACAGAGTGATAACATGATAGTCTGGGCAGCAACTAACTTTAAGAGTATTGATTAAAAACTATAGGGGGCTGACCTGTGGCATAGCGGTTAAAGTTCCATGTGCTCCGCTCGGGTGGCCAGGTTCGTGGGTTTGAATCTGGGCGGGGATCTAGTCCACTCATCAGCCATGCTGTGGAGGCATCCCACATAGAAAAACAACGTAGAGGAGGATTGACACAGATGTTAACCCAGGGCTAATCTTCCTCAAGCGAAAAAGGCAGAAGATTAACAACAAATGTTAGCTCAGGGCGAATCTTCCTTGCCAAAAAAAAACCCCCAAAAACCCCACCAAAATTATAAAGGTACAAAAGTGGTGAAAATGTTCTGCACTGTTGGCTGTAAGGATACAAATGTTGACCTTACTTTCTTATTTAATCTATTCCAAGAGCTATTTGCAAAGAGTTTGCTCGCAACAATTGGAACATTTAATAAAATCTAATTTTCCTCCTCTGTAATTCTTCGGTTGGAAAATGTGGTCCCTTGATGATGATCTAGGGCTTTGAAGAATAAATGGATTTTAAAGAGAAAATTAGATGGTACTTATTATGCTGTCTAACTAGCAATGCATTGTCATTTGTCTGTTGTATTATAAATGTCTTGCTCTCCCTACCTTCTTCATTTAATCATGTATCTTGTCTGTAAGCAGCATTAGAGAAAGAAATGTTGCTGTATTACTCTTTCAACTATTTTCTTTGCTTATCCCAGAGACAACTCACACTTATGCCCATTATGGAACTCTTCATCTACTCCCTAACACCTGGCGCCTTCTAAATTCCTTCCATCGACATAGTCAGTCACTTTAATGCCAAATGCTAGGGAGACATTCTAGTTTTCTCTCTCGCCTTCCTTAGGAAAACTTTGTCTAAGTACACTCTCTCTCCCAAGTGAATTTGTGTATGACTGGCACGTTTAGTATTTAAAAAATTAAATCCTGATATAAAAATTACACCGTAGTACAAAATTAAATTTTCTTATGGTAAATAAAATATAATTTCTGTGTACTTATTCAGTGTTTTACTATATATTCTTTCTGGGTATGTTTTTGTTATGAATTTAATCATTTGTCATTAGAAGACTTGGATGGAAGCATGTCTGTCCAAATTTCTTTGTAGTTCACCAACCTAATGCCTTATATCAGGATGATATTTATTAGAGCAATAATGAAGAGTAAATAGCATTACCATATACTTTTTTCCTTCACTTTTATGTCATTTATGTACTAAGAAAATTACTTCCATTTTATTTGTCAACATATTCAGTAGAAATTCATTTGTATTGCTCAAGCCTATAAACCATTAAAAAAGGTTAAAACATTTTCTTCAAAATAGTATTTTTTAAAGAAATAAATGGAATTTGAAACTATACCTGTTTGAATCTGAAGCTTTGTTTACTTTATATGATTTTTGAGACACTGCATATTGTTTTTCTAATTGAATTCAGAAATCATCTGTCATTTTACTTTTGACATTTAATATGCATAAATAACGTCTGAAGGGTAGAAGCAATCTAGTCTGCAAGTATTAATATACTTCTAGTTCTAATAGCATAATTAAGGAAGTGCAAAATACTATATGTAAAATGTATACTTAGTTTCGAAAGTAAGTTTCCATGTTCACTGCTAGTGTTACCCAATGTCAAAGCACAGTAAAAATTCTAAAAATACACTAGAGAAAAACATGATTGAATACGTTAAATATATTCATAACTAATATGTATACTTTTCACAGCAAAACATTGCTGATAAAATTTCCCATGCTTTAACTTTCTAACTCTCATCTTACGGATCTATAATAGACGTAAGTGCTGACGATAGAAAAGGATCTGAAGTTGCATGAATTTGTCAGATTGGGAGATTTTTAGGCATCAAATGTTAAGTATTTGGGATTCTATGAAGAAAATCGTTTCAAAATGTAGCTACTGCATTAATATAAAGTTATAGCTTAGTAGCATTAAAATAATCAATGGTAGCTTCAAGGATTGACTTTTGATGACATGCTAGCATAAAAATAAAATTCACTTTCAAGAAAGATTCTTTGTACTGTAGAGTACAATATAGCTTATAATACTGTCTCGGTGTTATTCCAAAGCAAAAAGTCATTTCTTTTCAACATTACTTATCTTTTCAATATATATTTTTACTTTTTTGGTAAATTAATACAGATTTTTATCATTATTATATATCATGGCCTCATACGGGATAACAGTGCACTTGATTTTGTACTTGATCTTTAAATATTATAATCAAAAAGTCAGTTACCTTCAGAACACATTAGCTGAAATGTGTCTCCTACATATACTCAAGGTTTGTCTTTCTTTGCCCCAAGGAGTTCACAAATCCTTCACTGCACAGCTGTGAACACACACCCACATGCAGGAAACGCATCGCTTGGTAGGGAGGAAAGGGGAAGTAACAGAAGAACCAGCTCTCTCATGTTGAAACTTACATCTGAAAGTGATGTTCTACGCTATGAGTATTTTCTCTGTGGAAGTATGATTAACCAGAGTGATGCAAGACAGGGAGCCCATTACAGTCCGTGTTACATGGTTGTGGGCTTGGTCTGCTGTGCTCAAGACCTGTCTACCTATACAGACTCTCTAGATCACTAATATAACTCAAGTGACTATCTTTCTTCCACTTAACCACGTGGTTTTATTTCCCTTTGTAGGAAATCTTTTTACCTACCTCATTTCTTGTACTTATTTTATGTGGGAAATTTGATTTGAAATATGACTGGCAAATGGCTGGCACAGTGAGTTTTCACTTTAATTCAGGAGACTGCTGCTCAGAAATATGTTAAGACTTCATATGAATATTTTGATACCTTTTTTTTGACATCTGACTCTTTAGAGTATCTAATTGAAGCTGTGGGCCTTCTCTCCAGAAAAAAGTGCAAATATACAAATGCACACAACATTTTCATGCCATCAATTTTATTTTATTGGAAACGTTTCCTTCAAAGATCAAGTCAAACAATAGTTTCTTACTTTTTATTTATAGTATTACTCTCAAGTGTCTGTTTTATAAAAATGTGGAAATGAATCCAAATTTTTCAGGTAAAGAAATGAAATTGTATAAAACTAAATTTCAAAGAAAACCACTGTGGTTTCACTTGACTAAAAAGTTGAAATGTCAGGGTAGCCTTTTAATATGGCAATGCACTTATCTTTGACATTAATTTAATTTCACTTCTTTTGCTGTAATGACAGCAACTGTTAAAAATACTAATTTATCTCAGTATGTAGTGTCAAGTGGAATCAGAACTCCAATAACTGTTTTGTCAGAGAGCAAAAGTTGGGGTAAAGGAATACAAAGTTTTCTAAGAAATCTCTAGATTGGACTCATGTCATTTCATTTCCTTTGTCCTTAAGCCATTGAGGTTATGTGTTTTGGAGTCTGCATTATTGATATAGTCTGTGACAGCTGAAAGTTATGAATCCACGTATCATTTTAGGGACGTTGGAGCAGAAGTGAACTTCAACAGAGATTTCTTCCTGTACAGAAATAAACAAATTGTCATTTTCCACTTCAGACTGCAAAAGCACTTCCTCCCGAATTAGAGAGTTGGCATAATTATCTTCCTCTAATCTCATTTGCCAGAGTAAGAGCTTGTTCAAAGGGATTCATGACTTTTCAGCACCGTGCATAATATGCTCTAGTGCATTGAATAATAATAAAATTATCTAGGTAATCCAACCCATGAATAAACTCCTTATCATATTGTTCTGAGCATGGTTTCCCATTTCTCTCAAGTATTTTGAAATTTCTACTTAAAATTGACTCCTTATCTTCAAGACTTTTCATCTTGTATTCTGCTCTCATTTCCTCACGAAAAATTCTCTGAAAAGACTGGCTTTGAAGCTGACTAAAGGAGTATGCACACCTCCATTCAGGATTTGGGGGCAGCATCTTTGGCAGTAATTTGCGATGATGTAGCAAGAAGTGACCAAGATGGTACATGGAACTTTTTCATCAAATAGCAAAGCCAGATGTGTTTCCAGGGATTGCAGATACTGTACCTAGTCACGAAGTTTCAAGATTTTCTTTCCAATTGAAGTTATGCTCAACAAAGGAACTTTTAATCATTTTGAAGACAGGAAAATAGCCTATGTAGTTTCCTAAAGGGGCTCACAAAATAGGAATTTTTTTGTTATGATGTTAGTAGGAACTCACTAGACCAAATCCATGAGCCAGTTGCTCTCAGTTACATCCTCGGGTATGCTGAAGGAAAATGCTAACTCTGTCATTATCTCTATAACGTGCTAGAAAATATCAACTATTTGGGAGAAAATGAAGTATTCTTTCTATTTTATTCTTCTATTCTAAGTCACAAATCAACTTCGACATTTATTTTCGTGTGACATGATTTCTCTCCTATGGATGGGGCTTCTTCTATTTGCATTATGAGATATTTCCAGGCAAAAGTCCTTGGATGGAGCAAATCTTAGTTTGGTTAATTTCTAGCCTTCTCCAAACAAGCCACTTTTTGTGACAAAAAGTGATCTTTTCTGTCTCTGAAGTACTTTCTCTGGAGTCCTTTCACAAAGGACAGAAGTACTCCAGCTATATTTACTTCAAGGTTTTTGGCAGGTTTTTTTTTTTGCTGAGGCAGATTTGGCCTGAGCTAACATCTGTTGCCAATCTTCCTCTTTTTGCTTGAGGAAACGTCTGTGCCAATCTTCTGCTATTTTGTATGTGGTCACCACCGCAGCATGGCTTCTGGTAAGTGGGGTAGGTCCGTGCCTGGGATCTGAACCCAGGCTGCAGAAGCAGAGTGCACCAAACTTAACCACTAGGCCACCAGGCCAGCCCCTTTACTTTGTGTTGTTAATGGTGACATCTTCACTACTCAAAAAGTTGTTTATTTTCTCTGCTATTTTATAACCTAAGTCTCAAGATTCTCTCTTTTTATTTTATGATATTAAGATGAATGGTTCAACACAATTTTGAATATTATGTAGTACTGCAAGAGTTAGTTTGGGTGTATCCTCCACTGTTTAAAAATTAAATCAAGAATAAATAGTAGAGATGTAGAATTCTGGGAGGAAAGCCTTCCCCACACTGCAGTACCCAAAGAGAAGTCATGTCTGTAGTATCCTTTGAATAGCAAATGGCTTGGCAGACTTAGTTGAGATTAGTTTCTATATGCTTTTTGTATGGCTGTTTAGAGCCACTAAATTTACAGTTTGATTCTGAGCATGTTTCCTGAGATTTTTAGGAAGAAGCAATTTGATGAGAAAATCGAAAACAACAATATGGCTGAATTAACCATAGATTTACCAGATAATTAACTGTGGTCAATATGCCAAGCTAATTGCATATATATTATAGGCATGAGTAATATTAAAATTATTTGCTAACAATACTCCACAGGTACTAAATAATCAGAATGGACAATAACCCTGGGGCTCCGTGCTGGGATGGATAGTAACTATTTAACTGCTGGATTGTGGGGGCTGTTGAAGGCTGTACTTGGGTTAGCAGTTATTTGCTGACAGATATGAAAACATTTCCATGTGTTAATAGCCAGTATGACCACACGGGTGCACCCTGGCTGACTTTCAGCTCTGGTTACAGTGTGGATCTTGTTTTAACCGTGCATTTCTGCCCTAGGACTTGGCACTCTCTTTCTGACCCTGTGGGTGGCTATTCTCAGCCTCGGTGGTGTGCATGCCCTGTTCATTTCTTAAGTCTTCCATCATCTTCACTGATTATTGGGATTCTCATCATCTGTTTGCATTTCATCAGTGTCCATTTATTAAATTAGAAGGACTTTTACTCTTCCCTGTAAAGAGTTGATTCAGCTGCTGTTACGTCTGTTCATATAAATCCTCTTCTTGTGTATGTGACTCCATAGAATTCCAGAATTGCTCTGTTCGCTAAGTAGCAAAAAAACAACTCCCTGAGAAAGAAAGCTCCACATTCTCTAAATTTATGTCGTTTGGTGTGCTAGTCTGTAGCAATTGAACACTCGAAATGCGGTTTCTCTGAATTGAGATGTGCTGGAAGTGTGAAATACACACTGGATTTCAAAGACTTAGAACAAAAAAAAATGTAACATTCATATTTTTATATTAATGACACATAACTGACAATACTTTAGACATATTGGGTTAAAATATTTTATTCCTATACAATTGATTTGACCTATTTCTTGTTGCTGTTTCTAATGTGGGTACTAGAAAATTAAAATTCCATGTGTGGCCCACATTGTACTTTTACTGGACAGCACTGCTCTAAATTATATGTTCGCCCAATTGTTTGGGATAAAAAAGACTTGATTTTAATGGAACCTAGGGAAAATTTTCTTCTGGAAACTCAGGCAAGCATTTTTCTCTGATATTGTTGTTTTTTCACTTTAAAACTTTTTTACTATGATGTAGCAGATTTGAAAATGCCACCAGTTTCTCCAGCTATGACTGTTTGTCTGTGACACCTCACTAAATTTTGCTTGCCAGTTCATTCATTAAAGGTCAATTAAAGAAATGCGTTTTGTAAAATAGGTACACAAAGTGGAAATTTTTGGTTTAACAATAATTATCTTTTTTTTTAAAATTGGCCCTGAGCTAACGTCTGTTGCCAATCTTACTCTTATTTTTTTTTCTCCCCAAAGTCCAGGTAAATAGTTGTATATCCTAGTTGTAAGTCCTTCTAGTTCTTCTATGTGGGATGCCTCCACAGCATGGCTTGATGAGCCGTGTGTAGGTCCACACCCAGGATCCAAACTAGCAAACCCCAGGCCGCCAAAGCAGACTGCGTGAACTTAACCGCTATGTCACCAGGCTGGCCCCCAACAATAATTATCTTAATGCAAATAATTAAGGAATAATGAAGCCAAGGGTATTAAAAATTAAGACTTTGATGAAATTTTTAATGATACCATCTATAGGTATATATTATCGATTTTGGATCTGCTTTGCCTATGGCCAAAGAACTGAAAGAAATCACTTTTGTTCTGAAGAAACCAAGTAGGATTCCCCTTCCTACCGTTCCTTTTAATTAGATTTTATGACTTTATATTGTGGAAAATCAGAGTGTATTCCCTTAATCCAGGGATAAGATTATAGTCTTTTATTTATAAATATAGGTAAAATTAATGTAGCTCTATAGCTTGGTTAAAACATTTTTAGTATTAGAAGGTTTGCAAACATATCTGAAAGATTTCACTGTACGGTCATCGGAATATATGAAACCACTCTTTTGCTGATCTATGGTTAAAGTAGTAGGCTCTGGCGAGGCAAAGTACAGTAACCAAACTTCTCAATATTTTAGAAGCTGTTTTGAAATTCTGATCTAAATAAATAGCTATGAGTCTTGGACCCAGAAAACAGGGAGAAAAATCAATCAAAAATACCCTGGATATTAAAACCGACTTTGTTCTCTAATGTGAAGCTGCTTGATTGAGTAGTGTGGTGTCAACCATATCGTTCTTCTAATGCTAAAAGTAATGCACATAGACAGAGTGACAATCACAGCACAGCCTGCCATCAGCAATAATTAATCTTTTAGTTAACAGAGACTAGAAAAGGGCTCTCATCAGCCTCTTCTCAAGTCTGAGGGACCCTGTTTTTTGATGTTTGCATTCTGAGGAAAATTGTCCCCACCAATTCGAACAAATTGAAACACCAGGCTAATTATGGCAGCTAATGAAGTGTGTGGAATGGTCACAGCTTGTCGTGAAACTGTTCCTTCAGCTCGGATTAGAGTTTCATCAATCACTTTTTTAAACTGATCCAGAATTGCTTCTGCCCGGCGCTTGGCATTTTTAATGCTGTTTCTGTAATTGGTTTTTTCCCTAAAGCTTAGACTGTTTTTTGAAATATTACAGTCTCGGGACAGGACGTGCAAACTCTAGTTTATAAAAAAAAAATTTATTATTAGTGATATCGGCTCATCAAGTGGTAGAAAGCTAATAAAAGGACCACCAAAATAAAATTTGATATACTGTTTCAATCCTGCTAAAGGCAGCGATAAAGCATATCATGTATATCATTATTTTTCTTCAAGTGTATGTAGAGTACGACATACAAGAACCACAGTTGGTGGTTAGGTGACAAATTCCACCAACAGTTTCTATGAAATTAATACATAGGTGTTAGTTTCTTGTTAGGGAAGGCTAGCTCTCCATTGAGCATTCAGCACCATTTTATAAAATGTCTATGTTTTGCATTGAGCCAAACATTTTGAAGCATTAAGACCAAAGACGTGCATATTCCCAGTTAAATCATTCTGTGTGAACCTGGGGTTCAACTCAGAAAACGCTGTTTAGAGCTTTTTATCTTATCTAAAATGAGAGATCAGTCATTTTGCAGGCGTGACCGTAATTTCTAAACAACCTCATTTTCAATGTTGAGTTCAGCAATAGCAACTATTGAGCCCCACTATGTGCACAGTATTGCCTCTATTGGTAAGGCAATTCAATAAATCAGAAGTATTAAATTCTACTTGCATAAGTTATATCCTTTAAATGATGAGAAAAAGACTTTAGGATGTTTTCTCTATGGCTATTTTCTTTGGAGGCAGGGTGTACGGGCAACAAAGTTTCTATATGTGTCAATTCTCCCCTTTCTATTGATAAAATTGTTCTTGGTAAACTGACACGTATTTAGAAAGACTAGGTGGGTTATCACTTTCAATCCTCAGAACTACCTAGGAGGGGGGTACCATCATTTCTTCTCATTCCATAGATTAAAAATTAAGAATAAATAAAGCTAATCGTTGCCAAAGGGATGTAGGTTTTTATTTATTGATTCAATTCTTTGAATTTATATAGGCTAACATAGATTTTTATTTCTTATTGTGATTTTTGTGCTAAATTGTGTTTTTTTGAGTTTGACCCATTCATCTTTTTCAAATTTATTGACAAAAATTGTTCATGATCCCCTTTTATTATATATTTAATGCCTGTAGCTTGTGTAGCGATGCCATCTTTTTCATCCATGATATTGATAAATGTTTTCCTATCAATCTGGCTAGGGATATTTCAATTTCATCAATCTGTTTGTAAAACTAACTTTTTACTTTGCTTTGATATTCTTAATTGAATGATTATTTTCTCTTTCATTAACGTCTGATGTTTATGTTTTTCGTCCTTCAACTTTTTAGATTTGCTGGTTTTTTTGTTACTTCTCGAGATAGATACTTAGATAATTCATTTTCAGTCTTTGTTTCTAATATATGCATATAAGGCTACATGTTTCAAAAAATGAGTTTAGTGACATCCCACAAATTTTCCTCATAAATTTCAAAATTTCTTCTAGTTTGACTCATGTTTTGTTTAGAAGTATATGATTGACTTTTCTAACATTTGGAGATTTCCTAGTTATATTTTTATTAATTTACTAGTTTAATTCCTCTGTGGCCAAAGAACATACTCTATGATTTTAATCTCCTGGAATTTGTTGAGAGTTCCTTTATGGCCCAGAATTTGATCAGTTTTGGCAAATGTTCCAAATACATTAAAAAGAATATATTTTCCACAGTTGGAGTACAATGTTCTCTATACATTAATCTCTTGAATTTTGTTTATAGTGTTTAAATCTTCTAAGTCTTTACTTATGTTTTTTGTTTGAGATCATATTGATGTTACTGATTCTTTTTGCTCAAATATTAAAATGAATCATTTTTTTGATGCATGGGATATTCAGCAAAACCTTTATTTATAGGAAGGCATGGATAGTACCTGTTCTAAGGCCTTGAATGTGTCCCTCAATATCAGTTTTCCCCTTCGTCTGTACCAGCGGTCAGCAAACTCTTAAAGGGCCAGATAGTAAATATTTTAGGTTTTGAAGACTGCATGATCTATGTTACCACTACTCACGTCTGTCATTGTATCACAAAGGTAACCACAGACAATACATAAAAGAATGGGCGTGACTATGTTCCAATAAAACTTTATTTAAAAATTAGGAAGTGGACTAGCTTGTGCCTACAGGCTACAGTTTGCTGACCCTTGTTCTAGACTAATAGATCTTCTGATTTATAGCTGGGTATATGGCTGCCTGAAATAAAAACTGCATGTATCAGCCACCTTTTTAAGCTAGTTATAGTCCTGTGACTAAGAGCTGGAAAATGGAATGTAAACAAAAGCATGGGTCAAGCTTTTGGGAATTATTTATTAGACTTTTTCCCCACGTATGTAAGTCTGATGGTGCGGAGGACAGCTAAAAGCAGAGCTCTCACCCAAAGAACTATACAAGCTAGTAAATTAATCTGACACAGTCCTATAGATGCTGATAAAAGACACAAACATCGTAGGTCAGAGATTATTCCTCACAGCTCAAGCAGTAGAAGGAGTTTTAGCATAGTTGTGCCAGTTTCCTGAACCTCAAATCCCACAGGGTGGTACAGAGAGCCGGGTGGGGCCTACACATGCAATTGTGCCGTGGGAGAAAACCCCCAACTGTAGGAAATCCACCACTTTTATAGGAAGCAGGAAGCAAGCCAGCTCTGTCCAGAGGGAGACCAGGTGTTTGCAGGACTATGGGATCCATACTGTGAGATGTTACATCACTTCTCAGGATTGTCAGTTGCATAAACAATGCCAAGAAGTGACCCTGAGTCTGGGTAAAAGAATGATCAAGACTTTGTGATTCTGACACATTCAGCAAGACATGTAGGAACTCAAGAGTGCCATGGTGGACTGCCTCCCATGGTGTTTTTAAGGAAAAGCAAGTGTCATTCTTCTCATTTCTTCCTTCTGGATGTCTGCAATGGGGGACTTCATAGCTAGCGATTGATTCACGTCTTCAATCATACTGTAATCCTTGGATCAAGGTAGGACACAAAAGATAGAGCAAGAGTGTAGAAGAACCCTGGGTCCCTTACACTGTGGAGTGTCCCAGCAACCCTGGACTTTAGTGCAGAAGAGAAACTTCTTTCTTGTTTAGGCCACTGTTAATTTGGACTTTCTATCAGTTGTAGCTGAATCTAATTCCAATTAATACAATAACAGAATACCTTTCTTTTGTTTTCATATGTAACTGACAACTAGAGTTTGTATAAGATACTGGGCCCATACCCTTTTTCTCTTAACTTTATAGGTATTAATTTGTGATCTTCTATCAATTACTGTTAGAAAAGAAATATCTGAGATAAGACTGATTCTTTGTGTAAGTGTTGGGGGGTTGCTTTTTTGAATTATTTCCTTTATTCTAAAATATAACCTTTATTGCCAATTCAACTCAAGAATAGCCAATTGTCACTGCTAAACAGAATTTTAATTCTGCTATAGTAATCTTAGTTTATTTACTCTTTTCACCTAATGTCAGAGGACCAGGTTGTTTTTATGGGTATCTAGTTCTGTTATTTTAGCCTTTTTTGTATTTTTGGGCTTTGGCTCTGTTTTATAGAACCTGTAATTTCAGGAGTTGGTTGAAGTTGACAATATTCTCTAACACTTAAATTGTCTTTAGGTTTCTGTAAGTGATGACTTGCAGATGTCAGCTTTTCATACAAATCTTTAACATGTGGGTCTCTTTTTCTTCCATGGGCCTGTGTAATTATTTTCCTCTTACCCTTCTCCTATTTGAAGAGCACCACACACATTCACTATTTACCAACATAGAGGCCTGTGGATTTGGACCTTCCATCTCTTTGGACCAAGGCCTCCTTTCCGGGCAACCCAATTCACTTGCTCCCGTTGCCTAGATCTCCAACACTAATAATTGATGGAAGACATGGAAATGTATAGTTCTCACCTGGTCCTGCCTCTCACAACTCTTCTTTGCATGGCGTAGAGGCCCTGCATACAGTGAGTTTCTGTAGAACCTATGTAAAGCCTAGCCTACAGCTTGGTTTCTGTGGCTCAACAATTTTGTGTTTCCACTCACTGTCTTGAGGAGTAAAAGTTTCTCCTGAAAAAACAATGACCCAGAAAGAAACTCCACTTTAATGCTTGTGATAAAGTGAAAAGTAAGTAAGGAGGAGTTCCAGAGCAATTTACTTGGACTGAGGATTATCTGCTATACGAAGCCTACCAAAGACTTGCCGCTACTGTCTGAGCACCAGATCCTTTACGGAGATAATTCTTTGATGACTTTTTCAGTTCTACCATGAAGACATAGACGTTAGTAGCTGTTGTTTCACTCCCCGCCCCCCACCACATCCTGAGCCAGTTCTTCCATGTGCTATTGATGGTAGAAATGGAGAAGAGTTTTCTTAGGGCTCTAAATATAAGATTTCTTGGAAGAGGCAATTCCTTCTCCAAGCTAATTAACTAGCCCCATGATAGATAAGAACTTAATGGGACATTGTGAGGCTAATACCCAGTAACTCACATTAACAGTTTTGAAAATTTGGATAGACCCTAACCATAGTTGGAGAGCAGACAAAACTAATTGAAATAGTTTACCATTAATCTCCAAGCTCTTGGAAACTAATGGGTTTCTAGAAATATCATCAGTGAAGACTAACACCTACATATATCATAATCTATTATTAGCTAAACATATGTCTACATAAGTGATATGTAAAGTATTATGCATTAATATCCTAAACTAAATTACTAAATAGTTTACATAAATCTACAACTCAATTATTTCAGTCTAGCATATTAATATTATGTTCATGATAGAGGTTTAATGTGGCTTTTCAATATGAAATAATTCTTATACTTCTTTTCCTGAGTAAAGTGAATATATACTTGTCAAAATTTTACTTAGTAACATCAAATAAAGTCAAGACAATTCTTGTTCTTATTTCTTACAAAGACCCTATGAATTACCTCTGGAAGGTTTTGTTTTTTAGGAACACTTTTAACCTATCAAGCTTAGTTCAGAGATATTTTCTACTAATAATTTTGATCTTAACTTCAGGTTGCTAATGGATACAAGACATGTTAATATCCCAGTAAACTATTTTAACTTTTTTATATCAGAGCCAAATCAACTACCTAGAACTTAGTGCTATGTGTGCTTGCTACTTTTACACTTGTTTTATTTTTTCTTATATTGAGTTTATTTTGTATTTCTTATAAAAAGTTTTTATGAAATAGAATAATAATTTAAACCACATTATAAGAGTGGTTAATGTACTTGGGTCAAAGTTTCTGAAGTATTTGTATCAACTACACAGAATTCACTTACTAAGAATATAACTTATTAACGGTTTAGTTTTAAAAGTATAATTTAAAAAGAGATATCGACTAATTAGCAGTTGTATACTGGCCGCGGCAAGATATTCTTGTTTTTGGCTTTGTTTCTGATAAATTCTTATTTATAGAACAAAAGTGGTCTAGTCAACATGATACAACCACAGTTGAATTTAACTTTATTCAAGAGAGTTTTTTCTCTTATATTGTATGGCTATGCCAGCCATAGAGTTTCAGAAGGCCATAATCATTTAAATTGTGCCATTTTTATATCTTTTCAATCTTTAAATTTTTATATTTTTGAAACAATAATGAAATAATATATTAAATGTTGAGAATAAATTATTACATGTATCATATGTCAATATTCTTGAATTTGACAGTCTTTCATTGATAAAGTTTAAATAAATTAGGAGTTATATTTAAATGTTTTTCAATAAATTGTGCTTTGAATGGCAACCCAACTAAGCATTCTTTACTATTTTGAATCCCAAGGTATTTTACTTACATATGTTTTTTAGTTCAGATTCAGTAAAGTTCAAGGGCATCCAAGTATGAAATAGCTTCTGAAGAAATTCACATTGCTTTCTTAATTTGATTTAGTTGGGGAAAAAAAAGACACTAATTCAGAAAATAGATCATTGTCTTTAATAATTTTGGTTCAAATATAGATGTTAAGTATTGTGCGTAGACTAGTAAATGTGTATATAATTTTCCCAAAGCTTATAAAGGGAGTGGCATTATAAAATACATTAACTTCTGTTGACTATCTTATCTGCATTTTAATGTTTTATTATATTGATTTCCTTATGGGAAGCATTGTTAAAAATGCTCAGAAAGGAAAATATGGCAAAAAAAGACATGAGAAACGATATATTTAGGAATTTAGGATGAATGTAGCTAGGTATTTTACATAAATGATTTTTAAAAAGGGCATCAATTACTGAAAGGAATGCAGTTGAGAAATAATTGTCCAAGTAGAAAGGAGACTTAATTCTAAGAATAGTAAATATTTTCGTACACTAATTATTTTTTACTTTATTTATATTAAAGCAAAAGAGGTACACAGTTAAAATAAAGTAAATATGTTCAAAGATTTGTAATGTTAAGTGACAGGCTCCTGATCCGCTCTTCTCCGTCCTTCATGTCCAGTCTTCTTTTCTAGAGATCACCACTTTTAATTCTTTTATCTTCTACCTGAATAATATACTATCTCTTGATTTATCAGTTTTAGATATTAACCATTGACCTTCAACTATGGAAGATGAGAATTTAGCTCTTTTATGCCATCATCTCAATGTTTTCTTGGAATATAATTATAAGTCTTGAGTCAACAAATATTCAAACTTCAAATTTTTTTTCATTGTGGAAAGGTGATTTCCTATTAAACCAAGAAGTGTTCTAAGATGATGTTTCCTTCTTGTATAACTTTCTGTATTTCCTGGAATGAATAATGGCCTTTTCCCTCATTTGCTTAATTTTCTTTACACCTCTTATCAAGTTTTCCTATACCCTGTAACAGCCTCTCAATATAATTATTATTTCTGAAAATTCCACCTCACGAGTAATTGGTATTGATTAGGTATGGAATTTTAGGTTGAAAGTTGTCTCTACTGTTTTAAGCCATTGTTATCTGTCATTCTGCTTCTTTGGGGAAATATTCTTGCATTCTTTTCTCTTTGTTTTCTCAGATTCTTTTTACTGGAGCTCCTGTAGTCGGAGATCAAATTCTTTCAAATTAATTCTCAACTTGTTTTTTCTTTAACCTGTATCTCCTATTTCCATTTCATTGTCCTTTTGTTTTACTTTCTGGGAGAGTTCCTTGGTGTTAAATTCCAATTTTTCTTTCAAATTTTTATTTCTTTTTCTGCTTTCATATTATTAATTCACTAAGCTCTTATTTTTTTCAATTGTTTTTAAGTAGAAGCCTATACTTGCTTAATGGATGCAATAACCTTTCTAATGTCTCTCAGAATATTTGTTTTGGACTTTAACGATACTTTGTCCTGCTTCTTAGTTGTCTCAAATTCATCTAAACTGGTTTTCTATTTATCTGTCTGTTAGGGTTAGCATTAGGGTTTTAGGATGGAGGTTTTTCTCAAACATCTGTATGTTTTTGGCTCTTCATTCATATTCAAAAGCGAGGCACTAAATGCTGGGTGAAATCATCGTGTGCATAGGCAGGGCTGTTGACTGAAAGCTTTCACTATAGAAATGACTTTCTGTGGAGGGCCCACTACTTATGGCCATTCAGATTTTCCAACAAAAAGTTCTCTACTCTCCTGCCAAGTGTGCTAGTCCTCTGGGAGTTGGGAATGGGGGTGGGGAGTAGGATGATGTTTTCACAGTTCAGTATGAAGAGTTTCACTAATTCTCAGTACAGTGCCTTACCCTTGCCCTCTGCGAAGCCTAGTGTCTCCAGGTTTTGTTTTTCTATTTTTTTCCCTGAGAGAACAAAGACCTGAATCTGCGGGGACAAATGGGAGGGAGCTTTCCTAAGGGCAACTTGGGGAGGGAGCTTGGAAGTTAAGTATTCCTTATTTAGACTTCCACCAGGTCCTGTGTCTCACTTTTGCCTTCCGGAGATATCTGAAGAATCCGGAGCCTGAGGGTTCTGGGATTTAGGTAGGAAGAAAAGGCTGGGATTTCACTGGCATCTCCCTCTCCAGACACAAAGGTGTCTCTGTTCTCTATTCCTTTTAGGGCTGGGACCACTCCTCATCTATTTCTCAACATAAATTATAATTTGGCGTCGCTCCTGTCTCCTGGTTTCATTGAAGATATAGTTTTGTAGATATTTATAATTCTCCGTGTTTTGGGGGACTATTTCTGAGAGGATAAGATAGGACAGAAAATTCATTGCTCTGCCATCTTAAAACTAGAAGTCTTTTAAATGAATAATTTCAAAATATGGGTCTATACAACTTTTATAGAGAAGCTTTTGAAATAGTAGTGTTATTTCCAAAAACATAACACCCAGAACATTTTATTCGTACCAGTAGGTTTTCATTTTCAGTTATATTTGAATGTAATACGTGGAGACTATAAACATGGAAGACCCGAACCCTACCCCCAGGAACCTGGACATCTAGTCGGGGAGATGTAACATGAGGGGAATTCCTGTAGTACAAAACAGAAGATATAAAGGGCTGTAAGAAAGGTGTAATTAGGCACCGTAGGCATCCACTGCAGGGAGATTGAATTTACATGTGAGGAGAGAAGGATTTCCAGAAGGTGGTAGCATTTTTATATGAGACAATGTTTGAGTAGGATTTGCACCTAGTAAGAGCTTAATAAATATTTGCTGAATATAATTAATGCAGTTCAGCTTTGGTGGTTTGACATTTTTCTTTCCACCACTATTAATGGTAAATATTCTTTTCTTCAGTGCGGCGTATCAGCAACAATCAGTTTCACTTATTTTTGTCTTAGTTTTCCTGAGAGGAATTAACAAAAACATTGCTATAGAGAAAATCCACGATTCAGTGACAGTTATTGATGTCTCCTATAATTACAAAAAAAAAAAATCCTTCCTGTGAGAATTCCATTATATTAATGATGCATGTATATTATTAAGAATTATAAATATCGAGTAATAAAGCTTCAAGTTTGCATGTTCCCACATGTGATTTCGGGTCTACCAGATTAGCAATTTTTCAAAACATAAGCAGTAATTAGAAATCTTTCATAATTTCTTTCCGAAACAGTGCTTGATTTTAATTCTTTCATTTCAGAAAACTTGTAAGAAAAAACTCCGTCAGAACTACTGACGTTTTTATAGCTTGATGAAAATTAAGCATAATTAAAATGAAATATTTGTTGCATAAATTAAACTGCAATTAATATGTTTTCTGCCGCTGTTTGAAGGATAAGATTAAAACGGGGTAGTTTGCAGACTCCCCGCTGTAAGACTAATTTCTTGATTTTTATACCACACATTAGCATAGATGCTCTTACAGTAAAAGGGTAAACCGACAAGTGGAAAACATTGTTTGATGAAAATGGTATACAGAAGGAGATAAACCGGCTTTTATGAAGGCAAGGCGATATTACTTTTTATTTTAAGATCTGATGACTAGTTGATTCCAAGGGTAAGATTTGCACTTTTAAAGCCATTACAATCAGTAGAAAATTGCCCTTCATTTTCGTTAGCGCCAGCTTTTAAGTCAGCCAGTTTATTGTTTCAGAGTGTTTGCCTATTCAAGAGATAATTAGAAAATGAACAAGACATGTTATGTAGAGACCTCCCCTCCAGCTAACCAAGAAATAATAATAAATCCCGTCACAAAAACTTAAATGTGAACAATTTCAAGAAAAGTGGAGGAAAAATGCATTCTTTGAGTACTTCTCTGGCAGGCGGCTTGCTTTTTCTGATGGGAGCCCACAATTGCTAAAAGAACACCTAACCTTGCCAAAAGTTAGTAATTGCTATCTTAAAAAAATTTCGGTGGTTGGCATGGTGGCATAGTGGTTAGGTTCACACACTCTGCTTCAGCTGCCCAGGGTTCATGGGTTCAGATCCCGAGCATGGACCTACACATGACTCATTAAGCCATGATGTGGTGGCATCCCACATACAAAATAGAGGAAGATTGGCACAGATGTTAGCTCAGGGAAATCTTCCTCAAGCAAAAAGAGGAAGATTGGCAACAGAGGTTAGCTCAGGGCCAATCTTCCTTACCAAAAAAAAAAAAAAAAAAAATTTCAGCTGCCACTTACCCAGATGATGCATCAAGTATTATTTTCCTGTGAATTTTTTTCTGGCTAATTACTTTTTGACATTAGACACCATTTGTAGCATCAATGAAAGAAAAAGGTAACTGTTATTAATAGTCCTCTTTCTTTCTCCAAATGGCTCCCTTGGGCAATACTACATAAGGGATCTAAATGCACCAGTGGGAATTAGGAATTACGGGCTAGGCCCCATTCCCTGCCTGAACTATTGCCCAACTCCTTCTCAGGAGCCGGGATGCTGTCAGTGCTCGTCGTGTGACGACAACACTAGGATATGACAGCGCCATCAACGTCAAAGAAGTGAGATTAATGGAGCTCCATTCATTCCCAACAAGGCCACAGTGCCCCTTGTGCGCTGCCTTCAGGGAAAAGGCGACACTTTTTTATTGCTTGATTCTGACCTACATTCTGCACCGCAAGTGCCAGATGCACCACCAGGTTTCAGACGTTGGGAAATTTTGCCCTCCACAAGTGTTACAGCAGAGCAAGTGATCTCTTTAGGGTGGCTTAGCAGGTTTTGGTTACTGGAAGTGGTACTAGCGCTGTAGTGACGATGTTGGTAGCTGTCGTTATGCTCTCACTTCACATGGTTACACCCTCACCTCGTTCAGGTTGGTGCCTGTGTCACCCCAGAGCAGCCTTTCCTGACCACCTGATTTGAAATTGCGAGCCCTTGCCCTCACTCCTCAGCCCTTCTTCCCTACCCCGTCTTATTTGTCTTCATCCCACTTATTATAATCTGACTTATTTGCTTGCTAATTGTCTGTCTCTGCTCACTAGAAATTTAAGTTTCATGAAGACAGGAATTTTTGCCTGACATTTTCCTTGCTGTATCGTCGTTGCCTAGTGGAGTGCTTGCCATCAGTAGGGGCTTGAGTCATATTTTTTGAAAGAAAGAGAGAATGAGTGAGTAAATAAATGAATGTTTAAAAATAAATTCTTCCAAAAAAGCAGAAAGAAAATAAACCAACGTGATAATTCCTGATGATAATGTGAAAATCTAGGGTTAGTAGAGGGTTATGAGAATTCTGCTTATTAAAGCTTCATTTATACTTTACCTTATTTTTTATTTATTTATGTTTTTGGTGAGGAAGATTGTCGCTGAGCTAACGTCTGTGCCAATTTTCCCCTCTTTTATGTGGAACGCCGCCACAGCGTGGTTTGATGAGCAGTGCTAGGTCCATGCCCGTGATCTGAACCTGCGAACCCTGGGCTGCCAAAGCGGAGCATGTGAACTTAACCACTATGCCACCAGGCCGGCCCCTACTTTATCTTATTATTAATCTCAGAGAAATTATACTGAAATGAAAACAATTTCTTTTTTTTAAATAATGGCTAACATTTATTGAGCAACTATGGGATTATTGAGCAACTGCTGAGTGCTTTGTACATGGCTTCATGTTGAACCTCATCACTGCCTTATTATTCTGATTTTATTTTTGATTTTATTTTTTAATTTATTCTTATTGGGATAACGTTGGCTGATAACATTATATAAATTTCAGATGTACATCATTATATTTCAATTTCTGTATAGACTACATTATGTTCACCACCCAAAGACTAATTACAGTCCGTCATTGTACACATGTGCCCTGTCACTCCTTTCACCCTTCTCCCTGCCTGCTTCCCCTCTGGGAACCACCAAGGAATCTCTGTATCTATATGCTTGTTTGTTTGTTGTTGTTGTTGTTTTTATCTTCTGTTTATGAGTGAGATCATATGGTGTTTGATTTTCTCCCTCTGATTTATTTCACTTAACATGATACCCTCAAGGGCCATCCATGTTGTTGCAAAGGGCAAGATTTCATCTTTTTTATAGCTGAGTAGTATTCCATTGTGTATATATTCCACATCTTCCTTATCCATTTATCCTTTGGTGGGCAGTTAGGTTGTTTCTAACTCTTGGCTATTGTGAATAATGCTGCCGTGGACGTATGGGGTGTATATATCTTTACGCATTCATGTTTTTATGTTCTTTGGGTAAATACCCAGCAGTGGAGTAGCCGCATCAAATGGTAGTTCTATTCTTAATTTTTTGAGGAATCTCCATACTGTTTTCCGTAGTGGTTGCACCAGTTTGCACTCCCACCAGCAGTGTACGAGGGTTCTCTTTTCTCCACATCCTCTCCAACACTTGTTAATTCCTGTCTTGTTAATTATAGCCATTCTGACCGAAGTGAGGTGATATCTCATTGTAGTTTTGATTTGCATTTCCCTGATAGTTAATGCTGTTGAACATCCTTTCATGTGCCTGTTGGCCATCAGTATATCTTCTTTGGAGAAATGTCTGTTCAGATCTTTTGCCCATTTTTTAGTTGGGTTGTTACTTTTTATGTTGTTGAGATGTACAAGTTCTTTATACATTTTGGATATTAACCCCTTAACAGATATATGGTTTGCAAATATCTTCTCCCAATTGTTAGGTTGTTTTCATTTTGTTGATGGTTTCCTTTGCTGTGCAGAAGCTTTTTAGTTTGACATAGTCCCATTGGTTTATTTTTTCTTTTGTTTCCCTTGCCCGGTCAGACATGGTATTTGAAAAAGTGCTGCTAAGACTGTTGTTTTCTTCTAGAAGTTTTATGGTTTCAGGTCTTACATTCAAGTCTTTAATCCATTTTGGGTTGATTTTTGTGCATGGTACAAGATAATGGTCTACTTTCCTCCTTTTGCATGTGGCTGTCCAGTTGTCCCAACACCACTTACTGAAGAGACTCTCCTTTCTCCATCGTATGTTCTTGGCTCCCTTGTCGGAAATTAGCTGTCCATAGATGTGTAAGTTTATTTCTGGGCTCTCAATTCTGTTCCATTGATCTGTGTGTCTGTTTTTGTGCCAGTACCATGCTGTTTTGGTTACTATGGCTTTGTAGTATATTTTGAAATGAGGGAGTGTGATACCTCCAGCTTTGCTCTTTTTTTCAGGATTGCTTTGGCTATTCTGTGTCTTTTGTTGTTCTGTATAAATTTTAGGATTCTTTGTTCTATTTCTGTGAAAAATATTGTTGGACCTTTGATAGGGATTGCACTGAATCTGTAGGTTACTTTATGAAGTATGGACATTTTAACTATGTTAATTCTTCCAGTGCAGGAGCACTGAATATTTTTCCATTTCTTTGTGTCTTCTTCAATTTCTTTCTACAATGTTTTATAGTTTTCAGTGTACAGGTCTCTTACTACTTTGGTTAAATTTATTCCTAGGTATTTTATTCTTTTTGTTGCAAATGCAAATGGGATTGTTTTCTTAATTTCTCTTTCTGCTACTTCATTGTTAGTGCGTAGAAATGTAACTGATGTTTGTATGTTGATTTTCTCTCGTAACTTGACTGTACTCATTTATTATTTCTAGTTGTTTTTAGTGGATTCTTTAGGATTTTCTACGTATAAAATCAAGTCATCTGCAAATAGGGGCAGTTTTACTTCTTCCTTTCCTGTTTGGATCTCTTTTATTTCTTTTTCTTGCCTGTTTGCTCTGGCTAGGACTTCCAATACCATACTAAATGAAAGTGGCAAAAGTGGGCATCCTTGTCTGGTTCCTGTTCTTAAAGGGATAGCTTTCAGTTTTTCACTGTTGAGTAAGGTATTAACTGTGCGTTTGTCATATATGGCCTTTTTCTGTTGAGGTACTTTCCTTCTATATCCATTTTATTCAGATTTTTTGTCATAAATTGATGCTGTATCTTATCAAGTACTTTCTCTGCATTGATTGAGATGATCATGTGATTTTTATTTTTCCTTTTATTAATGCGTTGTATCACGTTGATTGATTTGCAGATGTTGAACCATCCCTGCATCCCTGGAATAAATCCCACTTGATCATGGTGTATGATCTTTTTAACATATTGTTGTATTCAATTTGCTAGTATTTTCTTGAGGATATTTGTGTCGATGTTCATCAGTAATATGGGACTGTAATTTTCTTTTTTGTGTTGTCATTGTCTGGTTTTGGTATCAGGGTAATGTTGGCCTCATAGACTGAGTTAGGATGCTTTCCATTCACTTCAATTTTTTGGAAGAGTTTGAGAAGGATAGGTATTAAATCTTTGAATGTTTGGTAGAATTCACCAGGGAAGCCATCTGGTCCTGGACTTTTATTTTTGGGGAGGTTTTGGTTACTGTTTCAATCTCCTTACTGCTGAGTGGTCTATTTAAATTCTTATTTCTTCTTTTTTGGAAGATTGTATGATTCTAAGAATTTATCCATTTCTTCTAGATTTTCCAATTTGTTGGTGTATAGCTTTTTGTAATATTCTCTTGTAATCTTTTGTATTTCTGAGGTGTCCAGTGTAATTTCTCTTCTTTCATTTCTGATTTTATTTATTTGAGCCTTCTCTTTTTTTCCCTCAGTGAGTCTAGCTAAAAGTTTGTCAATTTTGTTTATCTTTTCAAAGAACCATTGATTTGGTTACATTGATTTTTTCTATTTTTTTTTAGTATCTTTTATTTCTACTCTGATTTTTATTATTTCCTTCCTTCTGCTGATTTGGACTTTATTTCGTCTTTTTTTTTTTCCAGTTCCTTTAGGTACACTGTTGGATTGTTTATTTGCTATTTTTCTTGTTTTTTCAGGTAGGCCTGAATTGCTATAAACTTCCTTCTTAGAACTGCTTTGCTGTATCCCATAGATTTTGGCATGTCATATTTTCATTTTCATTTGTCCCCAGGTATTTTTTATTTCTCCTTTGATTTCTTTATGACTCAATCATTGTTCTGTAGCATTTTGTTTAGTCTCCACATAATTGTGGCTTTTCTGATTTTCTTCCTGTAGTTGATTTCTTGTTTCATACCTTTCTGGTCAAAAAAGATGCTTAGTGTTATTTTGATATTCTTAAATTTATTCAGACTTGTTTTGTGGCCTAATATGTCATCAATCCTGGAGAATGTTCCATGAGCTTTTGAAAAGAATGTGTATTCTGTGACTTTTGGATGGAGTGTTCTCTATGTATCTACTAAGTCCATCTGGTCTAATGTGGCATTTAACGCCAGTGTTTCCTTGTTGATCTTCTTATCGGATGATCTATCCATTGGTGTAAGTGGAGTGTTGAAGTCCCCTACTGTTATGGTGTTACTGTCTATTTCTCCTTTTATGTCTGTTAATAACAGATTTATACATTTAGGTGCTCCTATGTTGGGTGCATAGATATTTACCGCTGTTATATCCTCTTATTGGATTGTTCCCTTTGCCATTATGTGGTGCCCTTCTTTGTCTCTTGTTACAGTTTTTGTTTTAAAGTCTATTTTGTATAGTAAAAGTATTGCTACCCCAGCTTTCTTTTCTTTGCCATTTGCATGGAATATCTTTTTCCACCCTTTTGCTTTCAGTTTGTGAGTGTTTTTAGGTCTAAGTGTGTCTCTTTTATGCAGCATATTCACGGGTTTCGTTTTTTTTTTTTAATCCAAACAGCCACCCTATGCCTTTTGATTGGAGCATTTAGTCCATTGACATTTAAAGTAGCTATTGATAAATATGTATTTATTGCCATTTTGTTACTTATTTTCTGGGTGTTTTAGTAGTTCTTCTCTGTTCCTTTCTCCTTCTCTTGCTCTCTTCCCTTGTGGTTTGATGGCTTTCTTTAGTAGTATGTTTGATTTCCTTTCTCTTACTTATTTGTGTAGTTATTATAGGGTTCTGGTTTGTGATTGCCATGAGGTTCGGATATAATAATCTATGTATATAGCAATCTATATTGAGTTCATAGTCTCTTTAATTTGACCTCTTTCTAAATGTTCTACTCTTTTGCTACCTGTACTGTATTTTTGCCTTTACCAGTGATTTTATTGCTTGTTTTTTTTAAAAATAATTTTCTTATTCCTATTTGTGGTCTTCTCTTTCCCACTTAAATAAGTTTCTTTAGCATTTCTTTTAAAACTGGTTTCTTGGTGATAAAGTCCTTTAATTTTTGCTTGTCTGGGAAACTCTTTATCTTTCTTTCCATTCTGAATGATAACCTTGCTGGGTAGGGTATTCTTGGCTGTAGGTTTTTTCCTTTCAGCACTTTAAATATATCATACCACTCTCTTCTAGCCTGTAGGGTTTCGGCTAAGTCAGCTGATAGCCTTATGGGGTTTCCTCTGTATGTCACTTGTTGCCTTTCTCTTCCTGATTTTTTTGGTGCTCTCTGTGCTTCCTGTACTTGGATGTCTGTTTCCTTCATTAGATTAGGAAAGTTTTCAGCTATTATTTCTTCAAATAGATTCTCTACACCTTTGTCTCTCTCTTCTCCTTCTGGGACACCTATAATATGAATGTTAGTGTGCTTGACATTGTCCCAGAGTTTCTTTAGACTGTTCTCATTCTTTTCAATTCGTTTTTCTTTTGTCTGTTCTGCTTGGGTGATTTCCTCTAGTCTTTCATCCAGCTTGTTGATCTATTCTTCTGTATCATCTACTCGGCCGTTGAGTCCCTCTAATGAATTTTTCATTGCCAGTATTGTAGTCTTCATTTCTTATTGGTTCTTTTTTATATTTTCTAATTCTTTATTGACATTCTTACTGTGTTCATCCAGTCTTCTCCCAAGATCAGTGAGTATCCTTATGACTTTTTGTTTGAACTCTTTGTTGGGTAGGTTGCTTGTTTCTGTTTCATTTATTTCTTTTTTGGGATTTTGTCCTGTTCGCTTGCCTAGAATGTATTCCTTTGTCTCCTCATTTTGCCTCTTTCTCTGTGCTTATATCTATGTATTAGGTGAGTCAACTACATCTCCTGATCTTGGAGAAGTGGCCTTATGTAAGAGACACCTTTTGAGGCCCAGCAGTGTACTTCCATCTTGCCACCAGTCCAAATGTTCCAGGAGTGACCACCAAGTGAGCCACTTGTGTCCTTCTGCTGTGGCAGGGTTGCTCTTACTGCAGGTACCCAGGGAGTCTAGGCTTTCCCTTCCTGGCCAGCTGTTTGTAAATTGGGTTTGGGGAGCCCCAGCACATTTGGCTGCAAGGTCTAATAGCACATTCCTGTTGCAGTTTATCTGTTAAGTGAGTACCCCCCCAGCGTGGCTGGTTGCTAGGCTCAGGGGCTCACAATTGCCATAGCCCTCTCACCTAAGAGGCTGTAACGTCTCTCAGGAATGCACCTGGGTTGGGCTAGCCCCAGGCAAGGCAGCACACAATTACTTCAGGCATTGTAAGGTGTGGCAGACCCCCTGTGTGGCTGTTTAGGAAGCACAAGTCTGCTGCAGCTGGAAAAGCCCCACTGTGCATATGCCCATGCACCCCATAAACACAGTCCTGCCCCATGCACTTGCCCTGCCTTGCTAATGGGGACCCACTTGCCCTGCTGCAGAGGCCCCACACACTCCACCAATGCAGGCCTGCCCTTTGTGCATGCCTTACCCCAGAGAGGCAGACCCACTCACCCTGCTGCAGGGGTCCCACATACCCTGCCTATGTGGGTCCACAAGTTCCCTGAGGGCTTCCTGGTGGGTGGAGCAAGTCCCTAGAGCTGGCTGCCTGCCCTGGCTGAGCTGGATCAAGTTGGTGCTCTTGTGGGTGAGGCAAACCCTTGTGCTAACAGGCCAGGAGAAAAACTCCAATGGCATCTGCCAGAGTCTGAGTCAGCGTACCTTTACTAGGTCACAAGAATGGCTGCTGCCACTGTCTTTGTCCCTGGGGAGGTGGTTCCAGCCACCACCTGCCTCCCTAAGATGTCCCCCAGAGCCTATCAAGTGAGTCTATTTCACCAAAGAACTATGTATCTTTCTTTCCGGCAATTTTGTGTCACTTTGTGGAACAAGCAAATTTGTGGTGGGCCCTTTAAGAGCAGGCTTTTCTTTCTAGTATGTTCCATAACTTTTCTGGGGATATTCTGTGTTGTTTTTAGTAACCAGCAAAGCCAGATGTTGTGACACTCATCTTGGTTGTCCTGAGTCAAAAAACTGCTTATTATGCTAAAGCCCTCCTGCTCGGATCCCCCACTCCCCCAGGGAAAGCTTGTGCCTTAAGATTGCTTGCAGCCGAAGCGCCACAGCTAGAATGTGGCTTTTTCCTTTCCAGAAAGATATTTCTCCCTCTTCCGCCTCAGTCAGCACTGTCCCTTGTTATGGGGGTTCTTTTTATCCAGTTTATGGTTCTCTCTCGGGGGTAATTGTTCCAAGAGTAGTTGTAAATTTGTTGTGTCCATGGGAGGAGGCGAGTTCTGATTCCTCCTATACCACTATCTTCACAGCAATCCTGAAAACTATTTCTGGGACATACAACTTCTATCTGCTTCTCTTGGTTTCTAGCGTGATGAGGTTGAACAAGAGAGTAAAGATGTTCTATTCCAGAAGACTCAACCTTTGAACAGTTCATGGTTTCCCCGGGACCAAGTCTATTTATTCATTATTCAGTCATTCCTTTGGCCAAATAATATTTTCCTAGCCCCTATTTTGTATCTGACAATGCTAAACCCTGAGAATACAACTGTGAACACAGTGTGACCTGTCTTTTAGCAGTTCTTTCCCCTCTTGAGGATTTTCTTGGAGTGCCTCACTGCATAGAGGCAATCAGATTCTTTCCTACTAAGAAACACTTACTATTTAGGAATGTCACATGCTGGTTTCAGTTGTTGTTCCCCACTCTAAGTCGTTCTCCTTAAGCCATTCTGATATCCCCTCTGAATAGTTTTGCAGCATATTTTCCAGTACAACAACCGTATGCAAGCTGAAACTTTCCGTTTAGTGCCAGTTTCATATAGCATTCTCTACATTTAAAATGGGCTGTCTTCGTATATGAAATTAATGTTACTGGAACTTCTTCCCTGGTATCATTAGCTTTGTTATCAAACCAACTAGCAGACTACAGATCATTCTCACTACACCATTGTATCTAGTTGGATGTTCTGTTTCAGTGACTTTATTTAGATGACATTCTTATTGTTTTTAGTTGAAATTAAAACAATTAAGACCACATTTTATATGTACATCTATATATATATATCTAGATCTATTTCTTCTGATACATCTTTATATCTTGTATCTCTTTTATTATGGCAGTAATACTTATACACCATAATACAATGAACTGGTCAAACAAGATACTCCATTACTCATCCTTCAATTTACATGTCTTGCCTGCCATTTCTCACCTGTGTATTTATAGCCAAGGCTATAAAGATGGAGGAGGAGCGTGAATTAAATAAGAGAAACACTGATAAAAGTATGAAAAAGAAGAAAGTTGTACAAAAATGGAAAAAGAATGAATAGAAACACAAATATATAACTTTAGAATTTAGGTGTACCCACATTGAAATAAAAGTAGGAGTCTGATAGCAAAGTCAAATATAAATGACCTTAGAATAAGTGACTATTTAGCATTATTCATCCACAACTATTTCCCAAAGAATAGGAGTATTTGAGAATTTCTTAGTTTGAAAATAACCAACAGTTATTAAGTACTTGCTATATGCCAGATACTATTTTAAATTGTATATATGTATTTAATTTGTATATATGAACTCATATGATCATTGTAACAATCCAGTGAATAGGGTATTATGATTTTTGTATTATTTCATCTCTGTCTTTCAAATAAGGATACAAGCATCTCAGAGCCTAGATAAGTTGTCCAAGCTCACAAAGCTCTGAAGAATAAAGCTAGATTTCCAACCCAGGTGGCTTGGCTCCAAAACGATACTGTCTCAGAGTAGAAACCATCAGAAAGTTTTCAAACAACCTTTGCAAATACCGTCAATGAAACTCTGAGCATAATATACCAACGAACTTGGTTTCCTTTTAGTTACAGATTGACGGTGCATCATCAACTCAATGTCAGCTAAAATCTCTTTCTTTGGGAACACGTACAAATGATTTAATCAAAAGATTACACGGTAAATCCTAAATCTGCGGGATTGAGAGAACACAAATAATAGAGGATGCTTTAGGATGTTTTCTTGAAAGGTCAGAGTGAACAGAAAAAAGAGAATAACTCCTACAACACAACTACAATTGTGAACAATTACCTGTATATTCTTTTGTGCTCAAGTCATCACAGAATTTTCTACATGTAACGAGAACAAAATTTGATTGTGTAGGAATAATGCCAGGTGATCTTTTAAACCTGCCTGTGAGCTCTCATTTGAAGACTATGGAAAATCCCAAGGGCTAACCAAACTTACTTGTGGTCTTCATTCAGGAAATATTTTCAATTAAATTAGTATTTGATATTCAGCTAAACACTTTTGCTACCCTTCCTCCCCCCCCCCCTTTTTTTAGCAGTAAGAGAAAAATCTTTGCAATGCTTTGGAGCTGAATATGTAAAAAATATTTTAAGGGGCCGGCCTGGTGGCATAGTGGTTAAGTTTGTGCATTCCTCTTTGGTGGCCCAGGTTTTGTGGGCTTGGATCCCGGACCATCAAGCCACACTGGTGGCATCCCACATAGAGAAAATAGAGGAAGATTGGCACAGATGTTAGCTCAGAGCCAATCTTCCTCACCAGAAAAGAAAGGAAAAAATATATTTTGAGCTGAATGATACGTGCATAACCTGTGATTTCCATCTTGTCCCTCTAATCTTGGAGGTTTTGTCCAGTATGGTGTATCGACAGTGTGTTGCTTACCAACATTGAAGCTGGCTGTTTAAGTACTCAGTTGTGAGTATGTGACGAAAAGCCTTAAATAACTAGATAAACAGTACAGCTGCCAATCTAAAGTAATCCTACATTTAGGGGGTGAGTGGCCCAGGAAATTTGCTCTTTGTCATTTTGACTTGGGTTTGAAAATGGACCTGGGCTGCCTTCCAGCTCAAAGAGCCATTCACTTCCAAACACTCCTAAATTGTCCCAAGGAACTCATTTTGGCAGTGGATTATTTGTGTTTGGCTGGGCATCCTAATAGCAAAAGCTGTCTGCTCTGGCAAGCAAGGGCTGTGGCAGGATTTAGAATTTACCATCCCCAGTGTTTTTTCTTGATGAAGTTATTTTTCGGAAAACCAATCCCCCACGCCTGTTTAAAAAGTGACACTGCACGAGAATTGTGCAGGTGGTTCTCTTGAGCTCTTAAATAGCTTCCCATGGCAAGGTGGCCTGTTTTAGGTGTTAGAGGCAAATTTTAAACAAATGAAAACCAGCACCAGATTTTTGCCCAAACCAAAACTGTCTTAACGGAATATTCACCTCTTCCTGTATCAGAGGTAAGATTTATTGGTTGACTAGGGCCAAGTAAGAATGTAGGGTTTCAATTAAAAAATAAGATTGATAAAGAATTTCTGAAAGATTTTCTTTTAAGGGATGTGGAGTGTGGGTACTTGAAGAGTCAATCCTTGGTTATCTCTCAACGGTAAATGCCTGTTGTCTGACTCTCCCACTAGCCTGTGAGCGCTCCTGGGAAGATACGACTAAGTTTCGGCTACCATTAGTCAGAAGCCAGCTACCATAGTACTGACACACTGTAGATGCTCAGATTTCAGTGGAATGCACAGATGAAAGTATAGCACAGAATTACATGATGCTTCCTGCATTATAGTGGAGGAGTTCAAAATTAAGTTCACAAGAAGATCCACAGAAATGAAGGGAAAAAATATTAGAATTTCTATTTCTATTTATCTCATTTGTATTTCTACTTAACATTTCATTATACTACCACAGTATTACACATATGAGTTAGCACCAATAACTAGACATATATTGACAGTGATTGCTCAAAATATTTTTACTGATGGAGGTTATGATCAAAATCCTTTGAGTCCTGCTTCACTACATTTATTGCACCATAATTAGTCTCCCATAGGTGCCAATGAGATTTATTTAATTTGATTTTTGAAAGAACATGGTGCGTAGAGTTTTACTTTTGAAGGAAAGGTGGAGGAAGATACTAGTGCTCAGTGCCAGATGTTTCATCATGTTTAATCTTCACAACCCTGTGAGACAAACGTCTTCATTTTACAGATGATGAAATAGAACGAGATAGGAAGTGCTTCCTGTAGGAAGCTCCTGTTTTCTGGAACAATTTATAAAGACTTGGTATCATTTCTTCCTTGTTTGGTAGAATTCACCAGTGAAATCGTCTGGGCATGGTTTGGAAGGTTATTTATTATTAATTCAATTTTTGAACTAGATATAGGCCTATTCAGATTATCCGTTTCTCCCTGTATGAGTTTTGATAGATTGTGTCTTTCAAGGAATTGGTCCATTTCACCTAAGTTATCAAATTTGTGAGCGTAGAGTTGTTCATACTATTCCTTTATTGTCCTTTTAATGTCCATAGGATCAGTAGTGACGGTCCATCTTTCCTTTCTGATATTAATAATTTGTGTCTTCTCTCTTTTTTCTTAGTCTGGCTTGGTGTTTATAAATTTTATTGATCTTTTCAAAGAACCAGCTTTTGGTTTTGTTGATTTTCTCTACTGATTTCCTGCTTTCAATTTCATGGAATTGTGCTCTGATTTTATTTTCTTCTGCTTTCTTTGGATTTAAGCTGTTCTTTTTCTAGTTTCCTTAAGTGGAAGCTTAGTGATTTTAGATCTTTATTCTTTTCTACTATATGTGGTCAATGCTATAAATTTCCCTCTAGGCACTGCATTTGCTGCATCCTACAAACTTTGTTAAGATGTTTTTTAACTTTCATTTAGTTTGAAATATTTTTTTTATTTTTCTTGTAGTTTCTTCTTTGACCCATGGTTGTTTATAAGTGTTTTGTGTAATTTCCAAATATTCTGGGATTTTCCAGTTATCTTTCTGTTACTGATTTCTAGTTTGATTTCATTGTGGTCTAAGACCATACTTTGTATGATATCTGTTCTTTTGAATATGTTAAGGTATATTTTATGGCCTAGAATGTGGTCTGTCTTGGAAAATGTTCCAAGTGAACTTGAGAAGAATGTGTCAGCTATTGTTGGATGAAGTAGTCTATAAATGTCAATTATATCTAGTTGGTTGATAGCGCTGTTCAGCTCAATTGTATTCTTACTGATTGCCTGCCTGCTAGATTTGTCAGTTGTTTATAAAGGGGTATTGAAGTCTCCAATTACCATAGTAAGTCTGTCTGTTTCTCCATGCAGTTCTGTTTCTTTTTGTTCCGTGTATTTTGATACTCTGTTACTCGGCACATACACATTAGAGATTGTCATGTCTTCTTTGAGAATTGACCCCTTTATCATGTAATTCCCATCTTGATCCCTGATAATTTTTTTACTCTGGAATCTGTTTTGTCTGAAATTAATATAGCTACTCTAGCTTTTCTTGATTAATGTTAGCATGGTATATCTTTCTCCATCCCTTTACTTTTTAATCTGTTTGTGCTTTAGTATTTAAACTGGGTTTCATGTAGCCAGCATATAGTTGGCTTTTGCTTTTTTATCTACAGTCTCTGCCTTTTGTTGTTATATTTAGACCATTCACCTTTAAGTGATTATTAATGTAATTGGATTAATATCCACCATATTTGTAACTGTTTTCCATTCATTGCCCTGTTCTTTGTTGGCTTTTTATTTTTTGTTTTTGTTTTTGTTTTTGCCTTCCACTCTTTCAGGCTTCTCTAGTTTAAATTCAGTGTTTTGTATGATTACACTTCTCTCCTCTCTTAGCATATCAATTATACTTCATTTAAAAAACATTTTTAGTGGTTGCTCTAGATTTTGGAAAATACATTTGTGACTAACCCAAGTCCACTTTCAAATAATGTTATACTGCTTCATGAGTAGTTCAAGCGCTTCCTTTTTTTTTTTTTTTTTTGAGGAAGATTAGCCCTGAGCTAACATCTGCTGCCAATTCTCCTCTTTTTGCTGAGGAAGACTGGCCCTGAGTTAACATCTGTGCCCATCTTCCTTTATTTTGTATGTGAGATGCCTACCACAGCATGCATGGCTTGCCAAGTGGTGCCATGTCCACACCCAGGATCCGAACCAGCGAACCCTGGGCCGCCAAAGCAGAATGTGCAAACTTAACTGCTGTGCCACTAGGCCAGCCCCTCAAGTACTTTCTAACAGATTATTCCCAATTCCTCCCTTTTATCCCTTATAACATTGCTGTCATTCACTTACCTTATCCATAAGCTACAATCACTGATTATGTTGTCATTATTATTATTTTGAACAACATATTCAGATAACAGATATGTTACCTGTAAGGTTGATTAAGAAAACTAAAAATAAAAGGTTTATTTTACCTTCATTTATTTCTTCTCTAATGCTCCTCATTTCATGTAGAGCTAAGTTTCTGACCTATTGTCATTTTCCTTTTCTCTGAAAACTTCTTTTTAACATTTCTTGAAAGGTAGGTCTGCTGGTGACAAATTTCCTTAATATTTGTTTGTCTGCAAGTCTTTACTTCTGCTTTACTCTTTTTTTTTTTTCTTGAGGAAGATTAGCTCTGAGCTAACATCCACCACCAATCCTCTTTTTGCTGAGGAAGGTTGGCCTTCAGCTAACATTCATGCCCATCTCCCTCTACTTTACATGTGGGATGCCTGCCACAGCATGGCTTGATAAGTGGTGCGTAGGTCTGTGCCCAGGATCTGAACTGGTGAACCCCGGGCCACTGAAGTGGAGTATGCAAACTTAACTGCTATGCTGCTGGGCCATCCCCTCCCCTTAGTGTTCTTAACTGTCAAGCTAGGCCACACTGAGCCACCAGGAATTTGTCAATTAGTTGAAGGTGTTTCTGTGGTATTGGCTTCAGCAGTACACTTCTCTTCCTGAGCTTTTGCTCCTGGTAAATTGTGATTCTCTGTATCTGCTTATTTATCTTATCCATTTTCAGGGCAGCAATTTGCCCTCTGACTGTAATTCTCTGATCAATCTAAGAAGAGTTGTTGATGTGAAATTTGCTTAGCTTTTTTCCTTTTGTGGGGTTAGGAGCAATGAGTTCCAAACTCTACATATCAGACCAGAAACCAGAGTCCAGATGAGTAACTGCTGCTTCTACAAAGGTGTTGAGAATACGGAAGTGGTTTAGAAGACAGATGCAAAAAAGATTTTGGAAGTTTGGAAAGCAAAGCCTTTAAAGGAAAAGCACTCTGTGTCTAGGGAAGAGAGGCTGATAGTCAATTGCTTAGGTCTCTAAGTGTATGAAGAGCAGCCTCCCCCCCAACATTTACAGAACGTTAAGCAAGAGCAATGGAGGCCACATATCAAGTCTGATTTAAAAGCTATAAGTCAAGCTAACTGTTAAATAAAATATGTTGTGTCATCTTACCTTAATAAAAATACCTTTATAACAACAACATCAAAAACTACATGTAAAATAAAGATCTAAAGTTGACAAACTATAGACAACAGAATGGGGCCAGCCCAGTGGCGTAGTGGTTAAAGTCATGCACTCTGCTTCAGCAGCCCACCGTTCATGGGTTCGGATCCCAGGTGTGGACCTGCACACCCCTCATCAAAGCCACGCTTTGGCAGCATCCCACATACAAAGTAGAAGAAGATCTGCACAGACGTTAGCTCAGGGACAATCTTCCTCAAGCAAAACCAAGGAAGATCGGCAATAGATGTTAGCTCAGAGCCAATCTTCCTCATCAAAAAAAATATATATATACAGACAACAGACTGTTTCCATGACAGGGTTATCTCTTGATAGGTCTATAATGTTTGGATAAGTGATAAAATAAAGACATACATAAGTTATGCATAATTATGTATCCCATATAATTCATTTTCCTTACATTTATTTCAGCATAATCATTAATTATATTTTTTAGAATCAAGATTTTCATTTAATTTGTGTTACATTATCAATAATAGTATAAATTGGACTTAAATAGAAAATATAAATCTATTTAAACTATATACAATTTGAATATACTTTTATCAAAAATATGTTAAACATAAAAAACAAAAATTTAAACTTATTTACATGTTTTAAAAATGAGTTATTGGGAGATGGCTTGGTGGTGTGGTAGTTAAGATTGCATGTTCCACTTCGGTGGCCCAGAGTTCACAGGTTTGGATCCTGGGCATGGACCTAGCACTGCTCATCAAGCCACGCTGTGGTGGCATCCCACATAAAATAGAGCAAGATGGGCATAAATGTTAGCTCAGGGCCAATCTTCCTCACAAAAAAAAAGAGTTATTTTAAATAGTCAAAATTATCTATTATATTAAAATGAGGAATAAATATAATTAGTCAATATCAAAAGCTTAAACTAAGATCACTAAAATAAAATTAACCTTTTCGTTTACTTTTTTGAAACTTAAATTGTTGTATATGTTTATAAAACTAAAACTATTGATGGTTCTAGGTTTCAGTGTTCATCAAATGCCAACATAAAAAAATCACTACCATGTTTCACACATAGGCCTAAACTTCATACATTCAAATTTAAGAATAATATGAATTATTTACTATTGCAAAATGCTCCTGCAATGTCACATATGTCACATGCAACTCTTGCAAATACTCTCTCGATTCCTAAGTACCTCTAGAATCACAATTTGGAATAAAAAGAGAGAAAGAATCTGAATGTTCAGCACCACAGGGGGATAATTCCTCATTATATAAAGTTCTATTGCATTCATGCTATCCAACAGGAAGGGTTTTGTTCAAATTAAATAATTTGTCTTTTATCTAAGCACTTTTGTCACTCAAACTTTCTTTGTACTGGAAAGCAGTGTCTGTTACAACCTACCGTCCTTCATGTCACTTGGTCATTTTTGTTTCACAAACACAGAGCAACAGATCTGGAGCTTTTCCCTGGGACCTGAGGAGCATTAGTCACAAAAGCAGATATTGAGGGTTAGGGACTCTGTTGTGTCAGAGAGGAGAACCAGGTCTCTAGCGACAGAGGTACCTGCATATTCCTTAACAGATTTATTTTTTGTGTATTCATAATGTATGAACTCTCTAGAGAGGTGGGTCCAAGGCAGAGGTCATTCTTTCCAACGTTTTCTTAAGAAAAAAAATCCGAAATCATGTCCATTAAAGAGAGACCTCCTTTTTGAGAAGAAACATATACCTTTATATATCTGACCATTTATTTACAGTAGTCACTGTTGATTTAGTACTTTACCTCTTTCATGACCTTGCCTGTTTAACATGGATGAAAAGCATTCATTTCTATCATCAGTCAAATGCTACTTCTCTGGTTACCCAACAAAAAATGATGTTTCCCCTCTTGCCTCTGAACTCCTTTAGCGTTCATTTGAATCAATTCTGCGGTACTTACCACAGTTGGCCCTCTATTAGAGTTATTTAGGCCTGTCACCTTTCCCTTTTCATTCATTCAACCAACAAATATTTATTTTCCTCGAAACAAAGTACCTATCCCTATGAAGCTTATAGTCTCATGGGGGACACAAAATAAATAAATATATAATACCAAAGACTGGTAATTAGCGAAGAAAATAGAGCCAGTTCAGGTGACAGAAAGTTTCAGGGGTGCTCTTTTCTATCCAGCAGTCAGGGAGGGCCTCTTTGAACAGAGATGTGATGAAGGGAGAGAATGAACCGTGGGAATAACTGAAGGCAAAGCTTTCTATGTGGAGGCATCTGTAAGTACAAAGACTCTGAGAAGAAATGTGTTCAGTAAACAGAAGTGTTGCTAGAGATGATTAAGTGAAGGGAAGTGTCAAAGAAAATAAATCACGTCAGAAAAGGACCCAGAAGCATGATCATTCGGGGCCTTACACAGGTCAAGGTGAAAAATTTAGATTGTGAGCCTCTTGAAGACAGGTGGCTGTGTGTGATCGTCGCATTGCCCAGAGCGTCGTGAGGGGGCCATCCACAGCTATTCAAAACTGTGTGTTTAAGAAAGCTTCAATGTCGCTGCCTTTCAAATGATAAAACTTACCTGCTAATTTTGTTTCATTTGAGGGTATCATGGGAAACTTGAAGTGTTGTTAAATGACACCTGTCTAGCAATTTAATATAATATAGATTACAATAAAATAATAATAATAATAATTATAATACAAGGGCAGTAAGATCTCTGTAGAAATTTTTGATCTTTTTCCTCCTAGGATTTCCAAACCGTATTACCATCATTTGATCTCTTCTCAAAGTATGGAAAATTATATTCAAAAGCTGGACAAATTGTATAAAGGTATGTATTTTTGCTAAAAATTACTTTGAAAAGTATATTAAATAACATGAAAAAATCAAATGAAATTGACTTACCTTATCAAGCATTTTTAAAACTATGCTATAATAATATTTGTATATAATAAAACTGCATGTATTTTTTTCATTCTAGTCTAATGATTTTCAACATCCACAAACCATGGATTTTATTTTTTAAATCTCTTCTCCAAAACAGACTCAAAATACATTAAGAAATAGACCTGAGAAAAATCTGAAGTATCCTTTCTCTTTAAATTAGCTAATATAAGGAACAGCTTTACACAATACAATTAAAACATATTGATAGTGTCCAAAAGCTAAAATATTTTTCAGAACTGTGTTGATACAGTCCAGTTTAAAATGCTATATTCAATATATGTGTTATTTGAAGTACAAGTTGTCTTTAGGGGATTCCAAATAAATAGCTTCTAGGGTCTCTGATTATTAAAGTTTCCAGCCTAGAGAAGAAGAGAGATACCCACATAAAATTCAAGATTACAAAATAAGCTCACAATCAATGCTGTATTTAATTGCTAAGGTGTTTTAGAATAGAGAAGTGATTACAGTTAAAGTAAGGCTAATAGGAGGTATTCTGGCATTTTCCGCCAAATTTAAAGGAAGTATTGGATGAAGACAGTAATGATCACTTCAGCTGAAGGAAAGGAGGCAGGAATGAGAAATCATGCTAGACAGAATTCCCCAGGTATCCTTGCACACCAAGACTCCAGGGGAAGCACTGGTCCATTGGAAGGAGCACAAGTAGATTCAAGCAACTTAGGTTCCTTAGAATTACTGTTAGTGTCTCCCCTCCCCAACATATGACTTCAGCTTAGAAGTCAGCATGTTAAATGCGGAGAGCAATGTCTACCTCTCACTACTCCAAAGGAATCCACGAGTGGAAATATGAAATATTCTGAGCTAACAGAAAACTACAGACACATGACGTCAAGTGGTTTCAAAGGTTTATAAGGGATCATTACCCATTGCAGTCTTTATCTATTATGTGTGACTTGCGGTATGAAGAAGTCTAAATAACATTTTTCATATTTGTGAGTGACTTCAGATTTTAATTCAAAGATAGATCCTGTTTATAATGGGGAAAGATTGAAAGCAACTTGAATACTCAATATATGCAGAGTTAAATAAATGATAAGATACATAAAATGCAATACCATGAAGACATTAAAAATGTTACCGTAGATCTGCACCCATTAATTTGAAAAAAATCCCTCAATATATTTTTAAGAAAAGAAGGCTGGATTCAAAGGAAGCTGTGAGGTCTGATTCCATTAAAAAATATGTATATGTGTGTGTGTATACACACACATCTATATATATATATATATAATGTGTATTTATGTATAAAAAATGCATGCACTTATCTGTATGTTACATGTGTATACATTTGTATAAGGCAAAAATGTTAATGGTGGTTGTCTCCGGATTGTGAGATTATGGGTAGCTTTTTAGGGGGTAGTTCTTTGTATTTTTACTTTTTGAAATTTTTGTCTAATCAGACACAAGCAAAATTTTAAAACTGAATACTGCAATAGGTACTACTTGCTCTTCTCTACCAATTACAAAAACATCTTCACTTTATTCTATTCGATCAGAAAAATTTAGAGACAATTATCTTTTTTTCTGAAGATAAAATAATTGCTTGCTAAATTATGTGTAAGAAAGACAAGGATGAGTAACAAAGGTTTCACATTACTTCAAAAAGAGTGCACAATGCACAGAGACAAATATGTGTCAGAAATTTTCAAAAAATGTTTGCCAACTCTTCTCTTGGATTTTTAACTATTTTGTGAATTAAAAATATAATCAAAATGTCATCTCCTCCTCTTAGAAAGGAAATTAATGTCTCGTGTTTAATTTTGGTAAGTGAAGGGTAGTCGCCTTTGCTAAGGCTCTTCTATTAAGATTTAATTTCGCCGAATTCAACAAAGTGCTTCTGCTCTTAGTAAAGAAGGCCAAGACGGGGACACTTGCACCAACGTGTTGAATAAAGATGCTGTAGTAATTTTGAGAGCTATCTATTTGATTGCTTCAGCTTCACGTAGTTCATCACTTCACTATAATTCACCCGCCATTGCCTCTTACCCCATACTCCATTTTCCCATCAGTCCGATTAGAAATAGTGATGCCTTTATCAGATTAATCTTTCTTTCCTTTCTCATGTCTGAATTTAGGATAAACAGAGGCTATCCCTACCTATTTTGATTAATACACTAAGATTTCAGCCACTGAAATTGTTCAGAGTGAATTAGATTATAAGCACACATATTTTCAAATCTACTCTCCGGCTAGAATGATGGGACTCCTTTTAATTTCTCCAATATTTTTTTTATAACTGTTCACGTTTGTAGCCTTTGATAGTTTCCCAAAGGCAGCTTCATCTAAATCAGAATATGTATACCATATCCTGTCTGATTGCTTTGCCATCTTTTTAGCTTCGTTCATCTTTCCAAACAGAATTTCTTTAAAGATTAGAGTGGAGAAAAATTATCAAGATAAAGCACAACATTACAAGATAAGATTTCTTATCTTAGAAGGTAAGATTTCTGAGATAAAATTAGAAATCATTGGTTAGTCCTGCATTGATGTGAGTTTTCTTGCATTATGTGTTTCTCAATTTTCTCAAATTCTGTCTTCCAATGGACTTTGGTCCAGGCTGTCTTTGTCCTAAAAAAGTGGTTCCATTTTGAGGCCAGATGAGATACATTTTAATTAAATTATTTGTTATGCATGAAAAAAAAGTGTCTTTTTTTCCCCTTTTTCATAGAAGTTGGCATACGAATGACTCAAATCCTTGAGTAAAAAAGTAAAATGAAAAATAAGTTTGATTAGCTCCTGACTGGGAAAGGGGTGAAATTTCATTGTCTTTTTCCAGGGGAAATAAGGTCTTAGCAGCTGTGTAAGGAAAAAGAAGTTATCTGAAGGAAGGTAATAATTAGGCATACAAGCTAAATATGTGCCTGTTGGGGTTATATTTTTAACTCAACAGGAAAAATTATTAAACCTTGTCATTCAGTTTGGCACTATGTGAATCCATAACCGTTTTCACTTTAGTCGTAGTGAATTGGCAAAAAACAAAATAAAACAAAACAAAAATCAAGATATCTTTAGTATTTTTCTCTTGGGTAAATTGTCCTTTAAATAAAGATGATATAACAGATGTTCCACTGTGTGTCTCTATCACTGAGGTACATTGGCTGAACGCTGTCTAGTGACACACACAATCAGTGTTGCTTTTCAGGATCTGCCCTGGTGTAGACAGAGAACAGAGAATACAGTAATGCCAGCAGGGCTAGAAATGAGTCAAATCAGGGGTATAGCCTTCCAGACTTTTAACTGAGCTAAGTCTAAGTGAGGAAGATTTAGAGAACTTGAGAACTCTTAAATTATCGGGTTCTTTTTTTTTTTTTTATTTTGCTGTTTTTTTCTAGAAAATAAAAGAAGAAAAAATGTAAAAATGAGGTTAAGGCATGAAGTGAGCATGGAATAGAAGACTCCACTGCCTGGAATCCTGGATTCTACTTAAGTAAAGTTGACACAAATCTCTTAACCTCTGAAATGTTTCTCATCTGTCCAAAGAAGAAATTGGAAGCATCTCTGATTCATTCAAAAGCTCTAGAGTTCTAAAAGGAAAATACAAATGAGGATCCTACAGAAAATACACATAAACCATACTTCTTATTATGATTCAATAAACTATAAAATTTTACAAGTGACTAGTCATGAATTATAGCGTGAAAAAAATATATATGTAGTGTGTGAATAGTGGGTCTTTTACCTCCGAGAATGTCTATCACAGATACAGCCCCTGGCGACCAAAAGTGCCATAAATTATTCCATCGAAGTGACCATATTCTGACCCCATCACCCTTGTCACAAATGGTGAGGCCACCATTAGATACCCAGGTTAAGGGCAGCCAACGTGTAAGTATGAATGATGAATGGCTTGAAATGTGAGTGGTATGAAGTGGTTAAGCATGAAAACTTTGCCCTGAGGGAAACAGTGACTCATGAGACCAATTAGAACCCTATTAGGACGTTGAACTTGGCATACGCAGATATAGACCAGTGGGTGTGGGAGTGGAAACATAGGCACCCTCAAATACAGGGTTGCACCTAGCCCGTTGTATTCACTTAGTATTACTAGTATTCACTTAGTAAATGGTTTCTGAATGAAAAGCAAGTGTCTGACTGATTAGATTGTGACATTTTAGAGTATACCTTCTAGCCCTTTGAATCTTTAATAACAATTAGCAATCTATTAGGTATTTTGTAGATGCTGGATGAATATTTGTTGGTTCTGACGTTAGCGCAAACTTGTTAAACAATTGCTGGAATTAGGAAGAGTCTGAACATTGCTTGCTTCAAAGCTACATGACAAATCTTGTGATTCAATCCATAACCTTGCCCTTGTCAATATGATAGCCAAAGCTAGAATTTCTAAAACTGCCTGTTATAATGAGGTATTATTATGCCAGGGGTCATGATTTGTGACGTTTTATGTGAAGAAGATTCATATCTTCAGTGCTACTTTTTAAAAAACAGTTAACGTTCATTCACTGCCCAAATTATGGTGGGAGTTATAGTAAGTATGGGCTTGTAGAAAATTCAAATAAGTGATAAGGGCAAATGCTTTTCTTAATAAGACAGCATTTATTGCAAGGAAGAATTTGCTGGCATTTTGGGATAGGGGAATAGAAATAGAGTATAAAAATATGTTATTATTGGGTATCATGCAAAATAATAGAAGTAAAGAAAGAATTATTTTATTTCATAAAGTGTCGGAAGTTGAGTAGAAGTAGCTAGATCCAGAGGACAGCAGATTCCTTTGAAACATTATGCACTGAGTCTGTTCCAGATGATAACAGACAATTCAACAATCAAACTTGCTTTACTCTAGAAACAACTAATGAAAAAAAAAACCTAGGTGACATTTTTGGGGCTGGGGAGTGTCTAACTTGGCCTTTTGTTATAATGATTCTAACTCTACTAAGCCTAGTTTCTCTCTTCCTCGATTATCTTTCTCTTTTTTTTTTAATAGTACGTATTACCTTATAGTAATGGAATCAATGATACCTGTTCTTTTGTAATAATAATCTTAGGAGACTGGAATCTTATTCTAATGCTGCTGCCAGTGCTCACAATATTTGGGGAACTCATTCTTTCAAAATAATTTTCAGCATTATTTTATTTGATATTACATAGCCTCAATACTCCAAAATTACCCATCCTTGGAGATTCAGAAACAAAAGTAATTGTGAGTGGCATCTGACTTCTCTGCTCAGAAAAGTTGGCCTGTCCCAGTCTGCAAGGTTCACATGTAGTGACGTACCTCTCTCCCATTCTTTCTCTCTCTCCTTTTTTCAAGTTAGATCTGTACATCCAAGAAAAATAATTCGTCCTCTTGATATATTCTTGGTAACTGTTCAGTATCTTATTATTGAGAATGCCAGTTTTATCTTTCTCACTGTGACCCAAGCTCTTGAGTGCTTATGGTGCTCGAGAGCTGATCCATGTAATGTCCTTCACCCCCTCACACACAAGCTCCCACAACTATAGAGGTGTTCAAATGAGTCGAAGATGCTTTTCATTGAGAAGAAAGAAGACTGAGACATGGAATCTTATTAGAGAATATAATTGGGGAAAGCAATTAGTCTGTTTCTTCTGGAAAACTACTTCACTACATCAACTTATATACAATTTCTTTCCTACATTCTCAATATGGGCCACTCAAGAAATTAGTGAGACCTAATGTCTGTAATAACTTCATCACCCATCTTACTCACGAAACTTGATTCTGAATGAAGATTGACAATTAGAAACATCAAGAGCACCACCGTGGATGTTTAAAGGCATATACTTTAAGAGTATTAAGAATTGGACCCTCCAGTGCTTGTGAAATCAAAACACTCATCAACTTTCTTGTAGTCAGGTAATGTCTTTCTTCCCCACTCGTCTCTAATTTCTTTAAGGGCAAATACTGTCACTCTTGATAAATACCCTCTATCCAACGTCTAGCAGAACATATGGCACAAAGTAAAATATATGTTTGATGAATGTTAAAGAAATTCCAAAAATGTTTCAAGGAATAGAAGCTATAAAATAGTAGATAATTTCTTAAGATAACACCTATAAAGACAGCCTTGCTCACTTGAATGCACACATTATGGCATGTTATTTTTAGCTAGTCTCAACCATTTATAGCTATGTTGTATATGATTTTGGGTATAGATTTTTATATACACTAAGTTGGTTGATCCTGAGGTCAAGTTCTGATTGCTGCTTGGGTGAAGTGTTCCTTTTGAGAAATAACCGTTCATATCCATAAATTTTTGAGTAATTATCCTTATTTATTATTATGGTTGTAAACTCCAGATGGTATTCTTATTTCAGGGGAATCGTGACTCTTGTTATTGATTGTATCTCTTTTTTACTCTGGTCCCTCACATTTATGACCTACTTCTCACAAATACATGGTGTCCATTTTATGTGCTAATCTTATCTCCAGTGTCATTTTCTTTTCCTCAGTTCCTCTTTTAACTTTTCCCTGATTTTCTCATCCATATTGTTTTCTTTTCTATTGTAAACTGGCTCAAACCTTTTAGGAACAAGGTGGAATATTAATAAAATCGCAAAATTATATGTAGAACTTATCTAAGTTCATAGTAATACTTGAAAAGTGGCAGTATTGCTGGATCAATAGAACTCACTTGGTCCAAGCTCCGGTTTACGTACAGCATAAATTTTTACTGAAAAACAAGTGAGGGAGTGAGTGAATGAACCGCTGGAAAATATCGCTTGGATTGGTCTGTATTCCATGAATTAAATAAAATTCTAGTTAGCTCCTGTCTTTAAGCTTATCTAACTCACTACAACTCACTACATTTTTTGTGTTACCTCTTCAACAGTGAACTTCCTAACTCTTTGTAGTAAATTAACTCTTCTTCCATTTACCACTGTCGGTAAAAGATTCTAAATGAGAGTAATGGCATTAATTTGGACTGAGAATATGACTGATTATTTGATGTGTCCCAGAAAGAGAACCCAATGCCAAAACACTAATCTATTCTCCCATTTTATTAATTCAAAACTGTTTTTGGGAGGATGGAGTGAAATCCCAACTTGGTCTATGGTTGTGCTTTGCTTGCTCCTTTTAAGGCTCGGTGTCCCCATCTGGCTCCCTCACAGGACACAGTAGGGTATTGCTAAGCACTCTTCCATTTCTAAGCACTTCAGCTCTTTAATGAGGGAATCACTTTGCTGCTGGTACTAGCGGATAAAGTCACTTATCAGAACATTGAGTTTAGTTTATAGTTCTCCACTTCATATTCATGATCACGGGATGCAGTGAGCCAGTTCATCAGCACACTGTGGAATCCTGGCCACAAAGTGACATGTCTATCCATTTAAGAATCTTTACATTAAGAAATGACAAAACTGCACATACTGATTAGAATAAATCATTGAAGCAAATAGAGAAACATACAGTGTGTGTTTAATGTTAAGTTGAAAAGTTCATTCGCTGCCTTGCAGGGGGATTGTAAGACCACACAAATTGCAGGCAAAGCCTAAGTTGCTATTAGAAAATCTAATGATTATTTACTGGGTTTGAATTGTTCCATAGTTAACCTATTTTCCAGCTTGAAATTATTCTTGCTATTTAACCTATTTTTCAAGGCATTTATATTTAATTCAAAACTACCTAACAGAAGTTAGTTTTCATACCTCTCTTACTTTGAAAGTAATCCAATTGAATGAAACAAACATAAAATAGTTAAAAAATAAAAAAGTAGTCCTTCATTCATGCTTACTGTTGTAAACTATTGTGTCATTGGCCAGGAGAAGGGAACACACACAAGATCACTTTGTGATTTTTAGAACCTGGATAGTTCACTCATTCTCTGCTCAGCAAGGGTTGAATACAGAATCTTTCATTTTTGAGCATTACTGTATTAAAAGTAATGTGAGCAGAGAAATTTTTTAGTAAATAAAAGATGAAATTACTACCCTCAAAGAATTAAGTCCAATTGACAAGAAGAATCTGAAGAGTAATTAAAAGTGAAAAAAGGTTATTTAATATAAGGGTTTTTTGTAAGTTTGCTGCATTCCTAAAAGGTAAGCAAATAGTGTAAAAGTGGGAGGGAAATAGTTAAGGAAAATTTCCTGGAGGAGACAAATGTTATAATCCTAGTAGTAGGAAGGATCTTGAATTGACTGAATTGAAAATATGAGTGAGAGGGGCTTATCAGGCAAAGAAAATTATATAAACAAAAGCACAGAAACAGAAATGATCAAGATATACACAGAATGAAATTTTAAAAAATCTTAATTGGACAGGTAGTAAATAATTGATTAAAATAGTTTGATTTGAAGTGAACTTAAAGGAGTTAACAAATATTCAATTGATACATAAGTAAACCAGCTCTAGCAAACTCTCAGTTTTTCATCCACTCATTCACTTAATAGCCTCAAAATACCCAAGTATTTTGAAATATTTACAACACTGAAAAGATTTCCATTTTTATTTTTATCATTGTTGCGATGTTACTGAAACCAAAGTGGGTTCACCTCCTGGCAAGTTAAATCACACCCTCCACCAAAAGTAGTTGTCACACAAAGTAAGGTATATTTTAGCATATCGTAGACCACGAGGAATCATTTCCAAATTCACGGCATCTCTGGACAAAGGGAAGCAGGCACATTTATTCAGATGGGGAATGAATATTCAAAGGAGAGAGGTGAGTAATCACTTGCTCAGGCTCAGCTGGAAAACACACTTCCACATACACTGCAGGTGACGGTAATAAGGCCTAAGCTCCTCCTGGAGAGACCTTAGCATTAGAAATAAGGCAAAGGTCATAGGCGTAGCTCTCGTGGTCAGGCTTGGTCTGGTCCAGGGTGATCGGTGATTGCATCTCCTTAATACAACAAAAGGAAAAATACAATAACGAAAAACGGTTAAATGCTTCCAAACCCACCCTTGAGTTCCTTGGGGCAACTAGTCAATGACAGAGACACAAACATAATATATCCAAAGAGAAAAAATACTTTGATGGATAACATTTTTGATTCAAAATATGACTCTCTTATCATATGGTTAGATCACACTTCTCCTACAGGGTATTAGGTAAAAAAACCAAAGAGTAATGAGGCCTAGGAGAGGATTTCGATCTCCAGGACATATTCTAATTCATGCTAATAGCTCAAATGTTTAGAAGATGCCAAAAGCCTACTTTAGAGAGAGGAGAAGAAAATCAGTGAGAATTTGTTTGCTTCTGGGCAGTTCAGAGAGACCTTGGCAGGAGCATGAGGAGATAACAATGTTAAGTGATGCTTGAAGGTCCAAATAGATAACAATAATGAGCGTGGGCATTTTTTCCTCTTCTGCTTCCTACTATGAAGTAGATTTTATTGGAGAAATCCTGCCAAAAAACAACTCTAAAAACTAGATAAAATACAAGACCACCTGTTTGAATACAACAGAGAACTAACAATGCAGCCACATCTTGAGGGGTCAAGACACTAGAAAGAAGAAAGAAACACCTAACAGGCTCCGCTGCCCTTTCACTTGAGGCGTTTCTTTTTTTTTAATGCTGCGGGACTAAGAAGTCCAGACTGCAAGCAGAAAGTGGCAGCTAAGAGACTTGAGAGGCAAAATTGACCTTCTGTAGTCTTATGGAGCTAGGAAGATATAAATTGGACTTCAGGGCTATGTAGTGACAAATAAAAATGGCAAGCAATAGGATATATTGGAGAATATGAGGAAGCCATTTGGTATAAACCTAATTCGACCTGACCTTGTCTTTCCAAAAGGGCCTGACCATGGCTGTTGAGCATGCATTGTATATCTGCTTTAGATATTCCCTATGGCAAGAACAAAGGCCCTTGAGATAAAGGTGCAACTTCCCTCCCCCTCCCAACTTTGGCATCTCCTTAAGGATTAAGCATCTTTCCTTAGGCTAGAAACTGATTGCTGCACTCACCTGTGACCACCCAGCTCAAGACAATAGACTCGCCTCCTGCTACGCCCTCTGGGATAGCAGACCCACTACCTGCTGTGTCCATCAAGCACTGTGCTGACCGGGCAATCTTGTGACTATTGTGGGAGGGACATTTCAATCATAGTGAAATGTCCTGTATGGGGGTATATAACCACTCTGTATACCTCAGTTCTTTGGTGCCCTTTCTTCCTTTGGGAAGAAAGTCCCCAGACCATGGTCCTCAGATTTCAGCTCATAATAAACTCACCCAAATTTTCATTTATAGATTGGTTATGGATTATTTTCGTTGACAGTAGGAAGCTAGGACATGAGAAGGCTGGCCCGGTGATGCAGCAGTGATGTGTGCACGTTCTGCTTTGGTGGCCTGGGGTTCGCTGGTTTGAATCCTGGGTGCGGACATGGCACCACTTGGCAAGCCACGCTGTGGTAGGCATCCTACCTATAAAGTAGAGGAAGATGGGCATGCATGTAACTCAGGGTCTGTCTTCCTCAGCAAAAAGAGGAGGATTGGTAGCAGATGTTAGCTCAGGGCTAATCTTCCTCAAAAAAGAAAAAAAAAGATCTAAGAGAGATGAAAGTGAAAAAGAAATGAGCCCAACATTCAGAACTTTTTCTCCTTGAGGCATTTTCTGATTTGTAAGAAGCAATCCAGAAGCTGAGACACTAAGCAGAGCTTTTGACATTTCACAGTTATATGAGAAAGCAACTGAGTTGAGGATCTTCGAAGGATGAGGAGCTTTGGTAAACATATTTCATTTTCAGGTGGAACTCTGAAGTACTATCCTAGTACAAGAGTGAGCAAGAAATAGATCATCCTCTGCATTAGCTTGCTCAGGTGGCCATGACAGAACGCCACAGACTGGGTGGCTTCAACAACAGAAATTTATCTCCTTGCGCTTCTGGAGGCTGGAAGTCCAAGATCAAAGTGCCAGCAGGGTTGGTTTCCGGTGAGGGCTCTCTTCCTGGCTTGCAGATGACTTCTTTCTTGCTATGTTCTTACATGGCCTTTCCTCTTTGCAGGCAATGCACACTCCTAGGGTCATTCTCTTCTTATAAGGACACTAGTCCTATTGGATTAAGGCCTAACCCTTGTGACTTCATTTAACTTTAACTACCTCCTGTCCCTAAATACTGTCACATTGAGGGTTGGGGCTTCAACGTACGAATGGGGGCAGGGGCACAATTTAGTTCATAACACCATCACAGAGATGGAAACCTATATTCAAATCAGCTTAATCCCACAATAGATTAAGGTGATCTGCACTTCCCTTAATTGTATTCCAGAAGTCAAAGAAAATCTTCTTTGGAAGAGCATCATCTTGAGCCACTACATGCTTCATAAATACACAATGAAACATTGACTGAAAAATATGAGTAAAAACACCCAACAGAACAATGCCAATAGATAACCCAGGTCTTGAAGTGATCAGACAAGATCTTTAGTATAATAATGATCCCATGTTCAAGAAAAGAAATAACACAGTGGTAAAGCTCACTAGAGAACTAGAATTGGTATAAAAAATAAAAGAAAATTTCTACAACTGGAAAACAATGTAACTAAATTAAGAACTGAATGGATGAGTTTAAAGATTAGACAGTTTAAGAGAAGAATTTATAAAGTTGAAGATATATCTTTGAAAATATCCAGATTTAAGCATGATGAAAACAAAAAGGATAGAAAATACAGAAAATAACAGAAGATACATATTGGTGGAAAAGTATAATATATAGGTAATCAAAGTCCCAGAAAACAATGAGTCAGAGAATGCAGCAGAAACAATAGTCCAAGAAATAATGATTGAGAAATTTTCAAACCAGAAGAAAGACATCAAACTACAGATTCCAGAAGTGCCATAAAAAAAGATACCTAGGAATATTAAAGTTAAACTAATGAAAAGCACCCAAAGTCAAAGAGAAAAATCTTGAAAGCAGAGGGCAAAAAGACAAGTTGCCTTAAAAAGAGCAGCAGTAGGACTAACTCTTGATTTTTCAAGAGAAACAATAGAAGCCAGAAGACAATGAAATATTTTTAAGTTGTAGAAAGAAAATTGTCAACTTACACTTATCTATTCTTCAATGAAAATATCTTTTAAAATAAAGGAAGAAATGAAGATTTTTTTCAGGCAAGGAAAAACTAAGAGAACGTGATCACTAGCAGATTTGCACTAAAAATGTACAGTTCTTCAGGCAGAAAGAAAATAATTCCAGACTGAAGCTAAACATACAGGATGAAATGAAGGGTGTTAGAAAGGGTATGAATATTAACTGTATATAATAATACAATATCTTGTATTATTTAAATTATACATAGAATTAAAATACATGACAGTATTAACACAAAAGGGGTGGGTAGGTGGAAGAACTTAAGAAGTTTTAAGACCCTAACATTGTTGCAAAAGTGATAAAAATATTAATCTTGAGTCAAGGCCATATATACAATATGTAGAGGTAACCATCAAAAGAATAGCAAAAGAATATATAACAGGATAATAAAGAAGGGAAATAGAATAATTAAAATTTGCTTGAGAGAAAAAAGAGCACCGAACATGTAGGACAAATAGAAAACTGTCTTATTTCTAGGATTCCCTAGAAATGACTTTGAAACAGAGAATTGAGTGCACAGGGTTTCTGGGGAGTATTCTTGGAACCTATACCGGTAAGGAAATCAGGAAATCAGAAATAGAAGGAGAAGTTGACCAAAAGTACAGTTGCAACTGAGGCTTCAGCTGGTCCTATAGGAAGTTCAGAAATTGGAATTCCCTTTGAAGTTGTCCCAAATTGAGATATAGGATCAGACCTTTTTATCCACTCATTGGCTGTGGAGCATCCTCTGGAAAGGATAATAACCTTGAGTGAGACACTTCCCTGAAACCAAGAGCAATTCCTAGTGAGAGGCACAGCTATCCACTTTCAGCAGCTTGTAGTTCCCAGAGCTGGAGATGAGTGCAATAGCCCTGAAAAGGGAATCTTGACAGATAACCATGTGTCCACTATAAAACCAAGCATGTTTGTAGATTTAGCTTTAAATATGTCACTAATTACATAAACTATACACGGACTGAATATTCTAATAGTCAAAGATTATCTGATTTGACAAAAAACACACACACAAAATTATAATCCCTAAGGAGACCAGGAGATGGAGAGTTTGAAGGTAAAAGGATAGAAAAATATATACCATACAAAAACTAATATCAAGCAGAATAGACTTGAAAGACATGAAGCACTACTAGACACAAATATCTTTTTATTATTTAAAGGATGAATCCACCAGGGAGATACAACAATACTGAAACTGTATGCTAGTAATAATATAACATTGAATTATACGAAGCAAAAGTTAACAAAACTACAAGGAAAGTATACAAACCCCACAATCATAGTGGGAAATCTTAAACATAGCCATCTCAGTGACTGATAGCATGCATATACAATAAATCGTAAGCATATTGAAGATTTGTGTAACCTGATGAAAACATTTTCTTCATTGAAATACATAGAACAGCTGTAGATACATATTATTTTTAGGATCACATGGAACAAAATTGAATGTAGGCTGAACCATAAAGTTAATCTCAACAAACTTAGAGTGTCATCTCAGACCACAGTGGAAGGAAGCTAGCGTGCAAACAAAAACATAACTTTAAGAAATTCTTAAATTTTTGTAAATTAAGCAATACATTAAAAAATACCTAAGTGACTAAAAAGAAATCATAATGGAAATGGTGCTGGAATAACTGAAAATCCATCTAGGAAAAAACCACTTAGATCCTTATCTCATATCTAAACCATTAACTTGCTCATAGATTAAACCTAAAAACTGAAACTATAAGACTTCTAGAAAAGAAACACAAGAGAATGTCTTTGCAACCTTGGAATGACAGGGAATTTTCTGTAAAGGGCACAAAATGAACAATTTCTAAAAGAAATAAATGACAAATTGGACTTTATCCAAAAAAACTCCACAAACCATTGTCATCAAAAGACACTATTAGAAACATGAGCCACATACTGGGAGAAAATATTTATCTATCTATCTATCTATCTATCTATCTATCTATCATCTATCTGTCATCATCTATCAACAAAGGACTTATATCTCAAATATAAATGGAACCCCTACAAATTAATAAGAATTTCAAGAACAGGTAAAGCTAATACATGATAACAGAAATCAGAACTGTGTTTGACTATTGGAAAGCAAGAATTAAGTGGAAGAAGGCATTCATGAACTTTCTGGGTGATGGAGATGCTTTATGTTTTGATTGCAGTACTGGTTACAGAGGTATACACATTTATCAAAAATTGTGAGAAGCTGTCAGACAGGGATAATTTGCCATGTTCTTCCTTCTAACATCAATCTTGATAAGTTGTACCTTTAAAATAATTTGTATATACAGTTAGCTTTTGCTATGTAACAAACTGCCCTAAACTCAGTGACTTAAAATTAAAAACGGTGTTGCAATACATATTTCCAGCAATGGACTAATATGCAGACTATATAAAACACTTATAAAAACCAATAAAGGAAAGGCTAATTACCCAACAGGAAAATGGTCAAAATATTTGAACAGGTACTCCACAAAGAATACTCAACTAGCCAGAGCATGTGAAAAGCTGCTCAATCACACAAGTGATCAAGAAAATGCAAATTAAAAACATAATGCCATACCAGTACATACTATAATCATTACAGTTAAAAAAGAATGACAAAATACTATAAACATCTCTATGCCCACAAATTTGACAACTTGGGTTCAATAGACCAATTCCTTGAAAGATAGATCTGCCAAAACTCATACAAGAAGAAATAGACAATCTGAATGGGTCTCTGGCCTCTATCCATTAAATAAATAGGATCAATAATTAATAACTTTCCAAAATAGAGAACACCAGACCCAGATGGGTTCACTGGTGAATTCTATCAAATATTTAAGGGAGAAATTATACAAATTCTCTACAATCTCTTGCAAAGGATAGAAGTAGAGGGAATACTTCCTAACTCATTCTATGAGGCAAGCAGTATGCTAATACCAAAATCAAATAAAGAAATTACAACAGAAGAGAATTACAGAATAATATCTCTCATGGATATAGATGCAAAAATCCTCAAGGAAATTTTAGCTAATCGAATCCAACAATGTATAGAAAGAATTACACACCACACCAAGTAAGATTTACACCAGGCATGCAAGCCTGGTTCAAGATTTTAAAACAAATTAATGTAATCTATCACATCAACAGACTAAAAAAGAAAAATCACATGATCATATTGACAGATGCAGAAAACTCGACAAAAACCCAACGCTCATTCACAACAAAAACTCTCAGTAAACTAGGAATAGAGGATAAATTCCTCAACTTGATAAAGAAAATCTCCAAAAAACTTTCAGCTAATAATCTTAACGGTGAGAAACTAGAAGAACTTCCCTCACTCCCACCTCTGGCAAATACCAATCTGTTCTTTGTATCTATGAGCTTGTTCTTTTTTTTAGATCCCACATATAAATGGGATCATATGGTGTTTGTCTTTCTGTGCCTGACTTATTTCGCTTAGCATAATGCCCTCAAGGTCCATACTATGTTGTTGCACATGGCAAGATTTTATTCTATTTTTATGGCTGAAAAATATTCCATTGTGTATATGCCACATTTTCTTTATCCATTCTTTCATCCATAGACACTTAGGTTGTTTCCATATCTCGGTTATTATAAATAATGCTGCAATGTACATGGGGGTACCTATATCTTTTCAAATTAGTGTTTTGGTTTTTTTCAGATAAATACCTAGAATTGGAATTTCTGGATCATATGGTAGTTCTATTTTTAATTTTTAAAGGAAACTCCATACTGTTTTCCATAGTGGCTGCACCAATTTACACTCCCACCAGCAGTGGATGAGGGTCCCCTTTTCTCCATATCCTTGTCAACATTTGTTATTTCTTGTATTTTTGATAATAGCCATTCTAACAAGTGTGAGGTGATATCGCATTGTGGTTTTGATTTGAGTTTCCATGATGATTAGTGATGTTGAGCATCTTTTCTTGTACCTATTGGCCTTCTATATGTCTTCCTTGGAAAAATGTCTACTCAGATCCTTTGCCCATTTTTAAATTAGATTGGTTTTGTTATTGATTTAATGAGTTCTTTATATATTTTGGATATAACGTCTTATCAGATACATGATTTGCAAATATTTTCTCCCATTCGGTAGGTTGCCTTTTCATTTTGTTGGTGGTTTCCTTTGCTGTGCAGAAACTTTCTAGTTTGATATAGTCCTATTTGTTGATTTTTACTTTTGTTTTCCTTTGCTTTTGGTGTTAGATCCAAAAATTCATCACCAAGATCTATATCAAGGAGCTTACCACCTTTGTTTTCTTCTAGGAGTTTTATGGTTTCAGGTCTTCCATTTAAGTCTTTAATCCATTTTGGGTTAATTTTTGTGTATAATGTAAGATAGTGGTCTAGTTTCATTCTTTTGTATGTGGCTGTGCAGTTTTCCAAACCACTCATTGAAGAGGCTGTCCTTTCACTATTGTATATTCTTGGCTCCCTTGTCATAAATTAATTGACCATGTATGCTTGACTTCACTTCTGGAGTATCTATCCTGTTCCATTGTCCTATGTGTCTGTTTTTATGCCAATACCATACTATTTTGATTACTATAGTTTGTAATATAGTTTGAAATCAGGGAGTGTGATGCTTTTAGCTTTGTTCTTCTTTCTCAAGTTTGCTTGGGCCATTTGAATTTTTTTGTGGTTCTATAAAAATTTTAGGGTTGTTCTATTTCTGTGAAAAATGTCATTGGAATTTAGATAGAGATTGCATTGCCTCTGTAGATTGCTTTGGGTAGTATGGACATTTTAACAATTTTAATTCTTCCAATCCATAAGCAGAAATATCTTTCCATGTACTAGTGTTTTCTTCAATTTCTTTCATCAATATCTTAAAGTTTTCAGTGTACAGGTCTTTCAACCCCGCCCCCCCTTGGTTAAACTTATTCCTAGATATTTTATTCCTTTTGATGCAATTTTACATGGGATTATTTTCTTAATTTCTCTTTCTGATAGTTTGTTATTAGCATATAGAAGCAAGACAGATTTCTGTATATTTCCCATTTTGTATCTTGCAACTTTACTGAATTCATTTATTAGTTCTAACAGTTTTTTGGTAGAGTCTTTAGGACTTTCAATACATAATATCGTGTCATCTGCAAATAGTGACAGTTTTACTTCTTCTTTTCCAATTTAATGCCTTTTATTTCTTTTTCTTGCCTAATTGCTCTAGCTAGGACTTCCAATACTATGTTGAATAAGTGTTGCAAGAGTGGGCATCCTTGTCTTGTTCTTGATTTCAGAGGAAAAACTTTCAGCTTTCACTGTTTAGTATGATGTTAGCTGTGGGCTTCTCATACATGGTCTTTATTATGTTGAGGTACCTTCCTTCTATATCCACTTTGTTGAGAGTTTTTATCAAAAATGGATGTTGTATTTTGTCAAATGCTTTTAATGCATCTATTGAGATGATCATATGATTTTTATCTTGCATGTTATTAATGCGATCTATAACATTGTCTAACTTGTGGATGTTGAACCATCCTTGCATCCCTGGAATAAACCCCACTTAGTCATGGTGTATGATCTTTTTAATGTATTGTTGAATTCGGTTTGCTAATATTTTGTTGAGGACTTTTGCATCTATGTTCATCAGGGGTATTGGCCAGTAATTTTCTTTTCTTGTCGTGTCCTTGTCTGGTTTTGGTATCAGTGTACTGCTGGCTTTGTAAAATAAGTTTGGAAGTTTCTTCTATTTTTTGGAAGAGTGTGAGAAGTATTGGTATTAATTCTTCCTTGAATGTTTGGTAGAGTTAACTAGTGAAGCTTTCTGGTCTAGGACTTTTGTTTAATGGGAGGTTTTTAATTACTGACTAAATCTCCTTACTAGTAATCAGTCTGTTCAGATTTTCTATTTATTCCTTGGAAGGTTGTATGTTTCTAGGAATTTATCCTTTTTTTTTTGGCTGTCCAATTTGTTGCCGTATAATTGTTCATGGTGGTCTCTTATTATCCTTTGCATTTCTGTGGTATCAGTTGTAATGTCTCCTTTTTCATTTCTGCTTTTGTTTTATTGCTCTCTTTTTTTTCTTTGTGAGTATAGCTGAAGGTTTGTCAAATTTTGCTTATTTTTTCCATGAACCAGCTCTTGGTTTCATTGATCTTTTCTATTGTGTTTTTAGTCTCGATTTATTTCTGCTCTGATCTTTATTTCCTTCCTTCCACTAACTTTGGGCTTCATTTGTTCTTTTTCTAGTTCCTTGAGATGTAAAGTTAGATTGTTTATTTGAAATTTTTCTTATTTCTTGAGATAGGTATATATTACTATGAACTTTCCTCTTAGAACTACTTTTGCTGCATCCTATGTGTTTTGGAATGTTGTATTTCCACTTTGATTTGTCTCAAGGTATTTTTTTATTTCGCCTTTGATTTCTTGGCTGACCCATTGGTTTTTCACTAGCATTTTGCTTAATCTCCACCTATTTGTGAATTTTCCAGTTTTATTCTTGTAAGTGATTTCTAATTTCATACCATTGTGGTCAAAAAAGATGCTTGATATAATTTCAATTTCTTTAGTTTGTTAATACTTGTTTTGTAGCCTAATATCTGATCTATCCTGGAGAATGTTCCATGTATGTGTGAGAAGAATGTGTATTCTGCTGCTTTTGGATGGAATGTTCTGTATATATCTAAGTCCATCTGGTCTAATGTATTGTTTAAGGTCAGAGTTTACCTATTAATTTTCTGTCTGGGTGCTCTATCCATTGATGTAAGTGGGGTATTAAAGTTCCCTTGTATTATGGTAATGTTGCCTGTTTCTTTTGGTCTGTTAATATTTGCTTTCTATATTTAGGTGCTTCTATGTTGGGTGCATAAATATTCACAAATGTTATACTCTCTTGTTGGAATGCCCTTCTTTGTCTTTTATTACAGTCTTTGTTTTAAAGTCTATTTTGTCTGACATAAGTATAGCTACCCCAGCTTTCTTTTGGTTTTCATTAGTATGTAATATCTTTTTCCATCCTTTCACTCTCAGTTTGTGTGTGTTCTTACGTCTTGTAGACAGCACATAGGGGGTCTTGTTTTCTTATCCATTCAACCACTCTCTGTTTTTTGACTGGAGAACTTAGTCCGTTTACATTTAAAGTAAGTATTGATAGGTGTGTGTTTATTGCTATTTTCTTAATTGTTTTCTGGCTGTTTTGTATTTTCTCTGCTCCTTTCTTCCCTTCTTGCTCTCTTCCTTTGTGGTTTGATGATTTTCTTTAGTGATATGCTTAGAATCCTTTCTCATTATCTTTTGTGTATCTACCATATGTTTTTGCTTTTGTCTACCATGAGGCTTACATATAATTTATACTTATAATCATCTATTTTAAGTTTGTAACAAGTTAAGTTTGAACACATTCTAGAGCTCTACACTTTTACCCTCCCCTCCCTACGTTTTATATTTTTGATGTCACATTTTACATTTTTTTAATCTTGTTTATCCCTTAACTAATTATTGTAGTTACAGGGTTTATTATTATTATTATTATTATTCTCTTTTAACCTTCAAACTAGCTTTGTAATTGATTAAACCACTAACTTTACTATAAATTTACCTTTACCAGTGAGACGTATCCTTTCACATGTTTTCTAATCACTAACTAGTGCCCTTTATTTTCAGCTTAACGAAGTCCTTTTAGCATTTCTTGTAAGGCCAGTTTAGTGGTGATGAACTCCTTTAGCTTTTGGTTGTGTGGAAAACTCTTTATCTCTTTTTTAATTCTGAACAATAACTTTACCAGGTACAGTATTCTTGGTTAGAAATTTTTTTTCTTTCAGCACTTTGAATATATTGTGCCATTCCCTTCTGGACTGTAAAGTTTCTGCTGAAAAATCTGCTGATAGTGTTATGTGGGCTCCTTTGTATGTAACAAGTTGTTTTCCTCTTGCTGCTTTTAAGATTTTCTCCTTATCTTTAACTTTTGACATTTTAATTATAATATGTCCTGGTAGAAGTCTCTTGGGGGCTCATCTTATTTGAAACTCTCTGGATTTCTTGGATCTGGATGTCTGTTTCTTTCCCCAGGTTAGAAACGTTTTCAGCCATTATTTCTTCAAATAACTTTTCTATCCCTGTCTTTCTCTCTTCTCCTTCTGGGACTCCTATAATGCAAATGTTAATCCACTTGAGGTTATCTCATAAGTCCCTTAAGCTATCTTCTCTTTTTAAAATTCTTTTTCTTTTTTCTGCTCTGATTGGGTGAATTCGTCTGCCTTGTCTTTGAGTTCACTGATCTTTTCTTCTGTTTCATCTAGTCTGCGGTTGAACCCCTCTAGTGTATTTCTCAGTTCAATTATTGTATTCTTCAGCTCTGTGACTTCCAGTTTTGGAACTTTCTTATATTTTCTATCTCTTTGTGGAAGTTCTCACTGTGATCATTCATTCTTCTCCTGAATTTGATGAGCACCTTTATGACCATTATTTTGAACTCTTTATCAGGTAAATTGCTCATCTTTGTTTCATTAAGGTTTTTTTCTCAGGTTTTATCTTGTTCTTTCATTTGGAACGTATTCTTTTGTTTCTTCATTTTGCTTGACTCTCTGTGTTGTTTTCTATGTATTAGATAAAACTGCCACCTTGCCCAATCTTGAAGGGTTGGCCTTGTTTAGGAGATGAAGCTTATCACTCAACCCTGCCCTAGTTCTTGGTTGTCTCTCAAAGGTCTCTTGAGCCTTTGTGACTATCCAAGCAGCATACTTTATTTTTAATATCTCTCAGTAGTTGAGGGTGTGCCAAGACCAGTCATTGTCCCAAAGGGGAGGATCTCAGTCAGCACTTGGATTCAGGCTGATTGGAAGCCAGACTCTCAGGCAGCAACTTTTAAAGAATGCAAATATATAGAACTCTGTGGGACCACAAGCATAAGCCTTGCTGGCCCCTGGAGCAAGACCATCTGGATGTGCTCCCTGGGTAACAGTCACAAAAATCGTGGCTCCAGATGAATGTTTAAGCTCCTTTCTGAGAGATATGGGTGAGCTATAGTCAGTCAGAGGGAGAGTGCAAAGACAGCATTCCCTGGCCTCCATTCACTGAGGGCACCTCTGTAGTATCTAGGTGTGTGCCAGACTTGAAGCGCATCCCTCAGGCCAAAACTCCAGGACTAGCAAGTAGACTTCCTTCACAAAAAGACAAGGACTGTGTTTCAGTCTACTGTCTGGGCAGTGGCCTGCCAGGAACTGTCTCTCCAATCATTACAGTCCCATGGGACTCAGGAATGCCAGCCTCCATGGCCACCAAAGCTGGGTGATCAAGGAGTATCCCAGGGTTCACAAAAACCAGAACACCAAATGAAAAATTGGGGGTACAAGACACGTATAAGAGCTCACTTTTGAGAGCTGCTGGCACTCTGAAGTGCAGAGAGAGAGAACAAAGAGAACGCCTACCCTGCAAAGTCTCTGGGAAGGTTTACAGTTGACCTTAGATGTGTGTTTAGTCAGAAGCCTGCCCCTTGGGCTGCAGCTATGAGGATAGGCTAATAGGCCTTTTTCACAGAAAGACTGAACTCCTGGGTCTGTTTCCTCTGGCTGTGACCCGGGAGTGGTAACTGTTCAAGAACACTTTCTCTGTTATGTACAGTCCTGTCGCACCCTGAGCATTAGCCCCACTGGCCACCAGAGCCAGGTGATATAGAAGTGTCCCCTGGCAGCAACCACAAAAGTCAGGGCACCAGAGAGGCATATAAAGTCTTTTCTGGAAGATACTGGTAAGCAGGAATGAGGCAAGGGGAGAGTGCAAAATTGTGTCCACTGGCCCTTATTCTCTGAGATTAGCTCCATAGGCCCTATAAGTGTACCAAACTGGAAGCCCGCCCCTTAAGTCAAAGCTCTTGAACAAGAAAACAGGACTTTTTCTCAGAATAATTGATGGTGTGTTTCAGTTTGCTATCTGTGCTCTGCCCTGGGGTGGTGGACTGCCAAGATCTGAATCTCCCATTGTTACAATCCCAAGGGATCCAGGGAAGACAAGTGCCCCTGGCCTCCAGAGCCAGGCGATCAAGGGGTGTCCCCTGATGGCAGCTGCAAAAACCAGGTCACTGGATGTAAAAACCGGGGCACCTGATGTATGTAAAAGGTCCCCTCTGGGAGATATGGGCACTCTAGAGTATGGCAGAGGGAGAGCGAGAAGGTGCCACACACTGGCTGGAGCTAGGCTGAGGGAGAGAGCAAAGATACACTCACCCAAAGAATTTTAAAAAAAGAAAAGAAAAAGAGAAATAAAGGAAGAAGAAAAAGAAAAAAGAAAGAAAAGAGAAAAAGAAGAAGAAAAAAGGGAAATTTCAAAAAGTGGGGGAGAGATGGCGCCCTCTGGCCTTAGCAAGCAGAGGAAGATCTTGGAAGATGATGCCTGAAGATGGCACCTGGAAAGGAAAGAAAAAAAAGAAGAAAAGATATGCCTTCTGGCTTTAGTAAGGCAAAGGGAGAGCAGAAAGATAATGCCCAACAGCCTCCATCCAGGGAGTATCCCAGCAGGCCCCTGGCCCTCAGACCAATGCTTTAAAATTAGCAACTGAGTCTTTTTCACATAAAGTCAAGTGTTCTTCAAAGGGCTGCATCTGCGCTGTGCCCTGAGGTGGGTGAGTCTGCCCACGGGCCCTTTAAGAGTCGTACCTCACTTCCCCACAGCTCCATGGGTCTCATGGGCATGAGCCACCTTGGTCTTCAAAGCCAGATCAAACCGCCTACGTTTTAAGAGAAACTGGAAATATTTACATAAAATTCCTTACTTTTAGCTATTAGCAAAGATTTCAATTATAAAAACAATGTGAAAACCATACAAAGCACAACCAGATGTGGGTTCTTTTCTTGGTTGACACTTTTGGCAACTGTAATGGCTATTTCGAGTGGCCCTGTCGCTTACTATGCCCATGATCTTGGCAACATTTCTTAACCTCTCTAAGCCTCAATGTTCTCATCTATGAGAATTAGAGTAATAAAACTTTTCTCTCAGGGTTATTAAGAGAGGAGTATTGGACTGCATGTTAACGTCACCCGAGACTGCGTCTCTAATTCAGCAAGCTCTCAATAAATGATCATTGTTATTATTCTTATTATTGCCAGAGAATTCTCCAAGGATAACCAAAAGGAAGAAAGGCAACAACTTGAAACAAAGACTTACGGCCAGCTTCCCACACCCATACTTCCTGTCATCCCATCTTCCTCCTGTCCCACTAAATGTGTTCCCATCTCAAATCTCCTCTCACTAAATCCCAACTAAAGCCACGGAAGCTACCGCCACTTGTTTAGAATGAAAATGGGAGCAGAGCAGGTGAAAGATCTATTTCTGTTGCCCACGTTGAGTCTCTGAACTCATTTTCCCCCGTAGAAATGCTATTATATGTGGTACTTTATTTCTAAAATTTTATTCCTATTATAGAGAAAGTACGATGCGAGTTGGGTCAGTTTTTGTGGACTGCCAGGGACACCTAAGCGTGACGAATAATACAGCATAATTTTCAAAGATATATGCATTCACAATTTCAAACTGCCTAAAAAGAAATTTGGTACACATCTGTCTTTTACATGGGATTTCCTGTACCACAATATTGGCTCTTTAATTTCATATGTACACAAAATAATAAGGGTAATCTCATGAAGTGAAAATTATAGATAACTAAATTTTCATTTTCTCTCTTTTAACTCAAACTTTACAAACACAAGTAACATATAACAACATTTTACATTCCAAAGTGCCTGACCCGATATTTTGATAATAATCTACTGCAGAAATAAGGAAAATAAAAAGGAAGTCTTGTCAGAGAGAAGCAAATCTCAAGGGTAAATTGGAAAGTGAATAAAAACCACCTGGAAAATCAACAATTGGCCCCAATAAATTTTGACGAATAGATTTTAGGCATTCAAGATACATTTGGATATACTTATCCATCTGACCCTTTTACCTAATATTTATGTTGAAAATCAGTAATATTCAATAATTAAACATTGTATGGCATAGTTTGTAATTATTCTGATTAATATTTCCAAAACTATATGAGGTTAGGATTTATTATCCCCATATGCAGATGAGGAATCAAGACAGGATAAGTAACTAAACAGAAGACTTCGTATGGTAAATAGCAAAATTCAGATTGCACTCTGATCTAGTATGAGTTTCAGCTCAGGGTCTAAGTCGTTGCATTATAATGATGCTTGGGTGATGGTTGTTAATAGTTCTCCAAAGTCCATCCCTTTCTCTCCTTGGCAGGAAGCAGTATTCTGGAAACCAAGAGGGTACCAATTTACTCCTCCCTTTTGGTGAAGAATTCCATCTTTTGGCTCAGATCAGAGTGGTGATGATGATCTCTTTTGCTGTATTTTATAAGGCCCAGCAAGGTCAGCTTATTTCCATATGCCACTGTTATGAAGGAAGAAAGAGACATTTTTTCATTGTAGTGAATCATTTCATTCTTGTAAAGCAGAGCCAAAGAAAGAGAGCAAGAAAGGGAACATGAAATCCCATTTGGGGATGAAGAAAACAATGATTTCAGATAGTGTATAATTATGTATAAGTAAATACGTGTGTGCATAAGAAAAATGTAGAGGGCAATTAAAACATCGCAATATCTCAGCAAATATTACGCATAGAAATTCTATGTTCCAGCTTCTTTACTATCATCCTGTCTCAAGCCACTGGCTTTTTATACCAAAATATCCCCCCTGTAAAGAAATGTAAGTGGAAATAAAGATAGTAACTCAGCATCAAGCAAGAGAAAAAGTGTGAATAACATATTGGGAACAGAAACTGCTGTCTAACTTGGGCCTCCCCACCTTCATTACCATCCTCCCAAATAAATCTCCCTGCTCCTCTTGAGCTGGCAAATAAAAAAATCAACCCACAAGATATATGTGTGTGCTTCTCCTGATGAGCATGACCATCCATCTACAGTACGTCCCACATGCCACTTTAAAGATGGGCTAGAGGGAGAATTAAAGACTTCAGAAAGTGCACAGCATAATCAAGAAGGCTTTTTTCTTCTGACTACACAGCTTTCATCTCTGTCTTGTGTGATTTTCTCCCCATCTCCTTCACTCCGTGGTGGAGATGCTGATTGCTGATGAGACAATAACAGATCATATGCCTCACCTTCTAGGGCAACCAATTGGTTTCAAATATATGGCACGAATAGTTTTGATAAGTTTCATTCTGGTGGGAAGTGTTAGTCCAGTGTATCCACATTCACACATTAGAATCCTGAATTCTGAGATTTCCAAAGATGATGCCCAATTTCCAAACTGTTTTTAAAATTTCAAATAAAAAATATCTCTTAAAATACTATGGCAGGGTGCAGACATTGCCTCAGATTGGGATAAAATTTCAGTGGAAGTACTAACTCTATTAATTTACCTGAAATAGTTGGATATTTTTCTGTTTTTATTTCAATACAGGTAACCCTGCTCTCAAAGGTGATGTTTTTCATTGTTTCAGGTTTGATGGTATGTGGTAAAGTCCTTAAGAAATCGTTTATGCTAACTTCCCCCACCTGCTGGAATCCTTGTTAAGATATCTCTACCTGTGCTTCAGCACTTCAAAGTCTTGGGAACAACTCTCCCTCTCAAGAAATTATGTTCCATTTTGAACTTTTCCACTTATTTAAAAATTCTTTGGGCCGGCCCCATGGCTGAGTGGTTAAGTTCTCGTGCTCCGCTTCGGCGGCCCAGTGTTTCTCTGGCTCGGATCCTGCGTGCGGACATGGCACCGCTCATCAGGCCGTGCTGAGGCGGCATCCCACATAGCACAACCAGAGGGATACACGACTATGAATACACAACTAGGATACACAATTAGAATACACAACTACGTACTGGGTGGCTTTGGGAAGAAGAAGAAGAAGATGGAAAAGAAGAAGAAAAAGAAGACTGGCAACAGATGTTAGCTCAGGTGCCAATCTTTAAAAAATAAAAATAAAACCTCTTCGTTACATGGAGTTTGTGATTTCACTTACTGGTACTATTTTGGTGCTTTAGAATAAGTCAATTCTCTTCTTCATATGGCTGTCCTTCAAGCATTTTGAAAAGATACCATGGCTCACCTGAGATTTCTTTTCTCTGAGTTAGGTTCCAGAATTTTATCCTCTGGTTGTTTATACCACAACCTCTCCATGGCGGACATTGCTAATCACAGTCCTTATGTCTACTGACCTGAGTTCAGAATGCTTCTTCACATGGCTCTCCAGGAAGCCACCATTCCACTTGAATTGGAATGCAAATTGAAACTTAGTTAGCATCCTTGGTATTTTGGTTTCAGTATGATAAAGTTCGGTGAAGATGAAGATGGGGAATGGATTAAAGCTCTTTAATAATTTGAGCATGCTCTAACTTGGGTACCAGTCCAAGGTTGATGTCAGTGTTTCCTCTACTTCAAATTAAATTAAGGAATTATATAGGATGTCAACTATGCCCTTGATAATGCAGCTTCCATTAAAAGGAACTGTTTCTGAGCAGATCATTGGGAACAAAATACCCGTATTTGGCAAGATCCTTGGTGCTAGATTAGTAAGAGAACAAGGCATTAAAAGTGAATGAATGAATGATATTTGTGAACATTATGTCAGAACTTTGGTTTGGCTTAGTTTAAGAAATGATTAATTAGTTTTTATTCATTGTTACTCAAGTCCATTTCCAGCTTGTGTCAAACACCATGAAACTAGAATATCCTTGTTTGACAGCAATATATACCTTATGTTCACAGCAGGTTTCATTTAGGAGTGCTATTTCTTTATAAAATGCTTGTAGAAGATTTTTAGAAGAAACTATCGCTTAGAAGCTTAATCTCCTTTTATACTCCTCATCATCTTCTGCCAAGGGAACTGAAGAATGTTCTCTTTGATGCATGAGATCATGCACATTTACTGCCAAACTTCAGAGAGGCCACCCAGAGTACATATTTCTCCATCTGTCTGCACCAGGAAACCATTGAAATTTATGGATGAATAATCATTAATACAATTTTGTGGCTTTTTCTCTGGGTGCAAGTTTTTGTGAAGAAGTTAGGCATACGAATATAGTGACTGTCTGACATAAATAAGTATTAAGCTCATTAGTTTTGATTATTTGTTTTCACAGTCAAGTTGGTTTCAAATAATAACAGAGTACTTAATTTCTCCTACTTGATTTATATAGTCTATATATGCTGGTGTCACAGAATAAGTGAATTGGCAAATATCTCTGATTGTGGCTGGAATCAAGTGTAATACCAGTTTGTTTACTTAGAATGATGGCCCCAATGTCTTTGCTTCATAAGGATGGAAAAACTATGACTTAAATGAATTTTTTGATGAAAATATTTTAAAAAATGAACTCTAGGAAGATGGATGGATGGATAAAAGGAGGGCTTAGTGGCAAAATGAGTAAGAACCTTGATGAAGAGTCCTGTTGACTTAGGGAATGTTGGTACCACATAAATCTTGGAAAAGGGCCTGGTTCAGAAGGGAGGATGATTCGGTCTGAGATAAATTTACTTTGAAGTGACTCTATGATATTTAAGTAAAAATGTCTTGTAGAATGTGAAATTATGAGGTCGTGGTTCTGGTGTCAAGTCAGGACCGAAAATATAAATTTAGGCATCAGTCAGAATATAGATTATGTCTGAGTCAATGACAGGGAATTAGTTCACTAGAGTGCTTAAAAGTGAAGAGAAAGCCTGGGAATGGAGCATGGGAAAGGGAATGCAAAGGAAAAAGATGTGGAGTAATAGTAGAAATCTTTTTAACTGTGACAGAAGCCTAAGGAAAAGAGAGTTCAAAGGGGCAGTGGTCATCAACTTCTAATGCTGCCTATGAAGATGATGTCACATGGCTAGAGAGAGAGAGTTCAGCTGAACTGATTTTCTTTATCACTGATTCTTCCATTTGCTCCTGGTTTCATCCAGTAACCAAACAGTTCTCGCAGATTTTTGTGATGTGCTGCTCTTCATGGTCACCATTCAACCAGGTCGCCATAACTAGGACGTGAACTTAGAAGTACTTTTGTTGGGTAAGTTTGATGGGTTGCATCGTCTCTGTCTCCTGACAGCATCTTTCAGCTACTTAGCTAAGGATAAGCATGAAGTTCTGGTTATGGAATGAAGTCTGTTGCTGTGTAACAGCAACTTGACTGTATAAAAGTAAAGTCTGGGACTTTTGCATCATTAGTATAATACCATGATCAACTGAGCTAACTAGCCGGGCCATTTGATTCAAATTGCATTGCCTATGCCTGATTGATTCAACACAAACGGATAAACAAGTTATTTACATTCGAAGAAATATATGTTTAGACAGAAAGAATATAGTTTCTTTTAAGAATTGGTTACTACTAAAAATGAAGAAAGAAAAGGAACATAGGTGGAGTGTGATTTCTTCCAAGTGACTGGCTGAATCAAGTAAACCTTTTACTCATAGGTTATGATGATGAACTATCGTGTGAAAAGCATACTCATGCATGAAATAGAAGGCCCAGGAAATTCTTCATTTTTCTATTCTCCATTTTGGCTCTTCACGCTTGCAATTGACTTCCTACTCATCATGCAGAGAGCAACTAAATTCTCAGAAATAGATGGTGATTCCTTTACCACGAACTTATCCTTCTGCAGTTCTGCCGTTGGCACAGCCAGATGGGTTAACATCCTAAAATTAAACTTTTCACCGAATTCTTATAAGTAAGCAGACATTTTATTAATATGGAACTCTGGACATGGAACAATACACAGAGATGATTGATTAGATAATCTAATTAAAGGCAACAATGTGGAACTGAAGCAGTGGGCTCATTCTGAAAATAAGGAACATGTTTATATTCCATACTCTTTGAGAGACAAAACTAAACCAAGAATATGTTTTAGAGGGCCTGGTTGAATGGTCATTGCTTGCTCATGACTTGCATTTATCCTCAGACATCTAAAACTGACTACAGAAAAATCCAACAAAAATAATGTTTAACATATTAGGTCTCAAGAACATTTTTGACTTTGGGAGAGAAAGTTGGGGCACCACTCAAATTCCTAGCTTCTCTTAAGTCCACTGATGCTCTGCCATCCAAAATTCACGTTAAAGATTTTATTTTATTTTTTAATTTTTTTAAAAATGTTTCCTTCTCCCCAAAGCTCCCCCAGTACATAGTTGTATATTTTAGTTGTGAGTCCTTCTAGTTGTGGTATGTGGGATGCTGCCTCCACATGGCCTGATGAGGGGTGCCATGTCTGCGCTCAGGATCCGAACCAGCGAAACCCTGGGCCGCTGAAACGAAGCGCAGGAACTTAACCACTCGGCCACGGGGCCGGCCCCCAAAATTCACTTTTAAAAGAACAATCCATGGATATGCTTAGTGTTACAAGAACCTGAGGAATTTAGTGAGGTGCTTCCCCCACAGGAATTAGAAAGGACATATATCATTCCTGTACGTCAAACTATAAAACCAACCCAGAGCAGAACAGAAATATACGAAGCTACAGGCTGGCTCCATCTTGGTCATTCAAGTCACAGTTTAAATGTCATTTATATTATGCTTGTACTAGCAACCATAACATAACTTGATTATCAAACATAACATCTCTAGCCTTCCAGTCACTTTTACTTCAACCTTGTTTTATTTTCTTCATAGTTCTTCTCACTCCCTGATGTTCATTTGTTTATTAAATGCTTTCCCTAGTATGTGTGCTTCCTAAAAACTGGGATGTGTCTGTCTTGTCACTAATGAGTCTTAGTACCTCAAACAATATCTGACACACAGTAGGCACTTATAAATATTTGTTGAGTAAATGAGTGAATGAATATAGAGGAGGTAGATGATTCCTAGGTCAGTAAGTCTGCCCTGTAATGAAATTTAATATATTAATGTATCTGGAAGTAGGTCAATCCTAGACTAGGTTAGTTCATGGAGGCACAGAGGCAAAAGCTTACGGTGCCTATCCAGGAACCATCCAGAAGAGAGGCCACCTAGTCATCACATCGCTAGTACTCCTATTATGAATGATAGGAACCAGGTGGACTTGTTTTCTGTCCTCAGACCTCTCTCTCTCCATCTTCCCTCCTTGGAAGTGTCTCTTCCTCCTTCTCTCATTCTCTTCCTTACAGGAAACATAAAAATATCCTAGGCACTACAGCCTAATTTCCAGGGTTCTGTCTTGACTCTGCCACTTATAAGGTGATCTTGGGTGAGTTACTCAATCTCTCCCTGCTTCACTTTCACAAATGCAAAATAAGAATGATAATCATACCTAGGTATTTTCTTTTCTTTTCTTTTCTTTTTGTGAGGAAGATTGGCCCTGAGCCAACATCCATTGCCAATCCTCCTCTTTTTTTGGCTTGAAGAAGATTGGCCTTGAGCTAACATCTGTGCCAGTCTTCCTCTACTTTGTATGTGGGATGCCTCCACAGCATGTCTGATGTGTGGATCAGGTCTGCACCCGGGATCTGAACCAGCAAACCCAGGTCACAGAAGTGGAGAGCATGGAACTTTAACCACTCAGCCATGGGGCTGGCCCCCCTGGGTGTGTTTTAAGTATCGAATGAGGAAATCTATGTAAATCACTTCTGTGTAATCAGCTAGAATAGCATCCAGCTGTTCCAGCACAGAGTAAGCACTCAGTAAATGCTAACTATTATTGCTACTTTATCTTCTGTCAATTTCTGCTTCTGACATATATAGGAACTCAAATATTTGATTTACTTCAATTGCACTTCTTACTTCCAAGGCTCATCACCTTTGCTTTAATGAATTTTCAATCTTCCTTTCCCTTGTGTAAATGGATTCTATGTTTATTTTCCTTCCTTTCCGTTTCAGGATGTGCCCTCTGGTTCTATTCTTCTAGCATTTGGTGAACAATTCTAATCTACTACATCCGTACTCTTATTTATTTTTAATTCGGATGTATCTCTCCACCGCTATCTCTTTTAAACCTCAGTGCACACAGAAAAAATTCTAAATCATTTGCTTCTCCCAACAGTCTTCTGCACCTTACATCTTTTCTGAGATGTGTGTGCTGGGCAGAATTCTGAGATAGCCTCCAAAATTTCCTGCTCCCCTGGTGTCCACACCCTGCGTCATCCCTAAGAGTATGAATTAGGTGGTTTAGTAACGTTCTATGGCTCTGTAGAGAGATTACCCAGGTGGGCCTGACCTAATCACATGAGCCCTTTAAGCAGAGCTTTCCCTGGCCAGGCACAGAGCTAAGTCAGATTCGAAGCATGAGAAGAACTTGATTCACTGTTGCTGGCTTGAAGATGGAAGGAACCATGTGACAAGAAATGTGGGTGGCCTCTGGGAACTGAGAGAGGCCCAGGACTTAAAGCCAGCAGGGAAATTAAAGCCCCAGTCCTCAACTGCAAGAAACGAAGTTCTGCCAATGACAAGTATGAGCTTGGAAGCAGATTCCTGCCCAGAGACTCGGGAAGAAAACTCATTCCGGCCAACACCTTGATTTCAGCTTGTCATTATTCCCTGATCAGAGAACCCAGGCACACTGAAACAGACTTCTAACCTACAGAAATTCTAGCTAATAAATAGATGTTGTTTAATTTGTTACACAGCAATAGGAAACTAATATCATGTTTTTCCCTTGAGGTATGCTGACCAAGTCTGTATTGATTATTGCAGGTGCAGCCAAATTATGGTTACATACTAGAAATACTATCAGCCCAAATTAATATCAGTCCAAATTATTGAGAGAGGAAACTGGCCGCCATACTGGATTCTCTAACAGTAAGAAAATTGATTTCAAAATCATTCACATTCCTTTACATGGTGATATAGTTACATTTCAAATTATTTCTGGGATTTTAAACATTTAAATATATACTCTATAATTTCTTGAGTAACGTGATTGCAGCATAACCTTAAAAAAGAGTACACTGTTTAGAGCAGTAAATCACAGAATATGTCCAAAGCTGGCATTCATTTCTCCTCATTAAATAAGTCACTACAAAAGGCTTTAGATAGTTAAAAGAAGATCTAATCAAATAAGCTATCTATTCACATAACCATTTATAAATAAACAATATATAAAGCATTTAAGAAGATTTCAAATTAACCCAAGGTCTGGAAGAGGTCCTCTATTTCTCCCTTCTTGGGATGTAACCACAATTCAGTCTGGTTTATAAGTCTCTAAGGCACGAGGTCTTGTAAGCTCACTAATAGGATGCTTTTGGGGCTGGGACCACATCACTCTTGCTAGTCCCACTTCTTCAAACCTTTATCACTGATGTCAAGGAAATTTGAAGATTTTTCAAATGTCTAATCTCTCTGTCATGTTTAGACTTTGAGAGGTTGAATTCAGACACCTTTATTTCACCCTATATTTGCTCAAAAAAGCCCAGGATGACATCCCCTCAGAGGCAGAAGACAGAAAAGGGCAAAGAAAAGTTCTTTTGGAGTTTGTCTAGTGAGATGAGAGTGATTAAAAAGTGAAAAGAGAGGGGCCATCCGGGTGGCAGAGTGGTTAAAGTTCTGCACACACTTCAGCAGCCTGGGTTCGTGGGTTCAGATCCCAGGTACAGACCTACTCCACTCATCAGTCATGCTGTGGAGGCATCTCCCATACATGGTAGGGGAAGATTGGCACAGATGTTAGCTCAGGGCAAATCTTCCTCAAGCCAAAAAAAAAAACAAAAGAGGAGGGTTGGCAATGGATGTTAGCTCAGGGTGAATCTTCTGCACAAAAAAAATCAAAAAGAAAAAAAGGAGAAAGGAGATGGAAATGAGATCACTTTTCCAAAGCTGTATATGCTCTCTGATATAATGCTGTCCAAAGAGGCTTGTGGAGTGGCGTCATTTTGGCTTCGGGTCATGCTTAATGAAAGCCTTGGATTTGAAGGGGCTTTCTAAATAGATCTCCCTAGTAATAGATCAATAAATCTGGCCTATCATTGAGAGTAGAATTTTTAATAGCATCCTTGTGGAGGGAAAAAACTTTACAGATTACATGGCTGCTTTATTTCATAGGAAAATAAATAAATAGAAGCAATTATGCAAGCCCTAATCCCTCTGCTATAAATTACTTTGTAATGACTCATAGAAACTAGAATGTATAAGTCAGGGTCCAATCAGGATACAAACCACACAGTAATTTGAACCAGGAAAGTTCAACAGGAAGAATTAGTAATTCTAACACAAGATTGAGTGCCAAGGGGTTGGCTAGTAAGAAGTACAGGGAACTCTAAAGAATGTAGGAGTGGCAGATAGAAGGAGCAGCCACTAGACCCAGAACTGATATACAGCTTCTAGGGAAGAGTTCCCATGTTCTAGAACTGTTAGGGGGCATGGCTCTGCCTCACTGAGTGGCCAAGAAGTCACTCTGGTGCTGCACCAGTGACACTTGCTGTGAATCTACCCTTTAGGGTACTGGGAAAAGCTCTTCACAGGAGGTGTCTTTCTGGAGCCGCTCTGCTACCAAACTGCCCAAGGGGGATCCTGGGGGATGCTGCTGGCTGCCACACGCTGCAAGTGGCAGACTCTCGACAAGCTGTGGTGTGAGGAAAGGTGCTAGGAAAACACAGGAGCCGGGCTCTGGAGAAGCTGCCCATACTGCAAGACCCATATGCTGGAGAAGCAGCTTACATTACAGGCATCTGGCACTGAAAAAGTCACATGTGCTGGAGAAGTCTGGCCTTTGAGGGTTGCAGGAACTGGGTGCTGAGAAGCCACGTACACTGGACAAGTGGCAGATGTTGCAAGAGCCTGCCCATTGAGCATTCTAGAACCAGGAAGGAAGGCCCTTCCTCCTGACATCTCTCTAGTGCCCTCTGCTGAGAACACTTAACATCATGCTGTTTGACAAAGATGAAATGTTTCAAGGACCCAGATTTATTTTCACAGGTTAGGCAATGAGGATGGAGTTGCAGCTGAGAGGCAATGAATTAATAACTGGCAGAGTACTGCCTTTAATGCAACTCCTATATCAGGTACATTATTTGCTATCAGTGAAGGAGTTCTCTCTGATACTTGCTCTTTCTAGACTGACTGCTTGGGAATTTCACCTTTCACCACCTCCAATCATTTGAGAATGTTTGCATTTTTATGGCCAATAGATAATGTAACTTTCATATTTATAACGTGCTGGTAAATCTACCCAACTCTTCCCATTCCTATCTCTTAACACAGACATACGTTTTCCCCCATTGTTGAAACTGTCTCTGAGTGAGCCTGTATCTCTACCATACTGAGCTTTCTTTTCCTGGTCAAATATGACCAAACATTCTGATGCTAGAGGAAGTAGGACAGACAGGATAATGTTGTTCTTGTCCTGACTGATTTGCTAGAGTGATCCTCAGAAGTGAGACTCTTCTGCCTTTGACTTTCTCTGCCTACAAGGAGGGCTGATGGTTTTACACAGAGCTTCAGGGGAGCTGAGAACTTTTGCGATATTTTCACTTTGAAAGATATAGATTATCATTTTTTATTTTTTATTTGCTTTTTGTGTGTGTGTGAGGAAGATTGGCCCTGAGCTAATGTCTGTTGCCAGTCTTCCTCTTTTCTTTTGCCTCTTTTTCTCTCCAAAGCCCCAGTACACAGTTGTATATCCTAATTGTAAGTCCTTCTAGCTTTTCTATGTGGTATGCCACCACAGCATGGCTTGATGAGCAGTGTGTAGATCCGCCCCCAGGATTGGAACCAGCGAACTCCAGGCTGCCAAAGCAGAGTGCGCAAACTTAACCGCTATGCCACCAAGCTGGCCCCAAGATCATAGTTTTTAAAAACTGTCACATTTATTGTATTTTGGAAAGTAAAATATATAAAAATATACTTCACTCATGAAAATGTTTTGCATGTATAGGTGTTTGTTATCCTCAGTGCTGAGTCCCTGGAGACCTTTATAACATTCATTTTCATTTATCCGCCATATTTTATCCAGAGACTTTGGAGAACATTTGATTATAACTTGAATTTGGTGGCCTTTTTCTATGCTACCAAACATTCATTCACTAATCAGTTATTCATACATTGATTCATTTGTTATATAAATGTATATTGAGCATTTAATTCTCCATGAGTGGTTGTATAGAGAAGGGTGGTTGCAAAAATGCATGACAGATTTCCCATCTGTACTGCACTTAAAATGAACCAGTATAATTGTTATAATACAGAGGAGACTATGACAGATTTTTATAGACATGTGCAATAGCAAACCAACGAAGAGAGATACAAATTCTATAATCTAAGAACCAATTAGCTAATAATGGAGTTTTAGGATCAAGATCACTTAAGACTGTGAAGATCACAGTAAACTAAGCAAGCTCCTTAAGGAAAGAAGCTCATCATGCTTACTACGGCCTTTCTAGCTCCTGGTTATGGAAGACTCCTTTTATATATTTGGCGGTTGCCTCCAGGCACCAATGAATTAATGAGTAACTAACAATCTAAGTGGAGTTGCAAAAGTGAATGGGAAGAGTTGCTTTGTTCTGATTCTGCCACTAAACAACTATGAACTTGGAAAAGTCACTTGTGTTCACGGATCCCCAAGAACACCCTCAAGTTCCAAGATTTGCTAGGAGGACTCAAAGAACCCAGCAAGGCTGTTATACTCATGGTTACCATTATTACAGCGAAAGGATGCAGATTAAAATCAGCCACAGAGAAAGAAGCATAGATCAGTGTCCAGGAGACACCAGCTACAAGCTTCTAGTTGTCCTCTCCCAGGGGAGTCATGCAGACAGCACTTATTTTTCCCAGCAGTGATGTGTAACAACACTCATGGAGTATTGCCAACCAGGGAAGGTCACCTGAGCCTTGGTGTCCAGGGTCTTTACTGAGGTCAGTCTCACAGACATAGCTGACCACCCAAGTGGCTGACCTTAATCTCTAGCCCCTCCAGAGGTCAACCTGCTACCACATGGCCCAAGGTCTCCACCATAAATCATACTGTTAACATGGGTTCTGTCATGGACCCAAACCTACAGGTACTCAAGGACAGTCTTATCAGGAAGGACATTCCAAGGGCTTGTATGTTACCTTTCAGGAGACTGGCAAGGCCCACATCTTTCTTTGAGATGTGCAGAGTCTGGACAACCCTGAGTTAATCATTATTGTTCATTGTTTCACCTCTGTCTTTGCCTAGTTGTCTTCATCTGCAAAACAAAGTGAAGGCAAGATGGAGCAAGATAATTCGTAGCTCTGAAGTGCTACACTGATTGAAATTTTTAACTCAGCAACACAGAAGTAGAGTGAGCTTTGAAAACCATTCTAATTCAACAAATAGTTTAAGAAACACCAGTGTGCAAAGCAAAGACATATTTTTGTATATTTCTTTTAATTAGGTAATAGTTCTCTTTATCTTTGCTTTCAGTTTTAAAGACAAGTGGCGTTTTCAAGCCACGTTCCCTTCTGGCCCTTCCATCCTGCCTAGAATTCCCACCAAACTCTGGCAAATCAGTGTCTCTCAGGAGACTTCGAAGATTAGTTCATCTAATTGCTGCTGGATAAATAGAGTTTAGCAGCTGTTTAAAATAAGAAAAAAGAAGAGAGATGGGTTCTTTTTTGCAGCAAGAAGAATTTAGGTTCAATTTAAGGACAATTTGCTAATTAAAGAAGAACATGAAAACCTGAAATAGTTATCAAGGTTTATGGAGTCTTGTTGTCTGGGGAAAAAAATCAGAAAATGTGTTCCTTTGCTTTTCTTGATAGTTTGAGTTCAGATCTGACCTGACAAAAATGCTGGGTTTTGTTGTAATGCTTCTAAGCTCAGAAGCTAAACCACATCCAAAATAAACTCAGCAGATCAGGCTGCAAAAGCAGACTAGAATGTTTTAGCAGACAGAGCATATTTAGGGCACTTCCCATTTTCAGTCTAAGTTTCAGGTTGAAGATGGATTAATTTTGGAGTATTGTACTGAGGTTATCTGGGATGAGAAATGCTAGAACATAGAGTTATGCTTTGAGCTGGTATTCCAGCTCCCTGAGGGAGTAGGCTTCTGCTCACAGGAAGCTCAAATGAATTTGAAAGCGACAATTGCCATGTTTTCAGAGAAAGAGATTTTCTGCTCAAAGGGTAAGGCAATCAGTACCTAGTTAGCAGGTAAATTTGACTCAGTTTTGGGCAAGGCCAATCAACATCCAGTGCATGCCAACTGTTACCTGCTGATTGGCACTTCCCTCACTGATTTTATAGAATGGCATCCGTACAAGTGGTGTAGGAGGCCATCACAGGAAATCATTATTCTGGAGTAGACTAGGACAATGTATCATTAAACATCCTCGTGGAAAGTGAGATGCATTGGCCAGTTCACAGTTTGCATAATTCTAGAACAGTCTCATTAAGTTAAGAGCTCATTTATTATGAAAATTAGTGAGAGAGAATGACATAGCATCTAACCAGGGATGAATTGCTCTTGGTTTAAGCAAAAGTGGTGTTAAAGTCACTAAAATTAAATGTTCAGGACACAAATACAGATGATCAAAGATGCATGGAGTAAGTAATGGTAAATATATCCTTCATATGAGCTAGTTGATTGGTTTGGAAAAATTAGCAACTGCTATACACTGAATGTTTGTGTCTCCCGAACATTCACATGTTGAAACCTATTCACCAATGTGATGATATTTGGTGACAGAGCCTTTGGGAGGCAAAGCCATCATGCATGGGATTAGTGCCCTTATAAAAGAGACCTCAGAGAGTATACTAACTCCTTCCACAATGTGAGGACACAGCAAGAGGACAGCCATCTACGAAACAGGAAGCAGGCACTCACCAGACACTGAATCTGCTGGCTCCTTGGACTTTCCAGCCTCTAGAACTGTGAGAAATAAACATCTGTTGTTTAAATCACCCAATATATGCCGTTTTTGTTATAGCAGCCCAAAGGACTAAGACAGCACCCCCCAAGCAGTCAAAAGAAACATAGTGGTTTGACCATCAGAAAAGTTTCCCAGTTGTCCTTACCTGTGTGCTCTCTTGGGTCCAATTATCAGCAGCAGCTGGAAGACTGTGAGAGATGTAAACTCAGGTCCCAGTGTAGACCTACAGAATCAGAATCTGCATTTCCACAAGATCCTGGCCTGATTCCTATGCCCATTCAAGTTTGAGAAGTACTGCTTGCAAATTTGGCCAGCTGCCTGTTTCTGTAAATTAAGTCTTATGAGTCAAAATGTTTCAGTTATATATTGCCTGTGGCTGTTTTTGCAGGACAGTGGCAGAATGAGTACTTGTGACAGAGACTGTATTGCCGACAAAGCCTAAAATATTTACTGTCTGGCCCTTTACAGAAAAGATCTGCCAATCCTTGTGAGTCCAGAATATTATTTCCTAGCTTTGTTGAGATAGGAAGGAGACTGTCCTTTATTATCAGCAATGACATAGACTTTTAGATATAGGCTTTTTACACCTTCTTTACTTTTAATTTTCATAATAATCCTTTTTGCAGATAAGGGTAAGCAATTTGTTCAAGACTCCCTTCCGAGTTAGTGGTGGGACCAGACCTCAAATCCAGATCAATTGGATTTTAAGGACCATGACCTTTGCCCCATGCCCCATGACTTGCCCCACAGGAAGTTGGGAGTCTCAATGTTTTGCTTATCCAGAGGTTAAAAAAGAGAGCCTTACTAAAGAGAGCTAATGTTTTCTGGACTCATAGTGACAGAACTGTTCCAGAAGGTCAATTTCCTAACTTATTCTGAGAAATCTCCCTCCATGCAGACCAGTCGATGGCAAGTGGACTTGAGAAAACAGATTAAGGACAGAAGGAGGCTGGGGCAATTTCTAGAACCAGGACTCAGTCTGTCTCTGCACAGATAAGCTCCCCTGGGCCTCTGCAGTGGCCTGGGCCCCACTTTCCCAGTGCCTTCTAAAGATTAAAGCCTGTTTCACTTCTAAGTCCTCTTTTTTCAAATTCCAGTGGCTTATTTTAATGATATCAACTTTGCGTTGAAGAGAAGGTCCCCAACTGTTGTGAGTAGAGTCACCTATTCAAAGGGATAGAAGTAGATTGGTCCATTAGGGTCCCCACCCTCCAGAAACTGGCAGTGTAATCAGATGAAAATAAGGAGTGGTATTTCAGATGAAAAGCAATGGACACTACCTTAGAAACTAGAGCCCAAGCCAGCCTGGAGGATGAGAGGTGCTAGCACGACTCTAAGAACTTTGTCTTAACACGTTGGTCCGAATATCTCCGCCCCATGGTTGTTTATTCTCTCTCTTTATTTAGCCGCGTTAACTCGCTTAATCTGAATACACTCATCTTCCAGGTCTAAAAGCACTACTCATTTTCCTTTTTCTTTCTTCTTTTTTCTTTTCCTTTTCTTTCTTTTTTCTTTCGTTTCTTTTAAGAAGATTTCAAGATAAGTAGGAGAATGGAGATTAAACATAGTTTGAGAATTTTTGCACTATAGAGTAAATTATGGAAAAATAACTTGACTATGTAGGTTACCTCCTTTTCTAGATTAGAGTGTAAGGGATGAAATATCATAGACCACATTTTACACGTTCTTAAATCTCCTAAAGTGCCCTGTGTACATGGCTTCGTACATATAGTCTCTTCCTCTTCTCCAAACCCTGAACTTACAGCACATCACTTCCAACTGCTGTAGCCCATTTGCATCGTTCTTACGTTGTTCTCTTGTTCTAGATGTAACTCTCAGCTTCCTACCAAGACTACAAGCCCGCCAAAGCTAAGTATTTTACTGGTGTTCTTTGAGCATCCCTCTTTAATGCTTGCTGGTCCCCCAAAAAAATGTAACACTTGATTCTTGTTTGCGAGGGCAGGCCCATGTGCGACTCTGTATTTCTGGCCACCTACACAGTGTCCTTTAGGTAATAAACACTGAAGAAATGCTTGTTGTATGATCCCTTTCCCAAAACATTTAAAAATAATAAAAGCACAGTCCAACAAAAGTCAAAAAGACCTGAAACTTCACTATAACTGCACTACAGGAAATGTGACCTTTGTAAAGAAAGTCCCCACAGGACAGGACTTCTATCCCTGACAGGGACACAGTAACTTTATGGCTAGCCATCCATTCTCCAACCTGCACTTGTCCTGCTGCTTTTTGGAGACCATGTCAGAACAGATCTACCATCTCATCAGCATTTATGAATATGCATTATTTGTTAGCCACCAGTATGCAAAAAAACCCAGCTTTGTTCCAAACAATGTTGACGTTAACTTAGGCTCATGACTTCTTCCAGATACCAAATGTCCTGGGCAGCCAGATGGCAGCCTGATCTTAAGGTTGGAAAAAAAATTGATGTGCTTTGATTTCCATGCACCTCTTTGCCTGAGAGTCAGTAGAGGACTTTGCAAAGATTTCACCGTGAAGAAAGGATCTGGGTAGAAAAAACAAAACAAAATTTTTTTTTTTTTTAAGATTGGCTCCTGAGCTAACAACTGTTGCCAATCTTTTTTTTTTTCTTATTGCTTTTTCTCCCCAAATCCCCCAAGTACATATTTTAGTTGTGGGTCCTTCTAGTTGTGGCATGTGGGATGCCGCCTCAACATGGCTTGATGAGCCGTGACATGTCCATGTCCAGGATCTGAACCCGCGAAACCCTGGGCTGCCGAAGCGGAGCGTGTGAACTTAACCACCCAGCCACAGAGCTGGCCCCCAAAATGTCTATATTTCTTGACATTAGAAGTAGCAGCAGGCCTACTGTTCTGAATATGCAGCATCCACCACAAATGAATGCCAAATCCTCATGTTTAGTGTTGAAGAGTTTCATTAAAGGACCATTTATTGCAAGGGCTTGTACTTATACAAGTACAAGTGTGAACTAAATAGACATATCCTCTGCCTTTGGAAAATTACTCTAGGAAAGATCGTTTATTTGTCACATTCAATAGGTGTTTATTGACTGCCTACCATGCTGGGCACTGTTATACAAGCTAGGAATATAGTAGAGATGAAGGTAACAAACCAAACTCCTGATTTCACCCAGCTTATATTTTAGTGGGATCTGTCACACTAAATAATAGAGGATAAGTACATTGTACAGTGTGTGAGAGGGTGCTAAATGGTAAGAAGAGGCATGGGATGAAGGGTTGGAATTTGACATAGGGTGTTCAGGGAAGGTTTGCCCGAGAATGTGGATGCCTAGGACCTACCCTCTAAGACTTCACTGTGGAAAAGACTGATTCAGGAATGGGTTGGCTCTGAGCTTATCCGGTCCACTAATATGACAAATGAGAAAGTAAAAACAGCTAGGGATAGAGGGCAGCGCATCAGACATTGGCAGCGTGTACTAGCATCAGCCAGGGCGTTAGCTAAGGAGCGAGTGTCTGTGTCGGGCAGGCACTTAATTATGATGGTGTCATAGAGGAAGTGAGTTGGAGGAGCTCCTGGAAGAAGAGAAGGCTGATGTAATCTGACCACATTGTAGGTTTATCTGGAATAATAATTTTCTCAGGACAAACAGAACGCCCTTTCCATGGAATGTATTAGTTGAGACTCTTCAAAAGGCAACAAAGAAAGTGAAGACAAGCTAGTTCACCCTCTCCCCAAACCCCGGGTCCCTTACCCTTCCTACGCCTGTCATTCCCTCCATACCGTCCCACCCAGGGCCTTGGGGGAACTAAGCAGAGCTCCACTTAGGCCAGTCCCATGCTTCCTGGTAGGAGAGGGCAGAGTAAGGGGCAAACGGCAGAGCAGCTAAGCCAGAGGAGAAAAAATAAAACAACTTATTACATCAGGTGCTCTCAATTTTCATTCTGCAAAGCCAAAAGGGACCACAAAATTCTCTCCCTTTACAACAAAATGGCAATCCCCATTATCAGCTGGTACTAGCTGGGTGCCACTCCTGTTTCCTATTGCTGTGAAACACATATGGCTGTGTGGCTAGGACCCCACAAATCATCCAGTAAGTTCATTTTTATTAGTAGCTTCTGCTTAATTAAGGGGTGAACTATGCTCTATCAATCAGCTTCTGTGCGTTCGAGTCATCCCCAGTCACTCCACCACTAATGGATGTGGCTCTGGTGCTTTAGGAAGAAGAAAAGATCTGGGGCACACTGGCTCCAAAAGCCAACAGGGTAACATCTGACTGCTGGAGCCCTGCTGTGGCAATTCCTTTAAACATGAGACTGACTACACGGCCGGCAGTAAATGATGCTTTTAGTGCCTCTACCACTCAAAGATGTGAACTTTGATTCATTGGACCAGATGCCTGTTAGATATACAGTGCTTTAAAATATTTACATTAGATACTCAATTGTATACAATAGAGTGAACTATAGTTTTTCATTATTTAGAAAAAGTACATAATGCAGGATAGATGGAATCCCATGGGGCCAACACAATGGACAAGAATGGGATTGGTATAGACTTACCGTGTTTGACCCCATTTAGGTTCCTTATTCAAGGTGAGCCTCTAAGTCAGAACTACTACTTTACAGCATCTTTCGCCGGAATTGGTTTCTAAAAACTTTCCAAGTACAGTCCATCCTCATTATTCACAAATTCTGTATTTGTGAATTCACTGACTCTCTAGAATTTATTTGTAACACCCAAATCAATATTTCCAGCTCTCTCCCTCTTGTTTGTGCACAAGCTCAGAGTGGTGAAAATGAGATTCACTCCACATGTACTTTCCCAGCTGAGGTAGAGCAAGTGGAGGCTGTGCATTGGTTCAGGTCTTGTGCAGAGTTGACCGCAGGACAGAACTGACTGGAGACCTCAGCACAGCGCAAGATGCTCCAGCCCTGTGGTCCATTGACCAGGGTTTGAATGCCTGCTTCTGGTACCTGTTAGTAGAGGGCCTCAAGCAAGTCACTCAACACTTCCCAATCTCCTTGCTCTTTTGTAAAATAAAGAAAATAAATCTATCAAAATGAGTTGTTTTAGGATTTAAGATTATAAGGTACGTGAGATATGTGTATATATATGTGCATATTTCCCCTAGGAGCAGCAGATCAGTATTCCCTAATTCAGTGTTCATGGTGACTTTATAGAATATAACAATGAGAATGGAATAAACAATGAGAATTGACTGTAATATTTTCCATTGACAAATGTGAAATGCAAACGTTTTTAAAATTTACATAAAAGATGCCACATTGACAAGGAAGATATTTATTAAAATTAATTTTACAAGAAAATAACATAATTTAACAATTGGAAAAATATATGAGCAGAGACTTCCTTAAGAAGATATAATGATGGAGAGTAAATATATGAAAAGATGCTCAACATCATTTGTCATTAGATAAATACAAATTAAAACCACAATGAGAAACTACTACATACCTGTTAGAAATATTAAAACCATGAAAACTGACAATACCAAATGCTGACAAGGAAGTAGAGCAATAAAACTCTGGTACATTGCTGGTGGGAATACAAAATGGTGCAGCCACTCTGGAGGTCAGTTTGGCAATTTTTTATAGTTAAATATACACTTAACATATGACCCAACAATTCTGCTTCCAAGTGAGTTGAATGTGCTCCCAAGTAAGTATATTTACCCAAGTGAGTTGAAAACTTATTTTTATACAAAAACCTGTATGTGAATGCATATTGTGGTTTTATTCATAATGACTAAACACTGAAAATAGCCAAGATGTCTTTCAACAGCTGAATGGATGGTACATCCATATAATGGAATACTACTCAGCAATATAAAAAAATTCATTAAATGATTCATGCAACAACATGGAAGAATTTTAAATGCATTTTGCTAAATGAAGAAAGGCAGAACCAAAATATTACATAGTGTGTAATTAGTTCCATTTATATGACACATGGAAAAGGGAAAACTATAGGATGGAAAACAGATTGGTGGTTGCCAAGGAATGGGGAAAGAAGAAGAGTTAAATAGAAAGCAGCCACACAGGGGAACTTGTAGGGTGGTAGAACTCTTTCGTACGGTAGTTGGTGGGTACATAACTCTGTGGATTTGTTAAAACCAACAGAACTATGTGTAACAAAGTGTAAGTCTTTCTGTGTGAAAATTTAAAAAAAATCAATCAAGATACCAGGGATCCCAGGATGGAAAGAAGATTGTACCTAATTGCCTTACAAGTGTATGTCATGATAAAAGAGCAGGGAGTAAAGGAACCAATCTAAGTAACTTCGGGAAAATGGTGTTTTGACTGGATATTGGAAAACTAAAGAAAAAAAGAACTATACATAAACAATGTACTCTGGGTGGTAAATTTTTTTCTCATATGGGCATGGGTTACAATTCTGAAACTAATTTACATGTTTACCAGGGCTGAACAAATAAGTGAATAAATTGGAAATAATGGAAACCGTGGAAACCAACTTTCTCAATGTTAGAGAAACAAATTACAAATAAGTAGGCAGCTGTGGAAGAAAGGCAAGAATAATGCCTGTGGTGGTGGCTTAGAGTTAGATTAGTATGATTTATTTTAACGTATGCACAAATAGATCAAATATAGAAATAGAGATATGTGTTTAGGCACAGATTGATATATATACATATAGCCTAGCCCTGTCTCCTGAGACAGCCTAGAAGCAATGATACCTCCGTAGCAATGAGCACACCAAGTGCCCAGTTCTCGGTTTCTAAACTCCACTGGAAAACAAAAGGAGCCAGGTATCCTTGGAGAAACAGCTGATGCTAGGATTGGGCCAAAAAAATCAGGATGGCTCTAGAGCATCTGTAGTATTACAGTGTTGTGACAACAGTAAGGGAGTGCTCAAAAAAGAAAAAAGGATTGAGGCATTCGAAAGAACATAGGAGTTGACCTGAAAGAGCTCCTAGGGGCTAAAACTAGGACAATTTGAGGAACAATGTAATAGTGATAATGTTGGACTGTAGCACAAAGAATATAATAAAGATACATGAGTGCACGCTGATATAAATACGTCAATGGGGAAGAACAAATAAATTTTCCTTATGGGAAAATCTGAAATAATATAGGTAGAGATCTCCCCATCCCCAGGAGATGGAGCTTAATTCCCCTTCTCTGTGTTGGCTGGACTTTGTGCCTCACTTCCAATGAATGGAATATGGAAAGGAAAAAAATAGTGACTTTCCAGTGCAGAAAGCTGGCAGACATCACCTTATTCAAATAATCAAGATTAACATCACTTGTGATAAATTATATTGATCTCATGGACCCCCTGACGTGATGAGTGCTTTACCTCTCCGAGATTTTTTCTTCAAAACTCTTAAGCTCATTATAAAATAAAATTGAGGGACATTCTATAAAATTCCCAACTGGCACCCTTCAAGATTGTCAAGGTTATGAGAAAGAAAGAAACACTAAGATCTCTCACAGATTAAAGCAGACATGACAAATTAAGACAACGTGGTGTCCTGGATTGGATCTTGGAACAGAAAAAGGACATTAGTGAAAAAACTTGTGAAAACCGAATAGTCTGTAGCTTAGTTAGTGGTATTACACTAATGTTAATTTCTGAGTTTGGACAAACAGCACAATTATGTAAGATGTTAGCTTTAGGGAAAGCTGGGTGATACTGAACTCTCCATACTATCTTGGCAACTTTTTCATAAATCTAAAATTGTTCTAAAATAAAGAGTTGATACAAATGAATACATACATACTTGCACAAATAAATAAATAAATTGTATAGGGTGCTATTACAAAATCATTCATTTTTTAACACAATAGAGAGAAATGGTGTTGTAACATCATGGGGGATCAGAAGAGGAGGAAGGAATCAATTTTGTTCCCCCTAATGTACAAACTTAACTCCTCAAATTCTTTTCACTTGTTCTCCACTTGAGATTTTTATAGAGGGAAGAGAGAAGCAAATATGAAGGAAGATGAGGAACAGAGAAGGAGAAAGAGAAGAAATGACAAATGAGAATGTAAATATAAGTAAAACTTTCAGAACTGTACAAGCCATAGATAATTCTTCCTAACAGTCTTGAGTATCAACATGATTCAGAAAAATAGAAATAATGACGGTCAACAAAACCATGGGTGGTTCAGAAGCTGGCTGGAAACTCTGACTCTGGAACTCTAAATTCAACAATTCTGCTTTGGATGTCTTCGACCTGCCTCCCAAGTTCTGTTTATTCACGGAATGATTGCTGTGTCTACCTCCCAGAGCCTAGATGCTTTAGATCGGAATGGCTGTTTTTGTTTTGTTACTATTTAATTACAAACAGTACTGTCTGGATCTTTTCAGGGCAGACAGTCGATGATTATATCACTTGAAGAAAGAGCAAAAAATGTGATAGAAAATCTGTAAAAAGTGACAAGAGGATGCCCAGGGTTAAATTTTGGCTTTGAGAATTTGGCACAAGTGCCAATGACAACATGGTCACTTAGCCCAATTTTCCTCTATGCCCAGGAGCATGGAGCCCTCTTCAAAGCATGGCAGCAGCAAAAGGCCTATTGGGAAGACTGTTCAGTGGAGGCCAACACACAGTTCGCTTGAGAGGACAATCAAATTCCCTTTCAGTCCTCGAGCAGTGAAAAGGTGGCACATTAACCCCCTGCATTCTTTCAATAACGAGGAAAGTAAATCTAATAATACCTTACGACGAATGGGAGGCTGTGTCGTTAAAAATACATAGGTCAACATTTTTCCCTGATGCTTTTCCACGGCCGTTTTATCCTCTGCACATTTTATTATTATGATGGTTATTAAAAGGTCTCACACACAATGCGGAAAGTGTGAAAAATAGCAGCCAAACATTGAGTATATCTATTTTTATAATATAAATAAAAGTGGGTTATATTGTTATATGTATATTATTACGTACATTCATTATTACAATAAATATATGAAGGAAGTTTTATACAGCAGGGGATATCTCAGGCCATTTCCTCCCATTTATCCTTAGATTTTCTCCTGCAGGGACTGTGTTAAGAAGTTTTGTGACTTTTGGAGGAGAATATATAGGTGGTATGAGGTAGCCTTAAGCTTCCTCCACTTGCGATTCTTTGTGAATTGAGTCGGATTATGTCATTTCCTCCGACGCCCTGTAATGCAGCCTTAAGAATAATGACCCTGCAATGTGGCTCTTCTGAAAATAGCTTTTCCAGTGCCAGAAAAAGATGATTCATACTTGGCTTAGGAGCCATTTCTGGAAGCTGCCAGAACAAAGAACAGAGGTAATTTACTAAGGCGCTCCATCATTGTCTAACTCAATTCGGAAATGATGATACATCACTAAATACAAACATTTCAACTGACATATTTACATATATACAGATGTGTGTGTACGGCATGTACCTACTGGTTTGTATGTGTATATTTATACTAAAGATGTGTTTATACATGCGCATATAGTATGTATGTATTTGTTTTAAGGACAGAGATATATCAAGTTGTAGGCTACAGTTAGTCCTCATCCCTTGATTTTGATGATGTGGTCTGAGAAAGTTTGAATGACACCAACCTGAAAATAGGAGCTTGGTTGAAATTGTAACTCTGCCATCATATGTACTCTTGATCCCAGAAATTTCTAAAATATGAAAAATAAAAGACATGTATGGTCATCTGGCTCACTTCTACTGCCTGCCATCAAATCTCAAAAAGCATCTGGCTACTGGAAACATCAACACTTCCGATGGCAGGGTTTTCCACCACTCTCGGAGAAGACTGTATCCTCCGAGACCGCAGGGAATTTGTCTCCACGCTCCCAGAGAATGCCTTCAAGGCAGCATCTTACATACCTCATTTGACCACCCAGTTATCATTTTCCTCTTTGGCTACGTGTCAAGCTGCACATTTATTTTTCTTAATCTTTTTTCAAAAATCAATTCTCTGCGTCCCTTAATCATTTTTATTGATCTCTGTTGAATTTTCTCTAATATGATGGCACCTATCTACTCCTGAACTACTTTACTTATCTTTGCCATTCAACATTTAGCTTCGGCTGGGTACCACATTGTATATAGCATGGAGGGTGCCAGCTGATTTTTGTCGGACAGAACAGCCACATCCCACCATTTTGTGGACTCATAAATAAAATATAATAGAAGTTTGACAATTTGCTGCTTGCCCATGTATGGTGTCTCCTGTGGTTTTTTTCAAAATAAGATTCTGCTGTGAACATGGCTTTCCATTACTAAGTGTTTAGTGCATTTTCCAGGTCATGACTCTCTGGATGTCTAAGGCCAAATGTCTAACTTTCCTTCCATAATTCTACTTCCCTTCTCTTTACTAAACTGCACTGCATGCCAGCTGAAATTTTTAAAACTCTTATTAGAATGGGAATAAAATACAGGGGTTTTTTAAATTAAAAATCTCTTATTTTGCAAAGATGATAGGTTAGTTATACATGCAAAGAGTTTATCTGATAAGTAGGAAGGAATACCTGGCAAGTAACACAAGAATCCCAGGTTCATTGTTAGGTCACAGGGTTCCAGGATCTGGCGAAAGGGGAACTTATGCTGTAAGCTCCATTAGGGAGAGGGATTAACCAAAGACTGTACGTGATGACAATTGCTAAAATTTTGTGAGTGCGTATAAGGTACCAGAACTAGTCTAAGGTGTTTTCACACATCTCATTTAAACTTAAAGCAAATATTTAGGAGAGACATAATTATCATGGCCATTTTCATGGATGCAGAAACTAGGGGATAGAAACACTAAAAACGTGCTCAAGGTCAGTCTACTTACATGCTTAATAAGTCAACAGCATGTGGGATTCAAACCCAGACAGTCCACGAAAGGCCCTGCAGATCTATTCACTTTTTTTTTTTTTTTTGCTGAGGAAGATTTTCCCTGAGCTAACATCTGTTGCCAGTCCTCCTTTTTTCACTTGAGGAAGATTGGTCCTGAGCTAACACCCGTGTCAATCTTCCTCCACTTTGTATGTGGGTCACTGGCACAGCATGGCTGCCAAAGTGTGGTGTAGGTCTGTGCCTGGGAACTGAACCCAGGCCACTGAAGTGGAATGTGCTGAACTTCACCACTAGGCCGTGGGTCCAGCACCTCTGTTCACTTTTTAGTGTCACAAATAAGCCCACAGTTGGAAAGTATAAATAGACCCAGGTAGAAGACACCTGAGGTATGTACCCTAGCCTTGATAATCAAAAACACACGGGTAAAACTTTGAGAGTCAAGTTGCCAATGGTATTAAGTCAACTAAGGATTGTTCAGAAAAGTAGACAATTCTGGCTAGAAACTGCTGCTACTTATATGTGACTTTTTTAAAAAAAGGTTTTTTAAAGAAAATATACATGTTACTTTATTGAGGCCTCTTTAAAAATTCTTTGCCTGGCGATTGACAAATTGACTCTCATCCAAAAGAATATTCTTAAAACCATCTTAGATCATAAAGTCTTTCTTTACAAATGTTGCTCCATGAATGTGCATCAAGTTTCTTCATCACCTGTGTGTGCAAATCAACCCCAGAGGGAGAACAGAAACCTAGTTGGAAAAGATGAATTCAGAAGGAAAGGCAATTGGTCGTTAGGTTCTTCTCAACCTACAGTATCCCTTCAGCCATCACTAGAAAAGCAAGAAGGAGCCGTCATCTCCTGATTGTAAGGGAGGCCAGCTCAGCTGAGCTAAAATCAAATCCAGATTCATCAAATCTCTCTGTTTGGATCACTTACGTCAAAGTGGAAAGTTGTATTTCAAGGAGATTCAATTTATGTTCCAGGAGACATAAGAACCATCCTTAAAATATGAATGATTCTTCAGTGTGACTTATTAGTGGCAACCTCTGGTCCTTTCTCTCAGAACTGTTCCAAGGAAGTAAAGATGAATTTCCCATTTCTCATTCCCAGAGTTGAGAGGCCCTACAAGAATGACTTTTTCAATCTATGACTTATTGCCTGTTACTAAGTGATTCTGGCTGTGTCAATAAATTTGTTCACAGCTCTAATTGTGTTAATGAATTGAACATAATTAAACTTACAACATGTCATGAGTTTCTTCTGGCAGAAGTCAGCAGACTTTTCAAAAAAGATCACTGTGGGAAAACAAATAATGTATTGCACAACTTCTGCCATCGCCATATAGTGTCTGTGGAGAGAAGATTGAAGTAAGGGATTCTGAAATGGACTTCTTGAAGAATTTCCCTCTCTGAATAAAGTTTTATTCAGTTTGCAATGAGTGTGACCTCATTAAATTCACCAGATTGCAAGCTCCTTTAGGACAGAAAGTATATGTTATTTTATTTTTATACCCAATACTTAGTAGAGGACCTATTACATAAAAATGTATGGTGAGAGAAAGTTGCCCCATGAATAAAGTTACTCTGAATAGTCCCCCTCTGGGGGCTCATGGAGGGAAGGGGGCCTACCATTTATTTGGGCATCGCCTATGTTGCGGTCACTAGGCTCACTGAGAACTTACAAAATTGTATCTAACCCTCACAAAAGCTATTGAAGGAGATAAATTATCCCCATTTTGTAAGTGAGGAAGCTAAAGCTCAAAGAGTTTGAGTAAGAAATCTGACCTCAGACTTACTTAAGTGGAAGACTTGGGATTCAACCCATGTCTGTTGAACTCTGATATTTGTGCTCCTTCATGACCCCATGCTGTCTCTAGACATCACACACTGAGTAGGTGTGTTGTTAGGCCACTGGTTGAGCAAAATGGACTATCTAAAGTTATCAAGAGCTCTTTAGGCACCAAAATCTTTGCTTAAATGATTTGCCTTTACCTAAATCATTTTTTTTGAGGAAGATTAACCCTGAGCTAACATCTACTACCAATGCTCCTCTTTTTTGCTGAGGAAGATTGGCCCTGAGGCAACATCCGTGCCCACTTTCCTCTACTTTATATGTAGGACACCTGCCACAGCATGGCTTGATGATTGGGGCGTATGTCCATGTCCGGGATCTGAATCAGTGAACCTAGGGTGGCCAAAGTGGAGCGCAGGAACTTAACTGCTACACCACCAGGCCAGCCCCCTAAATCATTATTTTAAAAAATAAAATTATCTGACAATTAAGAAGTGTTTGCAACTTTTCTCCAGATATTTTACGTACGTGTTGTCTTCAAAGTTATGTATCATGATGTAACATTTCTTTTCTAACTGTTGCAGGGCAAGCCATGGGTCTTGCACACTGTGAGTGTGTTTAACAAGTGCTTACTGGTGACAAATGTGTCATTTGAATTGTTGTTTTATGAGATGCTGCTGCCAAAAGAGCATTGCTTTTAACTTACAAGACCCAAAAGCTTGTTTGACAAATAAGAAAAGAGAACTCAAGGCCTAGACAATATTCATTACTTATGGGCACGAGAAAGGAAAAAGTTCCCAAACCTCTGGTTTAGTCAGAAGATTGATATTCACTTCAATTTTGCTAGAACCATTCACAAAAAAAATTTCATGGAGTTATTAGAGTTTTAGCTATTTTTCTAAAAGTGCAAAGCCTCACAGACAGAGAGAAAAAAAGAAGAAAAGAAGCAAAAAATCCAGATAAGTTATGATAATCTTGATATTTATTTACAGTTTATAAATTCCTTCAACATGCTCTTATTCCAGCCCAATAATAATATTTCAGCCTCCTCGGCATGAGGAGGGCAGGGCAGTCAACATTATCCTCATTTCATAGATGTAAAAATAGAATAATTTGACATTATACTTAAAAAGACCAACCTGAGACAGGCTGGGTTTACTCACTTCCTCTTGTTGCTTTTCACCCTCTGGAGATGAGTTTGCTATGGCAGATGCTGGAAAGTACTAAGTTCCAGGCAGACTAGGACCGCAAGGTGCAAAGGCCTGCAGCAGACAAGGGGTCCAAGTTGCTCCAGCAAATGCACCCCGAGAAAGCTAGGGCAAGGTGAAATGAGCTTGAAGACCCTCTGTGCATTGGGAGAGGCTAAAAGAATGAGAATGAAAATGCATAATTGAGGGCAGATCAGATGGCAAAACAGCTCAATTTGTCTAAGGAGCCAAGAGAAATGATACAAATTAGACAAGTAATCAATAGCCTTCAGATATCCAAGCAAATATTGCTGAACCCAAATCTCCAGCATATTTAATTCTGTCTCTGAAAAGGTTTCCTTTTGTATAAACGCAAATGATACTTTTTACCAACTGCTTAAAAAAAAATAAGATATTGCATTTTGAGGACCCGTAGCAACAATGTCTCTTAATTGATTTTTCCAGCATACCTTTTGTATAAAGTGCAATCAATCCTTATTATTTGTAAAGTCTGTATTTATCTACTTGCTAAAATGTATTTGTAACCCCAAATCAATTCTCAGGGTGTTTTGTGATCATTTGAGGACATACGCAGAGTGGTGAAAAATTTGAGTCACCTGAGTTTGGATGAAGTGATATCCTGTTTCCTTGTTTCAATTCCCATGCGCTATAAACAAGTGCTCTTTTCACCGTCTATTTAGTGCCACCCTTTTCACATCTTTGTTCTTTTTGTTGATAATTTTGCTGTGTGAAATGGATGCCAAGAACAGTGCTGAAGTGGTCTCTGGTGTTCCTAAGCACAGGAAGGCTGTGATGTGCTTTTCAGAGAAAATACACTTTAGATAAACTTCATTCAGGCGTGAGTTACAGTGCTATTGGCCAGGAGTTCGATGTTAATGAATTAACAATATTAAATAAAGTGTCTTGAAACAAAACACACATAAAACAAGGTTACGTGTTGATCAGTTGACGAGAAAGTTGTGACCAGAGGTTCTCAGGAACCTAACCCTTTATTTCCCTTGCAAACAAAGGTTCAATATTTGCTAATTCAGTGTTCCCAGTGACTTTATAGAATATGACTACCACAAATAATGAGAATTAATTGTATGTTTTAAGAGTTAGTCCAATGAAGGTCTAGTTGGTTGACTGTGAGTGGCAGCATGGCACATAATTGACCCTCAACAAATGTTTTAGTGAATGAACAAACGAAGCCAAAGGGTTGGCACTGGGTAGCTTAGCAAAGATGTTAGCTAGAACCTATGCCAACTGGTTACTTATGCAAACTCCGTAAAGAAAATGGAGAGAATGGGGCCAGGATAACAAGAAATGGCCTGAAGCTGACTCCCAAAGAAAAAAATTGCAGGATAAGTACCCATTTGGTACCACTTCAGCAGCTTTGGGGAGACATGGGGGTCCAGAGACAGAAAGATTCTCAAAAGAAAGAAAGAAAAGAAAAGAAAAACACCCCAAATCAAAAAACAGAAACAGACCTGTGACTCCCAGGCTGGACAATGAGCAAAGCAGCCCTCACTTCGGCCTGCCCGTGAGAGAGCGGGGTGGGAGTGGAGCCACCAAATAGAAACTAACAGCAGCTCCTCAAACTTTGGGGAAGCAGTCCCAGCCCTAACACTGGGGCAGATAAGGCGCATCCATCTTAAAGGAGGTAGGCGGTGATTTGTTCTCATAATCATTGGGGTAGGCAGAATAACGACCCCTGGAAGTTGCCCATGTCTTAATCCCCAGAACCCAGGACTATGTTATATCACATGGCAGAGGAGAATTAAAGTTACAGATGGAACTAGGTTTGCTAATAAACTGATCTTGAAATTCAGAGATTACCTTGGATTATCTGACTGTAGAGGAAGGAGGTGACATCACAAGGGTCCTAATAAGTGAAATCTGGAGGCAGAATAGTCAGTGTCGGAGCTATGCGATGTGAGAAAGACCCCTCCTTCCATTTCTGGCTTTGGAGAGGGAAGAGGGTCATGAGCTGAGGAATATGGGCAACTTTAGAAGCTGAAAGAGGCAAGGAAACAGATTCTTCCCTACAGCCTCCAGAAAGAAACACAGCCCTGCCGACATCTTGCTTTTATCCCAATGAGATCTGTTTTGGGCTTCTGACCTTAAGAGCTGTAAGATAATAAATATGCATTGTGAGGTGGAGAGAAAGGAGCAGCTGGAGTTAAGGTAGGGGGAGGGGGAGATGCTCTATGCATATCCAGGGTCATATTCTCCTTATCTGGATTCTGAAGGATTATTCTGGTTTGGGCTGACCCAAGGATAAGGATCCAGAATGCGGATTCCAGCGTGGATGTCAATCAAGTCTCATCTCAAGACCTCCAGCTGAAACCAAAGAAGATAAATTCCAGTTTGTGTTCAATCTCAGATTAACTTCCCTCTCTGTGTGTGAATTCCCAGGACTGGGCCAGGTTGACACTTATGAGGTGAGAAGCTGGTGCTGGAGGTTGGGTGAGAGGGAGTTGAGGATAGCAGTGGTGGATGCCAGGGCTCTGACTGCCAACCTTTCATCTCAGCAAATAATATTCAGCCTACCCATTCACTTCAACTGTTCTGTTATCCTGTAAAGTCCACCAGGGAACACAATTAATAAAATGAGCAGAATCAGTTAGTGGCCTTGGACCCGTGAATGAATGGCGATTTGTAAGCCTAAATGAGATAGACAGTTTAGATGACACAGGTCAATGCTAAGCAATGGAAATGATGACTCAGTAGGTGTTTTTGATGCCCAGTCATCTGCAGTGACTACAATAGTGACGTCCTCATTGAGATGACTGGTGACTAACTTCCCACACAACCCTATCTCATCACATGTGGAGACATGAGCTCCTCGGGTCAGAGAACGTGCCCCTGAGACTTCTCTGTCACCTCCTTCCTCTACAGTCACGTGGATGCTTGGTATACGGTTTCTGATTGTGGTGAGGATAAATAAGACAATAGTGGTTTCTACTTGGAAGCTGCATCCAGCAAACTGCAGGAGCTCTTTTGATGAGTTTAGTCTTCAAAACCACAAATCTGCCCCACCATCCACCTGCCTGCACTCAAATAACACGTTTCCATGTAACACTAGAAGAGACGTTTAAGCATCTTCTCTTTCGTAGATGAGATAGAATTAAGGGAGTCTCAAATAGTAGGTTTTCAAAGCAAAGACTGGACAAGAGGAGTGGGGATGGAAAGAAGTTCCCAGCAAAGGCAAGCAAGGGAAGCTTAGGGTATAATTGGGAAGCAGGGAACTTTCTCAGAGAGTGACACCTGTCCTGTTCGAAAGGAAGAGCAGTTTTCAACCTAACACTTTGTGGTGATGTTCTCCTGAGTCTCTCTGGCTTAAGCTCCAGAAGGCAGAGTGAAACCAGCACTGGCTGTGGAGTCCAGAAGATGTGAATTTCACTTCTGGCTCCACAGTTGACTACCTGTATCTCTACTTCAAATGGGAAACTGTGAGGATTCAAGGAGAGAATATGTGCGAATGTGCTTGCAAGGTGCTCTGCAAATGTGCCTGGTGGTTGTGTCTCTACACTCTCTAATTCCTCCTCTGCTGTCTTTGAGAGCCTTGGGGGATGACTGGGACAGGTGTCCTGTCATGGTAAATAGTGTAGGCTTTTGTCCTCCTTGGGGGAGAAGGTTGCTGCGGGGAGAATTCTGCCAAGTGGGCAGCAGCCTGAGAATGTGCCCAATTTGTGGACATTATTTCACTTGTGTCTACTCCAAGGGAAGTTTCTTTCTCTGCAAATGAGAGCCAGTCTGTCACCTTTGCTCAGGCATCCTGCGCTCACCGTCATGTCCCTCACACATATGGTGCCTGGCAGGGTGCACCTCCACTCCGAGGCCCTTTCTGGAGAGCATCTGCTAACCCTGCCAGCCTGATGCCTTCCAACCTCAGCATCACCTTTTCCCAGGTTTCTTGCTGAATCAACCAATTAGCTCAAATCGTCTCTGACTGCTTTGAACTATGTCTTGTTAAAACACGGGTGGATGGGGACCTGGTGAAGTCCAAAAGTCACTCTAAGAGAACCAAGCATCCGAATAGAGCCCTCATGCCGGAATGTCTGTCTTCCACTTAATGTAGTTAGAGGTCTTAGTGCTCAAGTTGTCAGTTGGCTTCTGGCAGGATCTCGGTAGGGATTCTGAGCAACACCTTCACTGAAGCATTCCTCATGACATTTCCTCCAGGATCTTTCCACAACCTAAAAGCTAAATTGCATGATTTATTTTGAAAAAAGAAATTAATAAGTGACTCTGAGCTCAGTGATCGATGATACGTCACAGATTATCTTTTCTTTAAGTGCTACACCTCAGCTCATGGTGTCCCCGTGACAGACCCGTTACCTGTGGCCCAAAAAGTAAAATAATCGCACTAAAGTCTCATCAGCTATGTCCGGTTTCTAATAGGCATGAACTCTGTGACAATAGACTTCCCTGCACCTCCCCATGGAAGGTCGTCCCGGGGTCCCTACACTTTTACAAGCCAGGTGGAAGGACGGAAAAGAGATGTCTTGTCATTCTCGGAAAATATCTCTAGTGACCTAGCATTTTGAAGTTATTGTCTTGCACTGACTCCAAACATTTATTTTAGTTCCTAAGATTCTATTGAGGAAAGTGCAAAAACTAAATATTAAGGAACTTAATATTAAGGGAACCCAATAAAAACATGTTCTATATAACACGTAAAAGACTTTCATAAGCTCCAAAATGGCCCCGGGGAGGTTATGTATTCTTTATAAGTGAAATTGTTCCATTAATAGATTACCTTTCTCTACCATTGAAGTTTATCCTTCTACTTGAGAACTACTGTGGTTTGTTACACATAAGAGGCACCAGGCAAGTCATCAGTCAATTCCTCATGCAAACTCCTGAAACTTCTACTAATGAAAACTCCCACCAAACAGCACAAACAATACCTCCGTTTTGAAAGGTGACATCTGCCTTAATTATTTGCAAATGACTTTGATATTGCACTTGATATTATTAAGGGGATGAGGCACAAATCTATATAAACCACGATTTTCTCTATGTTTAAACGATTTCTTCTGACCAAATGGATTATTTTAGGTTTGCACGCTCAGTGTAATTAGTGCATATGGTCCAGCTGTGAAGAAATAGCTGAGGAGTCCTAACTTATTATTAATTAGGCTCATTAAAATGCAAGTAAGGGAACGTTGCCTAGGTAAACAATACCTTATGTCAAAAAGTCATTACTTGACAAGAGCTAGTCTTCCTAACTAAAGTCATTACTGATATTTTGTGGAGGGTTTTTTTTAAGGCACCATGGGTGCCAGTTAACTACTTTTGACTGACATCAAGGACAGACATGCAGAGCTGGAAGGAGCCGGTGGTACGACACAGCAATTCTTTTCACATCATTTCAAAATACGTCTGGGGGAGGTTAAAGGTTGACAGCCCAATGACAGGCCTTCTTCAACTGCCGTGGAGTCACAGCAGGAGCATGTCAGGAAAATTTCCTCGGCCCCTCTGAATTTCTTACATGTTCACATTTCTTTTCCTGTCTCACAAGTAGGGAGGGATTGGCAGCTTTGTGACAAACACCTGGGAAAGAGAAATGTGAATTATCCCTGTTAGGAACCAAGGAGGTACTGAGGGGAGAAGACACTTGAGCTCAAGTGGGAAGTTTCTCCTGGTATTTTGCTAAATTGGAGGGCAGAGCAGTTCAGACCAGTCCAGAGGGACATCATGCATTAGCCCCTACGTCCTCTATTTTGGGGCACTTTTCCAAGGGATTGTATAGGTTAGCTGTGGCCTCTGCCCCATAGAAATGCAGTTCCACAGTCTGGTAACTCAGGAATTAGCTCAGCTCACTTGGTGGAGGCCTCCCAGTCTGATGAGTGTGAGACCACAGAAGATTGGAAGAATCAATGTTGGACTTCCATACCCAGGCCCTGGAGAGCATCCAGGTTCAGGGTCAAATGCTCTAGTTAGGATCTTTGAAGGTCTTAGGCGTTATTTCCCAGGTATATTCTTCTCTCTAGGATTCTTTGTTTGAAAGCAACAGAAGCAGCAATACACATGCCAGCTGATTTCTAAGGTTCTAGAAATGTTTCCCTCTCTTTGAAAGTCCATGCACATGTCAGTATAAATCACTACAGGGATGCAGGCTCCGGTCTAAATGGATCAAAAGAGGCTATTGACAGATGCTGAAATGAGTGTCTACCTTTAACACTGGGTCAATTGATAAGTGTCTGACCTAGACTTTTGACTGACATGAAGAGCTGTCAAGAAGAAATCGTCTTTTCCAGTGATGACAATGAAGCAGGAGGAGAGGAGAGAGAGGAAAGGGAAACCCAGGGAAGACCTCACTCCCTGGTGGACACATTTGTGTCCTCCCATGTGTACCCCGGGCAACTGCTTATTTGAAGATTAAATTCAGCACCTGTGCTGGATAAAGGATGGTCTACTCCAGTTAAATAGGAGGGTTCCATGAATGAAACTTGGAAGAAATTAAAGTTTGTCTCAATCAAATAGAACGTTATCACTATTATTATTATTATTTTAATATTTTTTATTGTAGGCTTTTTTACTTTTGAGGAAGGGTAGCCCTGAGCTAACATCTGCTGCCAATCCTCCTCTTTTTGCTGAGGAAGACTGGCCCTGAGCTAACATCCATGCCCATCTTCCTCTACTTTATATGTGGGATGCGTACTACAGCATGGCTTGCCAAGTGGTGCCATGTCCGCACCCAGGATCTGAAATGGCAAAGCCTGGGCATTATTTTGGTGAGGAAGATTAGCTCTGAGCTAACATCTGTTGCCAATCTTCCTTGTGTTTTGCTTGCGGAAGATTAGCTCTGAGCTAAAATCTGTGCCAATCTTCCTCTATTTTGTATGTGAGTTGCCACCACAGCATGGCTGTTGAGTGCTGTAGGTCTGTGCCCAAGATCTGAACCCGTGAACCCATGACCAGGATCTGAAACTGTGAATCAGGGCTGCCAAAGCAGAGTGCGCCAACCTTAACCACTATGCCACAGGGCCAGCCCCTCTAATATTACTACTAATACTAATAATAATGCTAATATTATTTTTAATCCCTATTTCAAAACTATTAAAAGAAAGACATTACACTTAAAGAAAAATTTTCCCATGTGTTCCTATAGGAAAATTTGCAGGTTTGAACAGAAATACTCACTGGCATGTTGGAGAGGTCCAGAAGCATTGTAATCTGCACTATTTCTAGTTTAGCAAGTGGTCATATGACTTCTCCAAGGGGAATGTTGTTGGGCGTATCCTGTTTTTGCCATGTCGTTTATTCTATATTTTAATCTAACTGATATCTGCAAAGTTATGTCATTTAGGTGACTTCACATGTCCAGAAGCTATGATTTTATAGTTATGCTTTCACTTTTGAGTTGTGATGATGTGTCCTGACAGACAGCAGGATTCAGTTGTTAAATCATGATGCTCCCCAAACCCAGACTGTCCTTTGCTTGGTGGTCCTTGCCACTGCTCCACAGAGATGCCTCTTCCCCAACCAGATCCTGTGCTAACAGACTTTCTTGTTGATTTCCAATTCTCACCACAACCTTGCAAGGTCAGTATTGTCACTGCTACTTTATAGATGAGGAGACTGGCTCAGAAGGGTTTAGTAATTGATCCAAGGACACGTGTACACTTGCTTTTTTAATATAACGGGAATTAAAGAAACTATGAAAAAGAGAATGTTCTATAAAAAAGTTATCATTTGAAGCTAGTTATTAAGAATCTATTCAAGAAGATTTTGAAAGCTTCTGTCATACTATGTTCTTCACATAAAAGTCAGGACCAAAGAGAGTTGGATGTTTACATGCAATTACAGAAGCTTAATTTAGATTATACTTATGAAGGTTATGATGGTGGAGCTACTGTCAAAACTGTACTTAGCTTATGTACCACCCCAGAGAAATATCTACTTTCCTAATATGACACTACTAGATGATTAACAGCTCCTTACAGATATCCCATACATCTTCAGAATATTCACAAAATAAAAGTATTGTAAGGATGAATTATTCTTTATAAATGAAATATTGCCATTAGTAGATTAACTTTCACTATCACTTCTGTTTAGTTTTCAACCTGAGGACTATACGTCTAAGGAATATCTAAAACAATGAATTGCGTGCCTTTCTCCCCGGTATCCCATACTTCAGTCTGTTCTCTATCAACGAACATTTACTGAACGTTTGGATTTTCAGGCAATGATTGGGTGCTAAAAGCACAAAGCTGAGCAGGATATGATTCCTCTGTTCAAAAGCCTTGGAGTCTAGATTACATTCAGTGACCTGTAGAAAACTAGCACAGTGAAGTATTGTAACGGTTGTGGTAGACTTAGGTGCAGATTTGGAGATGGGTCATGGATGAGAGATGGCTCGAGGAGAAGATTCTATCTGGGACAACCAAGTAGAGAAGTATGAAGGAGGTAGGTTTTAAAGGTGAGTCTGAAAAGATGAAAGATGTACCAAGTGGACAGAGATAAGGATAAAGGGGATGGAAGCCCATGCCTAGAAGAAGTGGAAGGTAGAACAAAGACTCGTTAAGTATGAAACAGGCAGGTTTGCTTGGAGCATTATAAGCAGTGCAGCCTGGCTTCAGTACTGTAGAATGTGAGGCAGGGCAAAACACGAATTGAAGACAAAGAGGTGGGAGAGTGGACATTAGTTTCTGCTTGACCATCTTGCGTTTATTCACCCTTTGGTTAATAATAGTCCTTAGTTTTCATTTGGGGATCCATTTGTGCCATACTTTCTCAATCTATGTGGTTCCAGAGAAACTGCCTCCACCACCAGCTCCAAAGGTTGCATATGACTCAAGTCTGGACAATCAGAGCATTCCTTAACCACAGTGATTGGCTCAGGGATGGGCACATGCCCCATCAGAGTCAATTAGATGCTGTAGGATACTAAGGGAGAGTGGTCTTGAAGTTGCAACAGTGTGAGACAGGTGTTTGCTGCTGCAGCCTTCTTACTACCATAAGAGAGGGAGCTAGCTGATAAAGAAGTCAATCCTAAGGAACTAGAGCTGAAATATGGATGGGGAGAAACTATACCTGGTGCTACTGTTTGAGTACTTGGATCGTGTTCTAGAAAACTGCCAAGGACTTTTCAGTGACGTGTTGCCTTGTTTTGTTTCTGTTTTGAAACAGAACGACTCCTACTGGTTCAGGAAGTTCAGGGTCAGTGTGTTTCCTTCAGAAGAGGGGCATAGTGGGGAGATGAGTCAAAGAGTTTGGACTGTACCATAGGGCAATGAGGGTGTCATTAAAATACTTAAATCAGGAGAACGACATAGTCAAATTTTTATTTCAGAGAAATTATTCTGGCGGCAGCATAGAGGCTATCAGAAGAACACAATTCTGGAGGGAGAAAGACTAGTTAGGAGCCTAAGCGATGGAGGTGAGGCCTGGGGTTGGAAACGTGGGTTCCAGACACTGGCATCAGCAAGAAATATTCTATTTGCCCCGCCATATTTTATCTCTTGAGTGTACTCTGATCCTTGACTGATACCATGCTCTTCATCTGCTCCCCATTTGGAAAGACCAAGAGACTAGAATATAGACAACCATCAAGGCATTCAGATTCTGAATCCCCACAGAGGCAGAGTCTCATGAAAATGAACCTATAAATTAGAGAAGTATAGTTGGCCAAGGATTCATTGTGTGTGTGTGAGTGGCGGTGGCAGGGAGGGTGATAGAGAGGAAGCAGAGGGCGTGAAGGAGGACTCATTCTAGTTTGTAGTTCATTTTTCCCTTATTTCAAGCCGTTGGTGATATGTGCAGATTGGGGAACAAACAAGTGAAATTATTTATAAAATTCATCAAAAGGAAAGCTTTCCAGAAGAGTAATATAAAAGAACAAAGCTGGCACTGCCCCCAGGAAGCCACCATACTGGGAGCAGCAGCACAGACCAATCTGGAGACAGCAGGGCTGGGGCGGGGGCATCCTGCTTCTACAGACACAGATCCTGAGTCCTCCGCTGTCTCTTTCTAAAATGATTATACTAGGAAAGAAAGGCCAAAATCACACTATGCAGGAGCACCAAGACTAGGTCAGGCAATTCCTAGCTTGAAAGGTAGAGGGAGACTCAGAGCCCTGGAACACCGCGTTAAGGGTAACTAGGAGAAGCCTGTGTGGGCTCGCTCCCATGGGTGCCTCTCCATCCTGCTTTCTGGCCTGTGACTCTGACCCCTGGGGAACTACAGCAATGGGCTATAGTGCCCTCCAGTCTCCAACTGGTTTCCCTCAACAGAGTCCTAGCACAAAGCGAGGGAAGGAAGAGAATAAAGCCACAGTATGAGTTTTCTTTATTCCCTATGAGCCACCTCCTCAAAAGGCCACTGCTTTTCTCAAGGGGGCCAACTCTGTACAACTCCTTCCCCTCATCCTTTTGAGGCTAGGGGTGTTGACAGTTCTGCCACAGCTAACCCATGATTCTTAAAGTATTTCTACTGGTCCCACAACCCATCGTACTCTGTGATTAATCTCTTTGTAAATATCCTTACTTGGACATACCATCTGTTGGGACTTTTCCCAAACAGGGCTCCAGTATATACATCTCCTCCAGGTTCTCCCAAGAAATTTACTCTATTTCCACTTACAAATCAGACAGGTGCACAATACAGAGGGAGTTCTGGAGGTAAAAGTGTGCAGAAGTGGAAATTCCACTTCCTGTGGTAGTGCAGGAGTTGGCAAAAGCCCAGATTTCCTACTGTCCAAGAATATAACTCTAGACAACCTTTTTAAAAATTATTTATTTATTTTGAGGAAGATCAGCCCTGAGCTAACATCTGCCACCAATCTTCCTCCTTTTGCTGAGGAAGACTGGCCATGAGCTAATATCCGTGCCCATCTTCCTCTACTTTATATGTGGGACGCCTGCCATGGCACGGCTTGACAAGTGGTGTGTATGTCTGCACCCAGGATCTGAACTGGCGAACCCCAGGCCAAGGAAGCAGAAAGTGCGAAATTAACTGCTGTGCCATCGGGCCGGCCCTCATAATCTTTTATTAATTTAGTGCCCACTAGCACTGTACAAATAATTTAATTCTTACAACACTATTCTAAGAGAGCATTATTTTCATCCCATGTTGTGCATGAGGAAACGGAGACTCAGTTTAATAACTTGCGTGAAGATGCACAGTTAAGGGCAGAAGTTGGAAGTGGCCAAGGGCAGTGCCTGAGTTCCCTGGTAAACTTGGCACTCTGTGAAAATGGCAGAGGCTGGCATGACTCACAAGGCGTTCTAAAGGCCTCCTGCAGTTTTGCTTTTCCAAAGTGTCAAGAGTTTTAAAATGTTCTATTCTGTATGAAATGATAAGTCCATGATGATATCAAGACTCGCCATTTCAGAGAGACTTGCATATCCAGTTGTTGACTTGACATCTCCACTTGGATGTCTAAGGGTCTCCAGAACTTAACTCAACCCAACTCTTTAAACCACCGCACTCCGAGCCTGCTCCTCCGGCCATCACTCCCTCTCAGTCAATAGCAACTCCCTTCTTCCAGTTGCTTAGGCTGAATACCCGGCACTCATCTTTGATCCCTCTCTTTGTCTCACCCCTCATTTATCCTGCCTGGAAACCCTTGGTGTCTGTAGTGGGTGTCCCCAAATTTCGTGTCCACTGAGAACCTCAGAATGTGACCTTATTTGGAAATAGGGTCTTTGTAGATGTAATGAGTTATGGATAGAGAGGAGATCATACAGCATTAGGGTAGACTCCAAATCCAACAACTGGTAACCTTACGAGAAAAGAAGGGAACACACAGAGACACAGAGAAGAAGACAATGTGAAGAGGGAGGCAGAGATTGGAGTTATATTGCCAAAGTCTCTACAACAGGCCACAGAACCCTATAAGATCTGGCCCCCCAGCCTCTTTGATTTCATCTCCTACTGTATTTCCACTTTCTCACTCTGTTCTGGCCACACCAGCCTCCAGACTCTACCTCTAACATGTCAGGCTTATTCCTGCTTCCAGCCTCTGGCATCAGCTGCTTCTTTCTCCTGGACAACTCTCCCATCTGAGATCTTCACAGCTCACTCCTTCACTTCCTTCAAGTCTTTGCTCAGAGGTCACCTTCTCAATTATTTTAAATAACAACTCCCACAGTTACACACACATACGCTTCACACTTCCTTTTTCTCTTACTCTGCTTACAGTTTTCCTCCAGAGCAACTATCATCTTTAACATACTATAAAATTGAATTACTTCTTGTGTATAATGACTATTGTCTGTCTCCCCACCGCACACTAGAATGTAAGGTCCATTAGTGCAGAAATCTTGATTTTGCTCATTGATATAGTCCAGGTACCTAGCAGGGTGCCCAGAAGATAGAAGACACTTAAAAATGTTTGTTGAATGAATAAGTGAGGGAAACAGAATTAGTAGAAGAGGACAGTAGAAGGTGTCTGGGGCCAGATGACATAGAGACTTTTAAACGCTGAGAAGAATTTAAATTTCATTCCAAGAAAGATGAGTGACTACATTTAACCTGGGTGAAATATTTCACTGTTCTTCTACTTATCTGAAGAGTTAATGTGATCTAATTTTCTCTGATATAATTATATCTGCTAAATATATTGTTATATATATATAACCAAGAGTTTGTATATTTGCCTCAAGTATGATAACTAGTCAATTAGTTTAAAAATACAAAAATGAGATGACAAATTTAAGAACCATCATAGAACTTGTACCAAACCCTCATGTCAAATGAGGGAACTTTTGTAATCAGAAGGGTTCAAATGATGGTTTAGAGAAAAGAGCAATTAGCTTCTGCACCTCACCAATGTTTATTAGCGCTGTCTGGCTTCCTAGTCTAGGTACCCCACCAAATGTTATCATTTTAAGACATTTCCGTACTTGGCCAAAGAAATGTTCAGTAATTGAGAATTGCTTCAGCCGTGGCTGACATCTTTCTCTGTTTGTTCATAAAATGTTGGTGCCTTTATCCCAGAGGGGGGAAAATTACCTTTTAAAGGCCTCATCTAACTTTCCTCTGAGCTAAAAACGTACATTTTTCTCTGAGCGCAAAGGTACGTCTCCAGTAAAATTTGTTCCCTTGTTCCCTTCTGTTTTAGAGCTGCAAATTTGTTATCAAAATGCTTCCCTGACCTTCTCCTTCCCTCTCCATCACACACTGACACATCTAGCCTAAATTTGCGTCTTGCATCACCTCAGGAAACTCATGGCTAATTTCATTATTTGGGAGAGAAAAATGCAAATGAAGCCAGACAGCTGGTGCTTTCCTCGCGGCTGAGAGTGATGGAGGGGCCGAGGCCCTCCTCGTCAGAGGCCCAAACACCCTCCTGCTCAGACAGGACTTGGCGGGGGGAGAGTGGAGAGCCTGCCGGAGCAGCAGGAACAGATGGCTAGGAGGAGAAAAAGATGGAGAAGCCCAACTTGCTGGAGAGACTGGGGAAAGGTGGAGTGTCAGCTGCCTGGGCAGTCAGATGAAGAGCACAGGACAGGGATGGAGCGCTCGCAACCCTGAAACACCACCACTCGCTTAACAGGGGAGCCCTGGATGCAGTCAAGTAGCATCATCGGCCAATGGCAACTGGCATTCCTCTGCTCTGGCCTAGCTGGCAGAGCCTACCTTTCACTTTCTGTCTGTATCCTTATCTGCTTTTTGCCAAAAAGGAGATATGGACACAGACAGAAAGAGAAAGGAAAGAAGGATGGGAACCCATTTCTTTCACCCTGAAAGAATCTCAGGCTGCAAATCCAATGTATAAGACGCCTGGTTTTATTTTTCTATAACGGAATTTTGTTTTCTGGTCATACCCGGCTGGAGTGATGGAAACTTTATTTGGTTCATTATGCTCCCTTCTTCTCAAGTTCATTGAAATAGGGTAGACTTAGAAAGTTCCAAGGGAGGGGTTAAGTCAGCATGTCATCCATCCACATTGCTCTCTGCTGAGATGTCCATTAGACTGTTTGAGATGGACTGTCTGAGAGGGTCCCCCGAGGGCTTTCACTGGCCACTCCATTTCTTCTTCTCACATCCAGGTCTTTCTGGTACACACAGATATCAGTTTGGTATGCCAGGCCTGGGCCAGGCTGGGGAAACTCTGTGGGCTGTTTCAGCCTCTATCTAGCCTTTTAAAAAATTTTTTGCTTGAGGAAGGCTATCTCTGAGCTAACATCTGCGCCAATCTTCCTCTATTTTGAATGTGGGATGCCACCACAGCATGGCTTGATAAGCAGCATCTAGGTCCACACCCGGGATCTGAACCTGTGAATCGCTGGCCACCGTGAACTTAACCACTACACCACCAGGCCAGTCCCTCTATCTAGCCTTCTGACACTTGGTTCATAGAGATTGTTCTCTTCCTGCCTCTTTTCCTCAAAGGTGCAGGGCGTGTGGGGGGGGGGGGGTGGGGGGGGCGGCAGGTTCCACTAACACCTATGCACCCTTCACTTCCCTGCTATATCTCCTTAGAGAATCTTAATCTAATCTGGGCCAGCAACCCAGTTCTTGCTCATTCTATATTCTCCCAAGATTTCAACCAAGACTAGTTCTCAAGGAAAAAACAAGGAAAAAAAAACAACCCAAAACAGTGGTTAGTATTTCAAGGATATTTACTTATCATACAGAAAAGAAGAAAAGATGGGCATGGAAAAAGGGGGCCCCCAGCCAAATCTAATTGGAGTGGACCTGGGAATCAGGTCTCCTCAAGCTATTCGGCTCGCCAGTGGGATGTCTTCGGTGGGATAAGGCCACCCTTGTTCACCCCACAGTCTCTGCTACCATGAACTGTCTCAGAGGCCCCTCAGGCCCCTTGGGGATTTAAATGGCATCCTGGTCCGAGGGGCAGAATGGGACTCCTGTGGTCCAATTTACACCAGGAGGAGCACCCAAAATCCTAGAAATATCAACTGCAGCCCAAACCGCAGGGACAGCCTTGTCGGGAAAGTAGGGAGAAGGGAGGGGAGGAGGAGCTTGCTGCAGAAATTTAATCACGGCCTTCAAATCATCCCACTGATTACAGGAAGCCTGGAGAGGGCCTGTGAGAGACCCGTAATCATTGCCTTCCATTGCACTCGGCCTCTACATTGTATAACACTTCTGCTTTGATTATCTTGCTTCGTGCTCACAATAGCTCTGGGAAACGGAGTTGTTTTAGAGTAGAGGAACTATGCAGAGATGGAAAGTCAAAGTGCCAGTCTTTTTTTTTTTTCTTGTTTTTAAGGAAGATTAGCCCTGAGCTAACACCCGCTGCCAATCCTCCTCTTTTTGCTGAGGAAGACTGGCCCTGAGCTAACATCTGTGCCCATCTTCCTCTACTTTATATATGGGATGCCTGCCACAGCATGGCTTGATAAGCAGTGCGTAGGTCCGCACCTGGGATCCGAACCGGTGAACCTCTGGCCGCTGAAGTGGAGCACAGGAACTTAACCGCTGCGCCACTGGGCTGGCCCCCAAGTGCCAGTGTTTAGTGGTTCAGTGGGGTTTCCTGAGTCTCCTCATTTCTGTGCTCGGTTGTCTTCTTGTCTCCTCCTCCCACCTCGCACCGTGAGGCCCACAAACTTCCTCCTCTTCCCTTTATACTAGTTTGTTTATACCTAGTTACATTGAGATGATCTTCCCTCACACTATAACTAGCCAAGTGAGGAAGTCCTTTCTGGTACCTGAGCCCTGATCCATGTGTCACGAATCGTACTGTATCCGTGTTAAATCCTAAAGTGACCTTCGTGCCTCCCGTCTACTGAATCTGCTTTGAATGACTCTGGTCTTTGAGGAACTGACCTGCCTTCCAGACATCAGCGCCATTCTGTCTTTTGTAGGAATGATGTAGAAATTATCCCAGTTTTTAATCCTTCTGGAGCATATGCAGAGTAAAATATAAATGCTTGTTGATGTCTTTATATGCATACCACAGTTTCTCCGAAATTATCTCCCACCAAAAAATGAAAGGCTTTTAATCTCCATTAATCTTGACAATATTCAGGGGAAGGAGAAACTGAGGCACAACAGATATTTTGGCTCAAAGTCATGAGTCATGGAAAAAAGACAGCTTTCAAATTCAATTATCTTAGTTTATACACCTTTTTACTTTTAAAAGCTTCTCCCTTTTTTAACACATCTTTTTGCCCTATAGGCTATGATGCACGTTGACGTATGTCATTGCATTATCATTATCCTCTTTTTCTAGGTGAGAACAGGAAAGCTCTGAAAGGTTAAGTCACTTGGACCCAGCCTGCGAGAGCTTCTCCCCCACACAGTCAGAGCCCCATTTCTGAGCTCTGCTCAATGGCTTTGTGCCTCCCTTTCAAGGAAAAGCAGCTGGGGCGAAGTTCTGTAAATGCTGTAATAGAATTTGTTAACCACTTCCACGTGATTTTTAAAGTAAATGTCACACTGCATTGTAACAGTGAGCTAACAACGTGTTAGCAGGTTCTCTTTCTCATTTAATTCACTTTCCCAATACTGAAGTTGCTGCGATGCCGGCAAGGGCGGCCACGTTCAGCGAATTACTCAGCAGCTGGGCCATTTATTTCTCCACTTCCCCCCTGCTGCCTCGCTGGGTGGTGTTTGAAGTTTAGTTACGGCTACGCTTTCTCTCACGCTGCTACCCCAGGAAGGATGTAGCAGTTGGTTTAGCGAGCAGTCAAATCTGCATGTTCAGGCCACTGTAGGAAAAGTTGACCATACGCTGGCCTGGGCACTCAACAGTCCCCCTGTCCACTTTGTCTGTGGCGCGCCCACAGCTGGAAGCACAGGCTGAGCTGCTGGCTCTGTGCTCGCCTTGTCTGAGACTGTTATGTGTTGAGCTGTTTCCCCCAAGATTCATATGTTGAAGTCCTAACCCCCAGGCCCTCAGAATGTGACCTTATTTGGAAATAGGGTCAAGACAGAGGTAATTGGTTAAGAGCAGTTCTTATTGGAGTAGAAGGGGGCTCTTAATTCAGTATGAATGCGGTCCTTAGAAAAGAGGGAAATTTGGACACAGAAACAATCAGCAGAGAGAATGACATGAAAGATTGGAGCTATGCTCCACACACTGAGGGACTGCCGGAGCAAGAAGAGAGGCCAGAACAGACTCTTCCCCAGAGCCTTCAAGGGAGCATGGCCTTGCCGACACCTTGACGTCACACTGCCAGCATCAGAACTGTGAGACAATGAATTTCTGTTGTTTAAACCACTCAGCGTGTGGTACTTTGTATAGCAGCCCTAGAAACTGTAGATACTGTGACCTGATCCACACTTTTCCCATTCCTCCCACCCAAAGGAGCCTTTGAAAGAGTTCCAAGCAGCCGGGGAACCCCTGGAGCTCTGGGATCCAGTGATGGCTTCAAAGGTTGGGCTTTCTGCACTCTTAGCCAGTGCCCAGAGCTGGAGACTCTTGAAAGAGGGAAAATCCCAGCATTCCCTTGGGGAGCTCTAGGGAGAAGGGTCTTAGAGGAGCACTGTTTTAGCCAAATAGTATCTACACTGGCCTGCATTGACCACTAAAGAATAACATGACCATCTCTCCTGTATCCTGGGGCCCCCCGCACACTGTGACAATAAGACTCTGCTCTGTCTCTAGCCCAGAGTGATATACACTTCCAGTTAGGAGCACTTAGTAGTGATGTTATCTGTATGTTATTTTACGAGGCCCACCATCGTCATCACAACAATAATAATGATATCAATCACCACCACAGTGACTCAGGCACTTACTGAGCATCAACTACATGCCAAGCCCTTACTTAATCTCACTTCCTTGCTAAATGACCCTGGGTAACTCGTCTAATTGCTCTGTGCCTTCGTTTCCTCATCTGTAAAATAGCAATAATACAAAGCATTTAAAGGTGTTAGCTAATATTATTACTATGATTATTATTATCATTTTTAATATCATAGATGAGATAAATATGATTTTCCCATTTTAAAGATGAAGAAATTGATGATATGGAAGGGTTAGCAACTTACTGAAGGTCATTGTCAAGCAAGGGACACCTGTTCCCTCCTCCAGAGACGGAGTCCTACTGCTTGGAGGAGAGCAAGGAGCGTAACAGTGCCTGTCACCAGGAGCAGCGGTCCCAGGAGGTCAGCCTACTGTGTGGTTTTCAGGTGTCAGGCTCCCCAGGAAAGACACAGCTCACACAAGCACTGGGGAGAACAACACTTCATGCACACAGAGGAGACAGAGCAGCTCAGCTTCAATAGTGAGCAGGGGTCCGCCCTGGCTGGCGGTGCTCACCCTGCAGCTGACACAGGGCGATGGTCTGCGCATACCCTTCTGTCCCACTGGGAACAGATAGAGCAGTGAGGTTGACCAGAGGCCCTATGACGCACATGCTTGAGCAGAACAAAGAAGGGTGCATTGAGTCCAGAACAGGAAAAGAGATTCCCAAAGAGATACACCCAGCCCAGGCTGTGAGCGCTCTTTATCTCTTTATAAAGAAATGTCCTGGGTCCAAGGCACATCCTTATGCAACTGTGCAGGGGTAGAAAGACTGCACACATGTGACAACCTTTCCTGACAGTGACACAACTAGAAACTATCAGAGCCAGGACATGAACTCAGGTCATTCTTTTCAGCCATTATATGTTGACTATCTACTGTGTGCATGACATGTGATAGGCACTGGGAGGTCTACAAAACGTTTTCAGACACAGAAGTCAAGCTTTCCTCAAAAAGCTTACACTAATGGAGACAATGAATGTATACTCATAAATAGAGCACAGTCTTTTAGTTAAAAATCTCATCCTTTAATAACGTATTCAACATACATCTCTTGAGAATCTGGTATTTGCAGGGCCTATGCCAGGCACTAAGATACAATGATGAAAAAAAGAGCATTCTTACTCACAGAGCTGCCCACGGATTCACAGCACAGCAAGCAGACAAGGACAAACAACACTCTGACAATTATGTGTGAGGCACTGAGCTAGGCCCAAGAGATAACAACTGAAAAATTAAAGATCTGAATGTATACTTGTGGTCCTTACTGGACACACAATCTAAGGTGAGGCAGAGAAGCCTTGGGCAATGACAGAACCATAGAGACCAGGAGGGACTGTGTGTAGAGTGCTGTGGGGATGTAGGGAAGGGCACCTCAAAATGAGGCCAGGAATAGCTTCCTGCGAGAAGGATGCCTGAGTTGAATTTGATGGCAAATAGGTTTTAATCAGATGGAGGAGAGGGGAAAACATTCTTCTCAGGAGCAGGAAGGGCCTGTTCAGAAGTACGTGAGCACTAACCAGCCAGCCGAGTGCTTTCAGAGTACAGCACAGAGTTTGGGGCGGCTGTGACGAGAGCTCTGAAGGGGTGGCAGGAAGTGAGGACAGAGGCGGATGCTGAAAGTGTGGGAGGATGGAGACAGAGGCAGATCCTGGAAGGCCTATGTAGAAAGCACAGGGCACAGAGGCTCAGCTAGTGCTAGAGTTAGCTTGGGGGACATTCAGATCAAGGAAAGACAGAATCTGAAAGGGATGGGAAAAGTTTGCTTCTGTGACACGGAGGACAGTGGACCTGCTAAGAAAAGAGGATCTTTTGGCATAGCTGGGTGTAGGAAATCACATGACGTGGGACTTTAGTCTGATGCATATCTGAGTTTGCACATGAGCTTCATCATTTAGGTCCTTGGCTGGATCACCTAACTTCTCTGAGTCTCAGCTTCCTTATCTATAAAATGTAGATAATATTTACTCCAAAGGATTGCTGTGAGTGTTAGATATGTCCATTGCCTGGTACATAGCAAAATCTTTAGTAAATAATATTTTATGTATACTTTTGAAGAGCTTTTGTATGTCTGTATCTATTTACTGGTTATTAATGTAGCAATACTCAATACAAAAACTTAAAAAATAAAAAGGTATATTGCATAAAACTCAAATCACCCATTGAACTCAGATCCATCTGGCTTATGTAAAAAGGGAGTATTTAAATGTACGTAACTGAGACAATCAAGGATGAGATCTTACTTCAGGCAGGACTGTATCCAGAGACTAAATCCTTTTCATCAGGACTCTGCTCTCTGCATCCTTAACCAGGTGTGTTCCTGAAGGGGACACAGTGGCTGCCAGGGGGCCTCAGATGGGCATATCCCTAGGGGAGAAATCTTAGTGGAAAGAGAGCTTGTTCTCTACTAGCTCTCTGAAAAAATACTGAAAAGTTTCTGAATAGACCATTTCAGTCTTGCCTTTAACCTTGAACTTGTCTGAGTACTGACTAGCAGGCCAAGGTCATATGTCTGCCTCCCTGACTGGAGACAGGGAGGAGTCACCCTACCTAAAGCCAGGGAAGGGGACTTCCAAGGCCAGCAAATTAGACAATTAAGCTGTCTGCAACAAAGAAACTCAGTTTCACTACATCCTACCATCCAGAGAGATCACCTTTATCATTTTGGTGCATTTCCGCCAGATTTGGTCTCCTATACAAACATAAACATATATGACCTTTTAAAAATGTTTTGCTACCAAAAGAGATCCTATGCACACTGTTTGTTTGGTTTTTTGTTTTTTGCCAAAGAAGATTTGCCTTGAGCTAACATCTCTGGCCAATCTTCCTCTATTTTGTACGTGGGCCACTGCTACAGCATGGCCACTGATAAATGGCGTTGATCTGCACCTGGGAACCAAACCCAGGCAGCTGAAACAGAACGAGCTGAACTTAATCACTAGGCCACCAGGGCTGGCCCACTCTATCTTTATTTTAATCACTTCCCGATGGATGTATCACAGACTTTTTTTTCATGTGAATAAATATAAGCCTAATAAATCTTTTTAAGCGGTTGTATAGTGTTCCACTATGTTCCTGCATCAAAATGTATTTAACTTTTATTAAGTTCTCTGAATGGGATGACCCTCCAGGAGAGGACAATAGTGTGACTGATCAGAAAGAAGTGGCTTTCCATCTCGTATTTGCAGCCTTGGATGGCGTATGCATGCACAAGTGTGGGTGTGTAAGTGTATAGGCGGAAATGCACAAGGCTATTTACATGATCCAGAGTCATCAGAAAATGCCCACAGGCTTGAGAGAAAAAGGAGGTCAGAATCAGCCCCTCAGGAGCCCTAGAATGGCTTTTACCAGCCAAACTGATGGGTCCTAGAAAGCATTTAAAGCACATGACTTGACTCTTAGTCCTGATCAGAAAAGGATGGGAATCCACACCAGATTCTGAATCTCATGAATCTCAGACGGACAGCTCACTCTAAGAGCTTTACATTTTTACGTGACCCAGTGTAGAGAGGTTACACAAGTAATTGAAATGAATATATGACTAGAAATTTATATTGTATGCAATAAAAAGATAAAGGACAATTGTTGGGCTCCTGAGAGAAGGAGGGAAATGCCAAATCTGAAGTCTGAGACAAAAGAGGAGACGCTTCACTAAAAAACAACAAAAAAGATGGGGCTGGCCCAGTAGCATGGTGGTGAAGTTTGTACTCTGCTTCAGTGGCCTGGGGTTCACAGGCTTGGATTCTGGGTGTAGACCTAAATATCACTTATCAAGCCACGCTGTGGCAGCGTCCCACGTACAAAACAGAGGAAGATTGGCACAGATGTTAGCTCAGGGACAAGCTTCCTCAAGCAAAAAGAAGAAGATTGGCAACAGATGTTAGCTCAGGGCCAATTTTCCTCAACAACAACAACAACAAAACAACAGAAAAGAAAATTTTTATGAAATTATGTAGGTGACCCAGATTTCTCTTTTAAAGATTCTCTTTCCACATTTCCCTAGGAATTGTTGCTGTGGTTTTAAAAATAGAAGGCTGCCTGCTGACGCTTGGTGCCAGACTCACAGAAGGGCCCCACTTCTCGCCCTGCTTCGTGCACAGGAGCGCTGGAGCGAGCTGAGTCAGCCGCGGGTCTGCTGCGCTTCCCAGCCGCTCTGCCTGCCCACGGCCTACCCGGAGCCCAGGGCGCACACTGCCCCGTGCACAGCCTCAGTGCCAATCTCCAGCCTCCCTGCCGTGAGAGCCAGCGAGAGGACCAATTAGTGCAAGCTGTGATGTAGAGATGGGTCCTCTGAGGACGAAAGCCCCTCCTCATTCTCTTGGCAGAGGCCACTGGAAAGGGCTATCAGATGTCAACAGCTTTCCGTCACTCCCGCCCGGCTCCAGGGGCTTCCTGGGCACATGGCCCAGTCAGACTCAGCTTGGCTGCAGCAATTGCTCACTAGAGTTCCCACAGCTTCCTGCCCGACAGTCCTTCAGATCCCTTCTTGGATGTAGAACCAATTGGTTATCGGTACACTGGGCTCTTTTAATCCAAGGCAGGACTCCGGAAATGAAGGAAAGCACTTTAAGAAAATAAATATATGGCTTTCTAGCCATTTTGCAGATAAGGAAATGCCCTTCACACATACTCAGGAGCTTCTTTTGAGGGCATCTGTATGAAAGAGTGTACATATGTGCATTAGGCGTGCCTATGCACCATTCGTTACATATCTGAAAAAGAAATCGCTTTATAACTCTTCCAATATGCATAGACAATCAGATCTTGCAAAATTTTTTGTGAATTACAGGGTACAATAGGAGATGGCACATATTTCACACACATAAAAATTGTTTTAAGGAGAATTCATTTTGCAGAAAAGATTCTATATAGTATTCACTGACAGGTAGATAACCAGATGACTAATGGTGTTTTTTTTTCTTTGATCAACTCAATTTTGTTAATTTCATTTGAACTGAGAAATGCACATGTAATTCAACAAAGTCATTAATTCAAAATCCTTCTGTCAAATTCAAGAATATATTACATGATTTGGCAAGCAACAAACTCTTTCTCCAGCTATGATTGGATTAAACCAACAACAAACTTATGAATACGTTTCAGCTGTATTGGGAAGTGAGGCAGTTTAGAAACCTGAGGAAGCGAAATCAGGGTGGTGGGATAGAGTGAACTGTCTAAATTTGTTGTAAAGAAAGGAAATAGGTACTTCAAAGCAGTGGCTTATCCAAAGGCAATGTTGCATGTTGCAACCTGGAATGCAATATTTGTGGCTTTTTTTCTCCCCTGCAAGATATACATACGTATGTATTTATTTATTTTATGCTGTCCTCTGGAAGACAAGAAGAGGAACAGTTCCTGACTCCTAGGAACAGGACACTAACTCCCAGACTCATGTGAAACGATACTAACTACACAAGAAATGACAAGTTTTAAAAGTGTGTGTGAATATAATTGGTGCCATAGGAGTTCAGTAATAAATCAGGTATGCTTAAAAGCCAGAGGGTTATCAACTTTCTAACCTCATATTTATTGGTTCCCTTCTCAGTTCCATGACCTTTACTTCCCCTCCATTTCAGGATCCCATTTTGCCTGAAATACTCAGAGCGATCCCACCTTAGAAGTATTAGGTCAAATCCACCACTCTCTTAACACAACTTCCAATCCCTGTGGTTGTCTTCCTCTCTTACTCTCTTTCCTCTCCACACTACTCTGAAGGAGAGCTCCCCAACTTGATAACTCTGTCTCCTTCTAGTCTGTCTTCACTCCCTTCTCTCTCCAACCAAGTTCTTATTTTCCTTCATTGAACCGCTCTCACCTACGGCCTTGCCTCCTTATCTAATGCATGCACAGGAACATCAAAACTTCAATCTGTGTATAAAATATTGAATTGATGTGTTTGCTTTTGACCCTCTGCAATTTAAGGAGCTGGACAGGTGGTCACCCACTGCATTAGAAGGCTATTATGGATGAAGACACCTCATTCTTATCTTTTTGGTTCAAAAGCCTCAATCCATGTATCAGGTAGGAAAGGCTGGAAAAGATACATGATGATTTAGAATTTGTTTTTTCTTGCTCATGCCCAAGAAAAATCATTCCACCTGGAGAGGAAAGAGAGTAAGAGAGGGCGATCCCACCTTAGAAGTATTAGGTCAGTTCTAACCTAGAATTGACTTTGCAAGAAAAGCCTTTCCAAACTGGGACAATTTTGAGGGAACTGAGCATATTTAATACTTAGGGCAGGATCACAGGCAGAAAATGGGAGTTTCCTGGGTAAGATGAGATTAAACGGTCTCACCATCTAAAGGAGCTCTCAAGGATCGTCTCTAGATTGCAATAAAGAACCTTTTCTTTTTTCTTTAATTGATGTGAGTATGAATTGTTTGAAGTCTTTGCTGGTGAAGTGGATGCTTACTGGTGACTTTTAGACTCTCTGAATTGGCGTCAGATCATGAGGGATTCCTATTTCCCATTGTTAGGATGCAATAATCATCCTAAGGAGGATGGGGAAGGAGAGAAATGAGATGTGAGTGTGTCCCAGGAGAGGTAGGGGTAATAACCCCTTGCTTCAGGTATTTGGGGATCTGAGAGCACAGGGTAAGTGACCAGTTTCATCTAGAGACCTAGGAGGGAGTGAGCCTTGCATAGGCACCCTGTAACCAGAATGGTCCAAGGACAGTAGAATGGTGATGGCTGAAGGGTTATTAGAGAGTCGTGAGAAGGTAGAGTCTCCTGCAGCCCCCAATTAGCAAAAAGAGCATTCAAATCCCCTCTTCCCCTACTGGCCCCAGAGGGAGCTGTGAAAGTCAGCTGAGCTAGCTGGTAGATGTGCAGGGCCATTCGCAACCAGTGTAAAGAGAAGCTGAAGAGGAAACAGCAGCCTGGTCCAGCCAGTGGAAGTCAGTCCTTACCTCTCGGTAGAAGCCACCTGGAGATGACACACCTGAGAAGCAGATGGAGATCAGGGGAGACGGATAGGCAGAGCACAGATAGGATTGTTAGGGCAGTGAAAATACTTGTTATGATATCCTAATGACGGGGAAATGCCATTATATGTTTGTCCAAATCCATAGAATGTACAATATCAAGAGTGAACTGTAATGTAAACAGTGGTCTTTGGGCGATCATGATGGGTCAAAGTAGATTCATCAATTGTAACAAATGTACCACTTTGAAGGTTGTTGGTAAGGCTATGCTTGTGAGGGAGCAGGGGTTGTATGAGAAATTTCTGTATGTACCTTCCCCTTAACATTGCTGTGACTTAAACCTGCTCTAAAAATTAGAAAGTCTTTAAAAAAGAAAAACAATTGGGAAGAGTTGCATCCCAATGTAGTACAACATTGGCCTGAAGATACAGCTATGGACCACATACCCCACCTCTGTAAGCGGGCTCCTCAGACGCTATGCAAACCCCAGGAGCGGGAGGAAAGAGGACAAAAAAAAATATCCTGACTTTGCCTGAATTTGGAGCTAAAATGGCTGATAATTAAGCAAATGTGACTGAGTTTACCTAAAATTATCTAAATTGACTGCCATGAGAAAGGAATAGGAGGCTCAGGATAACAGTTGAATTCAGTTATAGAAAAAAATACATACCCTGTCACATACCAGCTTTGGAGGCTCAAATTTGTGCTTCCCACACTTCATTGTCTTTCTGATGCACTGACCCTTCAAAACCTCAATCTTCTAAATTCTCTGTTTCTATTCCCAGGCTGTTGAGCCCTGTTGAAGAAAAGCACACTGAACAAAGGAGGCTGGAGCTCTGGGAGGCGGGAGAGGTGGGCTTTAAGGTCTACCTTCATTTGATGGACAGGTTTAGAGAGTGAATGAAGGAGGAGCAACAAAGAACTAATAGCTGCACAGAAGGTTCCAGTTTGTGAACAAGGTATTATCTATGCATTATCCTACTCAATGCTCACAATAATCTAGGAGGGAGCTAGATAGCCCTTTGTGCTATTGATTAAGGACACGCAGCTATCACCAGCAGAGCCTGGGCTGGATGCAACTTTTCTGACTCTAACTCTCTCATTCTTTCTGCTGTCCCTTGCACTGGGTCCTTCTTTGGTGTCCAGAAGTTACCTATGGTTCACGCAAGGTTCCTTTAGCTTATTTGGTGATAGGTTAGCTTCCACCTTCAGAATCCCACCTGGTCTTATTACTATTACTCCCATTTTACAAATGAGCAAACTGAGGCTCCCTCACTTGTTCAAGGTCACAGGATTGTTATCACATTAAGCCTGAACTGAAAGCAGTTTTTCTGCTTCATGATTCAATGACCTATCCATTATATCTGGCTAATATTAAGCTGCAATAGTACACTATTAATGTTATATTTTTAGAGAAGCAAAATATTGCTTTATTCATGGAGAAAAGTGGATGACTGCTGGAACTCTTTCTCTGGATTCTTATGAATGTCACATATATATCACAAGACGAAAGAGAGTCATATTTGATTAGATTTCCATTTCCTTTCAATGAGCCTCACTAAAATTACGTATTTTAATCTGAAAAATTGAGAAATACAAATGTAATTTTGGTGACAAAGTCTAGAGCAAGCGAAGCATTACTCTTGAAGTAGAAAATATTTCAAGTCAAATGCTTATTCTTTTTAACCCAACCAGTTTCTCAATATTCACTTTGAAATCGGCGGCAAATTTGTCAGTTTGTTTTTTAAATCGTTCCACACCAGTTTCCTTCTCTTCTTTTGATCATTTTGCTGCACTTGCAATTTGATATCTCATTCAGGGCTCTCCTGTCTGCAAACTCTGTTTAGTGCAAAGCTTTGCAGAAAAAAAAAATCTCTTATTTGACCATGAACTTTCGATGATCTAGTTAGCGTTACTGTCAAGCTTCCCGCGGTCTTTTTGAAAAGCAGGACTTGTCCGTGCTGCCCTCTGGCCAACTTCAGTGGGACTTAAATGCTAGCAAGAGCCATCAAACTGCCTGACGGCTTGTCACCAGCGAGGCTCCATTAATTTACACACATTTTCCACTGTTTGGCATCTACCATGATAACTCTTTTCTCTTCCAAGCAGCTCCTGTTTGCATTTAACACTTGGGTTAATTTTCATCAGAGTTTAAATTTAGCCATCAGTTATTTCAGGCGAGCTGTCAGCCAACATATGGAGAGAGGGAGAAAAAAATCCTTCTGAATTTATAATAAAGTGGAATCTGTTGAATGTGAAACAAAAACCAACTGCAATATAGAGAGGCCCCGGTGGGGAGGGCAGGGTCAAGGAAGAAGTGCAGAGTGGATTAGCTGTTCTATTCACCAGAGCCACATCTGGGCACCTCAGAGCTCCTTGATATATCAAAAAATGATGGAAAGACACAGTTCAATTTGTCCCCCTTTTATAAAGGATAATTAACCTGTCAGTCTTGCTCCTTTAACAACTTCATTAAATTGGAGGCGAAATGGGTGCTGAGAAGTCTTGTCTTTATCCAGAAGGAACACAGGGCACTTGTTTAAACGGTGGAAGAGGAAGGAAAACATACACGTGCACCCCGATAATACTGCCTGGTTCCTGAAAAATGGAACATGCTTCTTCCAATTATGTAATAATCCCGCCTTTACTATGACCTGCTAAAAGTAATTTTCTTAACTCGGAAGGCAGAGGAAATAGTGTCACAGCCCAGCTAGGCCAGAGAAGTGCACCATTTAAAAATTGAGGTTATAGGGTTTCAGGTGCTGTTGGGCCAAACTATTTAAGACCCAGAGTGATGGCCACTACAGGTGAACAGCATTTCACAAGTAATAAAGGGAAATGAAGGCAGAGCTCCCTCAGTCCTCAGCCCCTCCCTCTGCCGCCCCCAATGTTGGCTTCCAGAATTTGTATCTCAGCAAGAAATCACTTCGTTTCTGCTACAAAGATTCTAAACTCTAAAATCCACTCATTCAAGAGAAAAAGAACACAACTCATTTTCATGTTTGAAAGCTTAAATAGTCTTAGCTTTTTCTTTTTTAAAGCTAACATACTGAATATTTGAAGTAACTGAAATAGCAGTTTAATTAAGATTATAGTCGTCTTTAGAAATTCTACTTTGTATAAATAAGTATAAAGGCACAGTCAATAATTAATCATATATATTTCAAATTTTATTAAAATCAAAATTGTGTTATTTGATAGTTGAAAAGGAAATGGTTTTGTGAGGTTGATAATTCATTTCTACAATATTGCTTTTAATTATTACAAAATAATAATTTATCTCAAAACAATAATAAAAAAAATTCAACTAGCTATAGTAAAAATAAAATTTAATACGCTTCTCTTGTCAATATAGTCAGGAATTCTGGGTGTGATCATATAATTTTCCAAAAACGACAATTTTTTTTTAATTTAGAAAACATTTTGAATGGTTAAAAACACAAACCAATTTATATCTTCCCAACTTCTTTGCCTAGTATTTTTTTCATGAGATTACCAAAAAGTAAAATTTTTATAAAGCTAATATTAGCCCTTTAAAGTTTGTTCTAAACTTATGATCCTTATGAAACATGATATTTTTATTTTAAATTCATTTAAAGTATTTCATTTTTGATAATTTGTGAATGTACTAGGAAGGTATAACTAGAGAAACTCATACTTATTTTAGTATAATAAGTGCGACATAGATGAAAATCTTTCAACTTTATTTCAAGTGATTTTTAAAAAAGAGAGTGACAGCGTTATTCACTAAAATATTTACATGCTTTATCTGATGAAGACATCAGAATTCATCTAATTTTTGTTTTATTTGAAACAAGACTTGGTACATCTAGAATAATTACGCTACTACGATAGCTAGTAAACTAACATTTAAGAACATAGCTGTTCTTTTACATACTTTTTATAATGAAAATTGCCTAATTTCATAGAAACAATCCTAAAAATAGTGAGATGACGCTTCTGAAGATCAGTGATATTCAGAGATTTTCAGTGCACATTTGGTTTTATCACATCAGTTACAGGATTTCTATTTACCCCACCTCCCCATGGATTGTGTTTATCGTAAAGCAGACAATTCCTTTTTGTTACAGTTTTTGGAGAGAGAGTTGGTCCTCCGTTTTCTCCAAAGTGACTTTTTCCTTTTCCTGAACTTGCCTGTCTCTACAGTCAGACAGTAATTAAGACGATACACTGTGTATTGTTTTGACTTAGACCTCTGTCTGCATGCATTTGCAGAGAAGAATTAAAAGCTTTATGAGCCCTTCCTCCACGGTTTTGTAAAAAGGGGAATCGTGATTCAGAATGGCAAATGCTCTTGCCACTGGTGCTTTTGCAAGTTGTACATGATCTCAAAAATCGTGGTGGCGGAGGCGCCACACCGTGACTGCTTCTCCACAGCAATGACATCCACCTCTTTATATATAGCACTTGGCATGTTTGCTTGCTGTGTCTTTTATAGGAAAGACCCAAGGGCCATTGAGATTAGCAGGCTCCTCAGCCGTGTCACCCTCTCCAGCTGGTCCGGCACCAGGGGCACTGCAGACTGAAAATCAAATGACTCTGATTCCGTCTGCACTAATGTTGGGAGACTGCGAATGTTCCGAAGGAAAGCGGCATCCGTCAGAGCTTGTTGGCCGTTCACTGTAGACAGATGAAATGGAACAGGGACAAGGGAGAAGGTTTTGTGAGATCAAATCCTACTTTCGGGTGCAGAGGTAGGTTCGTTTTACTGTGCCTCTGAAAGAAGTTACAGAGTGACCCAAACCTTAATTCAGAAACCGAGGGACTCCACATGCCCAGACAGAATATTCCAAATGGGAAACATGGCTGCCTTGTGTCAATGTGGGTTTGTGAGACAATTGGCTTGCACAATTTAAAATGTACACATCTGACACATCAAAACTTCGTTTTGAATGAAGAAAGTGTTGTTTTAATTCAGCTGTGCATATCCTTCTTGTTTCTCATTCTAAGACAACAAAACACTGCTAATTGTAGAGAGTAAACACTGTACCAAAAGCTAAAATAAGCAGCTAGTATCGCTAAATAAACATGGGAAGAAGTGCAATTTACCATTGTAGCAAACTATTTAAATTGCCTCAGATTTAATCACTGTAATTTAGTAATTTTGTGAATGTAGGTCAGCCATTTGTTGGCAGTGATGTTTTTGATTTAAAGGGCATATTTCTTTTCACGATAACCCTCAAATTTGCTGTCAATTTATTCTAAAGAAGAACCAAATTATCAATGAAGCATAAATATAATTAGGTCTCCGAATACACAGCACAAGTAAAACTATCCGCAGAGTTCTCTGAGCCTGATTTTAAGACCAAGTCCTCACAGTTTGGGACTGCATTAGTAATTGAGAATGAAGTGGTGTTTTGACAAATCATTTAGGTGTTTGCAGCAACTGCAAAAACCTGTTATCTTCATTGCAAAATTTTCTTTTTCTTATGTTATCACCAAATGATGCCGTAAAAATTACCTCTACTACCACCACGGCTACCACAGTAAAAGGAGTGGAGATGTGATCGTTATCTGAGTAGTTTAAATAAGCTTATGTTGGATAAATTATCTGTCTAGTTTTTGAAACTATTAATTTGGTTTCGTGTCTATATGGGGATCAACACAAAGCTACAAGGTACAGGGGAACACAATGTGGATTAGAATCAGTGACTCCTAATACAAATTGTAATGGAAATGCCTCTTCTACTTCTCATTGCCATTACTCACATTTCAGAAACAGAAATATTTTGAATCAGATCACCAGCTCTCCACCGCATACTCCTAAGATTTGCAAAGACAATGAATGACTCATTTCCTTCTCGGCAGATGCGTTGGTGCTGTCTTTCAATTAGCATATCCCAAGGGTAAGAGAGGAATTGAAACTCTTCACTCCTGGTAGTAAAACTGCAGGTTAGGAACTGATCCTGGTTTTGAATCACATAAAATAATAATGTAGTAATTTGCATATGACATGTTTCATAGCTTTCGAAATACAAATGTGTAGTTTTATTTGAGACGCTAGTTTGAGGAAACCTTACGGTTAACAAAGCTAAAGCTAGATTTTTTTGAATTTGTGATTATTTCACACAGATTCAATTTGGGGTGGGCTAAAAGGCAGATTTTTCAGGGCACTAAATTCAACTTTGTTCTGAGGGTTTCTCTTTGATTCATTTTGTGACAAATAACTAAAATTCTATATGTATATGGCAATACATAGCCTACGTTTTGGTAAGAATTTTAGGTCCTATATTTTAGGGCTCATTTCTATAAATTTCTCTTTTCTATAAATGTTTTGTAACACGCTGTTAGCCAACCTAGCAAGTGCTGTGGTGTCATCGTTAATGGAATGTTCTAGATAAATAAGCACTGATGTTCCCATATCGTCTCTCACTAGCTGACTGTCCAGATCCTCTCAGAGGCCACCACTTATCAGCGAAGCTCTAGTGATCTCTCTCCCCTGATTCCTATAGCAAGTAAAGATCCCTCACTGTATATTCCAATACACACTTCCTCCTGCTAGTCATTCTCTCTCAATATGGACTTGTCTTCTCTCCTCAGTCAAGCATCCTCAAGCACTGTCCAGTACCTGCAATCCAGGTAGGCTGTTCTATATCATTCTCACAATTGTGTGAGGAAAGCAAGACCATACCCATTTCACAAATGAAGAATGAACTGAATCTCAGACACATTAAATAATTTGCTCATGGCGACCTAATTATCCAGTGATGAAATCGGGATTTGAAGTCAGTGCTGTTGAATTTCACATCCCATACTATTTCTGCCTCACAAGTCCATACGGGTGTCTTGAATCCAGCACGGTAAATTACTCCTCCTTCGATTTCCCCAGAGTGCCTAGCTTGGTGCCAAGCTCATGGTAAGTACCCAATAAATACTCTGGGATTGCACAATTTCTTGTATTCCTCAGGTAGACTGCCAGTCTATGCAAAACTCAAACACTTCATCTTAATCATCTGTTTACCCACCTGTCCCTTGAAGGAGGTGTTCTTTGATTTTACTCACCATTGTACTTCCAGTGTCTGACGCATGGTTGTCTCTCAGTAATCAAGGGATCCAAGATGGGGGAAGCACCCAGAGAGGAGTCCAAATGTCGGCAACAGGAATGGAGATTAGCCCCCTCTGTGATATTGGAAAGATGAAACTTCAACAGTAGAAAACCCCTAACGTATCCATTAATTAAGTTTTCCATTTAAGAGAAAGAGACTTTTGAGATTAATTAAGTTTTCCATTTAAGAGAAAGGGACTTTTGAGAATCACTTTTCTGCTATACCATAATTGTACATGTAAATGGCCCATGAGATCAGGTAGAATCTATCCAGACAGCCCAAAAGTCCCCGAGAGTAATTTGTCTGTTTGTTTGTACTGAATCATTGATACTAGCTTGCTTTCTGGTCAATTACATCTCTCCTCAAAGATTTTTGTAAAGGCTGCTTCCTAGTTTAGCAATGTACGTACATATGTATTTGGTGTTGAATCAGGAACTGAAATTCACACCAGAAGTGATTCTGTGCTCCTGCCTTTGCCATAGCATACGCACATAGGGACGCACATAGGGACACACTTACAGTGATCCATACATAGAACAGCAAGAAGGTAGGATGTATTCTTGTGAGTTGAATTGTGTCCCCCTGAAAAGATGTTGAAGTATCCGTGAATATGAACTTATTTTGAAATAGGGTCTTGCAGGTGTAGTAAGTTATAATGAGGTCGTAAGTGTGGGCCCTAATCCAATTTGACTGATATCCTTATAAAAAGGGGAAATCTGGATACAAAGACAAACAGGCACAGAGGGAGAATGTAAGGAGGAAGACAGAGATCAGGGTGATGCTTCCAAGAGCCTAGGAACACCAAAGATTGCCACCAAACCACCGGAAGGTAGGGAACAGGCAAGGAACAGATTTTCCTTCACAGCCCTCAGAAGAAACCAACCCTGCTGATCTCAAACTTCTAGCCTCCAGAACTGTGAGATAATAAATTTCTGTTGTTTAAGCCCCCCAGTTTGTGGGTATCTGGTTATAGCAGCAATAGGAACCTCATACACTTGCCTTACACTAAGATTTATAGACAATAGCCTTTAATTAAATGACTTCTATCTTGACTTAAAATTAAAAGAAAAATGATGTTTTCGTGTTTGCTTTTTTCTTTAGTCCAAAGATACAAATGTCTGAGTCATTATACACAAATATGTAGAAATATATTAATTTTAAAGTACTTAAGATAAAGTCTCTCTCTCTCTTTTTATCTTTTGTTGCAGGGAAAGATTCGCCATGAGCTAACATCTGCTGCCAATCTTCCCTCTTTTTCTTTCTTTCTTCTCCCCAAAGCCCCAAGCATGGCTGTATATCCTAGTTGTAAGTCCTTCTAGTTCTTCTATGTGAGCCATTGCCGCAGCATGGCTACTGACATACCAGGGGTGTGGTTCTGCGACCAGGAAACAAACCTGGGCCGCCAAAGCAGAGAGCATGGAACTTGAACCACTAGACCATCAGGGCTCTCAAGATCAAGTCATTTTTGACGCATCTTTTGAGTACTATGGAAATAGTACTATGGAAATAGGCTGTATGCTAGTGATAATCTCTGACAACATTTTATTAGAGATGCTGCAAGATATAATAATTTACTGCATAGGTGAATAAAGAGAAAATACTGGGATGAAAGATAGAAGTTGGTCAACTCTCAGATATGATCATCATCTTCCCTGTGTTGTTTTGGGCATCACAGACATTGATCAAAAGTGAGAAATTTAGGCCAGTTGGTTTGGATGCCACGTAGAAAGCTTACTGGGTGGCACTTGGATTTCTGGGAAGATGCAGGGGGCTGGGAACTAAGTGGAGACCTTGGGGACTGAGCTCTCCACTTCCGCATCAGCAAGAGACGCCCCTACTTTACCAGTTTCCTATATTGGGGTCCTGCATAAAGTTTCATTTGAAAATTTTAAAAAAGTTGAAACCATTGTTTTAGTATTGTTTCCTGTCCTGCCCTTTCAAACTTGCCAACCCTACAGAGCTATAGGCAATAGATAGATAAGTAGATAGAGCAGTCCAAAGTTAATTAAAATGTCATTTTTTTGAGATCACACAATTTCACAGTATTGCTTAAAATTACCAGATGAAAGTCTGAATATATCTAAATCTACATTTAGGAGTGAATGCTTCTTCTAATCATGACTTGTTTTACTGAATTCAAACCTTTTGAAAGAATTAAATTGGTTTGCTGGCATATTTATTCTCTGACTTGAAAACTTTAAGGACCTCCCAGCTCTGAGAACCCTCTGCTCATTCTGATGATCCTTTTCTTAAAATGCTTCCTAAGGAGTCATTTTTCTCCTTTCAAGCTTGAAGTAATGTTTGTATCTTCTAAAACCAAGTCTATGTTCTGGTGTGTGATGTCAGATCATTATTGCTTGGTGTTCTTAAACTATAAGACTGTGTAATAAATGCTCATTATAACCAGGGCCTCTGGTTCTCTGGTCGCTACCTGAACAGACCTGGGCCTCAGCCATTTTGACGGCACTAAACAGCTATGCTATGTTCAGTTGTACTATGTTGAGTTGTGTATGATACCCATCAAATATAGTTAGGCTTCTAAATGCAAACCTCCCTATTTCAGACCAACCACTCAAGGTTCCAACTTGTCAGCCACCCCCTTTTCTCACTACTTTAAAACATGGCCTTTTAGCCTCAGCTAGGTTCCCCCCTCAACTATTCCTTGATTTCACTCCATTTTATAATCTCTGTGTATCCACGCAGACTGTGCTTTTGTCCAAACACGTGGACCTACAATTACCTCCACGCTTTAAAAAATAAGTCCGAAGTTCCTTAAAGTGAACCCAAGTCTCTTTGTCTCCCCTTTTCTTCTCTGAAGTCAAATGTTTCACACAGTCCACGTTGGCACAAGATGGATGGTTTCCTGATTGAGCCCACTCTGTGTTCTTTTGTCTGGTTAGAATGCCCTCAGTCTTTCATGGTGTACTCCTTAAATATCTCCTACAATTGTTTCTTACAGTTTCAGGTAGGTCTATCTTCTTTCCCCACTTAGATTATAAACGATCTGAGGGCATGGAACAAGTCCTTCTTTAATTTAGGCCCCTCATAGAGCTAATAGTGCTGAGCATGCTTGAGTAGTCAATTAATACCTAAAGGGGAAAATTTGGATTGGATTGACTGAATTCTAAAGCCTTCACCAACACAGAAAACTTGTCTGTAGTATTTCTGCTTTCATGACAGAAGCAGGAGTGATGGTAAAGTCAATTTCAGCGGATATTCTTGACAGGATAATCAAGATGACATTGATGGTGATATCAGAAATGTGTGCTGTCTCAGTTTCTAACGCAAGCCACTCCTTCAGACTTGTGGTTAGTGATAAATCATCCACCTTTGACACAAACCGTTTAGCAAAGGAGTTTCAGCTTAGAAACTAGGAAGATCCTGAAGGTTGGAAATACAGTCTCTCTTGTAAACCTTGTCCAAACTAGGCACCTATTAGGTACCTAATATATGCCTGTTAAAAATGAAGGGATTAATATGAGGCTACAGCCACCACCAATGACAGTGGCATAGAGCAAGTATCATTCATTTCAGTAAGTCAAAGATTCTCAATTTTTTCTACTATTTTTGTCTTCTTAAAAAAAGAAGATAATAGATAATTAAATTTGCTTCAAACAGAGCTCTGAAATAGGACTGTGAATGCTTCAACAATTTTCTTTAATATCCTAATCTGAATCCATTTGTTCCTTTTAGAAAGACAAATTAAAATACAGCCACTTGGACACAAAACACAGTTCTCTCCTCTGTGAATGCCCCTTGGTGGCTGCAGAGAAAAGTAATAGTCGACATTGACACAGTTCTCTGAAATAACAGGCTCTTCACTGTTCCCTTGGCTGACAAATTGGTGACAAAATGACATTTCTATAATTGTTCAATACCCGCAAGATATTTATATATTTCATGGTGTTGGATCCATGTGTTCGATGTATTTGGGTTGGGGGTGTCCATTGTCTCCATCTAAATAAATTGTTAGTTTCTCGTGGTCTTTTAAAAGTCCTCTACTTAATGTTCTGTGCTTTCTCATCACCAACTTTGTTTTTCCTTATTATTTTCCAATTTAGAAAAGAAAATTCCACATATTTAGAGAGCAGCTGCTGCACATGTCTTATTCATGCATGCCATCTTCCCGTTTCTCCAGCAGTCTGACTGCAAATTTCAGTGATCACATAGGTAATGGGGCATTTGGGATTTCTGGAATAAAACTAGCTGTGTCCCCATAACACTTACCCTGGATCTCCTCAGCATTCAGATATCAGATTCGGTGCATTCTTATCCATGTGGTTTTAGTTGGAACTCCTTCCTGGTATTCATGTGTTCATCCTGACCTTGCCTGAGGGACTCCCCCCTGGTCTCAAAGGCAGAGAGAATGCATCCTTCTTCTCACCAAACCCTAAAGAAGCTGACGCTGCTTCTGTATTATTAGGGGCAGGAGTCATGGAACAAAGTTGACTGCTTAATATCTCATGTTTAACATAGTCAGCCCAGGAAAGCAATCATTTCACACACACACACACACACACACACACACACACACACACACACTCACACACAATAACTCAGGTGAGTTTGCAAATTCTCTAGATCAAGATACTCTCCCTGACGCTCACAATAAGCCTTCTTACACTTACACAGGCCAGTATTTCCTTTCTGGAAAAAAAAAAAAGAGATGGTGTCCCCTCTCCTTAATACGGGGGAGCCAGGGAAACGCACCTGTAGTGGAGAATAAATATTCTAATGCTTCCGAACCTTTTGGTGAAGGTGAAGGGGGCTTGTTGAAAACATTGCTGTGAGCAGATGGACCCCTGAAACCATCTGCTATGAAGCAACTAAATGTTCAATGATGCATTACGGAATTATTTAGCTCTCAAAGAGCCTGAAAGTAGTTAGTAATGATGGCATCTGTACCGAGAGCAAACAGCCTATTTATATATGATCTATCACTTCATAAACCATTCGGAGACCCTCACTTCTTAAAGAAGCAGCAGCCTTCTTGATTGTAGTTGTAAAATCATTATTGCAAAAGTTGTCAGTTATCATCTTAAAATTAGTATCTATTTTCCTCTTTTGGGTTAAGTAAACTTTTTCCTGAACTCAATTTTTTTATCATTCCTCAATAAAAGTGTATCCGACTAAGATTATTTGATACCACTTAAATCAAAAGAGATATAGCGTATTTTCATTTCTGCAAGTCATATCTCCTTGATATTTTAATATCTACATAAATAAGTCATCTTTTTCAAAATAAAGTTTTTCTATTATAAAAATGATATGTGCCCTTTATAAAAAACTGGACAAATAAAAATAGGAAAAGAAAAGAAGTTATTCATCAAAGAGAATCACTATTAACATTATTGGTGTATTTTCTTCAGGTCTGTTTTCATGCTTAGTTTAAAAACAAAAACAAACAATGAAATTTAGTTCTATAATCCCTACGAAAGTATATGCGTTCTCCTAGAGAATTGGTTTGGTGACATACGACTTGATGGCGTATTCTGTTTATTCATGGTCTTCTTGAAATACGTGAAATTCAAATGGTTTGTCCATAGAATGGAATGCTACTCAGCAAGAAAACAGAACAGACTGTTAACACGCACAACGACATGGATGAAGTGTAAATGCACTGTGCTAAAGGAAAGGAGCCAGACCTAAAAGGCTGCATGCAGTATGGTGGCATTTATATGACATTCTCGAAAAAGGCAAAACTATACAATGGAGAACAGATCATTGTTTGCCAGGGGTTAAAGGTGGGGAAAGGGTTTGACTAGAAAGAAATAGCATGAGGGATTTTTTTGAGGAATCATAGAATTGTTCTGTATCTTGATTGAGGTGTGGTTGTCAAATGCATAAAACTGCACACCCAAAAGACTAAATGTTCCTTTATGCACATTAAGAAAGTTTTTAAAATAAATTCAGAAGAGTATAGACTATACCAGTTATCAGGTCTCAGCTTCATCAGTGCTTAAGAAAATGTATTTATTCATTCAACAATCATTTATTGAGTGCTACTCTGTTGCAGGCACTGGTAGGTCCTGGGGATAAAGCAGTGAATAGACAAAACACCTGCATTTGGGGAGCTTAGACTCTAGTGGGGGAAGACAGAAAGCAAAATAAATAACTGAGTTATTTTAGATCATGCTAAATACTATAGAGAAAAGTGAAGCAGAGAAGAGAAGTAGAGAGGAAGGCATCTCTAAGAAGGTAATATTTGAGCAAAGTCTTAAAGGAGACGAGGGGATGAGCCCTGTGGCTCTCTGGAGGAAGACCAATGAAAGGCCCCAATGTCCTGAGGGAGAAATGTGCTTGGTGCAATCAGAGGAGAGAAAGGATGGCTTGCCTGGAGGGCCAGGAGGGAGAGCAGGGGAGATGAAGTCAGAAAGGTAAGGGAGGTGGGTCTTTTGAGGCTCCCAGAAAAATGTAAAGACTTGGCTTTACTCTGTGTGAGGAGTGCTGTTGGAGGGTTTCAAGGAGAGGAGCAGTATGATCTTACTTACGCTTAAAAAGAATCAATCTGGCTGCTATGTGAAAATAGAGTGTAGGTTTGGCTTAGGGGCAGGGAGAATCAAAGAGGAAAACCAGCCAGGAGACTCTTAGACCCGTGAAGAGATGAGGGTAGCTGGGCCCGGCATGGTAGCGGGTAGAGTTGGTAACAAGTGCTAGGATCCTCAATATACCTGGAATTAAAGATAACAGGATTTCATCACAAAATGCATACAGTCCTGTAACCCCACTATACAATGGAGAACAGATCATTGGTTGCCAGGGGTTAAAGGTGGGGAAAGGGTTAAAGTGTTTTAATGTAACACACCATTCTGCTATACACAAACATCTCAGAAATCTTAAGCATTTACCCTTTTCATTTTATTAGAAACAAAGAACTTATAAAACTCCATTCTTTAATTGAAACTATAAATTTGCTTTGTAAGCCTAAAGAAAATTGTAAAGCAACAGAAGAGTTAAAAATACTATACAACTAGCCTCTCTCACTGTCTTCAGAATTAAACCTAGAAAATATTTCTTATAGGTATTCCCCCTGCACCTTATTTATGTGGTGGGTCTGTGTTTTATGTGATTATTATTATTTTTTGTATTGTATTGCATCAAAAACAAAGTTCCTGAAAAATAGGTGAAAAATATGAAGGGAAATCCTTGTCACGATGCTTCAAACAGGTTCCCCAAAACCACAGAGGTGGAACACAAGCTCTCCCCATTTCCTGACGCCGGCTCCATCCGGCTCCACCTCACCTGTCAGTCCATCACTAGTCAATCAAGGAGAGAGGCACAATCAGCAGCTTAATGACAGCCAGATGGCACCTGCCTTTCATGAACTGTGTTCCGAAGTCAGAGGCGGCCTGGGACTAGGCTCAGTGTTCTATCCTTGGGTAATAATGAGATGTGTTTGTATTCAGCGTAAGCTGTAACATCTCACACCTCTGGCAGGACCCCCAGCCTCCCGCCTTGTGAAGAGAGTAGGTTCTCCAGCATTCATTGATTTGACATAAACAAAGTGGTCTCTAATCATTAAAACAAGCAACCTCACTTCCAGTCTGATTTCAGAACAACGTGTTAATTGGCCCTGCGAAAAGAGGTAGGCGACATTGAGGGGTAAATAGCCAGCCTGCATTTCCCACCTCCGAGGAGCAGTGCTGACATTTAAATACGGACTGACGTGCTCTTCCTCACACGGGTTTACCGGAGCTTTCAACCTTGACCTGAAGGGAACACCTTTTCTGGAAGTGACAGGTAATTTAGCCTTCTTGCTAAGTTCTGGGGCTCTCTGGTGGTGAATTATGTATGGTGCTTCTATGATACGGACACCTGTCCACTGAGAGCCAAACCAAAGCTGATAGATTCCTCTTAAAGACCTTAGATTAGATATAAACTACCTTTTTTCCCCCTAGAAAAGTCGTCACGATGCCAATCACCTCGCTTTTCCTTTCCTCCCATGATTTGAGAGATCTGAGAGAGAACTAAAACAAACTGAGTGATGTTTGCTTTCACAAAATGATTCTTTCTAGCGCACTCCAGTTTCTCTCTTTTTTTCATTTTTCTGAAACAGTCAAAAACTCTTTTCTGTTGGAGTAATAAACTTGTGAATTGTGAATTACTGCTGTCTGCCCCCCAAACCCCCGGGTCTTAAAATCATTCACTCAACTGTATAAATAAGTGCATTGTATTAATTAAATCGGAGTTTCCAGCAAGGTTGCCAACTAGTTCAAAAGCAGCTTTTGGACTAAAAAAAGCAAAATTACATCACACTATACTTCTGGTGTGTGTTATAATTTGAGACAGGTAAATCAAATGTTTTGGATCTGGAAAGTAAGAAAAAGGTAATGTCAGCAGCATTGCAAAAATCCTGGCGGATATAAAGAGAGGCTAGATAAATAGACATACATGAAGTGTTTTAAATCTCTCATTTATGAATGGTTTAAGCTCCTGTGGGTGGTGGGGAATGAAGGGAGTGAATGAGTGTTATATTGGGAAGGACAGCATTCTCCAGAATAAACTATATTTATGTCTCACTTGAATGGTCCCTGGCCAGCCAGACTGTGGCCAAGACTTAATCTGGAATCTATGGAACCACCTCAAGTACAACTGAAATGGTTCTGATTTTTGGTGCCCTGGGGAAGACCCTTTGAAATGCTATTTTTGTTGCTCACTATTTAGAGTGTATAATGCTAGTGGCAAAATAGAAAAGACAGCACTTCCACACAAGGGCAAATCTCTTTCTGAAACATGACTTGAGGCTGGACATTTGCTTGGAGCCCTTTCCATGAACTGTTCAGCCCAGCACACACCTTTAATTCTGTGTTTCCCCCTGGAATTGGAAAGAAGCCCCCATTTCTCTGTAGCAGTGGCTGCTTTCTGACTTCCTGCCCGGGATAGTCCAGGAAGGGAAATTTGGTCACCTTATGACTCAAGGGCAGACAGGTCCATATCCATTAAAGATGGGATGTAAATGGGGAAAAATCTCCTGAGATGAACCCCTCCCACCGCCGCTGTTCTCCGGGTCCCTTGCCGGAGTACAGACTGAGAATCTCATTAGGAATCTAATACAATAAAGACATGTAGATCTTAAGGGTGGGGGTGGAGTGCAAATCAAATTAGCTTCATTACTTTATTCTGCACCTCACAGCGCTTCTGCCAGTGGACAATTGCATTAGATTGGCAAGGAGATGAAAAGGCAAAAACTCCCTGGAAATTCATTGTCTGAAGCAAGACCAGGGGGCGGAGGAGAACCGATGGGAGAAAGCAGGAGCAAATTGTGTTGACCCAAGACATACATTTAGTACATCTACCCACACTCATGCTGGGCCCTTTTCTTCACTGATTCAACTTCCAGGTCAATGTCTTGTTTTATCTTGGTCGTGGGAGGTGGAGCAGGGAGGCCCAAGTGAGAAGAGAGGAAACAACCTCTTACCTCCAACCTGGCTCTCGAGTCATCTGAGCTTTGAGAGTTTTGCTTTCACACTTTAAATTTCAGAGGGCCCTTAGAATTATTTAAGTAAATACATAAAAATGTTGCTGAAATGTCTCTAGACTCCTTGCCAAGAACTGCAATATGGAGGGAGAAATGTTCAGGAAGGGAAACGTAAGCAGATCTGGTTAAAAAATAGGTGGCATGTGTGTCTTTACAAGAGAGAAACTACGATCAGAGGTGTTATTGTTTTTGTAAATTTAACTGAAGATAAATATGATAGCAAAATAAGATGCGCCGTAATTCAATATATACTCCATTTGTTTAATGAATAATTCATTGAGAGATTAAGAGTTGGAGGTGGACAAAAATGAATGACTTGTACCAGAAAGGAAGGAAATGCTCAAAATAACAACAAAATAATGGGGGCATATCAACGGGGTACAGGAGCCAACTGAAAGAGATCCCAAAGGTCAAAGCTGGAGTAATTTGAGTAACAAAATAAAGTACTATAGGATTATAACTAAAAGTATGAAATAAATATCTAAATATCCGTGAATGCATACTGATATTAATTAATAAATGCCGAAAAGAGATAAATATCCTGTGTAGCAGAATTCCAAATAATTTATGCAGCTCTCCATCCTCAGGGAAGTGGAGCATAAACCCCCCACTCCTTTACGTGCAGGCTGCACATAGTCACTTCCTTCCGAAGAGGACAGTAAGGAAAATGGGAAAAAAGACTAATTTCATGGTGGAGAACCCTGACAAACACCTCCTCGATCAGTAGATCTAGGTCAACATTAATAGTGATGTAATGTTGACAGTATGTACCCTTGATATGATGCGATAAAATTGGCACTTTGCCTCTGTTTCATCCTCCTAAAACCCAGAGATAGGGTCCTGGAAGAGAATAAGGACATTAGGTAAAACTAAGGAAATCTGAATGAAGTATGGACTTTAGTTAATAGTAATGTATAAATGTCAGTCCATTATTTGTAACAAATGAATCATCCTAAGGTAAAATATTAATAATAGGGGAAACTGGGTGCTTGGGTATATAAGAAATCTTTGCACTTTCTCAATTTTTCTGTAAATCTAAAACTGTTCGAAAAAATAAAGTCTATTTTAAAAAGTGAATAACATGGCTCTCCTCTCAAAGAACTTTCAATCAAGTGGGAAATAATCCAGAGATGTCTATAATAAATTCCCTTCCCCGTAGAGTTGGTGCTCATCAGAAAATCAAATCACCAGAGTCTTGCCAAATTGCACTTACAGAACTTAATTTTAAGATTAAAAAAATTAGAGATTAGTTGCTATTAACATCATCTGAAGCTATTATTTATTCTATAATTGCAGAAGAAAGGTTGTCAGAAATCTACTAAGGAGGTTTTTTTTTTTTTTTTTTTTTTTTACTGATGTGGGTCTTATTTCATTACATAATTGTTAATTAAAGACTTCACACAAACCAACCTTGGCCTGTAACACTATCCAGTGGTCACAGGCATTTCTCTCTCTCTCCCCTCTTCTCTCTCTCACACTTGTATAACACTCTATCCCCAACCCCTTTACCCAACTCTATGAAGATAATTGTAGCTGATCCAATCACCTCTTGGGTCAAAGGTCCTTTTGGAATTCTATGCAATACATTCGTCTACAAATCAATAGATATACACTGAGAATCGACTTTGCGCAGTTGCTAGGAGCAAGACAAAAGAGAATAGAATGTAACATAAAAAGTTAAAGAAAAACTAAGACAAAACAGAAATTGCAACATTTGTGTGGTTCATCTCCAAATAACTGATATAAACCGTAAATGTAGCCATTTCTAATGACTGTTCAGGGCTATTGCAACTTCCTAAACCAAGGTTCTACAGAAAAAAATGAACTTGAGTCTGGTCTTGGAAGGGTGTAGGATTGGAACAGGGAAGGAAACTGGGAATTCATGAAAAGTATAGCACAGAGATATGGGAAGGGATAACATAAGAAAAGGTGACTATTATTATTTGAAAAGAGTGGAGGTTCTACCTGAAAGAATGAGCAGTTGGAACCGGTCTGGAGGAAAGACTGTGGAGGCCACAGGATGTTTTGATGATTTTATAGGCAATGGGGAATTAGAAATTGTGGATCAATCAAATATCAGCACTATGCTATTAAAAATTCTTTGGTTGGTGGGGGCCAGCCTGGTGGCGCAGTGGTTAAGTTTGCACATTCCGCTTCGGTGGCCCAGGGTTTGCCGGTTCGGATCCTGGGTGTAGACATGGCACCACTTGTCAAGCCATGCTGTGGCAGGCTTCCCACATATAAAGTAGAGGAAGATGGGCATGGATGTTACCTCAGGGCCAGGCTTCCTCAGCTAAAAGAGGAGGATTGGCAGCAGATGTTAGCTTACGGCTAATCTTCCTCAAAAGAAAAAAAAAAAAAGAATTCTTTGGTTGGGCCATGCATAAACCAGGTTGTGACAAATTTGTTTCTCATAGTATAAATTGTCTCATGAACATATATATGTTTCTGACCTTATGTCAGCTATATAATTTGGGTGATCAGGCTCAGAAATTCTATACATATTATATATATATATTTCATATTTTTATATTTTTTATAGATATTTTTTTCCCATGTCATCTAACTAGCCATTCCAGAGTTAGCAATCTGATATATAGGGTGTCCATAGAGTGTACAGGACCCAGGATAAATATTTTTATGGGACTCCTGTCTACATAAACAATTTGATTAAAAAATTCATGAACCCATGTGAGATATAGCGGTTTATCAATGAAGATTTAAAACAATGGGTAGAGAAAAGGCACTTAGTATTTGTTTATTGTTCAGTCTGTGCACATAGAGATTCTTCTCAGTGTGTAGGTATGATCAATTTCTGTTCAAACCCAGGAACCATCTCTCTGTGTTCTTTTAAAATTGTCAAATGCTCCGCTCCTAGCTGATTTCATATCTAAAAAGTGGCAATGCTGTTATTAGTCATCACACCATGGGTCTTCAGAATCTGTTTGGACTGAAACAGTATACTTCCATTTTGCTTTTGCAGTTCCCTAATACCATTTATTCAATGCTTTTTCTATCAACCATGGTACCACCCACACATATGGCTAATAGTGACTCTGAAAGGTTGTTACTGCACTCCACTGAGGATGACCACAATGCAAGACTTATCTAGAGTATGCGGGAAAACATGAACCATAGTTCATTTTCTGGTCACGGGAAATTTACCAATCGGAATTGTACACATAAACAGATTTTCCAACCGTGACTCTTGAACCCTTGGCTGTCATTTCTGCACTCCTAGAATGTGGTCCCTCAGTGTTGATCCCACCCCTGCCTTCCACACTTCATCCCGTGGACGGGGCGGGAAGAGTGGTCCCATTCCCATAAGGAACGCATGTCCCTTTTGAAGACCAACCCGAGAAGGGACGCTGTCAGGAGAGCCTGTTGGCCTGGTGGGACAACCGCCACCCATGACTGCCTGGCAGGTAGCGCAGAGCCCGCGCAGGGTGGGTGATGGCCTTGGGTGCCAGCGGCGGGGACGCACGGCGTAAAGGACAAGGAAGACTTGTCCGTAAGCAGAGAGAGGTCGCACGGCTACCCGTAGATGCCCAGAGCCCTTAACTCCTTGCATCAATGTGAATGGAAGTCACTCTGAATCAGTGTGACAGCACCATTCTTCCCTTCCAGGTTCGCTGGTGGGGGTCCAAGAGCACCTCAAACCGGGGAGAAACAGGGACTGGAGCCCACGCGGGTCCCCGTCTAGTTTCGAGGTTCCCTGCGCGGTCCCAGACAGGAGAGCTAGGCCTTGGAAATTTGGAGAAAAGCACTACAGAATGGCGGGGCGGGGCTCGGGAACGTTCCGACACTGAGGGCTGGGCTGGGGCAAGGGCGCCCATGCCTAGATCTGAGGATAGTACACTTGAAATGTGCAACTATCTTTTTAAAAAGTGGCTTAGTAGCAACAACAAAAAAAGTGCATTATTGCTGTATTGATTTCATGATGGAGTTTGTGCGTCCTACATTGGTCCTATAGGAAGGTGTTAATTTAACCCATAAATAGGGCCGATTTTTGTTGGGTTTCACAGAAGCATTAGCATTTAGGCAGACGTTAATGGCTAGTGTGGAAAGGATACATTGAGTTGGGGGTGATGGCATACAAGGATTCCTGGAAGTGAATGAAGACATATGTTGCCCTGCTTGCTGTCGACGGCTATCTTGATCCCTGGATGGAAACTGTAAACGTGGAGCCAACACACTATGGAGGGCAGAGCTTAGAAAATTCCAGAAAGAGGAGGTGGTTTCTTGATAACACTGAGCCAGAGGTTTAACTTACCTCTGGACTTTTGAATTAGGTGAATTGCTACTGGAACTTTTTAAATCTTTAAACCAGTTTGAGATTTATTTATTTATTTATTTACTTTTTGTGAGGAAGATTAGCCCTGAGCTAACATCTGCTGCCAATCCTCCTCTTTTTGCTGAGGAAGACTGGCCCTGAGCTAACATCCGTGCCCATCTTCCTCTACTTTATATGTGGGATGCCTACTACAGCAGGGCTTGCCAAGCGGTGCCACGTCTACACCTGGGATCCGAACTGGCGAACCCCAGGCTGCTGAAGCAGAATGTGCGCACTTAACCACTGCGCCACTGGGCTGGCCTGAGATTGATTTTTTTAAAATTACTTGGAACCATAGAGACCCTAATTGGCAAAAGCTCTGACTAAAAAAACAGCCTTAGCTGGAGTTGTCATGCTAAGAAGAAAACAGCAATAACCAGGAGGAGGATAGACAGTTTGTGAAAACTCGTGAGAGGCCCCTGGGGGTCCTTTACATAGTTATTCTGACATAACCAGAAGGAAATGAGTAGAATTATTCTTGTGCTTGTTCCTTGACCCAAGTTCCATTAGCCTTCATTAATTACATTGTGCCCATGCCATTTCTATCTTTCCTGACTATCCCTAGGACTCATTGACTGTATCATATTCTAGGATTTCATTGTGTTACCTTTTCTTTTTCTCATCTTGCTCCAATTTATTTGTATTCATTCTCCAAATAGATTACAACCTTCTCGATATCAGGGTCTGTAGTAGGGAGCTTTCAAGGAGGGTCCTCAGTGACTCTCTCTCCTTTTGTTCACAACCTTGTATAATCCCCTCTTCTTGAGTATGGGCTGGCCTGGTGACTTGCTTCTAACAAAGAGAATACGGCAAAGGTGATGGAACATCACTTCTGTCATTGCGGTATAAAAGATTGTGAATTCTGTCTTGCTGGACTCTTACTCTACAAAGGGAGAATATCCTCAGTTGTAAAAATATCGGATGAAAAGAATCATTTAAAAAATGTCATGGGCTGGCTCCTAAACCATAATAAAATATGACTGAAGAGAGTATCTGTTTGACTCTCCTTCGATTCCCTTTTAGTCTGCAAGTGAAAAATCGTCTCTAAAGCAGAAACCAGTACCATTTTTTATTACTCCTTAAGATCATCTCTTAGGGACTGGGCTAATGAAAAGCGTACTTTTCCCAATGTCTCCCTCTGTCTTCTTCATGTATTTGCCTCCTCCCTTCCCTCAATGCTCATCTTGCACCGAAGCATTTGTGTCACTCCGTTCCTGCGTTTGGCTGTCTCTTAACTTCTGAACTGAACTTCTCAAAGAGTTGAAAGGGGAGATGAACTGACAAGGAGATTTTCTTGTCTCAAAGCTTGGCTGTGCCTGCCTTTAATTAAAAATGGTATTGATTTTTCTCTGCTCTAATGATAGGCGCTAGTCTGCCCTCCTGATGTTAGTCCCTGACAGTTTAAGTATGAAACAAAGGGCATTTATTCAGCACTTAATGCGAAATTATGACTGATTAAAAAGTGATTTATCATAAGAACTACATCTGTATAGGCTTTGGGGTTTTCTTAATGCTCACATTAACCAGAGTTTGGAAGGGATAGCTGGATGATTGGAACAATTCTCTCATTCAGTTCTCCTTCCTTGGTTTCAGCACAAAATTAAAAACAAAATTTCCACTGAATTCAGCACCAAAATACATGGGATGGAAACCAATTCTAGAAGTCAGACCTGTAGCATATCCCTGATGTCAATTGGTGAGTTGTTGAGTTGCCTTTAGGGGGAAAAACAGTCAGGATTTTTCCAGGACTGCATTCTTCTGACACCTGCTCCCCTCCATTTCCTATTTCACATAGTGTTAGACACTATAGAAATTGACCCAACATCCTAGAAGAAAGAAGAGTGCAGAAGATTTGAAAGCAACACATGAGAGCAAGGGAAGGAAGTTATGTCCACATAATTCAGTCAAACTTCATTAATCCTTTATGAGTTCGGCTCTTTTCCAGCCATAGGCTCAGTCTGCCCTCCTTCCTGAGAACAATGAGTAGTGGTGTGTCTTTTCTGGTTAAGAACACAAGCTCTGGAGCCAGACTCTCAAGGTTCAACTCTCATTTCTGCCACAGATTAGAAGTGTGGCCTTAAGCATGTTATTTAATCTTTCTATGCCTCAGTTTCTCCACCTGCAAAATGGAGTTCACAGTAGCACCACCACATAGGGTTAATGGGGATATTCAACAATGGGGGTATTAAAGAAAACAATTAGAATGGTGTCTGATGCATAATAAATTCCCCCCAAATATTACTAGGTTTCATCACATATAAGATGCTAAGATACATCTTGATTTCAGCAGTGTTAACATATGAAGAAAAGGTACCTCTTAGAATTGATGAAATACTATAGACAGTTATTGTTGATGATGCCTGCTTATTTACAACTATGAACTCTAATCAGAGGGTGGAAAGATATTCAATTGTTGTGGACTTTCATAAATATCTGTATTAAACTAGTAAGAGTTGGTACATTTTGCACTTGTATTTGCTAGCTCCTTCTATCCTCAGGTGGTGTAAGATAGTACAGACTCATGGATTTTGGCATTAGACAGGCCCGAGTCCCCACCTCAGCTCTGTCACCTACTAGGAGTGTGTCCTTGATTAAGTTACTTCCTCCTCCAAGTGTCAGTTGGGTTTAGTAATGCCCACGTCACAGTGTTCTGGAAACCCCTCAAGCATACAAGGTTGGCATAGGGCTCAAGCAAAGCAGGGGCATGTACCAAAATTTTTGGAAAAAATTGTATATTATCTATATTTTTAAGTTTCAAACAATCAATGCAGGGGAAATGAGAACTTTATTGAACTACTTTATACTTACTTTACTGTTCAGAGTTTTGAAACCTTGCACACAGTGGCAAGTGGAGGATGGAAAGGTGGGCATCGCAATCTTTTTAGGATATAGGGCTTCTTCAGGTCTTAAGTCAGTCCATGGTCAGGAGAAATAAAGAGAAAATACAGAGCGGCTATAGCATAGAGATTGGTATACGGTTTCTTGTGCTCCCTTTATGCTGCCTGTATTTTGTGATTGAAGCAGAATTGCAAACAAGGTAATGACTTGCTAAATATCCTAGAGTTTATTAGCACAGAGCTTGTAGGAAAGCCCAAGTGTTATAAATATCAAGACAAGGGTTCTTTCCACCAAGGCATAGAAAGATGGTAACTTGTCTTTTAGCATTAAATGATAGGAACCACAAAAGGTGAGATGAATTATTAATTTAAAGAGCAAAGCTCACCGATGGATAAATTCCTTGCATAGTGCTTATCAAAGCAACATTGTATGTGTGTTTCTGATAGTAACGAAATTAAAATGTAATGTCTATGTTTCTTGTGGGGAAATCCACAAGGATCCTGAAGCTAAGGAGAAAATGATAAGTTCATCAGATTTCCTATCAAACAGTTCCTTAAGAGAGAAAAGCATGAATATGAGACTAGATGATGGGTAGTAAAGAGAAAAAAAATGCCCAAGGTCGAGGAGACATCAGGAACAGTAGGCATAATGCCCAGAGATTACTAAGTGAGGAAGAAAGACAGAATTACAGAATGAAAGAAAAAAAAATCAAGAAAATAGAAGGCAATCCAGGAGCAAAATGAATGGAGAAAAGTCATTTACTTACAAATATTTATTGTGTACCTACTATGTGCTAGACTGTGTTCTATGTAATTTGAATACGTCACTGAACAAAATAGACAAAGATCCCTGTCCTCATGGAGCTTACATTATAGCAGGGAGATACAGACAATAAAAAACTGGTGTTAAAGAACAATATATAGGTTGATCTGTATAACTATAGAGAATATAGATCAGGTTAGCGTGACAAAGGTTAAAAGTGATGGGCAGGAAGACTTTTTGAGGTGACGTTGGACAAATACTTGAAGGAGGTGAGGACATTCTAGGCATACATCTGAGCAAAGAGCATGCCAGGCAGGGGAAGTACCTCATGCCTGGCAAGTTGGAGGAACAGGAGCAAAGCCATTGTGTCTAGAACAGAGTGAGCAAGGAAGAGAGAAGAAAGAGTCGAAGTCAGAGAGATAATGGAGGGCCAGATCATATAAAGCCTTGTAGACCACTGAAGGCTGTGGCCTTTACTCTATTTTGAAGAATATTATCGGACTTAAATTTTGAAAAAAATTACTCTGGCTGATGTGTAGGGGGGCAATGGAGGAAGCAGGAAGACAAGTTCAGAAGCTATTGTGGTAATGGACAGGAGCTCTGAGTTAAAACTTGATTTGGATTTCATCAGTGGAGCAGGTAAGAAGTGGTCAGATTCTAGATATATTTTGAAGATAGAGCCAATAGGATTTTCCCAGAGATTGAATGGGATGTGAGAGAAAAAAAGAAATCGATGATGATGACAAGGGTTTGGCCTGAGTACTAATATTATGAAATTGCCATAAATTGAGATAGGAAATTTTGTCAGTGGGCAAGAGGGGCTATCAAATGTTTGGTTTGGGGCATAAATGTGAGATCTGAAAGATTTAAGTTAGATATTCAAAAGATGTTGATGAGGAAACTGGATGTTCAAGTCTTAATTTGAAGAGATATCTGGACTAGATGTAAATTTGGGGGGCATCAGATATAGATAGTGCTTAAAGGCAACAGACTGGATGAGAGCTGCAAGAGAATAGATGCCAAAAAGAGAAAAGGGCCATGAGCTCTGTATTAGTCTCTTGGGCTACTATAACAAAATACGACAGACCAGGTGGTTTAAACAACACTCATTCATTTCTCACAGTTCTGGAGACTGGGAAGTCTAAAATCAAGGTGCTGGCCTGTTCAGTTCCTAAAGAAAATTTAAATTCAGAAAGAAAGTTGACAGCTCAGAAAATATTTATAAATAAAAGAATTAATCATTTCAGAATGAAAATTAGAAGGAAGAAAAGAATAAATAAGTCCAATAGACAATGCTTAAGAGAAACAGAAAAGGAAAAGGAGTAAAATTCTAAAAAAATTTTTTTTAAGTAAAAAGGGATTTAAAAGGAGAGTGATAGCTTTGGAAAATAAGTGACAATGTTTCAAAATATATATCATAGGAATCCCAGAGAAAGAAAACCATGTCAGTGGAACAGGATAAATATTAGAAATTTTATTTCAAGGAAACTCCTTGAAACACAGATAACTTAAAATATATATTTAAAGGGGACACTGCACCTGGGAAAACTGAACCAAAATGACCAACACTGAGAAACAGTGTAATAAAATTATTGGCTTTAAATTAAAAAAAAAAAAAAAAAACTTCTTTGCCCATGCAAGTAAAAAGACTATAAGGAAAAGAATGTAATTTTGTTATTAGGCTTCTCAACATTCAAGCTTTATTCTAGAGGACAATGGTATAATGTTTAAGGTGTTCAAAACAAAATACGTAAGCTAAAGATTTTACATTCGGCCAAATTTACTTTCAAGAATAAAGACCACAAACCATAATGTATATGAAAGATTTCAGGAAATACCCTGAGACCTTCCCGAGAAATTGAATATTAAACCTCAAACAATCATAGTGATAAAAAGGACATCAACATAAAGATCGTTAAATATATAGTTACTTACAGAAACAAGCTTAAATAATAGTTTTAAGGGAGATATTATAAAATGTACAAGATTCTTCTCTGACAATGCAGGCACTGCATAGTTATAAAAATATGAGCAGGGGTCAACGTCTGCTTTTGGATGTGATGGAATGACACTAGGACTAAACTTGCCCTCCCACTGCAAATAAGTATAAATAATTATAAAACTGGGCAAAAGATATGAAACAAATGTTTTTAGACATTGGAAAACTGTCGGTGAACAACATATGATCTCTAAGAGAAAGGAAACAACCCAAATAATTCCTGTAATTGTTCAGCTTCTGCCTGGAGGCACTTTCTACTGCAGTAAAGAGAAGGAGAACCCAAACAGAACACGGCATGCTGGCTCATTTTATGAAAGAGAAAGACATTTGAATTTGGGCAGGTTACAGTGGCTGACATTTACAGAACAGTAGAGACCACAGTAAACTAGTGTCTTAGTAGTATGGCTAAATTAACCTTAAATCAAAGGACACTTAAGACCCTTCCAGAAAGCTTAAAATTAAGCCTTGAAAGAAGCAAACTAATCACAAATAACTTTGCTTGACAAAATAAAGTTCATTATTTAAAAGAAAGTAAAAAAAATTGATATTCAGCAATGTAAAAGTTACAATGTACAGCATCCAATCAAAACATATCAAATATAAAGAAACGAGAAAATATGACCTGCAATAAAGAAAAAAATTAGTCAATAGAAGTATACCAGAAATGACAGATGATGAAGTTAGCAGGAAAGGCATTTAAATCTCCTATTATAAATATATTCGAAGAGTTAAAGGCAACAACATAATGAGAAGAGCAATGGAAGATAAAATAGAAACTTCTAGAAATAAAAAGATAAAATATCTGAAATGAAAAATTCACTAGATGGGATTAAAAACAGATTAGATGTTGCAGGAAACTTGAAAACATGGTCACAAAACTTGAAACCATGGTCCTAAAAGTTATCCAAACTGAAACAAAGGGAAAAAAGATGAAAAAAAAACCCAAAGCAGTAGTGAGTTTTGGGACAATATGTGGTGTTCTAACATAAGTGAAATCAGAGTGCCAAAATGAAGTTAAAAAGAAAGATGATAAAAAAGAGGTAAAAATTTTTTTACAAAATAGAGGCCAAAATTTAATGAAAAATATCAATCCATAGTCAAAGTTAATGAACCCTAAGCAAGGTGAACACAAAGAAAACTACAATAAGATAGATCATAATCAATGGAGTAAAATCAGTGGTAAAGATATAATTGTAAAAGCAGCCAGAGGGGCTGGCCTCATGGCCAAGTGGTTAAGTTCCACGTTCTGCTGCAGGCGGCCCAGTGTTTTGCTGGTTCAAATCCTGGATGCGGACATGGCACTGCTCATCAAACCACGATGGGGCAGCGTCCCACATGCCACAACTAGAAGGACCCACAACGAATAATATACAACTATGTACCGAGGGACTTTGGGGAGAAAAAGGAAAAAAAATAAAATCTTAAAAAAAAAAAAAAGCAGCCAGAGAAAAATGAGCATTGGAAACATAAAAACAAGAATGACAGTATATTATTCTGCAGCCAGAAAACAACGAACACTCTTTTTAAGCACTAAAATATAAAAATGGACAACTTGGAACTCTATATACAGTGAAAATATCTTTCAAATATTAAGTCAAAGTAAAGACATTATAAGATCAACAAAAGCTAAGAACATGTATTGCCAGCAGACCTGCACTATAGACATGTTAAGGCAAGATCTTTAGGAGGAAGAAAATTATATCAGATGGAACCTTGTATCAACCAAAGGAATGAAGATATCCAGAAATGGTAAATTTGTGGATAAGGATAAAATAAATTTTCTCATTTTTTAATTTCTTTAAAAGATCATTGAGAAGGGGCCAGCCCCGTGGCACAGCAGTTTAGTTCACACGTTCTGCTTTGGCAGCCTAGGGTTCATGGGTTCAGATCCCAGGTGTGGATCTACACACTACCTGTCAAGCCATCCCATGGCAGGTGTCCCACATATAAAGTAGAGGAAGATGGGCACAGATGTCAGCTCAGGGCCAGTCTTCCTCAGCAAAAAAAAAAAAAAAAAGGATTGATGGCAGATGTTAAGTCAGGGCTAATCTTCCTCAAAAAAAAAAAAAAGATAATTGACTGTATAAAGCAAAAGCTATACAATATATTGTGGAGTTCATAAGATATATAAAAGTATAATGTATGACAATTGCATGAATGACAAAAGAGATGAATTAAAGTATATGATTATAAGATTCTTACATCAAATATTAAGTGGTATAATAGTATTTGAAGGTAGTCTGTGATGAGATAAAGATGCATAATGTAAATCTTAGAGCAACCACTTAAAAAAAAAAGAGGTATAACCAATGAGAATAATGGTAAAAAACCCACAATGCTTGTTTAATCCAAAAGAAGGCAAGGAAAATCAGGAACAAAGGAAAGATGGGACAAATAGAAAACAAATTAGTCTTAAACCCAATTACATTGAAAATTATATTAAATGTAAATGATCTAAATACTCCAATTAAAAGATAGTCATTCTCAATGGGATAAACAAAGCAAGACCCAACTATATGTTGTCTGTAAGAAATGCACTTTAAATATAAAGACACAAATAGGATAAAAGTAAAAAAGAAAAATAGTATTAGTATGGCTGGAGTGGATATATTATTATCAAAGTAATCTTCAGGAAAGGAATATTATCAGGGTTAAAAAAAGAACATCTCTTAATGATAAAGTGCTAATTCAGTAAGACTATATAGCATTCCTAAATGAGTATACATCTGAATAGATGGGGAAGAAAAAGAAAGAAAAAAACTGGAAGTATATCAATTATAAACATGTACTTTTTGTATGTATAGTAGAAAATTTCAACACCCCTCTGTTGGTAATTAATTAAGAATTATTACAGAGGTTGGCAGACTGGCTCTAAAATGGAAAATCGTAAATATTTTAGGCTTTGTGGGCCACAGTCAGTCTCTACTATATATTCTTTTTAAATAACTCTTCAAAATGTAAATACTATTCTTAGCTTGAAGATCATATAAAAAAATTTGCTGACTCCAGAGATAGAATATCATTAAGTGCATAGGAGACTTGAACAACATTGTCACCAACTAGATTTAACTGGTAATTACAGAGTACTCTACTCAGTGACAGGAGAATACCCACTCTTTTCAAGCACGCATAAAACATTTGCTGAGGTAGACTGTATGCTGGGCCATGTCAAGTCTCAATAATCAAGTCTCAGTAAACCTGAAAGGATTGAAATATATTATGTTCTCTAGCCCAGGCAGAATTAGATTGGAAATAGTGGAAAGATAGCCAGATAATTAGAATCCCCAAATATTTGGAAAGTAAACAATATGCTTCTAGATAACTCATGGGTCAGAGGAGAAATCACAAGAGAAATTAGAAACATTTTGAACTGAACGAAAATGAAAAGGCAACACATTAAAATTTGTGGATGCAGCCAGTGGTGTGCTGGAACTGACTCATACTGAGCCAATTGTCTGCCTCTCTTCTCAACTCTGCATTCAGTAACATCACATTGGTAACTTGAAATTAGCTGTAGTGGAAATATTTGCACTACAGATGTTGGCAAATGTTACAAAACAGGGCTTTTTTTTTTCTCTCTCCAGAAAACCAGTTTAACACTGATGTAGTTACAGCAGTGTTTAGAGAGAAATTAGTAGTTTAAAATGCCTACATTAGAAAGGAAGACATACCTAAACCAATGATATAAGTTTTCATCTGAAGAAACTAGGAAAAGAAGAATGAATTAAACTCAAAGGAAAAGGAAGGAAAATAAAGATGAAAATGGATCTCAATGAAAGAGAAAACGAACAAATGATAGAGACAAACAATGAAGCTAGAAGTTCAGTTCTTTCAAATATCAGTAAAATCAATATTCCTCTAGCTAGACTGATAAAAAAAATAAAAAGGGATGCAAGTTATAATATTGAGAATAAAAGAAGGGATCAACTACAGATTCTACAGACATTAAAAGGACTGTAAGAGTATTATGAACAAGTTTAGTGCAATGAATTTGACAACTTAGATGAAATGGAGAAAATCCTTGACAGACATAAATTACCAAAATGAACTCAAGAAGAAATAGAAAACCTGAACAGCCCTATGTCAATTAAAGAAAGTGAATTTGTAAGAAAAAAAACTTCCCACAAAGAAAATGCCATACCCAGATGGCTTGGCTGGTAAACTCTCACAAGTATTTAAGGAAGATGTAACACCAAACGCTGCATAAACTCATTCAGGATATTGAAGAGGAGGAAACACATTTCAACTTAGTTTATGGGTCCAGTATTAACTTGATGCAAAGACATTGGAAAAAAAGACAATTTCAGACCGTGAGCATAGATGCAAAATTCTGCAACAAAATATTAGCTGCTTGAATCCAGCTCTGTGTGTATGTGTGTGTGTGTGTGTTTATTATAACTGAGAAGCAAGGAATTAAATCAACTGGAGTGTGATTCATTTATCTCCGAATTAATGAAAGGGAGGGATCTCATTCCCAGAGAACTAGCCAAGAGACCTTGTCTAATCTCCTTGTAACTGGAAACTTGTCGCTAGAACTCCTGATAAACAGACTCATGATATTTGGTAAGAGTAAAGTCCTTATCTATGGAGTGCTCTTTATAAGATGTCCCTGATTTAGGACTGCTTATGGTAAACAAACTAATATGTAATCTAGTGATAATTGAGGAATGGCTCCCTGGAGAATGTCACCTAGGCTATATGAGCATATGAGATATAAAATGGAGATATTCCATAACCTGAAGACACTCTAATGTGTCAGATGACCCACCAGCTTCACTTAGGGACCTCAGTTATCACGCTGGTCCAGAGAGCAAATGTGCAATGCAGGAAGGAAGTACCTGGGGAGTTGTGAGTTTTCACACATCCCTCCCTTCTTTGCTTGTGCCTCTTAATTGCTTGTGTCCTTGGAAACATTAGTAAAGCTTGATCAGGTGAGTTGGAAGGGTCAATGTGTTAGCTCAATTGCCAGGAGGAGTTTGTGCCAAGTATGCAAGTTTGGTTTACACTCAAAAATCAATCAACGTGATTCATCATATAAATAGAATAAGAGTGACAGATATAAACACAATATCATCTCATAACTCAATATTCATTTGTTCCATAAATATTTATTGAGTACCTCCTGTTCCAGGCACTGCTTGAGACTCTGAGTACAGCAGTGAGACAAACATACACACACACACCGCCGCCACCACCACCACCGTCAACGGCAACATCTTAGCTCTCATGGAGCTTGCATCCTATTCATCTGAATCTGGCATCTCTGGGAAAATTTGAGATAAAGATATTTCTCAGGTATTTCAGTGCAAAAAATGGTAGCTGCAGACATCTTTCCATAAATGATCAAAATCCCATCAATAAGTATCTAATTTCCTGAGGATATGAAGAACTCTGATGTATTAAAATTTCCAGTGCAAGCACTCCAGTCCAGCTAATGGGAGGAGTAGATAGACTCAAAGAAGGAGTCCATGTGGGAGACGGGTTGTTGTGTTAGTCCACTATCATCCTCTAGACCCCTCCAGGGCTCTAGCCGAGCCACCTTCAATTCAATGGAGTGTGCAAGCAGCCAAGCTTTGGTAATAGCCCAAGCTTTTGCATTCTGTGAAATCTAAAAGGACTGACTGGTGAATAACTACAATGAATCCTCTTTTAGTGAACAGTAGCTATGTATATTTTGTATGTGGTGAAGAAACCTGCCTGATAAATGATGACAGCTAATTATATACAGGCCTCCTGGGTATTGTCGTGAGGCTGTGATGGGAGAGTTGCCTTGAAGACAGTGTGTGGGGTATCTCTATAAAGGTGATTTCCTCTCTCCCATATACTTGAAATCAATGATGCTACTTTCTTAGCTCTGTAGGAATGAACACTTTAGTCAAAAGCAAGAAAGCCCTGTGGGTAATCACACCAAGCTCTCATTTCCTGATGGATGTGGCAGATGGCATTACATCATAGCCTATAGTGCTTACCAGGTATGTCAGGACTATGAAGGAAATATATGTTCCAGGTCTTGTGCTAAACACTAAGAATATTAGAGATATGGTCTCTGCCCTACCGGACAGCTTGTAATCTACCAAGATAGGTTGACTTTGGTGTAAGTATTATAAAGGAGAAGAGTTTTCAGCAGTTGCACTCAACGTGGTCTGATGGATGAGAGATGGCTTCCTTGAGATTATATTTACATTGAGATTGAAAGATGAGGTATGAGTTCATCAGGTGAAAAGAGCAGAAAGGAAATTTGGCAAATATTTCAGTTGGCTGACCCGACTACAATTTCCACCTGCGTCTTATGGCCTGCCTCTTCCACATAAATATATGCTAAAAATTTGATATTCCAGACCTCCTTCCAGCTGGAGTAGCCATGTGACACAGTTCTGGCTAATGAGATAGAGATGTAAATCTCTGAGAAGATTCATTCTCTAATACAAAGACAAAACCTTGCAACAAGAAAGCTGTTCTTGTCTTGTCGCCTTTTGCCCTTTGCTTTTGTCTTTTAAATTAACCTCTCCTTTCTTCCTTTCTGGTACATTGACTTGATGACCAAAAATACAGTAAATATTTTGCCACCATGAGGTGACAAGCATGAGACGTAAGATGGCAAAGGAGAAAGTATTGCCTGGGTCCCCAAGGCATTGTCGTGTAGCGTCCCCAAACCTAACTTCCTTTAGAACTGGTGTAGACCTTTTGCTTGTGAGACAAATAAACACTGTCTTTAGGCTACTTAAGTAATACAGGAAAGGAGAGATGCTTTGAAGAAGTAGACTTATACTAAGTCTACGTAATGCCAGGCCTTACAGGCCATTTTAAGGATTGTATCAGTCAGGGTTCAATCAGAGAGGCAGAACTGTGTGTGTGTATATTCACATATGTACACATATACTCATACATATATATACACACACCCTGGTTGATTGATTGCTTACACAATTGTGATGAATGGTTAAGTAAGTCTAAAATCTGTAAGGCAAGCAGTCAGGAAGAAAACACCAGAAGCAGGTTGGAACCCCACAGGCGTGAGCTGTTTGGAATCTCTAAGCTCAGGAACGGCCTAAATCCTCTTTTAAAGAGCTCACCTGATTAGGTCAGGCCCACCCAGGATAATTTCCTTTTTGATTAATTTACATTCAATTCACCGGGACTGTATATCTGAAAAATCCTTTCACAGTAGCACCTAGATTAATGTTTGATAGAATGACTGGGGACTGAGTTCAGCCTATCCACTTTGAAACATCAAAAACCATCACATGGACTTTATCTCAAGGTCAATGGGAAGTCATTGTGTTTTAAGCAAAGAAGTAGCATGATCGCATTTGTAATCACTGGCTAAAGTGTGGAAGGTGCATTGGAAGTGGCATAAGTTTGGAGAGCAGGAAAATCGTGTAGGAAGTTATTGCAGTAACCTAGGAGAGAGACTGTGAAGACCTGAGCAAATACAGTGTGAGGGAAGTTGGAACTAAGATGGGAAACTTGAGAGGCAATTAGGACTGGATTTGGTGAGTGACTGAATCTGGGGGAGATGGAAGAATCAAAATGACCTCTGGGTTCCTGAAGTGCAAAAGGGATTGTTTACCACTTACTGGGGCCTATAGCGCTAGAGAGGAAACTATGCCATTTACTAAGATATTGATAAGGAGAAGTGAATCTAGAGGGAAAAATTACAAATTCCATGTTGGTGCCTATGAGGAGCCAATGAGATATATTCCATGGATTTGTGAGGAAGTAGTTAAATGATGAGGTGTGTGTTGGTCTAGACCTCAGAGGAGAGGCGTCGACTAGAGATATAAATGCAGGAGTTGTTGGCCACAGGTACCTGAAGCCAAGAAAATGGATTAGTGGGTCTGGAGGAGAAGAGGAGGGATCCCAGGACAGAGCCCCCTGTGCATCCAATATTCTGTAGTCAGGTGGAAGGGGATCACGGGAGACAGTGAGAAGAATGATCTAGACACAGATGTGAGGACCCAAAGGTGTTATTTTAAAAGCTGAGGCGACCCTACTAACATGGAAAAGTCTGCAAGAGTCCCAGGCTATTGAAAGACTTCTACATCCTTCTGGAGAGGATATAGCCATGTACATGAGACTGGCGGAAGAGAGACAAGACTAAGCTTTAGGGTCCGATAGGCTTGGGAACACTTCCCCATCCAACCTCAACTCTGCAAACTCAATTAAGTTACTTAATATCTCAGAGCCCCAGTCTCCCCATCCATTAAATAGGGCTACCGCATACAAATTGAGGTAAAGATTCAATAACGTATTTCACATGGAACATAAACATTACTCATGAAATCACTTTTAAGGGGGCTGATTCTATATTATCCCCAAACAGACGTAATGACTAAAATATTTTTGAATGTTTACTATGCACCAGGTAAGTTCTAAGTGCTTGACATGTATGAACTCATTTAATTCTCACAGCAAATCTTTGACATAGTCCTTGCTATTCCACATCTCAAGATGAGGTAACCGAAGCACAGAAGTCTGTCCAACTCCATTCATTCATTTATTCAACAAATACTTACCACGTGCTTTTTGAAATGCCAGAGCTACATCAGTAACAAAACAGACATAATTTCTTCTCCAAAGAAGTTGACGTTCTAGTGGGGAGACAATGTCAGAAGGTTATGTGATACGGAAGATTCAAGCAGGATAAAGAGAAATGTCAGTGCCAACTTTAGGGCTCGGGATTGGGTGCAATATTATTAAATAGGGTGGTCAGAGTAGGCTTACTAAGAAGTCTATATTTGGACCAAAACTTGATAGAAGGAGCCAAAAGCACAGCAAGGAGGTCCCTTCAGCCAGAGTCAAGGGGGCAAGTGACAGAACTGTAGAGCGGAGCTTAGGGAGTTAGTGGCAGGCCACTTGGGGCCAAGTCTTGGAGGCCATTGAAGGACTCTGACTTTATGCTGAGTGAATTGGGGCCACTGAAGGGTTTTCACAAAGGACATCTTTTGATTCACATAATAAAAGGATAACTGTCTGCTGGTTTGATAGAAGATTGTATGGGGGCAAGATGGCAGCCAGAAGATAAGATGTCAGGCTCTTGCTAAGATCCAACAAGAGATCAGTTGGTGCTTAGACCAAGGAAGTAACAATAGAGCTGGAGGTAAGAGTTTGGATGTGTTTTGAAAATAGAGTCTACTAGATGGAGAATATGAGAAAAACAGAGGAGTCAAGGATGAGCAATTAGAAGAAAAGAATTGCCATTAATTAGAATGGGCAAGACTGCTGGGGGAGTAGATTTTGTGTAGAAGGTAAGAAAATTAGTTTTGAACATGCCAAGTTTACCATGAGTTTAAGCAAAGCAGATTTGAGGACTCCCTGTTCAACTTAGCCCGAGCCTTTGGTAATCAGGACTTTGAGAGTGGAGGGTTCCCAGCAGATGTTTCCAGCCTCTTCTCCCCAATTTCTCCACCCTCCCTTCTTCCATTTCTTACAATCAAGCATCCTTGAGCTCCGTGTCTGCACATCGGCGCTGGATAAGGCTCTTCCCGTCTCCCACAGGCTGGAGCTCCTCAAGCTTTGCTGGGTGGTGACTGACACTCAGTCCTGGCAGGATGTGGAGGCCAAGAGGATGGTTGTCTGTCCTGGAGCGAGGGGGCGACAGGCACCTCATTCCTTTTCAGTCTTCCCACCAGTGCCAAGTTCTCCTAAGAAAGAGGCATAAGCTAAACATCAATTTTTCTTATCTTTTATTAAAGATAGAATATTCTTCCTATTAGGATGGCTTTGCCCTCGTCCTGTTTGACAAAATGCATTCACCATTATGGTTTGTCCCACTCCAGAGCTTGGCTTGCATGACAAGGGTCGCCACATTCGCTGAAAACAGCTTCCTCTTAGTCAGTCCTGCGGTGTCTGTGTTTTTGTTTAGTTCAGGCTTAATCCTGAGAGAAGGCGAGGATTTTGTAGTTAATCCTGTTCCTCATAATTATAAGGATAAAATGGACTAGATGATTACGAAAGACTGAATTAAAACAATCCTCATACATTCACCAAGACATGTTGATATTAATTATAGCCTAGGATAAAGCACGCACTAAAGAGTGGCTGGGTTATAAAAAGTAAAAAGTAAGAATCTCTTTAATCTTGTATTCTAGATGTGTTTTGAAGAGAGTCAAGATGCTAACCTGTGTGAATAAATCACCACAGCATTTTTGTGATATTGTGATTCATAATGAGAACTATATATTTGGTCCTTGTCCTCTTTCTGGCACAGAGCTCCTAAAATCCTTGGAATTTTCTAAGTGATGAGAGTTACAAAGGCGTCTTTTGTTGTGTTAATGAGGTGACTTTTGGAAAGTACCTAAGGATGGGAGCTAGTTGCTAGGAGAACCAGCCACGTATTTAGAGGGATGGAACTTTCCGTCCCACCCCCTGACCTCTGGAAAGGGGAAAAGGGCTGAAAGTTGAATCAATCCCAATGGCCAATGATTTACTCAATCAGGCCTTGGTAAGGAAGCCTCCATAAAAACTCAAAGTGAGAGGGAAAGCGTCTAGGTTGGCGAACACGTGCAGATTTGGGGACAGTGTTGCTCCTGGAGAGGGCATGGAAGCCACGCACCCCTTTTCCATACCTTGCCCTATGTATTTCTTCCATTTGGCTGTTTCTGAATTATATCTTTTTATGGTAACCTAGTGATCTTAAGTAAAATATTTGTGTTCTGTGAGCCACTCTAGCAATTTAATCGAACCCAAGGAGGGGGTCATTGGAACTCCAATTTGTAGCTGGTCATTCAGAAGCTTACGATTGGCATCTGAAGTCCGGGGTAGGCAGAGCAGGCTTGTAGGACTGAGCCCTTAACTGGTGGAATCTGACACTATCTCTGGGTACACAATGTCAGAATTGAGTTGAATTGTAGGACACCAAGTTGGTGTCGGAGAATTGCTTGTTGATGTAAGAACAAATCCTCCCCGCCCACATATATTGGAATTGGTACTAGCACTAATCTTTTTTCTAAATATCCTAATATTTTGGTGACAAAAACATGTTCTTGCTTTAGATATGTTTGTCACAGCACACCTAAAACTGGCCCTTTCTTCTCTTGGATCATCCTTCAGTTTTGCTACTTTTTACTTCCTTGTTCAATCATTCTTTTCTACTGGAACCTTCCTCCAGCATATAAGTGTGCTCACCTCTCCTAGACAGAAAGCTGTCTCCTTGAATCCAGTGATGTCTTCACCTTCACCCACCATATCTCATTCCCTTCACCACCATGATCCCCAAAATTATTGGTAGGTGTTGCCTCCACCTCCTCAATGTGCACTAACTTCTTAACTCTTCACAATCTGTCCTCCATTTCTCCTACTCTATCGAAACGATCATCATAGAAAAATATTTTATCACATAATTTAAAATCTCAAGGATAATCTTCTCAGTATAATCTTAGTACTGGTTTCCATACTTCGTTTCTCAAAATTCCTCCTTATCTGGCTTCCATGATGTATCCATTCTTGTCCTGTTTTTTAAAACTTTCTTAGTTCCTTTTCCTGTTTTTCTAAACTTAAATGCTCCTGGGTTGTCATATCACGCTCTTACACAAAGACCTTTAACAGCTTTTCATAGTTCAGTGAGTTAAGCTTAAATTCCTTAATCTGTCATTCAAAGCTCTCCATAGACTGACCCTGGAGTTTGAAATCCAAGTCAATGAGAGTCTAGGTGGCAGAGAGCACAGGAACTTGAGCTTTGGCCATTCTGTGTTGCCCTGTATGAAAGGACAGATAAGGAGAAGTCCTCATATGAAAGGAAGAGCATGGAGCCCTGGCTATGCTGCTCTAAGACGTGGGGTTAGGGAGGTCAGGGTTAAAGCATTCTGAGCCTGCCTAACCCCATGCAGTCACTTATCCCTCCATGAACATGGATGACCCCAACAGTCTCCAATCAGGAATGTCAGAAAAGAGTAAAAATTACTGACAAATATACCCACCAGACCATTAGTAAATGGAAATTTCAGCAGACATGACCGAGCTGCTTGTGAAGACGTACACTGAGATTGAGTGGCACTTGTACCATTGAACAGCAAATAACAGCTCTTTCACTTGGGGATCCACCTAGAGGAGCTATGGAAGGACACACAATCACCAATAGGTGAGGGTAAAACAAGATCGTGCAGGAAAGAAAATCTCAAAGCAGAATAATTTTTCTAGGTGTGTCATAGCTAATGTCCGGACAGGACCAGCCAATAAAGAAAATAGACCCCACCCACATAGAACTAGTCATGGCTTCCTGGACACACCATAGTTTTTCCTCCTTGGTTCCCTTCAGCTTTTTTTTCTTTTTTTTAATGAAGATTAGCCCTGAGCTAACATAGGCTGCCAGTCCTCCTCTTTTTGCTGAGGAAGCGTGGCCCTGAGCTAATATCCATGCCCATCTTCCTCTACTTTATACGTGAGACACCTACCATGGCATGGTGTGCCAAGCAGTGCCATGTCTGCACCCGGGATCTAAACCAGCGAGCCCCAGGCCACCAAAGCGGAACATGCAAACTTAACCACTGTACCACTGGGCCGGACCCCTCTTCAGCTATTTTTTTCTTGATGAAGAGAGAAGTTAAGCCACTTGCTCAGGATCTCATAGCTAGGAGGGCCAGAGCCAGAATTTGAACCCAGGCAGCTCCAGAGTCCATACTCTAACCATGATGCCATTTGGTGAACTCCTATTCATCCTTCAAGACTCAATTCAAATGTCACCCTTTGTATGGAATATCTCAATGCCATCATTCAGAGTTGGAGGTACGTGTTCCCTCTTCAGTGACCCAATAGCACTCTCAATATACCCCTACTGTACCATTCAATTAAATTATTTTATTTAAAATAAATTAAAATTTTTATTTTTTGCGAGGAAGATTGGCCCTGAGCTAACATCTCCAATCTTCCTCTTTTTGCTTGAGGAAGATTTATTGCTGAGCTACCATCTGTGCCAATTTTCCTCTATTTTATGTGGGATGCTGCCACAGCATAGCTTGAGGAGTAATGCTAGGTCCGTGCCCGGGATCTGAACCTGCGAACCCTAGGCTGAGAAAGCGGAGTGTGCGAACTTAACCGCTATGCCCCCAAGCCTGCCCATTAAAATTTTTATTTGAATTTAGTCTATATTTGGGGTAAACATCTTGAAGGTGGGACTATATTATAAATCTGTACCTGGAATAGAGTGGGTGCTCAAAAAACATTTGTTGAATTGAGTTAAATTCAAATACATTGAAATGATTTATCAGAGATTGTTAGGGCTCAAAAATAGTTTAAAAAAAAATCAGATAAAAAATTAACAAATTTTAACATGCATTCTCCAAAATAACCATTCATTAAATAAACAAATTACTACGTGGAGGAATCCACAGGCCCAAAGAGTCTAGCCAGTGGGAGCTGTCCATCCATCGGAAGGTGAATGGGCCTTTGGGAGTGCAACTGAAAAGAGCAGTAAGAGCTTTCAGCCCTATACTAATGTGCCTCTACCTTAGCTGTTTGCTAAGCGCCTCTACAGTTTTCATTTTTGTGTGGGAAAGCTGTCCCTGCTATTCTCACTTTTCCAAAATCTCTACTTAACACTCCTTTACATAATAAACCGCTCCACTGCATTCTCAACCTCGTCTGAACTTGATACTTACAAGTGTATCATATTGGCCATCATTACCCGTTTTTCTTACCCTCCTTAACAAAGAGTTGCTATGGGGAGCACAGAAGGACAGCAGTGGAATTTAGACAAACTCTGTCAAAAGTGTGATGAAGAAATCATGGGGTCCCAGTATGAGAGGAGGGGCCCATTGCTTTCCATTTTGCAAAGCTCATGATTCTTCGGCTGTCTAAAAATTTCTCCTGTCTAGTTTCTATGCAAGGAGGCTAAGATTTTATATCCCAAGCTTCATATTTCACCTCTGCTCCAAAAGCATCCATTTGGAAACAAAATCTAGCTTGAAAGCTGGCTAGGAAAAAAGTTGACTCCGGCACTGACTCAGAGCTTTCATAGGGTGCTCTCTAAGAAACTGTTATCCCAGGAGGAAATTAGATGATCCAGTTTAAGAATTTACTGAATATTTCTTTCTTTATTTCTGAGTTACTCAACAGCAAATCCAATAAGACCTGTAATAATTCAGCCAGGCATTCGGGGCACTAAAGTGTATAAAATAGCCCCTGGCATTATGGAGTGCATTCTCTAAAAAAAGAAAGCAGGCATTGGACAAACACTCAGATAGAATTACTCACATAAATATAGGTGTACTAAGTGCAGTTTTAGTAGCCAGAAAGGGGGCTTTCGTTATGAACAAGAACCATCATCATAAACAGGTGACAAATGGCAGTTGTGTAAGATGTGTTCAGTATATTTTTAAAAATCAACACAGGAAAGAATGGGTTTCTCTTTTGCACAATTAACTGAGCAGTTGTGCTAAGTGCTTTGCACACATTGTTGATACGATCCTCATTGTAATCCTAGCAACTGGAAACTATTAGTATCCTCATTTTACAGCTGAGTAAACTATGGCTCAAAGGGGCTAAGTACTTGCCCGTGAGGATGGCAGAACCAGGAATACAATCTAGGAGTGATTCCACGATCTGTGCACTTCACCACTCTAAATGCTTAGTAAGTGCCTTTAAAAATGATTTAATTAAGTTTAACTCCGTAATTTAACTAGAAGTTGCAAATCTTTCTCTTTTCTGGGAGAACATCACCCAAGCTACTCAGGAAACAGAGCTGTATTCACGGACCACACGGTAGATGAGAAAAGCATGGATGCTGGGAGTGGACACAGCTGAGTTGGACCACTGGCTCTGCTTGAACCCTCTGAGCCTCAGTTTCCTCCTAGAAGAATGGAAATAATAATGTCTACTTCGCAGGATTGTAGTGAGGAATGACTAAAACATCCACCCTTTCGTTTGTCATACATTTTTGGAGCATCCGCTCTGCAACAGCTAACGTTGCAAGATGCTGGCGATACTCAGACAATAAGGCAAATTCCTTGTATTTAAGAAGTTTACCGTGCTAGTGGGGAAACAGACAAGGAAACAAACAAAAAAGTGTGCTGAGCACTGTGTTAGGACACTGAGGGAGCAGGTAATGTGTGCAAATTTTATAACCCATAGTCAGTGGTCAACAGAGCCCTTCTCCTATCAAGTTTACTTGAAAAGTTGCTGTATATCTGTGATTTTTTCTTCTTTGGTTTTCCGGGATTCTCGGTGGCTCCCACAGCTGCCAGGAGGAGAGCTGGCCTTGTTTCAGAACCTCAGGGAGAGGGGCAAATGCTCTCCTTTTTCCATAAGCCTCCTCTCCCCTTTGCTTTGAATTGCCCAAATGCCAACCAATGAACGGCATTTTATCACAAGTGCCAAAGCCCCTTCCCAGACTTTCTTTGCCATCTTTAGTTTCTGTCAAAACAAGGTCTCTTGGCAATGATACCCTAGAAATCTGAAGCCAATTCCTCACCGATTGCATTGGGAAGTCACAAGTCAGAAACCTCCAGATTTCTGTTGGATCCCATTCAGCTGTGCTTGAAGATTTTGCCTCGATGGAGCAAGATAGCCCAGAGGACAGCGGAAACCCTTCTTCCAGTGCCTGACCCACCAGATTCTTTTTCCCCACGATCAGGTAGCTGCTTCCCTCTGGCTTTCCACCTGGTGGCGCGAGAACAGGAGGTGGCCAGAGATGGCCACCGGTGACAGATGGAAAAGCGGCGGAGGGGCATCTCCCTCCGAGGAACCTACGCGGAGAACCTCCCGGCCATAGAGAAAGTTGCCGGGGCTGAGGGCAGGAGGAAGGAGCTTCCTTTCAGAGCACTGCTAATGACCTGCGGGGAAACCGCACAGCAGTCATTTCGCAGATCCGATGGCAGGTCACGGCGACAGATGTTCCCAACATATGTGGAGAATTAATTACCCACTAGTAAACAAAATCTGTGATGCGGAGAGTCATTTTGTCCAAATTTCTTACGATTTTGCTGTTATTAGGAGCTTAATTTTTCTTGATCATCAAGATCCTCTTGGGTTAAAGCACTCCTTAATAGGCTGGAGGAACTTTCCAACGAAGAATAAGGGCCCAGTTGGAGGTAGAGAGGAGGAGGCGGAGCGGGTCTTACGCAGCAGCAAGGATGGAGTTAAGGGACGAGGCTGATGGGAGCCTACACCATACTGCGTGATTAGCAAATTATTTGATTAAAACATTGGATGCTAGTCATGTTTTTTTTTTTAATATTCTAATGGTTACCTCCTATTTAACAGCGCTTACACTTAATTTAACTGCTTGCTGTGGAACAGCTGGAGTTTCTAAAGGAAATTACAACATTCTGACAGAAATAGGCTTCCAGAAAGGTTTTCTTTGGAGTTGCTTTTAAGATTCTGAACATGTTTCTGACTCGGCTCATGGAAGCAAATTTAGATATTCATCCTTTAAGAAAATAGATTTTCTTAAAAAGGGGGATTCGAGAGTCTTTTGACTTTCGTAAGGCGATTATTTCCTTGGCCATTTTCATCAATCACGAAAACTGTCAAAAACGCAATGATTCGCTAAGTAAATAAATCTAGAAGGCTATTGAAAAAAGTGGTTCCTTATCCATTCAGAAGTTTGTGACTGTTCTAAATCTTAAGTTCATAATTGTTCCTTAAATCATTTGTTTCACAAAGTAGAGTAAATTTAAAAGATCCACTGTTTCCATGAAACAGTCTATGATTAAACACACACACACTTCTTGTTTTTCTCATTCACTTCCTCGTTCATCCAACAAATGTTTGTTGGGTTATGTGCTGGAGGAAAAAAGATGAATAAGATAAGGTCTATAATTTCATGGACTTATGCAGAAAACAAACCTGTAAACAGATAGTTACCTCACTAAAACTAACTTCCTTGGGATGGTTAACACAATGCCAATAGCACCCCCATCACTGCGACTCCAAAATGCCCCCTAGAGGGCGAGATTGCCCCCTACCCCAACGTCGGAATCACAGATGTCGGCAATACTCAAAGTGGGGCTAGAAAGAAGCCGGCCAGAAGTTCTTCTGGAATGTTTGTGAGCAACTCCAGGGCTGGGACATTTCCGGGGAACATGGGCCATGAGAAGTTCCATTGCTGCAGTGATGAGAATGAAAAAGACAAAGTCTATTGATGCGCAGATAAAATGGAAGGAAACAACAAGCTTAAGGAAAAGCCCACTTTTATCGCATTTCTTACTCCAGGCATTGATTTCCTGTCCTTTCTTTCTACAAATTTGACCCATCACAGGTAACAAAATTCTTTGTAAAAATGTCTATGATATAGAACCACAGTTTGGTATTCATTTTTGCTGCTAGTCACCAGGATCTGACAGGTGAAATTTATTTGGGTGAAACTTCCCTTCACAAATAAAAATTGCTTATCCCACTTTCTCAGGAGTTCTGAATTTCTTCCTGAATTCCCAGAAATTTGAGAGGCATGTCAGGAACTGGGGTGGGGTTTACATGGCAGCTTCATTAGTTGGAACGAATGAAACCTGTTTTATGAATATTTTAGGTGGTAATACTTTAGCTCTGTCATTTAACTTAGGGCTTTCCCTTTTTTGGTAGTGGTTGGTATTAGACTATAAAAAACACCTAATAACCTATTGTGTTCGATAGAATGTAGTATAAATGTGAGAATGGCCTCTCTCTTGCATGGTGGATATTGATAAGTAAAAAACACAGAATAGGAAGAGGCATAGGCCGATGATTTGTGAACTCGCTGTAACTCACTTTTGAACTTTATAAGATCTCTTGTTTCATAATCTAGGTGTGGTTTTACCCCCACATGAACCACTCTTCTGGCATGTTGCCACAATTTTGCATTTTCTTCTTCTTTCATTAGGTAAAACAATAACCACCTAATAGCATTCATATGTTTTCCTGCTTCTAGTCTCGATACCATTGTTTTACTTTTCATTTCAGAGCTTATACATAATTCAGTCCTATTTGAACATGATCACATGGTACACTATGTCAAATATTTAGAAGCAGGCCAAAATAGACCTCGTTCAAGAGACAGCGTAGCATCTTCAGCAACAGTAATTTATTATTCCTCGCAACAAATGATTAAACCAATTCTCTGATTAATCAAAACTGTACTTTGGAACCAGCCACATGAGACCAGAATTTTAAATCATGTTATGCAGACTGTAGCAATATAGAACCAGATTGAAAAATTAATTCTACAAGAAATATTAGTAAATAAGCGTTAATCTTCCCTCAGACTTCTTGAAAGATCAAAGCCACATCAAGCAAACTTTAAAATATACGCCTTGCCAAACACCAAGGAAAATGTCACATTCTTTTAATAGGTGCGGAGTGTTACCATGAATCACTTCCCCTTGAAGGACTTCAGCACTGTTTATAGCTTTTCCTGATGACACATCTTTCCTCATCTCCTTTTCTAGTTACTGTTTGGGCCCCCTTCTCAGCACTAAAGAGAAGGGCCTGAATTCTTCTCATTTCCCTTTGCTATTTCCACAAACATAATTCAAGAACACTCCCTCATTTGAAGGTATTGCCGTTTATTTAGATCACCTTTTTCCCATCTTCATGTCATCCACTGAACTCCATCTTCGTTTCTCCACTTTCTCCAAACTCGACTTACAATTTTCTTTTCTGTTCTATCCTTGTTCTCATTAGTTAATGCATTCACTCACTCTTATTCATCAAAGATTTATCAAACGTTTTTTAAATGTCAGAGACTCTAAGAATACAGAGGTAAATAAGAAATATATTCTGTTCTCAAAACAGTGGAATAATCCCAGTGACTTTACTTGGATGGGGTGTGTTGGTGTGTTGGTGGACTGGCACTTCTCCCACAGCATAACATAACCCTCAAAGCCCCAACATATTATCCTGGTATATGAGAAGAAAAAATTAGCTGTACAAAACATGGAACACGATAGTTTGTGACTCAGTACCATAAATTGTGCATATGTGTAGTTTTATTTATTCTATGAAAATATACATTTATGGCAAGATATAAGCTAAAACTAAAATAATAAGTGCCTAAGATGGCTACTACCATCTCACCCCCCACCACCCCTCACCCCCGGGCATTCTTTCCCATGGAGAGCGGGCATAAACAGTAAGATTTTCACAGCAATCATATCAGCCGCATGTGAGCTGCTCACTTCCAAGTTACAAATTCTGAAATTCACCTCTTTTACCAAAAACAACTTGTTTTACGGGTACCCTGCCATATTTCCAGTGAACACACTATTTGTTCTCTAGTCATTTAACTTCTCCTGTTCTCAGCTTCTACGAGTCCTTCCTAACTTTGTTTTCTTCCCTGGTTTGGCTATTAGACACCATTTCACCTCTTCCCTCATCAGCACTTTAAATTACTCCAAATTTATGAATCTAGGGCCTATGGTCCATCCCTAAATATGGATTCATCCAACTCAAAATTTTCTTGTCTTTTCATTCTGATCCATTACACGTTACAAGTAACGCGTATAACTGCACTAGCTGGGTAACTATTGTGTAAGCTAATTGTGTAAGTCGAAACTAGTTCCACAAAGTAATTTATCAAATCTTCAACTCCTTTCTAAACGCCTTGCACTCTCTCCCACACCCTCTCCAATGCTCCATAGAGGCTACTATGATCTTTATTAACGCTACTAAAACTTCCAAGTGAAGAAAACAAGGTCATTTGATAGTTTTCCCAGTTTCCCTCACTTCCATGATAAATATCTCTATGTCTCCTCCCATTTTTTTGGTCTATGTTAGAGGATAAAATGTCCTTATTTGTTGTTGGAGACAATCTATTTGGCTGTGTCCTTAGTATAATTAAGATTCCTACCCTTTCCTTATGAATTCCATCAGTTATTCTATTTCCTCTCCATACTTCCCATCTCTCAGTATTCCTTTTTCTTTTCCTGACCTTGGCCATGTACCTTTCGTATTTCAAAAGGGGATCATGAGAAAGTTGCTCTGCAATTTCCTGATAGCTCAATGAGTAAATAGTTACAGCCACTGTTGCACGTTGATGGATCATTTCCTTATTTGCTTTTATTTATAACATTACAAATATTGCAACTTAAACATTATCTTTCTTTATTAATTGACACATTTAGCCTAAAGAATTCATTTCTCTAGGTAGGTAGATAATATCTTAGTTACTTCAAAGAGTAACTTTTGTGACTACAATGTTTTTTATTTTTCTTGGTCACAAATTTAAATGTTCCTTATATTGTTTTATGCTTCAAAGCATAGGAAATTTTGAATAAGTAAATAAACACATTATAGACCTGTAATTAGTGCTAATTATAAAGTGAGCAAGAGGAGACTTCCACTGTGATTGGCAATTAAGAATCTTGGGCATTGAAATTAATTCAGTTTAATTCTCTAATCTAAATACACTGACTTCATAACAAAATTAACATTTAAAACATTAAAAAAAGTTATGAACAAAAGCTTAGAGGAAATTAATTTATCTCTAAGTGCATTAACAATAAGCATTTGATATTCAAAGAACCACTAAATTCATAGCCTGTTATTAAATGTTGGCCTTTTTCCCCCTCTTTCCTATTTTAAAGGTGAAATCTATGCATTTAGAATGACCTATGTTATAAAGTACTATTGGTATTTTCTAACAAGTATCAAAAGGTGCCTGTCCCAACTGAAGAGCATAAGGCAAGGATGGAAATTTCTCAGTTTCAGTAGCTTGTTCTGCCATTGACACCTTACTCCCATCACAAAGTTCTCTATACATTTTTTGATCATCAAAACAAATATTTGTTGAGCATATGCTGGGCCCTATTCTGTGTGCTCAGCATTCAGAAGTGAGCAAGGCAGACCAGTATCTATGTGCAATATTCTGCTAGACTAAATCAGACCAGCAAAAGGTGTACTCCTGAAAGCCAGCCCATAAGATCTGTTTTGGTGCACATATGACTTTGAACTGTTGCCCCACTGGTAAAGAGAATTGAATAAGATAAATGCCACAGCAATAGGGTGTAGATCATAACCTATATTAACATAGCAAAGAAGGTTCAGGAACACCTGCGCTCGCATTACTTCACACCTTTCTTCTTCTCTGTCTACCTTCAGTTGCCTACAATATAGTGTGCTCTTTGCACAGATTATCTCATTTATTGCCCTCATCATCCTTATGAAGAAAGTTCTATCATCTCTAGTTTAGAACTGAGGAAACTGATCATCCAGAGAAGGCATGGAGAATGCCCAAGTTCACGCATCTAGTAAGGAGCAGTGGATAGTAATCATGGTCTGTCTGTAATACTGTCTTCCCCTGAAATAAAATTCCCCTGTGCTAAATAAGCATTGAGTACATGAAAAACGGCTAACAAGGAGCTAAAAGAGATAAATAGATGTAGATAAGTTCCCCATTCCAAAGAAAAAAAGAAAAAAAACCTACTATGGTAGCGTTTCTCTTTAGTCCTATGGTAGTTTCTTTAGAAAAGGTCTTTTTTTGGTGGACAACAGCAGAACAACAGGAGACAGACTCTGTTTTCCCTTAGCAACATGTGCTTCCTACGAACCTGAACACTGCTTTGAAGTCATGATGTTTCCAAGAAAGCTCATGGGTGACTCAAAGCCTCCGCCATCTTTTACAAGCTGTTAATCTTGTTCAAATGTTTGTTAAAATGAAAAGTTAAGGAAATCTGATTAACATTCTTTCTCTAGCCTTTAAGAAGGAGACAACAAATTTGATCATCACGTTGAAAAAAAAGTGATAAACAGGGGAAAATGGCAGTGTTTCGCCACACTAACTCGTAACTCATTTTGCCTGGAAACCTATTGACTTCATTTGCAATGATTTTGTGGAGTAAGTGGATTACTGTCAATGTGAACAGTTTGTATGTGCAACTTTTGTTCCCACGGCAAAAATCTTGGCTAAGATGCCAGCAACATTAGCTGCCTGCATTTACAATCACCCAGGGAACTCCCATTGAACAGCCACCAAACGGGGACAGCTTAATGTAAATTGAATAGTGTCCCGAATATTACATTGCCATTTAGCGCTCAACTTCTAAGTAAGTGTCAGGGTGGCCTGAGCCAAGTTCTACTCTGGGACCTGAATAGTGATTCATGAACCCCTATTAACGTTACCAACCATTACAACAAAAGCATGTCACTGAAGCTGAAGAAACCATCCTGCTGATGATGCCTTTTTTCTTTTTTTTTTTTTTTGCTTAATCCTCATCTAATACACCCAGCTCTCCCATTCATTTCAAAAGAATATTTATGTGAAGACAATTGCAATAAGGCCAGCCCTGGTGGTCTAAGTGGTTAAGATTCAGTGCTATTGCTGCCATGACCCAGGTTCTTTTCCTGTCAGGAAACCACACCACTCATCTGTTGGTTGTCGTATGGTGGCAGCTGTGTGTTGCTGTGATGTTGAAAACTATATCACAGGGATTTCAAATATGAGCAGGGTCACCCATAGTGAACAGGTTTAACAGAGCTTCCAGACTAGACAGCCTAGGAAGAAGGAACTGGCCACCCACTTCCAAAGAAACTGGCCATGAAAACCCTATGAATAGCAGTGGAGCATTGTGTGATACAGCACAGGAAGGGACGAGGATGCCACAAAAAGACTGCGCAGGGTTCCGCTCTGCTGTAAACGGGGTTGCTAGGAGTTGGAATTCACCCGATGGCACTAACAACAAAATTGCAGTGAGGGATGGAAGGTCTCTCCAGCTAAACCTTTTCAAATGGGTAGATTAGATACAATTCCTAGGGCAGGACAATAAAGAGAGCATAAGCAATATTAAGCCATTAAGCAAAGGAAGCTTGGGTCAGAAATATGAAAGTCAAATGTGAGAAGAGACCCGATGCAAATTCGAAGTGAAATCAAGAAGATGATCAGAGTCAGATTGTGAAGTAATCATCAGGACACAGAAAAATCAGCTTCTGGATTGGGCAGAGAAAGTATCCAGGACCACCCCTAAAATTTGTGGGTCCCAAAACAATAGTACAGATGGAAGCCCACATCCTGTATGTCTTACATTTAAAAGTTATAACTCAAGCTCTACCCAAGGCCTGGCTCACCTTCACCCCCAGGGGCTCCCACCCTGGAGGCCTAGCCTGCTCCTAGGAGATGACTTTGTGGCTGCTAGCTTGGGTGGGAGTGCAGATCTGCTGGGGCAAGGCCTCGACCAAGGCACCTGGGAAGGGACCAGCCCAAACCCAGAGTGTAGAGTGACCAAGTCAAGCTCCTCAGGGAGCCAGGAGGAATAGGTTCCCATCTCCAAACTTTGACCACTCAAGATGCTCAGGCTGTTCTAAATGCCTCCCCAAACTAAACCTCTGAGCACAAAGGAGGAAGGGAATGCAGTATCTGGAGAACCTGGTCTGCCTAGACAACCACCTTGGAGGTTGGAGCAGCCAAATTTGAGCAAAATCAGCCTCTCTTCCTCTGATGAGCCAGGACAGGGGCTGGATCTTCTCCTCCCTCATGCACACTTGCACAAGCTCAGGTCTGCTCTCTGACCTGTGGTGCCTAGTACCAATTCATCTAGCAGGTACTTCATCTGTAATGCCTGTTTGCTTAATTAGCTACAGATCCTTCCAAAACCTTTCTTAGGAAAAATAAAATTGGTCTTGAGTTTCAGTGTTTGTGATATGCAGTGCCCTCTAACATGCAGACCCAGGACCCTCTTGCCTGGATCTAAGAGCAGAACTGAAAGGATCCCTTTATTTTTAGCTCTGTAGAAGCCAGCTGCAAATAAAGAGGAATGGAATTGGTTCCTTAAATCCTTGGCATTCCCTGATGATGGCCCCTGCTCTAGATAGATGCTCCAGGTACACACAACCAACCCGCATCTTGGGAGTCTATTCCTCTCTATGAAAGAAGAATAAAAGAATCAAGTTTAGAAAGCACTTGAGCACATCTTCAAATAAGGGTCAGAGTCATCTATTGCAGAAAATCTAACTATGGACAGATGAGTCTGGCATGTAGCTTTTAGGAGTAGAGTAATTACAGTGGAGCACAAGCTTTGGAGTAAACTCTCAGTCTATGAGGCAGCTTTTTAGACAGTAATGGGTAGTGAAAATTGTAATTTCAGTCTGTGAAAGATTAGCGGTAATCTACAATTTTTATTAAGCATGTTTATATACAAAAATAGAAAGGACTCACAGAAATGATCGCCTTCAATACACATCGCATGAATGGCTACAATTTGTGCCTTGTTGAATTTATAAGAAGGAATAGATGTTAGGGCAAAGGGATTTAGCTAAGAGACCACAAAGAAGCCGAGAATGAGTAGAGAGTCAACTACTAAAATTAGGATTTATACCAATATTTACTACAGTTGTCTGCACACAATTGATCCTCAATAAATGAAAATGACCCAAACTATAAGAAATAAAATTTTCCTTGACTTCAAACTAACAAGCACCAAGCTTTTCTGAATGCAAATATGATTTTGAGCTGTAAATAGGTAGAACTCAATATTGACTCCAACCTTCTCCACTTTCCACTCAACCAATGACTCAGTTTAGCCTGGTTCTATTATGCATATTTATGATGTGATGATTTTGACTCTGTAGAGAGTCTCTCTGGAAAGAAGGTAAATATCAAAGTACTTTAAAATGCTGCCATATAAAATTTCTTGGAATATTTTGAAAAATATAAAGGAAGTCTCATTATTTTTGTTGCACAAAGCAACTAGTTTCAATAAGGAGTCCTGAATAACAAATAAAAATTTAAGGGATTCAGAAATCCTTGCTGCTGCCCACGACAGGGAGGCTACAATTAACAGTGTCCCCCAGCTAGCGTCCAAACAGACACAATGGGGAGTGGTCTGTATTGAACTGGGAAATGGGCGTTCCCGGTTGTAGGGAACTTTGCAGAATGAACAATGTACATTTATAGATATACATAAAACACGGAGAAGAATTTTGGAAGCTTGCTGTCTTAATTTAGAATAAAAATCAGCTAAAGATAAATTACTTCTAATTTTGTTTGAAAAATTGGCAACCCCTCCACAGAATATATGCCTGAAATTTGGAGGATCATGCAAATGTTATCTCTGTACCGAAGACAGCAAATCTTCTCTCGACCTTCAAAACAGGACCTGCGTATAATAGGATGCATTAGTCTACTGTGAAGTCTTTCTGTATTATGTTAAACCAGATCAAGCCAGCACAGAAGCAGCCTACCAGTTGGTTCAGACTATTGTATGCAAACTCTCATATGCTGCAACCACTATCTGCTTCCACAAGGAAGGAGAGACAAGCAGCCTATCAGTCTATAGAAACAATCCATCTCCATATTCTCTACTGAAGCTCACACATAGATGATAACTTGAACAATTTTCCAGTCCATAAAGAGAATAAATAAATTACAAGGCAACATAGTGCTTAATTTTTTTTCTTTCTTTCTCTTTTCTCCTTTCTGGCTTCAGGCTGCAAAATGCTTAAGCACTGAAATGAGCAAAAAGCAGTTTTAAGAATATAGGTCAGGACGTTAATATAAGTTTGATCACCTCCTTTTTATTCTCGAACATTCCCCACCATAAATCAGCTGCCTTTCCTCCATCCCCTCCTCACACACACTTCACCCTCCCGTCCTGATTTCAGATCACCGGATGTAAATCTGTGACAAGGGTATCTATATATAATATTAATGGTGCCAAGGAGGACTGGTGTGAAGTGTGAGCGCTTGCCAAGAAGGGAGCGATCGGAGCCCAGCCGTTCGTCCTCTGCAGTGCGCTCTACGTCATCTACAGGACAAATGTAACATCATTAGGGGAAAAAAAAAGGAAAAAGAAGGAGGGAGGAGGAGTTGGGAAAGTAGCCATTTTGCAAGGAAATGGCTAAGTTGGAGGTTCCAATCCATCTAAGTAAGCCAGGTTCCCTGAGATACTGTCAGCTGCTACAGACAGAACAGATTACAGGAAAGGTCACTTAGAGTCAAACAAACAAACGAACAAAAAACCACAGAAATACAACTTTGCTATGAGAGATGTAGTTAGGCGCCGGTTGGCATTTTAAACTCATTTGCCAGTTTAACCCTACTTTACATGCCTAGGAAAAAGAAAAAAGTTTGCTTTATGCCTAAATAAAGGACTCCAAGCAACCAGCACTCTAGGGGCTACTCTATCAAGGTCAATAAGCATATGTTGTAGATATAAAAAGAAACTATTGCAGATATCTGTGAGTCAGAGTTTACAAAAAATGCAAGAAGGATAAAAGGAATTTAAGTCTTAAGCTTTACTTAAGGCCAGAGGCTAGCTTCTGGGTTAGTGTGTGCCTGAGTTGTAAGGTTTCCAAATTATGATACGCAAAACTCTCGCTCCTGCCAACTATTGAAATGAGGACCCTGTTGAATGGAGAAGATGACATGTGGGTAGTTCCAGATTGAAGGTAGGGCAAAGAAATAGTACTTAATATAACCAGACTAAGAAAGTACCAGATCATATTTCATTGTATCAAATCGGATTCTTTAAGCTCTAACAGGATTTGATCAATAACTCAGGAAATACTGAATTTGTCTAATAATGATTCTTTTCCCTTCTATGGATGACCATAATTTATACTTCCAGTTCCATTGGCTCTTCACTCAGTTGTATGTATAAGATTGTGTCCAAGAAGAGAGCTTTAGGCAATGAAACTACAGACCATTTGATGGCTAAGTCTCTGCTGGTGAAATAAGGATCATCTTTGCCATAATATTAAACCACCTAACCCATGGATAACTAAATTTAAGATAACCAATGGCAAAGCAAAACAATGAACAGAGAGAACGAGACTAACATTTTCCTTAGTTATTTGGGCAGGTTAAATAAAATCCAAGTTCTCTTACCCCTCTGATTTCACTTAGTCACTTGTCATTTAATTCAAGGCTTGACGGGTTATTCTGATTTATCATCTAATCTGCTGCCAATCTATACTTCTGAGCTGTTTAGTTGCAACCTGGAAGATTTTTCTCTTACAAATATTTTTAGCATTCACTTTGGATGATTCCCAAGTCCTTTGACCAAGGGTCAGAATTGATCTGGACCCAGTTAAGAGTTTTCAGAGCTAATAAATCTTAGCCCAAAGTCAACAACTTGAGTCACTATTGGTCAATCAGCTTTATTTCAAATTTTAATGAATGAACACCCAGGATAACTCAGAAATTAATTACTGAGTATTTTAAAACTTGCCCCTCTTCTGTATCCAATATCTTTTTAAAGTTTGTTCACTCACAGTTTAAAGTAAAAGAAATCAGGTGCTTACCTTTGACCATAGCCTTGTTTCCAAATTATGATAAGCAAAACTATTGCTCCTGTGAACCATTGAAATTAGGGCCCTGTTGAATGGCGAAGATGATGGGTAGGCAGTCCCAGATTTAAGCTAGTGCAAAGAAATAGTGCTTGATGCAACCAGACTAAGAAAGTGCAAGATCATATTTCACTGAATCAAACTCGATTCTTTAAGCTCTAACAGGATTTGATCATCAGTAACTCTTGGAATGCTGAATTTGTCTAATAATGATTCTTTTTCCTTCTACGAATTACTGCAGTTTGTATTTATTTTAAACTGAGATATGTAAAATGATAATGACGGTTATGGGAGAAAATCAGAATAATCTTTATTTTATTAACAATAACGTACTGGGTGTGCACAGTGTACACAAATATGCAGGTAAGTTTAGTGACTCTTGAAGGAAGCCAAGCCAAAATGAGAAAGTATTTAAAGAGAAAACTGATTTGGACACACATGGCCCATTATCTAATTCTGACTCCAGAAAAGAGTGTCCCCTAATCATAATTATCACCGCACTAACAATTCACCAATCCATTCTAGAAAAAAGAACCTGGCAGAACTAAACAATTAAGGAGCCCTGGGCAATTGTTTTCACATTTCCTGTTCTGGTCTCTCCTGTAAAATAAGAGTAGATGGACTGAAAAATGAATATCAAGGTACGAATGAGAATTATTTTCTTATTATTCTTAAAACAAACAGCAATGGGTAAAAGTTATTCACATTAACTGAAAATGAAGATACGATGCGTTTGCTTAGTCTGGTTCATTTCGTACCACTTCACCTACAGAACAATGGAGAAATTTGCAGAATTAAAATAATGTTGCAACTCTAATTTGATTCTGATGATCGTGGTGGCTCATTTTTATGGTTGATCTCTTTTAAATTTTAAATTAGTGGGAAATTAATTTATTTGCTGACATTTAAAAGTTTTTATTGTCTCTCCAAACAGAATTAATTTTCTATTGCATTTTGAAAGCTTTAGAAAATATATAGTACAACATGATGTTCAGAATTTTCTTTTTCAAAAAGTAAAGCTGTGGCTTATTCATTAAATATATGTGACATGTTCTCCAAATTATTTGCTCCTTGTGGCATGGAAGTGTCTCTCATTCATCATTTTATCCAGGGCACTGACGCAGGATTGGGCCTTCCTGTGGATGAGAACTCTGTGACTTTGTACAAGTCACTATCTGTCTGAAAGCTTATTACCTCTTTTATAAACTGCAGGTTTGGATGAGATGATCAGTACAATTTCTTCCCACAAAGAGAGCTGTGATTTGATGAGGTATGAACTGAGGACACAGTACCTACTCTATTGGGTCTTACAGTTGCATGTCTTTGTAAGGAAAAATCATGTAAACAGCCGTTTGATAAGATGAAGCGAAACAAGCAGTGTAATGAACAAGTTGCATGGGAAGAGCTGGTAATCATCCTAGGAATGAAGAAAGACTTACAACAAAGAAATCTTTGAACTGGGTCTTGAATGATAAGTTGCATTTCTGGTAGGAAAAGAGGAGAAAAGTCACCCCAGGCTGCAAGAAGAGCCTGAGCAAAGATAAAGTGTGTGTGGAGAACGGATGATTAGCCCAAGGTAGCTGGGGCACATTATAAGTGAGCAGATGTAATGGGAGATGGAAATAATACTGACACTAAGAACTAGGATTTGAGAGAAAGGAAAGAGAAGATTAAATTGTGGTGCCCAAGAAAGCTTTAAGAGAAGAGGTGGGATTTGAGCTGAATCTTGGAAAATGGGTAAGATTTGAAGAGGACAAGGACAGGATAGAGTGAGTTTAATATAGAGAAAAGTATATTTGATAGATATATTTAGTTCTGGAAAACAATTTGATTAGAATGCAGACTTCATGTGAAAATAGAGACTGTTAACAGGACATCAGGAAGATTTCAGAGAGGACAGACTGAAGAGTTTGCCTGTTTCTCATGTATTGAGTAATCTTTGCTATATTACATGCAGAGGAGACAAATAATAATAGCACTGGAAAGCCCTGGGTGGCAGAGGAATATAGGATGGCCCAGAAAACAGAAAGACTGGAATGGGGGAGCCAGTGGAGAAACTATTATCCAGGTCCAAACATGGGGTGATTAATAAAGCAAAAGAAGAAAGAACCTCAGGACTTAGTTGACAAAATGTATGTGACATGTGAGGTGGAAAAAACATTCAAAGAAGTTATGAGAACGTGGTACATTTAGTGCTCATATGTAGGACATATAGAAATATCTCACGCATTTTGAGGAGTCGTCATCTTTATGTGGAGTGTCATTGCAAAAACGCAGCAGGCAAAACCAGGTCTCATATAACAGAGGTTGCTCACTGGGAAGTTAAGAAATTGACAATACTTGTATGCATCTATGGAAAAGGTGGTCAGTTGCAAGTAACATATATCCCAATCATGGGTTACAAACATAGGAATCTAATTAGCTCACGTAACAAGAAGTCTGTTAGTAGGCATTTGCTGTTTAGGTTCAGATGCTTGGCAAACTCATCTTTCTACTCTGACATCCTTTAGATATAAGTGCTCATCTTTATGCTCCTCACCTCCTAGTCACAATATGGCTGCTATATTTCCAGACATTATATTTCATTTCCAAGGCAGGAAAAAGAGGTAAAAGTTTGTCCTCTTATGTTAGGAAAGCAAAAGCTTTCCTAGAAATCCTCGGCAGACTTTAATTTATATCTTATTCATGAGAGTTGACGGACATGGCCACTTCTGGCAACAAGCTGGGCTGGGAATGTGTTTTCTGGACACATTGCATATCAAAGTCAGGATTCTTTTAGCAATCAAGAAAGGAAAATGGATATTGTGTAGGTAATTAGAAAGATACGCCAGTGTGTGTGTGTGTGTGTGTGTGTGTGTGTGTGTGTGTGTATTTTGGTGAGGAAGATTGGCCCTGAACTGACATCTGTGCCAATCTTCCTCTATTTTTTGTATATGGGTTGCCACCACAGCATGGCTTGACAAGTGATGTAGGTCCATGCCCAGGATCCAAGCCCGCAAACCCTGGGCCACCAAAGCAGAGCGTGCCAAACTTAACCACTGTGCCACAAGGCTGGCCCCTCAGAGTATATTTTATAGTAAATAAATAAAATAAAGTTTCTAGAAGGTGATTTCTTTTAAGTGATAAAAAATTTGTTGTCATTAAAACTTGATCCAGTTGGTTGCCTTTCTAAACCTCTCTCAAAATTGTTCTCTCCCTGTCTTCTCTGCCTCCATGAATTCTACCTATGTGGCTCAGACTATGACAATGACCTTACCTGGTCACTTTGCCTCCATCCTTTTGCCCTAGCAGTGTCTGTTTTCTGTGCGATAATAAGAATAATCCTCTTTAGAGGAAGTTACAACTCAATTTATCGTTTACCTAAATATCAATGAAAATAAGAACACTAGACATCAATTTGACCAAGCTATTTTCAATAAAATTCTTAGCCTTAGATATTTTCGGTATTACACATTAAAAATGAGTTAAATCACATTCATTCACCTGAAGAAAAACCACAATAAGATACCCTAAAATTAAGTGGGAAGAAGGAATTAATAAAGACAAAAGATAAAATGGTTATTTAGGAAAAAATCAGTAAAATTGATCAATAATAAAAAGAGCTAATATTTTTGAAAAGACCAGTAATTTAAAGCTCTAACAAGGCTCTTTAAGGAAAAAAGAGAATATACACACACACATATATGTATATTCATATATACATACATACACACACATATATTGTGTGTATACACAATATATGTACATATAACAAATAAATTCTAGAGTATAACCAATGACTTTAAATGTGAGAAACAGCTATCATAAAATTTTATTTTTGCAATATGAGAAATTGTCCTATACAGTTTCACATAATAAATTTGAAAGGAAATGTGAGATTTTCAAGGAAAGGTCAAATAAACAAAATTACTTGAGAAAAGGATAATCGTAGAAGAAAATGGAAAGCTGTCCTGCAGATAACACCAAAGAAGGAGAAAGCTCAGGTCATCTTAGAGGAAATTGCTATCAAATCTTCAACAATACAGTACTCTCTATGTTGCTTACCTTATTCCCAAGCACAGGAAAAGGCAGAGAGCTTTCAATTTATTTTTTGTGTCCAAAATAATTCTGATATCAAAACTTGACCTAAATTGTACTAAAAATTAAGCCCATGGTCTAGCCTCAGTCATGACTATATCTTGCTTTCCTCTAGTCTACAAAGTTTATTCTAAACCTTCTTTATAGTTCTCATTGAACTATCATCAGGAAGTCACTTCCTGATCACTTCCTCCAGCGTTCTCAATCTTTCTAGAGAGGGAATAGGAGCCATAGGGTGGGAACTTTCCCTCAACGGTGGGCCACCCAAAGTATAAACTGCTTGCAGCTGCCTTCATCTTGACTCAGTTGCTTCCTGTTAAAATAGAGGTGTTCCCTCCCAGGTGGGAGGTGGGGCCAATTCCTCTGCCTGAGCTCTGGATCCCATCCCCTACCACACTCTCAGCCCTCTCTCACTAGGAATATTCCCCAGGCACATCCATTCACCATTTTATCTTGTGAAAGCCTTCTCATCAACATTTACACATTCTCAAGTCTTCTTCCATCTAGGAGAAGAAACCCTCACTTGACTAACCTTGCCATCTGCTTACCCCTATCTCTCTCCTGCCCTCCAGTTTAACTTCTTAAAAGAGAGATCTGAAGGCTTTTCTTCCAATTCCTCACTTCCCACAAACTTCACAATCAATATTTATATGGCTTCTGTTCACAATCAATATTAATATGGCTTCTGTTCACTCTACCTTTACTTTAAGACTTCGCTTGCCAGTACATATTTTTTCTACTCCATGACCACTAAAGCAGTATTCCATACTGATGACTACACCTCATTTTTAAATCTCTCTCTTCCCTTAAATTTGATAACACCACACTCTTTCCCTCCTAGCTCCATAATGTTTCTTCTCTGTCTCTGCGGGATCTTCCTCATCTACCTACCATCAAATATTAGAGTGCCCCACATGAAAAGATGGTCAACATCACTAATTATTAGGGAAATGCCAATCAAAACTACAATGAGATATCACCTCACACCCATAGGAATGGCTATAATTAAGACCGGAAATAACAAGTGTTGGAGAGGATGTGGAGAAAAAGGAATGCTCGTACACTACTGGTGGGAGTGCAAACTGGTGCAGCTGCTATGGAAGACAGTATGGAGATTTCTCAAAAAATTGAAAATAGGTATACCATATGATCCAGCTATTCTGCCACTGGATATTTATCCAAAGAATATGAAATCAACAATTCAAAAAGATTTATGCACTGCTATGTTCATCACAGCATTATTCACAATAGCCAAAACATGGAAGCAACTCAAGTTCTCTTCAATAGATGAATGGATAAAGATGTGGTATATATACACATCTACTCAGCCATAAAATAAGACAAAATCGTTTCATTTACAACAACATGGATGGACCTTGAGGGTATTATGCTAAGTGAAATAAGTCAGACAGAGAGAGACAAACACTGTATGATTTCTCTCATATGTGGAAAATAAATGAACACATGCATAAGGAGAATAGATTAGTGGTTACCAGAGGAGAAGGGGTTGGGAGGAGGGCAAAAGGGGTAAAGGGGCACATATGCATGGTGATGGATAAAAACTGGACTATTAGAGGTGGACATCAGGCAGTCTATACAGAAGCTGATATATAGTAATGTGCAACTGACATTTACACCATGTTGTAAGCCAATATGACCTCAATAAAAAGGTAAATATATATATGTGCCCAAATCAAAGTTTAGTCCTAGGCCCGCTTTTATTCTCAGCCTAATTCGTAATTTCACTTCTACCGATAGTTTCAATTGCCCTGACAAATGTAAAATTTTTATCTGTCACTCGCCTTGCTCTGATCTCCAGACGCACATGTCCAATCATTTATCTGATGTCTCTACTATTGTCTTACAGTCACTTTGTAGATGACATATCCAAAATTGAATTCATGATCTTCTCTATACATCTACTCTTCCTCTATTATTTTTAAGTAACTGCCTCATCAAATATCCAGTTTTACAAATCCAATGACCTTGACAACTTCTTCTTCACTCATATATATTCAACTATCAAATCCTAGCAGTTTTGCCTCCTAAATACCTCTTGAGTTTGTCCACTTCTTTCCATCTCCACTGCCAAACCCCACAACCCTACCAGCTCTCTTGCATAGATAAATCTATTGCTCTCCTAACTAGTCACCATAAATACTATTTCCCTCCTCCAATCTTTCTTGACCCTACAACTAAAATGATCTACTTAAAATGCTTTAAGGCTCTGAAGACAAAAAAGCAAATTCTTAACCTGTCCTGTAAGGCTTTATACAGTTAGCTTTGGCCTTCTCCCGAATCCTCGTCTCAGGCTGCTTTCAAGTTTGCTCTTTGCGTTCCAGCCACCCTGGCATTCTTTTATAATTCATCAAATGAAATGTTCTCCTTTCCATTCCAGAGCCTGTGCTCTAATTGTTTGGAATGTTCCATCTACTTGATTGTACCCCGTCACTTCTGTCTAGTTAACTCCTATTCATATTTGCTGTTTGACTCAAATATCACCTCTACTGAGAAGCTTGCTCTAGGCTGTCAGAGAATAGAATACTAATTGTATTCTTTTAGCACTCTATATTCTATTTCAATTGTAACTAAATAATTAGTTTTAAAATGTATGGTTCTCCAACAGACTGCAGACTCTAGGAAGACAGGCACTGTGAATCCTCATTCATAACTATCTTTTCAGTTCCTACCGCAGTGCCTTGTACAAAGCAGACATTCAATAAATATGTGTTGAATTTGAATATATGAATGTAAAAACACATATGAGCAACACAACCATCTGAACAAGCTGGTGTATTTCAGGAATGCAAAGATGGCTCAATATCAGACAATCTATTAATTTAATACATGACTTTAACTTATTAAAGGTATAATCATATATAGATATGACAAAAAGTCATTTGATAACTTTCAGCTAGCCAAAAATGTCTTAGTAAATTTGAGAATAAAATCAAAAGACACATTATGATAAAGAATATATGTCATAGATAACACCTTTATATGTAACAGGAATATACTAGACACATTCCTATTATAGTAAGGAACGAAAAGTAATGCTTATGTTGAAGATTGCATTATTGTTCTAAATATTTTCTTCTCCTCTCTATAGGAAGATTATAGATCCCTACCCCTTCAACGGCAGGATGAGCCATGTGACTTGCAGTGTCCTTTCTCATAGAAGAATTATATATTCCCATCTCACTCATAGTGGTAGTTGCCATGTGACTTCCTTTGAATAATTTATTGTGAGCAAAAGTAATGGTGACACTCCTAAACAGAAGCTTTAAGGAGCATCTCATGATTCTGCTACATTCTTCTATCTCCCATGAGATCACAGCATCCCAGATAGGGACTAAAATAACAACCTGGGTCTAAGAGACAAGGCAATATAGAACAGAACTATGGTTGACCCATAATGTCCACAAAATGTGAGTGAGAAATAAGCCTTTGCTGTTGGAAGCCATTGAAATGTGGGGGCCATTTGTTACTAAAAGACTTTAGCTTAATTTGAATGATACCACATGCCATCTCCATTAGTATTCTGCATTTTTCTGAAGGTTCTAGCCCATATGATAACATCAGAAAAAGATAGAAAGTATATAAACATGGGCAAGGAAAATAAGTAATTGTCATTATTTGCTAGTGATATATTGCTATTGAATGTGACTGCAAGATAATCAGCTGAAAATCTATTAAGATTAATAGAACTGGGATATAAGAAACATTTATAAAAACCAAGCCTTTCTTAATATCACAAATACCCAGTCAAAAAACATAATAAATGTGATTGCATTTAAAATAGCAACAAAATAATTAAAATACTAGAAATTAACTTAACAACAAATGAGCAAGACTTATATAGCTATGTTGAGAAAATCATTCATTGGCATTCAATAAATATATATTAAGTGCTAGGCACTATTACAGGGTCTCAATACAACAGTGAACAAAATGCTGCTATCCTGGATCTTACATTCCACTTGGGGATGAGAGTCAATAAACAAGTAGGCAAACTAATATGTAACATGTGAGGTAGGGATAAGTACTAAAGAGAAAATTTGAACAAGATTAGGAAGATAGGAAATGCCAAGAAAAGTGCAAAGGAGGCACAATTTTATGAAGGATGGTCAGAAAAAGCCTCGCTGAGTAGGTGACATTTGAGTAGAGAATGAAAAAGGTGAGAAGTGAGCCATGAGGCTTCCCTGGAAAAGTAAGAGCTTTCCATGTAGACGGAGCAACAAGCACAGAGGCCTGGAGATGAGTGTGGCACATCCCTGGACCATCAAGAAGGCCAGCACAGCTGAAGTGGAATGAGTGAGAGAAATGTGGTGGGACATGGGGTGCCAGAGATCACTGAGGGGTGGTGTGACACAGCTTATAAGGGGATTGGAAATTTTCCTCTGAATGAAATGGAAACCACAAAGTTTTACTGAAGAATATTAAAATAGATAGAAGTAAATGCAGCCATAGATTCTGTCTCCAGGATAAAAGTTTCCACGATCCAAAGATGCCATTTCACTTCATAGTAATATATAAATTTTATAAAATTCCAAAGAAGTCCCAATGGGTTATTTTTAGAATTTAACAGATAGAATTCTTTTTAAAGTTTATATGGAAGAATGTACATGAGGAAATATTCGAGAAATTTTCCTATATCAAGAATAAGAAGGAAGTACTCACCCAATCAGACATCAAAATATATCTTAATCAAAAACTAATACAGCCTCAGATTATATAGGGGAATTTCCTATATGAAGAAGAGGTCATTATAAATCAGTGAGTAGGGAATGGATTATTCAGAAGATAATATTAGATCAATTAGTGAACAGGAGAAAAAATTTAATTTCCTATTTCATAACATATAAAAAATATTCCCGGTGGAAAATAAACCCTTAAGCCATAGGAATACAAAAATGAAATGTAGGACTTTTTTCTTCTAATTTACACTCTTTAGTTGGGGAAAGCTTTTTTTATCATGATACCAGTGAAAGGAACTAAGAGGTAAATAATTGAGAAATTGACCATGTAGAAGGTTAAAACTTCTGTATGGAAAAAAATTACCATAGAAAGAGTTGAAAAACAAACCACAATTGAAAAGAATGTTTTCAATGTACACGACAAAGGGAAACATCCTTTGGTGATTGTATAGAGGGCTCCAAGAAAAAGAGGACTAGTTCAAAAGCAAAGGGCAAAAATAAACATTTATACTTTCAAATGACTAAAATTTATTGAGCAAATGTCTCCTTCTTACCCTAAACAGGATGGTTACATTAAGAGGGAGGAAATGGACAACATATACGTTAGAAAATAAATAAATAAGCTGAGAATTGAATAACAAGAAGTCAGCCATTAAAAAGCTGAAGGAAAATTCTGGAAAGAGAAAAGTATAAATCCCCAGGGTGGGAGGGAGTTTGAAGTTTGCAAGGTAGGGAACGAAGGCCAAAATGGAGAGGGAGAATGATAGTCAGGTGAGTTCTGGGAAATACTCAAGACTTGCTAGGCCATGGGAAAGTGTCACGCTACCTGCAATGGGAAATCATTGGAAAGTTGAATGCAGGTGGATGATAGGATCAGACGCTGGTTTTGAAAAGATCAATCCATCTGAAACATGAAGGGTGGATTACACGGAATTAAGAGTGGAAGCTGAGAGATCAAGTAGGAGGTGTTTGCTAGAAAAATACCTAGGTTTGGCAGAAAAAGAGGTTAAGTTGGACTCTAATTTCTGCAGTGGTGGAGATTCCTAAAAGAAATGTCCGAACTGACAGTTCTACACATGAAGTATTTTGCTAGATATTGTCAATCTGCTCTCTAAAAAAATGGAAGCAACAACTGTATGGGAGTGCTTCTTTCCTCTCATTCTTATTAATACTAGATATTTTTACTTTTTTCATCTTTGGTAATATGATAGACAAAATAGTTATATATTCTGAATTTCCTTTATTTCAATAACAGTAAGATCAAACATCTCTTTTATAGATGTATTTGACATTTGTAGCTTTTAAAAAAAATTGCATACCAAATTGACTATTGAGTCAATTCTGTCCTCATCTTAACTGGTCCTTCAGCAACATTTGACACTTGGACCACTTTCTCTTTTTTGAAACACTTTCTTGTACAATCTTCCTGGACTTCACACTCTCCTGGACTTCCAGCTCACATTCTGTCCTGTCCTGTGTAGGCTCCTTCGCAGGCTCTGCTGTTGTCAAACCTCTGAATGTTGGAGTGTCCCAAGGGTTTTGACCCTCTTGCTCTCTCCCAGCTGATCTCATTTCATCCTATCCGAGGCTTTCAACACTATCTAGATGCCGTAGATTCCCAAATCAGTATCTCCTCCCCGAACGTCTTGCCTAGCGCATGGGGTATACATATTTACACTTAGTCTAGCAGATATTTCGAACTTACCCTGTCTGAAGCATCCTGAATTGCAAGGCTGTTCCTCCCTGGTGTTCCCCATCCCAATGAATGGTTCCTCCATTCCCTCAGCCACTCTGTTCCCCCTGTTAAAAAACAAAATTCAACTGAGTAAGTTTTAAAGATCTTATTGGCTTTATTCAGTAATTTATGAATCGGGTGGCATCCAATCTAGTAGCTAGAAAGGAGCTTCAAAGAGCTATACAAGGCAAGAGATTTTATAGGCAGAAGGAAGTAGGAACAAGGAAGTTGTACAAGCAAAAAAGCCAGTTATTACAGTTTGGTTATTACGAAGTTACTTTCCTTTTAGAAGATGGCAGGGGTTTATCAGGCAGATTACCTAACTAATGATGACAAGGTAATTCCTGATTGATTGGTTTAAGATTCCGTTTCTGAGAGAACCAAAACTGTAATTAAGTCTCGCTGTGGTGACATGGGGCTTAGCATAAGCAACTCTATTTTGGGCCTGTTGTCTTATCTTTAACACCCATTTCTCACTCCCTTCACTCCACACATTTAGGAATCTGTCCTCTGTGTATATAGCAAATGGGAGCCAAAATATAAAGACAAGAATGTCTGTTTGGCATTATTTGTAATAAGCGAAAAATAGAAACAAATTAAATATCCATCATAAGAGATTAAATCATGATACAATTGAGAGGGAGTAGAATACATCATCCTAAAATATGCCCCTTTGGCATGTGGATCATTTTAAGCCGAAGACAATCAGTGCCTAACAGACTCAGGAAGAGCTGTTGACCTTCCCCTTAAATGCCTAAAAGAATTTAGATAGACGGTGTGTACCAGGAAGAGACTAACACCAAAGATAACTTTATATGTTGGAAAGACTTATCTGCATGGCGTGTCAAATTTTTGTTCACCCAACATATGCTCTTCTCATCATTCAGTGATTTGTCCTCCTTCCCTTTGAAGCCCCAGCCCCAACCCGCTTTGTCTTAGCCCAGGATGGTGTACAAGCCTCAAGTGCCTGGCTGTCTTTGAGTCTCATGTCTTTGGGGCTCCTGTACCTGTGAAATTTGTGTTTTTCCTGTTAATCTGTCTGATGTCAATTTAACTATTGGACCAACCAAAGAACCTAGAAGGGAAGAAGGAAAAATTTTTCTGCCTCTACACAATCATTGAATGGGAGACTATGAAGCCTTTACAAACCATAAAATAGATTTACTATTAAGTGAAAAACACAAGTTGCAAAGCAGGATAATTTCAGGCTGAAAGAATACATATCAAACTGCAAAATGGAAAGTTTTCTTCAGGAGTTAAGATTCCAAAGTAAGTCCTTTGAACATTTTTGTTGTGCTCAAGTTTGTTTTTGTTTGTTTGCTTTTTGAGGAAGACTGGCCCTGAGCTAACATCCGTGCCCATCTTCCTCCACTTTATCTGTGGGACGCCTACCACAGCACGGCTTGACAAGCAGTGCCATGTCCGCATCCAGGATCTGAACTGGCAAACCCTGGGCCACCAAAGGGGAACATGCGAACTTAACCACTGCGCCACTGGGCCAGCCCTGTGCTCACGTCTTTAATGAGAAGCATTATCACTTTTATGATATAAAAACAAAACTGTTTTACAAATAGGATTGGCAAAATAGAGGAAGGTAAAGATCAACATGTGAGATAATAAATGAATTTTTTCAGAGTTAAATTTTCATAGGAAAACCACAAACAGGCTAGTAGAAGAAATGTTATTGGGTATCTACAAGCACATAGCCATGGACTGCTAAAACAGCAGAATCAGGGAAGTTGACGTAACACCTTCCCAGCCCTAAAGCGCTTCCTAAGCAAAAGGTTTGGAGGAATGTTCAACAAAAAAGCCAAAAGAACAAGATTTTATAAATGTTAATTCAGTGGCTATGACATATATCCAGCCATTTAAATATCTATGCTTTCAGAAGTAGTTACTACAGTAATCGTTAAAAACTTATCTTGAGCTTCTTGGGGCTGGCCTGGTGGTGCAGTGGTTAAGTACACACCTTCCACTTCAGCAGCCCTGGGTTTGCCGGTTCGGATCCCAGGTGCGGACATGGCACCACTTGGCAAGCCATGCTGTGGTAGGCGTCCCACATATAAAGTAGAGGAAGATGGGCATGAATGTTAGCTCAGGGCCAGTCTTCCTCAGCAAAAAGAGGAGGATTGGCAGCAGATGTTAGCTCAGGGCTAATCTTCCTCAAAAAAACCCAACTTATCTTGAGCTTCTTGACAAGAGGGTGGATGGCATCATCTAGTGAGAAGAGTACTGGGCCAAGTGCTGGAAGAAGTCATTTAATCTTGGATATGCCCTCTCCTGGGTGACCTTGAGCTTGACATTTCATCTCCAAGCCTCAGTTTTCCAGTTTGTAAAATAGAGTGATTTTATCTGCCTTTCCCCGCTATGGGCTTATTGCCAGGCTCAGATAAACAAATGAACGGAGCACCACACAAATATAAGGCTCATCAAAACTTACGAGAATCTTGAACAAATTTCTTTGGATCTCACTTAGAATTGTCTCCTGACACACTATTATTGCCACTATTATAAGCCTCTTTGCCCTATGCTGAAAATAATTTCCAAAAGGTTATAGTTGAAATTTACTTTAAAATGCCGCAAAAAATTAAGATGGATTGATGGATGAATAGAAGAGTGGATAGATACGCCACAAAGCAAGTACAGTAAATATACATGATAACATTGAGGCGGTGGGTACACAGGTATTGATAGTTAATTTGTATGTGAAGACTCAGAAAATGGGAAGTCACGCTAGTGGCCTGGCTCCAGTCACAAATCTAAACGTAAGCCAGCCCGCACTTAGTAAAAACACCTGTCAAGTAAATAGGACCTGCTAGCCTTGTAAGGAAATCTCCTGCCTCCTAGGCCATCATGCCTGTTTCTGCATTGCCTCTTCTGACACTCTACACAACTTGCTCTTGCCCAAAATCCCTGGCGATGAGTGTACCACTGTTTGTGATGCACTGGGCTCCGCCCATCCATGAATTGTTCTTCCTTGAATAAAGGTCCTCAAACTCATCGCTACATTGTTTTAGTTTTGTCTTTTGACAGTGTTCACTATAAAATTTTTCCGATTTTTTTTGTGTTTGAAAATGTTCACAAGAAAACGTTGGGAGGAGCACTCATTAAAAAGAGGAATGTGGTGTTTCCCCTTAGTCGGATAAAAGCAGAGGGGTTTGACTGGTGCTCAGAGAGCACCCTGTATGGACAGAGGACCAGTTGTATTATGCTATTTAAATACCAGCAGTTTTATGTCAAGTAATTATGTCACAAACGTCAGTTAACAATCACAGCCAAGCCAAAGCGTGACCTCCCCCCAGTCCCCAACATCAACGACCTTTCCAGAGCCATTTAACGCAAAGCCAAGTGAAACTGCTCGTGGTAGGGGGTCTCAGCTTTGCATCTGTGTTGCTGTGTGACCTTGAGAAAAGCGTTTTACCTCTCCCTTTCTGAACTGTCCCATCTGAAAATGATCACAGGACCACTGAGGATCCACAGAAGGATTTTTAAAGGACTCAGAAATGCCTTAGACAAATTAAATAATTCCTTCCCTCTTTCCGATTGTTTCCCTTTTGAGTATTTTCTGAGAATTTAAGACAAGTTTCCAAATGCACTCCCTGTGCCATCCTCCAGGGCCTAGCATGGTGTCTCATACATAGTAATCACTCAATAAATATTTATTGATTTGATCTGATAACCTCACAGTGTTAGAATGCATTTATTCAGAAAACATATTAGTCATTTGATCATTACAATTGCTTCGTCCTAAAGTATACATTACAAACCTTGAGACCTGTCTGATGCAGCAGAAACTAAGCTCAGATGCTAATCCTAGGAGACCTTGAAGCAAAGGCTGCATTATATCTGGGAGCTGATTTTTTCAGAGCGATACATACCGTAGAGTCAAGAGAAGAGATAATAAATCTAATTGATCGCTTTGGACATTATCTTAACACAGAGTCAGGCACAAACTGGCCTGCAATATTTAAATGACAGCCACACAGCATCAACACGATGCCAGAAAAGAGAATAGACTGATATTCTTAATTCTGAAAAACTGTATTGGTAATCAATTGGAATGCGAGAGCAATTGAAAAGCTGTCCAATTTTCAATTGCAGTATAAGTTGGGAAACAATTTGAAAATAATAGCTCATACAAAGAGTTTTTGAAGCAGTCAATAGGGGCCCCATGTGAAGGACAAATAGGAGTTGGGCAACATAAGCCACAGTTAGCTCCCGTGCATCAGACAGTGTCTACAGCACCCACAGAAGGATCCCCCTCAGATCAGAATGTGAACTCTGAGTATGGCTCTATTCAGACTCCATTAAATGGGATCTTCACTGAGAAAGCATTTCCAGTGAACGCACATTAACGGGACAGTGAACATCCCTATTAAAGTACAATCATTGCAAAGGTATTTACATCTGTGGTTTACTGAACTGATTCACATTAGAAATGTTTATCTTATGTTATATCATGACATAGCGATGCTATGAAACTGCTCATAAGATTAAAAGTAACTTCCACCGTCACCCACAGACGGTGATCCATTGCAGGATTTTTAAATTTTCTTATACAAAAGATTATCTGTGTTGAAAGAACCAAACAACACGAAAATCCTCACGTTATGGTTTATTTATTTACATGGAGAAAACAGAGTTCTCTAGCTGAGTTTCACTTGATCACAAACTATGGAAATAGGGAAAGTTTATAGAACACAGTTATACATTTGACTCCTAGAGAATTTTACCTTCTTTTTTCAAAGCTGGTATGATCTCAGTGGATCTCGTGAAATAATAGAGAGGACCCACATCACCTACAGCCCTCCCCAAACCTGCTTACTCTTCCCAGTATTGGGGTCCTATCTGGTATTACACTCTGCATGACGTATATTGCAAATATTTATCACCGCTGAAAGCAAAGATAGCAGCTAATTGATTTAGATAATTCATTTGCTGCAGAAGCCTTCGAATCCAATTTTTAAAATAATAGCTATTCCAGAATGAAATAACGGTGCTATCCCTCTTATCAGACTGAAAATAAAAAATAAAAATCCACACCATATACTGTTATTTTTTTTCCTTCCATGCATACGTTGTTCTTTTCTCTTTTTAGCAGTTTATCCTTGGCTAAAGATCTTAACAAGCAGACTAACGCCTCCCCCGGGATGATTTAAATGCAGTGTGCCTGAGGATGTCCTGGATGCTTTCTGGAACTCCCTTCCAGGCCGAACTTTGTAGTTTTGATAGACACGTTTTCCGAGGGCCTCATTTGCATACCCACACAAACCCAGAGCAGACAGCTGTTTGCCCACACTGACTAAACTTGTACCCACACAGGCATGCAAATTAGGTGGCGCACACTTAGTGCAGTTGTGTGTTTATTAAATTTACTCACTTCCTAATAGGCCTGCCTGACAGGGGCTGAAGGAAGACCTTTTAACTGTTGATGTAGAATGTAGACAATAAATAACGTGCGGTGTTTTCAAAAGACACCTTGAAAAAAACATAAACTAAGTGATTCCAGAGGCTGATTTCTTTCATCTCTAATTTAGTGGCTAAAGGAATTTTCCTTAAATGGTTAAAATAGGTTGAAGTTACAACTGTGAAATTTGTCACTGGAAATAGCGTATTACTTTGCTTTGTGCTCATCAGGATCTCTGATCTCTGTTCTTTGTTTCAAATTTGAGTTCACCCTAAAAACAGATTTTTTTTCTCCATTGATGATAATGTTGCTTTCTAGAAGGGAAGAAACCTGAAAGGACAATTGTCACTTTCTTTAGAACGGATTCCTAACTCAAGGACAGGGAATCCTTGAGGGACCCTAAGAAGTTCGTACCAGTCTATCAGCACCAAGATTTGCCTACAGGGTGAAGACATAAACACCTGTTTAAGATGTGAATGTACATATTTTGGTTAATAAAACTCAGAAAAATTCACTGCAAAGTGTATGTATTGTACTCTATGTACTTTTCAAATAAAGACACGCTAAAATGTAATTGCTATCGTGCACAGGTTGTGTAACTTTAACTTTTTATTTAAAGGATTTCCAGCCTCAAACTGGATATGATTATGAACTACTGCTGTAAATAATCTTTGCTTTCTCCTTTCTGCTATCAAAAGAGAACAAATGCAAGAACAAAAATCTATAATGCCCAAACTCATGCTAAAACAGGAATAATTGTGCCACTTTAATGTCTTAGAAGTCCTAAATTTCCTTCCGTACATCAAACCTCAACAGTCACATGAAGACAAAGATGTACCTAAGGCTCTCCAATCTTGTTTTCAAAGTCAGGAAGGGACATTTTTAGTCACTTCTTCCTTCGCGTCTAGACAGGATGGCATTAAAATCATTCTGGACCAAAATGCGTCGTTTCTTTTCTATTTTCAAAGCTCTCCAGGGAAAAATAGTTTTCAGACTTTTTTAGTCACAAATTTCAGTATTATAAAGATCTTTACCTGTCCAGGCCATCTATAAGATTTCTGACCCCAATCCCCTTCATTCACTTTAAACCTCTTCCCTCTTTTTCCTTTCTTGGTGGAAATTGGAAGTATTTGATCACATTCTCCTTAATCTCTTATAACTTCCTATATACTAGAATGTTAATTACAGATCATTTCTTGGCTTTCACGTCACCCAGCTGGAAAACCCAAACTTCTAAAATTTTTGCCATATGCCTAATTTTAACGTCCCTCTGTTTCTGTGACTCTCCTAAGAATTATCTATAATTTTAGCTTATCCCAGTTAGTTAAAGACCTTGAAACTAGGTTCTGATCATTGTCAACATGAGAGGGTTAATGATCTTTTTCTTTTTTTCTTTTATTTGTGCTTTCAAGATCAATGATTTTGTAAAGACACTGCAGACCTGAATCAGATTCAGCTTGCGAAACACTGTGAAATTGCATCCTTTTCTGCAATATTCCTGCATATCTACTCATATCTTAAGCTAAGATTTTTTCCCGCAGAATCATCTGTTATAAAAAGGAAAAACCTTTCGATGAAGGTGTTCACTGTGGGTATACTAGATGAAAATACAGCATGTCTTACTGGAAATGCAATGTGTATGTTCCAAGCACAGTTTTTGCTCTCTCCATCTCTATTTTCAGTGAGGATCTCATTAACACCCTTGGGAGTGTGGCATTTTTAAAGGTCTTGCCTTGAAAATATTTCTGTCCAAGTCCACATAATTAAAGAAATCATGAGAATAGTAAGTGGAGCCCCTATAGTGAGTAGTACCTATGGGAAGGGTAGGAAAAATATGCCTGGAATCCTTTTGATCATGGTACTTAAAACTTTAGTTTGATCCTAATCCTAATTTATCAGGATTTAACATTTTAAATTTTCATTGTTAGAGCAAAGCGTTAGGAAGATCAGTGTTCTAAGAGATTGTTTTCCTATCTGCTAGTAACCAAAAACTTACACTTTCCTTTTGCCTTCACATCTCCAAGAAACAACCCAAAAAACTTAAGAAGAGACCTTGAGCAAATTTTCCTGATTTCTGAGTTCCCGTTGCATTTATTATTCACGCCATAAAATGTATCACTTAACTGGATTGTCATGTTCTATCCAGTTACTTCTTGTGTGTTAGTTCTTGTTCCACAGTAGGATTTTAAGATACAGTCATCATTAAATTATGATTATTATATTAAGCAGGTAATGAATAATATTCAAGATGAATGGAAAGAAGCACACTGATGTAACTCATTTATTCTTAGCGAACGTTTTAGTCAAGCTGGCTCTTCATTGCCACATCACTTGGCTAGATCTCTCCACCTGCAAATGTGCATGTACTTCAAAATTGAGAACTAATTTCAAAGTTTGCCTGCATAAGAGAGGGAACTGGTCTTTACCGAGTGCCAATACCATGGCAGGCTTTCTGCGAGGCAATTGGCAGATTCCATCCCACCTACTGTTGAAAACATCTACCCAACTCTGCACGTCTATCACAAATTCGCATTTCTACCATCGATGATCTCTGGGTATTCTCTTGGTTTGCCTGTCTTTGATAAATCTCATCTCCATTAAAATAGAGAATGGAAAATTGGCAGTACTTTTGCTCCAGATTTAGTCTTTACAGAAGAAAGCTGAGGTAATTGTTTAAAGAGAGTAAGCCAAAAAGGCTTTTTGGAGGAAGATGACTTATTGGTTTTCATACGACAGATTGATATCAGAGACGTTTACCCAATAGCTGCGTGTCTTCCCACATACGTGGAGATGAACCATGGGCTCCGTGGAGCTCCAGGGCGCTCCCCCAGGCAGCTGCTTAAGAAATAACCAGCAATCAACATCCTTACAACATCAAGGAAACAGCAATGCTGAAATGGGATGCAGAGTTAAATAAAACCCTCACGCCAGATTTCTTTAATGAGAGGGGCCTATTTTTCTCCTTGAAGTAGCTTTGAAACAAGGTTCATTCTCCAGGCGAGAATGGCTATGCTTTGTTAGCTGATAGCTTGTGACATAATTAGCTGACAATCTGGCACCAGAATGCGATGTGCAAACAGGACAACAATGCAGGAGAGTGTGCTAAGGTTAACCAATTTGGAAGCCTTTCAACATTAAAGGAAGCCCCGAAGAGGTAAATCATAGCCTGGTGTTAATCTTTTAAAGCTAAAATCAGTTTACGTCATTACGACGGCTATAGAAGAAATGAGCGGTATCAGTTTGTTGTAGGTTTGCAAATATTTACCATAGGAAATGCAACAACACCAACTTGATACTCCTATTCCTTCATTGATAGCAGTGGAAGAGTCTGAATGAGTGATAAGCCAATGATTATCAAATTAGGGAGCTGATGTTTAGAACTCATCACATTGATACCAACAGCGAGCCTGCGCTGCTCCTGGAAGATTTTAAGTTATTTTTCTCTCTGTGACTTTATCATCACGTGTTATTTGGGGACAGGTTGCCACAACTCCAAAATATATGACGCAAACATGAAAACTGAAGAGGGAAATGAAAGAACAGGGATGTGGACTCTGAGACCCTGATCCTCACTATTAGAGAGAGAGAAACAGAAAAAGAAATCTGTATTTTTAGAAGGAAAAAAAACTTAGCATGTCTTCAGTAAGTTTGTTTTGACGTTAAAAGTGAAGTCTGAATTTCCCTTTGAAGGGTAATAAACTGTTCAATTGCTGCCATCTTATGTCTCCATCAATAGCTTGTCTTTTCTTTCTTTTCTCTTCCAAGGTGGAGTTTGTTCTGTGGCTGTTCTGCCTCCTTTCTCTCCTTCTGGGCTGTCAGATTTTCTAAGGAGACCTGGAGGGAGAAACCTTGAAGAACTTGTTAGCCCACAGCTGCCTCTCTGTCGAGGACGGTGGGTTTGATTAAAGGGGAGCGCCCCCCCGGATTTCACAGATCACATCAATCACTTTGATCAGCCCCCGAAAGGCAACATATTGTCTGGGACTCAGCCAAGGAGGGATATCAATTTCACAATTGCACTCATGTCTTTCAGCCAAGAACCAGTTTATTTTGGGCTCCTGAAGTCTGAGGCTCATTTTGGAGCAGGATTTACACTTTCACGCTCTCAAAGATAACTTTCTCTTTAGTCAGATCGAGGCATCTTTACATAGCAAATGAACTCTGCTCCACAGTCCCTCTGTAAGGGCCTTGATTTATATTTTCACAGAGTTTTGAGGGGTTTTTTTTCCTTTTCTCTTACTAATTCTTACTTCTATAGAGAGATTTCTTGATGGAACCTCCTTTCAAAGAAAGCTGTGGGAAAACAGAACCATCAGAAGTGGCATTATTCTAAGAAAAGTTAAAGAAAAACAAAAGCTATGCTTAAATTTCCAGTTTCTGATGAAGCTAACAGCAATAATAATGATAGTGTTCAATGTATGCTCAATAATATGAGAAAATGAACCCTAACGGCTCCATCAATTTTTGGTATCAGGTACATTGTATGTCTAAATGTATTTAAAATAATTTTAAATATTGTACTTTGAAAATTGGGGAGAATCATTTATATATCCTATCTTAGGACCCCATGAAAATCAGACATAGTTTGCTTGCATAAAATTCTGACTTGTGATTACTTTGTATTATCTCTTCACCTTTAAAATATATACTCTTTTTAATCCATTTATTGTGGTTGCTTTTTCTATTTGCCTATTTATCATTAGGGACCTTTACTCATCGTTTCTGGAATTCTGGCTCATTTAAGGAATAAAATGCTTACCAGGAGATGGATTACAATGAAAATTAGATTAATCACTAAAACAAATATTTATTGAGGAAAAAAATTCAAAACATACTCTTTAGAAGTTCATAAATAAAAATCCATCTTCCAACTAGCGTAAATATCTTGCAAAACATTTTAGGCTAATAAATGAGAGCAGATGATTCATGTATTATCTAGTGATTTTTGCTTTGTGAATTATATAATGAACTACAGAACTAAATTTAATGGCTTTTTAAAACCAGGTCCTCGTTGGTTTTGACATTCAAGAATTTAAAAAACAATGTAAAAATTCAAAAGCTGAATTCTGCTAAATCCTTTTTTGGGAATAGCACCTCTGTGAATTTAATGCATAATGACCACAGCTTCTGTAAAACTTTTTAAATAATAAAGGATTAAAGATATATAATGTGCATTATTTGTGAGTTAAATTTATTCAAACTTGATTTCAACTCATTATCAGATACTTTTCCTTTAGTTCTGAATACTCTGAAACAGATTTTTAACACCAGTTTCAAACATTAAATTGAACATATTCTTTGACTAAGTAAATAAAATAGGTTTTAAGTAGACTATGTTTAGGAAATACTACGTGATTGTGTTATTTTCTTTTGAATCATATAGAAGTAGGTGATACTTTTTTCAGTTATTTTCTCAGATAGCAAACCATAAAAAGACATCATCACAATGTGTTCCTGAAAATTAACTCTCGAGATCTCAGCTTTTAAGTTTAGTGTGATTCCATTACAGGCATTTGGAGCTGAAATAAGTGGTGGAACCTTATTGTGTTTAAATGAGGTAAAATCTATTAACTACCGTCAGCAATAACTATCTTTGAAATGTACTGCTGGATTCTTTAATTACCTTTAAATACTGTCCTCAAATTATTTTAAAATGCTTCCTTTTGGGTTCTGGGAATATAAATGGTTCCTTTATAGTCTGTGTTTACTATTTAACCTTCGTATCTATAAACAATCTTGTTTAATTTTTTTGACATAACGACTATTTGATCTAGTACTTCTTTTCCATTGATACAAAATACAGCAAAATCTAATTTGAAATTCCATGCTTATTATTTCTCCAAAGGAGACTGTTGTGCAGTCGAGTTCATTTTAAAGGGCAAAAATGCTAATTAATACTTTCATGCAAACCATTATTTTGATAAAAATCTTTATTTTTTAACCCCAAGACTTAAGTGTGTTTTTAAATGTGAATGACAGGGATGTCTTTCACCAAATTACATATAGAAGAAAGATAAATGATTGATGTCTGTAGAGTGACATTATTTGTCATGATGAGATGTTCTTGAGAATATGCGCTGATGTGTCGTATTTCCCTGAAATTGGGATTTTGATAAAGTAAATATTTTAATGTAGTTTTAATTAATTATATTTATAACATTCTACTCGTAAATTAGAAGTGTTTGTTTCTCTTTAAATCACATGTTAAATCTCAGAATAGAAGGTAACATTAAAAATGGCGGAAAGCTATTATTTGCCTAAGTGAATTTCACAACCAGTGATAATTTATCATTAATTTAACTGAGTTCCTTGACTTTCTTCATCTTGATTTTCCTGTTAGATATCTACTACTTCAGTGCATAGCCAATATTATCATGTACTGAACTAAGTCAGCAGTTTTGACATCTTCATTTCAATGTCCTTTTCTGTACCTTCAGCAATGTTAATGTTACAAATTATAGGAGGGCATATTAATAGCCATACCCAAGAAGCAGAAAGAAAAGTGCATTTTTTTAAACTAAGTACTAACTTGGGATTTCCCCGGGCCCATTGTCAAGTCAGCCGAACCCACAGCTCCTCCATTGTGATGATAATGGATTCCGTGTTGTTGGCGCAAAGGTCGCGAGGTCACCGTAAGCTCCTTAATGGACTGTGAAATAACTTTAACTGCATTAACCTCTCTGGATCACATGGGTGGCACCAACAGCCACTCCTGAAATTCTCATTCGCTTATAGAGACAATACCATTAGATTATTATATTTTCCATTTCGAATAGCAATAGGCTCAAAGCAATTATGCAGTTAAGCATTTCCATTAAGTGAATAGGACCTTAAAGAAGATTAACTAGAACATCTCTTGCATCAGATATGTGGGGGTAGGGGTGGATACTTCAGAAAATTTCACTGGACTTTCCCATACCTTAAACTCAAAAGGTCTACTATCTTAGGTTTTAGGCTATTAATTGACTGGGTTAAATGAAAGTATCTTATACGTATTACTAAGCCCAAATGGATTCTCCCTGTCCCCTGAGCTGAGCAGTCTATTTAGAGGATAAAAGTTTTCCCCCTCTATTAATTTTCCTTAATGAAGGCAATCATAAACTATGAAACTAAAAGAACTGAGAACCAAAAACTTAAGCCAGAGAAAACCACATTGGAAGCCATATGCATTCCTTTCTGTGACTCCTGGAAACAAATTCTCTTTTCCTCAGGAATTTAAATGCTGTTATTCTAATTTCTGTCTGCTGATTATTGTGTTTAAAAGACCAAAATGCTTTCCTTTGAAACCATGTAAAGCTGGGAAGCCCTATTATCTGAAGGACAAGAATAATTGGCACTGGTTTGCATAGATATAATCAGACATCTATTTACCTACAAGTTAAGCCCTGTTAGATAAGTATCCAAGAGAGATTTAAAGAGTACTATGGTCATCAGTGTTATCATTAAAGTACCTCATTGTCATCTTGATATAACATAATGGAAAAACACACCACATTAAACACATGTTTTAAATGCAATTTCATTTTACAGTGAGGGTATCATAGACTGAAAAGTGACAACAGATAGACCACATTTCTTTGCTTCTAAAATGCATATTTTAATATTTCCAAAATCAGGCTCCAACTTGCATCAATTTTTTATATTTAGTATAGTATTTTTTTTAATTCTGGAAAATCTATTATAATTGAAAATATCTTAGAATTGGGAAAATATACTGAACTAATTGAAGGTATAAGCATCCTTTCTTTAATCTTCATCTGTGTGTGTTTGTTTTAACCTTGGAAAAATTGCTTTTTGAGTGTTAGATAGGAGTTAGTTATTGTTTTCTAGAAATGAGAAAGGAAAAGCATAAGAGCGTGGTGGCTTGGCCTTTGGAGTATAAAATGGAGTGGCTTATGTTATCTAAGAAATCTGACAGAGGGGCTAACTTATACTTCTGCTAAAGCCAGATGCATTGAAATCTGTTATTTGATCATAGTAGCTTCTGTATTAAAAGATCTTTTGTGAAAGTCTTTGCCTCTTTCTCTGGGAGCTCCTTTGGTTTACTTGATTAGAGCTGCTCTGCCTCTGATGGTCGCCCACCAAATGGATCAGCCCCAGCTTACTATTCACTCAGTCGACAAGCAACTATTGCTCTCTTTCTGTATGCCAAGCACTTTTAATAGGCAGTTGTCCTAGTTACGGAGACTGGCAAGTAGATCAGCAGTGGAGTGTGGTAAGTATTATGAGGGAGTCCTGTAGAGGCAATGTGGGAACTCAAAGAAGGCCATCTATGTTGCACTTCCTTAACAGGCGAATTAAAGTTGTGTTTCGTGTTTCCATATCTCACTTCTCATTTCAGCTCACAATAAAACCACTGCTCAAGAGGTTTGGAGCTATGTTTCCTGAACATGGCATGCTTACTTTGATCCCCTTCTCACTTCTTCAGTTGGCTTTCCCAGCTTGCCACTCCATGAGGAGTCCTATGCTCTCCCTATGGAAGGCTGATGAATGTGATCAAGATATCAGACGTGACGTGTGAGTTGCTTGCTTGTCTCATGACTCAGTTGCAAAAACACAGATCAATCAATTAATTAGGCTACAAATATGTACAGAGTATCTTCTCTGAAACAGCAAGGGGCTAGTTGGCTTTTTCACTCAAATGTGTGTTTGAAATTTGACTTGATAAGGATGCAGTAAGCTATCACATGACTAAGTGAGCTCCCTTTGTAATCCTTGAGGAAGCTAAGTCTTTTCAATAATGGTCAGAGTTCAAGCCAACAAATATTGTTAATATATTGTGATGTATGTAAAATGCAGAACCTTCCGTGGAATGCCTGCGTTTCTTTTGCATGATCAGGTTGCCAAGATATGACCATACTCTTTATAGAGTGGGAAACTCATTAAAAAGTCTACAGTATATCCAGCAACATATAAAAAGAATTACGCACCATGACCAAGTAGGATTTATCCCAGGGATGAAAAGTTGGTTTAACATTCAAAAATCAGTTAATGTAAAATATCATATCAATCAAATAAAAAACAAAAACCACACAGTCATCTCAATAGACACAGAAAAGCATGTAACAAAACCCAATACTTTTTCATGATAAAAATACTCAACAAACTAGGGACATCTACAAAAAACCCACAGGTAACGTTACACTTAATGGTCAAAGATGGATGCTTTCCACTTTAGATCAGGAACAAGATAAGGATGCCTGCTCGTGAAGCTTCTATTCAACATTTGTACTGGGGATTTTAGCTAGGGTAATTAGGCAAGAAAAAGAAATAAAGGAATTCAGATTGGAAAGGAAGAAGTAAAACTATCTTTATCCACAGCGGAATGACCTTGTGTATAGAAAATCCTAAAGTAATTCACTAAAAAACTATTAGAGCTAATAAATGAGTTCAGCAAGGTTGTAGGATATAAGATCAATACACCAAAGTCAATTGTATTTCTATTAACTTGCAATGAACAATCTGAAAATGAAATTAAGAAAACAATTTTATTCACAGCAGCTTTAAAAAGAACAAAATACTTTATGAATAAATTTAACAAAAGAGCTGTAGAACTCATACTCAGAAAACTACGAAACATTATTGAAAGTAACTAAACAAGATCAAACACCCCATGCTCACAGATTGGAAGACTTAACATTGTTAAGATGACAATATTCCACAAAACGATCTGTAGATTCAATGCTATCCCTACCAGAATCATAGATTACTTCTTTGTAGAAATTAATAATTTGATTTTTTAAAATTCATATGGAATTGTTGGAGACCAAAAGTAGCTGAAATGATCCTGAAAAAGAAGAAAAAGGTTGGAATATTCATACTTCCTGGTTTCAAAACTTACTACAAAGCAACAGTAATCAAGACAGTGTGGTACTGGCACAAGAATAAACATATAGATTAATGGAATAGAACTGAGAGTCCAGAAATAAACCAATATATCTATGGTCAACTGATTTTCAACAAGGGTGCCAAGACCATTCAAAGGGGAAAGAATAGTTTTTTTCAGCAAATGATGCTGAGACAACTGGATAGCCATGTGCAAAAGAATGAAGTTGGACACTTACCTCACATGATATAAAAAAATTAACTCAAAATGGATCAAAAACCTAAATGTAAGAGTTAAAACTATCAAACTCTTAGAAGAAAATGTAGGAGTAAATCTTCATTATTTTGATTTGTCACAAGATTCTTAGATATGACACCAAAAGCAGAAGCAATAAAGGAATAAATAGATACATCGGATTTCATCAAAATTAAAAACTTTTGTTCTTCAAAGGACGTCATCAACAAATTGAAAAGAAAACATGGGAGAAAATATTTGCATTTGTATATCCAATAAGGGACTGGTATATACGATGTATAAAGGACACTTATAACTCAATAATTAAAAAAAACATAACCCAATTAAAAAACGGCCAATGGATCTGAATAGACATTTCCCCAAGGGATATATGTAAATGGCCAATAAGCACATGAAAAGATGCTCAGCATCAGGGAATCTGTGATATAATAAGAAATATACTTTAGGTCTTTGTCCCCAGTTCCTGGCACAAGAGCTTCTAAAACTCTTGAAATTTGCTGAGTGATTGCAGTGATAGGAATGTCTTTTTTCTAATGAGGCAACTCTTGTTGAGCCCTAGATAGCTTCTGGATGCAGGCTGGTCACCAAAAGGACCAAACCTTTATTGGAAACTTAGAACTTTGAGCCTCATTCTCAACCTCCAGGGAGGAGAGAGGAGCTGGACATCGAGTTAATAATTGATCATGCTCACATGATGAAAACTCTATAAAAAAGCCAAACAGGCTTTCAAGAGCTTCCAGGTTGATGAACACATGCATGTGACAGGAGGATGGTGCAGCCCAACTCCATGGGGATAGAAGCTCTTGTGTTTGGGATCTTTCCAGACTTCACCCTATGTACCTCTTCATCTGGCCATTCATTTATACCTTTATAATATCCCTTATAATAAACTGATATTAATAAGTAAAATACTTTCCTGAGTTTTGTAAGCCATTTTTTAGCAAATTATCAAACCTGAGGAGGGGGCTGTGGAAACACTTGATTTACAGCTGTTGATCAGAAGTATAGATGGCAACCTGGTATCTGAAGGGAGGGCAATTTTGTGGGTCTGAGCCCTTAACCTGGAGGGTCTGAGCTAACTCCGGGTAGTTAGTGTCAGAATTGAATTGACCTGTAGGAAGCCTGGTTGGTGTCGGGAGAGTTGGAGAATGGCTCAGTGGGGGGTAGGGATGGGGCCACCCTACACATTTGGTGTCAGAAGTGTTGTAAGTAACAACAGTTCAACATCGTTTATCATTAAATCAAATCCAAATCACAATGAGATACCATTTCACACTCACTAGGATGGCTAGAATCAAAAAAGTCAGACAATGACAAGCATCGGAGAAAATGAGTAGCAACCAAACTATTGTGTACTGCTGATGGGAATGTAAAATGATGCAGCTGCTTTGGAAAATAGTCTGGTAGCTCCTCAAATGATTAAACATCGAGTTACCGTGTGGTCTGGCAATTCCACTCCTAGGTATATACTCCAGAGAAATGAAAACATATATCCATACAAAGATTTGCACATGACTCTTTGGGTCAGCGTTATTCATAACAGCCAGAAGGTGGAAACAACCCAAATGTCCATCAACACAAATTGATAAAGAAAATATAGTAAATCCACACAATGGCATATTATTCAACCATAAAAACGAATGAACATGCTGATACAACATGGATGAACCTTGAAAACGTTATGCTAAGTGAAGCAAACCTGTCATGAAAGATCATATATTCTACAATTCATTCATATGAAAGTTCAGATTAAGGAAATTTATAGAGATAGAAAGTAAATTAGTGGTTGCTTAGGGCTTTGGGGAGATGGGAGAGGGGAGTAGGGGAATGATAGCTAAAGGGTACGGGATTTCTTTTTGAGGTGATGAAATGTTTTCAAATTGTGGTGATGGTTGCACATAGCTTTGAATATACTAAAATTTATTGAATTGCATACTTTAAATGGGTGAATTGTATAGTATATGAATTATATCACAGAGCTGTAAAAAAAAGAAAATTCTACAGCATATATTTTAAGACATGTGCTCTAGAACTATCAAATTACCTTTCAGATATGGGAAATCATTTTCCAGCAATAAGTGTGCAAGATAAAGAATTTTTTATTCTTAGTGTTGTACCTTTGTAATCAGATTGGGTTGGGGGGAGTTAAAGTAATTGGCAGCAGGTCTTTGAGGCGCTAGACAACTGAAGTTTTCATGTGCACAAAGTCTAGGTTGGTTTAACCTCCACTTTCATGTCTAGATTTATACAAGCAAGACTAGGAGCTTGAAACATTCAATCTTAAAACCTCAAAATATTTCAAGCCCAGTTATCTAAATATCATTGTTTGAAAGCAACATTGCCTTAATTTTGCCCCCTTTCCCCTATATATAAATTGGACTTTAGTATAATTCTTGTTCCCAGGAGAGATTTCCAATTTCCAGCGTTTGTATCACACCTATCTTCTCTCTGCAATTTTTAAATAACAGCTGATTTCCTCCATAATAGATGCAAGTGACAGCATCATTCTGAAAACCAGAAATAATATTCTAAAACGGAGTAATACTTAAGCATACATGTATGGCCGCTTCAGGATAAATGCAACCACTAGACTCAAAGAGAGATCCTGAAATCCATTTCTTGTCCTTGTAGAGAGGAGAGATTATGGGTGAATGTGTCTTTATGTAAGTGTTCTCACAGAAGTTTATTTGCTTCAGGTCTTAAGGTGGCATAGCATTTTCCCATGAAGGCTCTTGCAACCTTACTTTGTGCTATCTGTACCTTCACAGGTCTTGCTCCCATTAGTACCCATTGAATGATGGATTTTTAATCCACACGGGCATTTTTCATATATCAGAAGACAATTTTTAAAAGCCTAGAGATACCTATATTAATTTCACACCCTTCAAGGACATTTCAAAATTCCCTAGAGGGCTATCTCTTTTTCTCTCTGCAATGTACATGGTCTAAGAAAATATTAAGCACTATTACTGAGTACTTGGCCTTTCCTATTTAGGACAAAATGATGATTCAGTAAATCCAGTGGGATGGTTCACTGATGTCAGCCTGGTAACTAATGTTTTAAGAGAATCACAGCATCAAGACTCAGTTATATGGTCAAGATACTCAGTCATTCAACAATGGTGGATTGTGTGCCCATCATGTGCAAGGCATTGGGCCAGCTGGTAAGAGACTCAGCCCCCAAGAGGAATGAGGGACATGATGTGCATATATAGCTGCCATATTAGGCTACATGCAATGAAAGCCTTTGAAAATGCACACATTTCCGTATGACTACAGAGTGAGAGAAGATCATATTGGCTTCCTGGAGGTGGTGGTATTTGAGTTGAAACTTGAAGAAGAATGGTATTTCAACCCATTAAGGGAGTGACAAGCTCATTAAAGAGAAAGGTGAGTGGATAAATAAAGAGACATAAATCTCAGGATATTTTAGGAAAAGGTGAATAAGTATGTTTGGCTGGACCATAGAAAATTCATAGGAAAGAAGTCTGGAAAGTAAGCTGAAGCTAGAGCATGGATGAGATTAGAATACCAGCTTAAGAAATTCAGATTTTACAAAGGGGATGCCAACAAGCAGACTGTTGCAACAAGTCCAGGCAAGTGTTAACAAGCACTTTCACGATCTCTGAGGATTTTCTAGGATAGAGGAGAAAGAGGTGTTTTAGCATCAGAGTCCATAGAATTGGAGATTGATTGGATAGAAAGTGTGAAGGTAAGGAAAGAGGCAAAGATCCCTCCTGGGTGCCAGGATTAGGATGTGAAATAGAAATGGGACCACGGAAAGAAAGACCTAGTCTGGGGAGAAAGATTATGAGTTAGGTTTGTGATATAATGAGATTGAACATTTCAGAGCATATCCAAAATGTCGTCTCGGGCAGTAGGTGGAAGTGTGAGCTTAGAGTTTGAAGAGAGGTCAAGATTGTGGATCATAGATTGGGGTCCACCTATACACCAATGATGCCTTAGAGCCTCGTGAACTGACACATAACTAGAATGAATTACATATAAAATAACATAATTCAAGAGATATTAGGAAATAAAATGTATCACTAAAGAAGATAAATAAAGGGAAATGAAGAAGCATAAGTGAAAAAAGAAAATCCAGAGACAAGTCAAGGACAGAATATTGAGGACATCCACATTTCCAGATCAGAGGAAAGAAGGAAAGTCAGGGATGCAGCACAGTTGGCATCTGAAAGGAAACATGGAACGTGGAAGAGAATTTCAAGGATAAGAAATTAATAGAAGATAACAAGAGAACAATGACAACAGATGCCAAGCTAGCGATTTGAAAATGAGGACCCTCTTTGGAGAGAAATCAACAAACAAAAGAATTGAATATACAATAATGCTATTATTAACTTGCTATTTTCACAACTTATCAAGCACTTTCAAAACTTCTGAGTAATGTGGGAAGTTTTACTAATAAAGTGAGTTTTTCAAAGTTTCAAGCTTAAATATGCATTTGCAGAAAGCTGAGTATGAAACCAATGAGAAAACCAGCCATAGATCAGAGAATAGGCTAATTATCATTTAGAGTGTAATGAATGTACCTTATAATTAATTAATAGAGACTAACCTCAATGAGAACCTCCAATTCCTACATCATTTGTAGGTGGATCAATTTTAGATAACCATCTCATATTAAAAAGGAAAAGTGACCAAAGTTTTGAATTTAAAAAAGGAAAATGTGAAGGTCAGCTATAATCTTTACAACTGTGTAAGACTGAGACAACTGTTTACTAAATTCAAAGGTTCAATAAAAGAATCAAGAAAGAGAAAAGGTGTGTCCAGGGCAATCCTTTTGAAACTCCAGAAGATTAAACAGACCCAAGGGATAGACTGCAGAACTCTATGCAAATCTCTTTTCACCAATAACAAAATTACCTTTTATTTTTTTTAATGTTTTTCTTTTTTCTAAATAGATGTCATGTAAAAAAATCTTTCCCTGCAAACAATGTAAACTCAAAGTTCTAAGAAGGAAAAACTGCAAATTTAGCAAATTGTTTCCTTTATTATTTTCTAAGTGAGAATTTCAAATATAAAGGCTATTTCATTTGGCTCATTGGGGGGCCCTTCTGTTTGTTAAGGTAACTCTCCTTAGTTAGGAGAAGATAACTCTGTAACTGTTTGGAAGGATAACCTTGTCTGTTCTGATAAAATATTTAGTTCTACAATCTTTAGGACAGTTACTAAAAATTAGCACATGCTCCAGGAATGTGAATAAGAAACCCTTCCCAGTGATACCAGATTCATGGAATCTTCACATGTCTGTTTATATTTTCCATTTAACCATAGGCTTTCTTTTCTTTGAATATACAGACACTTGATTGTAGCCTTAAATCTGTAATATTTCTGACAATTTTAGGACTTTTCAAGATAAGCAGATAATGCTTGTGTTTGCTCATTTACAATCTGTTTTCCACACTGAAATGCAAGCTCCCTTAAGACTCCATTGTTCATTGCTGCAATTACCATCTCTAGATCAAGGTCTGGCACATAGGAGATTCTCCATCCTTATTTCTTAAATGAATGAACAAATAGTGACATATTCAAATCAAGTGGATAAACATCAACATGAAGAATAGTTGTGTTCAGGGAATAAGGACAGGATCTGAATTGCGGAGAATATGAAACTTGAATCAGTGTCATGAAGATTGTGTCCTTTTCCTTTTTAGAACAGGTTTATTTAGAACAGATTCCACTGATCTATATGAAAAATTACGTCCTGGACTGCATCACACTTAGGTATGGTTCATTCATTCAATAAATATTTTTGAGCCTCTATAATACACCAGATGTTGAGCTGTGCAGTGAGATTGAATAAATGATGAATCTTTATCTTTAGGAAGGGTCAAGAGTAAGGGAAGGGGTTGGTGAAGTATACTTAAGATGAAGAAAAGTGCCAATATCCATTGGGCTTCTGGTTTCTGTGGGAGAGAAATTATACAGGGCAGGATCACATTTGTTAGAACTTTGAATACAGTCATGTGATGCTTAGCAATGGGATACATTCTGAGAAATGCATCCTTAGGCAATTTCATCATTGTGCAAACACAGAGGGTACTTACACCAACCTAGATGATGTAGCCTACTACAGACCTAGGCTATATGGTACTAATCTTATGAGACCACCGTTGTATATGTAGTCTATTGTTGATCAAAAGGTCGTTATGTGGCACGTGACCATAATTATATTCCCCTATTTATTTTTAAGATACCTTGTCACAATTTGCAGTATCCCCAAAAGGGATTATGTGCTGTTTGTAGTGGAGAACACAGAAGGGCATGCTGGAGAAACTGTGCCTCACTTGACCACCAGGCTGTGGGGGAAGGAGATGCTGGAGTGGACGGAATCTCAAAAGATATAGTGGGTGATGGCAGCTTGTATTGGAGAAGAAGAGAAGAAGACCAGGCTAAGATCTGTGACTTGCTGCCAGAAAGAAAGCAAAGTATGGAAAACCTGTTTAACCTCGAGAAGTGGAAGCCCTTGGGAAGTCCTCCAGTTAGCCACTAACACAAAAGGAAGCACAGGTCTGAAAGTGGAAGTGATCTGCCCCGCTTTCTACCTTCAGTTTTGAGAGGCAGTAAAGGTTCAAATCCTGGCAGTGACAATACCTATCATTGTAACCTTAGACACGTAACTTAAACCTCTTTGTGCCTCAGTCTCCTCATCTGTAAAATAGGTATAATAATATAGTTGTGAAAATAAATTATATGTGAAGTAGGAAACACTATGTAAATATATATACACATATATGTAACTTACAATGTCTGGGAGACATAAGGCAAATACATCTAGAAGACAGTTGAAATGTATTCTGAGAAGCAATCAGATCTAGTAATATAAATTTGGGGGAAATCACAAATAATGTGTACTACCAGAATATACTATTCACCGAACAACCATTTATTGAGCACCAGCTATATTCCTAGCATTACTCTGGGTGCTGGCTATATACCAGTACACAAAATAAACAAAAATTCCTACCGTCATGGGCTTACTTGAGAGTGTTGAAAAATGTTATAGATGGAAAAAAAAAGAATACTGCCAGATATTGATACTTTTTAGTGTTTGTATTTAATAGGTAGGAGGTAAAGAAAAAAAAGTGATAGTGAAGAAGATTGAAGGGTCCAGAGAGTTAATAGTGCAAGAAATAAGGTAGTATACTAGAATCCAAGAAAAAAGTATTTTAAGAATGATGGAGTGATCAACACCTAGTTTGACCATAAGTCTTGATTTTCCTTAGATAATTTCAGTTTCATCTATTCTTGCAGCATAAAAGTGCCCAATGTTGATGTTAAGTTAGACTGTCATACTATCAAAGTTATATAATTTTGAGAGGTCTGAGAAGATGGGGACTGAGACAAGGCCACAGACCCCTCACCCCTTTGAAAGAGCACATTCAGCACAGTGCTGAGGGGCATAGCCGTGTTACTAAATGGTAAGGAGAGAATGGTGGTCACAGAAGGAGTATTAAGTACAGAGTAAACCTTTGAGAAGTTTCAAGATGAGGGGAAGGAGAGAGGCTTGTCAGATTTAGCAAATAAGAGAATACCCAGTTAAATGTGCAAGGTTTGGGACACGCTTATACTAAAAATGTATTCTTTGTTTATCGAAAATTCAAATTGAACCAGGTTTCCTTTATTTTATCTGACAACCCTAGAAGGAAGGAGATAAAATGGTAACTCTAAAGGTAGCACAAAGGAGGGAGGATTTATAACGTTTTGAACTATGGAACTTTTACTGTGTCTTACAAATCCCAAAGACAGATTTTTTTTTTCTTTTGTTGAGGGATGTTGAAAGAATAAGGAAAGTAGGAGATGAAAGACTGAGAGACTGAGCTCCCTGGATTTCAACTCTGCCTCTACCACTGCCTAGCTGTGTGACCTAAGGCAAATGATTGAACCCCTCTGTGCCTCAGTTTCATAGGATTTTTATGATGATTAAATGAGGTTATTTTTTAAAGCACTTAGAACAGTGGAAGTGCATGGAACATAGAGTATAATAAGTAACATAGATGTATCTGTTAAATAAATAAAAAATTTAAATTATTACTTGTAAGTGAATGCTGCTGTGATTTCCAAAACACTAATATTCTCTTTAAAGAAGCAAATATTCCTATCTTCTGAGAACTACCATGCCAAGTCTTCAAAGATGAGTGAAGAAGACAATTTAGGTGACACAAACTATTTAACACTTCATCACGCTGGCAGTCTCCATGCCCCAGGATCCAGAGAACTACAAATGGGACAGGAGGCAGGGAGCTTTTATAGGATAAAGAATAAGGAACAAGGAAGAGACAAATAGAAAATACTCAATTGGCTGGGGCCACATAGTCAACCTCGTTTGGGGTGACAAGGAACAGGGAAGTGAGTGGAGAGCCAGAGTTGACTTTGGTCTTTGGGGATTGGCCGACAGGATCCACTGCGTTTCCGGTCTAGAGGAACATTTACAGGAACACAAAAGTTATCACATTTTGGTTTGCTGAGTCAGTACCCGGAAAGGAGAGGCTCCACCTTGGGCTTAGAAATTTATTTCAACGCAAAGTACGTTCTCTATCAAAAATTTCACCAGGCAATATCCTGATCCGCGAGGTCAAAGAGTACTCAGTAATTTGTTTAGCAGCATTAAGGGGTCAACTATAAAGATGAATAATTACCCTGGAGGACTCTAATAACAATGAAAACAAGTGAGAATAATCTCAAATGGCTAAGGACAATCACAAGTAATTTTAATAATTTAAATCATAAAAATATTTTTTAAAACTTTTAATACTGAAAGAGTTCATTCCTGACCCTTGTCTAATGGAATTTAGTGATATAATTAGAGAAAAGCTAAAAAGTTGAAGTGAGTTAAGGGTATCTGCCTTCTGGTGAGTTCTTCCCTCTTTCACTCAGGAGTTCAAGTGTCCGGAAGGGAGGAGCAGAGCCGTCATTAGGAGCCGTTCTGTCTTTGATGGAAGCACTTAAAAGTCAATCCGAGAATACCAAATTATAAAGAGGAGACGAGAAGTGATTAAGAGAATAAGAAGCGGAATGGAATAGAAAGTCTTGAAAGGTTTTGGAAATCATCTGAGCCTCAGGAAAAACACTACCGATTTTCGTTTCAAAGGGTTTTTGGCTGTATCTCAGAACACCTGCCTGAGGGAAGATTGCTTTTCTCAATGATCTTATATACTTCATTGGGCCAACAAGAATCTATAGATTTCCTTTTTTTCTATTGGCTTCCAGGAAGCTTAAACCAAATTTTAGTGACCAATTGCTGCGCGGATCTCTGAGGTTTTTCACACTGTATTCATATGCTAAAATTTCAAATCCAAACAATCATTTTACCTCTGCTTTTTTTATCCTAAGACACCCCAATCTTTAAAAAATCAGGCTAGAGTATGATTTTTCTAAAAGAAAGAATTTTAAGGTACTAGATTCCAAATCTCTCCCCAGATAATAACTTCTCTTCCTCTGCACACTCACACAGACTTATTACCACCCCCAATCTAAATCCAAATCATCTAAAGCGTTATCTTTTTCACCAATTAGAAAGAATCTTATTTAGAAATAGGATTTTTTTTAACATCCTGTGTATTACTAAGATTGATGATTTTGTTTGTTTATTTTCTTAATACAGTTAAGTGCTAATGGAGAGTCAATAGAAATAGTTGAAAGACAGCATCAGTATATAAAAATCCATAATATGGATCCTAAAATCAATATTGCAATATAACTTGAGAAAATTCTTCTTACGGAAGGTTAGGAACTGTCGAGATAAACACAAACTTTCTTTTTCTTTTATCTTTTCACCTGCAAAGTGTATGTCATTCTTCTGGTAGCATTTCATTTAAAATACGAATTCTAGTAATCGACACAGAATTTGAAATATATTACGATGTATGTCTGAAAGCTATATAATGTTATAATCCAATGTTACTGCAATTAAAAAAATTTTTAAAAAAGAAAAAATAGAATATGAATTCTAGAAGAATAAGAAAGACTGAGGCCTGCATCTACAAGAACCACACCAACAAGACAGCTGTTCAGCAATGGTTTTATTATAGTACAATAATGTCAAAAAGCAGAGAAATTTGAGATTATGTATAATAAATATTATATGTAATATGTAATAAACATATAAGTATGCAATTAAAAACAAAATCAAAGTGGCATTGCATAATCATAATAAGATAATATTCTAAACTTAGGCTGACAATTGGAAATACAGATGTCTGGAGCCTATCCTGAATGTGCTGATTCATTAAGCCTGGGATGGTGTGAGAACCGAAAATCAGACCACAGCAAATCTGGACGTCCTAAGGAAATAATCAGAAATGAAGAAAATAAATATGCATAACGATGTCCCTCACTCAATTATTTCTAATAGCAAAGTAGTGACTTGCTATTATAGTAAGTTAAGTAAATGCTGTTGTGTAAATGGACTGGTATGCAGCTATTCATAATTATGAGTCTAGAAAATTTAAGAACATAGGAAATTCTCGTAATAGTCAGAGTCCCTTAGAATGTAGGCTGCATGGAGGTAGGGACTCACCTCTTTGGTTCACTGTTCCATTCCCATGTGCCTAAATAGTATACGACACATTGAAGGTGCTCATTAAATACTTGTTGAATAAAAGAATGGGTAAAAAACTTAAAAAACAGGATAAAAAATTGCACATGTAGTAATAGCTCAATACGTTTAAAGATCATTAAAAGTTGAAGGAAATATGCTGTTTGTTTTCCATTCAGGAAAAAAATGAGAAGCCAAACAAATTTTAAGTGTGAATCTATGCTCGTGGCATCTGTTAAGCAATGATGTGGCAAGGTAATTCCAATTTTGACTGCGGAAATCGAGGATTCATGAAAATGTTCACTCACACATTCTCCTAGATCAAAAACGTTAGAATATAATCAGTCAGGCAGGAGTGGGAAGGTTGGTCTTGGCAGGAAAATGCCAGAGACGGGATCTAAAGGGAGTTGTGGGACCCTATGTGTCTCTGAAAAACCGGCATTTACAATGTGCTCCCAGCAGAAATGCTTCCTGGAGATTGAATCTGACTCTTGACACTTCGTGGTCCATCTAGTTGATGTGGATGGCGCTCCGGCACCGTATGCTTACCCCACAGCAGAGGAGGCCTGTCGGGCACATAAGGTGCGCACGAATGCTTGATGACTGACTGGTTGATTGGAAAGAAGAAGATATGAGTCCGGAGGACAGACTGTCAGTTCCAGATGGTCCCCTGAGGAAGAACAGGAGGTGATCCAGGAATCTCTGCCCCAGAAAAACCACAGGCTGTCAATTACGTGCATCAAGCAGTGTTGAGAAGAGGCAAAGTGGAAGCAAAAAAGAACTAAGAAGTCATTCTTCTCGAATGCATGGCGTTTGCAGTATCTTCATTTCATCTTTACCAATTTGCAGGACCTTTCCAGGAATGCTTGGGTCCACACACAACCCCCGAGGGCCTACACATCTCATGTTTTAGATATGCTTGAAGTAAAAACAAATTGACTTTGTGATTCTATTTCGGTTTTCTCCCCAAGCACCATCCTTTCAATAATTTTTTCTTTTTTTTCTTTTTGAAAAAGTTTATTTGCTGCCAAAGAGAAAGTGTGGGTCTTTGTTATTAATGTTGTAGAAATACAAATATGTCCACCTCAGAAAGGAGTCTTCATTAACTCCCACAGCCCAGAAAATTAAGACACGCCTCATCAGGACCTGAGCTTGCTGTTGACTAAATTGCAAGGGACTAGTTGAGTAGCTGGGGTTCATAATGCTGATAGAGCGGTTTCCACATGAATGAAGGATAAACAGCGATTAATTTCAGCCAATAAATAATGGCTTGAGGCCCACATTGAAAGAGGAACAATTACTTTTCCATTTTTCCTGCCAAATGAGCTGATAAGAGAAAACAGGGGAGTTGGTCACGTAAATCAGTCTTAATTTTATCTTCCCCATTAAAAAGCAGCCATTAAGACCATCTTCGGCTCATTTCATCCTCCTCTTGTTTCACTTTTTCAATTTGCACAAAAGGGGGGAGTTTGCTCGTCATAAAATTTCACTTTGGCTAACCTATCATTTGCATCTGGGCCAATAAATAGCAATTAGCATAAACATTTAAATCAGGAACTGGAACAAATCCTTGTTCCCCCAGCAAGCTGTTAAATTACAGTATTTTACTATATATAAGAAGCACTAAACAAAAGATCTGTCGGGCACTATTATCCTCTTTCCAATAGGACATGGTTGAAGAGAAATAATAACTCCAAACACCCAAACTTCTCACTCAGATCCAGGATGTCTGTTTCACGTGGTCTTGACCTGTAGAATCAGTGTGGCTTGCCTACTAGTTAAGTTCTCACCCGAATGAGCAGGTCTTAACTCAGTTTTGCGAAGTGTGAAAATCACAGTAAAGACTTTCTTGGATAAATAAATACTTTGCATTATTATTAAAAGACGCATCAACAAGGAGTTGCTGTGAGCTCAAATTTGAATCCATTACACAAAGTGCAATGAAATACATATAATAGAGAGATGAGAACTGACTAATTTGGAATTAAGGTGCCCTCCTAAATTCAGAGGAACGAAGATTATTCTGTGATCAAAATCTTCATGTGAGAAGGTCAAGACCTAGCCTTTGGTTCTCACGGTGGTGCCTGGAGATGGCTGGTTGTAAGAGACGGGTTGTCTTACACAACGTTGTTCTCAAAGACAGAAATGCAGTCTCAAACTTGCCTTTATCTAAACCTACTTACATTTTTGGCCCATGCTCTCTCTTGACATATCAGAGGGCCAGGAAGAGGCTTTATAGAGAGATATAGAGAGGAAAAATACAAAGACAGGCCCTGGGTGACTGTCTCTAAACCAAGGATTAAGCCTGGCACCTTCATTTCTCTTTAAGCCCCTTTTATTGTCATCCGAAACTTAGTTCATTATTTATCTATGGCTCATTGAAAGTCAAGGTGAGTGCTTCTCTTGATTAGGCCCTAATTAATTTTGGCTGGAAACCCAGAGTGGAACAGAGTGGTTTTGACGTTTTTTTATGAAAGCTTTCATTGGGAAGATTTGGGTTTACCAATGAAACACTATTAACTGCTTCCAGTTTGCATATAGATGCAATATTTATTTGCAATTATTGCATAGGTTCCAGTGAGAAGACACTGAGAATTTGAATCAATTGTTCCTTATGGCTGTTTTGATCAATTATTCTCTTCTTTCTGCAAGGCATTTAAAAAGGAAAAATATTTTGCCTGACTTGTAAGGAAATTTGAACACAGTCAAGCTGGTGTCAACTAAACGCATAAGAACGATGCTTCCATCATCTCTGGTACTAGCCAACTGTTAATTGACATTGCTTCTATTTCCTGCAGGACATCAAACAATAGTGAGCTCTCAGCTTTGAGTTTAGAATTTGTCAGTTTAGTTATGTGAATGTGCATGTCCCTCCTTTAGGCTTTCCCTTTCTAGCTCCCACCAAACTATGCACTGCCCCTTAGCCCATCGTACCTGTATTTGGACCTAAAAACACAGGAGAGAAAAGGGAAGAGTCGCTTATGTTCTGCCCTGACATTCAAAGGAATGAGCAGAGTTAAAGGCACCAGGAATCCAAAGCCTCTTTCCTTCTATCTTTGTGGCCACCTTCCCAAAATAGATGATGAGAAATTTATTTAATCTATCCATTTTTCTTGAGGCCTGCTGTCTACCAGACCCTGGTAAAACCACTGCATGGAATGCCTGTGTCCTTCTCATCTCAAAATTTCGGTACAAAAATTTAACATAACAAGTTAGAAATATTTGCCAGGCAATGAATCGATAAACTTCAAAGCCCTAACGTTATTGGTTTGCAAAAGCAAAGAAACTGCTCTCACTCGACCTGTTGCCCAATGTGTTGGAATACAAAAATCAAAATAGCTAGATTATTGTTCATAAATACAGACAACATTAGAGCATACTTCGATTGGCCTATAACACTGGAGATGAAAAACATTTTGACACGTGTTCAACATTTTGTTAAACTGAAAGGAAAGCCAGGTTGAGCTAGTTTCCCAAGAAACCCAGGTCTGGTAAATAGACACCCTGTCAAAGCCTCAGAGAATGTGGCCAAAACAACGCCACTTGTTGCCACACCAGTTTCTCCTCTAAGGCACACAGCAAAACTACATTTCCCAGTTTCCTGTGCGGTTAGGCTGTGGTTGGCTAAGTTCTGGTTAATGAAATGTGGACACAAATTACATAAGTCACTTCCAGGCCTGGCCCTAAAAACATCTCATCTCAGTTCTCTTCTTTCCTCGGGAACCTTGGGGACACAAATTTCAGATGGAATAGCTAAGAGATGAACAAGGGCGGTATTAGACTGCAACATAAAGGAAAAGTCAACTTTTTGTGTGTTAAACCACCAAGATTTCAGGGTTTATCTGTTGTGGCAGCTGGTTCAATTACCCTGAATAATGCAAACTAGGAAGAAAACAAGTAAGGTGATTCCCAAACTCTCTCTCTGATTGGGAGAGCCAGAGATTAGGTTTGTGGAATGCCCAGAACTAGGGAACTGCTCTTTCTCATGCATCTTAGAGAATAACAAAAATCAAAGGCAAGCAAATTAAATAGTAAATTAGGGCAGAGTGAGGCAGAGATACAGCCATTAATCAATGGAAGCAGAAGGTGGTTCTTCTAAGGAAAAGAAATTAAATGAACAGCGAAGGAGTTTACCATAAGTTGTGTAGTGCCATGGACAGGCTGCCCAAGAAATGGGGTCCCGTGGGGATGGAGGACTTTCAGACAAAATTAAGGAAAGTGAATGTCAAAAAAAGTCAAAGTGCTTAAAGTAAGAGTAAGTTAACTTTGGAAATCATAGTGACTAATAACAACTTACTTTTGAATAAAGTAAGTGTAATTATAACCCCCTTATTAAAATAGACAGAATAGCAGGAGAAAATTAAACAAAGCTTTATAACATGTACACATGGGAGGCTCAGGCAAGTTGAGCAACTCGCCAAAATGGCTGAAGTCCCCACCTTAAATATCATCTTCAGCTAACGACAAAGGAGGATGTTGGGGGTGGAGGGGGAGTCATCTTGGGAGATTACCACACAAGTACAGTAAACAAGTGCAGATTTAAGTCTTTGCCTTTGGTATTGATTAACAGTTTCTAGAGATAAGGTCATCCCCCTCTTCTTCCTGGTACAGAGAGGGAGGGACCTTTACAGATGGAGATTTCCCTTACAAATGTAAATGTCTCTTAACAAAAGGGTAAGTAAATTCTACTTTTCAGTTGCTTTCCTGTCTGCAGTAACCAGAGCCAAATAATCATGCCAAAGAGATGTTTGTTGGGGTGGCCAATTCCAGGCCCCCACAGTATTAAATTTGTTGCCTGTACTGGTAATGATTATTTATTGTAATAACACATTAGCTCTGTTTATTTCCATGTTTATCACGATTCCTTTATGATATACCATTCCTATGCTTGAATTCATTTTTCATTTTGCTAGAGCTTATCTTTACGATTTTTTTCCCCTGGCAGGATACAAAAGTGGTATATTTTTGAGCCCTTCTTTCACTGAGAGCATCTTTATTTTGGTTCCTCACATGAGTGATAAGTTGGGTTGGTATTTAATACTCAGGTCACAATCTATCTCCCCTAAATGACTGCAAACCTTGCTCCATTGTTTTTTGGCATTTAATGTGGTAGAGGTAAAGTCTGAATGCTTAGAGCTATTTTATTTATTCTCAAAAGTCAACTTTTTCCTGGGGCTGGCCCTGTGGCCCAGTAGTTAAGTTCGCACGCTCCCCTGCAGGCAGCCCAGTGTTTCGTTGGTTCCAATCCTGGGCGTGGACATGGCACTGCTCATCCAACCATGCTGAGTCAGCGTCCCACATGCCACAACTAGAAGGACCCACAACGAAGAATATACAACCATGTACAGGGGGACTTTGGGGAGAAAAAGGAAAAAAATAAAATCTTTAAAAAAAAAAGTCAACTTTTTCCTATTACATGGGTCTCTCAATCAAATTTGTCTAGATTTTAGAAATCTATCAAAGTCTAGATTGATATTTGTTGGCCTCAGAAGTTTTTCTATTACAACTGTGATTAATCCTGTCCTTTTGTTCTGGTTTATCTCTCTGGAATACAGTTAATCAATTTAGCTAATTTTATAAATATTTATTGATTACCTAGTATGTGCCAAACACTGTGTTTGGAATTGATGGGTATGGTGGATACAGACACGAACAAGAAAGAATTGTTGCTTCCTTCATTGATTTTACAAGCTTGAAAACAAAATAATTCACAATGATTAAGGACAAGTACAGGATCCTAACTCCTAGGATGATGCATATTTATAATAGTATGAATATTCACTCTTTATTCTCTGTGCCTGTGATCTTCTTATTTTGTTTTATATCTTTGTCATTATGCTCTGCATTTTTCTTCCTCGTCGCTCTTAAATTTTTCTGAAATTTCATTTCTGCTCTTAACTGCCTTCGATAAAAACTTTAATTCTACTCATATTTCGTGTTTCATAGATGCTTCTCTTTTTCATACTTACTTCCCCTCTTATCACATCCTTCCCTTCAGTCTGTTTAAAATAAAGCTACTTGTTCCTTTACTACAGAGATGATGTCCTCAGAAATCTTTCTCTCCCAACTTTAAAAAAAAATAAGCTATAATTCATATATCCTCCAATTCACCGTTTTGATTGAAGTACGCAATTCAGTGGTTTTTAGTCTATTCTTAATGTTGTGCAGCCATCACCATCCCCTAAATTTAATTCCAGAATGTTTTTATTACCACAAAAAGAAACTTCATACTTGCTAGCAGTCACTCCCCATCCCACTCCACCCTTAGCTTCTGGGAACCACTAATCTGCTTTCTATCTTTATTGATTTGCCTAATTTAGACATTTCATATAAATGGAATCATACAATAAGTGGCCTCTTCTGTCTGGCTTCTTTCGCTTAGTGTAATGTTTTCAAGATTCATCCATGTTGTACTATGTGTGACAGACTGCATTCCTTTTTATTGCCAATTTGTATTCCATTATAAGGGTATACCATATTTTGTTTCTCCATTCGTCAGTTGAGGAACATGTGGGGTGTTTCCATTTTGCAGCCATATTGAATAATGCTGTTATCGACATTTGTATACAAGTTTTTCTGTGAACATCTATTTTCAATTCTCTTGGATGTATATGTAGAAGTGGAATTTCTGCATCATATGGGAAATGTATGTTAAAGTTTTTAAGAAACTGCCCGACTGTTTTCCACAGCTGCTGCACTATTTTACGTTACCATCAGCAATCTATGCAGGTTCCAATTTCTCCACTTCCTTGCCAGCACTTGTTAGTTTTCTTCTTTTCTTTTTCTTAAGTTACAGCCATCCTAGTGGGTGTGAAGTACTATCTCATTGTGGTTTTGATTTGCATTTCCCTGACGACTAACAATATGAGCATCTTTTCATGTGCCTATTGGCCATTTGTATATCTTCTTTGGAGAAATATAAACTCAAATTCTTTGTTCATTTTTTAAGTGGATTTACCTTTTTCTTTTATTTACCTTTTTGTTGTTAAGTTGTAAGAATCCTTTATATTTTCTTGATGCCAGAACTTTATCAGATATATGATTTACAAATATTTTCTCTCATTCTGTAGATTGTCTTTCCATTTTCTTGACATTGTCTTTTTATGCACAAACATTTTTAATTTTAATGAAGTCAAATTTATATACTTTTTCTTTGGTTGCTTGTGCTTTTGGGGTCATAGCTAGGAAATTGTTGCCTAATCCATGGTCACAAAGGTTTATGCTTACGGTTTCTTCTGAGTTTTATAATTTTAGCTCTTTCCTTTAGGTCTTTGATTCATTTTGAGTCAGTTTTTCCATTTCATATGAAGTTAGGGTTCAAGTTCATTCTTTTGCAAGTAGATATCCAGTTGTCCTATCACCGTTTATTGAAAAAACTGTTCTTTTCCCATTGAATGGTCTTGACACCCTGGGCAACAATCAGTTGACCATAGATGTATGGATTTGTTTCCGATCTCTCACTTCTTTTCCATTGATCGAAGTGTCTGTCCTTATGACAGTACCACACTCTCTTGATCACTGTAGCATTGTAGTACGTTTTAAAATAGGACAGTGTGATGCCTCCAACTTTGTTCTTCTTTTTCAAGATTGTTTTGGCTGTTCTGGGATCCTTGCATTACCACATGAATTTTAGGATCAGTCTGTCCATTTCTGCAATAAAGACAGGTAGAATTTTGATAAGCATTGCATTGAATCTGTAAATCAATTTGGGGAGTGCTATAGTCTCAACAATATTAAGTCTCCCAATCCATGACACAGGACATTGCTTTACTTACTTAGATCTTCTTTCATTTCTTTCAACAGTATTTTGTAGTTTTCAGCTTACAACTCTTACATTTCTTTGGTTAAACTTATTCCTATTTATTTTATCCTTTTTGCTTCTTTTATGAGTGGCCCCTGATCTTTTATTTTGGGACATTTCCAACTTATAGAAAAGTTAAAGAATACATAGTACAATAGAGTCCCATATACCCTACCCTTCACCTAGACTCACCATTTAACATTTTGACATATTTGCTTTCTCTTCTTTTCTCTCTTTCTCTCTCTCCCACTCTCTTTTCCCTCTTTGGAAAAACATTTCTAAATAACAAAAAAATGACTTACAAATGAACATTTTGAACAATACCTTTTATATCATTTGAGAACTGCTAATTTTTGAAAGAGTAACATTAAAAAAATGCTGCTCAGCCTTTCTTTGATGATACAGAGAATACTTCCCCTACCTGAATATTATCACTTTGAATGATGATTATAATTGTTTAAGAACGAAAGACAAGGATGGTTAATGACATCTCCAACTGCCAAACTGCAGATAAATATGTTTCTACTGTCACATTTTCCAGGAACGTGTTTCCTGGGGAGGAACAAACATCAACAAATAGATGAGAAGTCTTCTGTGGAACCTCGACTGGTATCTCTTAATTATGGCCCCAGTATTTTATGGGAGAACAAAGCACCAGTAAAGGCTCCTTCATAAAAAGAAGTCATGTGGTTTTATTTACTCATTTATTCATTCATTTAATAAACATTGTTTAATAGTCTGTTATTACCAGGTATGGTGCCAGGTTCTAGGGACACAAAGATGAAAACAGACCTGGTTCCTGCCCTGAAGGAAGTTATAGGCTGGTGTGGTGACGAACCTTGAGCAGACAAACAAATAAATATATGCAAGTCCATAATTCCTTAGCAATTATTTTGATGTCTATAAGGATATCAAAACAGAAACTATTTTGTTCTACTGAAAACATAAAGTATTTTCATAATTCCATTAGCAGTAAAACCTTATCTGTATAGACATGAAGCCAAATTTGTTTATTTATCTATTTATCCATCCATCCCACTTGGTGAGAATATTCATATCTTTCACTCTAGAAATATTAATGTGCTTGATTACAAGGTGCTATTCCAGATTCTTTAAAATAAGGTTTATGCACCATATCATCTCTCCAAAAGAAAAAAACAATCTAAATTCTGAAATACACCTGGTATCAATAGTTTCAGGTAAAAGGAATAGAAGGGGATGTCTGGAATAGAAGGCATTTAAGTGACAGGTATTATGAAGGAAACTAGCAAAGTGACAGGATGCAGGGATAGCAAATAGTGAGGGGTTTGTTTGTTAGGGAGACATTGAATTTATTTGGGAGCAAAGGCCTCTCAATTAGATGGTACAAGCTAATACTTGAAAAATAAGGAACCAGCCAAAGAAAGTTGGGAAGATGAGACAGTACCGGGAGAGTTACAGACAAAGGGAGCGCAAGCACAAATTCTCCGAGGAGGGACAGAAGGCCTTGTGTGGCTAGAAGTTGCAACTCTTGCTACTTTGGGAAAGTGGAGAAGGATTTCTTAATCCATCCACAAATGTAAGCCTACCTACCCTTTCTTCCCCAGCTCTTTGAACAAGGGTGTCCTAGCCATTGTTGAGAACGTGCAGGATGAAGGTTCACGCTCTTCCCCCTCCCACAGAAGGTGTGTTCTGGAATAAAAGACTTACCTGACTGATTGGAAACATCTTAGCAGACAATAAACATGGCACCCTGCTTAGAGTCTCCTGTCAGACAAAGGGTGTTATTTCTCTGCCCGAATAGTGTACGTCTCACTAAAGATAAGTCTTACAAAAACAATTTGATCAACAGCTGGAATATTCCATTAGACCAAATGTTGGCATCATACTTAGAGAACTTCTTTCACAATCCTCATTCTCAGACCCCCTCCACAAATAAAGACATTCTGTTGAGTTCAAACAGAACAATTTTGTATGTGCTTTGTATTGAATTCAGACAAATTGATCTGAATCCGAAATGAAATAAACAAACAAAATGAGTAATCTAACAAGTGTTAACCACTCTTGTTTTACAGAGAGGTGCTGAATACCACTTCATAGCACTGTGAAAGGCATCTCCTGGCCAGGCACAGTATTTACCCTGTTGAGAACAGGGCCAACACACATCAATTCCTGTTTGGAGAAAAACGAGAGTTCAGTAAAAGGTGTTTTTTGAAGCTCCTAATTAGAATGAAATCTTAGACCTCTTACGGTCAAGCCCCAGGAAATTGGCATGTCTCATCCTTGTAAAGTGTTTGCAATTCTGCCCAGATAACTAGAAAGAGTTAGGCAGTGTGATTTTGCTTGCTGAATTGCAGTGCAAATTATTTCCTCTTATGTTAAGGCTGCCTGTTTTATGAATAGAAATTTCCTCGTAATTATTAGAGGTTCATAAAAAACCTTATCGGACCATAAGAAGAAATTTCGCTGCCCACCATGTTTTGAACTCTCCCAGAAAATTTTAAAAAAAAAGACTACTAGACTGTTAACATTTCTGTATGCCTGTGGAAAAAAATAGTTTTTACACAAACTTCATTGAGTCTAAAGCAGCATTTACATGATGGCAAATACTGGATTAAGAAGAAATTTCTGTTATCCGAATGTTTAATCATATAACAGCTACATCAGCATAATGGAAAATAGCTGATAATTGGCCAGATGTTTGGCTTTTCATTTGATTGGTTGTTTGCAAATTATTTTCTACCCCAACACACCTGAGGGTCACAACACCCGCCCCCATCAGTTAGAGTAATTCTCAAGGAGAGAAGGGGTCTCTTCAGCCCCAAATGAGGGAGGAGGTTGGAAAAAGTCCCTCAGGTGACTCTGATACATGCCCCTAGGGGACCATCATGTGGCAAAGACTAAGCAGAAATGAGGCGTTTTATGAGTGGGCTGTTTCAGTGTCATCACACTAAAAATGACATCATCAATTATGGTATTTAAGTCCTCCATTTTCAAAGAGGAAAACTCTAGATGGATTTTAAGGCTAGGCTTACAAGAGCAAACAGAAAACTAGATAAGAATGACTGAGTGGAATTGATCAACTTTGATGACTGTGTGAGAATATTGAGACCAAACTGCTACGCTCACCTTCTTTCTACATAATCAATTTGGTGGGGGTAACGCTTATTTAAGCAGGAAATCATTTCAGTCTGTATTTTACTTATCTGTTAGTTCATTCAACATGCATTTTGCTGCATCTACTTTCTACATTCTACTGGGTTCGGCAATTCCATATTGTACAGTTCTGATAGTTGCCAGCTTCTTGCACATTAAAAACATCTTGAATTGCTTTCAAAAACCAGTCCAAAGGATGCATATCAGCCTTAGGAATGTAAAACTCAACCAAAGCCAGTTTTAAATTTGAGAAGTGAATTTCCCGTATGCTTTTTTTTGAAGCCATGCCTTAAGTAGTTTTGCAGTTCCGTGTTCTGTATATTTGGATAACTACATATTATATACATGTATCTACATGCCCATGGTATGCAGACACACGCAATTTAACTGTATTAAGCCAAAGATTAATGTCCAGAATTAGGTGACTAATATACCACACGAGCTTGGTCATTTAATTAATATCAAATGTTCAAACATAAAATAAAATCTAAGAACTCTTACCCTCACTTTAGCATATATTACCTAGACAATTAAGAAAGATGGAATCACAGAAGTATAATATGCTTCTTACCCTGTTTCTTTTACTTTGATTAATTGTTTTGTTCCTGACCATGCCTGGGTGGCTTTCCAATTTCTGAGGTCCCACTGTATATATATCCAAACGTGAAAGTCTTTAGTATTTTTATGATGCTCAAAACGACTGTCAGTTAGCTCCAGAAATGAGCTTGACATCCTCCAATTGCAAAATCTACCTGCAAGCTTTTGTGATAGGCCTAATTCTGTTATGTTCCCAATTATGAAGCAAGATATTTCCCCAAAATTATTCTTTAGAAAAGAAGGAATCACCTTATATTTAAAGCCTTAAGAGCTTTCTCATATTCAAGGGGTTTACTTTCAATTACTTCATTTTGAAATGTAACATATTGTTTAAGAAAAAAAATGAACAGCGCTAAATGACCTCAATTAATACTGCTGATGGAAATGGCTTAAGAAGAAAAAAAAGTCTAAGAAATATAACATAGGTTAGTAATTATTCTGCAAGTATAAGCTACAACTACACGTATTTTCTACCATATAATCAAGTCTTTCAAAGAACAATTTAAGACAACACTATGAATAGATGTGTTGTGAGGAACCCAATAGACACTTACAGAATGAGCAGAATACTAAAAGCTATCCTTAATACGAATGGCACGATGGCTTGGGGTCACATTTTGAGTAACACTGTCTTATATAGCCTTAAAGATGTTCTATCTCAAACAGCTTAGAAGAAAGTGCAAGAAAAGCCACCACAAAACTCTTCGATGACAAATGAGGCTCAGTGGTGACAAAGACACTGATGTCAAAGATGTCAGGAGACAGTTTGAATAAGACTGTGGTATGAAATACGAGCATAGACAAAGCATTTATTTTTTAAATTGGTATATTATATTATGTATATATAAATCTCTAAAGTAAATTATATATAATTATATACAACATATATAATAATTATATATGATTATAAGTAGACATTTGGCTATTCCAAAATTGTCTCAAAATTAGGCACGTTCGAGAATTAATTTAAAAATCTAAAAATGGGAATAAATGAATCTTGTCTTATATTTGAGCTCACATTATATGTGGGCATGTATGGTATTAGGTTTATACCTTTAAATTTCAGAGTTAAGTATGTTAACCTGTGCCCCACTCAACTAAGTTATTTGTTCCTTTAAACATCAATTATTATTTGTCACTTAATAATTATTTCATGTTAATTGTAATAGCAGGCTATCTCTGTTTTTTCTTACCTTTGCAGGTGTATTTTATCATTATAGTCAGAAGATAATGTGTTGGTCACTTGAAATTTTAATGTTTATAATATGAAATTTTCTCTGGAGTAAAGTGGCCAGATTTAGCAAGTAAAAGACAGGTTGGTTACATTTTAATCGCAGCTAAACAATGAATTATTTTTTCCGTATAACACGTATACTAACAATCAGTCATTTATCTGAAATTCAAATTTAACCGAGAGTCCTGTATTTTATCTGGCAACCTTTTCCTAGAGTGAATTGAGAATTTACTTTTATTATATTTAAAATGAGTGAGTGGGGGAAACTGTGAGTGGGCTGTTCAGTATGCTAATTTTAGGCGTAGATTTATTTTCTTGATTCCGAAACATTGAGAAATGGGAACAAGCCCAGCCTGTCCTACTGACTCAGTACGTACTATATCCAGTCCAAAAGAGCTCCCTTCTCTGTCTTCATGTTGTCTTCTCTCCCACAGCTGATATATGTTTTTTTCACTTTCACTCTCTAGAGCTATTTCAGATCCAAATTGCATGAAGGGTGCCATATCAACAAAGCAGCATTGTGCAGGATGCTAGAAAGAAATGTTTGGAGGCCGCACGTTATTCCAATGAGGGGAAATGCTCCGTCCATCAGGGAAACATTCCTCTAAGGTGTATTTCAGAGATATATTAAAAAAAAATCATAAAATTTGAAATTCTTCTTATCATCTTGCAGCCTTCAAAGAAGGTTTTTTAAAAAGGATAACGCGTAGGACCGGGTGTTATTTCTGCGTGACATTAGCGCCCATTACTGTTCCACATACATTATAAACATTACGCAAGGGTCTTCCTGAGCCCTGCAGTGCAAATTTTCATAAAGCGATTTATTCCTACCTTGTGGGCACTTAAACCTCCTTTGTGTATAGGAGCAAAGTGTGTTCCGGCCATAAATAGTAGAGAAAGCACTGTCAGGCTCTTTCCTCCCCGACACGTGCAGACCCTTGTGGATCAGACTCATTCTTCTCCTCTTTTGAACCATCAACCGGATGCTTGGGCACCATCCAAAAGTCACACCACTCTAGATAGTCTGTTATTGGTTAACTAGACAAAGCCCAACAGGTCCCGTGACCTATTTTTGCTTTTTGACAGTGTAAGTCAAAGTACTTAACTTCAATCACGATCTCATTTACAAACCACCCCCCCCCCCCCAAAATAAAAAGCATGACAGTGAACACTAATATGATGGTAATTTCATATTGTTTCTGCTTATGAATTTGTCTTTCCCTTATTAATCATCCAATAAAGTACTGACACTGCAGAATCCTGACGTGGCTCAACAAACCATGGACTAAGGACAGTAGCACCCTAAAGGAAGCGGCTACAGGCAAAGCGGAGAAGCGCAAAGCTCTTATTAACACCAGAGGCCCATTAGAGTGCTCCCTGTTCACCTTCAGTGGAGCAATAAATGAAGAGAGCTTCACCGAAGAAGACTCCTACTGTCTTTGTGCTGGTAATGCACAGCCAAGCGCTAGTCATGTTGTAACGCTTGTAAGAAACAGATGTTCCTTCCCTGACAAATCTCCTTTCTTGATTTATTATTCATTTGCTCAAATCACAATGGAAAGTCTTTGGCCCATTAATTAAATTCCAAGCAAAATAAAATTTGCAGCAGAACTCATTACTGGTAAATGACTTTGACACTTCATCAGATTTGAAGGTAAAAGAGGCGACTTTAGGAAGTTAAAGGTGGAGAGCCCGGGCCTTTTCTGCAACCACTGCAAGATGATAAAGATTGTGATGAAATTTTTATGTTAAGTACTGATCTTGGAAAGTCCAATTTTCTCCCCCCACCCCCGCCCAGACCACCCCCCAACCTGCCCCCACCATGATCTACTTTCTGGCTTCTTTTAAAGGAGGGTCTGAAGGAGACACTTGGATTTCAAATACATTTATGTATGTGGGTATCATGCCTTGTTCCAACGACAAAAGCATATATTTTTTTCAGTATGCTGAGCTTAGTGCATTATATAGTTGATGTATTACCTTTTGGATAAAGGTCCAAGGAAAATCTAATAACCATGAACTATGGGATGCTAGAGGAATTAAAACTGGAACCTGAGAACAGAGCAGAGGGAATTTTGATATCCTGATCCAAATATTGAAAATATTATCTACAGTGAAGCAAAATGTTAGAATTTCAAGCCATGCATGACTTACGCCGAATCACACGCAACTAAAAGGGGAAGAAGATAAATGCTTTCGGGAGAAAGGCTGAACTCACGGGTTTCTTCAGAAATAGAACACACATTGACAATGGAATTTCGAAAATGTGAAAAACCTAACCAGCTATACAAAAAAGTTGGCTTGCATGAGAAGTTGGATTCTATTTCTATTTATATAATGTTGATTTTGGTGTGAGTCTTACTAATGAAATCTATCTTGTCCCAATAAACCAAATAGACTTTTCCCATGCAATTGTGCATTATGAATTTTTTCTTCTGCAGTTATTTATGCACTAAAGGAATCAAACATTAAGGGCATTTATATGTTAGGAGATGTTACATCTTGAATCTAGGCCACTGGAAGAGGAAATACTTAACAAATGCCATATTAAAAATCGGACAAAAAAATATCATTTAACACTTGAATCCAAGTATCCATTTCTGAAATATGGAGTTTTGGTGAACATTCACCGTCTGATATTAAGTGGCTCTGCCTGTCCACTTTAAGCAAACTTGTTATTATAGGGCTTACAAGAAAACATAATAAGATGAATGAAAAATGGTGGCAACCTTTAAGCAAAATGTCAATTCATTATTTTCATTTCAAGGACCAGGTTATGATACCTACTTGCTTAAAATTAAGATGAAATGAGGTGGATATCAGATATAGGTAAGTTTTTAAGTGAACATCAAGGTCTCAGATTAACAGCGTTTAATAAATATGCCTTAGTAACATTCTCAAAAGGCAGTCACCTTTAACGAAAGATTTGTGATAATTCAGGATGAGTCAGTGCTGAACTTGCATACCAAGTCCAATGGTGTTTGTTACACGAATGAGATGCCACCAAGAGACAAGTGTAATGTAAACATAATTGGGAAAAACATCTATATTACCTAAAAATGTTGATAAGATGATACAGTTTATTTTCACCAAAAATTTGAGTAGATCCACAAAGTTTCCAATCGCAAAGAAAAACAAAAATATATTTTCCATATACTGGAAGGTAGCAGCTACATTTCTACTGAAACATTCTCCTCATTGATTCAGACTGCCCTTGTCTCAGCTGTTCCAATTAGGCCCTCTGTCTTCAGGCACGTGAACAGAATGGCTGTTGCTTGCTCTGAGAAACTTTCTGCTTTATTTGAGAAACAAGAGTACAAGAAACAAAGAAACTCACATGTGAAAATAACCCAGCGAAACACACAAAAGAGGCTCGTGCAAACCAAAGAGCCAAAGAAAGCCAAGAGAGTGTTATGAAAGCTAAGGAAGGAGGATGAAGTTTAATCTCTGGTCCTGTAAAAGACTGACTGCCTTCGTCATGGCCTAATGATGGATCCTTTTGGTCTAATGCTAGATAATATAGCATTTTATACAAAGGTGAAGAAAGTAATAAATTATGAATCTAAATCATTTTATAATTTAACAAACACACCAGTCTTTCTATCAAATAGGTAACTGTCAAAGCAGTCGTCTTACTTAACTACCCACTTGTTCTAATGACACTGTCACTGCTCAAAAAGTCTCACTCTGTATGAAATGCCTTGAATTCTTAGTGTCATTTTTTAGAGTCAGATATCTTTTTAGACCTGAGTGATATTATACCACTGACGATCAAATCATCCATCTCGTTTTACGCCTACATGGCATTTGGCTATTTCCAAAAAACAAGCCCATCTTCAAAAATATCACCAACTGCTATTAACCAGGACATTCTCAAGTTCTTGAGGTTATTTCAATAAAGGAGTTATAAAGTGTTGCCACATTAATGGAATTTATATGTATATTCCCAAGGCGATAACTTGTAAGGGGGCACCACTCATTTGGATGAATTAGTTCTAGCTTATTAGCTAAAATGTCATGTTATAGTCATACAGAAGCTCTAGAGAATAAAGAAAGTAGTATATAGGCATCTCTGTCCCCTTATTTTTGTCATACTAATCGACTGAAAGTGGAGGGATGAATGCAATAGCCACGAACCCCTTCAGCATCTACTCCTGCACCTTAAAGTAAAAAATTATAATCTCCAAAGCTTTAAAGGTGTGTACTTATCCTTTTTATACCCTAGATAAAAGTATTAAGAGGCTACACTGTTAGTTCTACTTACATGATATAGTAGATATTTGGTGCCTAAATTATTATGAAAAATAAAGTCTTGAAGCAACTGATACGAAAAGCACAGATATAAATAAAAAGATGACTATACAAAATGGAACGAAGCAATTGAAGAATACCAGGAGCTAGAAGTCAGTCAAAGAAATGGCAAGACCTTTCAAGGATAATTGATTGAACAAAAATGTACCTGAAAAAAAAAGGAAACAGAAGGAGAAGGCAGTGGAGGAGTTCATGGCAGTGGATTCTTTTTTCCACTAGGTTTGTAAAGGAGAGGGGGTAACAGATGCCAGACGTGGGAAAAAGGAGAGAAAGAATACATCCTGTTGTTCTACCACTAAATGAATAAACATCAACAATATCAAGGTTTGGGGGCCTAATCATAGTTTAGTGGTACCTTAGTGGCCTTTTTTGGCCGATTGATTCAGTTGCTTACAACAGCGGGCTTCGGGCCACAGTTAGAAGTTCAATTTTCTCATTCTGTCCCTTGACTCTAGACTACCTGTAACTCCATATGCCCTCCTTGGAAACAAGCACCCGTTTCAGAAGGAGGTTGCATGAGTCAGGTGTGTGGATCAGTACAAATCCATGCCCATTACATTAAAAGTAATTCCAAAGGGTAATTCAAAGATACTAAGCCCATTTGAGGGGCAGATAACTGTTATTCGAGCTTTTAGATTTTTTTTTCCTTTTTCTCCCCAAAGCCCCCCGGTACATAGTTGTATATTCTTCGTTGTGGGTCCTTCTAGTTGTGGTATGTGGGACGCCGCCTCAGCATGATTTGATGAGCAGTGCCATGTCCGCGCCCAGGATTGGAACCAATGAAACACTGGGCTGCCTGCAGTGGAGCGCGCGAACTTAACCACTTGGCCACGGGGCCAGCCCCTGTTATTTGAGCTTTTAAAAATCAGCAGATTCATCTATAACATGTCTGACAATAGACATTATGTATAAATAGCATGCTGTGGGATTTCAGGTACTTGTTTGGGGAAAAAAAACCCCAAAAGACAAATAAAGTCTACACAATACATGCTCCCTTATCATGCAAAATAAAATACTAAATTTAGGAAACATCACATATTGACCAAGTGGAATTCTAGTTAAATTATCAGAATGAATAAAAAAAGTTCTATGCAAATTCTTGGAAAATTCTGTTGGAATTGCTCAATTTCAACATCTAGAATAGAATTAAATTTGGAATTTATGTGTCTGCATTCAATATTCCGAAGACACACATTATAGTTGCCCAAGTTTTAGACTCATTGCTATATATTCTCTCAACAGCACGTGATAATAGTGAGTCGGATGGTCACTTTTGCTTATAGGAGCAGCCCAGCCCTGATGACTATTGGCTTATTCTAAACCATTTCATGCCATGATGCCAAGAGAATGAGTTCCACTGTGACACCAGTGAGTGGCAAGGTAGCAGAAGGCATCCAAGAAAACATAAACAAATGAAGTTCGAAGGGCCTGGAAGCTCGGTGCTGCAGGAGCATAGAGTAAAAGGATTGGAAACACAGCAGACTTGCCACTATATTCCTCCTAGTGACATCTCTTTCTCAGAGGCCCCGTGTATGCCAATGGTTCAAAATACGGAGAAAGGGTACATTTTGATCTTTACTCTCTGGGTTCCCAGCACTTCTTTTCCTCTTTCTCATTGCTACATGTCTTTCTCTAGATCTACACACATAATGTGCCAATATGCGCAGTAAAGGAAGAGCGCATTGGCCACCAGAATGTAATGGATGGAAGCCAGATTCACAGACTGACCAGGTTTTCAGTAATTAGCCCTCCAAACAGTTGGCTGTCACTGGGAGTTTTTTTTTTTTTTAAAGATTGGCACCTGGGCTAACAACTGTTGCCAATCTTCCTTTTTTTTTTCTGCTTTATCTCCCCAAACCCCCCCTGTACACAGCTGTATATCTTAGTTACACATCCTTCTAGTTGTGGGACATGGGACACCGCCTCAACGTGGCCTGACGAGCGGTGCCATGTCCGCACCCAGGATCCGAACCCTGGGCCGCCGCAGCGGAGCGTGCGAACTTAACCACTCGGCCACAGAGCCGGCCCCTCACTGGCAGTTTTAACAACAGCCGTTAGAAAATGAGCAATGCTCTTGGAATCAAAAGACCAAGACTTGAGTCCCAACACTGGTCCTTATTAGCTGTAAACCCCCGGGCAAGTAAGTCACTTTGATCTCTTTGAGGCTAGGTCTGCTCATCTATAAAGCATCAAATTTGTAATCCTAAATTCCTTCCAGATCTAACATTCTAGGATTCCATTCATTATTTTAAATTGATTTCGGTTCTTATCTCAGATTCTGAGGTATATACTTAGGAATAAGAACTTTCACAGCATAATTATAATAACTGTTCATTGAGTGCTTATTATGTATAAGCTCTGGGTAAGATGTTTTATGCATATATTTTTTACTCTTTCCAACAATCTTCAATCTCCCTTTGTAGATGAGAAAACTGACCCTCAAAGATATTAAGGAATTTTTCCAAAGCCACATAGCTGTTAAGAGACTGAGGTAGGATTGAAACCCAGTTTTCTTTAATCCCAATGTCTACACTTCTTCCATTATACTGCACTGCCTTCTCCAGGATCTCAAATAAGGCATCTCTTCTAAAAATCCACAGGGCTGTTTTTGCATGGATGGAAAAGTTGAAGGTGAAAACATATCCTGAGACACAAAAGTGAAAATTGAGCACAAGTGATTACACACACACATACACAGACATAACTCTGGAAGCCCTTTTAAGTTAGACTATCAGAAGATAGGATTTTCCCTCTCCAGAAGGGGATTTAAACATAAGCCAAATTAGCAAACATTATTAATTGTTCACTATTTGGTTCAATAAGCATTTCTTGAGCACCTACTAAGTGTTAGCCTCAATGAGGGGCACTGGGGATACATAGTCTCTGCCTTTGGGGAAGTCCTAACTATAGCAAGCCAACGCTGGACCACGGCACATTGTAGGGGTGCAGAACAGTGTGGACGAAGAGTTTCTAAACCAACCTGGATATTAGGAAAGACTCTTAACAAGGTATAATGCAAAAACTGAATCTTGAAGAATCGGTACATGTTATACAGAGGATGTAACCGTGGGGTAGGGGTGGGGGGGACAACAGAAGGATGAGAGGAGGTTTCTTGGGCTGAGGAAATCATGTGTTCAAGATTGCAGGAAAGTCTATGGAAGGGACTCTGCTTGAATCATAGGTTGCATGTAGGAGCATGGCTGAAGATGAGGCTGGAGAGGAGGGAATGGATCAGATCATGAAAGTCTATAGAGTCTTAATAAAGAGATTTGACTTCATCCTAAACGCAACTAGAGCTATGAAAGAATTTTAAGATGGAAAGTAATACACTGAGATTTTTGTGTAGAAAGTTGGCCATGGCAGTAATGTGAAGGACCTGCTAAAATAAAGCAAAATACTAGGCCAAGTGAAATAATGATCAAGGGGACCTATCAAAACCCTCAAGGAAGATATGCAGAGTTGACCATACAGAACACAGAGGATGACGGGTGCCTTAAGAAAGGTCTTGACAAAGTGCTGTAGGAGTGTGACCTATGCAGTCAGATGTGACCCAACACGTAGAAGGGCCTTGAGTTTGGTTCAATGTCCTGCTGTTGACATCTTGTGTTTTGTAGCCAAAGTCTGATGGGACAATGGAGCATGAGTGTGAGTAGAGGAGATACACACAATATGTGTGTCTGCTATTCCTTGACATCCCATTTGGATACAGTGTTTGCAATGCCCCAGGAGCCCTGAATTTCAGTAGACTCATGGTGTGTAGGATTTCAGCAAGATGCAAGGCAGGTACAAGATAAGCATGTTATGTCTAGGATTCATTAAGAAGGGGTATTGACAGCCATTAGAGGCTACATTCACTTGAACCAGAAATGCTTCAAACACAGAAAGAAGACAATGCCATTCTGAGAAATGGAAGTAACTAGGGAGCTCTATCATATCCTTACATGAGTTACGTCCTTATACCTACTTAAGCTGAAAATGACACAAAAGAAAAGAGAAAGAGACTGCAACCCATAGTTCCTTTTCTTCTCAATTCATTCCTTCCTTTCTTATCATCTGTAAGTCAGAGATAGAGAGTGTTAATAGAACACGTGCATATCAAGAAGTGAAATAAATACAGTTGAGTTCGTTTTGTACAGCATAGCCACGGTTCTGGTAAGAACAAAAGACTCACATATTCAAGCTATAAAGTATGAAATGTGTACTTTTGCTGATTCTGCATATGGTTAAATGTTCTCATATTTGAACTTAAAATTGGCATTGCACGATATAAGGATGAATGGTAAAACTGATGTTAATAATTTAAAATTTGAATTTTTCTTGGCTTAGAGTGTTCAATAACAAACAAATAACATCAGGACAAGTCAAGAGACCATGGAAGAAAGGGAAAAGTTTTATATTTTAATACATTTAATATCACTTTTTTCCTGCTTTTTGAACAAGGGGCCCTGCATTTTCATTTTGCACTGGGCTATGGAAATTACGTAGCTGACTCTGGGTGTGCTGAGAGACTGATAGGAATAGTGCAAAACACATGTGAATATTTCCAAGTAGGGTCAGAGTAACTGGGGGTATTGAAAGTGTGGTCCGTGGACCGGAACTGGGCTCTGAAGTGTTCGTTCCATGATGAGATATTAAGATACAGCAATTGAGCGTTTTTAGAAAGATGATAGCAAGTTGACAATAATTTTGTTTGTTGAATCTAGTAATAAGAATATCTAAGGTTGTATTTGTATGCATTTGAGTTTTTAAATTCATTTTCTAGCCATCCATTTTTATTCTTTTTTACAAAAGTATCAAGTCGTAACAGTTTAGAAATTAAAACAAACTAACAAAAACCTGCTCTTTCCCCACAGAAAGTTTGAGAAGCCCTGTTGAAAAGACTCTTCCTTCACTGCAGCTTGTATACGTTTTGTCTATGAACTGCTCTTGCTTTTACACATCTTGTCTTTGCAGAGATGTGATCGTTTCTGGGACAGATGTTTAATTCTTTTCAGAAAGGGTGACAAGGGGTTAATATAACTGCACAGCTACTTCTGGAAGGCACGGTTCCATCGTAATCAAGAATGCCTATAGTTGATCACAACTTCCTCTCCTGCTCCTTTTCCCCACTCAATTTGTCCTCTCCCCCTGTATCTGGCTCTATAGCACCTCCATCCTTTCTTGTCTTTGCAGTCTGCCCATCCACCTTCATCTGCTCCCATTCATGTGTAGGAAGTCCTCACATAGAGCTTTGATGGCCCCCCTCCTTCATCCTCTATCTGGATTTGCCAAGTTTGCTTGTTTACAAACCTGGGTACCTGTTAACAATCACTGAGGGACCCTTTTTAAAAAAATTCCTGGACCTCACCCCTAGTTTTTCCATATTATTTCTCCAAGATAGCTCTCAGAATACAGCATTTTTTTGAAAGCCCCTCTTGAGATTCCAGTGGCCAGTCTGACCCCAACTCTTGGAAAATTCAATATCTATTTCCTCTGCTTCCGCCTTTGGGCTGCAGAACAAGGTGGAAGAATTCCACAGTGGACCAATTAATTCCATTCCTGATGGAGTCATATGACTCACTTGTGTCAGCTGGGTTACTGGCCATCCCCTTTGTTTGTAGTCAATGGGTGGCTATCAGAAGAAAGTCTGCAGATTGCAGAGGTTAAGGGTGTAGATTCTGGAACTTGACTACCATGTGATGTTGACTCTGCTGCTTATTGGTTGTGTATCCTTGTCCTTGGGAGAGTTTCTTAGCGTCCGTGTCCCATCTGTAAAATGGAGGTGATGATAACACTTAGGATTGTGAAAAAGATTAAATAAGCTAATATTGGTAAGGCATTTTTATAGCAGTGCCTGGTACATGGTAAGCACCACAGTGGTGCCCCCTTATCCACTGTTTCCCTATTAGTGGTTTCAGTTACTGGTGGTCAGCCCTGGTCCCAAAGCAGATGATGCTCCTTCTGACTTACCATCTGAAGATCAATAGTAGCCTAATGCTACATCACAATGCCTACGTCATTCACCTCACTTCATCTCATCACAGAGGCATTTTATCATCTCACACCATCACAAGAAGAAGAAGTGTGAGTACAGTATAATAACGTATTTTGAGAGAGAGAAAGAGAGAGACCACATTCACATAACCTTATTGCAGTATATTGTTATAGTTGTTCTCTTTTATTATTAGCTGTTGTTAATCTCTTACTGTGCCTGATTTATAAATTAAACTTTACCACAGGTATGCACATATAGAAAAACCACAACATATATAGAGTTTGCTACTATCCGCAATTTCAGGCATCCACTGGGGGTCTTGGAACATATCCCCACGGAAAGGGGGGACTACTGCATATAAATGCTTGTTAAAATAATAATCAATCAGATTTCCTACAGGACCTACTCCAGGACACTTTGCAATCCCTATTGTCAGTTTCCTTCCTCTCTTCATTTAACTTAATCTCATGTTTTATTGGTAACATTTGACACGGGCTGCTTTTTTTTTCCCCTCCCTCTCATTCAGATATTTCTCTTAATTTCACCCATTCTTCTCCTTCCTGTCCATCCCGAAGAAAGACATAGCCTTGGTTCCTGTTTTAGTTAGCTACCGTCACCCATGCCTTCGCCTCTATCCCCCACTGCCCCCTGGAACCCTCGGCTGCAGCCTTGTCTCTCTCCCTCTTCATTCTGATTGGATCATTACTCTCAGCGTAAAAGCATGCTCAGCTCTCTTCTCTCCCAAACCTGCTCCTCAGGTTGCCATTTCTCTTTCCTTTCTCCACCAAGCTTCTTTTTGTATTCTTGCTGAAAGTTTTTCCTGAACAACTTTTCTAAACTCAATAACCTTTTAAAGATCCGTTTGTCTTCATAAGTTTACCGCTTCTGCTCAAGAAGCCTCTTAATTCCATGGTTTTATTTCCCTCCGTTATTATGCTTCATTTTTTGCAGTGTTTAACACATGGACTGCCTCCTCTTACTTAAAAGTCTCTCCTCTGTTGACTTTGATGATGCTCCACACCCTTACTTCTCGACTACCTTTCTATTACTTCTCTAATTTGCCAATGCGGTATTCTCCTTGGGCCACCCTCCAATGTAAGTGTTCCCTAAAGATCTGAGTTGGGCTCTGACCTCTGATCTCTTCCCTTTATTCTCTCTCCCTTGATAACCTTACTCAATTTTTTGATTTCTCTATGTAGATGAAATGAAGTTCTCTCGCTCCATCCTAGTCTCTATTTTCAACTACCAAGTGGGCATCACTATCTCGTTATCACAAAGACTCACTATGGATAAAAGTCGAATAAACACTTTCCCTCTCTGAGCCTCCTGAGTTTCCTAATTTTATTAAGTGCATCACCTTCCTGCTAGTGAAACAGACTTGAAACTCCAGGGCTAGCTAGCGTGACTTCCCCTTCCCCAGTGTTCTCCCCTTCCAGCCCAGAATGTAAGTCCATCAGTTCTGTCTCCACAAATGTCTTTAACATCCACCTTCTTATTTCCATTTCCACTGCCAAAACCCTATTGTGGGGCTTCATCACGTCTCAGCAGAGCTGCTTCAGTGTCCTTGACTCTGGCCCTGGTCTTCCCATCTTGAATTCATCTTAGTGCTACCACAAAACTCTGAGAAATTCACATTCCAAAAGCTTCAAAGCTCTCTATTACCTAGAAAGTAAAGAATTCATTCCTTAGCCCCGTATTTGAAGTCTCCCATGCTCTAGTCTCAGTCTACTCTCTAACACCCCAAGCTGGAGTCAAATCCACTTCCTCAATATTTCCTGTCCATGCACTGAAGGATCCTACCTCTGTGTTTTCATCCCTCTGATCTCTCCCAAAACTCAGTTTACTCAATTAGCTCAAATCCTACCTGTTTTTTAGTGTAGATGCCTTGAATGGAATTTAGAAACAAGGCCAGAGGCTTGTCCTCCATAAATCAGGCAACTGTAGATGGAAAGGTAGACCTCTTTACTTTAGATCTCCTTGATGACAAGAGCACAGTGGTCTGGAGGACCACTCATTAATCCAGCCTGGATTAATGATTTGGTCCGTGCCCTAAAGAAGGTCAAGAAATTGTAACGGTGAATAAAGACTGTAGATGCCGAGAATTTATCTACAACAGAAACCTTCTAACTAGCCTAAAGTAACAGTAGTAGTGTGTGGTAGCTGAAATATCTGTAGACACTTTCATGCACACACAAACACACAAACATAAAACATTCATCGTAATTGCTAACACTGTGATTTAGTAATTTAAAATAACATAAAAACATATAAGAATATTTGGACTTTATGTCAAATGGGTAGTATTGAATTATTGGGATGGACAACATTATAGAAATAATGTTTCTTTGTCCTTGCTTTGTCCTTGCTTTCCTGGCACGTCATGTTTTCTTTTTGAGCCTCATTTTCTTTATAGAGGGATAGCCAAACAGCTCAAGAGGAAATTCTACCCAAAAATATAACCCTCCCCATCTCCCGTCCTCTGCAACTTCACTTTTTACCATAAGTGCTAACTACTAAAAATTTATTTCCAATAATGTTTCTTTTGAAGGAATAAATATGTATGCTGAAGGTACAATGCCTTTATATTCCAGTTGATATCTGAGCTGTGTCTCTTTCAAAAGATTTAGTTTTACTTTCCTAAAAACTTCTAGCTTTGCCAGTTGAATGACATCTAAATATTCCAGTAGTTGAATATATGGAACAATAGGACTAGAAATGAAAAAGGAAAAAAATGAAGACAAGCGCAAAGGAAAAAGAGTAAAAGGAAAGGGGAAATTGTGGAAATTGAACAGCTTCAATCACGTATCAAGCTGATACTCTGGGAAGAAACGCTATGAACTGAGGTTTCTCTTGTGTCGGTTTGTCGCCCACGTTCCAGCTAGGCCATCCTCTCTCTGTATTGTTTAGGCCCAGACATTGCAAGGCCACAAAACATGTTCTCCTGAGTAGACAATGAGTTCTTAAAGTCTCTTTGCTGTAGGTAAAATTTATATCTTTCAAAACACCAAATTATATCTAGTAGTTAGAATCATAGAGCCTTCGGGTTAAATTGTTTCTTATGAATGGTTCATGATACAAGAATGTGACTTATGCTAAAGTAAGAAACAAAGAGGCAAAGACAGGGATCATTTGGGAATACAAAAGTTGACTTCAGGTGTGACCTTGAAATAGTCACTAAGCCCCTATGCCCAAGTTTTTACAACATGCAATAGTAACTTGTATTTCTATGAAAACTCGTTGAGCAGTTCTCAAAGCCAGCAGGTGACAAGGTATTTTCCCAGCAGCCAAAATAGCCTGTATAACAGATGATGGCTTTATTTTTTCATGCACAGAAAGATAGACACAAATATTAGAGATCAGTCAATGATTAAAAACAGTTTTCTCCTGCATAAAATAAAGATGCAAGTAGCCAGAAGACACGAAAGCTAAATGTAATAATTCTATCAAGGTTTAAATACGCAGAAGCTTCCAGCGCAAATCTATTGGAGCAGCATCAGAAACACATTCACCATGGGCAGCAAACAGCCTCTTTACATTTAATTAGGCAAAGAAACTCCAGCTGAATGGGTTAAAAATTGCCACTATTTCACAGTAAGTGATTTTCTTAACCCCCAAGGGTTCAAATTACTTTGGCAGGAAAAGCAATTATGCAATTAATAGGGGAAAAATCTCCAGAGCTGTGTAATTTGCAAAGAGGAAAAGGTTCTGCTGTGGCCTGCAGGGGACAGCTGAGCTCTGAGGCATTTTTCTCTTTCTTTCTTTCTTTTCAAATTTTGACCACACCCGAAATAAAAACCAAGGATATTTTAAGGAGTAGGAAGACCAGCTCAGATAATGCCCCTGCCAGTATATTCATTACAGACTCATCAGAGTGGATGCCTGCAATCGGAAGATTAAATACCCATTTACCAGGATCAGAAGAGAGTTTGGTTTTATAATGTATTGTCGTCTATTCCCTGGGAGCCTGCTTTGTTTGATAAAATGCTGAGTGTGGTGTAAAAATATCCCTCTCTCTGTAATTTGCACTCCTCCCCACTTAAAGCTATTCTTGCTGCAAACGAGAATTGAAAGCTGCTAAAATTAAGTGGTGTCAGTTTTCAATGACACTTTAATGATAGAGCGCTGGGCAAATGAGATGAGAATGAATTCCAGCATCTCCGCTAAAGATAGCAACCAGCCCCAAACACTGTGATGCTCCAATGGGGCCACACTTCACCTGCTTTCTTCATATTTAGTAGAACCGAAATGGGGAAACTATAATTTAAATAGCCATAAAGAGAAAGGTGAAAATATCTGGTGGACATTGGTTCAAAGCAATTGAGAGTTTGGGGTTGTAAGTCTAAGCTACTATCTCTGGCTGAGCACCCTACTTCTGTACCAAGACACTCTCAAGGGTATAGGACATTTTATTTCCAGGGAGTAAATGTCCCATTGACCAAGAAAGTCTTTTCTTAAATTGTGACCAAAAGGATTTGCGGCTCTGATCCATTTTATAGAAGGTACTAGAAATACTCATTCAAATTATTGGCTTGGCATTCTTTGAACTGTCATGTTCTGACAGATTTGATTGTCTGAAGCATTTGGCACCAACATAGCATCATTCATGGAGATGGCACACTTCTCACTATGGCTGGACAAGGAGCTCTGGGGCAATAGCAGAAACACTCCTGAGGCCCCTTGTGCATCAGACACCACCACACAGAGGCCCACTGAATAAAACAATGACCTAACTGAATTGTCCTCCCAACCCAGGTTCAGGTGGTCAGTATCATATTTACAGTCATGGGAACTTACCTTCAAGGCAAATTCACCAACATTTTCTTTCACAAGCCTAGAACTCAATTCAATAATCAATTTCCATATCCGAGATTACAAAAGTCACCCTAGGAAACTTAAAAAAAATACATATGGAAAAATGGGCTTTAAGGTACTTACAATCTACTTAAGGGGACAATTAGACAATCACGAAAAAATCTAGATGACTATTTATTTCAAAGTAATACATAGATACGTCTATACCGACAAGGCACAGACTCTCAAGATGGATAAATATGAGAGGAAAAGACCACTTAGTGACTGTCTAAGGTGCACGTTGCATGAATACCTTAAATGGGCATCTATTGGAATGTGATCTGAGTAACATCAAGAAGTCGCCATGTCCCCGAGGCCCTCATGGGTGTATTGCAAAAGCTGAATGAGATAACATATGGGAAAGCAACTAGCACGACAATAAATGTTAGTCTGTTCTGGTGTTGTTCCTGCATAGGGGTGAGACATAATGAACACGAGGCTTCAGGAACAGTGCTCTGTGCAAGAGGAAGCAGAGGAGGGGAGCACTGTGGCTGGTGCAGCCATGAGCCACAGGGTGACTAGCACGCCTCACCACTGAGAATATAGACCATATGTCACTCGATTTCAAAAAAGCTGCCATCTGCCACTGTAGCAGTGTGATGGACCTCTGCCGCCTGTACGAGGCTAGCCAGGGACCTTCTGGACAATGCATCCTACTGTAAAATGTAGTCACACGTGTTTCTTGAAATTAGTGTGGTTATAGAAACAGGCAGATGTGACACATAGGAAACAGCAAAATAGCAAGGCCACCGATTGTTCTTTTATGCTAGGGCTCCATTAACAATCTTCTAGAAAACACTGGAATTCCTTACGGCAGGGCGCCATGAGTGTTTGTGAAAAATGCTTCCAAGTTTTAAAATGAATAGCTATTTTTGCAGTTATAATGGAAGATATTGAAACAATTTTTTTCTACATCTCGTGGGAGCATTCGTGGTCTGACAGCACAGCAAGCTTAGCTGCCATCATGCTAGTCTCCTCTGAGCTCTCATTTTTTCATATCCATCTATCAGCTTGGCAACGATCAGAGAGCTTCAACACAGTGTGACTTTATGGTAGCTGAAGGTGCCAGAGATATGCTTGACATAAGCCAAAGAGCCGAAGATCTTTTGCTTTAAACAATAAATATTGGTAAACAAAGTGGTTACGAGTTCTTTTTTTTTCTTTTTTGAGGAAGATTAACCCTGAGCTAACTACTGCCAGTCCTCCTCTTTTTTTGCTGAGGAAGCCTGGCCCTGAGCTAACATCGTGCCCATCTTCCTCTACTTTATGTGTAGGACGCCTACCACAGCATGGTGTGCCAAGCAGTGCCATGTCCACACCCGGGATCCGAACCGGCGAACCCCGGGGGCCACCCAGAAGCGGAGCATGAGCACTTAACTGCTGCACCACCCGGCAGGCCCTGGTTACAAGTTCTTAACTTCAGAAAGTAAGGGCCACTCAAGTGAATTGCCTTGTTTTGCTCTTGTAGAATTCTCTATAGTTTGGGTTTATTTGAACTCACGGCAATTTCTTACCAACTTCATTGAGGTATAATTTATGCATTATAAACTGTGTCTTAAAGTACACTTTACGTGTGCAGTTCAGTTAAAGTACACATTTAAAGCGTACAATTCAATAGGTTTTGACATTGGTAGATACTCCTGAAACCAACATCACAATAAAAGAATATCTCCTTCATCCCCAAAATATTTCCCATGGTCCTTTAGAGCCCATCCCCCCTCCCATCCCCAGCTCTGGGCTGTGGGTCGCTATATATTAGTGTCACTATCTATTAGTTGGCCGTTTGGAAGGCTATCAGATAAATGGAATCATACAGCATAGACTATTGTGTCTTGTGCCCTTCACTCAACATAGTGATTTTGAAATGGGTCTATGTTGTTGCATCTATAAGTAGTTTGTTCCTTTTGATTTCTGAATAGCAGTTTATTGGGTAGATAACCACATGTTGTTTCTCTATTCACCTCTTGGTGGATGTGTGCATTTCCTAGGGTTGCCTTAAAAAATTGCCACAATCTGGGTGGCTTAAAAGAACAGAAATTCACTCTCTCACAGTTCTAGAGTCTAGAAGTTTAAAATCGTGTTGTTGACATGACTTCTTCTCTCCAGGGAAGAATCTCTTCCATGCCTTTCTCCTAGCTTCTGGCTGTGGCCAGCAGTCCTTGGCATTGTAGACTCACTCCAATTTCTGCCTCTGATCTTCACAAGTTGTTCTTCCCTGTGTGTCTGTGTCTCTATGTCCAAATGTCCCTCTTTTTATAAGGACATCAATCATATTGGGTTTAGGGCCCACCCTAATGCAGGACAACCTCCTATTAATTTGACTACATCTGCAAAGACCCTATTTCCAGTTATGATCACATTCACAGGTGCATGTTGACATGAATTTGCTGTGGGGTTGCAGGGCATACTATTCAACCCAATACAGTGAGCATTTGGGTGTTCACAGTTTTGACTATTGTTTATAAATCTCATATATGCGTTGATGTATAAGTCTTTATGTGGAAGTATGTTTTCATTTGTCTTTGGTAAATACCTAGGCATGGGATGTCTGGTTTGCATGGCAGATGTGTATTTAACCCTTTAAGAACTGTCAACAGTTTGATAAAGCAGTTGTACCATTTTATTTTCCCACAAGCAATGTATTGAGAATTTAGTTCCACATCTTTGCCAACACTTGATATGGTCAGGTTTATTATTTGAAGAATTCTTTATGTAGGGTGATACAAATCCTTTGTCAGACATATGTATTGAGAAAGGTTTCTTCCAGTCTTTAACTTGCCCTTTATTTTCTAAGTGGGGATTTTCTAAGAGCAAAAGTTTACAGTTTTGATAAAGTCCAATTTATCAATTTTTTAAATGGTTTGTGCTTATGTCCTAAGAAATTTACTTACCCCAAGCTCTCAAAGATTTTCTCACTTGTTTTCTCCCAGAAGTTTTGTAGTTTTAGCTTTTATATTTAACTTCCAACTCCTGTTATTTTTGGAAAGTTTCATAGAGGTTCTTTTTAAAAAATATATATTTTTAAAAAATATGTATTTCTGCTTAGCCTCAAAACTTGTAAAACCATTCCATAATATATTCATTCATTTTTTGTGTTATTGTCTTTTATATTATAGAAATAATACATGCTCACTGTAAACATTGTTGAAACTAGAACAATAGTATAAGGAAAATTAAAATTAAAATACCTACAGTTCCACAGCTTAGACATGTTAACTTTTGATATTTTGGTATGTATCTTCTCATATTCTTTTTAAGAACATTCTTCCCCCTGCACCTCTATCCAAATTAGGATTGCCTTTCTTTCTTAAAATTATATGAGAAGAGGCCTGGCTTGGTAGCATAGTGGTTAAGTTCACACGCTCCACTTCGGTGGCCTGGGGTTTGTGGATTCAGATCCCGGGCGCAGACCTACATACCGATCATTAAGCCATGCTGCAGCAGCATCACACATACAAAAGAGAGGAAGATTGGCACAGATGTTAGCTCAGGGCCAGTCTTCCTCAGCACACACACACACACACACAAATATATATATATATATGATAAGAAAATTTCCCATGTCACTATTAACTCTTTGAAAACATTATTTTTCCATAGCTGAGTACTCTTCTAATATATAGGTATATGAAAACATCTTTAATCTTTGGGGAAATTTTCATTTGTTTCTAATATTTTGTTAGGCTAAAAAGCAGTATGGAAAACATTTATGTAAATCTATCCTTTGATCATGTCTCCAATAATTTTCTTAGGAAAAATTCCTAGAGGTAGAATTAGAGGTAGGGATAAAATTGTCAAAGGATGTGCCCCATTTTAAGATTCTTCGAACATTTTGCTAAATTTATTCTCACAGGAATGTGCAGGAATTTCCATCTCGTGCTATCACAAACATTGGTATTATCATTTAAAAATAAGTTCAGTTATTTGACAAAATATGTATATCACAATGTTCCTTACTTTTTAATTTCTACACAATACCAGTGAGATTAATTTTTATTTCATTAATTGACATATTGCATTTCTAATTTGAATTATCTCTTCACACATCTGCATATTTTCTATTAGGGTTTTACCTTTTTTATTAGTTTATAAAAGCTTTGATTTGGAAAGATACAGTAATTACGGTTCTTCGGTAAGTGCACAAAATTGACAGAAAAAATCAAGGAAATGAAACAGATTCTAGTGTTAAGTTGAAACTTACACTTTGAAAAAGGAAACATCACAAAATAGCATGAAAGAGACTCGCTATTCAACAGATAGTATTGGGAGATTTGAGCGTAACTTGGGGGTAAAAATCATGTTATAGCTTCACCCCATGCCATACACCAAAATACGTTTTGTTTGTATTAAAAAGGTTTTGTTTTCAAGGAAATCACTAAAATCTAGAAGAAAATATAAGTAAGTTCTTAACTGATCTAAGAATGGAAAGGACTATCTAGGCATAAAAACAGAGATAGGAATTATAAAGGAAACTGAATTAAAAGTAAAATACAATTGCCAAAATTTGCATCAAATCTGACATAAGAAGAGGAATGTCTGCAGTGGGTTTAAGAAGGCCATGAACATTTTGAAACTTCTGCTATGGAGAGGTGAGGTCTATGTCTCCTGCCCTGGAGTCTGGGTGGCCTCTGAGATGGCTGCCACCACTAGAATATGGATGGGAGAAATGACACTGGGCCATTTTCAGAGTGAAGACCTTAAGAGACTGGCAGCTGCTACTTTCTCTCTCTGGGAACATTCTCTACAGGAGCCCCAAAGCCACCGTGCAAGAAGTCTATCTACCCTGAGGTCATCTTGCTAGAGAGACCACGAGCAAGCATCTCAGATGATAGCTTCAGCTGAGCTCAGACTTCCAACCATCTTCACCAAGGGGTCAGACACGGGAGCAAGTCATCCTGGACCCTTCAAAGCAGAACCATCAGCTGAACACCACTGAATGACATCAGTCAATGCTCCATGGAGCCAAAGAATCACCCACTTGAGCTCCTCTCAAATTCCTGACCCATAAAATCACAAAACACTGTAAAATTGTTGTTTTTCAAGCCACTAAGTTTTAGGACCAGTTTACTAATTAGCAAGAGGTAACTGAGATAAAATGATTAATTAATCCATTGAGCTTTGCAACACGTAATACTATCTGACATCCTGGGCTCTGGTCATTTAAAAACCATTTTTTTAAAAATTAAAACTATATTTAAAAATTAATAGCTGCGTTTTAGTTTATAAATTTCCTTACATTTGGTTTGTTTAAAGAAGGTAACTTCGAAACTGAAATAAAATATTTCTTGAGATAAGTCAAGCCTTAGAGACCGGCATGGTGCGTGGTGTTGAATCTGGATGAGGACTGAGCCTGGACTCAGAAGTTTCGGTCTCCAGCCTTCCCACGTCCAAGCTGTGTAGCCCGAGAAATGCTTCTAACCTCCTCTGGATTCTCACAATGCACGTGAAAAATATGAGCTTTACTTTTCTGATATACTGACTTTTCCAATTAGTTCTGATGGTTTTTTTAGTTGATTCTCTTGGATTTTTCTAGTACCTACTTTCACTATCATCTCCAGTGAATTTCTCTCTGTGTAGCCAGCAATCTCTTAAAAAGACAAATCTGATCATAACAATCCCCGTCTTGAACCGTTGAATAGCTTCTCATGTCCCCGATAAAGTTCCATCCATGACCTTGAAGGCCCCACGTCATCTGACCCATGCTCTTTCTCTCCTTCTGGACTCCAGTCACATGAACCTTTTTTCAGAAGTGCCCTATGCTCTATCCCATCTTAGAGTATTTGCATATGCTGTTTCTTCTCTCTGGAAACTTCTTTTCTCCACTCATGACCTAGTTAACTCATAATCATTTTTAAGTCTCCAACTAAACTTTATTTCCTCAGGTGGGACTTTTCCAAACCCCAAACCAAGGGTTCAGCTAACCTGAAATGTTCTTTTCGGGAACCTGCTTAACATCCCTCCCCAGCATCCAGCCCAATCCATTGTTAGCTGGAGACAGCATGGACCATGTCTGGCCTAAGAGAGGGCCCGGGATGCTGTGGTCCTCAGTCAACACTGATGGACTGAATGGAAGGGTGAATGGAAGAGAACAAAAGCTTTTTGTGGACTATAAAATGCTATACGTATGTTAAAAATTATAATGTCAGAAATAGCAGTGCCCTTCTCTATACATCTCAGTTCATTTCTTAAAGGAAAGATCTTACACAATGAAACCATCTATATGTTTTCCTCAGCACCAACAAAATATGAAAGTTGGTAGTAAATTAATTTTCCTGTAATTCCAACTCACAGGATTATCGCCTGTTATTAATTCTGTACTATTCCTTTGACCATTAATCAAATAGTGTCTATGCAGCTGCTGTACTCTTGCCCTGTTTCATTACTAAAGTTTTTTTTTTTTTTTGAAGAAGAAGATTAGCCCTGAGCTAACATCTGTGCCAATCTTCCTCTGTTTTGTATGTGGGCCTCCTGCCACAGCTTGGCTTGATAAGTGTTGTGTAGGTCCACACCCAGGATCTGAACCAGTGAACCCCAGGCTGCCAAAGTGGAGCATACAAACTTAACCACTGTGTCCCTGGGCTGGTTCCAATTACTAAAATTTTGTTATGTAACCTTTCAAAAGTCCATACAGGCCTCCTAAAGTAGACTATAAACTCCAGGTGGGGACAGACTTGCTTTTTATCCCACGTGGTACTGGCCCCCAGCACTCCAGTCAGGGCAAGTGTTTCATTGCTCATTGAAGAAATAAGAAAAAGAAATTTATTCAATTTTTCTGACACTACACTCTTCTTAAATTAATTCATTTAAACTCCCCTTTCTTTTTGAAATTAAGATTATGTAGCTGGGGGGGCAAGTTATGCCTTTAATTGATAAAAATAAAAATGGAGAAATCTATGTCAGTCTCATTTCTTATTGTATTTTATACATTTTCACGAAATCTCAAAACCTGAGAGCTACTGTCCTAACACACACACACACACACACATATAATTCAAAAATATGTCTTGATCTACAAAAACGTGAGAAAAATTCTGCTTTTGAACTCCTTTAACCCCCAGTTACTCCTTGCATGAGCTGAAGGGGCGACATTATTCCAACGGGCATCTGGTAGGTGCTGTGGGCATTTGATGGTCCTGGACAGACATATGTAGGAAAATAGGTAAAATACATCCCAACCTCGGGTGACTTACTGTAAGGCAAGTTTGAGACTGCCCATGAATCGCTAAATTGTGAACTTTTGAAATCAAAAGTACATTGGCGATTACCTGTAGCAACCATTCCCTGCCTAACTCCTACCCCTAGCTATGCAGAAGAGAACGCTGGAACTTGGAGACATACCACAGCTATATGCATCAGAAATGGGTTAGAAACCAGGGCTTCACCTACCCGCAGTAAGTTCTAACTTGTTTGATGAACAGGCCAACTGGATTCGGGTGAGTACACTCGTGCATGTTGTATGAATCTCAGAGGGCAGGCAGAGAGTAGTCCTGCTCCCAGAGACTGCAGGAAAATCCCCCCTGATATTTTCTAAAGCTGAGGAAATACTGAAGGCAAGCCTCAACACCTATTACAACATCTTGAGGCTTGGTGACAATAGAGTGAAAAATGTTAAACCGGGGGAAATTTGGTTTTGTCATCACCCATCTGCTTTGTTTTCCCCTTCTCCTATTCCATGACATTCTGACACTTCCTTCCAGCTGGGTGATACCTCCTTTTCTCACAAACCACCAGCAGGCAGTCCCTGAGGAAGTGCACCATTCCCCAAAGCTTGCTTCGCTCCTGAACCCCAACATAAATGGGCTACTTTTAGGTAGGTTTTGGAGAAAAATAAACATGGTTAAAGAAATTCATACTATCATGAGAATGAAGGGAAAAACTCACCCTAAGGATATCTACTTTTAAAAAGAGAAAAGTAGGAGCCAGCCTGGTGACATAGTGGTTCGGTCCGGGTGCCCCACTTCGGTGGCCGTTGATTCACAGTTCAGATCCTGGGTGTGGACCTATACACTGCTCATCAAGCCAGCTGTGTTGGCATCCCATATACAAAATAGAGGAAGATTGGCACAGATGTTAGCTTGGGGACAATCTTCCTCACCAAAAATAAAAAAAAGAAGAAGAAGAACAGTATTAACTAATGTAACTCTTTAACTGGATTCTAAAAGCAGAGAGGTCTTCTTTCATATTCCGTCTTCTCTCCACTCCATCACTCCTGCAAGGCAGACGCAGACCAGAAAAACAGAAGTAACCTGGCATCCAATTTCTGAAAACTGTTTTTGTTTGTATTTTATTTTGTTTTGTTTGTTTCCTGCCAGATGGAAAGAGAGCACATCATCGCTGGAGCCAGCATAGAAGGTGAGATGTATGGATGTGAAGATTCATTTGATAATGAAACCCGGCAACTCATAAATAAGTAAAAGTAATTTGCCCCAGCATATCTGCAGATTAATAGATGAGAAACGAATTATTAAATGTACTTTTTCCCTGCAGGAATCATATAAATTACCCCAAATGTGATGCTAAGCAAACATAGATTGGAATCCCAACTCTTCAGTTTACTACCTGTTGGACTAAGGGCAAGTTACCTGAATTCACAAAGCATCGGTTTCCTCGTCATGTAGTTAACAATAAACTTATTGATTGCCACCAATTTTCTGGACCTTGTTTTAGCCCCTTAGGATCTGTTGATGCAAATAATCCATAATCAATCTATATATCAAAATTGGGGTGAGTTTATTATATGAGCCAGTTTTGAGGACTATAGCCCAGGAGACGACCTTCACAAAAGAAGGAAGCTGTTTGAAAAAGCAGAGTGTACAGTGTAGTTATATATTGTCTTGGAACAAGGAACATACACCAAATATGACAGAAATATCTCTTTAACTATAGTCATAAGATGTTTTGCTAACATAGTGGGTCAGTGGTCACAAGATGAGCATGGTAGGTGAGTAATTAATCCTTATTTTCTGGGAAGAAATGCTTATCTTTAAAGAAATGCTGATACAGGGGGACAGGTATACATGCCTGAGAGCATCTTTCTTGGCTCTGGAACGTTGTAAATGTTTGAAGCAGATGTACAGTGCATGCTCAACAGGTCACGTCAGGTGTGTCTAGAAAAACAGGGTCAGGCCGAATTAGTTTTAAACCAAATGGCTTCCCCAGGTACTTCAATATATCATACTGCCTTTCATTTATTCATTAGATATAGCAGTGAGCAAGACAAAGGTCCCTGCCCTGGTGGAAGTTACATTCTAATAAGGGAAGACAATAATCAATAAACATAATGAATTGGCAAATTTATAGTATGCGAGGTAGTCGGAAAAAACAGAGTCAGAGAAGGAGGGAGTGACAAAGTTGCAATTTTAAATAGGTCTCGTTGAGAATAGGACATTTGAGTAAATACTTGAAGGACAAATTAGCCATGCAGATATCTGGGAAAAGAATAGTTCAGAGAGAGGAAACAGCACAAATGCCCTGGAATAGGAGTCTGACTGAAGTGGAGTAGGAAATGAAGTCAGAAAGAGAAAGAGGTCCAGTTTTCCCAAAACCACTTACTGAATAGACTTTCCTTTCTCCATTGTATGTTCTTGGCTCCATTGTTGAAGATTAGCTGTCCATAGACATGTGGGTTTATTTCTGGGCTCTCAGTCCTGTTCCATTGATCTGTTTTCCTGCCAGGACCATGCTCTTTTGATCACTATAGCTTTGGCATATAATGTAAACTCAGACAGTGTGCTACCTCTAACTTTGTTCTTTTTTCTCACGACTGTTTTGGCTACTTATACCATATATAAAAATTAACTCAAAATGGATTATAGACATGAATGTAAGACCTGAAACCATAAAACTCTCAGAAGAAAATATAAGCAGTACACTCTTTGACATCAAAAAAATTTAAAATAGAAATACCAAATGATGTGGCTATCCCACTACTGGAAATTTATCCAAAGAATATGAAATCAACGATTCAAAGAGATTTATGCACCGCTATGTTCACTGCAGCAATATTCACAATCGCCAAGACATGGAAGCAACACAGGTATCCATCAATGGATGACTGGAGAAAGAAGACGTGGTATATATATGCAATGGAATACTACTCAGCCATAAAAAAGACTAAATCGTGCCATTTGCAACAACGTGGATGGACCTTGAGAGAATTATACCAGGAGAAATACGTCAGACAGAGAAAGACAAATACCATATGATTTCACTCATATGTGGAAGATAAACAAATACATAAGGAGAACAGATTAGTGGTTACCAGAAGAGTAGGGGGTTGGGGGAGAGCAAAAGTCATAAAGGGGCACATATGTATGGTGATGGATAAAAATCTAGACTACTGGGGGTGAGCAAATAGACTCTATAAAGAAACTGAAATATAATGATGTGCACGTGAAATTTACACAACGGTATAAGCCAATACGACCTCAATTTAAAAAAAACAAGAAAGATAAGGAAGGGCCAAATCAAGCAGGCTCTTACAAACCATTATATGAACTATAGTTCCTGAGCGGCAACAGGGAGCTGTGGGAAGGTTTTAAGCACAGATGCTGTGTCACCTGACGTGCATTTTAACAGGATCATTCTAGTTTCCATTTTGAGAATAAACTGAAAGGGATCCAAGATAAAGGAAGCGAGGAGACCAGCAATGAAGTACTGTAGTCATCTGAGTAGGAAATGATGGTGACTCAGGCCAGGGTGCTAACAATGGAGGCAGCAAGGAGTGGTCAGATTCTTTATATATTTAGAAGGCCAAGCCAGTGGAATTTCCTAATTACATAATATGCATAAAATAGATGATGACAAGATATTTGACCTGAGAAATTGCAAAGATGAAGTTATCAACTGAGATGGGCATGATTACAGGTAACACAGATTTCAGATGGTCAATTTTGGATATGTTGAGTTGAGGATGTAAATTAGGTACCCGAGTGGAAATACCAAGTAGACAGTTAAATATGGAGGTTGAGAAAGAGATATGGGCTGGAGACGTAAACTTGGGAGTTGTTGGCATAAGGATGTATTTAAAGTCATGAGACTGGATGAGATCAACAAGGGAATTAGTACAGATTTGAAAAGAAGAGGACCAAGGACTGAGCTGGGAGCACTTTCATATTAGGAGGCCTGAGAAAAGAGGAAGAACTAGCAAAGAAGAATGAGAAGGAGCGACCAGTGAGGTAGGAGGAAAGCTTGAAGAGAGTGGTGTTCTGAAAGCCAAGTCAAGAAAATATACCAAAAAAGAGGGAATGATCCACAGTGTCAAAGCTGATTGGCCAAGTGAAATGAAGACAGAACATCAATGATGGGCTTTCCAAAGGAGTTTATGAGTGACCTAGACAAATGTACTTCAGATAGAAAGTTGGATGAGAAGTGAGTTCGAATAGGTATAAGAGAGAACAGGAGGACACTAACTGGAGACAGAAAATATAGACGACTCTTTCCAGGTGTTTTCCTGCAAAGAAATGACTCAATAGCTGGTGGGGAGGGGGCTGGCCCTGTGGCTGAGTGGTTATGTTTTTGCACTCCACTTCGGCGGCCCAGGGTTTCGCCAGTTTGAGTCCTGGGCGCAGACATGGTACCACTCATCAAGCCATGCTGAGGTGGCATCCCACATGCCACAACTATAAGGACCCCTATGTGCCAGGGGCTTTGGGGAGAAAAAGGAAAAATAAAATCTTTAAAAAAAAAATAGCTGGTGGGGAAAATGGAGTAAAGAATATTTTTTAGTGCAGGTAATCTTGAAGGGCTTTATGGTAGCCATATACATTGATCAAAGTGAATTCATATCAAATCTAAACTGTACAGATAACAGTACTTACTGTTTATAGAGAGAATTAAACACAAGGTGACTGACTGGGGGTCACATTGGTTAAGACTGTTTTGGTTGCAACTAACAGATTCCTCTGGAGCCAACTTAAGCAAAAAAGGAATTGATTATAAAAATATTAGTGTCTTGCAGAATCTGAGGACACAGACGTAGCTGGCCTTTGGAACAGGTTGGAACTAAGTATGGACACCTTTAGTACTCACTGTTCGTCCACATCTCTGCTGTTCTCTGTGCATCTGCCCATTTTTCTTTTTTCAGACCAGTCTCCTCTGTGCCTCAGTGGTAGAGCACGCCTCCCTCAGCCACCTCCCTAATTCTACCTGTCCTTGGCCCATTTCCAAAACCAAATTCCCTCATTAACCCAACTGTCAAGTGCCCACCTCTGAGCCACACAACTGAAGTCATGCGGATCACCTCTTATTATAAAACTATAGCAGAAAAATAGCTCCCCTGGATAGTACAGGCAACTCCAAGATTATGTGGGAGCTGAGCCTGGGGTCGAAAACACAAAAGTGTCAACACCACACAGATGAAGAATCTTCTGAATACAACAGAAGGAGTAGGAATGATGATGTTTATCAGCTAACACAACAAATCATTTACGTATGTAAAAACATAGTTCACACCAAAAAATGTACAGATGTACGTGTGTACAGACATATATACATGTACACAAACATTGCATATATATTTGATTTGGGATTATAGTATCGGACTTCACTGGAACATTTATCTCCTAAGTGTGATTTACTTAGGCTTTTAACGAAATTGATTTATATTCGATTAACTGTGAGTTTAGATAGGATAGGAACGGCTGGATAAATGAGGAAGTCTCAGCAGTTACCTACACACGTCTCCAATCACACATTTTCCAGGTGAGGATATTGAGCTACTGAGAAGTGAAGTCACGTGTAAGACCTTCTACCTGGTTAACAGAAAAGCTACAAATTTTTCACCTGCTTTATTCCTAACATCTGCATAAATAGTGCCTGGTACTAAACTTTGCTGGAAAACACCTAACATTCATGCGGATAACTAAGATGTATCTGCAAGGAGCTCTCTTCGTCTTTAAAGATGAACTAAGGGAAATCATAACTGTTGTGTGAATTGAAATTTAAATATATGTATATATATGATACCTTTCAGTTTACTGCGCTTGCGAAACAACTATCTATTTAATCTGTGGTTGCAGAAGGACCTTTATAAATTTGTGAAAACTAACCTTGAATCAAATGCACCTTACAAGAGAAAGGGAAAGCCAGGATGGTGCCCCACGGCAGCTTGGAGCTTCTAGGAGCACCCACAAGAGCAGGGAAGACAGCACACCACTCACACCCAAGTTCTCTTCGTCTCCAGGGCGTCCTTCAAGCAACAGTTCGCCCCCTTCAGAGACAAAGCAAGAATATTCTCTTTTGAGCGTCACAGACCAGCCTGGTTAGCAGAGAGTCATCTTTTCCTGTATCTTCCATCACATCTTATTAGATCTAGGATACTATTATCCTACTTACCTAGAAGATTTAAAGTGTCCTTTTGAGAGCTAGTGCCACAGGTAAAATGTTAAACTGTAGACATTTTAGAATAAAGAATCAGACCAACCTCCCAATGAATAATTCCAGAAAAGTGTCAGGATTTCCTTCAAGTTGATCTTGAGATCCAAGTCTGCTTTATCAGCTCTTTATAACCGACCTCTACTTAGTCTCTCTGTACCTCAGTTTTCTCTCTTTAAAACAAAAAAGATAACAGTAGCTACCTGATAGGGATATTTCAGAAATTAGGTTAGTAATTTATACAGTGTCTAACATGTAACTATTGCTAAAACAGAATGAAACAAAATGAAAAAAAAGTTTATTTCCTGTCTCCACCCTCCATTCTTACCATTTCTATTCCTAGCCACACCCCTGCCCCAACCTCTTCTAGTTTACGGTAGGAAGGGTGAAATTACATGTAGTACACAAGACGCTCAGAATCTCACTTGCCCCCAAATGTGCTTTCTGGTGCACAAATCCTCTCATTTTTTACTTCTTATTTAACATTTGATCTCTTATTATTAATGCACGATTCTAAACAAAAGTAAAGAACTACAGTCAAAACACCCAAATGCTGTGCAACTTATCCATTGCCTTCTCCACTGTATCAAAACCCAATTGTTTGTCTTTTAACTAACTCAGCTAAGAAGAAATCTGAAAGGGACATTTCTATCAAAAGCCCCTGTTCCTAGTTTGAAGAGACTCTTGGTTGCTCTATGTGCAATTCACACTTAATACAGTCTGTGCTTTTCCTCAATACTCACTCAATAAATTTTTCTTGCTTTCCCACTATATCTCCATGCTAATTAATAAAGGACACACACACATATGCATATAATTTTTATGTGAATATATGAATAATAGTCCCTTTATTCAAGTTTCTTACAATCTTGCTGGAATATTCTAGAAGTGAAGACTAATAGGAAAATCTTGTAATATAAATAATATTACAATTAAAATATAGCATAAATTTTTATGCTATGATTGACTGCGTTTGTAGCAACATTTGAGGCAAAATGAAGATAACACTATCAGAGTAAAGAATTTGTACAGTCTCATGAAGTTTATAATTTCTTGTAATATAATATGATTTGTAATAGCATATCAATGTGGTATTTTAGTAAGTTTCATCTTAAGACATTTTTCATATTAAACCTAGCATAAATCATGATATAATATCAATAAAAGTTGCTTATTTGTATCAAGCAAATGAAATGCATGCGTTGTAACTAGGCCAGATGATTCCTTCAGGAGTTTGAGCCTTTAAAAAAGAGCAATTCACATTTTTTAAAAATTATTTCATCAAATAAAATTATCTAATGAATTTCAGCTGTTTGGATTTTCAGATCCAAAAATTATATTGGAAATTTCCTGATTTAAATCTATAGCTATTTAGGGAATGAAAAGTAAAACAGGATACCATATGGCTATTTCCAAATATATAAATGTTTACTGGACTTTTTGTATTTTTATTGTACAGTGTGACTTTGTGTAGACATAGCCAAGGAGTTTTTCTTCATGCAAAAGCTGTTTATGTAAATATACTAAATTTTCTCAATAGAATCTATTTTGGCTTATTCTATCTTTATAAATGTGCAGAAATTTTATTAACTACATTTAAATGTATTTCCAATGAGTCCAGGGACCCCTCTGTAGGGATTCTTTCATTCAGCAAATGTTTATTCTGTGCATGCTAAGGCCAAGCCCTGGGATACAAGAACGAGCAAAACCAGGCCTGATCCCTTCCCAAATAGAGCTTACAGTCTGCTGGGGGAGAGAAGCATTAGTCAAATAATTCTAGAAATATACGTAAAATTGCAACCATGATAAGTACTATGAAGAAGACGTTTGTGGTGCTAAGGAAACTTCCAGAGGATCTGACCTTGTCAAGGAGATCAGAGAAGTCTTTTCCAGAAAGTGATGCTTGAATTGAGTGTTGAAGAAGTTAATTCAGAAAATAGAGTTCCAGGCAGAAGAAGTACAGTATGCAGATGCCCTGGATGTGCAGATCTGGTGAGGCTGGGCGGAGAGAGATCAAGGATGATCAAGAGGATGCTGAAGAGGTTCACTTAGACAAGACCATGCAGCTCATTTGAGGAATTTTACCTTTAACCGAAAAGTTTCTATTTCTGGTCATGATAATGTCACTGCTATCAGACCTGTGTTTCTGTGGTAAGCAAGCATAAAGCTGAACAAAATATATGAAGCAACAGTTTTCAGGTATTAAACAACAGACAGAACTTGAGAGAAGGGAAATTCATGAGGCAAGTCTCATAAATGGTACAGCTCTCTGGATGGGGGCACTTTCTTTACTGCTAGTGTGGGAGGCAGAGCTCCAACAGAGCAGCAGTCTGAGCACTGAACTGAGGAGAGGGAGATCAGAATTTGAGGCTGCTGAAGTGGCTGGCGTTTCTAGGACAGGGTCTCTAAGAAAAGAGAATTGTGCCAAGGAGAATGTCCTAATGCTGCTGAACTCTTATGCATATTTTACCACAATAAAAACAATACTGGTCCTTAAAAAAAAAAAAAAAGAATTGTGCAAAGGTTGGAGGAAGGTCATTAAAAGTCTGTCTTGGGAGTTCACCACGAGCCCTTAGTTCAAGGCTAAGCTGTACATGAATGGGGAGAGACTGACAGGCCTAACAGAGAGTGACAACTGTGGGACTGAGAGCCGAATGGTGATATCAGAGTGGTCCAGGGCTGGGAGACATTTGAGGTCCAGCTCAGCCCGAGAAGAGAGACCTAAAAAGCCTCTCACACATTTAGTTGAGGATATTGTCACACCCAAGGGCTAAAGTCAAAACCAAAAGAAATTCACCCTAACAAAAAAATAAAACCAAGATTGACAGATTCAAAAGGAGCTGCCAGTAATTTGTCTTCCAGGGTAAAACTGAACACGAATTAAAAGAAGTCAACACAATGCAGAATCCCTACAACATATCATCCAAAGTGTCTAACACAGAATAAAGAAAAATTCTAGGTATGCAGGAAAATATGGCCCACAATCAAGAATAAAAGCACCTTGAGGGGATTATGCTAAGTGAAATAAGTCAGAGGGAGAAAGTCAAATACCACATGATCTCACTCCTAAGTAGAAGATAAAAACAACGACAAACAAACACATAGCAACAGAGATTGGATTGTTCATTACCAGAGGGGAAGCGGGGAGAGAAGAGGGTGAAAGGAGTGATTAGGTACATGTGTCTGGTCATGGATTATGGTTAGTCTTTGGGTGGTGAACAGGATGTAACCTACACAGAATTCAAAATATATTACGATGTACACCTGAATTTTATACAATGCTGTAATCCAATGTTACTGCAATAAAAAGAAAGAAACAAGCAAACAAAGAAACAAAGAAAGAAAACAATAAAAGCAATTAACAGAAATAGAACCTAAGATGTCTTGGGTATTGGAATTTGCAGGCAAGGACTTTAAAAGAGTTATTATAAATATGCTCCAAGGCTTAAAAGAAAAGACAGTTGTAGTGCATGAAGAAATAGGAATTCTCAGCATAGACATGGAAACGATAAAAAGAAAACCAAATGGAAAAATCTAGAGCTGGAAAATATAACATCTGATATTTAATAAAAAACAAAACACCTCCAGGTTCTAACAGCCATATGAAGACAGCAAAAGAGTCAGTGTGTTGGAAGAGAATTCAAGATATTACCTCATCTGAAGAACACAGAGGAAGAAAAGTCTAAAAACAACCACAAAAGAGCAGAGTCTCATTTACCCATGGGGCAATATGTAGAAGTCTAACATGCATGCATTTTGAGTTCCAGAGGGAGAGAAGAGATGGAGCAAGAAAAAAAAAACTTTGAAGAAAAGTGGCTGGAAATTTTCAGGATAATGCACAGAGAACCACATAGAAACATTATAGTCAAATTGCTGAAAGTCAGAGATACAAGAAAATGATATAGGCTTACACCTTAAGAAGCTAGAAAAGGAAGAGTAAATTAAACTCAAAATGTGTAGAAGTAAGGAAATAAAGATAATAGATGTCACTAAAATAAGAAGTAAAGAAGAGAAAATAAAGAAACTTGTTCTTTATGAAGAGTACTAAATTGACAAATTACCAATATCAAGAATGAAGGATATACTTACAGATGTTTGAAGAAGAATAAGAAAATATTATGAATAATCAATACATTTGACAGCTTAAAGTGGACAGATTTTCTTTAAAAATAAAACTGACGAAAATTGACCCAAGAAGAAATAGAAAATTCAATTTGCCCTACATCCATTAAACACATAGAATTCCTCCTTCAAAACCTTTTCACAAAGAAAACTCAAGGTCCAGATGGTTTCATTAGTGAATTCTATCAAACATTTTAGAGGCAATCAATAGCAATTCTACATAAATTCTTTTAGAAGATAGAAGAGAAAGAATGAACATGTCCCAGCTCATTTTATGAGGCCAACATAACTTTAATACCATAATGCTAATAAAGATATTTCAAGAAAATAAAGTTACAGGCCAATATCCCTCATAAACATAAATGCAAAGAAAAGAATGGCTGATAAATATAAAACTATAAAGCTCCAAAAAGTCATGTTGAATGAAAAAGACCAGACAAAAAAATACATATTCTATAATTTCTTTTGTAAAAATTTCAAGAAAAGCAAAAACAAAATCTAACGTGAGAGAAATTAGAACTGTGGTTTCTTATGGGTTGGGGGAAAGAGATGGAGATTGGCCATGAAGGGTCGTGAGGGAACTCCCTGGGATGCTGTGCATGTTCCAAATGTTGATTGAGGTGAATATGATACACATATATAGGTGTAGAGATATATGATAGATTAAATAGATAAATAGATAGATGATAGATAAAAAATTTATCAAATCGCACACTGAAGATCTGTGCATTTCCATTTATGTATATTTGACCTCAGTTTTTTAAAAAGATATCTAGAAGACAAAATGATCAGGGTTTGGTGGCCAATTACATATGGTGTATGTCAGAGAGATGCAGTTATGATGGAGTAGAGATATCCAGGAAGAAAAATGAAATTTGATGAAACTTTTTTCCTGCCTTAAAACTGCTTTAATTTCTTTACCTGGCACTATGCACACAATGGAAGGGCTCCAGAACCAAAGAAGATATAGTCTTAAAGGAGTTTGTAACCAGTCAAGAGTCAGAAACATATAGAGTTTTGATGTAGGCAACTGTAATTCATTCATCCTGTAATAGAGACATAACATCCTACAGGAAATGGAATAGGTTGTTGATATCCTATTGATATCCTGTGCTGCCAAGGATGTTATTCTGGAAGCTGACTGAAGTCCATCCACAATGGATTGCCCTCACTTCTAAACTGCCCATACTGGAAGCTATTTTGGCCAATAAGAACATGCGCATGGAAAAATGATTATTGCAAAAGAAGGGGACACTGGAAGAACAAAGGGAGAAAAATAGCATGGGAAGGCATTGCTTTTTAATTCTACTGCATATTGATTGATAGAACTGGCATTTTTCAAGCTCTGTCACAACTGCATTATAAAGCCGTCACCGCACAGGATATTGATGAATACTCTAAAACACGCAAATAGCAGGAGAGATCATTTTTCACAAAGTTTTGGTTAATGAGAGCAACTTGAGTCCCAAGGGGAGGGGAGAAAGAAAGAGGCCAGGCTTGGCATTCCATCAGAGGAAAGCCATGTCATCCTGACTGCGCTTTGCAAGTTATGATGAGTTACATGAGCTCTCTGCCAGCATCTCGCTTAGTGTGGGATGGGGATCCACATACTGCCCTCTGGGTAATGAGAGAACACACAGACTCTAGTTTAAAGAAAATTAACATTTTTATTCCATAAAATCTATTGATGAGGTCAACTAGCTTAAACACATTTACCTTCACCATAGTATGTAGATTTCTTTAAAAAAAATGATGTAGATCAGAAATTACATATGTAGGTTCCCATCAATATTGGTAGACGTATGGCAGGGTAGTATCATTTATTAGCCATTTTTATGCATATAAAAGTAAGGTAAAAAACAATATTAATTTTTAAGAATGTAAATAAAGTCAATGAACTTATCTTGATATCCCCCAAGTATTACTCCTTTTAAATTGTTTTAGAATAACAGACCCAGAGGCAGAAATTGAGATATATATCTGTATTTCTCTATCATTATAAATAATGCTCTTTAAACCTCCTTCTTTATCTCTCCAAGTTTTTGTTGAGTTAATTTGGAACTTTAGATGTGGATTTTAATAATTTTATAGCTTACGTATCTTGCAGAAATTTTTTTTGGTGAGGAAGATTGACCCTGAGCTAACATCTGTTGCCAATCTTCCACTTTTCACTTGAGGAAGATTGTCACTGAGCTAACATGTGTGCCAGTCTTGCTCTATCTTGTATGTGGGACTCTGCCACAGCATGGCTTGATAAACAGTGTGTAAGTCTGCACCTGGGATCCAAACCTGCAAAACCCAGGCTACGAAAGCAGAGTATATGAACTTAACCACTATGCCACTGGGCAAGCCCCATGAAATTACTTTGACATTTGCATCATTTCATGACTAATATGAGTGGAACCCTATGCAGATATTCACCTTATTGGCACTGGGTTAATTCACATTTTATGATTCCATTGCTCAGCACTATTTTTTTAAACTAAGTCTTCCCTGTTCTTAAGTTTTTCTTCATGATTCATTTCTCAGTCTTCTTTTGAGACACTTTTTTTTCCAGAAAAGTTTGAGAATGGTATATTTTTATTTAGTACTCTCATTTACTTGATTGAGAATCTTTCCATTGCTTTTGCATATAAATGAAAAACAAGCATGATACAGAATTCTTGGGTGATGGCTCTTTCCATCAAAATTCTGGGAAGTGTGTTCCAAGGGTTTCTGGCTAATTTAACACAAGGAGAAATCTGACACCAATAGAATTTTTCCTCTTTCGCAGGAAATCTCTTTTAATTCTTTTTCTTGCCTAAGTATGTGTTATGTTTTTCTTTATCCTTTAAATTCAAACATCCCACCAGCTAACAAAAATATAGATATTTTTCATTAGTTTTCTGTCATAATCGGGGAGCACTTTCAATAGAATTAATTGATTCATTCAAAAAATATTTATTGAGTATTTTTTATGTGCCACTCACTGTTCTAAACTCTAAGGGCACAGTAACGAAGAGAAAAGACAAAAATCCCCATCTTCATGGAACTTACGTTCCAGTGGAAGAGAAATAAAACCAAATAAGTATTAGATTGTTCTACATGAAACTAACATTTTTGTAGGTCGAAAATGGTTTAATATCAGTTATTTCATAAGGCTCGACTTATTGAATTTATAGTGGATAAGATGGCAGCAAGAGTTGTGGAGAATACGAACGCTGGTTAAGGGGGTTGAGGATACGTGGGAGGAATGGTGGTCCTAGTTCTCTCTGTTGTTGATGGCTTTCTGCTGATGCACACCATTCTGATGATGTACAGCAAACTCATAACGTGGCTAGCAAGCCTTCACTTCCCCTCACTTTTGCCTGTTTCTTCAGCCTCATCTCAAATCATTTTCCACTTCTGTTCCAGCCATGCCTTCCATCTTACTGCCCTTTGATTACACCTATTCTTCCTCTCCTGGTCAGATGACTCTTCAACAATTTTTAAGTTTAGCCTTCCATTTGCATTTTTTTCTCTTTCAAATCCTGCTCTGATCATGTGCCCTGGTTCTCGTTGGCTGGTTGTCCTACACTTCCCCCATGCCTGAGTTGCACCTTGAAAATCAGTTGGGATCCCCAGTTTCTCCAGTTCTGAGAACTGTTCTTACTGGTTTTTGTCCCTCTAGTAATTAGCATCATGCCCTAATGGTTCTCAGTCCTGACTGCAGATTCGATTCACTTGGAAACTTTCTAAAATTATCAATCCCTGGCGGCATCCCAGATTAATTAAGTCAGGACTTCCAGAAGTAGAGTCCCAGTGTCAATACTGCTTAAAAACTACCCCAGGTGATGCTAATTTGCTTAAAACTTTGAAGAACTTTATAAAATCCCAAAGTCTGAGCCCCACCCCCTAGAGACATGATTTTATTAGTTCTGGGGTCCAGACTGGGCACCGAGTTGTTTTCCTGTTCCCTAGGTGATTCTCATGTGCAGCTACTGGTTTGAGTGGAGTTGTAACTGACACCTGCACTTTGCATATGTTCACTCATTTATTCCCCACATTAATCCTATTCTGTTCTCCAATTTAGACAAGAAGACTAAGAACAAATGATAATATCAAGTATCTTGCCCAAGAACACACATTTAGTAATTAGCAAGAGTCAAGATTCAAACCTAATCTGGCTCCAGAATCTAGCTTCTCACTCACCAGTCTGGACTACCTTGCCTCTAAGTGGCCTGGAATAGCTCCAAGGCTATTTTTACATAACACTAAAAACATTTTTTTTATTGAAGTTGACTTGTGTCAAATTAAAATGGGGACAAAACTGCATTTATAATTACCTTTCTGTATATGGTTTGTACCCAAGATAATCCAACAACACAGCTGACCTCCATGTTCTAGCCTGAAGAGGATTCTGAAAATGTAATCAAATCCAGAAATGACCTTTATGACGGTCCAACTCTGTGTTTTCCGAAGGTGACTTTGAAGACAGTAAAAGGGATCCATGAGATATTTTCAATATTTTTAAAACCCTAATGGAAATTGTATAAGCACCTGTCTTGTATTAAGCCAGCACAGGTCAATGAAAACATCAAATTTGCTTTTGGCTGAAATTTAGAATTTAGAATACAAAAACTGCTATCTTCCCTAATCTAAAACTCTGATTACCAATTGTAAGCATATTCAATTATTTGAAAATGACTTAGTTATTGTTGGCTAGTTCAGTAGACACAATCTTACATAACACTGGATATGCAGAGGAAACAATAAAAGAGAATTTTTTGTGAAAAGGACTAGAGAGCAATGATAAATGAATTTTCTTCAAAGGAGAGAGCATGTTAGTGATAAAGCTATTTGCAAACTCTGCTGTTCTCATTTCTAGTCTAGTTATTTATATCCATTTAGACATTAGGGATATCAGAGGAGAGTTAGCAAAAATGGTCTTTAAAGAATCTCTCAGGATATTTTCATTTATAAAGGACATAAAATACAGCTCCATCTTGCTTAACCAAGAAAGAAATGTGATGGCTCATGTCACTGGGATGTTCACGGTCACATAGCTGTGGCTGGGTCCAGTACCTCTGTACCCATGTGCACTTTTTCTTCCTCTTAGATTTGCTGTCTCTTTTGTGGGGGTCATTTTGACACAGATTTCCTCACATGGTGACAAAGAGCTTCACTAACCACATTCAGGCCGATTGGTAGGGAAGAAAAGAGAGGACTATTTCCTGATCACTCCAGTAGAAGATTCCACTAGAGCATGGATAGGGTGTGCCTGAGTCACAAACCCACTTTCAGAGCCTGGGAGTAGAGTCAGCCCTACTTGATTCAAAGAGAGGCATTTTCCCAAAAAGATGTTAGGCTGTCCAAAAGGATATGTCTATTAAATGGGAGAAACTATGGTTACACTACATCATCTTAAAAGATTTTAAATATCAAAGTTAATCTAGCCCTTTCCATTTAACATTACATTCTGTGACAGTTTTCCTGTGGACCAGAATCATATGGAAGCTTGAGGGGAAGGAAATTATGTAGTTAAACTATAAAGTTTTGTACTTCTTGAGACATTACCTCAGTTAAATCCAAGTATGTTGTTTTGGTTCTTTAATTTTAGGAAATGTATAGTCTTTTAAAAAAGTCTTTGAAATTTGACAAACTGCTTTTGCTCTTCATATCATGATCTGGGCATTTATTCTTCTTGGTAAAATAAAGAATAAATTTTGAGCTTTGAATCTGACCTGTATGACATCGCTGTCTACTCATTATCATATGAAGACCCAAACTACTGCATCGCAACCAGGATATTCACACAATTATTTTCATCTGGATTTAAGACAACGTGGGTGGAATCTCACTTCATATCAGAATAAGCTAAAGCAAAAGGGCAGGAACCGTGTTGGATTTTGTGCTTCATTAAAGCCACATTGAAAAAGAGAGGTTAAACCCCACAATGAGAATTTCTCAATATTTCTCATTCTTCTGATTTTCTTGAAATGAGTCTCCTCTGTTTGCATGGCGTCTTTAACCTTCATACTGTCCTTCCTCCAACTGCCCTACTCCTTGAGAAGATACATGTTTACTTAGAGAAATCTAATTTGTGTTTTGTTAATGTGTGCTGTCTTTACTCGCTATATTACATTAAACGAGAAATAGAGTTACCCAAAAAATCATCTTACTTGAAATCATTCAGAAGCTATCAACAGGGGAATCCATATACCAATTTCCTTTTTGCTTTATAACCATCCACAGCACTAACTTGACCTTTCCCTAAATAGGACTATAATTGCAGTTAAGATTATATAATTTACAATAACAACAAAAAATTACTTTGAAGGAACAGCTACTGGGCACAAATGTCTCACAGCCATTAAGTGTATCATTCATCTTGAGAAGAAAATTATTCTTATCCACATCGACATTTTTAACATAAACTGTAGTACTCTCTGTTGGCACCTTTTTACGTACCCATTAATCTCAATAGTAAACCCTCAGTCTCACCCACCTAGTCTCTGAAGTTTGGATGTCACTACTGTGTACAATAAAAATTGTATATTCATGAACTCCATTTGTTTTATGTCCTTCTCTCTGTCAAAGCTTCCCAAGCAGCATATGCTTTGCTCTGTGGAGAATAAAATCAAATTTGTCTGTCTTGTCATATTGTCATCAAAATGATAGTATCACAATTAGATTAACATTTTGTGAAGGAGCTGAAGGGAGGGAAATGAAATAGGAGCACATTATAATAAAATCCACTTAACCCTTTCAGTCACAAATCCCTTTTTCTCTAGCACCCGGAGGCAAAGAAGGCAATCAGACTCTAAAATAAGTGACACTGTCAAATTATCATGATCTATGTTGGAATCAAATAGGTCAGTTACCAGGCCTGCGAGGTACATTTTCATTTGAAAGGACCATTAAGATTTTGTGACAACAACAATCTCAAGAAGTAAGACACTTCCTGGGGTTCTTTAAACTAATCAGTTTGGGATTAAGTCAGCAAGAATTGGTCAGACTGGTTAGTGACTCTATTTGACCCTTAATATATTATCACTCATTGAAGTCTTAGGCATCAACTCAAGGAAAATTTCACATCATGTAAAGCCTAGGTCCTGAGAAATGTATTGAATTATAATTTCCGTGGGCAGCATGGAAATTTTATTTTCATTATTCTGATAGCTTAAAAAAAGGTCTGTGAGGTTCAGACAGAAAATTTTGTGAGCCGGAACAGGTTGAAATTGGATAACAATCCTAGTGTGAGTTATTCTTCTTACATTTTTTTTCCTGTTTCCCCTTGTATGGAGAACAAAAGAACACACATGTGGAAGAAAGGCACCAGTTACAATGGAAGCTACGTCTGATTTTTGCCTTTGCAGGAAAAGGAGGGAACTACCTTCACCGTAGGCTGCCTTCACTAAGAGCTATCCAGAGGGACAGGAAAAGTCATTGCCCTATTGTCCACAAGGGTTTGGGGTGAGAGCATTCAGTCCCTGGGGTTGACATGGAGCTCATGGCCTATGCTGATCTTGGAGCATGGTAAACTCTTCATAATCTTTTTTCTGGAGAGGAGGCATATTTAGAGGGTTGAGAGTCACAGGTCTTGGAGTAGTCATTGCCCAGTCAGCATCTTACATAAGCTTTCCCCATCCCTGAGCCATCTCTTGCCTTCAACTTCTTTAACATCACAGCCTTTAACAAGTAATCTAGCACTAAACCATGTGCTATATGGTATTATTTTCTAATTAGTTTACACCCATCAATCTTGTCTATTGGCCTCTTTTCTGTCATTTCCAACAACCCTACAGGTCACACTGACTATTTCCCGTGTCTCGACAGTTACCTCTTGCATGAACCTCTATCCCTTCACACACACCCTTACCTCTTCTTAGAATGTCCTCGCTTTCCCTCCACTACATGGTTCACTTGTCTTCAAGACTGAGCTCAAGTGTCACGTCCTTAAGGAAATCTCACATGAACCCCACTTCTGGACCTTCATGGCCCCTGTCATAATTTCCCCATGAAATTGTGATGGTTACTGTATTTCCTTAGACTATAAGGATGCAAAAACAATAATTTATATCTATTTCTTCATCTCTAATATATAGGCCATCATCTGAATCATAGAAAGTACTCACCAAAACAAAACAAAAAAAGATGAATGCATGAAGATTATCAAAACATTGATGAGACAGTGATGGTCTCTAGTTTGCCAGATATTCAGAGAGGAAAAGTCGTATATAATGAATTTGCTTCATATTTGGATTGAGGTTATTTACTTATATCAGAAGAATACATAGTGTACCCTGACTTGAGCAACACATGTGACAAGAACTGTTATCATTTTACTCTTGTGAGAAACATGAGAGGCCAGTCTGGTGGCATAGTGGTTAAGTTCATGCACTCTGCTTTGGTGGCCTGAGGTTTGCAGGTTCGAGTCCCAGGCATGGACATACACACCACTCATCAAGCCATGCTGTGGCGGCTTCCCACATACAAAGCAGAGGACGAAAGGCACAGATGGTACCTCAGGGAGAAACTTCCTCAAGCAAAAAGAGTAAGATTTGCAACAGATGTTAGCTCAGGGCCAATCTTCCTCACCAAAAAACAAGAGAGAGAGAGAGAGAGAGAAACATAGACTGCGTGTTGGTCCAACAAAAATGATTTGTCACTGGAAAAATAAGTAAACTCAATAATTTTGATTACTAGATGACTGTTCCCCAGAAATAAGTTTGATGTAGCGCATGGAGTGACATGTGGAGTTTGGTCTTGGTTTTGAGTTCATCGTTATCTTAAATCAATTTGTTGAATAATAAGAACAATAGCAATATTTTAAATATTGAGAATTTACTATAAACTTTCATGTACTAGCTCATTCAATATTTACAAGAACGCTTTGGATTAGATATTATTAATATCCCCATTTTATAGATGAGGAAACTGGCTCAGTTTGCCTGATGACATGCTGATCATGTCTTGAGATGACATGAATCTGAAATAAGGAGTTATCTATTGGATTATAAAAGCCAGCTTTCAACAGAACCCAGTAGCCTGGAATAATAGATGAAAAATTCAATTACTATGGCTTGAGGAATCTTTGATAGAAGTTTGCTTGTAAAAAAAAGAATTTTTATTAAAAGTTACAGGAGATCCCAAATAATGGTTTTGTTCAACATTAGGAAAAATTTCATGTGTTTATTTACTGACTCTTCTTTACTCCCCATCACTGCCAATAAGAGCCAAGTAGCTTTTCAATATCACTCCTTCTTGGAGATGGAACTCAGTAATTTGACACCAGATGCATCAGAAATTTCTGCACACAAAATTACTGAAGCCAATCCAAGTGCTATTACAACATTTCATTACCATATTCCAGGATAACCTGCCAATTTCACCTCTTGTCCTTCAACTTTGTCATTTATCATCCTTAATGATGCAGTTTCCCGGTTTTGGAAAGAGCAGCTGTTAGGTACCAATAGGATACCCTCCTCACTTAATTCCTCTCAGGTGGTGTCTCCTCACTCAAAGTGTGTCAGGGAACTGAGGCAATTAACAGATATCCAAGTTCAATACCACTTTAGCATCATCATGTAGATCATTTAGACAGGAATATTTGGAACTTTTAGGCACATTTTGTAGGGAAAATTGTGGCAATTCCCTACTTCATTTTTCATGAGTAGCAATAGTCTACAAAATGAGCAATTTAGAATAAACTGCATATGTTTTATCAGTCAATTTTTAGAATATAATGTTTTTCATGTATCCCTCCACTCCATCATCTCTAGGGAGGCCTCCAGAAACCTTATAACAACAAAGAAAATAGTAAACATATATCCCACAACTAATTTTATAGATTAAGTAGGTCTGAAAGCACTGGTTTCAAGGTGTTTTCAAGGGTAGTAGCAGAAACAGCAAAAATATGAACAGCTGTCTTAGAATCATTCTTCAGATCTGTTTGAAGAAATATGATAAAACAATAAATCATTGCTTTGGTTTTCAAACGATTTAGTTTTATAAAACATGTCTCAAATTCCTTTTAAATGCAATTTATTGTTATGTTACTAAATGAAAAGATTGACTAACTCTTTAAATGATTTTAGAAATAATACCCTATATTTTTTCAAATCTTCCCAACTAGGCAGCTATTACAATAGCTATCATATCTAAAGGAAATACATTTATGTAAATATACCCATAGGGTTATTTCTGTTTCTTCTTGTAATTGGTTTCACAAGTTGTAGTTTTCAAGAAATTTTTCCATTTCATGCAAGTTGATCAATTTATTGGCCTAAAATTATTCCTAATACTGCAGTATTAAAATTTCACTTCTGTAGAGACAGTATTTCTAGAATGGCTCTGTGAAGAGTTTGGCCAGACTATTCCTCAGTAAAGCAACCATTTAACTGGTGAAATTATAAAAAAAATAAAGTGTCTAGAAATTGACCTAAGAACATGCAGTGAATAAAGAAATATTATTCCAGCATATCTGCTATGTCTCAGTGAGAACTGTGCTGCTCCTACCCTCCCTTCATCCAGCTCTATGTTATAGAGGCTTCTCTCAGCTTCCAGCTTATGGCTATGGTTTCACCCAAGAGAGGGGTAGGGCACCAGTGTTTCTCATCCTTCCCTCCCACCCTCAAGCTCTGTGCTGCAGAAGCTCTATTCCCGGTGAAAATGGCCCAGAGGCCTGGGCTCCCTTTCCTCTCCTAGCCCTTAGGGCAGAATCTCTGTGCTAGTTTCAGCACGCCAATCAGTTATTGGGATCTGATGTCTTTCTCCCCCATATCCCCTACCCCAAGATGCTTGTAGGCCAGAGATTTTATCTGGGTGGGGCAAGCCTGGAAGACCTGGAACTAGTATTCCCCTCTACAATGTCTGTAGTCATATCACTCCAGAAGTAGGCCACTGACCCCGCCCCAAGTTGTTCCTGAGGTTCTGCCCAGGGAAGGGAGGTAGACTGTAAGGATGGCAAGCTCCAGAGCTCTGCCTGAGGAGACTGACTTTATTTGGAACAGAATATAGAGAACTCCATGCCCAAGGGCATTGTCAAAGACAATGAAGACCGTGGCAGAGAGCAATTAAGAAGAGTGTGCTAGCTCCATGAAACAAGCAAAATCACAGTGCAACCAGAAATCTAGAAGAGAAGTGGCCATGAAGAGCCCTCTTGGGATCACAGTGAACTCTGGGTCTGGAAGCCTCTGTGCATGCACTAAGCTGCACTCACACAGAACACATTAGAGAGGAACATGGGGCAGACTTGAAAGCATTCCCCAAACCACACACAGATCCGTTAGCAAAGGGCAGAAGCCTTACTAGCTTGAGAAACTTCAGTACAACCTCTGACCAACCACTGGCTGAAAAATAAGTACTGTAATCCAGGGACAACAATATGCTACTCTGACCCAAGGGTAACTCTTAGAAATTCAGGCTTAAAAATAAACCACACTCATCCCTGGTTGCCTGGAAGATTGTGTGCATGCTCAAGGCAGTACTCTCTCAGAAGTGACCAGAGAGAGCACCTCTGAGCTATTAGGTTCTGGCTGAATGCAGGGCACAATCATGAACTCCCTGAACTGTGGAAGCAGTCTCCAAGACACATGCATCCAGTGGTAGATGGTGCAAATATAACTATGGGAGCTTAAGCATAAACTTTGACCTATAAATGACTTATGCTGACTGGAGGCAACCCCTAGAAAGAGAAAAGATAAAACACGGGGGAAAATGTCTGAGCAAGGACATCATAGGCTAAACAGTGTAGGGAAAATAGGCTTCATAGAATTAGTCCAACCAAGTCATTAAACAAATCAACAAACAGAGAAGCAAACAATAACCAGCCCCAGAAGGATAAAATCAGTATCCAGACTTGCTACAATATATTATATAAAATGTTCAGTTTCAACAATGGCAAAAAAGAGACATGCAAATAAATTGCATTTTGCATATTATATATTAATTTGCACATTATATATTAATAATAGAGAGAACAGGATGTGGGCGCTTACTGTACTGTCTTTGTAACTTTTCTGTAAATCTTAAAATGTTCTGAAAGAGTTTACTGAAAAAAAAAAGAACCAAATGGAAAGATGGAGTTGAAAAGTACAATAAGCTGAATAAAAAATTCACTAGAGGGTCTCAACAGGAGATTTGAGTTGAGAAGAAAGAATCAATGAGCTTATACATCAGTAGAGACTAGGCAATCTGAAGAACAGAAGGAAAAAAGAGAATTAACAAGACCCTCTGAAAACTGTAAGACACCATTAAGTTCACAAACACACATAATAGAAATACCAGAAGAAGAGAGAGAAAAAAAGGACAAAAAATATTCAGAGAAATTTTGGTTGGAAGCTTCCCAAATTTGATGAAAAACACGAATCAAGGTGTTTAAGAATCCAAATAAGCTCAAAGTAGGGTAAAATCAAGGAAATCTAGACCTAGATACCTCATAGCCAAATTGTCAAAAGCCAAAGGCAAAGAGAGAATTTTAAAAGTAGCAAGGAAAAAGTGACTCATTGTATATGAGGGAATTGCAATAAGATTAACAGCTGACTTCTCATCAGAAACAATAGCAGCCAAAAGCCTTTGAGGCAACATATTCAAATGTTGAAAGAAAAAAAAAAACCCATTATCAACCAAAGGTTCTACGTCCAGCAAAACTATCTTTTAAAAGGTGAAATAAAGAGATTCCCAGAAAACAAAACCTGAGAGATTCATTGCTAGCATATCTGCCTTAAAAGAAATACTGAAAGAAGTTCTGCAGGCTGAAAAGAAGTGACAACAGACAGTAATTCAAATCCACATGAAAAAAGCAAAGGGCTCTGATGAGGTTGATTATGTAGGTAATGATAAAAGACATATAATTGAATATTTACGTCTTCCTTCTTCACTTACTGTACATATATATTTGTGATCTCCTTTCTTCTCCTAACATCTTTAAAAGATTAAAATTATATAAAACAATAATTATAACAATGCATTGTTAGGTTTGTAACATTGCAACATATATATTGCACATATATATGCAAAATGTATAACATAATATATATATTAATATATTAACATACAATATATTATATGTATATAATGTATATAGTACACATGCATACACACATATGCAATACAGTTCACACATATATATTTGCAATATGTTTAAGAATAATATACGAAAAGAGGAGGAAAGAAGGGGAGCTATATAGGGGGAATGTTTTTATAACTTACTGGAATTAAGTTGGTATAAATCTGAAGTAGATTTTGATATAAGATGTATATTGTAAGCCTTAGAAGAGCCCTAAGAAAATAGCTAAAAACAGAAAAAGTTTAATGTCTGTAGCATCTCTTGCGATACCTCCTCTTTTGTTCCTGATAGACATAATTCATGTTTCCTCTCTTTTCTTTTTCCTTGAAGAGTCTGGCTAGAGGTCTATTAATTGTATTTCTCTTTGTAAATAACCAACTTTTGACTGTTGATTTTCTCTGTCTTCTATTTCATTGATTTGCATTCTTATTTTTATTCTTTTCTTTCTTCTACTTTGAGTTTAAATTAAATTTTTTGCTGGTTTCTTAAGGTAGCAGCTTAGATCATTGACTTTATGACTTTTCTCTTATCTACCATAAGTATTTTAAAGCAACAAATTTCTGCTAAGCATTTCTTGAGCTGTTCCCACAAAGTTTGATATGTTGTGCTTTTATTATCATTGAATAAAACATTTTCTAATTTCTCTTTTGATTTCTTCTTTCATCTGTAGATTATTTAGAAGTGTATGTTGGTTAATTCCAAATTTTTGAGATTTTTCTAGTATTCTTTTTATTATTGATGCTTAAGTAATATGGTCAAGCACACAATTGGTATAGTGTTATTGAACCTTATTTCATTGGCTAGTATGCAGTCTGTCCTGATGAATATTCTATGAGCACTTGAGAACAATGTGTATTCTGCAGTGGTTAGGTAAGTATAAGACAAGCTTTATACTTGTCACTTTTACACAATTTTAAAAATGTCACTTAAATCCGGTAGTTTAAGACTATTGTTCAAATCTCCATATATTACTGATATGTGGCTTATTTGTTCTATCAGTTACTGAGAAAGGGAGAGTAAATCTTCAACTATGATGTAGACTTTGTTATTTCTCCCTTTAGCTTTGTTTTTAAGTATTTTGAATCTCTGTTATTAGATTCATACATGTTTAAGACTATTATGTCTTCTTGATGCATTGACTATTTTTTCAGTATGAGGTGACCTCTGTCAATAGTCTTTTTCTTGAAATCTACTTTGTCTGACAATAACATAGCCACTCAACTTTCTTGTGATTAGTTTTGCAAAGTATAGGTTGTTCTGTCCTTTTGTTTTCAATCTGTTTGCGTCTTTATATTTGAAGTGCATCTTTTATAAGTAGCATACACTTGGGTCTTATTTTTATTCAGTCTGATAATTTCTATCTTTGAATTGGAGTATTTATTCCATTACTATTTAATGTATTATGGATATGATTTGGCTGAAATTTTCCATCTTGCCAGCAGCATTTTATTCATCTACTCTATTCTTTCTTTCTTTGTTCCTCCTTTTTTAGTTCTTTTAGGTTAACCAAATAATATTTTAGTATTACTCTCTATCTACTCCACTGGCTTTTACTTACAGCTTTATGGGTTTTTTTTGGTGTGTGTGATTTCTCTAAGGATTCCAATTTGCATCTTTAATTAAGTGTAGTCTACCTTGAATTAATATTACCCACTTGATACATAATGTAAGAATATTTTATAATTCTCTTTTAAAGAATTTGATAAAAGGAAGAAAGAATATTTTATATTTACTCACATATTTATCATTTTCACTGATCTTCTTTCCTTCTCAGATCCAAATTTCCCATCAACCTGAAGAACTCCTGTTAGCATGTATTGGAGTGAAGTTCAGCTAATGACAAAGTCTCTCAGCTTTCATTTTTTAAAATACCTGTACTTTGCCTTCCTTTTTGAAAGATATGTTCATCCAAACACAATTTTGGATTTGAAAAGTTTTTTAGCACTTCAGCAATGCATTCTATTTTATCCCGTTCTACCTTGTTTCAGATGAGAAGTCATCTATCCTTCATATTGTCACTCTCCTGTATGTAATGTGCAGTGGTGAGTTTGTAGATATTTAAAAATTGTCTCTCTGGGGAGGGAGGAACCTGATTTGTAATGTTTCCCAATTTCCATGGTGTAAATACCCCTACCTTGCCCACTTTCAAGGTGCAAACATTGCATCTTGGTACACAGAGTTGAGGAAAGACCTGTACAGTCGGTTCTGAGTCAGTACAATCCAGCTTCACCACGGAACTAATAATGTATTTCTTTTCTGGCTCATTTCAGAATTTTCTTCATATCTTTGATTTTCAGCAATTTGACTCTGACGTGTCTGTGTGTGATTCCTTTGTATTTTCCTGCTTAGGGTTGATTCAGTTTCTTGAGACTGTGGGTTACTGTTTTTGAATAGATTTGAAAACTTTCAGTCAATATTTAAAAAAATATATTTATGCCCCATTCTCTCTCTCTTCTATTTCTTGGACTTTTATTAAAAATATTTTAGACAACTTCATACTCTCCTACAGCTCACTGGGGCTTGTTCATTTTTTTTCAACTTTTTATTCTTTCTTTATTCAGTTTGGACAATATCTAATCTGTCTTTCTTCTGCTGTGTCCATTCTGCAGTTAATCCCATTCATCCAATTTTTTATTTCTGATATTATATTTTTTAGTCCTAGGATTTCCAGTTCATTTTTTTTCAGTCTTTATATTTTATTTAAAATCACCGTCTATTTACGCATTAAACCCATATTTTCCTATAGATTCTTTAAGCTATTTACCATATAGATAGATAGATATATCTATATATATATATACATTGTTTTTTGGTAAATTCTTATCTGCTAAATCCAACATGTAGGTCACTTGTATGTGTGCTTCTGTTGAGTAATTTTACTCTCAATTATGTTTACATTTTTGTGTTTCTTTATATATCTGATACATTTTTATCGTATAGTGGACATCATGGATGATACATTGCAGAGACTCTAGAATGTTATTATCTTCCTCTGAAGTGTGTTGTGTTATGTTCTCATAGGCAAGTAAATTGACTGGTGATCCTCCTGATTTTGTGGGTGCTTGGTTTAAGTTCGGTTAGGGTAAATTTATTTAGGTGTTACCTTTAGTCCGAGTGTGACTCATTAATCCCGGGACCTTGTCATTTCTCCTATGGCATGGCCATACGGAATTTTCAGTGGAAAGATTGAGATGTTTACCAATTCCCTTTAACTTTAGACTCAAACCCCAAACACCATGGTGCAGCTACCAAATTGTTACTCAGCTCTTTCAGCCTTTCAGCTGTTAATTTACCTTGGTCTACTTAGAGTCTTGCTCCATGCATGCACCGTTCAGAGGTCAGCCAGAAATTTGAGGGAAGTTTATATACAGATTTTGAGGCTCACCTACTGTGGTTTCAGCCATTCTGGGATTTCCCTCTTCAATTTCCGGATGCTCTGCAGCCTCAAACTCTGTCCTCTCTCAGTAGGACTACAGCCTCCAGACTTCACTCTATGCGCCATGCATTGTGACTTGGTAAATGCCCTCAGGAGAAAAGTCATAAAGCTGGGTCTCATCCAGTGTAGTTTCTTTTGTTAAGGATCAAATCTCTACCAGTTTCTGCCTGCTTTTGATCTCTCTCAATGACTTCAGATATATGTACGGTCATGTGTCACTTAACGGCGGGGATACATTCTGAGAAATGCGTCATTAGGTGATTTCGTCATTGTGCGAACGTCATAGCATGTACTTACACAAACCTAGGTCCACCACACGCCTAGACTATATGATACTCGTCTTATGCGACCACCATCATATGTGTTGTCTGTCGTCAACCAAAACATCATTATGTGGTGTATGCTTGTATGGAGACTATCTGTCTATCCCAGAACTTATAATTGTTATCATTAAGAGACTTACTATGAGAAAAGCTACTTGACTACTAGACAAACCTGGAACTTTTATGGTTCTTTTAAAATTTATTTAAACACTAAAATTGTAAAACGTTTTGCAATTTCATATGTTGAAATTGGAATCAAGTCTTCTAACATTATTAAAATGACTTGAAAAGAGATTTCATATTGAACATAGCCTCCAAAAGGGCTCAACTAAAATTTGTAAGCCAGGAATAGCTCATGGCAGCCTCTTGATTGGGTGAATTGGGTCAAAGTGAATGAATTTTGGAGTGATATAAACCGAGATTGAAACTATGGCTCTCAAATTTACTAACTGTGTGACCTTGACTAAATTCACATTTCAGAGCATCTATATCCTAACCTGCAAAATAGGGATAATACTTATCCAATAGAAGTATAAGAATTAAATCAATAAATGTATGTAAAGCAGCTATTACTGTATCTGATAAATGACATTAGCGTACTTCCTTGCTGTCCAATATGATGAACCGTACAGAAACAAATAAAAATAAAAAAGGCTTCCTTCACCCCCCACCAAAAACATCTCCAAAGGCCTTTCATATAATTTAATTGTCAAAGACCGTAGAATGTTAAACTCAATGTTAGAAGTCATCTATTTCAACTCTCTCTTTTTAATGATGAGGAAACAGGTAGCAGACTCACCGTCTAAGTGACTATAAACCTTGACATAGAAATATTCCTGAGCTCCCAAGACCAAGCAAAGTGGATCATAGCATGTTCTGGATAAACATTTATTAAACGGCAGAATGAATGAGTGTGTGAATGCATGAATTGCCAAACATATCATTTACCATGTTTTAATGACTCTAAAATGCCGTGCATTGTAAGATGCACCATTACTTTATGCACCACTGGTAAAGAAAAAACACTGTGAATTAAACTACAGTAAGTCACAGATTGTCAGATGCATCCTGATGTCAGAGATATGAAAAGATGACCAAATATATGTCCTAGAATCTATAATATGAAGGTTCACTCAGTTATAGGTGGATCCAGAGCTCCTGATTCTCAGTTCAGTGCTTTTTTTTACAATGCCACCTCTCATTTTTTATTCTCAAAGATAGTTTCATCTTCAAAAATCATTCCCTTAAGATTTATAGGCAAAGATTTTCCTATCCAAATGAAAATATTCATAAACTTTAAATGCTGATGAGGTCATAGCTAGAGATTTGTTTTTTCTTCAAATGATTTCCAGACAAAAGAAAAACTTTGTGCATATGGAACACGAGATCGGCACTTAAAAAAAAGGGAATTGAAAGGATATGGTCTGGAGGTGGGTGGTGAGAAGCAGGGAAAGAAAAATCAGGAAATTACAAGGAAAATAATCTGCCAACTTAATTTTTGTCCTAATCATTCTTGGTTACTGGAGCTTTTGGTAAATACTACAGATGCTGGAGGTGGGGGGAAATATTCTTGCTTATTCAGTAGCCTAGAGAAAGTGGAATCCATTCTTGCCACTGATTATTATGTGCCAGCCATTTTCTTAACTAAAACATAGGCCAAAAATATATCCCTAGCTTTATGGATGCAGGAAGGAGAGTTTATAGCTGCAATAATTACAAAAGTCCACAGACTAACATGATAATGTTGCTCAACGGGTGACTAGACAAAGCCGTTACATAAAAAAATATTGGGGGGCAAAAATTCTATGTGTACATAATCAAATCAAATTGGATGTATTCATTCAATCTAAAATCAACTTTTATGAAAAACTGAAAAGTGTCAGACTCAACACTAGACACTAAACGATCAGATGTAAATCCAATGTGATTAAAGCTCATTTATTTCCTGAGAAGTTTATTCCAGTTGGGAGCAGACACGTGGACAAAGCCAAAACACAACAGCGAAGAGCAGGAATAGACATTGTTCCCAAAGTGCTACTGGGACCAAAGAGGCAGGAATTAATTCTGCATCCTTAGGAACTGGGGTGAAGATTGATAAATTTGAGGAAGGCTACAGCTGAAGGCTATATTCTGGCTGAATCTTGGAGGATGACTAAGTATTGGTCAAATAGACAAGATAGGAAGTATCTGTTTAATTTTAAGTTTAGTCTGCAAACAAAAATACGGAAGGCAGAGTGTCTGTGATGCATGCTTGACCATCTCTCCTCAGTTTTTACTCTCTTGCTGTTTGTGGTATTCCTTCCTCTTCCCAGAAAATGACAAAATGTTTTGGAAAAAACTCCTGGTAATATATTTACTAAGTGTTCATGGCATAACTATTTTTCTGTGCTCCGTCTGAGTCCTTGGACTCACTGACCTTCTTAAACAATAACACCGCAGGATGTTCTAATATCTACTGGCTTCTCATCATATGGCTTCTCTTATTTGGTATCTCGGTCTCTGGTATCTTGTCCCTGGTGTGAACCACTAACTCAATCTGCACCTGAAATGTTCAAGGACATGCTGTTGACACAGTCGTGTCCAGAAGCCAGATAGACGGCTTCAGGCCAGAGAGCTGCTGTGGCAAACTGTCCACAGCTACCTAAATTAGAACTGACAACCAGCCCCAGATTTATAACACAAGATTCTTCAGTTTTGGAATGTTCGAACCCAGCTAGAAAAGGCAACAGCACAAACTGAGCTTTTCGGTTTCTTTATTTTGCTTTGGGGTACCTCCTTTGTTGTCCTTTGTATAAATGTCTCTTTATTTTAAAGGAAAATATTTCCAATGTTCAAATGATTAATCAAAAGTAGTTATTCCACTGTAATGTCCAAAGTGACCTGAATGTAGCTCGTGCTTAGTGTATGTGCTGCAGAAATAGGATGACACAAAGACCTCTGAAGTATAAGTTCCCTTGCCACTGACTGGTGTATAGCTTTTGCTGCATAGAATTTACATAGTGGAAAAAGTTGGCTATTTAAGACACATTTATAAATTCTTATCTCTAAGTTTATGCTATTGGTTGGCTGTTTTATCAATGGTACCATGACTTTTGACAGGTCTATAACCAGTAGTCTCCAAAACAAGATGCCTGCATCCAAAGGCTTTGTGAGAATCCCTTTGGTAGAGCAAATAATACAAATATGACTTTTATTTGTATTTGTTTTCTGCATAAATTGTAAAAAAGAAATGAAACTTTGATCTTTAATATAGGGATTGGCACTGCCTACACTTTGATCCTTATGGGACACACGGAACCTGATGTATCCTGAGGGAAGAGCAGAAGAGCTATAAATGGAAGAGCTGATAGTGTACCCCTTATGCCTTCATTTGCCAGCAGCAATATATTGCAATTTACATGCTATAGGATGTTATCAATGTGGCAAATTTTATAAAAAAAGGTCATTTTAATATTGTAAAAGCATTTGTAAACAGTTAATACCTTCATATGGTACAAAATCTAAAACACTTAAGAGCATGAAGTATTAAAAGTTGTTTTCAACCTTCAATACTCATTTTGTAGATGATGAGAGGTACCAATTTCTCATGGAAGCTTCTGGAAACATACTGTGCATATGTGACAAATTGGCATGCTTCCTTATTCCCTTTCCACCCCTTCTCTTTTATGGTAGAAATAGTGGCAGCCCATACACATTTGTATCTTAATTTTTTTCACTTCCTATGTCATGGAGATTGTTCCCTATCAGTACATAAAGATTTTTCACTTTCTTTTTTATGGCTACACAATATTCCTTTTTATAGATATACCATGATTGAGTTACCAGTCCCTGAGTGATAGATATTTATGTTGTTTCTGATCTTTTGCTACTACAAACAACACTGCATTGGGTAACATTTTTTGTGTGTGCCTTTTTAAACACATGCTAGTATGGCTGGCAGATAGTTTCCTGAGAGATTGACTATCTGGATCAAAAAGTGTGTGCATTTGTAATTTTGAAAGATACTGCCAAACTAACTTCATAAATGTTGTAGCAATTTACACTCCCACCAGCAAAGTATGAGAGTGTCTGTTTCCCACAGTTCTGCCAACAATAAATACCTTTGCATAATTGGAACTTGGGATTGAAAAATGAGTATTATGATTTAGTAAGATAAGCCAAGAATGAACTTCTTTCATTTGAATCTATCTTTCTTTGTAAGGTACCTCTTTCTCAGAAATGACATTCCTTAAAACTCTGTGCTAAAATAAAGATCTTAAAACCAGACCTTCAAATCACTATACTACAAAGTGTTGACCAAAAAATTTTAAAACAAATGAAGCATAATCAAACGTGGCTCATATTATACTGTGCTTTTAATATCATCTGTAAATAAAATAAAAATTATTTTTAAGTATTGTTAATTTCATCTTTATCTTATCCCTTTTAAAATTCTATTTTATGTAGGTTTTACATTCACATTATACATATTATAGTAAACATACCGTCAGTATATTAGAGCGTTATATAATTTTTGAGTAAAAATTGTTACATATGAGTGTTGCCTGATACTTTTTGCTGATGTGGTCTTGGACAAAAACATTTTAGGGACAATTTGTCTATATAATATAAATCATCTCATGCTCATAAATAAAGGACAATTAAAATTAATAAACATTTAAAACATGTAATTTTTTCCTCTGTTTACCCTCTTTCCATGGCAACACAATTCTGGCTGGGATTCTGAGCACCAGTCTATTGCTTATGATCTGTAAGGCCCGATCCAGAGTGGGTTTCAAATATTACCTGATTTCCAGAAGAAAAATATTTTTTCTCTCTGCAGAGAGAATTAAAATGAAAAGACTAGTCTTCACTCTTCCCTAAGATGATAAGTAGAAGAAAAGAAGGCTAACCCTCTTTATTTGAATAACACCACTCTTGAGGAGAATGGAGAGCTTTGGTGATTTCTTCGCAAGAAGACTTCATGCATTGCTCCACAGCAGGCATTTCTGTGAAATAAGGAGAAAGTCTTCCAACAGCTGCTCCTGGAGCCTGTGGCTCTGGCTAGGGCTTCCTTCTCCGACAGCAAATGCTTTCCCTCCTGGCAACAGCTCCTGACCACAGCTCCTACTAGAAACGAATCTTCCTTCTGCTTGAATGGCTCATGGGTTCCTCAGTTCCTGGACCCCCCAAGCACAACCTCAGAGGAGCATCTTAGAGAACTGGCCGCAAAAAAAAAACTCAGCTATTTTAAAATATTTTTCCTGATCTTTTAAACTTGAAAACCACGGAAAATGATAAAGAAAAAATTAAAATTGACCATAATGAAAAAAATGTTTAATTAACCATAATATTAACAATTCACATATAACTGCTGTTAACCTTTCACCATGATTTCTTCTAGTCTTTTCTTGGTATAAAATATAGTATTTTGTATAATGGGATTATATCACATATTTGGTTTTGCATTCTAATTTTTGCCCTTCAAGGAATGCCATGAATATCTCCTGTGTCATTAAGAGCACTTCCAAAACATCTTGATAACTACTTAATAGATCATTGTACGGTTGAATCTCACTTCATCTCACCACTCTTGAAAATTTGGGTTGTTTTCAATGTTATACGCCGATTGCATCTAATGAACATCTTGGTACAATGGATCTCTGCCCAAATTTCAGGTCAATTCCTTCGGATGAATTCCTGAAAGTGGCCATACTGTATTGACGGTTCTCTACATTTTTGCCAGGAGTTCCATCTCACCAAACCACACTTATTCATTGCTTTTATTCACTACTAATTTAATAGGGAAAAAAATGGTAACTTGATGCTACTATAACTTGTATCTCTTTAATCACTGTTTACATGGAAAGTTTTGGCATATTTTTCTTTAATAAATTTTGTGTAATAAAAGTAGTACAAATTCACTCTAGGAAATTTCCAAAATAGAAGAGTGTAAATAAAAATCACTTGTAATTATACCACTGAGAGATATTATACTTGTGAATAATATTTTGCTTTTTATTGTTTAAATTTGGCTACAATGAGAATTTACATATGTATTTACATAATTGGATCATGTAGTATATACAATTTAGGAGTCTGTTTTTAATTTACAGCATTTTTCCTTTTCTTAAAAATAATTTGAAAATATAACTTTAAGTAGCTAGATAACTTCTGACTCATTGAATATACAACAATTTACTTAAGCATTACCATTTGGTTAAGCATCTAGTTATGATTTTTTATTAAAAATAATAGCATTTCCTTGTTATTTAATTAGCATTTATTTGATTACAAATAAAGTTGGATTTTGAAATGCTCATTGCCTGCTGTACTTTTGCCCTCATGGATTATTGGTTTATATCCCTCCTCTCATTTTCTGACTGGAATTAAAATGTTTTTTTTTTTTTTACTTATTGGTAACAGCTTTTTAGACTTTAAAGATACTAACCCCTACTCAGCTATATTTATAAAAACATAATTTTCCAATTTTGGTTATTTGACATTTATTTCCATTTATTTGATATGCAAAAGCTTTAAATTTTTATTTGGTCAAATTTATCTATCCTTTCTTTTGAGATTTTGTCTATTGCATTTTTATGCACTAAAAAAAAAATCATTTCCAATCCAAGTTCAGTTAAATACTCTATTGTGTCCTTCTGTCTTTTTGTTTTTTAGTATTTTTATATTTTAAGTTGAACTGTTTAATTTATGTAGAACTCGTTTGGGAATATAGTAACTTTTTTTCAATAACTAACTTCCTAGATTTTTCTTTAGTTCAAGAACTTCTTTCTTTCATACAGGGAAGTCATTGTAAATGGTGAAATTCACGTGTAGTCATAATTAGCCTTGAAAAATCCCTTAGATAGCACCCATAATATTTTATGCAGATGTATAGTTTCTCTATAAATTCAACACAGCCGCTGTCTTCTCCGGTGTTGGAACAATAGATATTTTTAAATGCGTGGCACGAAGCAAACAAGCTAGTTCAGGTTAGCGTTCTTTAAGCTCTAGAACAGCACATAATAGGAGAGATTCTCATTCTGTGGGAAGCTCACAGGAACTGGAGACTGAAAAATGACTGGGTTCCTAAGTCTCTTCACACTTGCTCACTCTGGAGCACGTGTCAAAGAGTGCAATGGAAGACACGTGGAGAATCATCTGCTCTATTGAAATTCTCCAGTTCAGTCTATGTCTTTCTCTGTTTCTCTCCCTCCTTTAACATAGGTAGAAGATGTGCGTGATGTAATGCTACTGTATCTCCCAGAAACGTGTTCAGACCCCTCTAGCTGGGCGCTAGGCTAACCTTTCGTGGCATCACAGTTCTCACTTCTCTGCCCTCTTTTGCTGTTCCTGAGCTGACCCTCTCTCCTCTTTCTCAAAGATAAGCCCTAGTGGTCCCTAAAATTATCCTCCAAGCCATCGAGTTCCATCCTAGAATCCATTACTTTCCTCTGAGCGTCATTATCAAGTGTCTAAACAGGCGCTGTCCAATGGAAATATCATATAAACCACACATTCAGTTTTAAAGTTCCTACTGGGCACATTTTAAAAGTAAAAAGAAACAGATGAAATTAATTTTAATAATATATCTTATGTAATCCAATAGGTCAATCATGTCAACCTGTAATCAACATAAAAATTATTCATGAAATATTTCACAACCCTTTAAAAATACTAAGTCTTCAAAATCTGGTGTCTATTTGACACTTGCATCCCACCTCTATTTAGACTGGAGGCACTTCAAGTGCTCAAGAGTCACATATGGCTAATGGCTCCTGTATTGAACAGTGTGGATTGAGAAGGCTTGTAGCAAACCTAAATTCATCATGAAACTCATGAACAGTTATACATTTCATGGATGCGTTCTGGATATTTTATATTTTCCAAGCCAGATTGAAAAACCAACTCCTCAATGACCCCATGCTACACCGTTTCAAAAGCAAATTGGAGTAAGAATGGGCTGCTTCTTATTTCTTTTTCTCATCTCCTCTTCTGTGCCATCTACTTCTTTTCTCTGCATCCATATCCTTTAAATTCCATGTTTTCCATAAGCCTATCATTTTGTATTGGTAACAGGCAGGCCTCGATCAGGAGAAATGAACGCATGGCTGAGACTCAAGGAAGAGAACTCTCAGTGAAAAACATGGGACAGAAACAATAAGACATCTTTGTTCCTTGGTGGCTTAAAATCCACTTCCCCTCAATGTGTATGGAATTTTTCTAACTCCAAGAGCATGACAGATATAATTTTATTTTTAACTGATATTTGTGGAAACCTCTGCATTTTCTGATTGTTGCTTATTTTAGGGTTGTAAGCATTAGTAAACACATAATATATACCTTCTATGATGGCTTACTTTTAAAAAAGGAGCATGCAAATGTGGCTTTTGCTGGCATTGTTTTAAAAGGAGTAGAAAGCTCTCAGTAAACTTTCACATCACTCTGCAACATGTTTTGTTAGAAAAGCCTGTGGTAGTATCTAAAATTGTGTAAATCATCAGTTTTTAATCTGGCAGGAAGTAGATAGTGGCCCATTAAACTTTCGTAATTAAATTTTCCCTGTACTCCCCCATAGAACCATTATCTGAGTTTTCTAATTAACACAAGAGGAGGGAGTCAATTCAGATTGATGGGATCTAGAGCCATCCCCTTTCATTTTAATGACCTTTAATAAACTTTTATTACTATTGATATTGATAATTATAATACACCCTTTAATTCTGCAATGTGATTCTAAGGACCTTTTCAAAAATTGCAAAATTCACCTTTAAAGCTAGAGTAGTCAAGATTATTATATTCCTAGATGCTGTTCATTTGAGGCAGTGTCTTTAAGTGAGCTAAAGGATAGACAGGCATTGTGTCAATGGCTTTTTCTTCCTGCCATCCACAGTGCAAGACCTCACTCTTTACTGAGCCTCTCAATTTCAGAGCACAGCTCCACTTCAAGAATGGCAGGCTAAATTGGAAAGCATTTCATAATAAATAATCCACAGGGAGTAAGGTGGAGTTTCCTAAATTTGTTTTATTTTCAATTGGAAAGGCATTGAGACCAGGAGCCCAGCTACCCAAGAGGATAAGTCATTGGGCAAGCTAAGCTGGTTTCCCAGAATGTTTTCACGACATTTTGCCAGAGTTTTGCATAATTCTACATCCTCGCAGAGCTGCCATTCCTGTCATTGGAACTGATCCTTTCAGGTGAGAAAACAAATTTGCCAACATGAGCATATAAGCACTGAAAAGAACACTTCCATTATTACTTATCGTTTGCTTTGGAAACTGGGTTACTGAGAGATAAATTACCAGGATCGTGTGTACAGTAAAGATGGAGCTAGGATTTAGCTTATGCTGTTACCAAGCTATACTGTCTGCAAAATCACAAAGGTAACCTGTGTCAGACTTCTTGCACCTTGGTTAATGAAATCAAAAGTTGTGAAGTTGAGATCTACAGATCATGGCATTTAGGGGAGACTGAAAGCCATAGTTTCATAATCTTCACATTTATAAAGTGGGGATTTAAATATTTTATAACAATGCTGCGAGGATTAAATGAGGTAAGGTATATAAGATGCTTAGCATAGTGCCTGGTTCAACAAATATTATCTCTCATTTTTATTGTGTGTATTGTTTTCATAGTACCTCACTTGTCTTTTTCTTTTTTTTTTTAAGTTTAAGTGTTTTATGTTTTGATATCCCAATATATGAAAAAAGAGTCTATATTAAAAATTAAAGTCTTGACTTACCTGAGAGAAAAAATAGCAAGGACCTGCTCAAGATCACAATATGAGATGTAATGATTAGATTCAAAGATTTTTTAATCTAGCTGTTTGTAGTTATCTAAGGATGAAGTTGTACCAGTCTGTTCTTCTATAACAACAGAAAGAATAGAGACTTTTAAAAAGCAATAATCAAAATTTATATTTCTTTTTGAATTGACTTTTCAAGAAATATAGACGTGTTTTAAAATACTTGTGGAGAAGTTCCATTTCATGACACGTTGGAGTACCTGGGACCAAACATACCCTCCAACTGAAACAACTAGAAAAGCGTTTGGGGGGGGGTGAAACATATAAAGCAGTAGGTTTTGGAAAGTGCAGAACTATGATCTACTAGAGAAGGGAAATAAACACAAGTGAACCATACAAACACCCTGGCTTTCTGTCTGGAGTCTCTTCCGGTCTGTGGAGCAGTGAGGAAATCCCAAAGAGAGCTTGGCGATCTCACTCAGTTGAGAAGATGCAGATCAGAGTTTGGGAAGATTGAGGTGGCTAGAAAGGAGAGAGCTGTGTGGAGAAAGAGCTCGGAGATATTCATAGAGTCCCATGAATCTATTGTTGAATACTAAACTACAATGCACAAGATAAAGGTCCGTGAGGCCAGGCAAATGGCGACTCAAGAATTATATGCTGAGCAATTCCTAGAGCTCACGCAGGATGGAGAGACACCTTTGCTGGAGACTCCAATGAGGTCACATTCTGGTGTGATGCTAAACCAGTTCTAGAATAAAGGATATTCTAGATCAACGACTGATGAAGAATAGTCGAAGGGCCAATCCAGTCCACAACTTTTTTTGTATGGCCTCCCCATACAAAAAAACGGCTAAGAATTGTATGGCTAAGAATTGGTTTTACATTTTTAAAAGGTTGTAAAAAGAAGAAACGAGGGACGAGAAGGAAGAAGCAGAGGAAAAGAAGGAAGTAAAGAAGGTTATAGGGTATACAGCAGAGATTGGATGTAATTCACAAAGCTTAAAATATTTACTACCTAACTCTTCATGAGAAAAATTTACTGACCCTGCTCTAGACCTAGCTTAAAACTTCTAAAAAGTAACCCTTGAGATAATCAAACTGATCCTCAGTTAATTTAACTCTGACTAGAACAAAGTCCAACATACTTTAAATAGATACAATAAATTCTAGAATTAAGCAGTGTAAAATTCACAGCCCTCAGCATCCAATAAAAATTATTAGACATACAAAGAAGCAGGAAAATGCTATCCACAACCAGAAGAAAAATCACTCAATAGAAACTGACTCAGAAATGACAGAGATGATGGAACAAGCAGATAAGGACTTGAAGCAGCTATTGTAAATATGCTCAATGATTTAAAAGAGAACATTGATATAATGAGGATAGAAATAGGGATATATAAATGAACCAAGTAGAACTTCTGGAGATGAAAAATGAAACATCCTAAATGAGAAATTTACTGTGTGGGATTAATAGTAGATTAGTTTCTGCAGAAGAAAAGATTGGTGAATTTGTATAGGTATCAATAGAAGTTATCCAAACTGAAGCACAAAAGAAAGGAAGAAGTCTGAAAAAATGAAGACAGCTTCAGTGACTTATAGGACAATATAAAATAGGTATAACCTATTTTAACAATGTAACATATGTGTAATTAGAATCCCAGAAAAGACGGATAGAGAAAAAATAGGTAAGGAAGACTAGACAAGGAAATAATGGTTAAAACTTCCCAAATTTGTTGAAAACTAGAAACTTACTGATTTAAGAACTTCAGTAAATCCCAAGCAGGATAAACACAAAGAAACTACACCACGACAATCATAACAAAATTGCCAAAAATCTGTGATAAAGAAAAAATATTAAAGCAACCAGGATAAAGACCCATTACATAAAGAAGAACTCAAATAAGAATGACAATGAACTTCTTGGCTCACACCATGCAACCATATTTTGAAAGAAAAACTGTTAACCTGGAATTCAATATCCACTGAAAATATCTTTCAAAAATGAAGATCTATGCCAGCAATGAACAATTGGAATTTGAAATTAAATAAAAAATCATCTACAATAGCACCAAAAAAGTTAAATACTTAGGTATAAATCTAACAAAATATGTACAGGGCATATATGGAGAAAATAACAAACTTTGATTAAAGAAATCAAAGAAGATCTAAGTAAATGAAGAGAGATTCTGTGGGGTCATGAACTGATATACACAGTATTGTTATGATGTCAATTCTGCCCAATTTGACCTCTAGATCCAATGCAATCCCAATCAAAATCGCAGCAAGCTATTTTATACATATTGACAAAATAACTACAAAGTTTATATGGAAAGGCAGAAGACCCACGTTAGCCAACACAATACTGAAGAAGAACAAAGTTGGAAGACTTACACTACCTGATTTCAAGACTTACTATAAAGCTATCAAGTAATGAAAAGACATGGATGAATCATAAATGTGAATTTTTAAGTTCAAGAAGCAAATTTTAAAAGTCTATGTACTGTGATTCCAATTACATGACATTCTGGAAAAGACAAAGCTATAAAGGCAATTAAAAGATCAGAGGTTGCCAGAGGTTTGTCAGTGGATGGTGGGAGGGTGGAATAGATGAAGCTTGGGGAAATTTTTAGTGGTGAAGCTGTTCTATATGACACCTGTACTTGTGGATAGCCGATGTTATACGTTTGTCAAAAGCTATTGAACTCTACAGCCCAAAGAATGAACATTAACATAACCTATATAAATTTTCAAAAAAATCATTTAGGAGGTTCGAGGAATACCAGGATAGAATGCAGAATATAACAAAACAATCTGGCTGTGCTACAAATGCATGAGACGACCTCCCTGAAGGGTGTGGGAGGAAAAGTACTAACCTAAGTAACTTTAGAAATAAAGACAGTCTTTAGAACTCAAAAGAACTGTACTCTAGTTGATGAATTGTATCTCTCAAGAGTATGAGGTAATAATTCTGATACCTCTATAGATGCGTAATGGAATTGAACACTAGTAAATGAATAGTAGGTAGTAGGAGCCAGGTTTCTCACCGTTGGAGTGGGAATTTACAAAACAGTAAGAAGAGGATTCTAGAATAATCCACATGATAATGGATTAGAGTTAGAGATAGCATGAACTCATGTTTAGCTTAATATAGGTACAAATCTCTACACATAGAAATATTTATAGATAAATATTTCTATGTGGGTTAATACAAACTCACATATTTCTTTGCTTTTTCAGCTGAGAACGCTTAGAAGCAATGACACTCCCATAAGAACGAGCACACTCGGCACCTAGATCTTGATTTCTAATACCATTCTCCAATAAAAGGAACAAGGATTTTCTTGAAGAAATGGCTGATTAGGACTGGGGCAGAAAGATACAAGATGGACCTTGAGCATCTTGTAGTGCCAGAAAGTAAAAAAGTGTTCAAAGCAAATAAACCAATCCTCATAATGATGGGAGTGCATCAAAGGGACAGAGGAGAAAAACAAAATAAACAAACTAATGTTATATTAAATCTATCAATAGATAAACTGTTCAAAAAAGAGAGGAGGAACTCTTTTCAAATCATTTTGTCAAGCAGTATTATTCTGAAACCAAAACCAGACAAAGATATTCCAAGACAAGGAAATTACAGACCAAATTCCTCATGAGTAGAGATGCAAAAATTCTTCACAAAATAGTCTTAAATCGAATCAAGCAATATGTAAAGAATAGTTGTGGTGAATTTGCATTGCATCAACTGAGCTAAGTTGGAACTGCATTTTCCAGAATTCTTGTCCTTCCATAATTTTAAGTTAGCTTTGGCTGGAAGAGACAGTTTGCAGGAGATTTGGCATGGAAGAGGAGCTACAACCATATTGCTTTTATGCATGAAAGCTTGATCTGGCCACACTTGGAGCTCTTGCAGTACATACACTCTCATTGATCTGCTAGCTCACCCTGTTGGCGCAGGAAGGTTACTGGGCCCTCAGCTCCCTTAGTTCCCACTGGATCACCTCTTACAACTTTTCTGAATCCAGGGCCAGAAGGTGCAGCTCCAGAAGCAGGCGCTAAACCTGCAGATTCTTCAGGTCCCGCCAGATCTCCTCCTGAATTCAGGTTCTTTGAAGCCCTGGCCAGCATGTGCAATTCCTTGGGCAGCCGCCAAACCCAGGACTCTTCCAGCGCTCACTGAATCTCTTCCCTCATGTTCTCCAATCCCGGCACCAAAGATAGAAGTAAGAGCCATCAAAAAAATATTTGACTCGCTGTCTTGATTACATAAAGTCAAATTCCTATGATAAACCTCATATTCTACGTGATTTACAGTGCTTCTTTTCCTTTTGTCAAATTCTGACTGATACAGCAATACATCATGACTAAGTGTAATTTATCCCAGGAATCCAAGATTTGTTTAATATTTAAAAATCGATCAATGTAGTTCACCATATTAATAGATAAATATGAAAATTGTATGATTATCTCAATAAACACAGAAATAGATTTGATAAAATTTAAAATTTATCACCCCTTTATGATAAAAATTATCAGCACACTAGCTATTAAAGGAAACTTCCTCAACCTGTTAAAGGGCATCTAAGAAAAATCTATAGCTAACATTATATTTAATGGTGAAAGACAGAATGCCTTTTCCCTAACAGGAAGAAAGCGAGGATGTCCAGTTTCACTACTTCTATCTAACATTGCACTGGAAGTCCTAACCAGTGTGATAAAGCAAGAGAGAGATAAAAAAAAAGCATGTGATCTAGAAAAGGAAGTAAAAACAGTCTTTATTCATAGATGACATGATCATGTAAACAGAAAATCATAAGGAATATACAAAACAGATCCTAGAACTAATAACTAAATTTAGCAAGGTTGCAGAATGAAAGATCAATCAAGAAAAGTCAATTGTTGAGTAGAATCACAACATGAAATATGTAGATGAGTTTAATAAATTACAGGCAAGATTTATACACTGAAAATTCTCTCAAATTATTGCTGAAATAAGTTAAAGAAGATCTAAGTAAGTGGAAAGACTTTCTATATTCATTGATTGGAAGATTCAATATTGTGAATATATTATCTCCCTAAATTATCTGTAGATCTAAGGCAATCTCTATCAACGTCTCAGCAGGATTTTATACAAATTGACAAGTTGATTCTACAATTTATGGTGGAAATGCAAAGGACCTAGAATGGCCATAGCAATTTTGAAAATAAAAGAGCAAAGTCAAGGACCTTACACTACTCTGATTTCAAGACTTACCATAAAGCTGCAGTAATTAAGACAATGTGTTGTTCATGCAATAAGGATGGATGAAAGAGAATAGAAAATCCAGATAGATCCGCATGTATATGGGCGATTGATGTATGACAAAGGTAGCAGGATAATTCAATGAGAAACAAATAGTCTTTTTATCAAATGTTACTACCTATTCATGTGAAAAAAATCAATATCAATCTTTACTTCATACCATATGCTGAAATTAACTTGAAATGGGTCATATACCCAAACATAAAACATCTAGAAGAAAACATAGGAGAACACTTTTAACCTTGAAGTAGGATGAATTCTTAGATAAGATATAAAAAGCAGAAACCATAAAAGAAAAGAATTATAAAATGGATTTCATCAAAATTAAAAATGTCCACTGTTCAAACACGCCATTGAAAAATGGATGGGGGCAGCCCAGTGGCATAGTGGTTAAATTTGCAAGCTCTGCTTTGGCCGCCTGGGGCTTGTGGGTTGAGATCCCAGGCACAGACCTACACACTGTTCATCAAGCCATGCTGTGGTGGCATCCCACATACAAAATAGAGGAAGATTGACACAGATGTTAGCTCAGTGACAAACTTCTTTAAGCAAAAAGAGGAAGATTGGCAACAGATGTTAGCTCAGGGCCAATCTTCCTCACCAAAAAAATAAAAATAAATTAATTAATTAAAAATGGAAAACTTCTAACTGGGAGAAAACATTCTACCAAAAGACTTAAATCCATATTTTCTGTTGGACTTATATCTGAGAAATTACTGGTATCTAGAATTGAAAGAGAACTTTCAGAACAACTCAACTATAAGAAGATAATAATCTAGTTTTTAAAAATTGGCTTGAGGGGCTGGCCCACTGGTGCATCGGTTAAGTTCACACATTCCGAATCTCAGCAGCCTGGGGTTTGCCGATTCGGATCCCGGGTGTGGACATGGCACCGCTTGGCACTCCATGCTGTGGTAGGCATCCCACATATAAAGTAGAGGAAGATGGGCACAGATGTTAGCTCAGGGCCAGGATTCCTCAGCAAAAAGAGGAGGACTGGCAGTAGTTAGCTCAGGGCTAATCTTCCTCAAAAAAAAATAAAGAGAGAGAAAAATTGACTTGATAGTAGGAGAAGCTATGCATGCATGGGGGCAGGGGTATGGAAAATCTTTGTACCTTCCTCTCAATTTTCCTGTGAACTTAAACTTCTCTAAAAAATAAAGTCTATTAAAAATAATAGTAAATAACTAAAAACTATTAAAGATTCACACAAGATTCTAACAGATTTTTCACAAAAGCAGATATTCAAACTGCCAATGATCACGTGAAAAGATACTCAATATTATTGGCCATCATTAATCATCAAAAATGTTCCAAACAGCTTAATTTTTAATAGCCAAAAATTGGAAATAACCCAAATGTCCTTTAACAGGTGAATGTATAAACAAATTGTGGAATATTCCTACTATGGAATATTACTCAGCAACAACAGAATAAATTATTGATACACAAAACCTCATGAATGAATTTCAGAAACGTTATGCTAAACAAAAGAAGCCTGACATAAGACTACATGGTGTGTGATTTTCTTTATGTAAAGCTCTAGAAAAGAAAAATGTAATATGTAATGGCAAAAAGTAGATCAGTGGTTCCCTGGGCCAGGAATGAAAGAGCAGGCTGACTGTAAAGGAAAATCAGGACAATCTCGGGTTATTCAATATCTTGATTGCAGTACTGGTTACATGGGTGGATACTTCTGTCAACACTAATCAAACTACACACTTAAAAGAGGAACATTTTATTAAATGTGTTATACCTCAATAAAGTTGATTTCAAAAAATTATTATTTTGCACCTTAGAAATAAGCAATTGAAGTCCTTGCTTGAACACTATTTTTTCTGCTATCACGTTTTCACAAACCTCCACTACTCCATCAAAAGTGACAATTTCTGAAGGCAGTGCTGAGGGCCTAGTGGTCAAATTTCCACGTGCTCCCAGTCCTGGTTCGGTTCCTGGGCGCAGAGCCACAGCACTCATCTGTCAGTAGCCATGCTGTGGTGGTGGCCCACATAGAAGAACTACAAGGACTTACAACTGTACACAACTAGGTACTGAGGCTTTGGGGGGAAAAGGGAATAAAAAAGAACAAACAGGAGAGGAGCCTGTTTCCCTTAAAAAAAAAAAAGACAATTTCTCACAGTTTAACGTTTACTATAAGGAATGACGCATTCTACAATTGATTGTAAGAGTAAATAGATTGTAAGATTAAATTGACTAAAATCTAAAATATTGATAAAATGTTGTTGCTGGAGCTGGTTGTCTCAATTGACCCCATCAGTGCAGCTTGCCAAACAGGAATGGATGCCACTGGACGAACTTCGTGCATATTGTGGAGGCATTAATTTTACCTGAAATTTTAATGTAATTTAAAATAATACTATTTTGGATGAAGCACGGATCATTTATGGATTAGAATGCAAAGTGAACATGATGTTTTTAGAGAGAAAAAGTAACAGCTAGTTGGTTATTCCTGCCACTGTCCAGTCTCAATTGTTGTATGAAAGGCACAGATACCGGAATAGATTGTTAAAATGGCTTGGCTTTTCAGGTTTGGATGTAGAATTTGAAAGGGTGAGGGGCAATCCAAGGAAAGAACCTAGGCTATAATATGGCTAGAGAATGGAAATGAAAAGCCCAAAAAATGGTGGATATACCCGACTACTATTTTAGAGAAAGATATGTAAGAATTGTTCAATAAGTTTCTGTTGTGGTGAGGATGATGTTCAGATTTTGTTTTGTGCCAAAATTTTTAATCTGATATTTGATACATACAAAAGAATACACAGAAAAATATATTTAAGAGGCCAAACAAAAATAACATGAACCCCCTTAAATTTATTATCCAACTTAAGAACGATACTACTGTATTTGCTACTGTGCTCTTGCTCTGTTGCATTACCCCCACCTCCGTGGTTACCATTGCCAAAGCAAATTCGGCAAATATAATTCCTTTACTTTTGTTTCTAAAAATACTTTGGAATTGTTCTTTTTTTATGTTTATAGTTCTATCACATATGTATGTCTCTAAACAATTTATTACTAAAGGTTTACTCGTCTCCATGTTTCATGAAAATATCAAACTGTATGTCTTCTAAGAAATTGTTTTTTTTCACTCTATGTTTCTAAAATTCACTCATTCCTGTTATTGCATATAGTGGAAGCTCATTTTCACTGCTATATAATATTCCACTCTGTGATGAAACATTATTTATCCATTCTCCTTTCAACAAATTTCTGGAGTCTTTCCACGATTTTGCAAGTAAGAACAATGCAGTCATGAATATTTTCATGTGTGTTTCTTGGTTTACGTGAATAACAGGATCTCTAGCATCTGGGCCTAAAATTATTGGATCATATATGCAAAAGCTCAACATAACAAGATAAAGCCAACTTTTTTCAAAATTGGCATACCAACTTACATTCCCAGAGCAATGTATTGAAGTTCCCCTTGATCTATATTTTCACCAGTATTTAGTATTATCAGATTTGTTAACACTGGACAGTCAAACGCGTACAAAATGGTATCTCACTGCAGAATTAATTTGCATTTATATGGCAACTAGGAATTTGAGCAACTTTTCAGATGTTTACACATTTATCATCTCTTTTCTTCATCCATGAAATGATTGTTCAATCGAATTGTCTGTATCATACTGATTCCTTGAAATTAGTTAGGACTTGACTCATAGCCTAGAAATTGTTATTTTTTGCAAATATCATATGTATGCAGCATACTGCATATTCTCTATTTATTAGAGATAGTCCACTTTTTAAATCGATTAAATAACTCTGGTTAATTGTGTTATTTAAATCATCTATATCTTCCCTATTGCTCTTCTTTACTTGTTCTATGCATTAGTTTCCCAGGGCTTCTCTAACAAAGTATCACAAACTGGGTGGCTTAAAAAAGAGAAATTTGTTCTCTCACACTTCTAGAGGCTAGAAGTTCAAAGTCAAAGTGTCAGCACAGCCGTGCTCCCTCTGAAGCTCCAGGAGGAAATCTTCCCTTGCCTCTTTCTAGTATCTGACGGCTGCTGGCACACCTTGGCATTATTTTGCTTGTAGCTGCATCACTCCAATTTTTGCTCCCATCTTCACATAGCCATCTTCCCTCCGTGTGTATCTCCTTCTCTGTGTCCAAACATCCCTCTCCTTCTTCTTATAAAAACATCAGTCACTGGATTAGGATCTACCCTAACCCCAATCTTTACTCAATTACAATAGCAAAGATCTCATTTCCAAATAATGTCATATTCACGGGTACCAGCCTTTAGGACTTTGACATATCTTTTTGAGGGACACAATTCACCCCACATCACCCAATAAAAAGTTGAGAAGGTTTTATTAAAATTTTCCTCAATGGGGACAAGATGGAAGTAATAAAGGTGATGGCAAAGTGAAGAAATCAACACATTCTCTCCCACAAAAAACAATTATAAAACTGGACAAAAATTGCCAAAAACTACCATTTTAATGTTCCGGAAATTGACCAAAAGCAAACAACCAAATTAGAAGCATTTATTCGTGAAAAATACTGAACTTCAGGTAACTTTAGTAGGAGTACTGGGGCTGGTTGCTTGGGGCTGCTCCATTGGTGCTGTTTCTGAATGTAGAGCATTTTCCAAATAAATTAATTGAAAAATGCACCTGTGAAATAAGTTTTATTGATTCTATGAGATATGAATTATAATTTGGACTAAAGGGACATGTTCAAAGAATAAGAACATTAGCACCAACAGAACTCTTCACCACACATAAAGGACAATGATATACTGTTATTCCCCAATCCACCAAATTAAAATAGCTAATCTACATGGACGATTTTCTCTCACAACAATCTACTATTTTCCTTCATAAGACTTCTTATTACAATTTGGGATTACTTTTTTCCCCTGTGTTTGTTTGTATCCATCTTCCCCAATGTAAATTCCATGAGGACAGGAATTACTATATTCAACTCCTACAAACTTGGCACACCTGAAATATAGTAGAATCTCAAAAGTTTTGGAATAAACTAATGAATGAACATAAATGCATGTGTACATATGTGCGTGTTGTGCTTTGAAGATGACTTAATTCTGACAGTAAACTTATATCTGCAGCAGAGAAAATCAATTAGCCAAAGTAGTACAGTTCTGTTCACTTTCTGTCATCAGCTCTAATATTTTACCTTTCTGAGCCCATCAATCCCGAAGTGAGTCATTAGTGCCTGTGAATGAATGATAATGTACTTGTATTATCCATATTTAGTACGTTACAGAAGCTTATATTTCGTGAATAAATTCTGTTCTGATCCTTCCAAATGTTCACACATGAAACACACAGAATTTGGCCTAAAATAGTGTCTAAGAAATTGAAATGTAAACAAGAAGTCAGCTCTTGAATGTCCTCTATTTATCCTTTTGCATGATGTCCGTGTTTCCACTTTGGATTTTGTGTCTATGGCCAAATAGTTTAAAATTTTTACTTATTCGAACACACTGTTTATGGAAATGTGTGATCTTTCATCTATGATTCCAATATCTTCTCTTTAGAAGAATTCCTCAATTAATCGCAGTCATAAAGGGTGGGTAAAAGGCTTTTGCTTTTGTTGGCTTGGAGACCATCTTCCAACCAAATGTGTGTCTATCATGCTAACCATTGAGTCCAGTACCCGTGCCCAGCCCAGCACACTCACTGAAGGTTCTTAAGTAGAATTACTTCTGCTTTCATAGTAGAAGCAGCACGACTTAAAGGGTCCCATTCTTCATCGGGGTTACTGGAGGAAGAGCTAACAAACTGAGAGAATCAGACTGGTTCTCCATCACAAGAAATCCATTTGAAACTGTCCTTGACAATATCCCCTTGACAATATCCTCCCCACTTTTTGGTATGTCCTTTCAAATCCTTTTGACAGTCATATCTCTTGAAGGAAGAAGACATATCTACAGATTTATGCAATTTTCCCTCTTAGCATAATTTTACTAGGTGTGTGGGCCCATTTTCATTTCACTTGGTACTCACTTCTTGCTTCTTTAGATGACTGCCTGTTTCTATTATGGCTTTACTTCTATTTCTGTTGATGATTCTCAGATATAATGGGTTGATGCCTTCTTTAATGGGCACAATGGTTATAAACCTCAATAAAGCAGAGATTTGTGTGTCTTAGGCTGAAACTGAGAGTTAGTTGCTTTAACAATTATGATATTGTGAGAAATACATTTAAAAAAAATCTATTGGTACCCTGGGTTAAAGTTTTCCACGGAAGAGGGAAATCCTTTTCCAAGGGCACTGATGGGTTCCTTTGCTCTCTTTCAGTATTCCACTGGACTTCTCAGCACATCTCTTCAGGAGGTGGGTCCTGCCCATTGATACAGCCTCATCTCTCAGCTGTTCTCTGCAGGCAATCTATGTCCAAGCTTACCAGCATTGTTGCACTCCTCTGGGGCTGGGAACAGAGAGGCTGGCTTTTTCCAGATCTACGCCTCTTCGCATGCTGTTCCTTTTGCCTGCTTCTCTGGATGGCAGTCTCCTACATTAAAGCATTAACTCCTTCACAGAGCCATTCCTGCTGTGATGGTGAAAGTATAGCTCCCTACCTCCCCCTCTCAGAGCACCTTGTGGATACCTATGTCAGTGCACTTATCACATAATCCTGGATGATTTCGTAACTCCTCTGGTTACTGCTTTACACTCTGAGCTTCTGGAGCTGTGTCTTTTCAAAATCTCCAGTTATCAGAGAGCCTGCAGAAGACCTGCATCATATTTGTTGAATGAAGCAAGCAAGGAAAACATCAAGTACATGGCAAAAATCAAGCGTTATTTATTTAGTGTTTCAGGAGATGCGATTTTCTGCACCTTTTCTATCTAGTGAGATGAATTGCAAGAGCCTGAACTCACAGGTTCCTGCTGTTCATGTTTAGCCATCTTAATGCATCATGGCTGATTGGACACACGGAAACTCTCAATTAGTCTTGTTTTGCCATGGCGCACTCAGGTCTATCCAGAAATGATAACAGAAACTCCACACAGCTGCCTGATATTGGAGAGAGAGAGGTACCTTGTCTGACCCTATAATCGGAACACATGTAAGATCATTACCATTTGAAGGACTCTAACCCTGGCATAATGTTTATTGGGAAACCTCCAGCAGGTATTATACTATCAGAGGGGCCTAGGCCTCTGAATGCTAACTACTTGTGATTGTGCTTCACCGGGTAGAAACTAGGAAGGGTTAAGCCTATGCTATTGTGACCAGAATAGCATTTTCCAAAATGGGAAACCCAAGACAAAGTCTTTCAGAAATAACTAGGTTCATCTCTTTATCAGCATCAACCAAAAACCTCAGAAGATCATGTTCTCTATAGCGCTGAGTTACCACTTGCAATGCCCAGGTAAGCTCACCTCCAGCCCGGAAGGAAATTTAAAATCCAACCCAACAAAAATCCTGTCTTCCCTACCCACTGCTACTCCAGAGCTTCATTCTTGCTTGGCTAAACCCATTTCTCTTTCTCTCAGAGAAAGAGGCTTGTTTTGTTTTACCTAAGGATGCATGTGAAATTTTATTACAGAAAAGAAATCATAACTCAAAATAGCCAGAATAGAATGGTCTACAATGCATAATGGTTGGCACTGAAACTTATGCCAATTGCATCAAGCCACTTGGTAGCGTATCAGATGTGAGAAAGGGGGTCAACCTCTGTTAAGGCAAAGGTTCAAGGCTTACTTGATATGTTGTGTTGACCATACAGTGTCTAAAGGGAACGATCCAGAGAAAAACAAATGTGGAAGCCAACTAACATGGTCACCGCCATTGAATGACTCTCAGGCTTCACAATGCATTCCCACTAACACACGTGATTTCAGGTGGGTGGAATTCCTAGGAAAGATTTGTGAACTGGGAATTAAATGTAAAAGGAGTGGTAAATGTCACGATAGACTCTCTAAAGTATTTGATTGACTTTCCTACGATATTTCCACTGAGAATAAAATTTATGTAAGATGGAATTGGAGGGATTTTGAAAACTATCTAATATGTGAGAGGTACACACTGGGGCTCCCAATGGGGACCCAGAGAAACATAAAAAGATACACACACACTCACACACACACAAGTGGGGAAGTTTTACATGATTCCTAAATAGGGACAAATATCCCTAATTCAGGGTGATTAAAAGAAAAATTTTATTGGGGCCAGCCCAGTGACACAGCAGTTAAGTTTACACAGTCTGCTTCATCGGCCTGGGGTTCGCTGGTTTGGGTCCGGGGTATGGACATAGGCACTGCTTGCCAGGCCATGCTGTGGCAGGCGTCCCACATATAAAGTAGAGGAAGATGGGCACAGATGTTACCTAAAAAAATAGAGGGGCCGACCCCCTGTCCAAGTGGTTAAGTTCGCACACTCTGTTTGGGCTGCCCAGGGTTTCGGCAATTCAGATCCTGGGCACAGATATGGTACTGCTCATCAAGCCATGCTGAGGCAGCATCCCACATAACACAACTAGAGGCACTCATAACTAGAATATACGCCAATGTACTTCAGGGCTTTGGGGAGAAGAAGAACCAAAAAAAAGAAAGAAAAATTGTATTGAATTCAAAATAAAATGTTATTATTTAACACTATTTGGATATTTATTATTGCTGAAATAATTTTGTGAACATTATCAAAAATGCTATGAAAATATTCTTTAAAGCCACCTATAACTAATATATTTTCATTTAAACATACTTTTTATTTATGTCCTTCTAAATTTGAGTTTACGTCATTAGTTAAATCAATAGCAAAAGACAGAATGGATAACAGAAAGAGTGCATTGTATTTCCCCACCTTGCTTTCAAGAGTCTAGGCATTTTTGTCGTTAGAGCCGATGCTTAGATGTGAAATTGTTTTTACTGAGTTATTGATGACTATATCTATGCAGAGCCTAAGTCAAATTATAGCGTATTATGGAAGCAATAGCTTCCTTCAATTTTTTGCATTATTGTACCGTAAGAACCACCTAAGCCCATTACGAAGCTGCCATGAATATTGTGTCTAGACCATAAGTCATCTGGGTTTTAACCAAATTAAGTCCTACTACATGACTCAGATTTAGTATCTTCTGAACAGAGCAATGCAATCTGTAACCAGGGAATTATTATAAGAAAAAACTAAAACACAGTGCCTTACCCACAATGGGTATTCAACAAATATTTGGTGAACTAAAGATATGACCTGGACCTACTACAAATCTTCCCTAATTTTCTCCTATAAGCAGATTAAGAGCTACCAATCTATAACACTTTTATCATGTCATCAGCCTTGATATATGAAATGATATTCCTGAGGAGATTTTGGCACTCACATTAGACAGAACAGAATAGACTAACACATCTTCTGAAGAGACAATGTGTGCTTTTAATCTACACCAGTAGACAATCAGTTTCCTAGTGGTAACCAATATAGGTTAGATGTTCTTCTTACAACCGACTTCATTGGCAAGGATTACTCCAAAAATATTCACAAATAGACCAAAGAGTAACTTTTAAACAATAATCTAAGGAGTGAATTCCATTAGTGCTTAGGAAATACACATTAAAAGGAGAAACAATAATGTATTTTTGAAGTCTAAACAATGAGTTCCACTTTCTCTAAATTTTTCCTTGGCAGTAAGTCTTGGACTTATCAAGCCAGTGGTATGTTTTGTACCATGAGCATCTAAGGGGGAATTAACTTCCACCAATGAATGCTTAACTTATGATAAACTTAACCGTTTAACTTGAATGGTGTTCTACCCAGAGATAAACACCCAGCTGCAATTCAGCTCCACTCAGAAGACAAAGAAGGAAGGAAATGGATTTGAAGAAAAGAATAAAGAAACATACATTAGGCAACTTGAATTTCTATATGGATTATTCTGTTTAATGTAGTGACTTAAAAAGGACTTTTAAGAAACACTTCTCTGGAAAGATTTAAAAATGGAATCTGTTCTCTCTCCCTGGACAGTGGCAGGGTGGCCTTGCGTAAAGGTAGGGCTGAGAATAAACTTTATTTTTGTAGTAATGAAAGTTTTAGAAATTGGAAAGAAGTTCAAGTTCAGATTTGTGATTTTCTCCACCATCATTTAGGTTAACTAATTAAACTCTACCGGTTTTCAAGAAGGCCAAGATCGCCAATGTGTCTATTTTTCATATACATATATGGTTTTAATTCTACAAATATAAACTTCAAACTATAAGTTTCGAATATTCAAGGGAACTCGGTTAGAAAAGGATGGATTCCATTTGGAAAGTATTGTTTCTTTTTTGGAGTCAGCACTCGTATTTGTGGATTTCTTATTTTTTTGAATTCCTATGTGTACCAGGACTTTCTATTTCAAACTCACCAGCAGGGAGTACTGGACAGGTTTTTCTCATAAAATTCCTGTTCCATTTTCTAAATTCTAATAGTTATAACATTTACCAGTCTCGGTTACACTGTAAGGAAGTCAAGATATTTTCTGTTAGCCAAGTGGTCAACACCGCTGAGCAATTTGTCTGCGGAGGCGTGGGAAGAGTTAAATGAAAAACCTGAGAATTAAAGTTGAGCAGTAAAAGCAATGAGTGTTTTACTTCTATCTCATTTGGGACCTCCTAAGGGAAGAAACTAGTGAGCTATGCAGACTTGAGGGGAAATAAAAAAAGAAATTGTCCCAGTGCTATTCAGTAATCAATCGAAGAAAAAAAAATCAGTCCGTATCAGGTAATAAAATATGGAATTAGGCTAGCGCACTGGCCTGAGGATATATCCTGTAGTAAAGGTTATTTTTCATGATTTATAAGGGTTTTTAAAGAAGCTTGCGGAATGCCACCGGAGAAACGAAGACCTCGGAAAGCTTCGCATTGTTCTGCAAGTGCTTTCATAATACTTGTTTATGTTGTGAGGTGGGGGGGTGGGGGAGAAATTGTACAGTGAGGTGGAACGGTTATTGACCAGATTGATCACGGGAACAAATCTGCCGGGGGTAACCTTGTTTAATGATATGTTGCTGGGCTCAGCACCTTGCTGAGAATGTGATTCGTCACCGGCTGGGGCCGCATGATGGATCGCGGCAGGAAGCTGATGGTGCAATCACTCACCGGCCGTCATTGCCACCGCACCGCCTGACACTTGTCCCCGCTGAACGTGGCAGCCCGGCTGCCCCGCCCACTGAGAGACACGAGGGCTCCTCCGACGAGCACACAGGAGCTCTCTCCCGGCTCTGCCCCTTCCTTTGTAGGACATTTCTTTGAAGTTTGGGTTTGTAATTTTCCCCAAATGACTCGAATCCCCTCGCAGCATAAACTTCAGGGCCTTCCTCACCCCGACGGCTCATTAGGGTTTATTTTACCGTGGCCAAACAGAAGACCCAGCAAGGCCTTTAAATCTGAATGTATGTTTTCCTAGAAACCTAAAGATTCAGGGAATATAATTATTTTATAGAAAAATATAAAATCATATTTTATCATGTGTTTTTCTATTTTTAATAAATGCATTAGTGGGGTAAAAAAATGCAAAGGTCGTTTGGCATGGTGTTACATGGTCTTAGGTTATTAGGATGGACACTCTCTAAGGGCAGGCTCTGTATTTTCATCTTCGTACATCCAGCATCTCACACATTATTGTTTGCTAAAAAAAAGAAATGGACACATGCAATTGATTTGAGAAAGAACAAAGTAGTATAAGTGGATACTTTTACCCTGTAACTCCTTCACTCAGCCAATGTATAATAATTCCCTATTGCTTATCCCTTTAATTCCAAGCTGGTCTCTCCCGTACAAGGTGACCCCAAGCAACCAAACTTAATTCCTATCCTCTCCAATATGAATACTTTGGTGTTGTCAGGACCGATTCATGGTCCCATTATCCATGCTCACTCTTGACTTTGTGCTTGCTTTTCCTTTTCCCCTACTTGGAGTATTCTCCTCTTTCCCTCCACTTACTAGTGCTTCTAGAGCCAGTCTGGTGCCACCTCTTACAAGAAGTACTCCTTGTTTACTCCAGCTTTTATTTACCCCTTATATTAGATGTTTGTTGTCTGCCTCCTCGACCTTCATTCTCTCCTTAACAATCCCACATTCGGCTTGGCAAGGCTTGTGGCTCCAAGGATGCTAACTCCATCCTCAGCTCTAAAAATGGGACTTGAGATGTGGGCTGAGCTAATTAGTGTATTAAATTGCCGAGATGGCATATTTGGGTCAGGGATGGGCATACAAAATTTTTTAAGGTTTTGCTGAAATGCTGGAACAAAGATGCTCTCTTTTTCTACTGCACAAACAACCATGCTGGTTTAGGAGCTTCTAGAAAACCGCTTGGGACTATGAGCAAGCTGGCGTAGGAGGAGGCTGACACTGCCGAAGGTAAAGTAGAGAGAAGGAAAGAAATGAGACATTTGGTGAATCACTGAGCCACCCAGGCCTTTCTGAAGCCAGTCCAAAGACTACTCAGCTTTGTGAGCGGAATATTCTTTTTGGCTTTCAGCCAGTTTCTTAAGGATTCCATTACTTGCAACCAAGAGCACCGCCATCTTCTTTGAACTGAATTTGCATTTACGATAAATAGACACTACTTGTTTTAGATTTCCTATTTTTTGAGTAAGCAACCTTCTCCTCTTCAACAAAGTCAAAAGCTTTCTGAGGGTACAAAAGAGTGCTTCGATCCCTCTGTTTTTCTTCTTGACGCCTTGCACTGTGCTGGTGTAGAGCAGGCACTCAATACGCCCTCATGGTTTGATTCCACAGTGGCAAACTCATCATTTCTTCAGGCAGTGGTAGCACACGCTTTACAGCTTGCTGGCTCAATAAGCAGGGAGTGCACCATTGGACTGCAGTACAGAAGTCACTGTCATCTCCTGTATCAAGAAGACAGACAAAAGAAGTGATGGAGCGTTCTCTGAGCAGATTGTCACCATACTTCTTTTCAACAAACATCTATTGACCAAATCTACATTACTTTGCCAGTCCTCTTACAGGCATCTCAGTCTTGACTGATGAGATAAAGTGATTCCCAAAAATGTCACTTGTAATTTTTGTCAGACCACCCCCACTGCCCAGACTATTTTATTTCTCTACTGTTTCTGCTGTCCTCCCACCTCCTTTGTGTTCCAAGGTGGGAAGTGATATACACAAGAGAAAGAGGCTTGTTAACAGACCATCAAAAATTATGACTGGCCGCTCAGAGCCTTTACTGATTACATGTATAGACATTATAAACAACAACAAAAAAAACACACACAAAAAACTACCTCATTAGACATCATAACTTAGCAACCAGTGCTTTATGCTATTAGAACTAATATAGGAAAATTTGTACCTTATCTAACTTTAAAGACATCAACTTAAGCAAATTAGGTAGAGATTCTATAAACTTAATTTAGGCAGAAGTCCCAAATTTCTACGACTTTCCAGTCAGTCTCTCTTGTATAACAAATATCATCGGATATAAATATATTTAGAGAATAAACTATTTCAGGAAAATACATTTCTGAGAAAGACTAAAACATCTTGCTACACTCCAAGATAGTGATTTTCAAACTTTATTATGCCTAAGAATTACCTGCAAGCTTGTTAAAATACAGATTCTGGGGCCCTGCTATGCAAGATTCTGATTCTGCAGGTCTGAGTTGGGGCTCCAGGTGACAAGGTATCAGATGATGCTGGTACTGCTGAGCCACAGGCCACACTTTGTGCAGCTTCTCTGAATGGTACTCTGCCAGAACTCCCTCAGAATAGTCACAAGTTTACATTTTTTCAGCTTATCTGCCAATCTAGGTTATTATTGACGCAAACAAGTTGCAACGACACAATTAGAAAATCCCATTTCCACCTAAATGTTTTTTATTGTATTCAATTTCTACACACAATTTAGAACTGTAGCTCTAGTAATTTTTCTAAATTACTCTTTAAATAATAAGACTAATATTTTGAATTTATCCATTGAGTTGAATGGATGTCTGTATTCTGATTTGGTTACATGTTATTTATCTTCTTCTCGGACAGGCATTTGAGTCCTGTCTTTCCTGTACTCTCTATTTTACTAATTATATTGCTTTCGCTTCAGAAATAATCCTATGTATATTATTATTAATACTATTAGTAGTAAATTGCTGTGCCAGTCTACTTCCAAAAATTGCATTTACAAGCTTTGTGCACAATACCTTACAGAAAAACAAAGCTAGCCTTAGAAGCTATGAAGAATCAAAAGCTATAAGACATTAAACAAAAAATAGCTGCACTGAGATCTACTGGGTGGGAAACGAGATGTAGAAAAGTGAGAATTGTGGCTTTCCGATGGAGAGCTCAATTATGGTGTGATTTCTTTAGCTGGCTCACTCAACTCCCTTCTAGACACATTTTTAAAGGCTGTGTCCTGCCTTTCATCCAAAAGGTGTTTGAGGAGGATTGAACCTGAGAACCAGATTCTGCAGCCCTAGAAGCAGAAATTGAAACAAACAAACAAAAATGGAGTATTATTCATGCTAACCAAAAGCATTTTTAAACTCCAGCTTTTCATATTTTCCAAATATTCCTTGTCCTCCTTCACTCCCATCAACGTGCCTGTGTGTGTGTGTGCACGTGTGTGTGTGTGATTTGAGAGAAAGACAGAAATGTGTTGACACTTTTACCCACTGAATAATATCCCTTATTATTTAGAAGTAAGACCTCTCCACTTTTTCTTCACAGGTGATCTCACCACAAGCATAAAAGAGCATAAAAACACTCCCCTGCTATAGCTTCTGGCTCTTTGGCTTGCTCACCTAGTGGCCACGTTGACAGCTTTGCATCTGTTTTTGCCTGCATCATATATTTATAAAGGCAAAAAGAGGTTAACTTGTTCCCCTGTGTGGTATCTCATTTTGGCTTCCCGGTCAATTTTTGGGTCTATGTCTATACTTACCGTCAAAAACCCAGTGTGAAAAGGACAGGCACATACTCACACCCAAAGCCAATCAGAGTTTCCTTGACCTTCTCTCAAAGTTTCTTTCATTTCACTATAATCATCTGTCAATCTGTATCTATTTTATTTGTAAGCCATAGACGTAGTTCAACACAGAATTGAAACTCGCTGGTATTCAAGCAAACGGCAGTTTTCTCTCTATGTATACATAAAAGTTATTTCTTCTTGAATATGAATCTTAACACAGTGGTATTGTAATGTAAGGAACAGGACGTCTTTCACCTTATAATAATAAATGACATGCTAAAGGAACATTCCGCATCATGAACACTTTATAACTACTGGTCTTGCATGATGGTTAACATAAAAGAAAACAGACAGAATTGATTATGAATCTAGTACAGCCTAATGCTAATTACAATAAAGTGGTGTGCATTTTAAAGTTGCTTCTTTATATTAGAGCATCTTAAAATGGACTATCCTAATAGCTACAATTTTTCAAAGCCCTCCAAATAATACTTAAAGTCCTGGGGAGATTTTCGTTGTTGTTTAATAACATTGCTCCAAAAGAAATTAATGCACATTTTTTTTTAAAGATAGTGATTGACATTGTTTGTTTTTACTTACAATAGATCCACAAATATAGTAATCTATACAATTACTCAGCATTATGCTTATTTAAATAATGTCCATTAATTTTCTTGCCATTGAAAGCTTACTAGAAAACATTAAAGATTTTATGCCCCTCTTCATTTCAATTCTTCTGAAAAAGAGAAAATGGCAGTATACATTACCTTTTATCAATATATCTTCATAAATGTTCTTATATAAACATTAATCCTGAATGATTGATTATTTGAGCCATCAGCTTTTTAAACTGTTGTATCATGCCAGATTGTTGCTATAATAGGGGAAATATAAAAAGAAAAGTGTGTTATAGGTGTAGGCCTGTTTTCTAGAAAAGTATTTATCCTTATTTTTATATACAATTTGCCAGGTTAAGAAAATACACAAAGCATAAATTGATGTTTGGGAACATAATTAAATTTGCAAATTTTTAGGAGAAATCTAACATTGTTTGCTAAAATATAAAATTCAGAGGTATTGATATTAAAGAATATTTTGATGTCAAAAAAGACAAATTTTAAAGGCTCTTTTCCTCCCCCACTCTTGTTCTATCATTTTAATCAGTCCATCAGGCTGCATGTAAAAATCACAAGGAAAAATATTAAAGTGTTGCAGTGGGTGCATGAACATCTGTGGGCATCAGTGAAATCCACTTAATAATCCCAATGAAAGAAGTTGTACATTTTAAAATCTAGGACCTCCTTATGCAAATTGTTTTGCCTTTAGCCATTTCAAAAAGAAATGAAGGACCTAGAAGATTTTACAGTTTCAAAGAACACTGGTGAGCTCGTTGTCAACTTTGATCTTACATTAATTAGTTAAGATCTTGACTGATCATAGCAAAAGCAAACTCAAAAATCTGGTCCCTAGCTAAAAGGAAGTATAGCCACAGTCTATAATGATGAAAATTTCCACTTTATCTTATATTCTCTATGGTTAGTGTATTACTGAATGGCCTATAATGACACAATTCACTGTCTAGTAAAGGGATGCGCAAGGATCTAAGTCCATTTTCTAACCTTATTACATAGACATCAAGTTTAATATTAGGTTGTTGTATACTTAAGCCATTGGGGGTATAACCCAAACACATTTTGAGCTTTTTCTGTTTAAAGACTAAGATTTGAAGAAGATAACTTTACATACTTACTGTAACTATGGAAGTTAGCTGGTGGCTACGCTTCTATAAGCTTACATCGATATTTAACTTTTAGAAAATACGACCTTTCTATTATATATGGGGAACTAAAATTTAAAACTCGCTAAACAACCAATCCTTGCAAAGACTTCCCTTTTCCCTACAGGTAGTATGAAATGGAACCCAAATGACAGGACCCCATCTGAGCCTCCCCAGCTCCCCCAGTCTGCACAAACCCACTCTATCAATCATGGCAGGATAATGCATCCTGGTTGCACCTGTGACAGCAAATGATTGAGTGCTGAACACAGGGCCTGCTTCGCCTGTCGCTTTGTGCGTTTGCATTTCTCCAGGGCCGGTTTGAGAATTTTCAGAACTTGGGGGGTGGGGAAAGAGGGATTCCCATTGTATTTTGAAAAAGAAATAATAATGTGTTTTGGTTATCAAGGCATAACACAAAAGAGAAATTAGGCAGCAAAATGCCCCCGTTTGCTCAGGTGTGCGAGACCACTGGTCCAGCGCAGGATGCAATATTATTAAGCTGTAATTTAGTTTAGATAAGTAGAGGATGCTGACCGTGGCCATTCTCTTGGAGATGTCTCACTCATCCAGTCGCGTAACAGACATTTGTTCCTTTATGATCACATAAAAGAAAAAGAACAAAAGGTCAGAGCTCACCTATTGTCCAAAAAGACTGTCCCATCTAACTTAGTTTAGGATAGCAGGGAAAAAAATATTTTTTCATCTTTTAAGCTCTTCCAGCAGTTGTTTTGGAAACCTCTGATTGAATGTCATAATCTAGTTATTTAAATGGTTTAAGTGCCATATCTGTTTTTAAGAAATTGCAATTACAGTATCCAGTTTAATTTCCTGCTAATTCAGCCATTTATCGAAAATATAATTTAAACTGCTTGTTTTACAGCATTCAATATTTTATTTGAGTCGATCCTTCTGTGTAGAACCATATGTTTTTCTATTATACAAGAATAAAATATTGATAATATATTTTATTGTGTGCATTGTTCACATAATTTGAGTTTGGGTTTCTTAAATGACTAAATAAATACTTTTGTTACAATAATGCGACCTATTAAGAATGTTGGAGGGCAGAGAATAATAAAAAAGTAAAAAACCCACCACACTAATTGAAAACTCTCCCCACCAAAGGAGGGAGGGGAGGAACAGTAACAACAAAAACAACAAATCTGGATATGTAAACTCAGTTTCTCGCGTTAGAATTTACATTTTTGTCTAAACCACCATTCTCTGCACAACCGGACGTCACCACACGCTCAGATTTCTAAAAAATTTTTGGAAGAGAGTAAACTGTTTGCTGGGTGCCCTTTTATTTTTCCTATTCAGTATTATTATCTTCCACTTTTCTTAAATGTAAGCAACTAAAATGACGGAGAAATAAAATGACTACGGCGTTTTGAGGGCTGCCTTGTTCTAAGATAATCGGATTTCAGTGGGCAATGTGTATGCAAACAGACACGTCCCGTTTATTTCATTGTTTCCACTGCGGAGAATCTTTTTCGCCGCTCTGCACGCCTTTGTTGACCCACCGCCCGTAAAGTTGCGTGGCTGTAAATAGATAGAGACAGCTGATTAAGAAAGGGGGGGAAACTGACTTTCTCTGGGTGCTTACGGATCGATCACTGTGAAGAGGGTAGAGGTGGAGGGGATGGAATAAAGTAAACTGCGGGGCAGTTGGGCTCAGTGAAACACAATTCCTTCGCCCCAGAGCTGTTTTGCTCAGATGTGCGCGTCTCTCTAGACCCGAAGCCTCTTCTGTCTGCAACGGGGCATCAGCCAAACCCAGGAAAGCGGGTGGGAAGTCAGGCTGGTCCGAAATGGGGGAGAAATGCAGGCTGATCAACGAGCCGGCGGGCTCGGCTAACTATCTAGAGGCTTTGGGGCGCTCCCGCGTGAGCCCCGCCGGCCCCAGCCCTCCCTCGCCGGCCTGGCGGCGGCCTCTCCCTACTCCCCATCCTGTCGCGCACTTTCCCCGGCAGGGGGCCTGGACCGAGCCGGGGCCGGCCGGGGGCGCACCGGGCAGGACCCCTCCCCGGCAGTTCAAGGCGCCGCAGCTTCCATCCGCCCAAACTGGGGGTGTCTCCTCCATCCCCACTGCCCTGGCTTAACAGCGGGAGTTGATCTGCGGGGCGAGGGGGGAAGGACCAGCGCGCCCCGGAATGGGGGCGTGGGGTAGAGGGGGAAGAGGTCGTGGATCAGCCACTTGGCTGCGCGCCCTCCCCTCCTGCTTCGGGGGGCTCCCTGCTCTCGGCAGCGCAGGGACCCCGAGCGGCCCCCCAGCCTACGTCTCCGCCGGGACACGGGAGGCCAAGGCGTCTTGGGACGGCCCCTCGCCCGGGGCCCATCACTGTCCCATAGCATCCTCTCCTCTCGCTGCACCCGCCACCTCCGACAGCCTCTCGGGGTCCCTCCTTGGCACCCCACGACGTGTTAACTGACCAGGAGACTTACTTTAATTGCAGAGTTAAATATAAATCATGAGGTTCAAAGAAACCTCGCCTTCCTCCCACTAATTAGCTAGAAAGGGAGGCCGGCGAAACAAAAGACGTAAAGGAGAATTAGGCGACTTCTCAGTCGCCGCTGAACTTGGAGGTGGGGGCTCGGGGCGCGCGGGGCAGGCTGCCATGGGCAGGGTTTCCCAACGAACCCCCGAGAAGGGGGCGGGGGAGAGTGGAGGAGAAAGAAAGACAAACATCTGGGGATTGGACCATATGCTGAAGCTTTGTCTTGTCCTTCAAAGTTCGGCTGCCCTTGAAGTGATTTGTCAGGCGGCCCACGGGTGACAGGGAGGATGTTCGGCGGGAAGCGGGGGGGTAGGGAGGGCGGAAGGCGCCGAGGATGGGGGGAGAGGCGAGGGTGGGGAGGAGGGGAAGAAAGAGGGAGCAGCCGAGGAGAGGGGGAGCAAAGTGACCCCACCGCCTGAGGAGGAGAAGAAACCAGAATCCGCGGAGGTGCGGAGCCAGAGATGGGGGAAGCGGGTGGGTCCAGGGGAAACGCGAAGGCAGCGAAAAAGCAGCAGGAGCGAAATAGGGGTTAAGGAAAAGGAAGGCCGAGCTGAAAGAAAAAAAGAAAGGAGGGGAAAAAACGGGAAAAGAGGAAATAGAAGGGGAGATCAATGGAAGATAGTAATTGAGGTGTCTTAAGAAAGGGTGCCTGTCTGCTATTTTAGGAAAAGTGGCTTTGAGCCATCCCCCCACAACCACCTTTTTTCTTTCTTTTTTGCCCGCCATCCGCTGAACTGATTAGACTGTAATTAAGGCCATAAAGCCCTCAGATTATCCACCTGTTTATTCACTAAAGTCGGGGTCTCATCAAGCAAATTAGCTGCTTCCAGGCTACACATTGGGCCTCGAGCTTGCCTGATTAATGAAGTTTATTGGGAGCTGTTAAAAGCATTAACTGGAGAAAATCTCAGCAATTCGTCATATTTAAGGGATGGAAATTAAATCTTACTATGCAAATGAGAAAAAAATTTTAAACCATCTTTAGGGGTTACTATCTGCATGCTATTTTTCTTTAAAATTCTGTTCAGCAGATAGGCATCAGAACATGGAGCATTATTTGCACTTAAGTTATCAAAAACATTCAATCCCACTTTATTTGGCGTTATCACGAGGAGTGAGGAAGATTACATAAGAATACTCTGATTCCCAATGCAGAGAGATTTTTAAGACACCCAATCACAAAGCCAACTCTCACAAAAAACTCAATTTTTAAATTACAGTTAATGTATCCATCTACAGAATGAGTTTGGGGAGTATCCTTCAAGGGGCTTAATGTTTGATTTCGGGGAGGGGGGTGTAATGAAATCGACAGCTAACTGAAAGAGGAGGGAAATGATGTAAGTGTCCGAAGTAAGGAGCAGATGAAAACAGAGTGACATGAAAAAGCACCCCAAATAAATCAGTGTTCTTCTAAATTGGCTGTAGAAAATGTTTCTGTCCCCAGTGGTTGTGATCAGAACCACTGTGGTACTTTGGACAGGTCTGGGAAGGTGTCGTTAAGAAAATAAATAAGGAAAGTGAGAAATAGAACCAAGTGGAAAGAAAAACTGCAGTGCAGATTGAGAACATAATCCAGAATTTGTTAAGTTTGTATTTACTCTAGCTGCTTCTTGTAATATAATTGCCACACAAATGTTTACTAATGGTTGCAATTATAGAAGTGAAGGGAGTGTGGTTTCATGATATTAGTTAATCTTGAAAAGGGGGAAATCTTTTATAACAGAGTAACAAAAGTCCATGTATAGATGTCTTCTGTCTCAACAAAATATTGAATATGAAAATGTGCAATGAATAAATATTTTTAATCCATGAAGAGCTTGTGGTAATGCAAATCTTTCAAGATCTTTTGTGTTATTTTTGCTAAAGACATTTTAAGTACTAGTGCAGTTTGAAATGTTTGCTGAATTAGTACATTATATATTTGTTTAAGGAAAATGTGTGCTTTATAATTGCAGTAAAATATATATTAGAATATATAAAATCTAAACACTATATGAGACAAAAGGGACAGGCATAGCTAATAGAAAATCAGATAATTTTTAAGAATATCTATCCCACCGTAATAGTCACCTCTTATAGATTCAGTTCTAAAACAATAGATTTTTATACTTATTCTTACTAATATTGTCCTTCAAAATTGATCTCCTAGATAATTTTAACGTTTTTACTTTAAAAACTTGAACTTGACATTTGTTAATTTCTCTCACCTTAATGAAGTCACTTTCAGTCGGATAAGGAAAGTAACAGTAATCATTTATATTAATATTTCTGTTTTAAAGGTCCAAAAAATTCCAATTTATGTATCCCTCTCCTTTGGTGAATATAATGAAACCAAAAACCTGTTACTTTAAAGTCTAGAAAATTCAATAACAACACCCAAAGTCATAGGTAACCTTGAAAAATTGTCTTCATCTTCAAAAAGCTTTAAATTATTTGTTGACTGTCTCCCCCAAATTCCAATATATTCTAAATATGAGCCACAAAAATCCCCTTTTGTTCCTATTAATGCTATATACAGCATTATTTGGTTTATAACATGATGATTTTGTAATAAATGAACTGTAAACCTTTTAATTTAGTATTGGAAATAAAATAATCATTTAAAATACTTTTGGTTAATGACCAAAAATTCTTGACAAATGCATCTGATATTGTCCATTTGAATTATTTAGAATTCATTTTATAATTATATTTTAATTATTAAGGGATTATTCAGTATAAAAAAGCATATATGTAAATTTAATTCATTTTTGTTCACACAAATTCAGGTTGAAAATGATTTACTTGTCCTATAATTTTGAAGTAACCTAAAGAAAAACAATTATCCTTTGTGCTGAAAACTGGATATTTATTAGGACATGGCTTTGCTTTTAATATTTGACTTAAACACAAAAATGAGAGAAGAGAGATAAGTAAATTTTCTGAGGGTATTTAAAACTACATTTTGCTATAAACAAAATTTTAGAAAATATTTTATGTCTCACTTTTTAAGATCAAAACATATAAAACTGATATTACACTGATCTTAGAATACTTGTCATCATGGTATCATGTGTTTAACAGTTCCTTTAAAATATGGGTATTTTTGTACAAAGATAATTTGCCTTTAGAGTGTATAGTCATCCAGAGTGGGCTTCTGAGATACTAACTAATGGGTATCAATTATTGTCATTTGTATTTCTGATGTCTGGAGTCATATGGATAAAGAAGGTCAAAATGGTCCCTGATGAAAGGAAACTTTTAAAACGTTTGAAAAAGTTAATGAATTAGATTTCCCTGCACTTGAAGATATTAGGATTGGGAAATCAAGACTCCCATCAGCCAAATCAAGAATATTCACAGTTGACAGGAAAACTCAAAGTTTCTTTCTTCCCCGCCGGAGAAATGCCCTCCCATAGCTAGAGGTGGTAATTCAGGGGAACGATTATATTAGCTTAAAGAGTATGTTTCATAAGCAATAAACCTGAAGTACACTCAACCTAATTTTTGTTTTATTTATTTCGTGTGGCTCATCATAAGTGCTTGAGAATGCTTCTTGTAAAAATATCCCTTTCACTTTATAAACATGTTTCCTGCTGTGAATAAAATTACGATGTTATAAATCATAATTATTGTTTTTTATCTTTGCAACAATAATGAAAGTTCAATGAAATGAACAAAATAGAAGAGATGCCCAGTATTCCCTTTTGTCCTTAATAGCCTGTAACTGATTTATGAAATAAAAATGCTACTTCTGTTTGCCTTTAACAACTAATATTTCCTTCACCAATTAGTCTCTATCTTCTTAAATATTCAAAATATTAGGATATAAAGGAATGTTTCTCCATGGGTTCTTTAGGACAAGTTGCATTTTTATCAAAGCCTCCAAAATACAGAAATACAAAAGTGTTCTGATGCGTAGTTAATGTGATCAATTGGCTTTAAAATATGTTTTTTATTTGTTTTCATAGAATAGTATATAAAGAAATATGGTGTATACCTTTAAAAAGAAGCCAGCATGTCCATACTATTCAGCAAGTACATTTAAAATGCTACATTTCATATTTTGGATTCTTAAGACTGATGATGAGTCTGTAGACACTGATTTAAATGTTACGATTTATAGTTCAAAACTGTGTTTTAGTCCCTTTAATACTGTAAAATTATTCATGGAAAAATAGGTGCATGAAGATAATAAAGTTGATAATATTTTCATTCTCAAATATGCAAATATTGCTGAAATGAAATATGTTTCATTATTTTATATTTCCAGGGCAACCTTTTGAGTCTAGAAAGGTCAGTACCAAGATTTTATTTTGATACATATGACCTAATTCTTTCATGTGTTGCAGAAATCCAAAGGGGATAGAGGGTGCCTCTTTCTTTTTTTTTCTCCTTTGATGTAAGTCTAAATTGCAACAGCTAAAATGCCTTCCCATAATTGTAATGAGATCAGTGGGTTTTAAGTATGGAATGAATCAATTATTGTAAGCAAAGCCCTTGCGTAAATCACTGAATGCCAAACCAGCCTCAAGATTATAAAATGAATCTTTGACAAGTATTCAAGGTTTCAGCATAGTCGCAATAATGAGGATTAAGTACTTACTATCACGTGAAAGCAAAGTTTTATTCACTTACTAAGAAATATGTGCATAGTCATTAAAAGAGGTCCGATTGTGTGAGGCTTTAAAAACAGGAGCGTCTACTAGCAGCATGAAAGACAAAAATTGATAATAAATATGTCTAGCTTATGTTAAAAAGAGGAAGATTCCAAAAGCATATTTCAGGAAATGGCAATACATTTGTGACTGACAAATAACTATATGAACAATGAAAAACAGTTTTTTAGGTTTTTATTTTCATCAAACTCTTTAAAAATAAAAAACAACCAAGGGATTATCATACAAGAAATCAGGACAAGTCGTTGTCAGTCTCGGCAATTTTGGGAAGTTGATACTTTTCAACCGGGAAGAACGAGAGGATGTGAAGTTTTAACAGAACTGAAGACAGAGAAAAACATTAATTTCCTTATGTTTGATACACTGCCGAGAGGCAGGCAGATGCTAACAGGCTAAGGAGATCCGGTTTAAGTAAGACAGTTCCCTCATGCACGCATTCCAGCAGAGTCTCTGCTTTTCTTTCTTTTCCTTTCTCTTCAGATAACTGTCTTCTGTTAATTTGCTGTAACTAGTTGCTTAGTAACTTGACACTTTATTGTTGTAAATGGCAAATCAGAAACAGAAACTATAGTGGCATATTTATATGTCCTTACAATTTACTAACATTATTAATGCTTATGCTTATGACAGGGTTTATGTGTTAAAAACATGAATGATCAAAACAAGATATGGTTTTTCCTGGTTCATCCTGTTCCAATTACGCACTTTTTGAAATTATTTCTGTACATCACATAGAATCAGATAGTAATTAAACTAGTAAATATTAAACTGCAAATCTTAATACACACAAAAACTGTAATACCAATGCTCTTTGATTATTTTTACATATTGTTCCTTATACTGTATTTCTATTGAAGTATTTCAGGCATTATGCACAGAAATAAAAAACATCTTTCTTTAAAAACATGGAATTAAGTCTTATACTAAATTACTTCCATATTCACAACACTTTGTACATAACTCAGTGAAAGGATAAATTTATATTTTAATAACTTTTAGCCCTTTGGGCCATAGTATACACAAAACAAAAAAAAGGATAGTACTCGGATGTTTAATTTTTGCCAGCTAAAATTATGTTAAATTAAATATGCTAAATCAAATTATGTTTATTTCTCTGATGAGAAAATTAGGAACTTTAGCATAGATATTATAGATATTTCTGAGAAGATAATGCCCATGTAATAGATTTTCTGTGAAAAAGATAATACTTAAATCGTCTTTTCTTCCCACTTTTTTTCTCAAAAATAAACTGTATTTTGATATTCTTAAATTTTAATTTTCCTTTTTTCTACATTTTGTTTTAAATATGGCCCCATTGTTTTGGCATATATGTATGTCATTTTTATTTTAAACCTAAGAGATCTATTATTGCTGTGCGTGTATAACTGTAAATAGATATCTCAAAATAAATACAAAACTCACAAAAGCGAACTGAAAGAGGAATACTTACACAGACTGTAAATGTATGCCTGAAACAGCTAAAATCAATGTCTATGATTTCATATTCAAAGGCAAGTTTTTAAGTCGCGTGCTGGAGTTGAAAAAGAGAAGTGATTGCTGAATAGTGAACATATATAAATAAAAAGATCACGGTGTCTAATATGTGATGAAGGAATTTAAATTTGCAGTGAAAGTCTGACATCTGGTGGTCAGAAGGGGGACCATAGGAAGAGAAGGGAGCTCTTGTGACACACCTCCTGGTTTTTATACAAGGAAAACCAAATTATAAGAAATTCTTTTATTTTTTTCTATCCTTTAGACATTTTACATATCATTTTTGCCCCCTCCTAATGAGTCCCTTTTTACATTTACATTTCCTAAATATTGTTTGTGTTAAAGATATTTTTCCAGTAGGATAAAAATGTTGATCAGCAGTTATTTTTTAAAGAAAAATGAATATGCACTTAGAGCTAGTTTAATACTTATCAAATTGATCCATGGAAAGTTATTTTTCTGTTACACCTTTGGAATCAAAATGAACTTTTTCTAAAACTTTCTAAAAAACAAATGAAAAAATTAAAAATTCACCAAGAAAGTTAAAGTCATTTTTAACAAAGAGTGACACTGACAACAAAAAGATCCTAAACTTTCAGTTGAAAGATAATCCTAGTTTCTGATAACCATTAAAAAGATAATTCATAGAACAAAACTATTGATAAATAATACCCTCTTAACCCATAGTACTATTTTTTTATCAAAATGATCGAAAAGAATGACAAAGTTGGTATAACTCCCTATGTGCTAAGGCTAACAACCCACTACAGTGGAATATGTTTATAGCATGCGAAATTAATCCTGCTTAAGTTATGCAGTAAGCTATAATAAAAATTTTAAAAATAAAATTAGTAATATTATTTCATAAAGTAGATCTGTCTAAGATATTTCATCTTCTAATTTTAACATGTCCCTCAAATAATTTTTAAAAATATGGCCATATCAGAAAAACAAGAAACTTTCATTTTTACCCTTAAATTTCAAAATACAAAACTAGGAATTAATGCAGGATTTGGTATCTTCTTCAGATTCAAAGTGAAATGAAATAGCCAGAGAGGAAAGCTTTTGCATAATTTGTTTCTTAAAAGATTTTACCAGGGGCCAGCCCCTGGCTGAGTGGTTATGTTCGCACGCTCTGTTTTGGTGGCCCGGGGTTCTCTGGTTCGGATCCTGAGCACAGACCTAGCACTGCTCGTCAAGCCATGCTGTGGCAGTGTCCCACATAGAAGAACTAGAATGACCTGCAACTAGGATATACAACTACATACTGGGGCTTTGGGGAGGAAAAAAAAAGATTTGACCAAACTGAAAATTGTCAGTAGTTTAAAAAACATATGCCACTAATTGCCTCAAATTCCCATTTTGCTCAGCATGTATAGGCAAAATCTTAGTGCTAAATTGGTTGTTTCTAGAGTGGCTCTTTGATGTCTTAATCTAAGAGGCGGTAAGACACAGAATGGAGAATGCCGCTGATCTATGCAAAGGTTTCTGTTGTAGCCCCTCATGAATCCTTCTGTAGTGGCAGGCAAGAAATAGTATTATAAGGTCAACATCTGGTTCTTCTTCACGTCCCTGTAGCTTTCAACTGAATTAATGTATCAAGTGGATGATCATTCTGGGTTGGTTATCGGTCTTCCTCATTGATGCCATTTGCGTAGTGCAGGAGATTGAATCCATAGTTTCTTGTGAATTTGCTGAATGAACTTTCAGGAAGACATTTCAGATACTCAGAAACACTCAGTAGTGGGGATGGGAGGTTGCCCCTGCCACTGCAATCAAAGACAGAAAATCGTTTCTATTAATTTATTCATAAAATGTTGATATTTCCATAAACTGAAGAGAATCTCAAAAGAATGTTCAAAAGCTAGAAACATTTTTAACAATAACACAAAATATCACTCTGTTCTTATAGCCCAAGTAATTTTAGGAAGACATCAAATAATAAAAATCATAGTTTTTTTTTCCCTTTGGAGACATTTCTTTTTATTCTCACATTAAATAATTATTGATGCGATTACATTATGTATGAGAACTCTCCAAGTCCTTTGAAGATAGGAATTCTTTCTCAGCAGAGACTTGTGAATAAGTTATGTGAAGTAATTTCAAAGTATTTTAGAATAAAACCAAGTCCATATGTTCACTAATAAATGTTGGTGTTCATTTTATTCATAAAAATATCCCAATTTTCTTTTTCATAGAAATGAATATATCTTTCTTCCAGAATATCTTTTTTGAGGACTCTGGATAGAGAGTCCATGTTCTTCCCTCAAAACAGCCTGGCTCCCCATGGGGTGAGCTCTCTGCTATTTGCAAAGGTCTGAGGATCAGAGATGATAGCAGTTTTTGCTAGTCTTCTCCTTCTCAGTGCCTGGCACAGAGTAGGAGTTCAATGATTATTTTATGGATGAAAAATTAAATAATGAATGAATGCAAAGGTGCCTTTCTTTTTTTCATCCTATACCAGTAATTTTTTCCTAAAAGAGAATGTAGAATTCCAAGATGCATCTATCCATGTTTGAGAGAAAGCAGTAAGATAAATTATTACAACACACACAGTCACATGATGTGTGAAGGCTTCGAAAATTCTTTTCTTTGGACCAAAAAATGAAAGAGATGAGAATCGTATATCACAAACCTTCACCATTAGGCAATCCTTGGGGTCTGTGTTATAGAAGTAGGTACATGAAATAGGTAATGTTTTAGCTGCTAATACCTGCATTGATAATGTTTATACATTGAGATGCCATCTGCTCCATGAAAATTTGCACATATTAATGGGCCCTGAGCTTGCACTGATATATTTTACATGCAGAAGCATGTCAGAAATTTGTAACAGACCAAATATGTGGGCCCGTAATAGGCATTCCATTATCATGTTAACCATAATCTGAACATTTGGTTTTCTGATGATTTTACTGTAAAGTTACATATTTTTAGAGCCTTCTTAATTTACGTATCTTCCCTGATCACTCCTGACCACATTATTTTTTCCTTCTGGTTATATTGTATGATCTTTACTCCCTTTGCTTCTCATTTGCAATCAACATCCTTGTTTTACTATTTAGCTATTTCGCTAATGACATAGTTGTCTTTCCCAAAGGGTTGTAAGTTCCCCGGATCAGGGTTTGTGTCTCCCCTCTTTGGTATCCATATAATATACAGAACTGGGTTTTCAGAGATAATATTACCTTCTGGAGTGCCAGGACTAAATATGTCCTGGATATTTGTTTTTATAAAAATACTGCTAAAACTAATACAGATTATATGAAGCATTGAATATTTTCTTGTTTGCTAGTTCCTCTAATGTTATCTGGCCTCAACCTCAGTCCCTTTCTGTACATTAGCCTATTTTTTTCCATAGCGCTAAACACTATAAAATTATATTTGAGTTTTTTTACTTGTTTCTCATCTAGCTCCCTCAGTAGAATCTAAGCTCCATGAGGACAGGGACCTTTCTGCCTTGTTCATAGCTGAATCCTCAGTGGCTAGAACTATGCCTGTGTACAGTAAGTGCTTAACAAGTGTTAATTTTCCCTTATCTACTCGATTTAGAATTGATCCATTACTAGGATTAGATTCATAGTGTTAGAAGGGAATTTAGAGTTCATTTAATCTCATTCCATAATATCCCTGAGAGATACCTGTGTGGCTTCTGCTTGTATTTTCATGACAGGAAGCTCATCACATACGGAGGCAATCTGAGCCATTGTTGGAAAGCTCTTGTTTTTAGAAAGATCTTTCTTTTCATCACTTGAACGCTGTCTTGCTGATACATTCACACCAGATCTCCTCTATGGAACTACAAAAGCAGGTCAATTTCTACATAATTACTCTCCCAATGTGTTCACACACACACACACACACACATTATTTTCCTCTTTGAATAAAACATTACTGACATTGTTCATTCAGTCTGCAAGGTGCGCCAGACAGGAACAATCTCTGCTTTCATATCCACATAGTCAAATGGGAGAGACAGATAATTAAACACGTTATGTTCATAACACATGTTAAGCACAATGCTTGAATAAGAAGTACAAGATCAAAAAGAAGCAAAGTAAAATCTGGTCTAGAAGAGAGGCAGCCCCAAGTTGTGCTGACACAAACAGATGTACAAGGTAACACCCTCCTGCATTCCCCTCACAAGATGTACAATACATAGAAACACTTCCGAAACTGGATTTGTGTGTTTTTCTAGATACGATAACATAGTAAGTAGGGGCTCCATGGAGCCACAAGGCAAGAGGAAAGTCTACCAAAAAGAGCACATTACATTTGGTTTCCTTATGTATAAGATCGGATGTTACCACCATCTACTAGAATTTCATTTTGTTCTTATTTTTCTGTGATTTCTTGAAAGGTTAGATTGGCTTGCTAAATATGGTATCATATTATTCCTAATAAAATAATCTGTGATTCTCATAGTCTTGTGTGTTTCTAGCACTTTCTTATTTCTAATATGTGCATTTAATTTCCTATTGCAAAGGTTTGCTTTATAAACATTTAGATCATTAATCAAATACACAGCTTCTTTAAATAATGCATGTCATCAGCCATATCACACAAAGTTGTTGATCATAAAATTTTGAATGGAGATGCCTAGATGTATGGCATATACTTATAGCTAGACTTAATCAGAGTGAACATTTTTTGAAGGATGGAAATTATCTGCTGTCGTAAGGATTTGCTTTTAAAACTTGTTTCCCCAAAGTTTGTTGCTTACCTTCCATCTTAATATTTTTGTTTTCGAATATGCATGCCACTTCTTGTCACTCATACTGGAACACAGCGTTCTCTTCATATTGTCTCAACACAAAGTCATGCTCATTTACACCATGATTCTCTTCCATTCTCTCACTTTCTGAACTTAGTTTGATCCTTGTTATGGAATCCAAATGATCCTGGAATTGCATGGAAAGAAATAATGACTTCCTTAACTCTGGGGGTCCTACAGCTTTGGTCATTCCACAGATTTCAGACATAACAAGAAAACAGCAAAATTAATATAAAAGAAAAAAAGAAACAAGAAAAAATAAGCCACACAGAAAGATCTTTAATGATTGTAGCAAGTTTTATTTTCCAAAGTGACCAACACATTATCTCTTGACCCAGATGCCCTTCTGGAATCTTAGTACTCCCCCTTCAAAAGAGGAAGCATAATTTCCTCTCCATTGATTCTGGGAAGGTTTGTGGCACTTGCAAAAATAAAATGAATGGAAAACGATACTGCATGACTTCTGGGTTAGATCAAGAAGGGCAATGTAGCTTCCATTTGGCTTGCTTCTTTCTAGAAATCTTCAGCTGCCATGTAAGCAGTCTGACTAGCCTGAGGCACCATGTTGTAAGGAAGCCTAAACCAGTCCAGGAGCAGAGACCACATGGAGAGGCCCTGAGACCACAGAAGAGAGCCAGCCGATTGCGTCTCTTGCCCCGTCCCTGCCACTGTTTCAGCTCTAGCCATCATCTGACTGCCATCTGAGTCCCATACTAGAACTACCCAGCTGAGCCCTTCTCAAATTCCCAACCCACAGAAACCACGAGGAACAATAAAATGAATGTTACTGTTCTAAGCCACTAAATATGGGGGTCATTTATTATGCAGCAATAGATAACCACAACAATGACTTTCAGAAACTTGGTGCCAAAATGGAGGTAATGAAGCATAATCTTGTTCTATGCACAGCTATAAAAGCAGTGAAGGCTGAGATTCAGAATTCTGTTCCTCTAGAAAGGTCCACCAGCCATTGATATTTGTATTATAGCAGTATCTATCGTGTCTTACTGTGATTTGTTAAATATTATGGAATTTCATAAAATACATATCACATTAGTATAATCTCTTAAAAATCAGCATCTACTGCTTCATTAAATCTAGCCAGAGATTTTATTATTATGTCCTATAATGGTAGGTGGCCAAAGGGAGGCCTGTTATATACTCTTTTAAATGTATTACTTAAAAAAGGTGGAAAATCCTGATATAAAACAGCATATACCAGTTAGGATTATTTCAGCAGTAAATTATAGAAATCTCTCATTCAAATTGGCTTAAACAAGAGGGAAATTTACTATCCCAAGAAATCCGGAAGTCAGGGATCTGCAAGGATGGCTGGGACTCCTGCTTCTTTGGGTCTTTTAGGTCTATCACATATGTGGGTTGGCTTCGTCCCTACCCTGGCAGCAAGATGACCGCAGCAGTTCTGGAAATTACATCCTGACACAGCAATGTCCAGAAAGGTCTCTTACAATGAACTCTTATTTTGAATGGAAAACTCTTTAGCATTTAAAATTCATTCATTCTACAATTATTTATTCACTACTCGATAGATGGCAGCCAGTAGTCTAAATGCTTGAAATGTAGCTATAAGCAAAGCAGTAGACCTCTTGTTATGTCTCATTGGACATAAATGGGTCACATGCCACCCTGCAGCTAATCAATGGACAAATTGATGATTGATGGAAACCCAATTCAAGGTGTTCCAGGGATCGCTCTGCCCTACATCATGCAGGGGAAGGATCAACACTTGAACAAACTGGGGCTTTTCCAGCAAAGATTTAATGGGAGAAAGGATATTCAATAGGCAAATAACAATGTCTGTAAACAGAACGTATAAGAATATATTGTTATTCAATTTGTGAAGACCATACAATAATGTAGAAGTGTCTTGATACATGATGTTAGGTTACATAACCAGGATTTTTTTAAGCATACATAAAATGACACAACTGTATTTTTTAAAGCTTGGCATATTCAAAAAGTCCAAATAGCAATATTAAAATGCTAGTAACATATTGCCTGTAATTTGGGTGATAGAATTATTTGTGTGTATGTTCTGCTTGTGTTTCCATTTTTCCCCCTAAATTTTCTTTAATGAACTTGTTCTTCTTTAGTTCTTTCAATAAAAAAAAAATTTCTTGTCAACTGTGTCCAGTTACATTATCTACTGCTTAATCTAAATCAAATAAAACAAATTTATGGAGCCTGAATTTTCCCAGTCTCAGATCATAGCAATGACATCCCCTTTTTTTTCCCGGTACTTTCAGCTCAACCAAGAGACAAGCAATTTTAAATAAAGAGAATGGACTCCCTTGCCAAGAATCTTTAGGTCAATGATCAGGAATATATGATATTGTAGAGTTTAAATATTTATCAAAGATTAAGATGATTATAAATTCACTAACTGTGTATTCTTGCAACCTATACTTGGTTTTTGTTAATGTTAAGATATCTTATGTTTGAATTAATTAATGATTTACTGGGAAATCTGTTTTATAGTATAAAGAGAAATAAAAACCTTTTCTTGAAGCATCCATACTATGATACGCCTGGAGCCAACTCATGTCAGGTCTAAAACTAAACCCTCTATAGTCCATCCACCTCTCCTTCCCATTACTCTTTGGTGTCAATTTTCATGACTCATGTTTGAGGGGCTAATTATGACCATACAGGCTATTGGGAGACACACATTCTCTTGGGAAGAAAAACTATGAGGTGGAAAGACAGCAAGCTTGATCTCTACCACTGTAATCAGGATAATCCACAAAATACACTCAGTCTTTGCAAACTAAAAGAAAATGAGTCTCACAATTTCTCAGTTTCACTAACACACCTATGCTCAATAGCAGAGTTCCACGTAAGACTTTGAAATAGTCATATGGAAGATGAAACATCCAGCGTTTTGCTTTTCAAAGGTGACTACCTATAAAGCCAACTCTCATCTCAAATGTAAATTGACAATTACTTGCATGCGTCTAAAGGACAGAAGCCCAAATCTAGGTGGAGAGATGTGTTAGCTAGCTGTCGACCTCTCAAAACTGTGTGCAGGAACACAGTGAGGACTGCTCTTTCCTATCAGTTTGACACCTAAACAGCTCAGAGCTGGTAGGCTTCTTCATCAATCTCCTTGATCACAATGGCTGTATGGACAGAGAATTTAAGAGAGCTGATCTGCTCTGTCACTTTGGGCTCTGTGAGGAACATTGTTCTTTTTTTCTTTCTTACTTTTCTTCAGGCCATCTCATCCATCAACCGAACTGCACAACAATTGAGACTAAAAAACACATAGAATGACACTTGGTTCAATGATCAGGCACTGCTAAACCCACAAGGAATCAGACTAACCATTCAGTTTGACTTGAAGAATCAGTCCACCCATGGATACACATGTAAACAAATGAATATTTAGCATCACACATCACTTAGCAATCGTCTGTGGTATTGCACAGACTTTAAATATACAATGTAACAGGATGCATTTTCAACATTAAATCAAAGGCTTTGAAACTTTTGAATGAATATCATTCTAAATAATTAAAATATGCATTCTTAGTGGGGCTGGCCCTGTGACGCAGTGGTTAAAGTCACATGTTCCACTTTGGTGGCCCAGGGTTCGCTGGTTCGGATCCCAGGTGCAGACCTAAGCACTGCTTGGCAAGCCATGCTGTGGCAGGCATCCCACATGCAAAGTAGAGGAAGATGGACACGGATGTTAGCTCAGGGCCAGTCTTCCTCAGCAAAAAGAGGAGGATAGGCGACAGGTGTTAGCTCAGGGCTAATCTTCCTCAAAAAAAAAAAAAAAATCTAAAAATAAACAAATAAATAAATGCGTTCTTAGTAAAGAAAAAGTGAATAAAGAATATAATTGTTATTCTAAGTGCATTTCAAAATGTGGCCCAGATGCAGGAGTTGTAGCCTATACCTTCAATCTATGCGGTGAATAGGTGAGTTAGCTCTTGACAAGCGAAGCATCATGAGAAGTACAATACATAGTCCCTAGGGACAGCCAGGGAGCCTCTGAAGGCTTTGATACCTTGAGGTCACTTCTCCCTCTGAATTTAAAGGTGTCTTATTTTGTCTTTTACATCAGGGAATATGATTAACCTCCTGCTGTTGTGCTAAATTTCCAAGATTGTAAAAAGTCAGGGGAATTAAAAAGGTCAGAGCAGTATTTTATTTCACTAGCAAATCTGCGGAATAATGTTATAGGAGGACATAGGATATTGAACCTCTAGCCAAATTCTGGAAAACTTGAGTGGGAAAACCCAGGTGGAAAAGAGAAGACCTTTGTGCGTGCGTAATTACAACATTAGATTCCTTACCATGTGGGATTATACAGAAGAAAAATTAGGATGCCACTTTAATAGCAAAAAGAGAGTAGATTCTGGTCACTTAATGTGAAGATTTACCAGAAGTTCATGGCAATCTCCATCTTTCTCTGAAGACCTGAAGTTGTTTATAAATTAGAAATGTTGATTCTATATCTTAGAGTCATAAAGGAACTACACCATATAACCCTGCCTGGTTTAGTGTAACACCACTGTTTCACAAACTAGAGGTAAAATTTTAGATGTAAATATAAAATTAAGAAATAGTGAAATCAACAAAGATAGAACATATACGTGAATAACCAAGGCTGCATCCATTCAGGACAAAAACATAAAACACTTTACTTAAATCTAGAAGATGGAAAAATATTCTTGTTAGCCTATAACAAAAATAATTGCAATGCATGTTAACGCATGTGTCCTTTGAATTCTGTTAAGAGTCCCATTAGCAATGCGATACTTTGTGATATTTTGAGGTCCAAGTTGTTTCAAGGACGGATCTTTCAAGGCATCTGAAAAGCCTCCCTCAAGTTTTAATGCAGTGTCTGCACAACACGAAATAGCAGCATGGAACATCTTCGAAATAAGCTAATACTCATGAGGTTGGATTATATAAAATAAAAAAATTTATAATTCTTTAGTATTAGAATTTTGGATAGGATTTTTTGGGTTCTCTCAGAGTAAATGGTGTGCTTTGTTAGTAAACATTTATTGAACTCATAAAATATAATCAGACAAGTGCTTTATAGATACCATCACATTTAATATCCTCAAAAATCCTATGAGGTGATATTGTTATCCAATTTTATAGATTAGGAAACTGAGACACAGAGAAGCTAAGCAACTTAGATGACAGCTAATATGTATATATGACAGCTGGAATATGAACGCACAGCCCAAGTTCTTACTTGATGTACTATTCTATGTAGACACAATTTAAGCCACCAACCACAAAGTACTTCATTCAGTAAATTCTGGTAAACCAGTAACATCATTACGAAAATAGTTTGATGACATTCATGTTAACAATTTTTGGACTTATTATATTATATTATTATAATCCTTTATTTAATCACAACATCAGACTGTTGCCTATTAAAGAATATATATTAATTCTACTGTTTAATATGGCTTTGGTGAACCACATACACAATAAACCATATAATCCTAAACCTAGGTGAGTTGAATACTGTTGTAATCGTGTACAACACATGATATACATTCCTTATAGACAAAGCCCTCAATATTGTACATTTTTGTCTCTTTGCCACCTTGTAACCTACAGATGATGTAAATAAAACATGAGCTATTGTTTGACAAAATTGACAGGTAATTTTACAACTATATAAAAAAGAATCAGAGAAGGATGTTGCCTTTGGTTTTTCTGAGACCAGCTCCTGAGACAAGGGCTTGGGTGCAGGTAATTGATCTAAGAAGTGATCCTAGGAAGCATGAGTAAGGAAGCAAGGAGGGTGAGTCAGGAAAAGCAGAAAAGCCAATCCAGGCTACATTATTAGCAATCCCTGTGGGCGGCTGGGGCTCCATCCTACTGGGGACCCTCTGGAGCACCATGCAGAGTGAGCCTCACAATTGTCCACTAAAAGATGGAAAGCTGGGAAATTTATCCACAGACTCCCGTTCAGCAAAAGTTGTGAATTTCCCTGGGGTTGATAACTCTTCTACACTTTTAAGCCGTGTTTGCACATGCTCTAAGCAGACTGTGAAGAAAGCTTTAAGGCAAAAAGCGGAGCGAGCCTCCAGCAGAGCCTGCAGCAGAGACGCTATCCCGGTACATCCAACAGTCACCTGAGCAGCTGTGAAGTCAGGGGTGGGCTGAGAGGTGTCCAGCCAGGCACAGGCGTGGTCCTTGAATTACTTTTCTAATCTATCCACAGCCTCGCCTCTTCTTCCTTGGACTAGTGACCTTCATTTAAGAGAGGGTGGATTTGTCCAAAGAATAGAGAACTCTGAAGTCATCTCAACGATGCATCTCAACTAAACTTCAATTGTGACCTTACTGTTCCTGCTATCTAACCAACTGACATAACCAGTGTGTAGCTATAGGCTTTTTTAACAGATTTAGTGGAGTATAATTGACATACAATAAATTTTGCATAAAGTGCATAATTTGATATGTTTTGACATATACATACACCCTGAATTCATCACCACAATCAAGATAATGAACATATCCACCCATCACTTTCAGTTTGCTTATTGTTTCTAGATGTTATAAGGAATTGTTTTCCAATAATTTTTAATAATAATAATCATTATTGTTATTATTATGGGGGGTGGCTAGGCAGATGAAATGGCTGTTAACTTCCTTTCCCAGTAGTACTTCATTTCCTTTCCAACTACTTATGAATGGAAAAGATCACACGAACTTTGGCATCAGGTAAATCTGATGTGAACACTGGTTCTTTCTCCCAGTTACTAGCTGTGTGGCCTCGGGCCAGCCACTTCAACCTGTCTCATTTCTGTTTCTGTAAAACCTGATGGTTGTGCCTATCTCATGGTGCTGTGAGGATCAGTTGGAGATGAATGTCAAGCACCTAGAGCTGCCTGGAGGACAGAGTAGATGCTCAGTTAATGGTTCTATTTTTCTACCTTGCTGCTACTGCAAGATTTGAAATGCTTGTTGCTGGGAAGTTGTTCAATTTAAATTCTAATTGTGTAATGCTTTGAGCTCGTTAAGAAAATACTGCTGTTACCACACAAATGGCACAATCTGCTCGCTACAAGATAAAAGCCAATGGCCAAGAGGCAAGATGGTGGCAGAGAAAGGGAACTTTATTACAGCTTGCTAGCAAAGGAAAAGGTGGCCGACTAATTCTGAGAGAATCATCTTAAGTGGGGCACAGACTCTTGAAGCACTTACATGGGCCAGTGGGTTACAGGGGCGGGGATTAGGAATGTTGACCCTCTGGTGTTACAGACTGGGAGCAGCCACACCAGACAGACTCTCTGTCTAAGAGTCATCACATTCCTAAGAAACTCAAAAGAACAAAATTATTGTCCTAGCGCAGCTGGGAGGTACATGCAAAAGCAGGGATCATAAAATCTACAGAGCATGTAAGTCTCCCGGAGGGTGCGTATGCAGCTGGGCTAGTTAGTCAGAGTTCACTCAAAGTTACAATATGGTTTCTTTTCTACAATATGGCTTCCCTTATGTCAACCTTGTGTTCAGCCAGTATCACTTCCAGATTCCAGTAACAAAATATTTAATCCCATGGTAATGCTCCTTTTCTTCTCTTATCCCATATCATGTGTCCAGCCAGTAACTTATTCCACCAAGTGGTAAACTGCCTAACAATGCTATTGTAAGGGGTCAAGGACACTCATACACAATCTTTCCTTGTGAGATTGAGAGATGCCCAACTTACATTAATATGAGCTCTGCGGACACTGATCCATTATAATTATATTTGTCATTTGATAAGGTTCTTCACAGAGGTGTTTTTGTACATAATACACAGCAGTGGTTACTGAACTTGGCACCAGATTCACGTAAGATCTTTTTTCAAAATCACAGATTACTGGACTCCATTCCAGGCCCATTGAATAGAATCTCTCAAGTTGTGATCTAGATATCAGTGTTTCTAGGGAGCTGAATGGTGGATTCAGATGTACTAGAGGATGAGAACAACAATGCTGGAGGACATCACTCTGGTTGTGTCCCAACCACAGAGAGAACTCATGGAGTACTGGAAAGCGGACAAGGCCTTTTTTTTTTTTTAAATGAAAGATGAGTTACAAACCTTTCTGCAACATGGAAAATGGAGAAAGGATGTTTAAGCAGCTCGTTTGACTGTGTAACCTCAACAACCAGCCTCATCTGCCCTAATGCTGGCAGATTCATTGCCCATGGACTTGGTGATGTTACTGGGAAAGCATAAACTGCTAACAAAGAGTTCATTTTCTTTCTTGTGTTTTGGACGCCTGTTCTAGCCAATATGATTGTGAGACCAAGCTTTGTTTAATATCAGCAGATGAATTTCCTAAGGTTTTCAGTTTGATGTTTGTTTAAGTACTCAGGGATTTAGTGGTTATCTGTAGAATACTCAATCCATTTTAACACCTACCTAACCCACGTCTTGTACAGTTTAATTGGATCTATACAACATAACCTGATTGTTGCCACCATAAGCATATATTGGGTAAAGATGGAAAAGGGCTGCTCGGCCTTGAAACCTATCAACCCAAACACCTAGAAAAGAAGATATTGGTGGGTAACTAACTCCTTAGATTGCAAAGCTAAGTTCTTTTGGTCTCAACTGTCTTGGATGAAAGCTTTTGTGTTAACTAGATTTTTAGTCTAATTTGTTTAATAGAGAAGCCATTTGTCTTTCAAGTCAGCCTCTCCACGTTAACAAATAGACAGATCTTGAGGACTCCCTTATCCATCTTTGTAGCCTAAATGTCTAGCATACTTGACACATACTATGTGCTCATTAAGTATTTCTTGATTATACAAGCTAATCAATGAATTCATTCATTATTGAACATCTAATGAAGCAAATCTTAACCTTATAAGCAAACTCATACGTATTACATACTTTCAAAGAGGGCTCATAAATAGGCAACATTAACTTACCTCTGGTGGTTGTCAGTTTTAGTCTTGTCCCCCAGAAACAATCTGGCCTGAAAACCCAGGCCAATATCATTTGGTGCTTTGCCACATTTCCAATCACAAGATTCACCTCGAACCTCCAGGAAATGGTCCACCTTCTTACGTTCTCCCAGGCCTCCTTGCCTCTCTCCATTCTGCTTTCTCTCTTCCCGGGTCACCTGTATATGCTTCCTGGTTCCTTGAGGCTAGCCACATTTATCTCTGTTGCTCCGAGGCCTTCCTGGACTGTCTTACCCTGAGTTCCAAGCCACCCAGCGTGCTCACCGGGGCACGCTGACCGCAGTTATCTCACTGTGCAATCCATCATGCATATCACTGTGGCTACTCTCTCCAGGAGGTGATGCGCTAGTGAAGAGCAGAAATGGTGTCATTCCTCTGTCTCTGATGACTCCTACCAGAGTCAGGCACTTAGTAGAGAGTCACAAAACCCTTAACATTTGTTGGGGGCTTACTATGTGGCAGGCAATGTGTCAAGTGTTTTGCCAGGATTATCTCACTTATTCTTTACAGCAACCCCAAGAATGGGTTTTATAATTACCTCCACTTTACAGATAAGGAAACAAAGGCACAGATAGACTAAGCAGTGTTCACAAAGATGCATAGCTAGCAATGGAGGGAACATGATTTTTTTTCCCTATAAAACATCACTGAAATATAGGGGAGAAGCAAATCGAGAGCTTGGTAAGAAACGATAGACGTTTAAAAATAATTATGATTTGAAATGAAGATTCAGTGAGATCACAAGATGCAGAATTCTGACTCTGATATGTACTAGCTAGTGGATTCTATTCAAACTATTTAACCTCTCATGGTCTCAGTTTCCTTATATGTAAAATGAGGGGAAAAAGTACTAATATTTCTTGAATATCTGTTGTGTGCCAGGCCACATACTACGCTTGATACTTTGCATGGACTATAGCTTAATCCTCAGAAGAACTCCATGAGATAGATAGAGCATCCTCATTTTAAAGATGGAAAAAGCAAGCCTCAGACACATTAAAGTGGAGATACATGTTTACTAGACACGCTCATATTTTAGGATCCTGGACTTAGATCTGAAAAATAAACGTGATAATTGGAAAGCTTTTGCTAAAGAAATCAAACTTATTCAGGTGGTTAAAAAAAAAGTAAATCAGAAGTCCCTCTGAATTCAACTTGGTGGGTAAATCTACAGAAAACAGAATAATATTCATACTCAAATCAAAAGTTTAAATAAAGGCATTGTCTTAGTTCGGTCTGCTATAACAGAATAACATAGACTGGGTGACTTAAGGAACAAACATTTATTTCTCACAGTCTGGAAGCTAGGAAGTACAAGATCTAGTGTGTGGTTGGTGTCCTCTTCGTGGTTTTCTGGTAGCCATCTTCTCATTGTATCTGCACATGATGGAGAGGAGACAGAGACAGAGATAGAGACAGAGAAAGGTCTCTCCTGTCTCTTCTTATAAGGGGACTAATCCCATTTATGAGAATTCCACCCTCATGACTTAATCACCTCCTGAAGACTTCACCTCATAGTAGCATCACTTTGGGCGTTAGGATTTCAACATATGAATTTTGTGGTGGACACAAAGATTCAGTCCATAACAAACCTCAAAAGAATATCAAGTCCGAATAATAATAACTGTTGTTCATTCTTTATTCCTTATATGCTTTTGTTCTGAGTTAAATTTCTGCTCTCCTCTTACCAGTCCAATGTTCAGATTTGTGAATTGATCTATGCCTCTGTAAAAATATTACCAATTCCACATTGTAACCTATGCATCATGTGTAATTCCGTCTTGAGTAGGACTAATAATTAATCTAACTTGTAAGTACCAGATAATACACTATAGTTGTCTATTTGCCTAAGACTATACCAGAACTTTAGTTTGTGATCAACATATATAAAATCTCTCAGTATAATTTCTAAATCTTTTAAAAAATGTGCTTGTGTACAACAGAAAGACAGCTTGGGAGTACAGATATTTGGGTGTCTTGAAGAGTGACCTATTGCCTGAGACTACTGGATTCACTGGTATGCTGACTGACTGATTAATGGTTTTGACTGCTCTTACTGCAAGGTAGTGAGGATATTACCATCCTATCATTTGCTTCCGGGCAACAAATGTGTTTAACAAGGCCCATTTTGGGGGCCTCAATACATATTTAGGAATAAATGAAAAATAGTGTAGCTCGCACACCCTTGAGGTAACGGCATACCTATTTGGAGAGGTGTGCTCTTAGAACCCCGAAAAACTGGAGGAAATAGAGACTGCACCAGGTTCTAGGTGTGCACCTTCTTATATACTCCCAATCCTATATTTCAGACCACTCTAACTCGTGGCTCACGAAGACAAAAATATAGACCCGAGAGCCTGGGAAGTCCTTTCCATGTTACAAGGATAGATCGCTGGGTCTGTTGAGATATCTTGATTTGGGGCAGAGAAATAAACATTAATATTCAAGTCGCTTAATGTCTTTCCTAAATTTCCACATCATAGCATCAGAATAACCAGTTAGAGGCTTTGTATTTAAAACTTGGATACTAAGTGCTGTCTTGCCTTTTCCTTAGGATTCCCCTCTCATTGGTTGCATGAGAAGTCCTTAGTAAGCAGCAGCTGGACCATACCCTCCACCTTCCTCTTTGCCACCAAATTCCTTTTCTGTGTTCAGCATTTGTGATTAGAGTCAAATCAAGTAATATAAGCAAAACATTTGCCCTAAAGGATTGCGTTATCCATTTGAATGACCTGTCTACAGATAGGACAGGCAATGGAAAGAAAAAAACCCTTACATTTTGAGGGCATTTTAATAAATATTTTACATGTTTCTGTTGAAATCTAGTGGTATTTCACAGATTCAAATATGCTCACGTTTATCCATTTTATCTCGAAAAAGAAATTTTCATCTTTCTACAAATTGAATCGGTAGATGGAAGAACGTAGAAACATAAGCGCAATCATTATAAATGTTTATAGACATAAGTAAAGCTTTATCTAAAGTTCATCCTGTTTAAGGACATGTTTTATGTTGTACAATTCCTCTTAGAATATCAATCTAATAAGCACCAAATGAGGCTGAAGACAATGCTGTTATAAAAAATGGAGAAAAATGATTAAAATATGATAATTATACTGACAGCTTATATGCTCAATCTAATCAACCAAGCTTCCAATTTGTCATAATGTACACTCACTCATACATTATTGCTTAATTATAGCAACACTTCTATTTGGAAAGGTTGTCAATCATGTGAATACCCATCATTTTTCTTTTTTTTTTTCCCCTAAGAAGGGCATATTTTAAGCAAGGATTTGAAGCCACTATGCTATTGATTTAACCCTTGGAATACTTTTATGCAAAATCTATAGTTTCTATTGAATATTTTTATACTCACATTAGTATGAGCTTATATTATGTAATATTATTCTTTTAAGTCAGAATTGATATGCCGCATTCTCAAATGCAATTAAATGCTGGCAGAGTTTGATTTCATAGTCATTAAGATATCTGCGTGCTTGCACTGAAAGACAGACGATATAGCTTATTTTTAAGAAAGAGAAAATTTGGCCACAATGTTTCCCCATATGCCTACAATCTATATGGATCGAGAAATGGCAGTGAGTGTGAAATTTAGATAGCTCTTTCAAAAGAACTAGTGTACTTATAGAAAAAGACTTTACCCGTAACAAACCAAAGGTTTCTCTTATCTTTTACTTCATCTCCTCTGGCTCCATCGTTCTTCTTCTGATTGGTAAAAATGTTGAACACATTGCTAAAACAATTGTGCACATGCACCTGCCAAAGTCATCTACCGAGCTCAGTAACCTGGTCATATAACTGAGTCTACCCAAGCAAGATGAAGCAAAACATTGAAACAAGTATTAGTATTATTGAAAAGGCTGAAACTTCCTTTCGGTCAATTGTTTTGAACATATTATTGATTTTATCAGATATATATGTATGTATATATAAGTATACAGATCTGATAGATAAAATATAGTCTATATACATGTGTGTGTATATATATATATATACAACTTATATGTATATAGTGTATTCTCAACTTTTTAACCTAGATTATTCAATAGGCCATTTTGTCAAAATGGTCAGGTTATTAGCTAAGAATTAAAAAAAAAAACATTCTTACTGAGTGTGAGCCTTTTGGGGCACTTCGGTATCTGGATAATTGTTTCTATGCCTCCATTCAACCACTACGGAAGATGAGAGAGACAGAGAGAGAGAAGAAAGACTTCATTTCTCCTTCATTTCACTAAATACTCTCTTTTGTAAGTGTAAAATAAAGAAGCAGATGTTCACATTTGCAAGCCTCCATTATTTCTTAAAAGCTAGTTTTGTGGTGATGAGATATCCTGATATATACAATTGCAAATGCATAATATGAGCCCATATGTCAGTAGGACCACATTTCTATCACTTTCATGAATTACTAACCCTTGAACAATTATGTCAAATGTTTTATTCTTTGAGGCCTTAGATATAATACAAGCTGCACCCAAAGACTTTAGGAAATTGGGTGCACACATCACTGTTGTCAAGGAACCTATTTAAAATTTCACTACAAGTCATTAAAAAATAAAAATCTAAAAGCACAGTTAAAATTGAATACTAATGGTTTCATGGCACTTGGACCTATAATATTGTTTGCAATCTTTAACCAAGTTCTCTATTCTGGGTAACAATAGAGGTTCGTACCTCCAGGTTTCATATCCAGTTGGTTTCACTTTTTAATTTTTAAGAATTTTAAAAAAAATTTTACTGTTTTCCTTTCTCAACTAGAAATTCTTAACTAATAATTACAGATCACTGGAAATTGAAACAAGTGACTCTATCAGGTAGATATGGATACTGCCATTAAACTTGAACTACAAAGTCACGGAGTGAATTCTCAATGTCAATTATTTCTGATGCTCTGTACGATGCTAGGCACACATATTGTATTCAAAAACTGAAAGGGTAGTGTTTCAACTGGAGAAATTTCAGCCAGTGAAATCTTAAACATCCCTTTGGTTGCGTTCAGTTCTGGAAAGAATGTTTTCGTAGTTTGTTGCTGCACCAAGATGTGCTTTTAAAATAAGCCCAATATGGCAACATGTATGAATGTCTACAACCTACTTTGAAATGCAACCAAAAAAGAAAATGCAAGTACAGTAAAATGTCAATTGTAGAATCTAGGTGTCAGATATATGATTTTTTCACTATAATTCTTTAAACTTATCTCTATGTTTGAATACATAGATAGTTTTTGTAATAAAATATTGAAAAATAAATTCAATAATATATCGTTAATTTCTTTCTCTCCTAAGTAACAAAAATCAATGTTGAAAAAGAGCCAAAACCTTGGCATCTGACCTGTTTTTACCAATGTTTGGGCTCCCTATAAAAGCTATAATAATTCAGCCCAGAAGTATTAAGTTCAGGCAACTCAAGATACTGAACATATCATGGGAATAAGCCATTTGAAATCACAGGGAAGACGTTAATAATATCAGTGGTGTCATGAAGAAAGTTTTTTCTAACATACCATATTTCAAAATCTCATGTAGGCACCTTCCCCTCTAAGCCCTCATAGGTTTATAAGGAAAAAGTAAGTTTGTTTTTTTTCCCTTCTGTTCATTTAGTGACTACAGTCTAACTATAGTCTCAATTTTCACTATTTCTTTCATTTTTAAACCAAGATCAGAGGATGAATTGTTTATTTCTATCTGTTCTCTATAAATAAAGTACCACATTGATTGGCGCGCAGTTACAATCTCTCATCTTCCTGGCAATGCCCTTCCACGCTTACAGAAGTTATTAAAAAAAGGCCACAGATTCTTTTGCAGCCACCCCACCAAGTCTCCGGACACGAGAATGAAGCTGTTGTGGACCCTCCAGGTGAGCCCATCCACCAGCTGAGTTTTAGTACATGACCTTTGTCAATGAGATGCAGACCAGAAGGATTGCCCACCTGAGACCTTCATGAATTCTTGATTTATGAAACCCATGAAATATAAATAAATGGCTTTTGGCTTAAACCACAAAGTTTTGGGATAATTTGTTATATAGCAATAGTAACTGAAACACTACAGAGTGGACATTGTGTCAGTTCTGATGCCAACTCACCTTTTCCAGAAAACATGGGACTCACAAAATAACTAGCTAAAACCAAAAATTTCCAGCAGGAGTTTTCACTGATGATCAGAGAAAAAACTCATCTCTTTTCAGTCCCTCTAAACATTATATTTGCCAAAAGCTGATTCACATTCTGCTCAAGAGTATTCTTACCCAACTATGAACTGAGATATCTGATAGCACCAACAAACAATAGCAAAGTATGGCATTGATATTCAAGTTTCATTTGATGAAGGGATTTTTATCAAAGGATTCATTCAACTTTTTCCCTGAATGTATTTATCGCTAATACTGTGGATGGTTTTACAGAATTAGTGGCTACAATGTAACATGTGCTGATTTTGTTGCAAGGATGGATGCCTTTGTAATTTGGTCTTCTTACCCAATTTTTCCTGCAATTTTCAACGATTTTGTGTTGGAGAACATTACTTTGAAGTTGATCTGGAAAAGCTCAATTTGCTTACCAGAGAGACCACTGTCTGTTTTAGGCGGGGAGGCATTGAAGACAATAAGAAAACTGACAGTTTCATGCTATTATTTGACAACAGATAAATCTATTTTCCATTGATCCTTCAAGCAATAAAATCTAATTTTATAAAATTCATCATTATACATTTTTGTCAGAGAAGCTACTTGAGTGAAAGCTCTGTGATACAGATTCTCTTGATCCAGCAAATAAATACCCACAGTCAATATTCATACTGGAGTCTGACTATGCTTATGATATTATTCTTAGTTTTAGCATTTATACACTTTTTTTTACTATTCATTAGCATCCAAAAATCTGTTTTAAGTCGTTCATCTATTTTTGTAAACTGTGCATAAAATATATCACTATCATTATAGTTATCATTATCATTAGTTAATATTTAGTGAGAGAATAGTACGTGCCTGGCACAATTCTTAGCTCTCTGTATGTATTACTTCGCTTATCCTTAATAACAACTCTGTGATTGGCATTATGACTATTATTCTTTATTTTTAACTCATGGAGGCAATGAAAGATGAAGTAGCTTGGCAGAGTTATTTACTAAATATTAGAAAGTATTCGAATTGGAATTCACACCTGAGCTTTCTGACTGCACCAACAATAACGACAGAAATTTAGAGGGAAAGTCAAGGCCTATGCTCCTTGCCTTAACTGCGGCCTTGCCACCTCTGCTGCTTTTTGCACCACGGTGGTGTGGCCCACCCTGCAGTCTGCCTTCCTCCTGGCCCTGGGGAGGTGCTTCACTGGGCTCAGGTCCCCCCGCTTCCTGATGACTCTGTTTTGATACTTTGTTGACTGCTCCAGGGGAAGTTTTCAGGTCCATCCAGACATACTGGCTTGAACCCTGCATCTCCATCATTAATCTGGTTGTTTTCTGCTAAATAATATATGTTCATGCAAAAACTGGATCCAAACAGCCTGGGGAGAATTTGTAAACTTTATAAATATCTCAACCAAATAACATACCTGAAGATGTAAGGAGTGGGGGATGAGTTTAGGGGGGCTGGAACTATACAAAGAACTGTTAGAAGTTTTCATTTCTTTCATACAACAACACAGCGGAAAGCAATCTTTGTTTACTATGAAAGAAGGCAGGAAATATTCAGCAGAGTGCCATGCTATTAAACTCAAAGGAGGGTAAGAATGAAAGGTAAGTGAATTCTGCAGAGTCAGATTGGCAGCTCTGGGGTGAACCACTCAGGGTCCACTGAGCCCTGTTCCCAGGCATGTGCCCAACAGAGACAAGAAAAAACAAGGGTCTTTTAGTGTTCAGGAAGAGCATCATAAAGAATTTAGGTTACCTGCAAGGAAGAACAACTGACATGAAGAATATTTGAACATGACACTAAAATTCCCAATAAATTTAGATACAATTTTAGCCAATTGGATTAAAAAGAAAAAATTCAACCATGCCATTTACGTGGCAATATTAGATCTATGAAGCTTATTAATGATTTACTGAATTCTTTATTGACTTGATTAAGTTACCACACAGTTTGCTATCAACATGGTTGTCATTAGGTATTAAAGATAATCTGTAACCTCGTTCCACGAAGATGTTGAAAAACATAACAACTCCCTTCTTGTTTCAAAGAAAGAGGCTAACTCTTCTAAAGAGAAAAGAATAAACAACTTCATTCAAATTTTCTTCTAGCTCTTCTAATAAGTAACTAAATATATATACATGCAAAATCATATATATGTATATATATATATTGCAGGTTAAGAGAAGAATATACATTGAACTTTTTTGTCTCCTTAACTAGTATAATGATGAAAAAACTCGATACACATTTACTGCAAGGCTTCTATGTGCCTGATGTTGTAAATAGGGACTTCCATGTCCTTTATCTTATTTAATATTGTTATTAAATAGTCATTTTCTTTTTCCTTGTAAAAAATAAAATCCAATCCCTCTGTAGACTGAGGGAAACCACCTAACCTTTATTCTTCAATTTTATATAAAGTTGAGATGATAATGTTTACCTTCCAAGGTACTATGAATACTAATTAATTAATATTGGTAAAAGATCTTGGAGACCAAAAATTACAGAAGTCCTAAACCTGATATTATGATGTTTTTATCTTTCACAATTCCCTCAATATTATTTTACTTTTTAATTAAATTTCCTATTAGTCAGTTAACATTTAACTTGAAACAATTTGACATTGGCTAGACCTACCAGCTGTCACCAAGATCACTTGGTTAGAGATGGTATTTATGGTAATGTTTGTAACTACATACCAAAATGTATGATCTTGTTCACCAAACATAGGCAAGTGTAAGTGAAAATAATATGATGAATTTCTTCTAATATTGGCTTCCATGACATTTCAAATAGATATGAATACATAAGTTTCCATTCTATGTATTTCAAGTAGATTTCAAATAGATGTGATTACATAGAATGGAGTCTGATGCTCTACTTTTTATATTAGGGGCAATATGAGATATGTTGAGATAGCTTCCATGTTAAGGAAACAAATGGAAAGGACAGTCACTTGTCCTTTGACTCTTCTGATGGGGATCACTTTCATTTAGGGTAGCCCCCTATCACTGACTATGTTTTCAAAATACTCAGATAGTATTCTTACTCTTCCGAGGTTTACTTCCCAATAATTAGGTAACGATTTCATATACTTAATCCAAGAGCAAAGCTCTTTAAAAACTACACTTGAATTGTGTTCTTATTAAACTTCTCTGAAAATACTATTAAAGTTTACAAATAGGGTACATGTTACATGGAATTCGTTTGAGTGACACTGCTGTTTGATTCCTAATACCTGTAGCTAGGAAAGGACCTCAGAAGTCCTGAAATAAAAAGGAACGAGTTTGCAAGTAAATGGAATGGGCATATCCAAGAACTTTCAGTGTGCTTTTCTTTAGGCACTGTTATATGTTATATTTTAAAAGAAAAAAGAAAAACCTCTCTTTCTCTTAATTTCAATGTCGTTGTCAATGTTAGCCTCTCCTCTTCCCTTTCTTTTCCATTTCCAGCCCAAATATCTATGAATTGTGAGGAGATTCTGAAAAAGCATTATCTTCCGATCTAAGGCAACATATTTACCTTAATTTCTTCCATATTCTGCAATTTAAAGAATTAACTTGAAATACATTTCATAATCAATAAGTGATTAACTGCCTGTCTTATCAAACTCAAAGCAATTCTATCACCACTGTTCATATAACCCAATATTTTATGTATAAATCCTTATAAACTGTCCAAGACACAATGTAAAGCTAACACAGCAGACAAAAATCTGTGAGGAGCTTGCAATCAATATTAAAGCTATATGGAAAATAAAATACTATTAGAATCAAAATAGGTTGACGTGTTGTACTATGAGATCAAAATTAGGGCAAAAGAGAGAAGTTTATATGACTTTGGACAACTGATTAAGCCATCTTAAATTGAGGCAATACTAGTGTATTCAGAATAAAAAATGATGATGAACACGATATGAAAACAATGTAAAACAATAAACTTCTACACAAATGACAGATATTATCGTAATGAAATAGATCGACATGAACACACGGAAAAAACACATATGCTAAACTACTCCATGTTTCAAAAGGATGGGATGTAGAGAAATGATACAACTTCATGTCAGATGGAAAAATTTTCACAGCGCGGCATTACAGTGCTCAAGACCTGGCAAACTGCGTACTTAATGTACATGCTTAGGAATATCTCATGCTTTCAAAGTGTTGAGAATGGGAATAGAAGGACTGACCACAGAGGAAGCTCTGGGGAGCTTGGGACTGAGGGAAGTCACATTTATGAATGAGAGGTGGTGGTTCATAACCCCAGGGATGGCTGCCTTTATTCCTCCAGTTTCTGGGGCCACCCTTGCCTATGACTTTAAAACAAACAAACAAAAACTTTTGGACAATGATGTTCAGTCAGTTAATGAATGTGGAATCTAAAATAATCAAACTCATAGAGGCAGAGAGTAAAATGGTGGTCGCCAGGGACAAAGGGGAGGGAAAAAGAGGGAGATGATGCTCAAAGGGCACAAAATTTCGGTTATGCAAGATAAATAAGTTCTGGAGATCTAGTTCAGCATAGTGCCTACAGCTAACAATACTTCAGTATAGGTTTAAAATTTGTAAAAAGGTAGCTCTTATGTTAAATGTTTTTATCACACACACATGCACACACAAATAATAATGATAAAGAGGGCAGGAGGAAACTTTGGGAGGTGATGGATATGTCTATGGTGCTGACGGTGGTAATAGCTTCATGCATGTAATCATCAAGTTGTGTATATTAAATATGGACAGTTTTTAAAATGTCAATCATACCTCTATAAAGTGGTTTTAAAAAAATGTATACTTGTGGGGGATTGTCTGGAATGATGATAACTTAAGGTAATGTGAGTATTATATTTGAGTGGTGGGACATTTTTTAGCAATAATTACTTTTATCTTTGTAACTGGATTTCTCATAATACGCATGTAGATTTTTATGAAAAATCATTATTATGAAAAACAATTTAGGAAACTAAGCACATGGTAAAAGAAAACTTGAAAAATTTTAAAATGAGTTGTCATTCTTCACTTCTATAATTAAAAATAATAAAATCTGATAATATGAGGGTTCAACGAGACAGGGGCTTTCATACCCAGCCAGGAAGGGTGTATTTTGATATGACTCATCTGGGGAGCAGATGGGCAATATAAACTTCTAAAGGGCACAGACTTTGACCCAGTAATATGACTTTTTGAACCCTATCCTAATTCAGAGATACGTACAAAGATATATTGCTTATAACAGCAAAAATTTGGAAACAGTCTAAAATTCAACAATAAAGAAATGACTAATGAATAATGGTATATCCATTAGGACTATATTTTGGAAACTAATGATCTGAGAAAATGCTTGTTACTCCATGTGAAATTTAAAAAAAGCAGAACTTGAATCTGTATACACAATAAGGTTTCAATTTTATAAATCATACATATGATATGTGTACATGTATGCATAGGAAAAAATCATTGGAGTAAACATACCAAAATGCTACTAGTGATTATTTTTCTAGTTTGTAAGATAGTGTATAATTGTTATTTTCATCTTCCTATCCTTCTGTATTTTTGAAGCTTTCTAAAACTAGAATGGATTAATAATCTCTTTCTTAAAAATTGAGACTTTTTTATCATTTGGGAAATTAACATCCTTTCTCAAAATTTATTCCAAGAAATAATACTCAATTTGTAGGAAAAATTATGTACCAAGAAATTTATCACAGAATTATCCATGATCTTAAAAACTGGAAAAAAACTGTGATGCCCATTAATAGAAAGAATAAATAACTTGTGCAACATCTCTACAAAGGAATGTATCACATTAACTTATACCAATGACTATGATGACTACGTAAAAACAAAGAGAATGTTTAAATGGAAAAATAAGGTCATCAAATGTCGTGCGAAGTTTCATTAAAATTGTTAAATAAATACAAATATATGTGCACATAAAAAATTTGGAAGAAAGCTTGCAAACACTGATAGTTGTTATGTTATTTCTGTGTTCGATAATGAGTGAACTTTTCACTTATTTACATTTTTTCAAACTTTTATGCAATATGCTTATTTCCTCCTTTATGATAAAACCTATTTATAAGACAAACCATAATGTCTGAATCAGAGAACATCTATCACAATCATTCCTTGCAATTCTATCTATTCCTATTTCTTAACCATTTGTATGAACTCACTTCCTCAGCCTCATTTTAAGCATTAGTGTTTGTCAGTGACACGTCACAGCCTTCAATATTGAGTTTATAAGGTATTGGGTTAAAGTGACTCATTTACTCACATTTCAGGATGTAAGCACAAGTAGCATCCTTTGAAGTTTTACTTGTCTAAATATCCAAATATCTATGGAGCTTGCCTCTTGTAGGTATCCTCAGAGTCAGAGGCCATTTTTAAGGATGACACACATTTGCTTAGACAGGATCAGATAAACTTGCTTTAAAATCTCAATCTTTTATAACAATCCCTCATATATGTTAACATGATGAGACACAGATTCAATATTTTATGAAACATTTATTCTATGGATAGATTCTCATTTAAGTTATCAAATGGTCAGCCTTCACAATAAAGCTATATGTATGCACTCACCATCTTTCTCTGCTGTAGAATTTGGGCTCTACAAAATAAGTAAAGCTACCACCTTTTTGAAAGGAGAGTTTGTCTGACATAGTTTTATTTCTTCATTTAAGATAATAAAAGTGCTTTGAAATTGGTGGGGTGAGGGAGGGGAAAGAAAGAAAATAAAAGTAAAGAAAGTAACACATACAATGGGAATTTTCCTCAACAAAATGAACAAAGGACCCACGGGATGAGTCAATGTCTCTAGCTGGGTCTTTGGACTATGCCCTTTTTTTGCTACTATCAATACCCATTCTCCACTTCACTTCACCCATTGCCCAAAAAATGGGAGAAGGAAAGAAGAGACCACAAAGAGTGACAAAGTGAAGATGAAATACACACACACACACACACACACACGCATATATATATATATATATAAAATCTCATTGGATGAAATATATATAAGTAGTTGGAAAAGTCATTTTACTTACTACCTTGTGAATATAAAAGTATTTGACTCAACACTAATGATCATGATACTGGCACTGAACCATAACTAATGTCAAAAATTTGCAAAATTTCAAAGAAGACCGTCATCTATAATATCAGTGTATCCTAACATCAAGGTCATTCTCTAATGACGAAGATTTTATCCACTTACATCATTTACATGTAAATGAAGAATATGGAAGCTTTATGTTTCTGAAGGAAAAAAACTTCTACCAATTCCAAGTTTCTGATCCCAGCCAGTGCTCTTATTAATATAATTACAAATGATATCACATTTCCAAAAAATCTCTTGAGAGGGACTGGAAAGCTGCACCACTCTCTCTAAGAATTACCAATTACTGTCTTTTGCACTTCCTCCTGAGCTGGATAAAAATGATCCATCTCCAGTTTATCAGCAAATACATTATAGGTCTGGGGCCGAGAGTAAAAGAAGCTTTTCTTTAAATTGCCAGCTCTCGAGAGTCTGGCTTTTTCCAACAGTTGGAAGATTGAGCCCCATTGAGTTGGCCTTTATCAGTATGGAGAATTTATCTGAGGAAGCAGTCCATCCGCTGTCCTCTTTACCTTAGGTTCTAGGGTCACTTTCCTGTTTTCAATCCAGGGAAAATATGTGTCTTTCAAACCTGTGTCAAGATGCTCCAATGGGATCATGGGAGAGAGTTAAGTGGAGTCACCTAGACTGGTACTACAGAGCTTCAGACACCTTTTCAGTGAAGATGGCCGTGAACATCAGACTAGATGTGTGAATTGAGCAAGCAAGGCTCCTCAGCTTGTGCCTTCATTCCATCTGGGTTTTTTTAGGATCCATTGCAAGCTGTCAAAGCCCTAACAGCTAATTGACAACAACAGCAAGTACAAGGCAAAAAAACCCATTTGTTAAATTACTAGAGTAAAAGAAACATAATAAGTTCCATGTGCTGAGGTACCTACTATACGGTAAATGCAACTGAAGCTCAGAGAGGTTGAATAACTTACACCAGGTCACAAAGCTTCCAAGTGGCAGAGACAGGATTAAAACTTTGGTTGGTTGGTTACCAGGTCCCTGGTTTTTTAACACCTACCTAAGAAAGAGTGATATTCCAGCATATGAAATTGTGTGTTCTCTCTAGGAGGTCAGAGAATAAAGAAATCATTGAACTCCTGAATTCAAAAGCTCAAATGGGGTCATTATTGTGAAGAACGGAGGAAGTTATATCCTGCAATGAATAGTTCTGTTCATTGTGGTTTTCTAATAGGAGGCACACAGGCAGAAGAGAGGTGAAAAACAGAGGTGGGGGTGGGGGAGTTGGGAATAAAAATCAGAGTCCAAAAGAAGCAGAAGATAAGTAATACAGTGGAGGGGAAGCAGCTTAGAATGTGCCATAAACAGAAACACGCAGACCAGCTCAGAACCATGTTTTCAGCCCTTGTTTCAAGTAGCTGGTTTCAGGCTGCAGGTAGTAATGGCCAAGCTTTCACCTTCACATTTACACCCAGCTCTTCCCCGAGAAGATCATTCGTTGAGCTGTAAGAAATAAGAGTCAGGAGCTGTGCAGTGGTGCATGCCTGCTCAGCTTATTAAAACATGGGAAGAAGGCAATATTTCACCCCCCAGAAATAAAAAAAGATAGACAAGTGAGAGCAGCTAATCCATCGGAAGAAATTAGCAGGCAGAGTATGTAGCTGTTTGAAATGATGAACGAGGCTGAAATAGCTACACAGGCTAACATCCAGTGGGATAATTACTCCAAGCTCTCAGGCTAAAATCTGTCTGGGAGGAACTGGAAGGCTTTGATGACTCAATTTCAATGGGCATGCTTATGAAATACATAGTAAAACCTATTAAAATTGAAATTGTTCTTGGTAGGTATTCTCTGACTAGGCTGCTGACCCTGTCAGACGGCTTTTAATAAGGTACACACCATTTTTATTCTCAAAAGTGGCACGTACTTTCGCTGCCCACATACTCATTTTTAACCCTATAGTAACTTGCCCTATGTTTTTTCTATATATGAGTGATGCATGTACTTCTATTCTTCTTATATAAAATGATGAGTTTCCAAATGAATGTAGACATTGTCGGGTTTTGGTATAACAAAAGCTGCTTCCTTTATTCCATCAACCAGTCTTCCAGCTTCAGAGACAAGGATTTGTTGACAAGACTGATCATACCTAATGTCCACAAAGCCAATGTTTCCATAACACATACTTGCTGACCTAAAACAATTTTGTTCTCCCGTTGGTGTTTATTGGGTTATGTCATGATCATCATTAGCCTATTCGTGTGGAATATAGCCAAGTATAATTCAAAATAATCCCCACATTTTAAAATGAGTTAAAATTAAGTAGATCCCACAATCTACAGGTCTGGGCTTGATTGTTTTAAGAAAATCCTCAAAAGTGAGAAAGAAGTTAGAGGAATACTAATACTTTCAGTTCACGCTACTCAAAGGATGATCTTCAGAGCAGCAACATAGGCAATTTGGAGCTTGTTAGAAATGCAGAATCTCAGGCTCCAGCTCACGCCTACTGAATTAGAACCTGCATTTGAAGAAGATTCCCCAGGTAATATGTATGCACATTAAAGTTTGAGAAACACTGTCCTGGTGCACAACTGGTTTTAGATTTCTACCATCATTCATTGTCTAAGCAACTTTGTACTTAGCCAAATCTTTCTCAAATAAAATATATATGGAGGAGAATCAACTACAAAGAGTCAGAGGAAATCCACTCAAACTTCCTTTATTTATAAAACCATTTATTCAGTCAAAAATGTTGAAAGAGAGTCAAAACCACCTCTGTGATTTGAGGAAATCAAACAGCATAAAAGATGCTAAAGGAAACATATAACTCAGGGAATAGAAGAGAAAGCTTACAAATTTCCAATTAGTATCTTCAGAGAGAGCTGAGGCAATCCTGCAATTCACAGAAGAACAAGCTTCTTTGAGAAAAAGACCAATGAAAGAAAATGAATGAGCTCTTGTGAATTAAAAAATAATTACTGAAATCAAAATACAATGAAAAACTGGAAGTTGAGGCCAAAAAAAATTTCCAGAATGTAAGGCATAAAGACAAGAGATGGAAAAATTCATTCAGTCACACGTCGAACAAGTATTTATTGCATAACTACTCTGAGTCAGGCAAGGACCAAGGATGTTGCAGTGAAAGCAACACAGTATCTGTGCTCTTGGAGCTGATGAGATGAAAATGACGTAGATAAAAATCAAGTGCTATGGAGAAGCAACTAAGGAAATCTGATATTCATTAAAAAGGAGGTTCAAAAAAGAAAACAGAGAAAATAGAAATAGAACATATAGAATAAACTAAATAACAAACAAATGAATAAATCAATAAAATTTTTCTGGAGCTGAAATAAAACACGATTTCCACATTGAAAGAGCCCATTAGATGAATAGGATATATATATATATATGGTTACATGAAATTGCATATCTACCAAAAAGTAGATTATCTACAAAGAAGCAAGAATTAAATTAGCAACAGAGTTTTTATTCACAATATTGTATTTAGAGGGAAAACACAGAAAAAATACTTTATATTATAGGGGAAAGCGATTTTGAATCAAGAGTTCTATTCCCAGCCAAAGTTGATCAAGGGTAAGAAGAACATGGGAGATCAAAAATGGACTTCACAGGCACTACTCATTTCCTTGGGCCCATTCTCTTTCCAAAGTCTCTACCTTCCTTCACTGTTCTCCAACAGTGACATTTCAGCCCCATTGTATTAAGCTCTTATTTGCTCTTTTTTCTATTATCTAGCTTGTAGTTTATATTCTGAATGATAAGCTCATTGAGGACAGTGAGTTCTTACTCATTGGTGTATCCAGAAAACGAGGTCTTTTTACTCTACTTCAAAGTAAAGACAAAATCATTAGATTTAGAAGCCTGAGTTGTTGCTGTTGCTACCTAAGTAATGTCCACACCTCTGAGTAGTGAGAGATGGGCTTGTGTCAGATCACATGCAACAGGAAGCTGCTCTATTTCAAGGAAAAGAGAGTTATACAGAGCCCTTCCTTGAAGTGCAGCTTGGGACAAGATGTGAGTGTTCTAGGTCATTTTGGTTTCCCCTGACTCTTATGAGAGGCTAAAGAAATTTAGGGGCCTTCCACTTGGAAAATGCACATGTATAACTTTGCCGATATCATCATGGATTCCCAGAGTTCTTCTATGAACCCCAGGCTAAGAATCCCTAAATTAGAGAATTACAGAGAGAACTATTCTACTGATAGAGATGCCAGTGTTTGACCTAATGAAAAACTGCAACCAGCACTTCGCAGAAGTCATCCCCTCATGTTCTGTGCCATTAAAAACTCAAGAGATAAATTACTGAAAAAGACTCTATTCACAGTCTTAGTTCAAACAACATTACACAAAGAGAACAAGAATTCTCTATATCGTTAATAAAATTCCTGATACAAGAAAACAGATGTCCCAGGACAGGTTACAGAGGAGAAAAATCAACAGAAAATACAGAATCAAGATGGTAAGGGGAAAAAGATAATTCATGTAAAATCAGACCAGACGCATTTTCTCTCATCCACTTCTAGAATAGAGTTACCCCAGTTTGGTAAGTAAAGGCAAAAGGAGTTAGTGGGTCTATCATATAGGGTGTTTGTAGATCTGAGGGGTGGAGGTGGAAGAGATTCTTAATCTAGAGCACAGATCCTATCATTCTTTGTGAATGTTTGTTATTGTTTTTATGAAGCCCACAGTAATAGAGCCCCTTCAAGTATCCTTAAGGATACATATCTGAGCACATTCTACTTTGAGCATCTTCCATCCTGTATACTCCACACCAATACGCATCATCTTCATCTCAACCTACCTCCAAGGCACTGCCCCTCATTCTACAGGCTGATTCATTTACCACAACCTCTAAATGCCAATGACCGTCACCTCATCTCCTCTTTAACTGCACATTCTTACGGCCACACTATGGAGTTGTTTTTTCCGTTTTGTTTTGTTTCTTCCACCACATCCACAATCCTGGAAGTCTTAAATTCCCTGGCCATAACCACACAACACTCCAGCCTTCTCTGTGCTCTACTCTATCCTATAGATACCTCCAACGGCATGACTTCTCCCCAGTCTCTCTTTCTTTTGAACCCAACTTGGACTCAAGTACTTTTCTAGGCACTGGACACATAAAGATAATAAATATAGGCCAGCGAGTTACAAAAATAGATAATTTCCATAAAATTAATCAGAACTATGAAAAGGTTTACAAACGGTTATAGGTTATGAAAGACAGAGGAGGGGCCATCAGCCAAGCAGGAATGTTCAGGAAAGTCTTCATGGTAGAAAGGACCACACAGCTAGAACTGGAAATAGCAGGTTCTTGCCCAAGCCAGTTCCCTTAATAAAAGTAATTCATCTGTTACATTTGTTTATTCTTATATTGAAGTGATCAGAATTATTCATGCATTTTTTAAAGTAACAAATAATATTTTAAACTCTATTAATATGTTGAAACCAGATGAATCTGAAAGCTTTCATTACCACACAACTGTGTGCATACCAGTATCTTTACCAGTTTAATGGTTGTTGACATTTGAGCCTAAAATCATAATGAACATGGAAAATAACATAAACCTGATGGATGGCGCATAATGCAAATATTTTATACTTGTTAGCTGTGTATGTATGTCAGATAATTGTACATTTACTACTCTTGGATCTCAATTAATTCATTGGGGATGATTGGATATTAGTGAAAATAAAAAAATGCAAACACCATAATAATGTTACCTGGAAGAGCATTTCATTGCCTGTAGAATGTAGGAGACATTTCTCTCATTAGCATCTTCTACTAAATTAGGGTTTTATGCTGTTGGAGTACTTGTGGCTTAGTCAAAGCTCATAAAATAGACAGTAGCCAATAATGGAGAGGAATTATTTATTGGCAAAGGGCCAAGTCTGTAAGTCTTTTTTTATAGTCATGTAGTCAGAAATTACTTAGATACATCTTTTCATATTTCCTTCAGGAAAAAGCAGAGAATAGATATATTTTTTTAAGTTACTGGCTTAAAAAAATAGATGTAAATTTAAAAAGACCTTTGGCCTTTTATACTGGGCACTAAAATTTCATTTGTACTGATCCAAGTACCAACTGGAGATACACATGTAACATGATCAATTAAAAATCATTTTTCATTTATTCCTCCTGTTATATTTGCCAATTCTACCATCAAGATAAGGAAGTAATTTAAGATGGGCTGAATTATTGACTCGAGAGTGTATTAGCAAACAAGATCAGAACTGGGAGGTAGTTTTAATAAATCATCCAAGACGTTGTGCATTAATCCATCTACTGACGTGGACAACAGCTGCAGCTGTGTCTGAGAATACTGAGAATTTCCATAGGTTTCATTGACTTTCTCCAGTCCCCTAAGTCCCCCACACTGAAGCTCTGCCTGTGCAATACAGATATGCTGGCAAAATGGACAGAGTGGCTCACCTAGAAATTGATATAATTTGAGTTTGGAATACTGTAGATATAAATGTTGAGGGGGAATGAGCGACCAAGAATGACTGATAATTTTAACTCAGTAAAGATTTGTTTTGTGACTTATACTATTGTTTCCAAGTATTTGTCTAAAGGCAAAATATTTAATGGATCTTAAGGTGAGATAGCACTTTGTCCGAGGGCTTTCTATATTTTTACAGATTAGTATATTTAAATTTCATTACAGAGAGATACTTATTTTAAATATAATGCAGAATATAATAAAGTGTGAAAGTGTTATAGTCTCATGCAAAACACATTTTTAAAACAACTTCATGCCTTAGAAATAATATTATGTAGCATATATCTTAGAAATAATAGCAGCTAGCATATGTATCATGTAGTAGAAAATCTCATAGCATGCTATAACATTTATAACAGAATATTTTTAATTAAAGCACATGTAATATAAAGTATTGATCTCAACTCATGTAATTTGAGTTGCAAACTAAATTTTTAATTTTAAAATGTCTAACACCTTGGAGGATAAGTATCCAATGGAAGTATCGTTCTTTGAACCAAAAATACTTATTCAGTGCCTGGTGTACACAAAATACTGTGATAGGTAATGGAATATACAGAAGTGTCCTCAAACTAGCTATCCAATCATGGAGACAACAATCCAGATGGAATATATCAGAACAAATATAACAATGAGCCAGGCTTTTTGTCTTGTGCAATAACAGACCTTATTGTGCGAGATTTATTTAATTATGCATTGTCTTAAAATTAATCTCTTATGCAATACATTATCAAATATATTAAAAACCTAAAAAATACCCCTTCACTTCATATAAGAATGTGCTATGTTGATATTTTATGATGCTGTAATTTCGAAGGTTTAAGGAAATATAAAAACCAAGAAAGTGCCTTTTGAAATAAAATTCAGTTACTACAGCAGAGTTAAATCCCAAATGTCTTTACATGTTTTAATGACAAAATGACTTTCTGATGGCATCAATATCAGAAATCCTTTCTGATACCTCTCTTGACTTTTCCTACGTATTCCTTTAGCCTCCTTTCATTGCTTCATAGCAACTTTGGCATTCAAGATCTTTCCTTTTTTCACATAACAAAAATTTACTCAGTTCTTTGGAACCTGCCAGCAGAGATAAAATAGCCCTTCTCCTTATATGCATATAAATAAAACATTGCATGGCTCACCCACTTGTGTACACAAGACCAAATCTTAAAATTTTGGGACCTAGATACTCAGTGGATGCTTCACTGATATCTTTATAGTCAATGCCTACAAGAATAAACATCATTTGTATTTTCTTAATGTTCAGTCATAATTTGGCTTAATAAAATCCCAAAAGAAGAAACAGTTTTCCGAAGAGAACTATGCCAGAAAGTCCAATTTAGTTTGCTAGCAAAGCAATGTTTAGATTGGACATATCAATAATATAGAAGTATGATGTTCAATTTTTTCTCGTAGCTAATAAAAATATTATATTTTCCGTTTAATCGAATTTTTCTCTCTTCTTATAGATTTTGTTTTTCACACTGCTTCTGGAATAGGTTTAATATTCCTGCCATTAACCTGTTTCAAAAGAATTGTTTCTTAGGTCAGTATCATTTCTTTATATAGATAAGTGCCATTAAAAGAATCCTGTGTTCAGATTTCAAAGCAATCAAACTTGATGAGTCCTACAGCTACTCACTGTCTGCAGCCAACCCTATAGAAGTAGGTGCTAATGCACACCATTTAATGGGCTTTTAATTTCTCTATAATTTAGGGAGTTATAAGGGGCAAAACATGGCAGAGAAAAGATTAGCGTATTCTAGAATTTAGAAAAAATGCATTAGTAAGTGTGAAACATTTAATTATAGGAAGGAGTACAATTACAGTTTCTACTGAAAATGTTAACTACAAATCGTTTCATTTCAATACTTTAATATAAATTCCTGAAGCTTTTGTGGAGTAGAATGTTCCTTTGTTTTTATTTTTTAAACCTATATATTTCGGAGGAATTTAACTACATTTTTTAAGCAATAATCCATAAACATAATTTCAGTTCTTTCTTAAGAAGTTATAGTGCAAAATCCAGTTAACAGTCAGATACGCTCCACTAAAAGACTATTAGATATAACAAGGCAATTCCAAAAGGGGGGTAGCTGCAAAATAAATATCAAAATCAGCAATATTTCCATAGAAGAGCACTAATCAGAAAAATAATAGAAAAATTATTATTCCATTCACATTAACAACAAACACATATAGAAAGAGTAAGAAATGAGTACAGCAAGCAAGATACGGGCTTTTATGAAAAAAATCACAAAACTTTCCTATGGGATATGAAAGTAGACTTGAAAACAATTCACTTATTTCTAGCTGGTAAGATCCAATAGTCTATTTCTCTTACAGTAATTTGTGGGTTAATAAAATTTCTGTTGAACTTCAATGGGATTTTATTTTGTGACTTTACAAAATGATTCTAAGTTTACCACAAAGAATACGCAATCAAAATCTTTGTATGAGTGTGTATGCGTGTGTGTGTGTGTGTATGAGTGTGTATATATATATAGAGAGAGAGAGAGAGAGAGCATGATGAGGGGATAATTGAATTTTTATGTATTTAAGGTTATGTTTTATAAAGCTAAAACAGCTAACGAAATATCACATTGGTTCCTTGATGAAGAGACAGAGCAGTGGATACATTAGAAAGCCCCCAAATCTCCCCACTTTATGAAATATTTTCATATGTGATAAAGGCGGTCTTTTGAATCAGTGAAGAAATGGCAAACGATTCATTAAATTGTACTGGCGTAACTGACACAGGTTATCTTTTCCCTCATTTTACAAGAGGAAACTGAAGCACAGAGGAGTTACACAACTTGCCCACAGTCACACAGCTAGTATGCAATAGATCTAGGACTCAGACACAGGCAGGCTTATTCCAGAGTCTGAGCCTTTACCATTACACTGTCTCTTCCTCATACTTAATTTTTACAGCAACTTTATCTCACACATAAGAAAACGGAACAAAAGAAAAGTTAAGTAGCTTCCCAAGATCACATATCAAGTAATTCGGGCCATCATGGGAGTTATTTGATTTTTCAACATATTCTGTACTCATTGAATCTGAGTTTACAAAATTCTGGATCTTTTAAAGTGGTCAGATTATTTTTCTAAAATAGTCTCGTCAGGGGCTGGCCCAGTGGCTCAGTGGTTAAGTGCGCACATTCCGCTTCGGTGGCCTGGGGTTCGCCGGTTTGGATCCCGGGTGCGGACATGGCACCGCTTGGCAAGCCATACTGTGGTAGGCGTCCCACATATAAAGTAGAGGAAGACGAGCACAGATGTTAGCTCAGGGCCAGTCTTCCTCAGCAAAAGGAAGAGGATTGGCAGTAGATGTTAGCTCAGGGCTAATCTTCCTCAAAAAAAAGAAAAAAAAGGGGGGGGGCTCTCTGACAACAGCAACTATGGCCTTCCAAATTTAGTAAAGATACAGATCATAAATTACTTTTATATTGCATAAAACTCTCCAAAATAGGACAGTGTGGATTTCACCTTTTTAAAAATTTGGGGGTGACTTTATTTCACTTTCACGCCCAAACTTATGACAAAATAAATTGTCCCCTCCTTGCTGTGCTGTTTTCCTTCTTTTTCCTCTGCCTCTATTTGAGCACAGACCCCACGGCATTATAGTTATCTGTAAAAATACTTGCTGTGCCAAGATATCAATGGCAAGGCAAGAATTATTGGATTCCCAGTGCACATTACAGCACCTGGTATATAAGAGCTCAGTAAACATTCTGTGTTGTCCTGAATCTGTTCCCTGTATTTACAGAGCATCCTTCTATACAGCACAAAACTGGAGGCTTTTTGGAAATAGACAACAACATATAATCTCCAGAAGTCGTAAGGGAGCAAATAAAATACCAGAAATAAGAATTTAAAAATTTGGCTTCTAATCTTGGCTCTACAACTTTTTAGCTATTGACCACTGAGCTTCACTTATCTTTCTATAAAACGGAAATTACAATATTTACCTCCCAGGGTTTTTGTGAACAATGAATGAAAAAGATTTAGTAGAAAGACCAATTATAATGTCTACTGTATACTCCTGGTCAACAATATTTATCCTATTAATATTAATATAGCCATTTTTAAGCTATTGCAATGTCATATCTTCCACCAACCATTTTATATATTCTGTCATCTAGCCCTCATGACAACGCTTTAATTCAGCAATGATGTAATCACCTTACAGATAACGAAACTGAGATGCAGAGAGGTTAATTGAGTTGCCCATGTCACACAGCCAGAAAGTGTCGACAGAGGAAAAATCCACTACAATTCAAACAACAGAAATTTCTGTGAGGAATTAGAATTGCAATTCAAGAGACACAGATTCAGCTAGAAGCTCAAATAGTGTCCCGATTACAGGAGAGGGGCTTATGGTTTTTATGGGAAAAGGGGAGGAGGAGGTGAGTTGTATTAAGGAAGAGTTCATTGGTGCTGGATGAGGTGAGGCTGGGTTTGCCCTTCATAGACGGGCTTGAGATTCAGTCATCAGGCAAAAGACTAGACTCGTACTTCATTGATGGGTTAGCGAGTTGGTCCCCAGCAAAGTCCAGTTCCACCAGTCCTCACAACAGGATATTCTTGTCCTTACTGACTTCTTGGGATGTTGGTGGTTTGGGGCGGTTAGCTGGAAGATAAAGGAAACAAGTTGTGGGAGGCAATTCTTCTGAAATGGCTGCCCCGTCTCTATTTTAATATGGCTCCACTCATGTCCTTTTTCAGAAAACTAAGAAAGCTGGAATTTCAAGTTATGTTCCAAAACATCGACACTAAATAGATATAGATTGGGGGGGGGGGGATTATAAAAAAAATAAAGACTTCCTAGATGAATTAAGTTTCACAAGGCACTTGGGAGCTGAAACAGGGCGTGCTCTAGTGGAGTCCGGATTTAGAGAATACCAAATGACTTCCAATTTCTCTCTTCCAAATTTTGTTTCTAATCTACAAACAGCTGAATATTTTCATTTGAATGTCTGAGAGACTCCTTAAACTCAACAGATGCAAAATTAAATTAATCTATCTTTTTTTTTCTACCACCACATTCATGCTACCCTCCTCCCTACCAAAAGATTTCTTTTCCTGTGCTACTAATACCTGCAGATTATAACTCCATCCCCTCCTAATTGCCAACTCAGAAACCTGAAGTCCTTCTTGAAGCTTTTCTTTCATAATTTTTTTCTCAAATCTCTCCATTTCTCCTCCTTCACACCTTTACTATCATATAACGGACACACCTGGTGTCCAGTCTGTTCTCCACGCTGCAGCCAAGGGCTCTTTCTAAAATGCTCTTCAGATCAAGCTGCTCCTTCAGGCAGGTTTTTGAGAAGTTCTCTTTGCCTTGAGGAGGGGAATTGGCGGAACAAATCTTTTAGCAGGTTTTATAGACCTCAACAAAGTTTTCTCTTCCCCACCCTACCTGAAAGTGGCTGACAGCCTCACTCTTCCAGCCACACTGAACTTTGGGCTTTTTGTCCTTTCGATTCTTTTCGGTGGATTGTGCCACCATGCTGTCCATCTCACACCTCCATCATCTACTTGATTTGAATTAAAATATGTTTACTGTCTGCTTCCAGGCTAAGAAGATTGTGAATGCTCTAATGGCAGAAAATTTGCCTTCTTCAAATTCTATGCTAACCTCAGCAGTACCTAGCCTAGTGCCTGGCTCCTAATAAAAAATATAATTTCTCTCTGTCTATGTATCTATGTATGTGTGTATGTATGTATCTAGCTACCTACCTATCTACCTGTCTGTATTGGTAGATTGTGCACAAAACTAACATCTAATCAGTTTAAAGAGACTTAATTTGGGGGCCGTCCCTTTGGCCGAGTGGTGAAGTTCGGGCGATCGGCTTCAGCGGCCCAGGGTTTCGCTGGTTCGGATCCTGGGCGAGGACATGGCACCCCTCATCAGGTGATGCTGGGGTGGCATCCCACAAGCCACAACTAGGAGGGCTCAAAACTAAAAATATACAACTATGTACTGGGGGGCTTTGGGAAGAAAAAGGAAAAATAAAAAATCTTTAAAAAAAAAAAGAGTTAATTCTTTGACTTTGGGTCAAGTGTTCTCTGTCTCATTATCTAGTTTTAGTTAATATGTACCTCGTCTCAAAGGAATATCCCAAATCTTTTACCTAACTGTTGCTTAATTTTTCTAGTAAATAATGTTTTAAATATAAGTATAAATATAATGTTTAGATGAAATATCTTCCTCTCATTTCAGCCCCTTCTCAATTTATTTATTTATTTACTTTTGCTGAAGAAGATTAGCCCTGAACTAACATCTGTTGCCAATCTTTCTCTCTCTCTTCTTTTTTTGCTTGAGGAAGACTAGCCCTGAGCTAACAAATGTGCCAATTTTCCTCCACTTTATATGTTGGTCACCACCACAGCATGGTTTATGAGTGGTATAGGTCCACACCTGGGATCCAAATCCAGAAACCTGGGCCACCGAAGCAGAGGGTACCAAACTTAGCCACTACACAGGGGGCCAGCCCCTGTCCCTTATCAATTTAAAAGTAACACTTCTAAAACACACAGAATTTTGGTGCAACCACATAAAAAAGAAATTTCTGTAGTTTATTCCTTTGTTTTTGCCTTCTCCAAAAGATTAAATATCTTGAATTCCAATTCTCAGCCCAGAAGTTAATTTTCTAAAAAGCTAACTACAAATTTTTATATTCATCTAATGGAAAGATTTTGAAGACCTGTTATATGCCAGGCACTTTTCTAGGTCCTAAGTATAAGCAAAGATTTATAAAACAAGATCTCTGATCTCTAGAAGCTCATAGCATATGAATGTGGATAATATTCATATCCAATGAGACAACATGTGAGAATGTCTGGTTCAGTGATTGCTACATAGGAGGCACTCAATTAATGTGTTAAAAGAAATAATCAGAATACCATATAGTAATTACTACCTTACTGGTTTATAGAGAAGCCACATTCAGCATCCTCTTTGCAGCTGAAATTATTTACTGAATGCAAAATTCCAATAGATTAACCAAAGATGTTTTGATTTCAAAAAGTGGTATTTCTACATCTCCACATGCATCTGACACATATTAATTTTAATAAACCATAACAAATTTGGGGGAAAAAATAATGTCATATTAAATAAAAGGCAATGGATGGATAGAAGCAAATTCACAACCTGAGTAACTGCAATTCTCTCAGCTATTTCATTTTTATCCTATTGCTAATGTCACTGAATTGTTTTAAATAGCTTTCAAACAGTGAGATGATTGTTTGGTCACAGATAAAGGAAATCATGGTTTACTGGCCAAGCCACTGACCTTCCAAGATCCTGAGCCAAAATCCCATTAGCACAAGTTGTTTTCATGTGAACTTGATACAGAAACTCAGAAGCTGCGAAAGGAGATCTGAAAGGCACCTTTCTGAGAAACAATTGATTTGCTTCATTTCACCGAAATGGCTAATGCTTTGATGGTTCCTATTTACAATAGCTTGTCCCGCTCTTCAATGGAGTTGATGTGTTGGAGTCTTTAACACCGTCAACTTGATCAGAACTTCCTCAGTCATAAACAGACTGGATTTGAGGGGTGGGCCCCTCCTCCCCAGGCCTCTGGAGCCCATATGCTTACCAATTTGTAGCTAAAGACATGGAGAATGGTGTTCTTCATGCTCAGCTGCTCCAGGTGGTTGAAAATAGTTCTGGGAAGCTCAATATGCAAACTGGTTTGGGAGCCTGAAAGACTCCAAAGAGAAGAAAATTTGACCTTCCTTAGTAAAAGGCTGTCGCTCAGTGAAATCCACTTTTAAGCACGGAAGTTCTGTAGCATTCATCGAACACACGGAGAATGTTTATTTTCCTTTAAGTGACTTCCTAAACAACTCAGAAAACCAACGAGCTGGGATTCTAGTTTGTAAATTTTTTCAAAATGCCAAAGATGTTTCAAATCTCATATGTTGAATCCTATGTTTGAAACGTGTGCCTGTTACAGAGCAAGAAACACACACCTCTCCTCCATGTTAATGTGTTTAACGCTGAGGCTGAACCTTAGGGGGGGCTGGGGCCCTGGGGTGAGTTGGTTGGTTTTTCCTTTTCAAATCCACTCTTTTGGAAGTGTTCTGGGTGAGTGTATTTTCTTTCTTTATTTTTTCAACAGCAGATCCAATTTAATCGTGATCATGTTGAAATTAAGCCATTAAATTAGTCCAAAATCCCTAATCACTGCCCCTCACCTTTTTCTTTTTTTTCATATCAGAAGGTTTTCATTAAACAAGCGGGTCCTATGACCAGGGCAGAATCTCACCCAGGTTACTTTCATATCAAAGTGATTTTGCCTTAACAGCACTTGGGTCTGTAATGGTGAATTCAGGGTTAACTTGACAGTCACCAACAAAAATTCCTACCAAAACTCTAAAAGATAAAAGAAGTCACTGGGGTCATACCTCAGGACCCGGAGAGAGAAAAAATATCCTCTGCAGCTCTGTAGAAAATCCTTGACAGCTAATACCATCCCAACCCCTCTGCACTCCTGCCTACAAAAAGAATTACATGAATTCTTAAGGAAACTCTCAGGCCAAAAATTAAAGGATCTTTTTCTACCTTATAGCGCACTCCTACTCAAGTTCTCACCTAGATTTCAACAAAATCCTTCCATGAGTCCCAGCCCTATTTTAGTGCACTTCTCCTGCATTTAGCCTATTTCTTCCCATGATGAAAATAACTGACTCATAGGTTTTTCATAAAAATGATGGCAACCATGGTAATAGTATGATTAATAGTAAAAGTTATTTGTGCAGGAGACAAAAGATAAGATGAAACAATTGTGTCAGGATTCCCGAACTATTTTTAATTTGAATAAAAATAAGCAGCTTGGGAATTGTTTAAATCATCTTTGAAAACAAATCAAAACCTGTACGATGCATCAGAAAGGTTTTGTGTGAAGCTGTTCATTATCAAGGGAAACTTACCAAAAGGTTGTTGTACCTATTAAAAACCAAAATCACATTTTAATCAAATTAAATCATAAAATTGCAAATTTGTTTTATTATTTTTAGTGTATATTGTGTGTACACGTGTGTATGTATATATGAGAATAATATGTGCTGTTTTTGTATGTTTCAGCTATCCAAATTGTCCAGAAATTGATAGAAGCAAAAAATCAAAAATCTCCTTATTTCTAAATATTTTAGTATTTATTGTTATAAGAATAAAATGTGCAAATAATATTTTCCCTCAATTTTCTTCTTTAGGAGTTTAGCTGCCAATTAAATTAGAGAATATCTACGTAACAGAAAATTAAGAGGATAATTAATTAAAACTCAAGTATCTATACTGATTTAATAATCCGAGTATTACAGATTATGCAGATACAAACAAATAATATCAATAAAGATGAAAATTTATCTGAATTCTTCAAATGTTTATATATATATATATGACATGTATTTTTATCTACTTACGTAATCTCTCAACTCAATAAAAATGGTCTGGCAGAAAAATCATGGAAATCCTTTTCCCTTTCGACAGTGATTCTTAATCTCAACAAAAATACCTAAGGAAATTCTAAATCCACTCCTATCTCATTGGATTTCTAGGTCGCACTTCAGAAATCACTCATCTTTCCCGTGCCTGTCTCAACTATAAAACTGGGCTAACATCCTTTCTTCTCCATAGACAATTTATATAAAATGCTCAAATTAAAAATTATATATCAAGTACAAAATAATAATGAGAATTGTCTCATATTCCTCTGAAGAAGAATTAATGTGAATCACAATGTGCACAGTTACAAATGAAAGGTAGAAATTGAAAGAGAGTAATAACTGATAGCTGTGAAATCCCCAAAGCTATGAAATCCAATCAGACAAGGGAAGAGTTAAAATATAAGAACTCCCAAAAGCTTAGATGACTTTGGACACACAGATCAAAAACAAAGAGACGGAAAGTATAATTAACTCCATTACTGCTCAGTCAAATGAAAACAGCCATGACATCCTTTCTTATTTATGACACCAGCAAATAGCTCAATTCCACTCCTGGATATTGCTGTAGGACAGCTCTGGTTCCAGAGCAGGTGCAACAGAAACAAGCTGCTAAAATTTATGTCATTAGATCAGGTTATAGATATAAGATTTATGCAGAAATCCCATAAAAAATAAGTAGCTTTGATATCTTCTTATAACAATTCTTGTTCTCTAGCAAACAAGTATCTATACATAGAAAGCTGGAATTTTCTAAAGTGCATTTAGGATATGAAAAGCATATTTGCTTAAATATATATCTTGTCTCAGACTTTGGAATCTACCAACAAGAATAAAAAAATCTTTGAGTAATCAAACCATTTATTAACATTTATGAAACATTTCTATTTCTGAGTTATACTCCTCAGTAATTGGAAAAATTCATCAATGTGGTTTATATTCACCACTGGATAGAAGGTACAAGAGGAGGAATAGCAAAGGGAATATTCAGGACACTCACAACACTTCTTCCTGGGACGTTCTCCAATTACTCTCCATCTCTGTTCTTACCCTTCTGGTCAAATCTTACCTTCCGTATCACTTCCATATTCCTACTGCCTAAGATGATACATTTGCATGTAGTAGTTAATAAGTGTATTTGTCTGTAAAGAATTTCAGCTGTGCATATATATTTTATTATCCCAACTCAGATGACAGGGACTCCCTTATATTTCTTTTTGTCTATCATCAATGCCTAGGACAGCCACCTTATTTACAAAAGATGGCCAATAAACATTAGTTGATTGCTTGATTTCCTGCAAATAAATAGTTTTACAATGATGTAAAATATTTTCTTCATTGCTGGTGGAAGTAGAAATTGGTAAAACCATTTGAGTGACTGTGTTTTTTACACTTATGGTCACCAATGTTCAATGACAAATTGCAGAGTATAGTTTGTAAGAACAAAAGTGAGTGGAATGTATAAATAGTGGTATAATCATAGAAGGCAATGATGTAGAATAGAAAAGAAGTGTGGTGGAGGACTCTCCCAAAGAGGATATTGAGAAAAAAGAATCAAATTGCACATCATTTATATAAAGTCTTAAAGCATGAAAGCAATACTATCTATTGTATTATATACTACACATTGTAATTATTTTTTTAAATGTGTGGAAATGAAAAGCGCTACATTCAGCAGAGTGGTTGCCTTGGGCTAAGGAAAGAACCCTGCAGTCATGGAGAGTATATAGGAAGCTAGAGCACTGGGAAGTCCAATGTATTGGTTGTATTTTACTTTTGAAGCTGGATGGTGTGAATGAGATTTTTAATTATTATTATTCTATTCACCTTTCTCTGAACCTGAAACAGTTTTTAAAGGAATAAGAAAATAACATTAACAAGGTAGTGGTTAATCTACTGTGGGATAAATATCCTAATTAGATTCTTCTTCTCCTGACCATCTCAAAATTGTTACGCAAAATACCACCTTGAATAGAATGCTGTGCTGAATGTGGGATACCCTTTAGATCAAGCATGATGAAGAGACACAAACCCCAAATATGGGAGCCCACAAGAAGAGATATGAAACCTTAAAAAGCAAAGGAAATGTATTTTCTCTTAGTCAGTAAAATATGAATAGAGACACAGTGGCCAAGAGCCTGCTAGATGCTTTTTTCTGCCAGCAGTATCAATCTTGGGAAAGGCCCCCCTCTGTTCACATTCTTTCTATAAATTGGGTGGACATGGAAATTGTTGTCCAAACAAGGTAGTTCTGAAATCAAGCAGGGTGCCATAAAAAGTACATTGGGAGGGCACAAGCCCAGTGGCATAGCAGTTGGGTTCACTTGCTCCGCTTTGGGACAGCCCAGGGTTCACAGGTTCAGATCCTGGGTGTGGACCTACACACCGCTCATCAAGTTGTGCTGTGGTGGCATCCCACATACAAAATGGAGGAAGATGGGCACAGATGTTAGCTCAGCAACAATCTTCCTCAAGCACAAAAGAGGAAGATTGGCAACAGATGTTAGCTCAGGGCCAGTTTTACATAAAAAGTGTAAACCAGCACTGTCCCAGTAAACCAGGCTCCGGGACACTCTGTGAACATAGACTGCAATTGCTGGATGCCCCATTGCAATAATAGGTTTATCTAAGTTGGTGGATTTTACGGAGACAAATATGAAAAGGGAAATGTAAATGTTGATAGACTAAGTTTTTAACAACATAGGCACTCACTTTGAAATACTGTTTTTAGATAAACGTGAAAACAAAAGAACTGGAAAATAAACTGACAAAAATCAGGTAGACATGGAGAGGAGGGGACTGAAATTCCTCCTCTTTCATAAAGGTCTCTCTGGAGATTTTGGTGAAATTGATATTTTTGAATGACATGTGTAGGCATTTAATTTAGAGTTATAGTGGTAATTTACAAAGTTTTCGGTGCTTATCTCTGGGGAGTGGAATAGCAGATGACAGAGGGGTAATTATGTCAATATCCTTTAACGTGTTTGGAGACATTCTTTACCATAAGCCCACACTATTTTTATAATTAAAATATGGTAAAAATTTAGAAGATGGTAATATCCAGTATTCACAAGTGTATGGGGTAAATAATAGTAATGCCTAATGTTTATTGAGCCATGTAGTTTGTTCAATGCATAATATGGGTTATCTCCTTTAACCTTCACAACAATCCCATAAATTATTATGCCATATTCTAGATGAGGAAACAGAGACAATGGGATGTAATATAATTTGTCCAAAGTCACACGCAGCTCATGCGTGTGTGTGACCTGCTGGACCAGACACTTGTACCCAGCGGCCTGACTCGGATGCCTGACCTCTGGAATCATCCTTCCATGCTGCCTCCCACTTGAATGAGATGTTACAGGAAATTTCAACTGATACAAATTTTCATATGGTATTTTGACAACACATACTAAACTTTTAGCGTGCATACTCTTTGACTCAGAAATTCCATTTCTATATCTTTATGCTAAAAAATAATGGTAAATATGCCCCAAGAGATACAGTGAAGGAAATTCATCTCAGCAATGCATATGAAAGCAAAAGAAAAAAACTCAATATCTATCAATAGAGGATTGATTTTTTAAATTATGATATATTCATACAATATAATACTCTCAATCTATACTTATTTACATGGAAGATTAACATTGACATGCTTATATTGAAAAGGCAAGTTGCAAAACAATATGCATATATGATCTTGTTTTTGTAAAAATGTGTCAACACATACATAGAAAACAGTGTGGAAGGCTGTCCCCTACAATGTCACTTCCTGAGAGACATCATCCGTAACAGCTTGATGTAAGGAGTACCTACCCTGTTGATTTGCCATCACGATTTTCTGCCCTCAGCCTTCATAAAAGTGTAATGTATATTCATTTGTTTGCTTGCTTGTTTATTATTTGTGTCTTTCATGAATTTTATGCTAAGTAAGGGCAGGAACCACATCTGTATTATTCACCACTATTTACCCAGGCCCAAGTGGTACAGAATATGTGCTCCAGAAATGCTTGTTGAACTAATATTGAACAAATTCAGTTCCAGATGATTTTCACTTTCTACTTTATGCCTTCATCCATTGTTTCAACTTTTACAAGGAGAATGTTGGCTATTGCTTTTATAATTAGGCAGAAAAAACACTAAAGCTATTTTTATTGTGGTAAAACCAATCAATTAATCAATCTAGCACTGTAGAGGCAGCGCTGATGAAGTTAAAAATCCCACTAGATTTGCATCCACAAGACTTGAGCCTGCAGCCTGCCTTCCAGTTTGGGCACTTTCCAGCTAGGGGCATCATTGCCTTAAACCTCATCCACATGCTCTTTTCTCTTTTCTTTTCTAAGTTTCAAAGCACAGATCTGTTACTCCCATTGAGAAATTTACTCCAATATTCATTTGCAGAGCAAAGAACTGGATTCCTTGCCTCTAAGAGGCTGGAGAATCTTCCAGTCCTCATGGCACTAGGTGGACCAGGAAGAGCCAAGGGGCAGAGGCTACAGAGGCAGGGCTGCTGAGAATATGTTTTTTTGGGTTTTTCTGTTTGTTTTGTTTTTGGAATGCCATCAGGAGGTGGAGGCCATCACTTAAAGGATTGCAAAGCCTGCTTTTCATCTCATTCTTCTCAAAGACAAGAGGCTGACCTAGCCCCAGCCTCCCACTGTCAAAGGAATAGTCATTCCATAAATATTTGTTGCAAAGAAGAATGAATAAGTGAACACTAAAACATCCTTTTCATTGGTCTTGCTGTGGCAGTAAAAGCCATAAAAACCATAACTGAAAAATGTAAGATTTGACAAATATTGAGTTTAGGGAAGAAAAAGATGTATTTATAAAATTAATTTGTTTTCAGTGTAAGACCTTGTGTGTAAGGTTCCAACACAGTGAATTTTTACAGTGAAGCTATAAACTCTAAAATGGAGATTATGAACGTGGACAATATAATTTATAATACTTGCATAGCTTTCAATTATTCAGGTGCTCAAAGCTCAACAAATTGAATAATGAACAGGGGTAATGAATTGAACCCTGAGAAGATGATAACAGAAAACCCCGGGTAGTCAGCACCAAGGAATTCACACGCCGAAGTAGCCCTGAAAGAAATAAACTTGTTTGAAGGACACATTTTCTCTTTCAAGCCAAAACATTTACGGAACAGTAATGCAAGTAGGAATTGCTTTTAAGAAATACCTGTGAAAGGCATAAAGCTGCTAAAATAGTATATTTCAGATGACCAAACAGAGAATTAGAATCATAAATTGGCCTGTTACATTCTCGGAGAGTGCGGGTTCTCTATTTCATTATTTTTAACAACATCAAGAGGGGGGAAATGCAGTCATATAAATTATTAAGCACCATCACTTTAGATTTAGGCTTGGAAGTGTGTTGATATTCCACAGATCCTGAAGCACAGAGTTCTTAACAGTATTTCATACAACACTGCAGATCAGAAATTTAAACAATGAAATGGCTTCTGAAGCTGCAGTTCAGACCTGGGTTGGATAATGCACGGTTGTGTCTGCAGGTGGAGGTTCTGAAGGAAGGGCTCATACCAACTCTTTCACCCCCATCTCTACTTCTGGTGATCCTGCAAACCAGCATAATGTGCACTTGCCAAAAATCATGGCATGATTCGAATTAAATACCACCAGGTAAAGTCAGTAAAAATGAACAATCCCCTCACCATCGACCTCCACCACCATCACACACAATACACAGTCTGTATTCTCCTCCATAAAGTATATTTATCAAAGCAACTCAAAAATAATCTGTCTTCTAGAAGATTGCCAGCAGGAAGGCAATACTGTATAGTGCTAGTGAAGTCAAATTAACTGGCTTCAACTCTCAGCTTTATTGTTTTCTAGTTGTGTCTTGGTCAAAGTACCTAAGCTGCTAATATTTAGTTCCTTTATCTGAATAATGAGGATCATAACAGTACCTACCTCATTAAGATTATTGGAAGTATTAAATGAGATAATATATGCAAAGCTTTTAGTATAGTTCCCTAGTTCCTGGTCCATAGTTAGCACTTAATAAGTATTAGCTATTATTACTGGCTAAAGCTGCATTGGCAAAGGTTGTTTAAGCGTATTTGAGATGCTGGTACCTGGCAACGGTAAATATGAGTACTACCATTCACAAGAAGTATTTAAGTGGCTGTTGTTGGCTTGGGGCTTTCAGTGGTTGCTAATGCTACTGTGTCCTTAGAAACAATTTTGTAGCAGGAAACATGTAAATGTTCACAAGGACAATAAGTGCTTATTTACCCCCGACAATTATTTTGATGCATAGACAAAAGGGGCTCATCGGTTTGATGAGAATTGTCAAATATGTGTTACATTTAATTGAACTACTATTCCTGTATAACTTGAGTTTGATGGTTCTGATCCTAAAATCTTGTTCTACTCAGTGGAATTCGTGATACTTAACCCAAATCTGTCCTGGAAATACAAGGGCCATAGTTTACTGCTTTAAAACCAGTTATTCTAGTGGAGAATGTCATATAAAATTCCCAATGGTAAGTCACCACTCGAAAAATAAGCTGAAACTATTGAGGTGCATTAGGACTTTTCTCAGATCCAAAGGTAAATCTGTTAGAACATCTGGAGGGTTTTGCATTTCGTTTTCGGTTGCTCATTAATTGAGGGAACATAGGAGGTGAACATTTGTAGACACTTTAAAGACCATCTGATCTGACCACTTTATATCAGAGATGAGGAAACCAGGAAGAAGGGAGGAAGCCGGGCTTCCGAGAGCCAAGATTCAAAGGGACTTTTTCACGGTCATTAGCCTATCCTCAGTGATGTGGATAGCTGCTGAAACGCCCAGAAGACTGGCGAAATATGTGGAGGGTATAAATCACAAGGCATAAATTCATATTTAGCGCTTTTACTTTACAATTCTTAAGAAATTAATGGCCCTCCATGTATTAAGACAAATCCATAGCCATCAGTTTCCTTAAGATAAAGCTTAAGACACCTGCTCAATAGAATTATTTTTACATACAGTATTTAAATACATACATCAAGCATTTCATTTTTTCTCTTGCTATTTATGTTTCCTAAATCTCTGATTAAATTGTAAGATATTAAGTGTATAATAATTAAATTGTAAGATACCTAAAGGGAAGCATTCCAGTCCATAGCTGAAGAACTCTGAACTCTTAGAAACCTTGGAAAAAAATTTTTGTTTAAGTATGACCTGAACAATAAAAGGGCAATAATTCACATCATGACCTTGGATAAGTCAATTAACCTCTTAGGACCTGTGTTTCTTCACCCATAAAGAGACGGTGTTGGCCAGGATGACGTCTAAGGAGCCTTCCAGGTCTACCATTCTACGATTCTGTGTTACTTCATTACCATGGTCTCTCTGTGCAGTGTTAGGTTATACCCGTCACCCCTTCTAATAGCCATTCAATCTTACTTCTACAAGCCAGGTCCCGTAGGTGTCGGAGGGGTGCTGCTTGTTTCCAGCGCGCGGTGGAGAATTCAGTGGTGGGGAACAGATGAGGATCGATGCCCTGTTACGGCCGCAACTGGGAAGCAATTTCAACCCTTGTGCAGAGGGGCATTTGCTTCAGGGCTGGAAGTATGTGAGACTACTAGAAGGAAAATGACTACTGGTAGTACAATCCCAACACAAGAACTTGGCATTTGGGGATGTCTTTTACCAGGATGTCATTCTCCTCTAGTGAGGATTTAGTCTGGAAAAAAAAAAAAAAAAAGCGTGTCTGTTGATCTGCTAGTGCTTGGAGACTTTCTTCCTGTTCAGCAAAGTACGGAAATGAGTTTTGTGAAATCACAGAGACGTAGAAAGTCTCCCCTTTGCCCTCCATCTCTAGCTCTTCGCTCAAACTGAGACATATGGTCAGCATCAAGAGTCTTTGTTTGACCCTCTGGAGACACTCAGAGTGTACAGACATTTAAAAAAGAACTAAAACTCCTCCCACAAGTCACAAAACTGATATGAAAAGAATACGTCTACCACAGGGAAGAAAAAGGGAGGAAAGAAAGTTGGTTTAGGCAAGAGTGGCATGAATATTCTACACATATAAATCACATTAGGTAAGGATAGAGCAAAAACAGCCAGAGGCAAGAAAAACAGAGTGACTCCAAAGCAATATTAGAGAAGTAAAATGCTGCACACTTTTTCAGTTGAAGATAAATTTGCAGGTTTTAATACAACAGATTTCATCAACAAGGCAGGGTTGCAAATTGCAAGTTGCCTCCTTGGACAAACCTATGACTCATCCAAAAGCCCAGAGAAAGAAGAGCTCGGTAGAAAATTACCCAAAATGACAATCTCCTCCTCCCCACCATAAAGCCCTTTAACATGTTTTTTCCTAAACTGACCAAAGGTTCCCGATTAATACATTATTAATGTTGAGAAATGAGCTGCAAGAATAAGCAAGCCCTTAGAAACGTATGCCTCTTTGAGAGAGAAGGATAAAACCACATCTCTTAGCAAAGGCAATTTCAAACATGGACGGTTCCAATTATCCCAATTGTTCCTGCTGAAGATCGACAACTTCACTCAGAAAGTTTTGGGTGTGTGTTTTTGTTTTCAACTTAATGACATGTTAGAAATCTGATTGCTAACGTCCTAAACATTTTCTATTCCATTATCTTTACTATTCATTCATTCATTCACTTACTCTCTTATTCTCTCAAAAGAACTTGAGGAGACAATAATGATAATTAAGGTAGGGTATCTATCTTTAACTAGACTGTCAAGTCTGTATGGGACTCAGACAGCAGAAGGCTGGAATACTGGTTCTTCTTATAAGCTGATTATGGGTAAGTAATTTAAACTCTCAAAATCTCAGTTTCCTCATCTGTAAAATTAAAACAATAGCATTGTGGGGCTGAAGTCAGATAATATACACAAGTACCTGGAACAGTGCTTGGAACATAGTGGGATCTCAGTAAACAATAACGAGAATTATTATTATCCTCACCATCATTGTTTCCTTCTTGTATCCCTGTATGCTGTTAGCTACCTTCCAACTGTGTACAGATGGTTCTACTTTGATGCAATTTTCAAGCACAAGGGAACACATGATATTGCCTCAATAATAAATCATCTTGTTTTTCTTATCAATTTCAAATCTACAAAATCATAGGAACAGGAATTGTCATACTTAGCTATGACTGTGACCCATCCATTAAGGGGTCTGTCACCAACACGGACACTGAAGACTAAATTGTCAGTAACAATTATAATCATTTACTGAGCCTTTACTGTATACAAGCATGTGCTAAGGACTTTATATGGATTGTTTCATTGAATCCTTACCAAAGCTCCCGTGAAGTTGATATTTTTATCCCCATTTTCCAGATGAAGGATGAGGATGAAGTGGGGAGTTGCTTGGGAAAAATGCCTTACCCTGCCCAAAGTTTTCACAGCTAGTAGGCAAATAAACCAAGATGTGAACCCAGGTCCCTCTTATGATGAAGTTTGATGTTTCTAGACAGTATCAAGGATTTAGTTTTCTTTTGAACAATTATGGCATTTTAGAAATTCAGAGGAAGGAATTTGAGAGTGTTTAGTACAAGACCATCTTTTGAGAAAATTGGGACCTCACGTGTTCTCTTTACAGAACAATCCCTGAGCGTGTAGCCAAGACATAGCATACGCTTCACAGTCCCCCAAAGTGATTTTGATAATTTTTTGGAAACTCTTTCTTACCCTAAATCCCTTTTATAGTTCTAACATACATACATTTGTTTAAATTCTTTCTTAATTAATTTTTATTTCATGCCAGTGCTTTCTCATAGAATACTGAATCCTCCCAATTTTTATTACTAGATGATTGAAGTTGTAAATCATAGTTCTTAAAATTTGCTTAAAGTTCATTGGGATTTAATTTCAAATAGTGGCTTCTTTTTACGGTATTGTTGGCTTTGATGAAAATGTTCAGGTTTCTTTATCCATATTACAGTCATGCACTGCATAATAATGATTTGGTCAACAATGGACCGCATATACGACAGTGGTCCCATAAGATTAGTACCACATAGCCTAGGTATGTAGTAGGCTACATCATCTAGGTTTGTGTGTGTACACTCTATGATGTTCGCACAATGATGAAATTGCCTAACGATGCATTTCTCAGAACATATCCTTGTTAAGTGATGCACGACTGTACTGTCTTCATGCTCCTTTTCAGGGGTGAAATTGTGACAATCTTCTTATAACAAATAATTTTCTGCCATCTCATTTCCACGACCATTTTTGTTACTTTTCTCTGAAACTTCTTTAGTGCTGTAAGTTGTTATTAAAGTCTCCTAAGGATCACACCTCCCCAAAATCCAGACCCAGGTTTAGTCCCCTCCTTTGTTGCCTCTAGACTTGGCCATGACTGACTTTGACCAACAGGACAGCAGCAAACATGAAGACAGAGTAGTGTACTAGAGAAACCTTGGGTTTTTGGAGTCAGCAAGATCCAGGCTCAAATCAGAGATGTGCAATATGTTAGCTGAAACAGTGGAAAAATGATTTGATTCCTTTGGTCCTCATTTTGAGAGGCAGGTTGCACTGGTAGCATGAGACCGGGTTTGATTCCTTGCTCTTTTATTTACCAGCTACATGGATTTGTGCAAGTTACTTAGTTTCTCTGAATTCAGGTTCCTGATCAATAAAATGGATATAATAATATTTATGCTAAAAACTCTAATATTATACAATTAGCACCTCGCACGTAGTAGGCACTCAAGAAATTGCAATACTTTTCGAATAATTAATTCACACTATTTTGCTCTATTTTTTAAATATTTAAATATTTTTAAAACAAAATGTTTACAAATAGATACATCAACTAAGTGTTGATAAATATATCAACTAAAATTGTCAATGACTAGCTATTTGTATTTGTGTACTATAGTTTGATTCAATGTCTTTTATAAATTGTATGTTTTCCTTGCATAAAAATGAGAACATGTCAAAAAACCAAAAAAACAAAAATTTCCAATTTCCTGCTACTTTAAATTAATAATCATTAATACTTTGGTGCCTAGACATTCAGATATTTTTCTGAAACCCTGGGACCATACTGTAGATATTGTGTGGTAATTTGTCTTTTTTTCATTTAAGAACATACTGTGAACATCTTTACATGTCTATAAACATATTCCCAAGACTGCTTTATTAATGGCTGTAGTATACTCCATTGTATGGATGCATTACAATTTATTTAACCAGTCCTGATGTTCACATTAAAAAGTAGCTGCAACTTTGTTTATTTGAAACTCCAAGTTGTATACAAATCAAATCAATCACCAGACTTTAACAGAAAAAGATTTCATATCAAATTTAATAAACATCTTCAATTTATGGATGTCACAGTGGAAACTAAAAATATGGACCTAGTCATTAAATATACATTTGGCTTGTATCTTACCAGTACCCAAGTCCCTCTCTGAGAATGTTTGTTGACTAGAGAAATATAGTAATACAATTGCACTAATGGCACTCCTGTTGCTCTGGAAAGCAAATGAACCCAGCTTTGATGCAGAAAGAGGCACCGCAGGCATGATGAGGATAGCAAGTCTATTTTTTCCTCCCTATAGACTTGGAGAGAAACATGTTCTCAAAGCTGATTTATAGTTTGCAGGCAAGTAGAGTTGGAGATGTTGAGCCAAAAGTGAGAGAGGTTGGTATACTGAAGCAACTTGATCCAAGCCAAGAAAAATTTGGACAAAACGCTGCTTGGGCTTCTGGACCACACCTGTCCTGAGAAAGAAGCAAGTAGCCTGCAGAGCCAGCCTGATAACAAGCATCTGTTTCTACACTAAACCCTCTTCTTCAAGCCTGACGAAATCCTGAGAGCTCCCTAACAATTCTCCAGAGAGAAAACCAGAAATAAAAGGCCAATACACCTCAACAAAAAGCCCTCAGGAGGTGGTAGAAATGAGATGCAGAGCTGCAGAAGTAACAGCACACCAGACACTTATTGAGGACTCGCCATGGGTCAGGCACTATCCTGACTGCTTTCCACGCATCTAACTCACTTAGTTCTTACAACAACTCCAGGAGGAAGTGACTAATATATCCCCACTTTTCAGAGGAAGACACCGAAGCTCCAACAGGTTAGGCGGCATGCCTTAGGTCTCCCAGGGGTAAGAGGCACCCCGGTGGCTAGTGCCTGAACTGATGCTCATAACCACTACTATCCTGACTCTCCAGAGCATGGCAATTCTTCTCCAAGATAAAGCTTATGTTCCACTGCACAGTGGTCCCTGGATTGGATTACTATGTATTTCAACCTCATCCTTTCCTGGAGACATGGTAAATGTTGTTCAAAACTGCCTACATGTGTTGAACCAACACTTTATGCATATTTGTTCTATTGTATCCCAATAGAAGATAATAATAGTATCTAACTAATGGAATTGTAAGGATTAGTTAATAGTTAATATATGAAGAGTGTTTAGAACAGTATCTGGCATGTAGTAAATGCTCAAGAAATGCTAGCTGTTGTCCTAGTCACTTTGAGCTGCTACAACAAAATACCGTAAACTGGGTGGCTTAAACAGCAAACGTTTTTTTCTCACAGTTCTGGAGGCTGGGGAGTCCAATGTCAAGGTGCCAGCAGATTTGGTGTCTAGTGAGCGCTCTCTTCCTGGTTTGCAAATGGCTGCCTTCATGGTGTATCCTTCTTGGTGGAGAGAGGACTCTGTCCTCTTCCTCTTCTTATAAGGGCACTGACTGCATCATAAGGGTCCCACCCTCACAACCTCATCTAAACCTAATTACCTCCCAAGGGTCCCACCTCCAAATACCATCATGTTAGGGATTAGGGCTTCAAAAGATGAATTTTTGGAGACACAAACATTCAGTCCATAGTAGCTGTGAATATTATTATGATTATTTATTGAGTGTCTTAAGTCTGTGTCACAAGCTTAGGTTGCAGAAATAGGCACAAATGGATGGCTAACTTGCACAGTTCTCCACAAAATGATCCCCCCTAGAAGAAAAGTGTGCCGTTGTAAGATAGAACAGAGTACTTTGACTCTAGGTCCCTGTTTCAAAATCGTTTCTCATCAAGAATAGATAGAACTCATCTTGAGTAGTTTGTGGAAAGATTGTAGGAAATTACCTGTAGTTCCTTTTGGCTAAGTCCATCCAACGCTATAGAAACTTAGGTGCTCTGAGGTGTAACAGCAGACATCTTCCTGAACTGTGGCATCCATAACATCCATTGAACTGGTGAGACTTTCTAAATTGCAGTGTTAAATATGTAACACACAGTTAACAGTGTTTGTATATGCCAAGCAGTTCTCAAGGCACTGTAAAATCATTAATTCATTAATTTTCAGAACAACTCCATGAGATATATGCTATTATTTCCCATTTTAAAGAAAAGGAAACAGGCACAGAATGGTAAGTACCTAGTTATACACCTAGTAGGTAGAAGAGGCCAGTTTGGTTCCAGTGTCTTTGCTCTTAATTGCCCTGCCATAGTGCCTCATTGAGGAGACTGCCCACGTCTCTGACAATTAAACGGTTATGCATATAAATTATGATTGATGAAGGTATACAAAGAGCTATGGATGCCGCAGTTTAGAAATTCGGTTGTCATATTCATGAGCATTTCTTCAGTAGGAAATAAGAGTTCTCTCTGTCTCACCTAGGACTAGAAAGTTCCCAGCCCCAAACAGCCGCAGCACCCAGTCCAGTTACTCAAACACACCAGCTAGTTGGTTTTATGCAGAACAAGCAACTTGTTGATTAACTAGTCTTTTCACACATCTGTGAGTTGTTTGGTATTATGAAGACGTAACATGATTAAAATGCATTGATACAGCTTGTTCAGAGGAGGCACAGATAGCTTCTGTTTGGTGGGGAAAATATAGGCAGTCTAAGTCTCAATTTGACATTTTCAACAAGCATTACATATATAGAAAAAAGTCTAAGGAAACAGAGATGTCTTTAAACAGAGTTACTTTAGGGGTGACGTGGGGGGTGGGGAAGCTTTCCATTTGACGGAGCATCCTCTACATGGATGAGCAAATTAAAGCTCTAGTCCTATTGGAAATTGGGTAAAATTGTTTTCTCTCTTTTTTTCTGTAACTCTTGCAAGTATATCCTCCACACACATACTTTTAGTCGTTATCAATGAGGCACATGCCCCAAATACTCCCAAGGTAAATGGGAATTTTCCTAGAAGTCAGAGAACCTTCCTTACTCTTCTCACCAAACATGCATGTTTCCATTATGCCATACAGCCTGCCTTTCAGCAGTGTCTACACACACAAGGGGAAATTATATGAATGCCTCAAACCAAATGCCTAATTTGGGTCATTCAATCATTTGTCTACAAATTTTTGTTTGATCGTTTATTCTTTTTTGGGAAGGATATATGCCTCAATTCTCCACTGCATTCTGAAATTATAGACAGTACATGAACAGCGATTCACGTAGAGTTCTACCTTCAAACTTTAAGTCTCTAGTTACCTCAGGGTAGGTTAGTTCTTTATGTGAGTTCATCCTTGTCTTGTGCGTTGAGATTACATGAGGATAAATGCAAATTATGCATATGTGAAATGATGATCATCAAGATTTGAAACAAGAAAAGAGAAGCTAGAATGGAATGCCACTCACTGTATCCACTCACCCTCAATTCATCCTCATGAAAAGTGATATAACCACGCTTTTCAACAATTCAGAACTTCAGCAGGGAGAGGGTCTATAATGCTGCTGGGGAGAATTGGTCTTCTGCCATCCATGGAGCTTAGGGGCTTCAAGAAAGCTTAAGATTTCTCCTCTCAGTCATTCCCTCACTCAGCAGAGGTCAATTTTAGGGTACCATTGTGGATCAGTTACCACTTGAAATTAGTCTCAGTTCATAACCATGAAAACACATAATTATCATGTAGCAATACCTGTTTTATATTTTCTACAGCAGGGGAATAGACGTCTAGATGAACTCTGTCCAACAGAAATAAAATGAGAGCCACATATGTAACTTAAAATTTTCAAATAGCCGTGTTGAAAAAAGTAAAAATAAAGAGGCAACTTCCATTTTAATATTATATTTTATCTAGCTCCCTATATCCCAAATATTATCATTTCAACATGTAACCAATACAAAAATTATTAATGGGCTATTTTACATTTTTTTGTACTAAGTTTCAATTCCGACTGGTAACACTTCAAGTGCTCATTAGCTACATGTGGTCAGCGGCTACCTTGTTGGGCAGTGGCTCTAGAGCATCAAAAAGGAGCTGCAGATAATTGAGTGAAGTTAAAATAAAGTGAATCCAGAAGATAGATCATTTTATTTGACTCAAAGAGACCTTAACCATAGACTTACCCTAAACATAAAGATTTTATGTAAACAGGAATCTACTCTCTGCTGATGGAGACAAATTAGAATGAATTTTTTTTTCACAAGGTCAAAGGTCAAGGAAACTTCTATAGATCACAAAAGTTCTCAAGATTTTTGTACTATGACTAACAAAACACTCCATAAAAAGTTAAAAATGAGTAACAAAGATTAATAGTAGAATAGCTATATTCAAGTCTGCTTGCTCCTCACATAAAAATAACTTGCCAAGCAAAAGTATTTATTATGGATATCTATTAATTGTACAATTCTATTTATAGAAAGTTATCCTAAGGAAAAAAATTAAAATATACAAAATTAGTTGTCTACAAGGAAGTTTACTTCATCACTGTGTATAAGAAAATAAAATTGTAAACAATATAAATGTCCATCTATATGAGATGAGTTACAGAAACCAATATATCTCATATTGTATGGATATCATATTGTATTGTTATGATACAATAGAGTATAATTCAAATATTCAAAATTATTTTGTAGATAATATGTACTGACTATAAAGATATTTTTATATTTTGCTTAGCGAATAAAATAAGTTTTTGCTTTTAAAATGGATATATATGCTTAAAAAACAAAGAATATCGACTGTGATATTAAAAATGGCTGTATGTGGTAAAATTACAGCTAGTTTTTGTTTTTTGAATATTCACATTTCCAAGTTTTTCTCCAATAAATACCTGTTCTCTGATGAAACAAAATCAATAATTTTTAATATAAAAATGTACATATACCTCTTGATTATCTTTTCAAAAACTCTATCTTTCTTGGCCAGAGAAACTCAAATGTACTATTTATCAAGGAGGAAATTAGCACAAAATTTAGATGGAATGACTAAAATACTAAGAAGTCGGCTACTGGAAAGTACTCTCCCTAGACTCATGGATGTCAGAAATCCAAGCCCATTAGTCAGGGGAGGTTTACAATAATAAGTCTAGTGGGGGAAAAAAATCTTTTCTTGGGACCTCACTTAATTTCAGTTGACTATACTGAAGAAGTTAAAGAGAGATCTGAAATCAGAATTTGGGCCAGCTACGTTGGATTCCAAAGCAGAGAGAAATGAGATTTTCTTACATCATTTAGTAACATGTTGCTGTCTGTAGATCCTGATGACCAAAGTTATTGCCATCTGCAAAGCTTGATTACATATAAATTTCCTCAATGAACAAATAAGATACATTTCATAACGTAACAGGTGGCCTCTTCTTATCTCTCATCTTAATTTGGTTAACAATTTGTGTGCTTATGATTTTTTACCTTATTTTCTCTAACAACAAAAATCTCAAAGAACAAGATCTGCATTTACCTAAACCTGAAATAAAAGCAGTAATCTGTTGATGTGAAGTGAGGAAGGGCTTCTCTGTCAAATCGACAAAGAGAAAACTTGCACATCCACAGACAGAAGAAAATCACCATTAAAATTCTAAACACGCTTGTACCATTCATTGCACTGAATATTATTCATTGAATACTTTTTTTTTTGTGCTGAGGAAGACTGGCCCTGAGCTAACATCTGTGCCTATCTCTCTATACTATATATGTGTGATGCCTACCACAGCATGGCTTGAGAAGTGGTGCATAGGTCCACACCCGGGATCCGAAGAGGCAAACCCCGGGCCGCCAAAGAAGAACATGTGAACTTAACCACGCGCCACCGGGCCGGCCCCACATTGAATCCTTTTATCTTTTAAGCTAAAAGGAGTCGATGTAGGCTCATTGAGAACTACATCAAAAGTGAAGGTATTGGCACTTTCTCCTCAAATTAAACATACAGGTATTGTGATGACCCAGTGATGCCACTCTCAGATATTTACTCAATAGTATTGTAAATATATGTTCAAAAAAATTGTAAAAGAATGTTTATAGCTTTATCAATAACAGTAAATAACTAGCAACAACCCAAATGTCCATGAACAGGTAAATGGATAAACAATTGTGATGTCTTCACACAACGGAATACTGCATAGCAATAAAAAGGAACAAATTCATAGTATGCACAAAAACTTGAATAAACCTCAAAAATAATGTGCTGAGCCAAAGAAGTAAGCCCACTGTATATTACACCTACACAATGCTCTAAAGCAAGCAAAACTGAGTTCTGGCGACAGAATTCAAAATAATTGGGCAGCCATAGGGAGTGCTGACTGGAAATAGACACGAGACAGTTTTAGGCAAAATTGAATTGTTCCATAGCTTGATTGTGGTGGTGGTTATATGGGTGTATACTTTTGTCAAATCTCATTGAGCTGAGTGCTTAAAATCTGTGCATATATAAAAATGAAGTAAATTCAAAATTAAATAAAAATGTTTAAAAATGAGTGCCTATAAGTAAAATGGTCACTTTTATTCAGACTATAGTTACTCCGTGTTTCTACGTGACAGCATTCTGTCTCTTCAACCTATTTTACAGATATTTTAACTCCCCCGTGTCCCCCTCAATTCATGATAAAGATGAACAGTGAATGGTCTCTTGATAACCGTTTTCGTTGAACAGCTAGTATTAACTGAAAATATGGATGGAGATTTGCAGTCCACTCACACTTCTCCATCATTCCTACAATAGCTTTATTATTTTTTCGGAGGTATTCAATGGTGACAAATGATTTTTCAAAGGGTAAACAATTAGTATATAAGATTCAGCACATTAAGCAGACTTCATCGTCTCTTTATTAATCTTGAACTTGATAATTCCTGGAAATTTTGAATCAACGGGTTTCTGGTTACTTTCCAATGACATTTAACAGTTAGACTTAAAAATACAGAAGAAAGCATTATAAGTTTTATCCAAAATGATTATGGCCATCATTTGAATAAAATACAGATTTTGCAAGCTGTAAAGCATATCATTACTACATACTGGCCTAAGTAAGGTTTGGTTCACAAAGTACAGAGCTCTAACCAAGTCATTAAATCTATCTAAAAGGGCCTCATTTGAGAAGCAATAAAATTTTTAATCATTTTATTATTAAAAGAGTGTTTAATATGTAGCTAATTAAATGCCAAAGGCAGGTTATCTGAGTTTAACCTTCAAAAAGAAAATGATGTATCAAAGTCTGCCTCTGGCATCATGGGATAGAAATGTCATCCTCATAATCATTGCGTGACAACTAGCTGGTGGCCTTTTCTAGAGCTATAGTTAAATTACCTGATTAAATTAATAGCCATTTAGATGTTTTAGGAACTGCACAGACCTATACTAAATGAAAATTAGGTCCATTACATTTTCTGAGTGGGCTAGATAGACCCTAAAATAAAACACGTATGCCATTGCCCACGTTACTTAGATTAAGCAATTAAAAGCTCTTTCTAAAAAGCGACTAATTCCCCATAATGTATGGACAACTGGATTTACACTAATGACCGGAGGTAAGTTTTTTTTCCTGCTTATCTTTCCCTTTCCTCAGATAAATTCTCTATGTGTTTATTTTAAAATAAAAGATTTAAACTTGAATATATCACCTAAATGTATGGCTAGATAAACTGTTTGTTGTTATATTTCTATAAGACAATGAACAGTGATTATATGTAAGTAAAATAGTAAATTGCAAAGTAGAATACAAAATCATCCTAGCTGGGAATTCACCAAATCATCAGCAAAACATTCTAGGATACAGCTTTCAAACTCTTCAGTCTCAACTATTTGGAAAGAATATAAAAAGAACTCATGTCTTCTTTCTGTGCTAAGTTAATTCTTTCATATGACACCCAGATCGTCAAATAATTAAATATATCAGAGAAGTGCAAACAATACATTTCTTAACTTATTTAAGAAGCAAACTACTATTGCTTCCATCTTACTCTACTCTGGTTGCAAAAGAATATATCGAAGGTGAGTTTTATGGACAGAAGTTTTGGTCACTGCTATATGCCAAGTACCTAGGATAGTGTCTATCACATAGTAGGTATTCAATAAATATTTGTTGGATTGAAGGCAAGCCTAAAATTTTTTCTCAGTTTTAATGAGTAACATTTAGTTAAAAGTCATACTGAGATATCAAAGTCTCTTATTTTGACAGTATTTTATAAAATTAAATATTTGGCAAGGAATTTTTGGGCCATGCCATTTGGTACACAACTATGTAATAAATGACCTGCACCATGTGGAGATTTCCCTTATTATAATTAAGATTTTGCTTCACTTCACTTCATTTCATATTTATCAAGGATACAATGTTGTAACCTATTCATGGACTTTAAGGAGTTCAAGACAGATACAAACTCTTAATAATATTTATTCTCAGGATCCTTCCTGTAGCTACAAAACTTAGATGTGATTAAAGAGTTGGTGCTATTTATGGATAAATTCCACCTTTGACATGGTCATGAAGCTTCCAACATTAAACAGAAAGGACCGAGTCAACATTGACAAGAAAGCATAAACAAACCATTCTTTGGGGATCGACAAGTGCATCATAACTTGGTTGACTGTGTGTCAGTCTTTATTCACTGAACCAATATTTATTGGGAGCTTTATCTGTATTTCTACAAAGAGTAATAAAACAACCACTGTCTTAACTCTAGTGTAAATGAATAACCAACATGGAGTATGAAAGAGAATAGAAGAACGTGCACGAGCGATAGTAGAAATGTATACCAAGTGCAATAGCTGTAGCGAGGCAGAAATGATGAACTGTCTTGTGGGTGGTTGAGGCAAGTTGGGAAAGGAGTTATAAGAGAGATGTCAAAAATTGTCATATGATGAAATGAAGAAGGAAACTTGTACACGAGGATGTCAAATCTAAATAAAACCCTAAAAATGATGTGTGAGAAACTGAACGTAATTTAATGTAGATCCTTCTTAGAAAATGTCAGAATCTAATTTAATGGATTAAGTTTTTTAAAAAGCTGTTTTATTGGTATGTCAAAAAATATTCCAATTATAATGCATTCCAAGTACTTTGTGATTTTTTTCATTTGCCAGGGAAAAAATTCCTACAGGGGAACATCACAGAACAATTCCATAATAGAGAAGATAGAGGAATGTCATTATGTTTATGGGAAAGCACAGAAAATATAAGGCTTTCATGAGTCCTTGGACTTGCAATATCCCACTGACCCCAAAGCCTAGTTGTCCTAGGAAGGGAGCTATGAAGGAGAAGCCCCAAAACTCGTGAAAATCTCCCTTCATGGTAATTCTGGGGGGAAAGGGGAAGAAGAAATAACCAGACAATCATAGCAGAGATGCAAGACAGAACATACCGGAACACCTACCTTGACAAACCATTTTAAATTATATTTTCAGCCTATGCCTGTCTTAAGTTTTAGTTGTCTTGCATATCAAGAGGTTTTGCTATTTGACATATGATAATATGGACAGAAAAATTCCTTCATACATTCATAGAGGTCTGTCTTAGCCTAGATCCCTTTTGAATGTCACTGGAGCTATTGAGAATAGTATTCAAGCTATGTAACTGATTGCGTACATCTCCAAGGAAATCTTGGAGTTAATTTATTATAAGGGCTAGAGAAATATTTTAGTCTATTCACCCTCCCCCCCAACACAATGTTTCTGTTTTACATAAGATCTAGTATTGAGATATTGTAGATAATAGTACTAACCATGATTTCCTGCCCATCTGCTATGTGCTCTGTACCTACTAGGGTTTCTCAACTGCCACACTATCGACACTTGAGCTGGATAATTCTTTGTTGTAGAGCCTGTCTTGTGCATTATAGGGTGTCCAGCAGCACCCTTGGCCACTACATAGTAGATATCTCTTCTCTAGTTGTGATAACCAAAAATATCGCCAGACTTTGCCAAATGTCCATAGGGGGAGAGGACGAAAACGGGGCACAAAGCATCTTCAGCCAAGAACCAGCGGTATATACGACAATTTACTTGCTTACCTATTTATTTTCATAACAATCTTGTAGGGTAGGAATTATTATGCTTATTTTAAAAAAGAGAAAACTAAGATTTATAGAAGGATTTAAACCTGAGTCTTTTAACCTCAATCTTTATTCTGCTCACTACACTATATTATCACCACGTTTGAAGATCTTGTATGCTGAATTTGCTAAAAGATTTAACATTAATTCCAAAAGCATTGTTATGACACAAGTCTAGAATTGTGGTAAACCATACAACCACATTGAGCATGTGAAGGACAGTGGGTGAAGATTTTCTTTTGGGGCTGCTCTGAGTCACCAAGCCTGCTCCTAACGTACTGTTCTGTCCTGTTGCAGCCTCATTACCCTTTTTGGATGGCAAGCAAAGAAACCAAAACCTTTGTTAGGTGACCCTGATTGTTTGTTGATTTTCAGGGATGTCTTGTGTGTGTTATATGGAGAAAAGAGGAGAAACTCTTAAATAAATGTCTGTTTTTTGTTTTTCCTAAAAACATTGTTTTATGTTCACGTTGCACAGTAAAACTTTCTCCAATCTTATAACCATGAATCAGTTTGCATATTTTGAGTATTTGGAAATCTGTCAAAATATTTAAGGATTCCTAATGATTTTATAAATTGAATTGACAAAGAAAATGATGAAGGAATTGTATCTCTTTTTCCTTTTGTGGCTTACTTTCGTAATTCCTTCGTATCTTGCTCTAAGTTGCTTTTGAGAAGTTCTGGAAGCCTGCCTATACAAGCATTTCTTCCCCAAAGCAACTGTGGTGTTATATCATACTTTTTTTACCCAAATTACGTAGCACAGAAGTTGGGGCTCAAAAACATGTGTTGAATGAATAAACAAATAAATGAAATAATGTTAGATGACCAAATAACTGGTGTGTTCTTGAATTCTGGCTACAAATAAACGCTGTTTCATTGATATCAGTTGCAATGACTTATCCACAGAATTGGAAGAGAATATTAGAGAGAATCATTTCTTTAACTTCTAAAACATGCTACCTTCCTCCCCACCACCAATTCGCGTGGTGGAGGGCAAGAGAGAAGGTAGTATTGATTCTTTTTAAAGGAAGAATTAGGTGCTTAGGAAGTTTGAGCTTTCACACTTAAAACACACATCAACCTAACAAAAAAAATCAGAGTACAAAGAAAGAAGAAACTATTACTATCATTTTTTTTTTTTTAGGAAGATTAGCCCTGAGCTAATATCCGCCACCAATCCTCCTCTTCTTGCTGAGGAAGATTGACCTGAGTTAACATCTATGACCATTTTCCTCTACTTTATCTGTGGGACACCTGCCACAGCATGGCTTGATAAGCAGTGCACAGGTCCATGCCCGGGATCTAAACCGATGAACCTCAGGCCACAGCAGCAGATCGTGCAAATTTAACCGCTACGCCACCAGGCCAGCCCCAGAAACTATTACTTTTGATCTGTTCTAAATAAAAGTAGTCTGAAGGTTTCTTTTGAATATTATAGTACGGCTCTTTAGATTTTAGAAATCACCCATATCCATGATAAATCGATTTTAAAAAGAGCTGCGTATAGGGATTATCAGAATGAATAGTAAGCTAAATAGAAAAATTCCATTATTTGGTATGATTTGGCAAAACAGAACAAAGCAAGCAAAAACTTCGTTTTACAGCTGATTGTGTTGGCTAAGAATTTTGAGTCTTTTTATAAATAGGAAATTTTAGCATTAGTATTAGTACTTAATTTGCTGGTATTCCTGTCTTTCCTTATATGAGTGCAGTACGGTTTTTAAAAATTATAAAATGCCACATTTTTGGAGCTAAACGTGACCTAATATTACCTATTCCAAACCACAACCCCCTCTTTTAAAAAGAAATTGAAGAAAAAAATAATAACAATGACACCAAGTCAAGCAGTTAGCTTATATCTGACCCTGCCTTACTTTTTCAATTAAGTAAAAATGTAATTGAAATGTTAAAGTTTTAACTTGAGATTGTGAAATCGGTCTTTATTTTGATCTTTTGGCTCCAGGGAGCACTCCTAGCGTTGTCAGAACTTCCAGTAAAGATTCTTTCTCTAAATCTCATTCAGGTGACATGGGTTGCAATCTCTGCCAATATAAGCAGGAGGCCTGGCACTAATTTCTTAAACTTCCTTTTCCCCACTTTCCTCTCATAGCAAGTCAAGGCTTCAGCGATGAACCCTGAAGTCCCTTCTAGCATTTCTTCCCCGATTGCAGCTCCTATTGGATGTTCCTTCTACAAAAAGGAGACTTGTTTTCTTAGTCACAAGATGAGTGAGGGCTAAAATCTATTTTAGGTGTTTAGTTTGGATGTTTTCCATCCACTGAGCTGCCATTTGATTATCTGTGAGAAAGTTTCTAGGAATATCTCCTTTTAAAATAACTTCTGAAGTGGAGAGTTAGAACCCATAATGAACACCAGGAATGAAAGAGTTTCCCAACGTAAAATGATCAGGTCAGGACCATCATGACAAAGATACTAGCAATAAATTTCCCAGTAAAAACACCACAAACAGCAAATATTTATTGGGCACCCATTCCATGCTCAGCTCTCATTTCCTTTTGCTTCGATCTCTTTAGAGATCTCATCAACATCTGGAATTTATCTACCACGTGTATTCTTATTTCGTCACACAGAAATCTCCCTTTGGAGCCCTAACTCTCTACTGATAACTGCATGTTGAAAATGATTTCCACATGTTTGTCCCACTGGCACCTGAAATACAGTAAGTCCCCAATTGTCCTTTCTACCCAGCTTCTTACCATAGTATCTTCCAAAATTTCCTACCTATGTGAAGAATGCTACTTCTCCCTCAGTCTTCTAATGCAATAAACCTGGAAGATTCTGAGGGCAGATAAGAACCATGGGATTAGAAAAGAAGAGGTGAACATTGAAGATGGAGCAACAGATGGTGGGAAAACAGGCAAAAGATTGTTATACATAATTGACCAGGTGTGATAGAATAAAGGTTTGGAATGTGGAATAGGCATGACCACTTTATGAATGAATAGGATGAATGATTGTGTGCATGTAATCTGTGAGTGTGCAAGTTATTAAGAAAAATAGTAGGATAAAGAAAAGACGTTGAAGGGAATAACATTGGTGCACTAACTCTTACGTCATCTAAAACACATAGTATCATTGGTTCTTATTTTTTGTTAACAAGTTCACAGAAAGGGCATGCTCACTTTTATTATAAGGGTGAGGGCAATGTAAAATCTGGAAGTTGTATCAGTTTTAAGAGTAATTGTGACTTGGCTTAATGTGGTTTGAAGCAAGGAGTGACAAAGAAACAAGCATTCTTTCAGGGTGGACTCTTCACTTTGAGGGAGGATTGTCACTGAGCTAACATTTGTGCCAATCTTCCTCTATTTTGTCTGTGCGACGCCACCATAGCATGGCTTGATGAGCAGTGTGTAGGTCTGTGCCTGGGATCCCAACCCGCAAACCCTGGGCTGCTGAAGTGGAGCATGTGAATTTAACCACTACACCACGAGGCTGGCCCCAGCCCCCAGCAACTTATTCTTCACTTGTGGAGTTTATGAGAACTTTATCAAAAAGCTTGACATATCAGCTTCACTTCCTTTTCCTATATCAAAACACGGTGAAATGTCCAAAAATGTGGTATCAACACGTTGATAATTTTCTAGAGAATCAAACGTATTTCTGAGCTAGTTGATCAGTAAACATGAATTTTAAACTGCATTTTGTACTTAGTTATCAAAAGTTAGCACTTATGATTCTTAATTTACAAAGATATATTAAACCTTGTCAGGCAAAAATGAAAAGCTCATTTGTGTCTTTGTGGGTATTACCAGTTATGGACGGGGAGAAGCTGGGCAGCTGGGCATCAAAGTTGTGTCTGTCACTCCCACACTCATGATGCTCAGAATGACGAATAAAGTGGATCCTCTCTCTTTGATACAGTGAGAGTTGCTAGTTTTATGTTCCTTACTTGATTATAACCTCTGGGAAAGCAAAGACCACACCTCACTCATAATCTCTGCACTAAAGATAGAGAAAAACAAGTACAGTTCCTGCTCCAAGAAGCTTATCATAAAATACATGGAGGGGCCAGCCCAGTGGCATAGTGGCTAAGTTCGTGTTCTCTGCTTTGGCGGTCCAGGGTTTGCCAGTTCAGATCCTGGGTGCAGACTTACACACCGCTCATCAACCCATGCTGTGGCAACCCACACAGAAGAACTAGAAGGACTTACTATGTACTAGGGCTTCAGGGAGAAAACAAAAAACAAAAAAAGAGGAAGACAGGCAACAAATGTTAGCTCAGGGCCAATCTTTTTTTTAAAAAAATCCAAAAAATTGAAAAAAAATACAGGGAGAAACATAGCTATAAGTGAACCATAATACAAGGTATTATGTCAGTGAGTCTCAAATTTGGGCATATAGCAGAATCACCTGGAAGTGTGTTAATCTACAGATTACAGGGCCCCATCATCAGAGTTTCTGATACAGTAGGTGTGGGATGAGGCTAAGCCTTTGCATTTTTAACAAGTGATGCTGATGCTGCTGGTCTGGGGATCTCATTTTGAGAAGACTGTAATATGGTATTGATGGTGGATAGGTGAGCTTATATTTACCCCCAAATAATCATAAGATTATGGAGCTGACTTACAATCTTAGAACTGAAAGGAAACTCTGAGATCTAATCTAATCTTTCAAATATTGTGTCACCCAGTAAGTTAATAGTGGTGGGACTGGAACTCAGTACTTCTGACCCAACTTCTCTCCGCCATCTTTTTTGCTTCCTGAATAAAATTTCCCAGACCTTATAAATTTGGTAAAATCACCAAAAGATGTCCTGCCTCTCTGTGTCTCCCATATAAATTAGATATTAAAATCAATAAGAGTTCTGTGTTTACAGCAATCTCAGAGGTGGCTTTTGGGTTTTATTCCATCAGTAGAAACAACAGAAGAAATATACATGGATCAGTCTGATTTTATGGCCTTTGTTCTACTTTTAGAGGAAAAATTAAGTATGAAAATATGTGTTCTTTCTGTGATTTTTCTCCCAGGCATTTCCCTTTTTATTTTTCAGACAAAGTTGGCTGCCGACTGAATGGGAATTGAAGGCTCCATGGCCTTTGTCACCCACCCGTTATGCAGAGTCAGTTTTCCACCATTTAGAATTTAGTGCATCTTTGGTGAAGCCTGACAGGTACATGGAGGGTCGGTGGAGGGAGGTTGGAGAAAGGTAAGAGGGCTAAGAAAGCAGCCATATAATTTACAATCCTCATGCCCATAAAAGCACAGCAAGCAGGTAAGGTCTAGCGCGCTGTCATGGGGGCACTAGACAGGCCTCCACAAGCTACAGGATCTTATTTCATTATCCCCTGACCTGCATTGCAGGGCACAAACATCCCACTCTAGGACCATAGCTAATCTACTATGACAAAAGAGGAAAACAACCACAGACCTTTGCAGCTTTGCTTCCCAATAATTGGGAAGCCAAATGCAAACAGCAGAACTAGCATTGCCTGGTGGCCAACACTGTTTTGGAGAACCATAGAAACAAGTTAGAATATCTAGAATTTATGACCAGGATTTGACTGACTTCGTAGCTGTTAGTAAAATACTGCATAATTGTTAAGTGCACAGGTTCAAATTCGTATTCTGACATTTGTGAGCTCGATAACCTTAGTTTCTACGTTTCTAAGTTGTAGCATCCTGAACTATAAAATGGTGATCAGAATAGAGCCAAACACTTAGGGTTGTTAAGAGAAATGAAAAAACTAATCCACGTGAAATTCACAGTATAGAACGTGGCACACACTGAATATTAGCTTGTATGAATATGATAGATCCCTCCCAGTGTATCTCTGATAAGTTAGGATAATGTCTGTAGACCTGCCTGTATATTTTTTGGCCTTTTGTCTTTAACTACTAAAGAGATTCTTCTCAATTTCTATAGCTAAGGCTGATCAACTTGACAAATCACAACAAGTAACAAATTCACTCATTGACTATATCATAGCAATTATCTGGGTAACTGAGAAAATAGTTACAAATGTGTTCTACAACAGGGAGAGTAACAAATGTTCCTACTGTGCACCACACAGCTTGCATTCATTTCTTATAATCAGTTCTTATCCTTCTTGTGACACAGCTCACCTCAGAATAGTGTAAAAGTCACAATGAAGCTCTAACTAAAGAAAAATAATTGATCTTACGTGCTATTTTGCCATTTATAAAGCATGTTACCACTTACAGCAGTTCGCAAACAATATCTTACAATAGAGAGTCCTACTAACATTAGAGAAACACTGCACGTAGATTCTGAAAACTAAACTCCTCAGTCAGAGCGGCCTTTGTATCAATGATTCCTTTTGTTGGTGGACAGGAAAATAAAGGAGAGAGCCGTCAGCATTCACTCTTTACATTTTAGATTTGAAAAGAAAATGATCCATGGGGATGTTTTTGATCTACGGTGAAACATAATATTCTGTTCGGGAGTTGACATACATATCACCATATCGAGGAGGGGCAGGCGGGGACAGAGGGGACCCTGCATATTTTTTGCTTGTTTCCTTTCTCATCAACTGGAAATGTGACAGTGTTAGTAGCAAACCTTCTAGCCAGTGTATAAAAACCAAGCACTTAGGCATTTTTGAGTGATAATTCAATAGGATTAAATTACACTCATGTGACAGCTCAACCTCACTAATGAGGTACATTTCAGTAAACTGTTGACAGAACTGTCTGGAAGGTTTCTTTAATTTACCAACATGTAACAACATGGGAAAAGCATTAGTCAACTAGATGAAGATGAATACGCAGTAAGGTCTAGGGGTATTTTACATTAATACCTGACAACCTGAAAGGGTTTCTGTCACCTGCTCTATTTAGCCCAAGGCAGGCACAGAATAACTGTACCTGTTAGTGTGATTGACTTTCCAAAGCAATGAAAGGAATTATCTTGAAGAAGGCTGAGTGGAAAATCTGTCAGAGAAATTTCTTCTCCTTCCTTAACAGGAAGCATGGTCCTTAAAAAGTGGGTGATGGTTGCAATAAAGTCGAAAGGATGTTTCAAATCTTTTCAGATGGCTACACCAACACTTCCATTTTTCAAATTCTTTGAGTTTGTCCTTATAGATAAAAAAATGTCTGTATATATTTCTAGCCAAGTGTTGATTGAGAATAATGTAAGGTTATCCTTGCCCAACTATATAATTTATTTCAAGACAAGAAAAGAAAGAAAATACAGGGAACATGGAAGAGCGGTAAATAAGAGACAAGGAAATCTGCTTATGAAGGCATCAGATGCTTATTGAAAAGCAGCTCTACTAAGATTATACTGGCTAATAAGAAGAGGGTCATGAAATCATTTGCATCATTTGAAAAATAGCCTGAAACTAATGTTCCTCTAGTGTCTGGCGAGCAATAGAAAAAGGAAAAGGCAGATGAACTCTATCCGAATGGGTGAACAGCCAGCCCCGGTGGGCTGGTTGAGTTCTGGCACTCTCACTGCCGTAGCCTGGGGTTCATTTCCCAGTCAGGGAACCACAACACCTGTCTGTCACTTGTCCTACTATGGCGGCTGTGTGTTGCTGTGATGCTGACAGCTATGCCACCAGGATTTCAAAACCAGCAGGGTCACCCATGGTGGATAGGTTTCAGTGGAGCTTTCAGACTAAGAGAGACTCGGAAGAAGAACCAGGCCACCCACTTCCAAAAAAAAAAAAAAAAGCCATGAAAACCCTATGAATAGCAGCAGATCATTGTCTGATATAGCGCCAGAAGGGGAGGGGATGGGGAAAAAAGACTGAGCAGTTTCCACTGTGCTCTAAACAGGGTCACCAGGAGTCAGAATGGACATGACAGCACTAATAACAAATGGATGAACATAGTAACCATTAGGGGCACCACAGATTCCCAAATAGATATTTGTGCGCCAAAATCTACCTGTTTCAATAGTCATTCTCCATACATAATCTTTCTAAAAAATTTAACTTACAGATGTATTCTCCAGAGAATGTGTTCCAAAAAGGAAGGGTGGGAACAAAGATGGAAATACTCTTTTACAGCATCTGTTGGTCAGAAATTACCCTATACAACTGAGAATTTTAGAAGAATTGGGAGAAACAAAGAATTAAGCCAAGAGTGACACCTTCAACTCTTGAGTACCAAACATATTAGAGGGCATTGTCAGTTTAGCTAATCCATAAAGCTCACCTATTTAGCTCTGAAAGCAGAATAAAGTTGAGAAGGTTTCTTTGCAGCAAGTTACCTTTCTCATTTCATCTTGATATGGCTGTTGTTCTAGTGAATTTCTGAATACATAGTGATTTGTTGGAGACCCTTGAGAGACAGGCTCAGAGGGAGACAATGGAAAGAGTTAAAGAGAAAGAAACTGAATTTTTACTGTTTCTGCTGAACCAGTTGAAAGAATACTACCTGAGTGCTAACAAAGGTGAGAAAATCGTTCAGCCATACCGTCAACACAAATATCTATAAAGTTTCAAGCTGGACCCTGGAGTAAGAGAGTTCTGCCAAGAGAAAAGCTCTAGGAGGTCGGACACTGACAAGGTGTTTGCCTAACAGAATGTGAAGTATTACAAAAGGGCCAGCTAATTCTGGAGATGAAAGATGCTCCTATGCCAACAAGATATGACTTCTTGTTTTTTTGTGTGTGAGGAAGATTGGCTCTGAGCTAACATCTTTTGCCAATCTTCCTCTATTTTGCATGTGGGATGCCGCCACAGCATGGCTTGATGAGTAGTGTGTAGGTCCCTGCCTGGGATCTGAACCTGCGAACCCCAGGCAGCCAAAGCAGAGCATGCCAACTTAACCACTATACCACCAGGCCAGCCCCCAAGATAAGACTTCTTTTGCTGGTCTCAGATACTATCTCTGACTCTCTGAATGGTATTTCCAGCCTCAATAATAATCACAATGACAATAATCACTAAAATTTGCCCCATGCGCTGTTATTCACAAAGAAACTCTCATCACCTCATTTGCTCCTGTTAGGTAAGTAGGGTCAGGTTTTTCATAACACTTGACAGATGAAGAAGCTGGCTTCAACAACTGCTCACCCAGGGTATGAAGGCAGTCGAATAAGAAACAAACTCAGCCCCTCTGACTCCAGATCCAAGTACTTTTTTCACTGTGTTAAACTATCCCCAAATGTCAGTTACTGGAACATCTAGAAGCAAAGTTACAGACTCGGAGGAGGGCTGGTACAATCCAAGCGGAAATCAAATATTCCAGAGGGCCTTGGATCTGAGTGGTTCTCGTAGAGAAGTCTAGAAGGATTCCAGCTTGTCACAGTCAAGCTAGGCATCAGGGAGAGAAGTAACTTGATTCTACTTTTCTGTTCCCCAACTACATAAAAAAAGGGGGCAGAGAGGATTTCCAAAGTTCAGAAAGCCAAGCATCCTTTTTGAGTTCTTTCACATTACAGAACAGTACAAAATTAATAATAAAAGCAAACAAGCAATGGAGAAAGAAAATAATTAAGAAGTCACACCTATAAAATATCTTACTATAAGGTCACAGTTGAAATGCTCACTTGAACAGTAATATTTTTCTCACCCAATAATATGTATATAGTGGGTGCTAAACCTTGGAACATATCTACTTTAAAAATGGCACTAAACCATGTTAGGTTCAAAAAGATTATCTGGCTGTTACTTGGACCAATTAGCACTCAATTGTCAAGTAATAGCTTGAGGTAAATAGTTTCAAAATTAAAAATAGACAACCAAATTTTGTCTAGGATTGACTCAGCTATTTAATCAATTATTTTGGAAAGTTTCAATAATATTAATAGCTGATAATAGCTAAGATATTTTTTATTTTTACTGTAAGCCAGTAATAGTGAATTTATAAGCATTATGCCATTGCATCCCTCTCGAATTCTGTGGATGCCAGTGCTGCTCTTAGCCACATAGAGAAGATGCAAAAAGCAGATTCAGATCCTAGGTAAATTGCCCACATTGCCAGCTAGTAAGCAGTATGGCCACCACTTGAATCAAGGTCTGTATTATTCCAGAGTCCGGACAAAAATCAAGCTGGTTTGCCTGTACCTTGGCTAGATCTTGTTTCCCAATTAACTGCCTAATGTTCTGCTGTATTTCTAATTCTAGTTATCTAACCCAAGGACAGCTTAGTTTGAAAAGATGGAATGAAGTTGAATCAACTGGGATAAAAATGGAATATACATTAACAGGAAAGTCTACTATCTTATCAGTGGGGTAGGTTGGCACCAGGCTGAGTAACCAGGGCATGGCCAGGAATAGTACCAGAAGTGGTTCCTTTCCAATAAGAAATTAATTTTCCAAATTGACTTGACTTTGTATACAATAACGTATTACAAAGATTTTAATATTTTTAATAGGAAAAGACAAAAAATTTAACTAGAACCAAAGGACTAAACAAATTATGACAAATACATACAATACAGTACTTTACAACCATTAAAAGAAATTAAATAGATTAATATGTGCCAATATGAGTCAATCACCAAGACGTATTGTTAAGTCAAGAATCAAGGTGCTGACAAGTACGTCTAGTATGTTGCCAAATATTTTTTAAAAGCTAGACATACAAACTTATGTAAGATAGACTATCACAAGAAGTATCTATAAGATCCTGGAATTTTCTCTAAAGAGGATAACTGATTCAGAGAAAAGAGAAAGACTACTTTTTACTGTGTAATTATTTGTATTGGTCTAATTAATTTTATCATGTGTGTTATTAAAAGAAGAGAGAAAACAGGGTCAAAATGGAGTCACTCGTGCTAAGACCATGTCTTAAAACTAAGACTTAACACCTAACTTAATTGAAGTTTCAACCTCTCGAAGGAATGTAATCTTAACCAGTCAGTCTGGAGTTTCCTGGTCAGCGTTAGTGAGGTAATCTGCCTTATAGACCTCTGCTGTCCTCAAAGGAAGGTGGCCTTGCCACAAACAAGCCGCCTTTGCTAATAACTTCCTTGCCCCCCATGCTTCTCATCCCGCTTCCTTTCTCCTACCCCTCTTTGCTTTTCTACAGCTCTTCAGAGCTCCTTTCTATCAGCTAGATGGGATGCTGCTCAATTCATGAGTCCTTGAACAAAGCCAATGAGATCATTCAAATTTACTCAGTTGAATTTGTTCTTGTTCTTTTTTTGCTCGAGGAAGATTAGCCCTGACCTAACATCTGTGCCAATCTTCCTCTATTCTGTACATGGGACACCTCCACAGCATGGCTGATGAATGGAGCAGGTCCGCACCCAGGATCCAAACCCGCGAACCCAGCCACTGAAGTGGAGAACACAGAAATTTAACCACTCGGCCACAGGGCCAGCCCCAAATTTTGTTTTTTAATGGTTTACTTAAATTGCTTAAAATTATTTTAAATTACTTAAAAGTATTTCAATGTTAATAAAAGGTAATAGGTACTTAATCAATGTTTCTTTTGTTTTTTTTAAGATTGGCACCTGAGTTAACATCTGTTGCCAATCTTCTCTTTTCTTCTTCTTCTTCTTCTTCTCCCCAAAGCCCCTCAGCCCATAGTTGTATATTCTTGGCTGTAGGTCCCTCTGGTTGTGCTATGTTGGACGCCACCTCAGCATGGCCTGATGAGTAGTGCCATGTCTGCACCCAGGATCCGAACTGGCAAAACCCTGGATCGCCAAAGCAGAGTGCGTGAACTTAACCATTCGGCCAGGGGGCCGGTCCCAATCAATGTTTCTTGATCTAAACAATGATTAGAACATATGGGCCATGTTAATCCAGAAGCACTGGACTTGGAAGCATACATAAATTTTACACTTGGCTCTGCCACCAACCAGCAGGGCAGAGTTTCTCTGTATAAGGTACTTAATCTTCTAGTTACAATTTCATTTATGGGAAGTTGGTATAATAGTATTTACCCTACATCTCACAGGTTCATGAGAATCAGATGAGATAATATACAGTAAAGCATCTCTAAAGTGTAAAATTGTAAGGAATTATTATTATTGTTGCTGTTGTTGTTATTTATTGGTGAGGCAGCTTCTGGTTCAGATTAGGAAGCCATGGAGTCCGGAAGGGAAGACTTCATGTATAGTTTGACTTACCACCTCAAGCAGATCAGCCAGATATTTACCAAATATTCACTTTGTTTAGGAACACATTCCTGTTATTCTGCAACTAGATGTGAAAATATTTATGATTTTCCTTTTTGAAAGGGGAGAATATTTGTTTGTAGAAATACATGGATGATTCTTTGGAGTAGAAGGTAAACCTCAGAGGGACCTCAGGGAGATACAGAGAAAGAGTCTTGTTCCTTTGAAGAAGGTGAAGAGGAGAGAAGAAAGGATGAAGGCAAAGATCAGCAAAAGATCCGGGGCTCAGCATGTGACTCCACCTCATCACTTGTCACTAAAACCACAAAATGGCAGACGTGAGTAGAGTTTGCGGAAAGCCAGTAAAAGGACTAAGTACAACATTCAGAGGGTCTCTCAGGACAAAAGAGACAGGCAGAATGAGAGTGAGAAGCACAAGGAAGTAAAAACCCAGACCTCTCAGAAATAAAATGAAGAAATAAAATGAACGACAGTCAGGGACGTGGTTTGAGATCTGAGCCAGATCTGCCTTAGAAGTCTGAGTGGCAGGGGCCCCAGCTGACTTCAGGGTGACATACTATTTGCCAAAATAGGTACTTGGCCATTCGAGTTCAAGACACCCTAAAATTAGACTGAGTTTACAGACTGCAGCTCCAAGATCATCAGCTCAGTGGATTGATTATCCACAATCAGCAGGGATATCCCTAGGTGAAGTGCAAATTGCATTCCCTGGTGCTTGACCCTTCCAAACCATAATGATAATTGCTGCTGTGTTGCAAGCTGGGCTCATGAACACCTCAGGGGTTAGTGCCCTCCCTTCAGGAAGGCTACCAAGTAGTGGGGACTGCATACATCAGGTTGTGACAAATTACCAGTTTACCGGCTAATCAGCACACAGTCGTAGGTATTCCCTAATATCGGCAAAGTAGAAAATACCACACCTCTCACCTCAAAAAAATAAATAAATAAAATCTACTGCTTCTCTATATTGCTGGTAAGAAATGAAATAGGTTCAATTTTAATCACATGAGCAGTAAATCAAATATCAAATTTAAAACAATGAACTACAAAGAGCCTCCTCGAAGTCACTTAGCATTGATAAATTAGTAATGTATTACTAAATTATTCACATCTTTTTTTTTTCCTTCGGACTATAATGATATACTGTACACAGCACTGATAATTTACTTAGGCTGAGTCCATTCATTTAATTATGCTGCTAAACTTGGTAGGCCAATTGGTCATCATGAGAGTTTCCAGGCAAGCTAATCACAAATATATAGAACATGTTCCTTATTGTCCCCAGCGGCTAAGTGCTAAAATGCTATTTAGTGCTCGGAAGGTTAATGTCCTGCTTATGTAAATTGTCCAATTTAACATTCAGGAGCAGTATCATAAATTCTGGCTCCAGGATTTCATTAAACGTATGTTCAAACTAGTTGACCTTAAAGGTTAACAAGCACAAGTTAAACAGGACAATTATTTAACTCACTTCTTATCAAGAGACTGAAGCGTACTCGCCATTTAATAGCTCTGCATACTTCACAATTAGAATTCTTATAGGGTCTCTGATAAAACTGCAGGTCATGAATTTTCATAAGGATGGCAGATAATAACTATTTATCTGCACTTGTTTTTCTTTCTTATAAACTTAAACTTTGATCTTAACATTCAATTAGAAATGATTCCACAGAGAAGAACTGGGTGACTCAAGGAGCTGGTCTTCGCTTTCATTTGGGTCTGCGGGGGATTTAAAACATCATATCTGCATTGTCATTAATGGAAACTAATGTAAAAATCAGACTCACTATTATTGTGCAGAGCTGAAATGAGGCATTTGGCCCAACATTCAGTTACAATATTGCTTCCTGTTTCGGGACAGTAGACCAAACATTTGCTTCTTTTCTTAAAAGACCCCCCCAAATGCCTATTAATCTACTGGTGGAAATGCATTCTCCCTTGCATTTATATTATTATGGGTTTTCACAAGATATAAAAGAAAGTTAGATTATTTGAGGCATCCTTTTCCTCGCCAGTCTTGCTTTCCTCGCTCTCCTTGGGCATCATGAAATCTGACCAAAGCTCTTGGTTGCCAAAGCCGTGTTACCTGCAGCAGGGGTGATATACAGAGAGAAGTCCGTGGGCTGACATTCCCATGCACTCCTCGCTGCAGCAGGATCGGGCACTGGCTTCGGGGATACATTAAATTGGTAACTTCACACAGCAACCTCAACAGTTGACAGCCACTGTACCCCAAGAAAGGCACAGGAAACAATCTCTCCTTGCAGGTTCAACTGTTCATACAGCATGCTCTTTGGAAGATAAAGCAGCAAATAAGAGCAAACAGGATGTTATTAATAAATCACAAGCTGAATTTCTGTGAGGAGCTGAAATGGAGCAAAATATGTCAAAATTGCCTATAGGTACATTTATTGGGGGCATAACAAATAATTTTAAAAATTTGGTAACATTCGTAAAAAATAATTAAATGTAATGATAGACAGGGAATATGTGGGTAGATAGGTAGGTGGGTAGATAGAAGATATGAATTAATACCTATCCTTGGCCCCAGCTCCTCATTCTGCACTCCTTATTCCCCCAGAGATTACTTATTGTTAGGAGCTGTTTAAAGAAATCATATAAGGAAGAAATATTTTCTAGCATGAAAAAATGTGACAGTGTTTTATACCCTCTTGTGTTGCTCTTCATCCAAACTTCATCTTTTGAATATTGGCTTCAAATCCTGCCTGAAAGGGGACATAAATAAAGTGAAATGGCTAATGGACTAAAAACACTTATGATCAGGTTTTCATAACTAACATTATTGATAGCTTCCCTCGCACATGGGCTCACACGTAGTCCAATATCCATTTCTACAGTAAGATTTAGAGCCCTATTTGCAATAAAAAGGCTAGCACATGCAAATAAAGAATGCCAACGTGAGGAAGCCAGCCGATGGCTTATTCCTACAGAGAAAGAAAAGACCTCCTTCCAAAGCAGAGCTGACCACGGAGGGTACACTGAACACTTTTTCAGATTTCAGACGTGCCTGTGCTTTGCATTGTGCCCTGGAATGGTCTTAAGGGACAGAGTTGCTAAATCCTTGATTCAGAAACAACCACTCCTTTCTACTTAGTGGCATTAGTATTTGAACTTACTCCTGTAAATAGATTTGTATGTCTGTACGTTAAAACAATAACAAGATTGTCATGCAGGAAATGTAACATAATACAAATAAGAAGGCTTGTAAGACAGGAATATGTTCATGGGATCTGGTGTTTTCCATGTCAATTTTAATGTGGTTTTCCTGGGTTTTTTCCTTCCTAAGATCTCTATTTTAGCAGACAGTTGAAGAAAGGCTTTTCCAATGCCTAGAAATTTATTTGTGTTAAAAAGATTTCTTATAAATAACCCTCTCTTTAAAAATATTTTAGCTGTAATGACAATGAGAAGATGCTAACAAAGCAGAAAGCATTTTATCTGCTTCTTGCTATTTAGGTATAGTTTAGGGGCACAATTTTCTTCTATTTTAGTTTATAATTTCCATGTCAGCAGAAAAATTTTTTTCTTCAAAATCTGAACTTTCTTCATTATTCTATAAAAAGTTAAGTTCAGATTATATAGTAAGCTATAAATTATGGCTTTATTAAATTAATCTGAAAGAGCATAGGATTTGTGGGATTGGCATAGTTACTTCCACAGCTTCTATTACAGCAAAATTCCCTTTTTCAGTTATATTCAAAATAAGAAAAGACTGGAATCTCGGTATACTGTCCACCTAAGAGCCATGCATTAACATTAGAGATTATCCCCTCTGAACTTGAAATAATAGTGATAAGTTCAAAGTTACATGGCAAACAATGGAAAAACCTTTCTCCTTCCTTTCAGAATCTCATGGTCCTGAAAAGTATTACTGAGAGAGAAAAATTCTTTATACAGGGAATTGCAACAGGGACTTCAAACATGATAGCATTGGTGTTCAGTTGCAAGTACTTATTTCCATCCTTTCTTTTTTGTCTGAATTTGAGTGCAATAGAGAACAAAGAAAGATGTGAAAAGGGGGATGCCAAAGGACTGCAAATTTTTCGTAAATGGCTTAGCCTTTGCTCAGAGACATGCTGAGGCCTCTCTGCTGCGAATAGACACAAGCACAGATGCAATCAATAAAATCTGGGAGGGAGCTGGGAATGATTCAACTAGCTTAGCATTGCTCCCCGCACCCTCTCACCCCTATCTCCTGAGCAGAAAAAAGGCCAGCCATCCAAATCGCTAACCCAACCTGCTGCAGGTGAGCACCGATCCAGACAGTGTCCAATATGGGAGAGACAGCTTCAATGCATGCTCAAGTCATGCAACATCCGGGTGAATCCCGGCTGATGTCAGGAATGGCTAGCCAGCTTGGTGAAGAAAGGTGGAAGACACACTGGCATAAGATAGGGAAGGGGGTTGTTGTGAATTGACTTGTGTCCCCCAGAAAGGTATGTTGAAGTCTTAATTGCTAGTACCAGTGGATGTGATCTTACTTGGAAGTAGGGTCTTTGCAGATGTAATCAGGTTAAGATGAGGTCACACTGGATTAGAGTCAGCCCTAAATCCAGTAACTGGTGTCCCTATAGAGAGATAGATTCAGAGACTAGAGTGAATGCCATGTGACAACGGAGGTAGAGACTGGAGTTATGTGTCTACAAGGCAAGGAACACCAAGGATTGCTGGCAACCGCCAGAAGCCAGGAGAGAGGCATGGAACAGATGTCTCCCTCAGAGCACACAGAAGAGACCTACTGAGACCTGGATTTTAAACTTCAAGTCTCCAGTAGGGTGAAATAATACATTTATGTTATGTTAAGCCACTCAGTATGTAATACTTTGTGGCAGCCCTAGAAAACTAATGCAGAGGTGAACAGAAACTCAACATATTTCCCTCTTGCCAGTTCCCACCAAGAGCCCCGGGGATGAGACTCTATTCTGGTATCGTTCATACTTTCCTGAAGAGATCTCTCAGCATGACTGGCACTTATGACACAAAATGCAGAGAACCACCATGGAGAAGTCTTGATGTTCTTTCTCAAATCGGATATGCCTCTTGGTCAATGATCCAAGTAAGTGACACTTGACTTTGCCTTAGTTCCTTAGAATTGGTTTTGGACTTCCATGAACTCCTCTGTACATCCCCAGATTTAAAAAGAAAAAGGTCTCTGGCTCTTCTCCCATATCTCTCTCTAAAGACAGTCCTGGCTTGGGCTCAGCTCTCTCTCATCTTCTAAAAGTGTACCAAGTACCACACTACTACAGTCATGATCTTTATGACAGGCAGGAACAGGCAAACATAACTCCTCGATTACATTTAGAGTTCCCTTTTATAAGTTTTGGGTTTGGAGCTTAAACTCCTTTAGTGGAGGGAAAATGGATGTGGCAGGTCCTACTAGCCTATCCCCAGACACCATATCAACATCTTCCTACAGAGTTGATGCCTATGAGCTTTTCAGACAAGACTGCCCAGTAGTAGTTATCACTTTGAGATTAAATAATCATAACCATATCAATTTTGGTACAATGTACAATCCCCACTATCTGTAACATTCACAACTCACAACTGTAACTTAAAAAAAGAGTTTGGAGTTATGAATGGCAGACTACTCCCATGACTTGTCCAGGGTTGGAATAATAGGATGCAAATGTCAGGACTAATTTTCATTCTCAGTATTCACCTATTAAAAATGAGTTATTAATGATGTTATATATTTGTGTATACGTGTGTGTATATCTTCTTGAAACTATTACAATTACTCACATATTCTCTATATAACTCCCATAATGTTCCTCCCCAATAGAACTCTTACTCAGCCATTTAAGGAAAAAAAATCTTTCTGAATAATTTCCACCTTGCTAACTTTCCTGACCCTGCTTTGAAAATTCAACTACAGTTAACAGCAAAGGCATATCATGGGATTTATAAAACCATCAAAGCCTTCACATCTAGCAGGAGAGATCTCACTTACTTAAATTTATGTCTATGATTGTGAAAATGAAACATAGCCTTAAAGGACTCTCCTTCTGCTGTGGAAGTTTTCCTCTGTTGTAAGATAACTTCTGTGTAAAATTGAATACTCTTTGCCATTAATAGAATGGCCAAAGGGATTCATTAAGGAACCAGCCTTATATTCCAGGGGCTTCCATTAGCTGAAAAAGAGAGAGGAATTATGAATCATGAGCATTCCTTTTGCTTTGCCTACATGCCTCTCTTTCCCCTTTCTTCTTATTTGTCTCCTTCCTATATCTCATGGATTAACCACCTCAGAGACAGAGAGACACTAAGTAAAGGCAGAAATGAAGCCATTTCAAGAATGTGGCTTTATGATTGCCAGAAGCACCATGATATGGAAGAATGAGTATGGACTTTGAAGGCAGGAAATCTTAGCTCATCACTTTATAAGCTATGACCTTTGGCAAGGAAGGCTACTCGTTCATTCAACAGATATATATTGACCACCCACTATGTGCTGGGCACTGAAGTTACAGCAATGAAATAGGTCAGACATAAGACCTTGACTCAAGAAATCTCATTCCATTCAACTCACTTCTCCAAAGCTCAGTTTCCTCCTCTGTTAATTTGGGGCTAATTATAACTCTTAATTCATGGGGAAAGTATGAGGAATGGATGAGGTGTAACACATGGGAAGGAATTGTAAATCCCAGTAAGATTAGCTATCATTTCCACGGGATTGGATATTCCTTAAGAGTTGGCATTTAGCAGATACTTAATAAATATTTATTTTATGATTATGAACACCAATATACACCAAATTAGTCATTATCTCCTCTGCTCCTCTTCATTTAATTGGTATAGCACTTTGAACATTATACCAAACAATGTGAGAGCATATCACGTTTGTCTTTGTTTTCTTTTCCCCCTTACCTGACACAATTCCTGGAACATAGACAGTACTTGATATTTATTTGAGTAAAAAGGCTGTTAGTTAATAATCATTTCAAACAGAAAACTTAAGGTAGAAAGGATCAGCACTTAGCCATAACGGCTCTCTCCCATTGGCCAGCTGCCAATACTGAAGATTTTGTCTGTAGGCACAGCCCTACCCAGGTTTGGAAGCAATCCTAACCACACTTGTTAGTGTATAAGAGGTTGGATGGACATTGGGCAAGGTTTCCTTGTGTAAGGGACTTTTTTTGCGTGTTGAAGATTGGCCCTGAGCTAACATCTGTTGCCAATCTTTCTCTTTTTTGCTTGAGGAAGATTGTCCCTGAGACAACAACTGTATCAACTTCCTCCACTTTGCATGCAGTATGCTGCCACAGCATAGCCCCATGAGCAGTGTGCATCTCCATGCCCGGGGTCCAAACCCAAAAACCCTGGGCCACTGAAGTGGAGCCTGCAAACCCAACCACTATGCCACTGGCTGGCCCCTGGAAGGGACTGTTAAAGTAATGTTTCTATGATGAGTAGGAGGGGCTGTAGGGGAGAGAACATATCCTTTAGAGAAAATAGCATTACAAAGGACTAGAATTGAAGATAAGATGATAAATTTGTGGAACTAAAAGAAATCCAGCATATGTGAAGCATAATAAATCAGGGGGAGAGTGGTCTAAGATAAGGGTGAGGGGTAAGCAGGGCCTACAGTCAAGTTTTCCCAACCTCAGCACTATTGACATTTGGGGTCAGATAATTCTTTGTTATGGGGATCCATCCTGTGCCTTGTAGGATGTTTTGCAGCATAATCTCTAGATGCCAATAGCATACCCTAGTGTGACAACCAAAAATGTCTCCTGATACTACCCAAAGCCCCTTGGGAGACAAACTCACTGGGGCTGAGAACTAGTGGACCCCTAAACCATTGCAGGGCCTTGCAGGCCACATAAGAAGGTATGAGAGATCACTATAATCTGACTTGCATTTTGAAAACATCACTCTAGTTGCTGAGTAGATGCCTGGAGACCACCTGGGAGGTTGTTGCAAGAAGTCCACTGGAGAGATAATGGAGGTTTTGAGCAAGATAGTGGCAGTAGGTTGGAAAGAAGCTGATAGATCCAAGAGGTATTGGGAAGAAGATTGCAAGTAGTATTAGTAATCTTGCCATGCATCTTTTTAATGACCTTTTTTGCTTCTATCTGACCCTGCTCAAAGCCTGCGGAAGAACCAGCAGAGCAGGTCTTTTTGTTATTACCCATCTGTTTTCAATTGGTTACATCCTTTTTCAGATTCAGGAGGTTCCTTTGCTATGACTTACTGCTTACCACTGTAATTTCTAACTCGGCATCTTTTATTAAAGTTGACTGTGGAAATGTCCATGATCTGATGGACATTGTTTGCATTTCCTCTTGAGTGAAACTCAGGCCACACACGCCCCTTTTGATTATCTCTCTATTTTTCCTGGGAGCAGCATTACTAGAAGCATGCCAAAACAGTTCCCATCCTTCCAGTGATCTCCATTAAACAAGGAAAACTTAGGGAAGAATCCGAAGTTTAAAGGGAAGAATATTATTGATGAGTCTACCACAGTCTGAGCATCTGCTGAAGTCAACAGAATAGTTTTCTGGTTGTTTCACAGAAAAACCAACAGTAGTCAGAATATATTTATTGTGCTATTTAGTGGATCTCAGTAACGATCTCATTATGACCACCCTCACACAGTAAAGGCCTTTTCCATTAGTAAAAGAAGGAACAAAAGGTCACAGCTTCCCTACAACTTCTATCCACTAATTAGAGAGTCCCTTTACGAGGTGAGGCTGAACATAATTAGGTTATTACTGAATCCCACTCCAAAATAAAAAATGTGCAATTTCGTTCTTGTTGGTTTTCCTGTGAGGGACACACAGATCATCAGTGGATGTTCAAAGGGTAGCAAGAATATTACTGGTGGATTTTCTAAATGTGAGAGTCCAGCTCCAGACATTCTATTAACATTCCTTATATTAAAGAACCTTATTGGACAGATAGCCATTTGGGACCTGCTTCTGATCCAAAGCCATTCTAAATATTGAGTTTTACAGTTGTAAGCCATATTCAGAGGCAAGTTCAGGAAATAACATTGACACTGAGAGGAAAAATTCTTCCTTCACTAAAGACATTGCAGTTTCCTTAAAGCCATCAATTTTCCAGAAATAATTTAATAAGACCCCTTCAAGAAACGATCTGTGGGTAAGTATACATAGTAACAAAACCAGTGACACCATTTCAACCTAGAGCTACAGGTACACGTCTGGATTAGGACATCCTAATCCAGCCTCAAATCACTGAGAGAACCACTTGCTTCATGGAGATGCATTCTTCTTTGGAGGTGCAGCTAGCTACTAAATTCTATTGCAAATCTCAACATTCTCCACCCATTTCTCTTTTCTCCCATGAAATGACAAGGCCCTAGTGGAATGAGTTTAATGATGTCAAAGCCCAATGTTATCTAGTTTTCTTCTTAAGAAAATTAAATTTGGGCCCTCCCCATGGCCGAGTGGTTAAGTTCATGTGCTCTGCTTTGGTGGCCCAGGGTTTTGCCGGTTTGGATCCTGGGCGCAGACATGGCACCACTCATCAGGCCATGTTGAAGCAATGTCCCACATGCCACAACTAGAAGGACCCACAAGTAAAAATATACAACTATGTACTGGCAGGATTTGGGGAGAAAAAGCAAAAAGAAAATAAATGTCATGTTTTCTACTTTTATATGAATGAGTCCATTTGAAATGAAAAAATGAACAAAGCTTGAAAGAAAATCAGAAAATCAAGTAAGCAATGTGCTGTAGCTTACTTTGAAAGTATTTCTCATTTTATAACGGCCATTTTTCATTTGTGTGATAATGACTAAAATTAGGATTGATCAAACACATGACTATCCCCATTTTTTTTTTAAAGGAAAGTTCTCTCTATCAATGCCACAACAACTTCCCGAGATAGTGGAGTCGAAGAAACTGGAAATTCAATATTTCCATAGAGCCTGAAAAGACCAACATTGTTAGCCACGGAGAGGCAACATGTGCAGAAGAAAGAACAGAGCTGGGAGTCGGCACATGAGTGCTGGACAGCTCCTTCTCCTGCGTGGCCTTGGGCATAGCTGTGTCAACCCACCTGAGTCTGATATATCTAAAGCTTTGTCAGGCAATAAAATTCTATGATTAAAGGAACTAAAATCCACAAGATTGCCTGTCTTCTTTTAATCCTCCATGACTTCATATGGCCATGAGACGCAACAGCAAAATAAATTCCTTTGCTAAAAAAGAAGAGGTTGTCTTTTGGTGATTAGTTCCCTAATCTCTTTCTCAACTTGGGAGCTCCCTCACCAGATTCACTGCATATTGTGATGCCTTTCTGTCCCAGGCCAGGATCATTCTGAAAATAGAAATGTTTTCCTCACACCACTAGGCAACAAGCCTTCAGCCCAACACTGGAAAGCCAGACCAATCTTTCCATTGTCTAAACTTCAAGCTATCTGTTATTACCCATCTGTGAATCAGAGATTCAGAAAACAGAATTCCTGTTTTCTCAGAGAAAAGAGCCTCAGGGCTGAGCAGTGCGATGTGCCATATGCTTAGCCCATATTTTGATCCCAGCAAGTGGAACCCAATACCCATGAATTCAGTAAGAAATAAACACTGAAAAATCTATAGGGTAACAGCATTAGTCCTCTGTGCTTAGCATCTCTTCCAGATACTGAAGGGAAAGAATACTTCAGTGTGGCAATAGTGTAGTGAAAGGGCAGAAAATCTGATGACAAAATCCTCATGTCATAATATTCAGTAGCGAAGTAATATATACAGCTATGAACAAAATTATATTTAAATATAAATAAACACAAATTTTTTGTATGTACCTTTTCCAAATTCTGACGGTAAAAATTTACTAATTTTGTTGTAAAAAATGCAACAAGTTCTATTTTGAAAACATAGAAATATTTAGCAAATCTATGTAAGTTGAAAAGTTACTCTAGTTTTAACTTGCATTTTTTCCAAAATTATATCCATATATTGATGACTTCGGCTTGATGTGCCAAAAGTTTACATGGTTTTGGCTAAGCACAGAGAGATGGATATTATATTATAGCATTCAAATGCTCTTATTCATTATTATTATTATTTTGATGATAATGATGGTTATTTTGGGGGGGAGAGGATTTTGTGACATAATTAGACTAGTTAGAAGAAAGAACCACAATATCCCTGCCATCAATCTCACAGCACTAGGCATTATATGAGCATTTCCCTACGGTGCTTTATTGTGCAATTAACAAAAATGAGGGTTTTGGGGGGCTTTAAAATAACTAGTTTGCAAACATTATAACTTTGTAGATAAAGCTGAATGTGGTTATCTTTCCTGAATCAATGGTTTGGTGCTAATTAAATCACAGCTACAGAGTCAATAAAAATAGACAGAACTTAAATACAAAAGACTATGGACTGCACAATTCTATTTACATGAAATTCTAGAAAAGGCAAAATTATAGTGCCAGAAAGCAGGTCAACTGTTGTTCAAGGCTAGTGGTGGGTTAAGGCGGATCTACTACAAAGGAACATGAGGAAACTTTAGGGTGAGGAGACTATTCTATGTCTTGATTATTGTGGTGGTAACATGATTCTATACAATTACAGGCATTCAACAAACTGTACATTTAAAATTGGTCAATTTTAGCGTATATAAATAATATCTTAATGGACATAAAAGAGGGGAGAAATGGTCAAGACTTGTCCAGGCATATTCATTGGAGGTAAGACTTAAAGTTCTGGAAAGTGGGCAAATGGTAGCATTTACCACATGGTAAGAGTTCCATGAGAGGACCCATAAAAGGATCATTACCTGACATTTTTCTTGTTTACTTCTTGATTGGTTGATGGGATTTTTGTCCACCTGCTCCTACAAGGATATAATCTCGCTAAGACAAAAGTCTTAGTTTGTCTTGTTCTTAGCTATATCTTAAGCACCTAAAATCATGTCTGGCATATAAAAAGTACCCCCCAAATATTTTTTGATTGAATAAAATAAACAAATATATAAGATAATTTTAGATTCCAATAAATGCTATGGAGATTCCTTATAATAAGGAAGGTTTTCAATTAACATTTGCTTGAACTAAGTGTTTCCTGTATGGTGAATCTGGGTAATAATTTTAAGACATTAACTTATGTTTTGCTTTGCAAACGCCTCCCTCCTTTCCAGTTGCAAGCAGATAACTAGGCCATTGTCCTTCATCAACCGTGGGACTTTTACAGGGTGATAAGCAAGCTGTTTGAAATATGTTGCTCTTCAAGCCTTTGTAAAATCATGAATTCATTTTAAGAGATTATATGCCCCAGGGTTGTTGGGAAGAGAGAGGAATACCTTTAAGAATAACAAAGGAGAGAAGAGAAATTTCCTGTGGACTGGAAACAGGAAGAGGTGGGTTACTCCAAAGTGCCGACACGGGAATGCCACGACTGTGTGGAAAAGGGTTACCCTCAGGTCATCAGATCACCTTTCCCAGATGAGAGAGCCACTTACCTAGACTGCCACAGGATTTCATATCTACCAGTGAGCCCATATCTACCAAAGAAAAACTCTGGGCTGTATCTGAATTTTGCTCATCTTCCACTAACTGATGATCAGATGAACTTCATCATTATTGCATCTCCCTCAAGTCACCACTTGAAGCCTCCATATATCCATTTTCACCCAGACACTTGTCCCATGCTGCTTGGAATATTTCTAATCTGATCCAGTCTCTATCCCCTGTCCTCTCAAACCCTTTTACCATGCCCTACATCAACCAAAATCTGTCATCAGCAAATTCTCTAAATCTTCAACCTCTTCCTTCAGAATTCCTTTCACATCCTTGTTCAACTGGAACTTAGCAGACCTTACAGGTCTCTCACAGGAATAAAAAATTTTAAAAAGTTATTTTCCCGACACACCTGAAGTAGCCCAAGTATTCTTCCTGCTCCTCTTTGTCAACCTTGCTCCTCCTCTTTTAAAACTACATCTTCCTAAAATGTCTGCTTCCTATTAACCTTATTGTGTCATCCTCCAATCTCAGCACCTTATTCATTACGGATATTAGCTCCTTTTATCATCCTTGGTGACTTCAGCCTCCACATAGACTCAAGGCTCTTACATTTACTGTATATCAGAATGAACTGAAGGCTTTTTAAAAAATACCAGTGCTGATGCTCTATCCCCAGAGATTTGGGTTTAGTTATTCTGGAATAAGACTTAACTCCTGGTAGGAAGTGGATCTTCTACCTCAATCCACTCTCATCTGTCCCTAAGAAAAGGCAGTAGTGTTTTAATTCCCTTGCTCAGTGGTGTCCAGGGAAGAACAAGGAACTGATTTTCTATCCACTGCCTGGTAGAAGTAGGCAGTGTTTTGATTCCTGCCAAGTGGTGTCAAAGGCTGAGGAGGGACCTGCCTTCAATCCCCTACTCTGCCAAGTGGTGCTCTAATTCCCTAACCAAGATAGTACCAGCACAGTCCATCAGACAGTGGTACCTCCACCTGTATCTGACAGCAAGGAGGCAGAATTAAGCGAAATGAGGTGGTAGGAAGTAGGGCCTAGAGTCAGTGGGGTCTTTCAGCAACAAATGTTATATCAGACCTCCACTTCTCCCCTCCTTGGTGTCAGCAGGGTCCAACAGATAGCTGAGCTGACACCCCATTTGGGAATAACTAGGAAGCATTAGTCTGTGTTCTACTTTTGCTGGAGTAGTAGCAGCAGATCTAGCAAGAAACAACACACACACCTACTTGGTCCCCATGTTACACCTCAACAGGGAAATTGTCTGCTAAACAAAGAAGATTAAACAGGATCCAGTCTCGTAATATAATACCCAAAATATTCAAGGATCTACAGTCTTATAATATTGTATCCTAGCTGTCCAAAATAGAATTTAAAAAATCACTGGTTATAGCAAAAAACAGGAAAATTTTATACCTTGAATGAGAAAGGAGAATCAATAGACTCCAATACCAAGATGAATCAGATGTTAGAACTACCTAACAAATATTTTAAGAGCAATCATCATAAAATGCTTCAATAGAAATTATGAATTATCCTGAAACAAATGAAAAAATAGAAAATCTCAGGAAAGAACTTTAAGTTATTTTTGAAAAAGAACAAAATGGAAATTATAAAACTGAAAAAAATAACAGCCAAAATAAAAAAAAACTGTCTGGCTGGATTCAATATTAGAGTGGATATGACAGAAGAATCAATGAACTTGATGACAGATCAATAGAATTTACTATCTGAACAATGAAGAGACAACAGACTAAAATAAAATGAACAGAGACTCAGGGACCTCAGAGAAAATAACAAAAGAGCTAACATTCATATTGTCTGAGTCCCAGAAGGAAAGGAGATAGAGAGAATGGGACTGAAAAGGTATTCAAGGAAATAATGGCTGAAAACTTACCAAATGTGGTGAAGGACATAAATATACAGATTCAAGAAGTTGAGTAAATCCTAATGAAGATAAATCCATAGAAATCCACTCCAAGAGACATCGTAATTGAATTCTGAAAACTAAACACAAAAAATTCTTGAAAACAGCCAGAGAGAAATGACTCCTTACTTCAATTCGGACAACAGCAAGTTTCTCATCTGAAATCATGGAGGCCAAAAGGTAGTGGCACAACATTTTTTAAGAACTGAAAGAAAATAACTTGTCTACCGTGAGTTCTATATCTGGGGAAAATGTCCTTTAGGAATGAAAGTGAAATAAATACATTCTCAGGAGAAGAAAAACTTAAAGAAATTGTTACTAGTAAGCCTTCTCTTAAAGAATGCTAAAGGAAATTCTCTAAACGAAAGAAGCTTGAAATTTCAGAAAGGAAAGAACAGTGAAATACATAAAAATAGGGATCATTATAATAAACTATCCTTCTCATGAGTTTCTTAAATCATATTTGATGGCTGAAGCAAAACTATGAGACCATGTGATGTGGTGCTCAATGAAAGTAAAGGAAATACTTAAGACAATTATATTTAAGGTGGGGTGGGAAAAGGGACCCGAATGGACATAAGGTTTCTATACTTCTCTCAAAGAGAGAAGACTGGAATATCAGTAGTCTGGAATGAGTTATGTATGTCTATTTTTATTCCTTGAACACCACTAGGAAAACTATACAATGCGATATACTTAAAACACTATAAACAAATCAGGATGAAATCCTAAATATGTCCAAGTAACCCACAAGAAGTTAAGAAAAAAGAATCAGAGAAACAAGAAACAGAGGTAACAAACAGCAAGCACATAATAAAATGGCAAACTTAATCCATTACATATCAATAGTTACTTTACATATAAATGGTCTAAAACCTATTGAAAGAGAGCTTGGCGGAGTGGATTAAAAAACATAATCCAACAATATGCTGTCTACAAGAAAAAAAATGGCAGAAGTAGGTTGAAAATTAAAGGATGGAAAAATATATACCAGGAAAAGATTTTTAAAAAACAAGAAAGGCTACATTAATATCAGATAAAGTAGACTTCAGAGCCAAGAAAATCACTAGAGATAACGACATTACATAATACTAAAAGAACTAACCCACCAGGAAGGTATAACAATCCTAAATGTATACATACCAAGAAATAGAGACTCAAAATTCATGCAGAAAAAAAAGCTGATAGAGCTGAAATCTTGATTCTACGCATTGGTACATAGTAAGTACTCAGTAAATGGAGGACTGGACATCTTAGCTTCCGATAGTTGTATGAGAAGCCTGACCAAATGGTCCAGGCCATCTGATCCACTTTACTCAAGTGAAGTCTCTCCCGTCACCATCAAAATAGCTCAGGATTCAGATTGGAACCCACCAGAGAACTCAGGGCTGCTCTAGCCAAGAGCTGCACGGAGCTCTACAAAGTTGGGTTTCAGGCTCCTGGCATGGACAAGCAAAGGGAGGTCTCTATATACTCCAAAGGAGATATAGGTGCCCAGCACGCTGCTGACCATGATGCGTAGACTCTAGTCATGACAGTGCAAACTTTAAAGACCATCAAGTCTGCCAAATAGAGCCAGATAAGTAGAAGAGCCTCAGTCTGAAAACAGGAAAGATGACAGACAACTAGTGCTGGCCAGACTCAGGACAGGCTCCTGGTACATCTTACCCTACCTAGTACCCTCCAGGAGTGAACAGGTCGTAATGCTGGGGAATCCCAGAGCAGAGACAATGGGATGGGGTGAAGACCGTGGTTTGTATATGGCTGAGCCTCCCTGAACCTTGGCATTGGCTCTCCACTGTGGAAGGGCTGCCATCCCTCCCTCTCAGCCTGGATGTGATAATGATAATGTTCCCCTGTGCTGAGTGCCCAGCATGTACCACTCATAACCTTCCGAGATAGATGAGATTGAAGTGGAAATTTCCCCTCTGAAAAGGTCTAGCAGACACACCATTGTCCTCACTCAGTTTGACCTCACAATTCTATTCAACAAAAATGATGTTTACTTCCTTCTTGAAACACTTTTCTCTCATTTCCTAATTTCCTAATTCTTTCTACTTTCTGACTATATGTTTTCATGCATTGTCCCGTAACCTCTAAATACTGGAGTTCCTGCCAACTTTGGCTTCATTTGTCTCTTCTTCTCAGAAAATCTCATCCACTCCTGGGTGTTAAAAACCAATATGATGTCATATGCTGTCAAATTTTATACCTCATATCTCCAGTCCTGGCCTCGCCCCTGAGATCCAACTACTTACTCAATGTCTTTACTTCTATGTCAAGGTCTGAAATCTAACAAGAATAAATAGAAACAATTTATTTCTCCCACAAAACTGTTCTTATCCAGCCTTCCCCATACCAGCAAATGGCACCACTATCCACCTAACTGTTAAGTAAAAACTCTGGGTATAATTTTTAATTCTTTTTCCCTCACTTCCTATCTCCAATCCATCAACAACTGTTTACTTCTACACCTGAAATATACCTTTAATATGTCCATATTTATTTATCTCCACCCTTGTCTGAGCCACCAGGATCGCTCACACAGAATTTTAGAACAGCCTCCTAACGGGTCTGTGCATTTACCCTCTGACCCCCGACATTCTCCAACAGAGCTGAAAGGGTCTTTGAGAAATGAGTTCTGATCCTGTTATTACTCTGTTTACATTGGTTCCATGGCTCCCCATTTCTCTTGGGATAAAGTTGAATGTCTTTCTCACTGCCTATAAGGACATATTCGATCTGGCCCATTCTTACCCCTCTTTTCTCAGTGTGTGCTACACCTCCCCTGCTCACCATGCTTTACTCATGCCAGCTTTTGTTCCTTGCAGGAGCTTGTTGCCTTCTCCAGAAAAGCTTTTCCCCAGATAGTTAATGGCCATCTTAATCACACCATTCATATCCCAGCTCAAATGTCATCCTGTAGAGGTTCTCTGGCCTCTAGCTAGAGTATCCACTTCAGCCACTGCCTTATTCCAAACCATTCTCTATTACCTTGCTCCATTTTATTATCTTCCTGACGCATAATCACTATCCACAGCTATTTATCTTATTTATTGTTGTCTTGCTCACATAGACTGTAAGCATCGTGAGAACCAGAACCTTGTCTGTCTTGTTAGCAATGCTTACTGACTAAAATAGAACCTGGCACATTGTAAGGGCCCATTAAATATTTGATGAGTGAATGAATGAATGAGTGAAAGAATGCATGGCATGTCAGAGGGCTGGACCCTGGGACCTTAGCACTGGACAAATAATCACCTGTCTCAGATGATGTAGCCATTCAACTTCAGAAAGATGATCTAAAAAGGCCAAGCTCTTAAAAGCCTCTTCCATCTGTGTCTCTGGTCTACTAGGGACACACAGATTGGGTTCAACTGTCACAATGGGAAGGAAGTGGCAGTTCCTTGTATACAATTCAGGATACACTTTCTACCAGCAGAAATGAGAATCTGAAAGTCTGGAAGGACCAAGGTAGCCCACTTTTCTCTTTTATTTACTTGATCATTCAGAAATGCTGGGCAAATCTTGTCATTGCTGAAAAATACTTGCCTAAGAGACTCTTACCTCCCATAGCAAGGTGGGTTTTTAATGGAAAGGTTTTATGCAAGGTGGAATATGTCTCCTTGATGCATGATAGAACTATGCTCACTAATGCAGGATCTGAGACCAGGAGTCCAAGAGTCATTTGTTTAAACGAAATAAAGCCTATTAGTCTTGCCAGTATTCACCTGCTCTGTTGTTTAACGCCAACCGGATGATGTAATCTGTCCCTTTCTTGCTTACAGGCATGTTCTGAAGAGGCAGTCAAACATTGCTTCAGTCTGGTTGGGAATAATGAGGCCACTGCCTGGGTCTTAATTATGTCACAAGCAGCAGTTCAGTGCTAGAGGAGAATAAAGATAGAGAAGAGAGCTATCCTCTTTTTAAGGATGTTCAAAAGGATTCAGAAACATGTGTCTTTAAAACAAAGATTATAAGATTCAGAAACAGCCATATGACATGAGTCTGGAATGCTTGGACTCTGGAAGGAGTTTCACTTTGTCTTTAGAGAGCAAAATTCCCTCGTCTGTGGGAAAACGGAGCTCTAGTTACTTGCTCCTTAATGGATTTCAAAAACCTTAAAGTGACACACATGAAAGATTATCACTAGTAATTTCTTCAATATTAATAGGACACACAAGAGCCATACACTCAGAGGCTTCTAAATTTTGTGAGTCCTGGTTTCCCAAAAGAGAAGATTATCCACTTTGCTGTGTTCAGGGCTTTTCTACAAAGGAGAATTGATGTTCATCTTTATATTCTTTCCACCCTGCCACTACTTTTAAAAATTGCAGAGTCCAGAACAAACCAAACACATTATTATTATTAATTTGAGATTACTGCTATTAAACATCTTTGCAGAGGTCTGCATATTAGTCTTGAAACATAGGTTTCAGACGAATGGGGACTGGTTTTGGAAAACAAAGTCTACTTAGAAATTTATTCCATAATAGCATAGCTGAAAATATTTTTAGAGTTTATTTAGTTCAGCTCCCTCCTTTCTAAACAGGAGGAAACTGACACCCCTTTACCTTTGTCAAGGTAAAGTAACCTGACCAAGGTCGCATCGTGTATCTAGTGCAGTGAGTTTTGCATGCAAAGAACAGAAAATGTGACTCACTCCAAACTGACCTAAACGATGATCCAATTTATCTTATCAACAGAAGGACAAATTCAGGGTGGGAGTATTAGATTTCTAGAGCTGCCATAACAATATACCACAGACTGGGTGGCTGAAACAACAGGAACATATTTTCTCACAGTTCTGGAGGCTGCAAGGCTGCAAGGCTGCAGGGCTGGTTTCTCCTGATGTCTCTCTCTTTGGCTTACAGACGGCCACCTTCTCACGTGTCCTCACGTGGCCTTTTCTCTGTGTGTGTGTGTGCATCCTTGGTGTCTCTTCCTCTTCTTTTAAGGACACCAGTCCTATTGGGTTGAGGCCCATCCATACTATCTCATTTAACTTAACTCTTTAAAGGCCCTATCTCCAAATATTGTCACATTGGCCTTTAGAGTTTCAACATGTGAACTTTGGGAAATCAATTCAGTTCATAACAGTGGATTTTAGCTTCTGCTGATTTAGCAACTCAATGATATTATTAAAGCCCCAAGTTCTTTCCACTCTGCAGTGCACCCTCTGTGTTGGTTTCGACCCCAGGCTACAGGAAGATGGCTGCAGCAGTTCTGGGTTTTTTGTTTAGACATTGCGGTTTTTCCAGGGAAAGAAGAGAGATCCTCTTTAATTGTGGTTCTAACCCTGGAGTCAGGAAACTGCCCGCCTGACTTCTTCTCATGTTCTATTGGGTTGCGTTTCTATTCCTGAGGCAGACACTAGCAAAGTTCATGGGTTGACCCTTAAACTGGTCAGGCTCAGCCCTGGAACTTGGCCTGTGGGGTGGGATGCGCTTCTTGTAAGGCACACAGCTGTGAAGGGGAGGAGTTCCTAACAGCAAAAAGTAGGCTTTTACTAAGGTGAAAGGAGGAATGGATGCTGGGCAGGCACCATATTGTCCACTGTTCGTATCTAGTTAGAACGCAAATAGAGCCAGAAAGCGATTTCCTCATATGCATTCCAACATCCTTTTCCGATCAAACTACGTTTCTTTTTTTTTTTTTTTTTTTTGAAGAAGATCAGCCCTGAGCTAACATCTGCTGCCAACCCTCCTCTTTTTGCTGAGGAAGACTGGCCCTGAGCTAACATCCACGCCCATCTTCCTTTACTTTATATGTGGGATGCCTGCTACAGCATGGCGCGATGAGCGGTGCCATGTCTGCACCTGGGATCCGAACTGGTGGACCCCGGGCCGCTGAAGCAAAACTTGCAAACTTAACCAGTGAGCCACCAGGCCAGCCCCAAACTACCTTTCTTTATAGTGTGAGAATGGCTTCCATTTCTTCTGGGAACTTCCTCATTTTCATCTGATAGGATAATATTGTGTTACATGTTCTTGTTTAGACATTTAAATCAGGCTTTGAGCTTTCTGGTAAATATCACTACATGATGTCGAAATCTTATTGAAACTTTCAAAACTTCCATAAGTCATCTTTTTTACTTTTTATTTATTTTTTTGCTGAGGAAGATTAGCCCTGAGCCAACATCTGTGCCAATCCTTCTCTATGTTTTTGTATATGGGACACCTTCACAGTGTGGCTGGTGAGTGAAGTAGGTCCATGCCCAGGATCTGAACCTGCAGACCCAGCCCGCTAAGGCAGAGAGCACAGAACCTTAACCACTTGGCCATGTGGCCAGGCCCCATACAACATATCTTTGAAAGCTTGGTAGTAAAACTGAAGACTTTGTTTAAAAAACACTCTTTTTTCTTTCTGTGGTTAACTTTTTTATCTCCCTACAAGCTGCTGTAAATTTTCTCATACTCTGTTAGTCCTCCAGACTTCCTTATTTCAATAAATAAAGTCTTATTTGTTTAAAAGTTAGTCATTTTTTTGAAAAAATATTCTTTACTATTTTCCAATTATAAAAGTATGGTATATCTTTGGGCCTGGCCTGGTGGCAAAGTGGTTAAGTTCATGCACTCTGCTTGGGTGGCCCCTGGTTCGCAGGTTTGGATCCTAGGCACAGACCTAGTACCACTAGTCAAGCCACACTGTGGTGGCATGCCATGTAAAATAGAGGACAACTGGCACAGGTGTTAGCTCAGCAACAATCTTCCTCAAGCAAAAAGAGGAAGATTGGCAACAGATATTAGCTCAGGGCCAATCTTCCTCACAAAAAAAGAAAAACAAAAACAGGATAGTATATCCTCCTTTCTAAATTTCTTTAAAAGTTGAATTCATGTTTCTGAAACCAGGACAGCATTTTTAATTGATAGGTACATTTAATGAGATTTTTTTTTTCTCCCTCAAAACTTATTTACTCGGTTATGCATCTTGCAATCACTAGCGTCTTACAATGAAGAAATGTGTGGTCTTAAAATATGGGGGGAAAGAAGCAGAAGGAAAGATTTTGATCCTATTCATTCAAAAGTTTAAAATTTTGCCACATTGTCTTATGGTCTTTTTTTTCGGGGGGCGGGGTTTAAGAGATGTTAAAATACAGTTTAATTTTGTTTCATTTAACATTATAACATAATCATTACCCACGTTGTTAAACATACCTCAAAATATTTTTGATGTTTTATAATAGTCTACCTAAGGGATATACCATAGCAGATTTAATAAATCTCTTAAACATCTAAATTGTTTTCATTGTTTGAAATTATAAGCACCTCTGTGTTAGACAACTTTACGCCTAAAGCTTTTTCTTATATTTTACGTTAGTTTCCTAGGATAGATTTCCAGAACTGAAATTGCTATGTCTAATAGTATGATCATTTTAAAAATTCTTAATAAAAATTACCAGGCAATTTTCCAAAAGTATAATATGAGGTTTCACTATCACACTCGGGGCCTATTTTACACTATATCCTACAATTGAGTAAATGAAAACAAACTATAGTAGGCTGAATAATGGTCCCAATGATAACCATGCCCTAGTCCCTGGAAGCTGTGAATTTTACCTTAAATAGCTAAAGAGACTTTGTAGATGTGATTAAGTTAAGGGTTTTGAGATAAGAAGATTATCCTGGATTTTCCGAGTGAATCATAAATGTAATCACAAGTGTCCTCGTAAGAGGGAGGTAGAGGGAGAATTTGAAAACAGAAGAGGAGCAGGAGATGTGATGGAAGCAAGAGACTGAAGGGGTTTGAGGAAGGGGCCATGAGCCAAGGAATGCACACGGCCTACAAAGCTACAAAAGGCAAAGAAATGGATTCTCCCCTGAGCCTCTCTGAAGGAACTAGCCCTGCTGACACATTGACTTTAGTCTAATGAAACCAATTTTGGTCATCTGACCTCCCCAATGGTAAAAGAATAGATTTGTGTTGTTTTAAGTCACCAAGTTTGTGTTAATTTGTTAAGGCAGCCATGGGAAACTAATATACAAACAAAAATAAACTTCTTTAAATGGGCATGACCTTAATTATCAGTGACACCATGCAGTTTTCATATATTTGATTGAGATTTGTGTTTCTTATTTTATTTCTTTACTCATTTGTATAAATTCTTTTTTATGAGCTATATGAAGGCATAATTGACATACAATAAACTGCATGTAGTAAAAAGTGCAGTTTGATAAGTTTGACACATGTACACACCGTGAAATCGTCACCACAATCTAGACAATGATCATATCCATCAGTCCAAAAGGTTTCCTTGTACCCCTTTGGAACCCCATCCCTTCATGGTATTTCTACTGCCCCTCAGAAATCTACAATCTTATTTCTGTCATATACAGTAGTTTATACTTTCTAGGGCTTAATATAACTGGAATAATACAGTATGCACTCTCTTTGGTCTGGCGTAACTATTCTGACATCCATCCACATTGTCGTGTGTATCAACGATTCATTCCTTTTTATTGCTGAGTGTAGTCTTCCATTATCTGGCTATATCACAGTTTGTTTATCCATTTACCTGTTGGTGGATATTTGAATTCCTTCCAGTTTTGGAGTATTATAAATGAAATTGCTATAAACATTCATGTACAAGTCTTTATGTGAACATAAGTTTATATTTCTTCTGGGTAAATAATTAGGAATGGAATGGCTGGATCATATGGTAAGTGTATGTTTAAGTTTTTAAGAAACTGCCAATTTGTTTTCCAAGAGGTTGACCATTTACAGTCTCACTAGCAGTGTATGAGAGTTCCAGTTGCTCCACAGTTTCACCAATACTTAGTATGGTCAGTCTTAATTTTAGCCACTCTAAAAGGTGTGTAATAGTATCTCACTGTGGTTTTAATTTACATTTCTCTAGTGACATCATCTAATGATGTCAAGCACCTTCTCATGTGTTTATTTGCCTTTGGTATATCTTCTTTGATGAGGTGTTAGTCCTAATCTTTTGCCCATTAAAAAGTTTTTTTAATATTGAGCTTTGAGAGTTCTTTATATATTCTGAACATAATCCTTTATCAGATCTATGCTTTTGAAATAGTCTCTTCAAGTCTGTGGCTTCTCTCTTTTCTTCCTTTCTTTCTTTTTTTAATTAAGACTTTATGTTTTAGAGCAGTTTTATGTTCACAGCAAAATTGACAGGAAGGTACAGAGCTTTCTCATATATGCCCTGCCCCTACATGTGTACGTACAGCTTCTCCCATTATCAACATCCCCCACCAGAATGGTACCTTTGTTACAACTGATGAACCTACATTGACACATCATAATCACCCAAAGGCCATAGTTTACATTATGGTTCTTCATTCTTGGTGTTGTAAATTCTATGGGTTTGGACAAATGTATAATGACATGTATCCATCATTATGGCATCATATAGAGTATTTTCACTGCCTTAAAAATCCTCTATATTCTGCCTACTCATGTCTCCCCACCACCCTCCCAACTCATGTCAACCACTGATATTTTTAGTGTCTCCATAGTTTTGCCTTTTACAGAATGTCATATAGTTGGAACCATATACTATGTAGACTTTTCAGATTGGCTTCTTTCATTTACTAATATGCACTTAAGGTTCCTGCATGTCTTTTCATGGCTTGATAGCTCTTTTTTTTTTTTTTTTTTTGAACTGCTGAATAATATTCCATTGTCTGGATGTACTGCAGGTTATTTATCCTTTGACCTACTGAAGGATATCTTAGTTGCTTCCAAGTTTTGGCAATTAGGAGTAAAGCTGCTACAAACATCCATGTTCAGGCTTTTTTGTGGACATAACTTTTCAATTCCTTTGGGTAAATACCAAGAAATGCAATTGCTGGATCATATAGTAAGAGTATGTTTAGTTTTACAAGAAATCATCAGATTATCTTCCAAAGTGGCTGTGTCATTTTACATTCTCACCGGCAATGAATGAGAGTTCCTGTTGCTCCACATCCTCATCAGCATTTGGTGTTGTCAGCATTCTGGATTTTGGCCAATCTAATAGGCATGTAGCAGTATCTCGTTGTTGTTTTAATTTGCATTTCCCTGGTGACATATGATATGGAGCACCTTTTCATATGCTTATTTGTTCTCTGTATATTTTCTTTGGTGAATTATCTATTTGGCCCCCCCCATTTTTTTTTTTTTTTTTTTTTTTGCTGTGGAAGATTCACCTTGAGCTAACATCTGTGGCCAGTCTTCCTCTCTTTTTTAATTTACTTTTTATTTTATGTGAGCCACCACTACAACATGGCCACTGACAGATGAGTGGTGTGGTTCCATGCCTGGGAACCGAACCCAGGCCGCTGAAGCGGAGTGTGCCAAACTTTAACCACTAGGCCATCGGAGCTGGCCTGGTACATTTTTTAATCAGTTGTTTGTTTTCTTATTGTTGAGTTTCAAGAGTTCTTTATATATTTTGGATGAGTCCTTTATCAAATGTGTCATTCACAAATATTTTCTCCACAAGTTGGTGGCTTGTCTTCTAATTCTCTTGACATTGTCTTTTGCAGGGCAGAAGATTTTAATTTTAATGAAGTTCAGCTTATCAATTATTTCTTTTACAGATTACGCCTTTGGTGTTGTATCTAAAAAGTCATTACCATTTCCAAGGTCATCTAGGTTTTCTCCTGTGTTATCTTCTAAGAGTTTTATAGTTTTTTGCATTTTACATTTAGGTCTGTGATCCATTTTGAGTTAATTTATGTGAAGAGTATAAGGTATGTGTCTAGATTTTTTTTTGTTTTTGCACATGGATGTCCAGTTGTTCCAGCACCACTTGTTGAAAAAACTATCTTTGCTCCATTATATTATCTTTGCTCCTTTGTCAAAGATCACTTGACTATGTTATTGGGAGTCTATTTCTGGGCTCTCAGTTCTTTCCCTTGATATATTTGTTTATTTTTTCACCAAATCACACTGTCTTGATTACTGTAGCTTAATAGTTGCTCTTGAAGTCAGGTAGTATCTAACTTTGTTCTTCTCCTTCAATATTGTGTTGGCTATTCCAGGTCTTTTGCCTCTCCATATAAAATTAGAATTAGTTTGTCGATGTCCACAAAACAACTTGCTGGGATTTTCATTGGGACTGCACTGAATCTATAGATCAAGTTGGGAAGAACTGTCATCTTGATAATATGGAGTCTTCCTATCCATAAACATGTATCTTTCCATTTATTTAGTTCTTCTTTAATTCCATTCATCAGAGTTTTGCAGTTTTCCTCATATAGATCTTGAATAAATTTTGTTAGATCTAAGTATTTCATATTTTTGAGTGCTAATGTAAATGGCATTACGTTTTTAATTTCAAATTGCATTTGTTCATTGCTGGTATATAAGAAAGTGATTGAATTTTGTGTATTAAGCTTGTATTCTGCAACTTTGCTATAATTGCTTATTAGTTCTATGAATTTTTTTTTATTGTTTTGGATTTTCTATGTAGACAATCATGTCATCTGCAAAAAAAGACAGTTGGATTCCTTACTTTACAATCTGCATACATTTTCCCCCCTCTTTTCTCATCTTACTGCATAGCTAAAACTTCCAGTACAATATTGAGAAGGAGTAGTGAGAGGCAACTTCCTTGCCTTGTAACTGATCTCTGTGGGAAAAGTTCGAGATTCTCACCATTAAGTAAGATGTTAGCTATTAACTTTTCTGTTGATATGCTTTATCAAGTTGAAGAAGTTCTCCTCTTTTCCTAGCTTACTGAGAGTTTTTATCATGAATGGGGGTTAGACTTTGTCAAATGCTTTTTCTGCATCTATTTTTGTGATCATGTGATTTTTCTTTTTTAGCCTGTTGATGCGATGGATTACGTTAATTGGTTTTTTTGAATGTTGAACCAGCCTTGTGTACCTGGGATAAATCCCACTTGGTTGTGGTGCATAATTCTTTTCAAACATTGTTATATTTGATTTACTAAAAGTTTGTAGAGGATTTTTGCATAGAGTTGTTCACAGTATTCCTTTATTATCTTTTATATGTGCACAGGATCTGCAATGATGTCCTCTCTTTTATTTCTGCTATTATTAATTTTTGAACTTTTTGAACTTCTTTTGTTCCTAGCCTGGCTAGAGGCTTATCCATTTTATTGATCTTTTCAAAGAAGCAACTTTTGGTTTCACTGATTTTCTCTATTGAGATCCTCCTTTCAGTTTCATTGATTTCTGCTCTAATGCTCATTATTTCTTTTCTTCTGCTTACTTTGATTTAATTTGCTCTTCCTTTTCTAGTTTCCAAAGTGGAAATTTAGATTATTGATTTTAGATCTTTCTTCTTTTTATAAAAGATATAAATATATGCATTCAATGCTATAGATTTCCCCCTAAGCATTGCTTTCACTGAATCCCACAAATTTTGATAAATTGTTTTTCATTTAATTCAAAATATTTTTTAAGCTCTTGAGATTTCTCCTTTGACCCATGTGTTACTTAGAAGTGTGCTGTTTAATCTTCATGTGTTTTGGGATTTTCCAGTTACCTTTCTGCTGTTGGTTTCTAGTTTAGTTCCATAGTGGTCTGAGAACAGATATCATATGATTTCTATGTTTTTGAATTTGTTAAAGTGTGTTTTATGGACCAAAATGTGTTCTATCATGGTGACTGTTCCATATGAGCTTGAGAAGAATGTTTCTTCTGTTGTTGTTGAATGAAGTAGTCTATAGATGTCAATTATATCCAGCTGATTGATAGTGCTCTTGAGTTCAACTATATTCTTACTGATTTTCTGCCTGCTGGATCTGTCCATTTCTGATAGACATGTGTTGAAGTCTCCAACTATGATAGCGGATTTATCTATTTCTCTTTGCAATTCTAATAGTTTTTGCTTCACATAGTGTTATACTCTGTTGTTAAGCAAAGACATTGTAAGGATTCTTATGCCTTCTTGGAGAACTGCCCTTCTGGTATTATATAATGTCCTTCTTTATTCCTAATAACTTTCCTTGCTTTGAATTCTGCTCTATCTGAAAATAATATAGCTATTGCTGCTGTCTTTTGATGTGGCTTGTCTTTTCATTCTCTACACAGAGTGTTCCAAAGAGCAGGTTTTGAATTTAGATAGTCTAATTTTTCAATTTGTTCTTTTATAGATCATGCTTATGGTATTGTACCAAGAAAACTTTGTCTACCAGGACACAATGGTTTTCACCTATCCTTTCTTTTAGAATCTTTATAGTTATATTTTATGTTTAGGTCTATTCCATTTTGAGTCAATTTTTATGTATGATGCAAGGTATGAATTGAAGTACAGTTTTTGGCATGTGGATATCCAATTGTTCCAACAACATTGGTTGGAAGTACTATCCTTTCTCTGCTGAATTGACTTTGTACCTTTGTCAAAACTTAGTTTTCCATATGTGTGTGTGTGTCTATTTCCTGACTTTCTATTCTCTTCAGTTGATCTATTTGTCTACCTTAATGGCAATATTACATGTTTCGATTACTGTAGGCTTATAATAAGTCTTGAAATCACATAGTGGTGACCTTTCAACTTTGCTCTCCTTTTTCAAAGTTTTTTTTTTCTATTCTAGGTCCTTTTAATTTTCATATAAATTTTAGGGTCAACTTGTCAATTTCTACAAAAGAGTCTGCTGGAATTTTAATTGGGATTTCATTGAATCTTTAGCCCAATTTGGGAAGAACTGATAAGAATATTGTATCTTATGACCCATAAACATGATATGTCTCTCCATCCATTTAGGTCTTTTTAAATTTTTGCTCAGCAATGCTTTGTAGTCTTTAGCATACAGGTCTTTAATATTGTTCACCCTCAAGCATTTTGGGTTTTTTTTTTTTTAAGATTGGCATCTGAGCTAACAACTGTTGACAATCTTCTTTCTTTTTTTTTCTTCTTCTCCCCAAAGCCCCCCAGTACCTAGTCGTATATTCTCACTGTAGGTCCTTCTGGTTGTGCTATGTGGGATGCTGTCTCAGCATGGCCTGATGAGTGGTGCCATGTCCGTGCCCAGGATCCGAACTGGTGAAACCCTGGACTGCCATTGGAGCCGCAGACTTAAGCACTGGGCCACGGAGCAGCACACCACCAAGTATTTCCTTTTTTTTTTTTTTTTGAGGAAGATTAGCCCTGAGCTAACATCTGCTGCCAATCCTCCTCTTTTTGCTGAGGAAGACTGGCCCTGAGCTAATATCTATGCCCATCTTCCTCTACTTCATATGTGGGATGCCTACCAAAGCATGGCTTGCCAAGTGGTGCCATGTCTGCACCTGGGATCTGAACTGGTGAACCCTGGGCCACTGAAGCAGAACGTGCACACTTAACTGCTGTACCACTGGGCTGGCCCCTTCACATTTTTCGATGCTTTGTAATTACCTCAAGTTCCTCTCCAGTAAAGCAGACCACTGCCTGTGCAAGTGTTATCTATTCCTCTTTGAGTCATCTTGTGGGAAGTGGGGCTTGGAGAACTCACCAAAAAATTGCTGATACTCTTGCTACTGCTATTGCTCTGAATGATAAATAAACTGTCCTTCTTCTGTTACTCAGGAGTCTTGTCTCTTCTCCCAGCAGTCATGAAATTTTGGCAAGCCACTTGTTAGCTTGCAAAGAAGATAAAATCTCATATCCTTCACAGCTTCTGAAAGATACTCTAATACCCTGTAAATCATGAGGTTTTTCCAGTCTGGCTGGTGGGAATATGCGCTATTCCCAGTCCTATGTGTGCATAGGTAACTGCTGTCTCTAATTCTTTTGGATAGTTATTTCTCTGGTCTTAGGTAGGTTCTCACATGCATGCACTAATCAGTAGTCACCTAAACTCTTGAGAGAGTGTCTCTTGGCAGATCTCCTGAGTTCTCTCTCTTCTCTCTGTACTCTGCCCTGTCAGTCCTAGTTGCTTTAGTCTCCCCCCACTCTCAGCTGTATCTTTACAACTTGGAAAGTCTTTCAGGCACAGCTTAGAATCCCCCCTCCCCAGGCCCTGGTCTGGAAACTTTTCAAAGCAATATGCTGGGGTAATCATGGGGATCAGCTCATTTGTTTCTCATCTCTCAGTGATCATTATCCTTCATTATCTAATGTCCAATTCTTGAAAACTATTGCTCTATTTATTTTTCCAATTTTTTGGTTGTTTCAGGTGGGAGGATAAATTTGCTCCCTGTTACTCCATCTTGACCAGATGCGGAAGTCATAAAAATTCTTTATGTAGTCGTCCTAGGTATGCGACTTTTTTTTTTGGTGAGGAAGACTGGCCCTGAGCCAACATCTGTTGCCAATCTTCCTCTTTTTTTTTCTCCCCAAAGCCGCAGTACATAGTTGTATATCCTAGTCGTAAGTCCCTCTAGTTCTTCTATGTGGTATGCGGCCACAGCACAGCTTGATGAGTGGTGTGTAGGTCCACACCCAGGATCCGAACCAGCAAACCCCAGGCCACCAAAGTGGAACATGCAAACTTAACCACTATGCCACTGGGCTGGCCCCTAAGTAGTCATCTTAAACTTGATTTTCCATCTTATTCACATTCTATTTACCTCTATATTTTGATCATTTTCTTAGATATATAGTTTTGGTTTTTAAATAATTAGATCTATTGTTTACTTTTTAAAAAATTACTCCTATTGATTTTAAACTTGGAAAGTTGTTTCTACAATCTCAGTAAATCAGACATTCACTTCTTTTTCTGTTTTTTATTACATTTTGTTTCATATTTAATACTGGAATTAATTTTAGGGTAAGGTGTGAACCTCTAATTTACTTTTCTCCCTAAACTGCTAATTTTACTAAAATAAGTTTTGCATAATATATCCCTTCTCTCTCTTACTTGTGATACTTCCTATATAATGTTTTAAGTTTTTACATATTTGTTTCATCTACACTTATTTTTTCTTTTGATTTGTACATTTTAATTATTGTAGCAGTATTGTATATTCTAATATTTGAATAGGCAATCTTTGCCTCGACTCATCTTTTAAAAAAGTATTATTCTCATTTAATTATTTTGAATCTTAGAATTATTTTAACAAGACTTCATTCTCTGCCTCTCTCCTCCCAAAATTAATTCCAGTGGGATTTTGGTTGGAATAAATAAATATCTTTAGAAAATTTGATCTCTCTTTCAGGAATATGGTACATCATTTCTTTTTTTTTCTTAAGTTTTCTTTTACATCTCTCATCAAAGTGACAAATCAATTTACTGTTTGTGATTTCTTGTCCTCTGAGACCACAGTAGAGTTTAACATTGACGACAATCTCTTCTTTTGGGAGAATTTATCCCACTAGTGGTTAAGGACTGAGCACTGCTCTTCTCATACCTCTCTATCCTGATCCTCTTTCTTGCACCTTCCCACATAGCAATCCTGACATTCTCTATGATCCTGGAGATACCTTCTTTCTCTTTACACTCTCTCTTTGTATATTCCTCTTTATGTAGAGAACCCAAGAACTGTAAATTAACCAGAATCTCTGTCCAGAGCTCCTGCCCAATTATTTTTGCATTCAGACCTTGACCTCCTGTTCTGGATACACTGTGCAATTACCCCTCCCTCTTATCTGTTCCAGGTCCATTCATTTAGAGCTCTTCAAAGCACTCATATCGGCCAAGCTGCAACAAATCATCCAGAAGAAATTATTTTATCTGTTATACTTCTATGAATATTGGCATTTTAGTAAGAAACTCTTCTCTTAATCCCCTCTATTCTTCCAAAAATGAGTAACTCTCTACGGAACTTTCTGAGAGTGCTGTAGGCAGGCAGGGATAGCATGTGGGTACTGATAATATTTTCATCACAACACTCATTCTAGCTTTGTGTCAGTCAGGGCCAATCAGGAGATGGAAGTCAATTAGTCATTTGAATAGGAAAGCTTGTATATAAAGCATTGTTAACTATAACAGAGGATTGGAGTAACAAGGTATTGGCTAGTGAGAAGTGAGGAGAGCTCTAAAGAATATAGTAATAGCAGATAAAAGGAGCAGAACCATCCCAAGAGTTGAGATACAGCATCCAAGAAAGAAGTCCCCCACCACCCCACACACAACTCAAGTCCAACCCTGTTGGAGACGGCATAGCTGTGGCTCACTGCCACTGTACCAGCAGGACTTGCTGGAAATCCACCCTCCAGAACTTTCTGGAAATTGATGTCCTTTGAGGCACCAGAGAAAGTTATTTATGGGCAGGTGTCCCGCTAGAGGCATCTGCTATGAGATGCATAAGGGGGTTGCTGGGAGAAGCTGCTGGCCATTGGGTGCTGGTGACCACTGTGCATTGCAGGAGTCACATGCTGGAGAAGCCACCTGTGCTACAAGGGTCTGAGGAAGGAGAAGCCATGGCAACAGTCTGCAGAGAGAAGCACAGTAGAACCAGGAAGAAGCCTCCTTCTTCTTACCATGTCACTCTACTGCCCTCTAGTGACAAAGCGAAATATCTCACCAGTAAGCAAAAGAAAAGTATCAAAGGGACCCAACTGCCTTTTCACAGAGCAGACAAAAAGGGTGAATGTGGAGCTGAGAGGCAATAAAATTGTATCACAGGTATGTTAATACAAACTCTGATACAAGTATATAAGTGACTTCGCTTATTTCCATCATACAATGGACATTCTATTTGTATCCTGTCAATTATTTTAGTTCAATCTAAAGACAGAGATTTTTTTTTTTCTAATTTATGGATTCTAGTGCCTGCCAGAAATTTCTGTTGTCTACTCTCAGTACACACTTGTTAAATGCTAAAATGCAACAATCTGAGTAGACAGTGTAGCTTGGTGGTTGAAGAGACCATGGGGCAGACTACTTAGGTTTGAATGGGATTCTGCCACTTACTGACTGTATGACCTTAAGCAACTATTAAATCTTTTTTGTGCCTCAGTTTCCTCATTTATATAATGGGAAAAATAGTACCAACTCATTGGCTTATTGTGAAGAGTAAATAAATTAATACAGGAATCTCCTACTTAATAGTAGTAAACTCTTTCTGAAAATCAGGTTTCTGCAGGAAAAAAATGGAGTCTATTTTACGTTATTTTAAAAAAAGAAAAATTTGAATGCGTAACAAATCAACTAACCCTATCTTCCAAGCAATTTCTTGAATTGTAACCAAACATAGTAAATCCCCATATATTCATAAACCATCATATTATATGTAAATATAAACACATACATATACACATATATGTAAATTATGTGTAAATCATATTAAGATGTAAAATGCTCAAAACATCACTCCTGCTTACCAAATAATATGAAGAATTGGTCCCTCCTTTGCCAGACACCTTCCTTTCCATTGCAATCATCTTTCTCTCTCACCTTTGCTTCCTTCTCTACAAATTTCTTCAATGCTTTCCCAACTTTGTCGTCAACTCATTGTATAACCCTAGGCAAAGACAAGGGCTGAATATAAAAGTCAGCAGGAAGTAGTTCCAGACCAACAGCAGTGGCAGTGAAAGACTTACACTGAACAGGATGGTGAGACCTTCCAGGCACCAGCAATATCCTATGGGGCACCTTAAGATGCACCTCTCTTGTTGACAAGAATTGCACTTTTCAAAAGGTTTATGCTGGAATTTGATCTTTTACCAATTGTATTTGGAATGTAACTTTTATTTTCTTTTTTTGGTAAGGAAGACTGGCCCTGAGCTACCATCTGTGCCAATCTTCCTCTATTTTGAATGTGGGACACCTGCCACAGCATGGCTTGATGAGTGGTGTGTAGGTCCATGCCAGGATCTGAACCTGTGAGCCCAGGGCCACTGAAGAGGACCATGGGAACTTAACCACTAGCCACTGGGTCAGCCCAGAATGTAACTTTTCCTGCACACTTTTATTTTAAAATGTATTGAGTTTGGGGGATGTAAATATAATTTTTTCCCTATATGAACATCAACTAGAATACATCCAACTGAAAGGTTTGAACTGCTTTAGAAATTGTGGGTATTAAAAACCAGGAAGTGCTCATTCAAGAAAACGCTAAGCTTAGAGAAAGCTGTTAGAATACTCCCTGCCTATAGAACATGATGTAAGGGTTCGTTACATTAACTGTCTGACTCGTAAACCTTGTGAATAGTTGTATTCTGTCCTTCATTCATTCATTCCTTCCAAAAGTACTTTTTGATCTCCCACTACAGGCCAGCCCTGTTGCTAGCCTTGGAGGTAGAATGGTGAACGAAGCTTGCTCCCAAGTTGGCGGGTGGGGTTGGTGGGGAGGTTCGCGGTGGGGGTGGAAACAGAAGCAGATTGAGGTAGCTGCTTCAAGGGAACGCAGTGCTGCGAAAGCAGGTGGCAGAGGCTGACCTCGGGGAGAAGCTGGCCCCGAGAGGGAGGCAGGAGGCTGTCGCCGAGAGCAAAGGTTTTGCACCCTCGCTCTGCACCGCGCGGGTGGGAGGGAGAAGGTGGGGCTGGATCCTGGGACCAAGATGAAGAAAGCGAGATGCTATCCAGTTTGCAATTAGAAGCCACTCAAAGAGTTAGTCAGAGGGAGATTATCTGATAAAGTTTTAAGAAAGATCTGGCGTGTTGGGTTGTGAGTCTTTGCTGGTGGTGATCGGGGGGAGAGGGGATGATATTCTCATACTCTAATTATCGACCCCGAATGCATTTTCCTCGCTTCCGACGTCCTAGCGTATTCGGTGGGCACTGAAGGGACGTTTGTGGAACATCCTAAACCAACATTAAATAAGGCAGCAGATAAGGGGAGCGGCCGCGGGGAGGAGATGAAAGTGGACCGGACAGGGTTGGGACCAGAGTGGGGCGGCGGACCAGGGCAACGGCGAGCTGGCAGAGGAGTCGCCTGAGAACGTACACTCACTGGTGTTTTTGACTGGAGAGGATTTCACTAAAGTCACCGGCCATCTGGACCTCTCTCCAATCCACATTCTGAGGCTCCAGCCACGGAACTCCGGGATAGAAGGCCCCGCCCCGGACCCTTGCGTTCCCGGAACTCGAGGCCGAAGGTCCTTTCGTTACCGCCGGACGCAACTCACCGCGACACTTCCGGCGAGGAAACATGGCGGCGGCCGTTCAGGACTCACGTGTGAGTGCGGGGAAAAAGCTGAAGAATTCCCTGAAGAAGAAGAAGAGGATGAAAATGGTAGCCAAGGCTGTAGCCTCGGAGCTGGAAGATGAGGACAAAGGTGCTGCCGACAGTGGAGGTAACGTCCCAGGGCTGAGCTTTGGCTGCTCGAAGGAGAGGCCGGGCCGAGTTTGCGGGAAGCAGGGGATGCGGGTTGGTTGGCTGTCGGCCGCCCTAGTTGTATCTCCGCGGGCCGTCGAAGGGGTGGCTTTGGTCCCATGGGAAGGCTTGAGGAAGCAGTGTTCCGGGAAAGGATGCTGTCAGCTGTTTAAGCTTGCACCTTCTTTTACTAGATGTTTTCAGCATCACTGTTATGAATTAAAACGGATGAAACTGCTGCTGCTTGCAGCAACAAGAAGCAGCCTACAGTAGCAAAGGGCAAAAGGAAGGGGGGTATTTGGAATGACAAGACTGGCGAAGGCCAAAAGAGGTCAGAGGAAGACGGATGGTATACTTGACTTTTCTTGTGCAGAATGCGCGTCCACATGCTGGGAGTTACAGACCAGATAGTAATAAAAGAAGAGTAGGTGGTTAAAGTAGAATAAATAAAAGTAGCAGTTGATAACTCTCTCTCTCTCAGAGAGGCCTGCTATTGAAAGGAAGGAAGGATATAGTTTGAGGCCTTGAACCATGAGGTGTCCGTGCCGCTCCTCTTTAGCATCATTCTTGGCTTTAGCTTCTTAGGTTTCCGGGAGTTGCACACGACCCCCGATCTTCTACTGCCCAGTTGTTGCTCCTTTGTACTAGCGAGAATTTTCTAACAGCCAGAGCTCTTCTTTCATGATGTATTTCAGATCATGTCAGTTGTTTGCTCAAGATGATCCAGTGGCTTCCCATCTCAGAATAACATTCCAAATCCTTAGCCTGTGTCATCTAGGTCAGATCGTTTCTCTCATCATCTCCCACTATGCCCTTTACTAACTACCAGCAGTAATCAAGCCACCTTGATATTCTTGTGGTTTGTTTAACACATCAAATATGCTCCCACACCAGGGTTCCTGCGCTTGTTGGCTTCACTGCCTAGAATACTTTTCAAATGCTTGCATGGCTCTCTTTCCCTCCCTTTCTTCAATCTCTGGCACAATGCCTTATCGGTGAGACTTGTCCCTGACCACCCTATCTAATGTGCCACCACTTCTTTTCTCCTTGCCTTCCTGCCTTCACTTTTTGGCTTATTACCCTCCTTTATTTTTCTCAGCATATCCCAAACCGTCTGACATATTATATATTTGCTGCGTGTCTCTCAAGCTGAAATTTAAGTTCTGTAAGAGAAGAGACTGCTGTATCAACAGCGCCTGTTACATAGTGGATTCTTCAGAGATAGTGAGTGAGTGAATAAACCTGAACTTCTGGGACCAAGAAGAGGAAACTGTCATATGCTATTGCAGTCCCTAGGTAATGAGCCCTCATCCCCTGGCAAAGGAGTTAAGGAAAACAAACTTTATTGAGCAGTAATTAGAACCTCTGCTTAGTTCATGTGGGGTTGTCAGAGAAAGAAACACTACTACATTTGGAGCAAAATATCGGGACTGCTCTCACATTTAGGTGAAAATTAGATTTCTCTATTCAAGTACTGGATAATTCCAAGTTAGAACTGTTCTGGCTTCTCAATGCCTTGTTGTAAACACTGATTAGGTTCTAAGATTCTCTTGCTATTACAGTTTGCTTACATTATGGTTTAAGAAGGATTTTGGCTAACATGGAAACCTAACTATCCAAGTCAGTTGAAGGCACAATTGCTGTTTTCTGTTATCTTTCGGTCACCCTCTAGGTGTTGAGGATACAAAGGATGAATAATTTCCTGCTCTAGAATTACAGTCTTATGGGAGATAGGTATTAAACACAGAACTGTAATACAATGTATTGAGAATTATTAAGGGGCAATTATAAAGATAGTTATCACTATGGTGGTCCAATTAAAAATGATAAGGATGGAGACAGAGAAATCCATATCCTATAGAACCCAGCCTAGGCATTGCTTCCTTGTATCTTATATGTATTACTCATAGCATACTATGTTATTATTTTATTTTAACCTGTCTCTCTCCTTATAGATATAAGTTCCCTAAATGCTAGAACTATGTCTTGTCTTTATTTTCATAGAGGCTTCCTTGTGCATTTTGGTATTAAGTAACTTTTCTTGTTGAATAAATGAGTAAGGTGGTGTTTCATCTAGGCCTTAGAAGGATGAATCGTTTTCTAAGCCTAGAGGTGGAAGGTGGAGAAGACAGTTTTCTCAGACATAAGGAAAAGGACATACAGTGGCACACAGTCTCTTAAAATGCACGGGCTATTCAGGACAAAATTAATTGTCTGTTATGGCTCTAGCTATTCAGAGAAGTTACTAGGTGTGAAACCGGGAACAGAGGGTAAAGCCAGATTGTAAAGGACCTTGTATGCCATATGAAGGAGATTGGATTCTCTATTTGTAGGCAGTAGGGAGCTGTTGAGAACTTTTGAACAAGAGAGTGACACATGTTTGTAAATATCACTGCTAGCTGTATGGTGACTGCCATAGAATGCCAGAGCAGTTAGTAGGCAACTGTGAAATTCTGTTAGGGCTTGCTCTAGGATAGGACAGTGAAGACAGAGGGAAGGACCCCCCTTGAAAAGTTTTTCAGAAGAAAAGCATTCAATTTTCCAAAAAACCAACTTCCAAATAAATATGTAGCACCATAAATTTTGGGCATACTATGCTGTTAGAAGAATTAGATGATAATAATAATGGCTATATTTTTCGAGCTTTACTAGGTACTGTCCTAAGCTCCTTAAACATACCACTTCAATTAATTCTGACAATAACCCTATGAGATGGATACTATTGTTATCCTCATTTTGCTTGTAAGAATCTGAGGCACAGAGAGGTTATAACTTGCTCACTCCAATAAGTTGATAAACAAGTTGATAAATGACACAACCATTATTGAAATTTGGCTCTAGAGTCTGTAGTCTTCACCACTGCTCTGATTTTGTTGAGGAACCAGGAGGACATAGGTGATCAAAAAAAGCTCTCCAAAAAGTAAAAGGGCAGGGCCTTAGAATCTGAAGAAAGGATTGGGAATGAGGAAACCTTGGCATTGAAACAAATTTTACTTCCATTCTAGAAGGTTCCATTACTAAGGTAAATTTTTGTGATCAGATTTTCATAGCACTCCTGCTGTTTATAGCTGAAGTCTTCCTTCCTTCCTTCCTTCCTCTCTTCTCCCACCCTTCCTTCCTTCTTTTCTCCTAAAATCCACGTATTATCTCTGGAAAGAAATTCCCACTTCTGCTCAGTTGTATAAGAGGCACCTGTGTTTGCACTGCCTTTCAGAGTGACTTTGGGCTGGTCTTTTACTAATACCTGCGTCAGTTTCATCATGTATGAAATGGAGGTTATAATAATGTCTACCTCAGGATTGTTGTGATGATGAAATGAGTCACGTACGTAAAGCATGTCATGTTTGGCACACGGTCCCTGCTCATAAATATTAGTGTTAATGATCATGACATCTTTTCTCATCTAACAAAATGGCTAGTCCCATCTCTTTGCTGCCAAATAAACCTTCCAGCCTTTGATAAGAGTGATGTTTGTAAACTGGATCGTTTTCCAGAAAAGAGGGTAGAATTTCCTTTGGTAACTCTGCAAGGTAGCCGATGGCCTTTCTATTTTACAGATGAAGAAATGGAGGCTTGGCGATAGTTGCCGTTACACCATGAGGCCTCCCAGTGGAAAACTGATAAATCCATAGATACAGGATGTTGTCTCTTATTCTGCCCGGCTTACTCCATAATCTAGCTATTTAATCATGTATTTGTGATAAAATTCAGGATGAATAGTAATGATTTTGACAACTATTGATTGTCTGTGCTTAGTTGTTCCATAGACACATTAACATTTGCAAAACTGAATTCGTAATTTCATTTCCCAAATATGGAACCTACAGATAACAGGGATGGATTGTGTCATTATGAACTAGTTACGGTTTGCATACCCACCCTCCAGGATCTGACAGCTGCTTGCTCCTCAGTGCTCACATCTTGTCATCCCTCAGCTTGCTAGTGTCGTAGCCTTCTTGCACGTCTCACCTGAACACAGTACGTGCTCTCTGCTCCCAGCTGGGCTTGTGCTCCTCTACAGCACACTCCTTTTATCTTCACTCTCTCTTAACCAGCTTTTCTGTATTCTTTAGATCTCAACTTACTTGTCCCCATCCACTTTGTCTGTTGGGATTTACACTGTATCTCTGCCATAGAGATAAATAATAAACAGTGTTTTATTTAATAAATTCAGTAATGTAGGTTTTTGGTTATAAGATGGCATATTCTCCTTTGGTTTAACTCAGGATTTGCTGCTTAATAAAAGAAATTGCTGTTTTCCTCTCATGAAGTCAGATATTTCTGGGAAGGTGACCCAAGGAAACAGCTTTTCTAGTTCATATTATTTGTGTGCATGTGGCCTTGGCAGAACTATTAAGCTATCAAAAGTGTTCAGATGCTGTATACTGAGAAACTGTAAAGGCAGAAGATTGAATTTGGCTTCAGACACATGAGGAATCAGTGTGCAAATTATAGGCTTATTATTAAAGTGTACCAGCTCATTTTATCAGGGAACTGAATCAGAGACTTATCTTTGAACTTTAATTGGATCATAAAAATTGATAGGGATGTGCCTTATCGTACTAATATTTGAAAGCAACTTGCTTTAGCAAGATGCTACTTAAATTTCATAGAAAATACACAGATATAACCCAAGTGTTGTTTGAACTTTATTTTTCATCTTCTGGCTTTAATTTCTTTCAAAACATTGTGTAAGAAAGATAGAAAATTATGCTTTTATGAGTGTAAAACTTTTAAGTATCCTTTGTCAGACTTTGCAGAAGTGTCCTCATTCTGTGAGGAGAGCCCTTGTAAGTTTTGGTGACAGCCGTATCAGAATTTAGCATACAGCCTGATACATGGTGTGCTATTCAGTATCCATTTATTTATTGAATAAATTGCAAACATCTCTTAACGTGATTTTTACACTCTTCTCATGTACCAGATATCGTTGAGGGTAAAATTAACAGGACTTGTACATAATGTGAACTTGAAGGATAGCAAAATGATTCCAACTGCATTTTTGGTAAATTGTAATAGTCTTCAGTAGGATTTGAAATTTGGTCATAGTGAAATGCAAGTGATCACAGATCAGAGATACGTGGAAGGTACAATCCTTCAGTCAGCATTTTAAGTGATAGAGAAGTATCACGCATTATAACGGGGAGGATGACGCCCCTACCTGAGTTTGCCTTGAACTGCTCAGATTTATCGAATCGATACCTTGTTGAAGACTTAGACACAATGTATACTTGGCTCTTAAGTTTGCAGTCTTAAAAAACCCACAGGCAATTGCAGCCTCTCTAGTCAGTAAATCAACTCAGGTGGAAAAATAAAACCAGTGGTTGATGGTGTCAAGTATGATAAAGAGGAGCGTGATAACCTCTACCTCGGAGTTATCATTGAACTACTCAGATTTGCTGAATTGATGCGTTGTTGGAGGATTAGGCACAATGCTAACTGGGTTCTTAAGTTTGTGGTCTTAAAAAAAAAAAGCTTCTGTAGTCAGTAAATCAACTTAAGTGAAAAAAGCCTTGGTGATTCTCCAGTGCCCTGATGTGATTGACCCCTCCTTCCCAGAATGTGCCTATATGCCTATAAACTAGTTGGGAGGAATGGTAATGTCATGTTTTCTCAGTTGTTCTGGTCACATGTATGAAAAATAGCCATATACTTCGAACACAAGACTTGATAACAATCCAGTTTAGAAGGTCCTAGGAGCTATCTGCTCATTTTTGATAAACTACAAAGCCATATTTAAGATATAATAACCTAGCAGATAAATGTGCTTTTCATCAAACTGTAGCTTATAGCCTCGTTCATCTTTTAAGTTACTTAAAATAGCAAAGGAACATGCCTAAGAAATGAAGTATATCATAGTTGTACTTGAGTGGTTTAGCAATTTATAGGACAGACTCAGGAAACAGACTTCTTCCAGGCGTTATCTTCTTTGGCTTGCCCAGATAGCTCATGTAATCACATCTGACAGTTTGTCCCATGGTAGCACTTTCATTTTACGTTTGGTTATTTTTATGGAAACCTAGGATGGCTGCATTTTTTCCTAAGGTAAATGCCTTTTAAAAAGTCTTAAAGCATCAATTTTGAATATTCTATGTTTAGTAATAATTGGCAGGAAAGATCATGTGGCGTGAGCAGAACAGATGATTTACAACTGGAATGGGGAGCAGTGGTTGCATAGAGCTCTGAATAACTAGGCAGAATGAGAATGGGGGTGAGGAATGGCTGTTCTGGTTAATGGAGGTTAGATAGAATTCCTTTTTAATTCAAGCTTTATTAAACTAGTGAATGAATGTTTTCTGTGTTAGTTCAGTACATGTTAGGTGAGTTGAATCTTTGATTCAAAGCTTTGTTGTGCCTTATAAGTCAATCAACTCTACCTCCTATGCCATTAACTTTGTGACTGGGGGCATGTTTTTGCCTTCTCTAAGCTTCAGAATCATCTCCTGTGAATAAAAAGCTGCTCACAGAGTATTGTGAGGATTAAATGATAGTGCATAAAAAGTGTTTAAAATAGTGCCTAGCTCTGCATACCTGTTAGCTAGTTAGTATTGTCATTATTTTAGAGTACTTTGAAAAGTTGTAGGACAGAGACATTGACCACTTCTGAAATAAAGTCAGAGGTCACTTGCTTGTGATGAATGGGTCATAGATTAGAACTAACACCATCGGTAGAATTATAGTGGAAGTAAAATTCATTTTGCCCCTCTTTTTGGCATCCTTTTTTAAGCTTTTGGGATTCCCTTCTGCTCTGTCTTCCAGGTTCTCGGTATTGTTGTCTGTCCTCTGGTTAGTGACTGTCATTTATTTCCTGCCTACTATGTACCAGGTCTGTGGCTAAGTGCTTTTCATGTGTTATCTCATTTAATTGTCATAACAACCCAGTGAGGTAGGTACTATTTTTATCCCCATTTTACTAAAAACAAACTGAGACACAGAGGGGTTAGGTAAGTTGCCCAAGATCACCTGTTAGAAAGTAGTGGAATCAGGACATAAGGCCAAGTCTGTCTGATTGTATAATCTGGGCTCTTAACCTCTGTGCTGTAACCGGCTGGTCGTCTAAAGCTTCCCATTCTACACGTTGCATGTCTTGCAGATTCCAGCCACCAGAGGTGTTTCTTCCTTCTTCCTTTCCCTTCCTCCACAACCACGTTCAAATTCTCATTGTGTGTGTCTGCATGTGTGTGCACACGTATGTGTGTGTGTGTGTATGTGTGTGTGGTGTGTAATCGACGCTTAAATGTTTACTATGGGCTAGACACTCTTTTAAGAACTTTTTAGGTGCAGGCCCGGTGGTGCAGCGGTTAAGTGCGCACGTTTGGCTTCTCGGCGGCCCGGGGTTCGCTGATTCGGGTCCCAGGTGCGGACATGGCACCCCTTGGCAGAAGCGATGCTGTGGTAGGCGTCCCACATATAAAGTAGAGGAAGATGGGCATGGATGTTAGCTCAGGGCCAGTCTTCCTCAGCAAAAAGCGGAGGATTGGCAGTAGTTAGCTCAGGGCAAATCTTCCTCAAAAAAAAAAGAACTTTTTATATATTATCTCATTTAATTATCACAAAACCCTAATGAAGTAGATACTATTTTATTGCCATTTTTATAGATGAGGAACCTAATAGAACTTGGAAACCTTCAGAAAAGTCACAAAGATGTGTGTCTGGAGTTGAGGTTGAATCCAGGCAGCCTGACTTTGTGTCCTTCCTCTTAACCGCTACTAGCTGCTCTCAGTCAAGTTTTATGAGGAGTTCTCTTTGATTTAGAGTAAATACTAAAAGGATGAAGTCAGTTAAAGGTTAACCAATAGCCTTAATGCTCCAGATGGTGTTTGTATTTTAAAAGAACAGCCTTCTTCATCCAGTGGAGAGATGTTTAGAAGTGAGGACGTAAGGTGACTGCTACGAGAGAGAAACATGAGCAGTTTGCTCTTACCAGAAGCACCCGCCCACAGTGCAGAACTTTTAAGCTGCTTAGCTTTAATTTCGGTGTTAATTTGGGGGTTAATGTATAGTTTGTTTCTTGGATCATAAACGAGACCAGCTTTTTCATACTCAGTTTTACTTACCGTCCAGTCCTCAAATCTCTGGTTTCAGCCAGTCTGAACTTCTTGTCCTTTGATAGATATCTTACCTTCTTTAACCATGCCGTTGGACGTGCTGGGTTCTTCTGCCTGGAATGCCAATAATAATGATAATTACACTTAGAATTTTAGTTTTCATACAGAGCATGAACTCAGATGTTAGGTGTTTTTGCTTCTGGATTCTGTGTTCGTGCCCTCACCTCTTTCTGTTCACCTGGTGGGTTGTGGAATCTTACTTCTTTGGCCTCCTTCCTTCTCTTGTCATTCAATCTCTTGCCTTACCCTTTAAGAAACAACTTGAATATCATCTTTGTAAAAGGCACCCCCGTAACAGTCACCCTTTCTTCATTGCTTTTCTTTTAGAACACTTACAAACTTTACAAATTGCAAAACCAAATTTTGCAGTTGGTTAAGCGACTTATTTACCCTACTAGACATTTGAGTTCTTCAGGGAAAGAAACCTAGATGTGGAATTTTCGTTTTCCCTTCCTTCCTCATCATGCATGAGTACTCAATGAATACTGAGGGACTGTGAGACTGTTAGTCTTCTGAAAACTGGATCTCAGTTCCAAAGGCCGAGGAAAATGGCTTCCTTTCCTGCAAGCGCTGACCAGGTGTGGGGTTGGGAACAGATGCCAGGTTTGAAAGGGAGCTGGAAGTCTGGGGAAAAGGCACAGGAGATGAGAAACCCCTGTGTCTCTCTGAGTCCCTCAAAGGTCACATGCTGCCCTGTCCAGTATGGTAGCACCTGGCCACATAGGGCTTTTTAAATTTAAAGTAGTTAAAATTAAATAAAATTAAACATTCAGTTCTTCAATTGTAGTAGCCACATGTGAAGCACTCAATTGGCTCTTGTGGCTGGCGGTTCCTGGGCAGTTCTGATAGTAGAACGTTTCTACGATAACCTTTAGTTATTACTTCCAATAAGCATTCTTTGTAGCCTTGCCTTAATTTCCAGATTTTTTAAATAGAATGCAAAATTAGAGTTAATATTTAAGATAACACACAGGACTTAAAAGGAATTTTTCAACTTATCTAGTGCCCTTAAACCCCTGGATATATCCACTTAACTTCTGCTGTTAAAGATCAGCTAGTGGAATGTTCAAAAAAATCTCATCCTGGGGCCAGCCCTGTGTCCTAGTGATTAAGTCCAGTGCTCTCTGCTTTGGCAGTGCAGACCTACACCACTCCTCAGTGGCCATGCTGTGGCAGCGACCCACATACAAAATAGAGGAAGATTAGCACAGATGTTAGCTCAAGGCATGTCTTCCTCAGCAAAAATAAAAATGAAAAAAATTTAAAAATCTCATCTTTGTAGGATACAGTAAATTTTTTTTTTTTTTAAAGATTTTATTTTTTCCTTTTTTTCCCCAAAGCCCCCCGGTACATAGTTGTATATTTTAGTTGTGGATCCTTCTAGTTGTGGCATGTGGGACGCTGCCTCAGCGTGGCTTGATGAGCAGTGCCATGTCCGCGCCCAGGATTCGAACCAACGAAACACTGGCCGCCTGCAGCGGAGCGCGCGAACTTAACCACTCGGCCACGGGGCCAGCCCCAGGATACAGTAAATTTTTAAGATCTACTTTATGATTTGCATGGTGATTATCTTTGGTATCCTAGAAGTAAATCCTGTTTTATGGTATGCTGGGAGACCTCAATACACTGGCATTTTTAATTTATATAAAACAACATCATTTCCATTGGCAGTGAATGCCTGACTAAAAACTTTTGAGCTACAGCTTTATTTTATTAAGAAAATAATAAAAATAAAGACTACAGCTTTAGGGAGTTCTGGAATTGTTGTTTTCGTTGATGGGTGAGTGCAGCTTGTATAAACTTGTTATGAAACTTTTCATGGATTTATTGTGTGGCCATGATATGAATGTTATGGTAGTAAAGCTGGGTAAGAAACACACCAAGGAAAAATAGCCAAGGTTTAGAAAAGGAGAATTGGAGTGGCTTGTACAGTCATAAAGCCTATGGCTGCCTTTACAGTGGAGCTGAAAAATGTGAAAGTTGCTGCAATTTGTGTGTGAATTCATCAGGACAAAACACTAGATGTCAGTGTTGTAGTTTTGACATTTTACCAGGAGCTGTGAAGACTTCAGCTTTTCCTCCCCCAGATATTCTTCATTGCCACGAATTGTTAAGCCATTTTGCCTCTTTACATTTATATAAATGCTTACTTTTCATAGAATTGTGTATTTTGTTATTTAGTACCTGTGCAGTGCTACTGATTCTGAGAAATAAAACATGTAATATTAATATATTTACTTTTCAGCTAACTACATTCTCCAAACTTTGTTTCTCAATGTACTTTCCAGGGAACACTGGTCCTAGGAGAGGCTTCTGGGGGAAAAATTGTGTGACTCTGGAATCTGGTACATAGTAGACACTCAGATTCACTGAATTGATGATAGGTTTTGAATTGAACTGAATGCTATCAGCTTTTGTTTTGCAAAATTTAGATACTTTCTTTAAATATTGTGGGCAATAATATAGTTCTCATATCATCTGTGTTTGTACATTGAAGCCTAGAGGCATATGTCCTTAGAGTTATTAAATTTACTCAGCATACAGGATACAGAGAAGGCTTCAAATTAAATATGTGGCAAATGAATTTCTATTTAAAAAAATTCTTTCTCTTTATTAAGAAAATACGCAGCACATTAGGGCAGTACAATTGTTAGTGATTTCTTGCTCTTATCAATATTATTTGATACTGTCGACAGACTTTATGTTTTAAGATTGTGCTTTTTAAACACGTAAAGTGTTGGGGTGGGCCCTGTGCCATAGTGGTTAAGTTCGGCATGTTCTACTTTGGCGGCCCGGGTTCGCGGGTTTGGATCCTGGGTGTGGACCTACTCCACTCATCACCCACACCGTGGCGGCAAACCACATATAAAGCAGAGGAAGACTGGTACAGATGTTAGCTCAGAGCTAATCTTCCTCAAGCAAAAAAATGAGAAAGATTGGCAACAGATGTTAGCTCACGGTGACTCTCCCCTAGCAACAACAACAAAATGTAAAATATTATTTTGCTTTTTCTCTTTAACTCTAATTTTCTGTAATGTTCTGTTACTTTTTTGAGGATACTCCATTTTTATTCATATACTTGAGGTTCATTTATGTATATATGTATAAAATGTTTTATATGTTTTTATTTGCTGTTTTCTACTGTTAGAAGTTTCTTTTGAAATATATTAAATATTTAGTTTTACATCCTTTTTATTTCTTGAATTCTCAGCACTTAAAAAATAAAGATAGTATGCAAAAGTAATACCAAAATTGCAGGTATTATAATGACCAGCTACAGGTCAGGTCTTTCCAGCAATTCTCTCTCAATTCGTGCCTTAAAGTCAAGAGATTAGAAAGGATCACTGAGAATCACAACTGACTCTACATTCAGTTCCTTTCACTTTGCTCCTGGCAGTAAGCTGATATTTTTAAAAAAAGGCTGAAAGGCTGAAAGCAAAATATGCACATTTTGTTGAAATAGTTTAAAGATGAAAGAGGGGCTCGGAGTTGAAGAACAGATAGATACTTTTGCAGTAACAACAAGAAACAGTCAGTAGACTTCTCAGAGGTGGAAGCAGAGGTTCTGGTTCCGAGGTGTAGCTTCCAGAGGGGCAATGGCCCGGGAGCAGACTCCCTGGAGTGCAGTGCCTGGGCTGTGGATGGCTTTTCAGCCCTGCAGGTTGGAGTGAAGTTTCTGATCTGGATGGGAGGACATCAGAACTGAATTGAGTAGGAAGCAGAAGGAAACCTGTTTATGTCTAGGCCTTTTTTTTTCTTCTTCAAATAAGTCAGTATTTAAAATTTCATTTTAATTAATTTGTTCCGTGAAGATTGTACTGCTAAGGGGCAGTTGTTGGTCTATGAGTTTTCTTCTGACTTGGTAACTTCTTCTCAGTCTTGTTTGTTAGCTCTTCTTCTGCTTATTAAGAAATATTCCAAGTTACTAAGCTGTTGGGTGATTTTCTCCTTTGAAGTATTTCCTGTTAAGTTCCATAGGTTTTTGAGAACAAAACAGAAGCTCTCCAGAAGGCTCTGGGTTGTACAGAAGCACACAGACTACGCTGGCTGCTTGTGCTCTCGTTGTTCAAGTACAGTTAACTTCAGAAGTTGAGAAAGGCTCAAAACTTTAAGTACCTAGAACTTCTCAACAAGTTGCTTTTCAAGCAAGGCCATTGACTGGACTCTTGTTTCTGCCAGTCCTCTGACCCCAGCTGTTTGAATGTTCTGTGATGAACCAACTTGCTGGTAGCATGTGTATGCCTTTTTTGGTGGTTTTGAATGATAAAATTTAACAGATACTTTTGTCTCTTCAACTCACAACCTGGTATTTTTATTCAGTCACTCAGGAGTGCAATTAAATCTTCAGTATCTTGGGTACAATATTACTTCATTAGATTACTTTTCAAAATGTTAGAACACCCAATTTTATAATGTTGTATGCAAATTCTGTAAGAGGAGGCTGGTTTTTAGATTTTTCTGCACACAAATTCAGAATTTTAAATATCTGGGCCAGATCCCTCAGAGACGTTTTTCTGATTTCTCTATACCATGGAAACACTGTACATTTTCTTAACAGATTGAAGCTTTTTGTTGCTTGTTTAAAATAATCTTCATTAGTCTCTTTAAGTAGTAACACAATTAAGGCCCGTGGACTTGAGCATACGGTGCACTGGCCCCATGTCAGCACCTTGGCAGCAGTAAGGGTAGGGGCTGTTGGATTTGTTTCTGCCGCCTGGGTCCTGGGTGCTGAAGCCACTGTGGCCTCCCCTGTCACCATGGCTGGGCCAGGTCTCTGGGAGCTGATGGCAGTAGGAGGGAGGGTCCTCCTGTGCTCCACTATTGCTTTAGCTCTGGGACTTGGAAAGGTCCCATCTTCTGAGAATCGAGACAAGTGGAGAACTGTTAGCTTTATGAAGGATCCTGGGGCCTGGCCATGGCCATAGCACCTCTAACTGGGTATTAAGGTTGAATTTTTTTCCTACTCTTAGGTTCTGTAGGAAGCTGTGGATTGGAAAAGGATCACTTTTCTTCTGATGATGAAGCAATAGACGCTGACAATGAAGATGAAGTTGAACCCTGTGACAACGAAGATGCTGCAGAAGCTAGTGCTGGGACTAATGTGGGCTGGGCAGATGCCATGGCTAAAATCCTTAACAAAAAAACTCCTAAAAGTAAACCCACCATTCTGGTCAAAAACAAAGAGCTGGAAAAGGAAAAAGAAAAGTTAAAGCAAGAGAGACTAGAGAAAAGAAAACAGGTGTGTCCTACCAGTTGTTTTGTAGATTAGATTGTTTGTCTGGTCTAGTTCTTATCTGTACCACATTGTTCCTTGCAGTGTTTGTCCAGTTAACATTCCAGTTTTTAACTTGCTTTTTAGGTGGGGGTGGATAACCAGGGTTACGTGGTCTAAATTACTCCATTGAGCATGTTCACTTTTCAGTTGTCTAAGCAAAGCAATAGAAATGTAAACTCCAAGGAAATTTATCCTTTTAAAATCAGCTAATTATACATGAGGCAGTGACTCGTGGATCTAAATTTTTAATTCAGTTTGGCTGTCCATATCTAACTTGATTAGCTTTTGAACTAATAGAATCATGTTAGTTACTTTTTGCTAAAAACCTGTTTTGTTATATAAATCTGTGAAGATGTCATTGTCAGGGGTTGGTTCTATTTCTGAGAACCAACTGTTTCACTGCTAGATTAAGTTGAATTCGTTATATCTTTTGTTAAACCACTGATGATAGAAGTTAGACTAATACAGTCTGATAATTAAAGGCCAAAAGTTGGACTTAAGTTTGCTGTTGCGTGTTATAAAGATAAAGAAATAGTAATAAGGTTTTTATATCCCTTGTACTTGAAGTAGCTCTGTGTCTAAAATATTTGGTTACTGAGGTATTATTTTTCAATGAAAAAAATAACTTTCTACTATCATACTGACAACATAAAAGTACTCATTTCCAAGAGGTACTTTATGGGTAAAAATGAAAGAAAACTAGTTTTGAATTGGCATATAATGCTTTTAAGTTCATCAGCCCCTTACCTTGTTTCAAGATGGATGTTTTCTGTGTTCTGATGCCGGTTGCTCTGTGTGAAAGGCTATATAGAGATGGAACTTTTCAAGTGTTGCTTTTAGAAACAACATGCTCTATTATTAATTCAATATTCTCATTGTACTATATTTAAGATAAATTTTGTCTCTAACTTACTGATACATTTTCAATTGAAAATTTGAATCTATTATCTGGCAAAAGCTAGAAGAGGCTTTAAAAATATTAGAATCCTTAATTACCTTTAGTCCCAATGTTCCAGTGAGAGTAAGAACACCATTTTGAAGCCAAGAGAAATGCATCTCTAACTCTGCTCTAGGTCAAAGCTTCATGTGCTGGAGGTGACACTGTCTACATAATGCATGAAAACACATGTTGATACCGGATACTTGGCACAGTAGCTACAGATGTTCTTAGTGTACATTTCTGAGTAGAGTCTGTAAATTATCATTGTTTCTTAATGTCAAATACTATCAGTTTCTAGAATATTGGGTATTTACTTCTAATCATAAGTCTAAAAATATGTTTCAAAATTAAAAAATATTTGGGGATTATACATGCCTGTTATCCCTTGGGTACTATAGATAATTAAGAATTGACTATTTTAGGCTTGAAAATAAGATTTTTTATTTCTGGCATAATCTAATAGTAAATATCATGACAGTTAACATACATTATGTAATTTGGGGAAAAATTCATTCCTTTAGAAAGGCATCAGGCTAATTCTTTGTAGCAAGAGCAGGAATTTGGTTTTACCGTGATTAGACATTTTCATTAATACAAAATGAGAGATTAGTTGAGTGGAGAAAAGGAAGAGATAAGTGGAGACTTTTTTCCGCTGGTTCTTATTGCTGGTTTTGATGTTCACCAGCTTCTTGGTGGGTAGTTTATCATATTCAGTATATTTGATACTTGGTGATAGGTGGGCCTGAGAATGGCACCTGGAGAAGCAGTATATCAAATCACATGCCTGTAACCAGGATACTAGTCGAAGACAACTTTGAATTAGATTATGTTGTCTATGGGATTTTCTTATTTCCTGGCTCCCCTTCTACTTTGCATTACAGCAGAGAATCAATTTCCAGTAGTTTGTGACTGATACACCAGGTGTGGCAAGGATATTGGTCAGATGTGCCGTAAGAGGAGAAGTGGATTTAAGTGATTTTGTGAAAAGAAAAATAGTCACTGCATAAATAGGATAAATCTGGATATGATGATATTCTTTGAAAAGCTGATACAAGTTCTTCATAATTCTGACTGTAGAGGAAGTCAGTTTCTGAAAACAAAGAGAAACAGTGTTTAAACTTGTGGTTACCAAAAAGAGTCGTTGGAGCCCTCCTGATGCTTTGACGATCTGGTGCTGGCAGATCCTCTCACACCCTCCCTTGTCCTGCCTCGCTAAGGATGCTGGCAGCTCTCCAGGCCCCTGCTGTCAGAGAGCCTGACGAAAACCCACTCTGTGCCTCTCACATGACACACTGAGTGCTAACCACAGGCTCCCTGAGCTGAACCCCTACAACTGTGGGTGCTTTTTAAGGTGTCCATGACAAACTAAGCCAGAATGATTTATTACCTTTGTCCTTTCACAGAATATCATATCAAAGTATGCTGCACTTTCAAACATGCCTAATATTCTTTCACATAACAATATTTATAACACAGCTTGATAAGAAGCGGGAATGGGAAATGATGTGCAGAGTAAAGCCAGATGTTGTCAAAGACAAAGAAACAGAGAGAAATCTTCAGAGGATTGCAACGAGGTAAGACACTGTTTTTGCCCTTTAAAAAAAATAAGTATGCTAAAGCTTTGATAGTGATCCATTTCTGACTAGATTTGATTCTTAAGCTCTCCCTTCTCAGAGCTCAGTGATTTATGTCTAAGCCTGCCTGTTTAATACTGAATTCAACCAAAGATTTTGCAGGTCTCATGAGGCAAGAATATAAGGTGCTAAGCGTGTATTTGGTATGAACTTGTTTCAGATCATCTTGTTTTTATAGTTAGGAGAACAGTGGAATCAGTCCTCTTACTGCATTTCCCTTAGGATGCTTGTCTAAATTTATGGCACTAGATGATGATTTTTGTTATCTTGCGTTATATTTACGGCATAACAAATTGCACATTACAGCAGCTTCGTGCTTTTTACTCTGCATTTTTTATCATTGGCACCAAACATTTGTTTGATGCCCTCTGTGTCCAAAGCTCGAGAGAATCTGATGGCTGCTGGGTGGTCCTTGCCTACTCATCTGTAGGAATTATAGTCGCTTTGAGAATAGACACATATCCTCTGTGTTGGAAACATACAGCAGGAGATCGTCCAGGGAGTTGGGGAAGGCTTCACAGAGGAGACAACGTTTGAGTTGACGCTTAAAGAATATAGCAATTATTTAGTGGAATTACTTTTAATTTTCTAGTTACCTGCATTATTTTGGCCATTTTCTGATCCATCTGGGAGTTGTACAGTGAGAGAGTGAGGTATGGTGGTTCAGAGTGTGAGCGGTAGAGCCAGACTGCTAGGTTCACATCCCAGCACTGGCTGAATTAGCTCAGTATCCCGGGCGTGCTGCTTAACTTCTCTCTGTCTCAGCTTATTTATCTGTAGAAACAGGAGAATTTTATCCCTACCCTATAGGGTTCCTCCAAGAATTAAATGAATTAATATGTGTAAAGAACTTAGAAAAGTGCAGGGTAGGCACGTGAGAGTAGGCGCCTCCTTAAATTTTATTCCCTGGGCACCTCACTCCCCTCCCCTTGGTCTCAGCCCTGCTGTGAAGAGTATGGCATTTTTCCCTTCTTAAAAACTAATGAGCTAGTCTGTTCAAGTTTTTTGGATGCTAGCAGAAGACAAGAGACTTGTGGGTCAGAGACAAAGGACTTTGTTACTCATGGCAAAAGCAGTAGCCAGAGGTTCACATTCCCACTGATTCCCTTTGTCCCTGAGGGCAGCACAGGTGTCCTAGATGGATGCCTATGTGTGCAGTGGGTTGTGTTACAGGAGAGGAAACACTGTATTTGGGAATCTGTCGCTTTTATGGTGCATGGTAATAAGCCTGCTCTTTGTCTCGGAGGAGACGTTACCTCATCCCTCAAGGTTGTGTGTTGCAAACACAAACCTGAGAAACGGCCTGGGTAAGAGCAGTCAGGGCCTTGCTTTCTTGAAGAACCCAGCAAGAATGTGCAGGTATGCTCAGGGCTCATGGCAGATTGCCTCTCCCAGTGTTTATTGTAACAGGAAAATTAATAGATTACAGAATTTTAGAGCTGGAAGGGATGTTAATGGTCTAAATCAGTGCTGTCCAATAGAAATACAAAATGAGCCACATATGTAATTTAAAATTTTCTTCTAGCCACATTGAAAAAAGTAAAAAGAAAGAGGTGAAATTAATTTCAATAGTGTATTTTATTTAACCTAACATATTGAAATTATTAGTTAACATGTAATCAATATAAAACAATTATTAATGAGATTTAAAAATTCTCTTTTTTATACTGTGTCTTCAAAATCGAGTGTGTATTTTAGATTTGGAGCAGATTGCAGTTTGGACTAGCCATATTTCATGTGCTCGCTAGCTACATGTGGCTCATGGCTACTGCCATGTATACCACAGGGCTTAATCTTCAGAATTCTTCTTTGAATGAACTTAACTGCAGAACAAAGTATTTTAAATATTTTTTAAGATAGGATTTTAAAATTAGTTTTATATCATAGGAGTTGCAGATAATATAGCTGAATGCTTTTTAAGCTACTTGAGTATTATTTTTCCCATTTACAGATGAAATTGAGATCCAGAAAATCTTTCCTAGAGTCATATGGTTGGCTAATTGTATAGGCTGTGCTCTTTCCATTACACTGTAATGCCTTCAGTCATTATATGCTTATATTTGGAGAAGTAGATGTTTGTGTTAAAAGTAACTCTTAGTTCTAATGGCGTAGAAGTTGATTTAGAGAGACCAAAGCTGAAAAAAATCACTTATCATTTCACATGTATTTATTCTCTATTCAGAAATTTATATTTATTCATTGAAATGTATGTTCATTTTTCAGATGTATCTAACCATTCATTCAACTTGTTTCCTTTAGGTGACTATTAAATGCTTGCCTGTTTCCTAAGCAGTGAAAATACATTGTTCCTATTTTCTGAACTTGTATTCTAGTGTAAGTGTTATTTAACTATGTTGTTCTGGTCATTTTATATTCTATAGGGGTGTGGTGCAATTATTTAATGCTGTTCAGAAGCATCAAAAGAACGTGGATGAAAAGATGAAAGAAGCTGGAGGCTCTATTAGAAAGCGTGCTAAGTTGATATCAACTGTTTCCAAAAAAGATTTCATCAACGTTCTGAGAGGGATGGATGCAAATACAAATGAGAAAAGTTCAACTGGAAAGAGCTCAAAAGCCAATCAGGTAAGACTTTTATATAGGATTCAGTGCATCAGACTTTTAGCTCTAAAACTTAAAGAGTTTTGGGGTGAAAAGCACACTAAAGAATTGTAGGTTTTTCAGATTTAAAAAAAAAATTTCTGCATGCCCACAGCCTAATTGAAAAGTTTGTACTCCTAAGTTTCATGATGATTTATTCGTTATGGAAGTTGCCAATTATAGATGACACACCCCTGCTGTTAGAACTCAGGAACCAATGGATTGAGGTCAATTTTTTAGAGTTAGAGCCACATCTCTTCTGTCTCAAATTAGACCCTTGACTCATTTTGGAGAATAGAAGTCTTTGTGAGGGATACAGCTTTAATTTGAGACTTTTACCCACAGAGGTAATTGTGATGGTGTGTAACTTCTAAAATAAGAAAAATCGCTGCTTTGGGAAATATGGTGGAAAGTCCTCTTTACACTGAGGCAGCCTGGTGATGTTCGGTTGTTGTTGGGAGATTCCGAACATTAAATACTTCCACGGTCTTGGGCGTGATAACTTTGCTTCCCCAGCCCTTTGGCCTGTGGACACCAATAGTTTCCTTTTTAATGTACCAGGTGAAAGTACTGAAATGTGCTCTGATCTCAAGAGGGCTGTTTTTAAAAATAAATAAATAAATAAAGCAAAGTACATAGCTTTATATGATGGCTTCATTTCTTTTGCCAACAAAAAGTCCTTCAATCAGGAAATGAGAGTTTTTGTCATAAGTTTTTTGTTTGTGTTATGGGAAAACAGTTGAAACCCTGGCAAGAAGAGCATTTAGGAATTTCATGCTAGCCTAGGGTTGAAGTATTTTCAAGTTCCTTGATTAAGTTGCCGTTTTACCTAATTTTGACAAAAGCTTTCTAAGCTATTTATCTTTGTCATGTCTTGAATATCAAAGGATCCAAATTGTATGTTTATATAATAATGGTGCTCACTGGTGCTGCTATTTCAGTGCTTGTCAGAAGTAATTATAAACACATGAATGCTGTGTTTGTGGATTTATACTTTTTACTTAAAAAGTCTGACCTGCTGTGTTCTCACTAGTGACATTTCACTGTAAGAATTGGAGAAAGATCCAGCAGCATTGGATGAGAAAGAGCTAGAGGGAAGATGGAAAAGGAAAGACTTTTTTTTATTCTTTTTTATGTTGGTTTCAAAATAACTTTTAGTAGAAGCATTTGTTTTTGCTTTGGGATTATTATCTTCATGAGTTATGAAAGCATATGAAGGATTCTTTCTAACGGCACCATTGCATTTTCTTTCTTACCATTTGCAATTTGCCCTTGACTTTCTTTTTTTCTACTTCAATGATCATAGGCATAGTGTTAATATGGGACAAGGTCGAAAATTGCTTGAGATTCAAAACAAAGTGGCTTTGCTCTAAAAGTAATTTGTTTCTAGAACCACTTACCCCACACCAACACCCCCCCGACACATTTCTTTCTTTTGAAAATATTTGTTTTCATTTTGATTGCATATTTATGGAAAAACAACCAAACTTATTTCTTTTTATTGTACTTGATTTTGCATCTGAATAACTATAAAAGTTCTATAATATTTGTGACTGGATCAGTTATTAATACCAAAAATATTTATTAAGTACCAGTTTCTACCAGGTGCTATACTTGTATCTTTTAAAGTCTTACAATTCAGATAGACAAATAACTTCAAATAAAATCTTAACATGACAACATACAAAGTCTAAGTTAGTATGTGTCGACCATATTGTCATCAGTTACATAGGTGCAGTAAAATGTAAATTAAATGGCTATCCCTATTTGTGGGGGGAATTTCAAAGTAACTGATAATGCTCATTTAGGACATAGATCAGTAAATCTATGTAGGTTACTTAAAACAGGTGGACTTTTAAGGCAGTTGAAGAGAAGAAGGGAAGGCAAAGGTGGGAATAGATTTGACGTGCCAAAACACTATTCAGAAATGAGTCATAAATGAGCCGGATAAAGCAGGTTGTTAATTAAGTAGAGAATAAGATTTTCCTGTTTCTCGTATTTTACCTTGTCCTAGCACCATTGCTGTTGCACCTTTTCCTAATAGCTGGTCCTTCCCGCCTCACGCAGTCTGTCAGAAGAGCTTTTATGGAAGTTGCTCACTGTCCCTTCCCTGAGCATAATGGTATGCAGAACACAGGCTAATTAGAGTCCACTCACATGTAAACTGGATTCCCTGGGAGCCATCTATCAGGACACCAGTCTGGACATGCCTTTGTTGTCTTCAATTCCTTTACTCTTTTATACTTTTTATTCGTAAAGGTGACGTTAAAGTCTTATGTTCAAAAACAAAAAAGAGCCAGTAGTTTTATATTAAGCAAAAAGCAAGATAGAGTTGTAATAATATAACATAGAGGTTGGATCCATTATAGCCAGCATACATTAGGAACGCTTTTGGTGGTATGTGTGTATTGGTTTTGGTTGGTTGTTTTTTTGTGTCCTTGGAACACTTATCACTTGGAACTTTATTTTTAAGAACCCTTTTTCAAGAATTTCCAGACTCCTGCAAGGTATAAGAAACTTTGAGACACTGTGACAGATATTTCTTAACTGGCTTATGGCCCTAAACAAGTCACTTTTCTCAGAACCTTTTCCTTTTTTCTGCATTAAAACTTTTAAATTTTATTTTCAGAACAATAGGAACACACTTTCAAAAGTGAACTTATGACTAAATAAAATAATCAGTGTCCTTTCTCATCCGTCTCTACTACTTGTTGCCCCATTACCCCCAAGGTAACCATTTTCAATTCTCAGATCTTCTAGTATTCACCTCTATATCTTAAATAATATTGATACTATTTCTTTATCAATATTAGATATAATCTTTGGGGGCTGGCCCGGTGGCACAGCGGTTAAGTTCACACGTTCTGCTTCTTGGCGGCCCGGGGTTCGCCGGTTCGGATCCCGGCTGCGGACATGGCACCGCTTGGCATGCCATGCTGTGGTAGGCATCCCACATATAAAGTAGAGGAAGATGGGCACGATGTTAGCTCAGGGCCAGCCTTCCTCAGCAAAAAGAGGAGGACTGGCAGTAGTTAGCTCAGGGCTAATCTTCCTCAAAAAAAAAAAAAAGAGAGATAATCTTTTATGGAAGATAAAGAATTAGTAACTTCCCTTCACTTCCATACCTCCCACACTCTGTCCTTCCAATATAGTATATTAATGTTTTTGACTAAGTCAGTATTCAATGTAAACATTGTGCTGCTGGGGCAAAGTAATGCATGATAACATTTTCTTTCTTCAACTTATAGTTTTTGTTTTCCTGGACTTAACAGTTGCCTCCTTTTCTTCATTTCCTTGGTTTTATATGCAGCACAGTCTTCCTACACTCTTCAGTAGAACTGTTGAACACTTCTCAATACTGTTGTCTTCATGGTCATCCTGCTACAACCTAGACTGGTTGTTCTTTACCTGATATGCACGGGATTTTTGTCACTTTGCTTGATCACTGTCCTGGAAGTTCCCTTTGCCTCTTCATTTTGTAGTAGCCTCAGTTTCATGGACTAAATGTCTTATTTTCTCTTGGCTTTCCCTCATTTTGATGAGATCACGTTTCCCAGTAGTTTTCTGGGAAAGGGTGTGGGTATCCTCATGTTTTATTGATGTGTTAGCTGGATATATGTAGTAGGTTGAATGTGGCTTCCAAAATGGTAAATCCATGTCCTAATTTCCAGAACTTGTGAAAGTACCTTATTTGGAAAAAGGGTCTTTGGGGTTGTAATTAATTTAAGGACCTTGAGATGAGGCGATCATCCTGAATTATCTGGGTGACTCCTAAATCCAGGACCAGTATCTTATGAGAGACCCACAGGGGAGATTTGACAAAAGCGGAGGAGGCAGTGAGCACAGAGGCAGAGGTTGGAGAGATGCAGCCACAAGTCAAAGAATGATGACAGCTGCCGGAAGGTGAATGAGACGAAGAGGGGATTCTCCCCTAGGGCCCCAGAGGAAGTGAGGCCTCCCCAGGTCATAAACTGTGAGAACATAAGTTGCTGCTGTTCTGAGCCCCTCAGTTTGTGGTGATTTGTTACGGCAGCCACAGGAAACTAATACAATGTAGATGTCCGTGTTGGAAATATTTTTCCTCAGAAATTTGGAGTTACTGCTCCGTTTTCTTATAACTTCCCTTTTTTTATTTTGGCCAGTAAGAGATCCAGTGCTATTTTGATTTTGGATTCTTTACTCTTTGAAGCTTTTGGGATCTTCTCTATCCTTGCTGTTCTAAAATTGTTCAGTGGGATCCCTGGGGTGGCTCTTTTTCCTTCCTTGCTGGACACGTGGTGGGCTGTCAGTCCAGTAAGAGTTTGTGTTCCTCATTTCTAGACAGGTTGTTTTGTTGGTTGGATTTAATGTCTTTGATTACTTTTGTCCTTTTTTTTTTTTTTTCTGTTTTCTCTTTCTGGAATTTCTCTTAATTGGTTGCTGGGTCTTCTATATTGATCCTCTAATTTTCATAACTTTTTTCCTCCAACTTTTTATCTCTGATGCCTTTCAGGGAAAGTTCTTTAATTTCTGGCCCTTATGTTGATTGAAAAGAAATATATGATTTCATAGTTTTGAATTTTGAAAAACTTTTCTGTTCTTTTGTTCCTTTCTTGTGATGCTATTCTTCATGAATGCAGTATCTGTTCTTTTTGAGGGATTAATTATAGGTGTTTTAAATTTTTCTTTTGCTCTGCATTGTCTTAGTCTCTTCTGAGCCCTTTTTTGCCGTGTTTTTGGCCTCAATCTTTCCAGTTGGAGGCTTTCCTCAAGTGCATGGTGATCCTTGCTGTCCATTCATAATTAAGAGTAAAGTGCTAGAGAGCTCATGGAACGTTTCAGTGTGATCCCCGAGTTTGCTGGTTGGTGAGCTCAGCTGTAGAATAATTGAGTAGAGTGGGTTCTTTCGTTGGGGAATATCCAAATGTCGGTTTCTGTACGTGTTTCTTCTGTAACCCTGTATCTTTTCTAGAGAAGAATCCTAAAATCTACTGCCTGTACATGGCGTAAGAACTTGCTGCCAACATTCTTGCAGGAGAGTGTAGGAATAGTCTTTGGGGCTCCAGCCTTCAGTGTGTAGACTTACTCAACACAAGCTCGGTGTGTTAACCAGTGTTCCAGAGTCCAAGACCTCTCTGCTTTAATATCTTCAGGGACTAACCTACCAGTCCATGTCAGGGTCAGTCATGTGCCTCCATAAGCTGCAGGGGAGAGGGACCTAGAAGTCTAACTCCTTCCCTACGGACTGTCAGCCAGTCCTCTGTTTGTATCATACCCCACCTCCCCCCATTGCCTCTCAGTTCCTGAGCATGGATCCCTGCTTCTCACTAAGCGTCAGCCTTTTCTTCTCTGTATTTGGTTACCACTACTCTCTTCAGTTTTCGTTCCCCCAAAATTTGTTGTCATGTTGGGTCTACTATTATTTTCTCTTCTGTATTGTTTCCTTGTTTGTTTATACTTTTTACACCTTCATTTTAATTTTAGTGGGTTTTCCGTAACAATTGGAGATAGATGCATGTCAGATGTTTAATTGGAAGACCTCCTTTTTATTTTAAAAGCAAAAAGGTAGTCTTATCATAGCTTCTTAATGCTTTGATGGAATTATTGGTAGTCTTAAATTGATTATAAAGTATTTCACAAACAATAAGCCTTTAAACACTTGATAATGTAAATTTTTAAGTGTTTAAGTGAATTATTAAAAAATACTTGTTTATAAACATACTTCCTAAAATTATAAAGACGAAAATGTCCACTTAAAGCGAATATATGTACCTCCTCTGTTTCTCTGGGTTCTCATCTTCTTTGGAAACAACCTTTGTGATTATCTCTATTCCTTTGAGGATCTTTAGATGTTTAGATGTGTGTTCTGGCATGTGTGTGCTTAGGATTATTGCCTAGAAAATAAAGAAAAAAAGAGAATTAGGCTTTTTAAAAATTTTGTCCAGTATGTTGACTTTTGTTTTTTAATCTGATCGATAACCAGAATTACTAATTCATTTCTTTACAAGTCGTATATCCGTGATCTGTAACTCTGTTTTAAAGATAATATGTATTTGTGCACTACACACCAACATTTGGTTTATTTCATTTTATATTTTTATATTTATTTTTGTGAGCTCCAGCTTCGACTGTTAACAGTCTGCTTCTTCCATTTAAAACCATGATCATCTTCAAAGCTTTTGGTGCCTAGATTGGAGTAAATTTTTTTTTGTATGTTCCAGACTGCCTTTCATATTGGTAGCTGTTTATCAAGGTTACTTTTAATCCTCTGATGCTGCCTACTTGGATAATATTGTTGCCCTTAGAATTTTTTTTATCTTTTTCTTTCCTAATTTTATTGTGTGTAGTTATTTCTGTAATAAAGTACATGGGAACCCATATGTTAGAAAGCCTACCGTAGAGGCAAAAAAGGTATGATTGCTTTTTAAAGATCATTTACTAGGGAAAGAGATTTTGAAAAGACTTACAAGTATTTTAAAAGATGTCAAACTGGTATATTAAATTACATTTGAGTCACTAATTACTATATTTTATTCCTGAGAGCTGAACTTGGGTACGGCAAAGTAAAACACAAAGGTACTTGATGGGCTCATTTCAGAAGAGAGAACAGCTAATATTTGTAAATCAAAAACTTTCACTAGAGCTTAGGGCAGTTATTATTCTAAGTACTTTTCATCCATAAAAAATGAGTTGTTTCTTCAGTTACTTATGTAGGGTTTAATTTTGTTTTAATAACAATTGTACATCTCTTTCATCATGTTAAGCCAGGTTATTTGTATAGAGGATGTACATCACTTTAGTAAATGTAAACACATTACGCCTCTGGCAGTCACACATTTAGCAATCTGTTTTTTTCTTTTCTTTTTTTGAATTCCTCATATTGCAAAGCTTATGTGCAGAAGTAAGTACTTATTGGTGAGTTCACTGCGCAATATCCACTTCTCAATAATGCTCGTTGTTTTCTCTATTAACAACCATATCATGTCACAATAAATCTTGTTAAATCAATATTAGGAATTTATTTCTACTTTTTATTTTATTTTGTGTATATTTTTGTAAGATAGGGCCATGAAAAGAAACACTGTTAGTGGAAGTGAGAAAGCCTAAGAAAAGTGATTTTTAGCCAAAAAATGGAAATTTGGGGTAAAGTATTGAATGTCAAGTTCTAAGGAGGTTTGGTTCTTTGGAATGGATCAGTTCACAAAATATTTCATATGGAAACAAGAGAAGACATTTGAGAAATTGTTTTAGTAAGTGTTCCAGGTTAGTACAGATGTTGCTCATGAAATTAGAAAGTCTCAGAGTTGGAGAAATTATGTTGTGAAGATGTTCATAGAAAATGTGACTCTCAAGAGGAATGTGCTTCAGAAGAATATAAGAAACCTAGCTTTGATTTTAAATGGTCATGAAACAATTGTAGTGAAGGGCCTGGTTCCTCCAGTGGACTAACCTAGTCTGTAGGTAAAGGGGCTTTGAGTCTCTGAAGAAGCATTTTTCATTGTATAAGGTGATTCCGATGACAAAGGGAGAGGCAGCCCCAGTGAGTGATACTTCCTTTGAACGTTTGCCTTTAAGCTAAAGAATCTCGTAAAGAAAGTCATAAATTAGAATAAGTGTTCAATGCTTTTGAAAATAACTTATATTGAAACAGAGTTTTTGAAAACATTTAAAAGAAATGAAATAAGCATCAGAGAATGAAGCCATAATGAATAGATATTTTCACTAGTAATAATTCAAGGGAAAGGGGCCAGTGCGTCTCATTTTTACTTCTTTTGAAGCCATAATTAAGCCCTTGAAAAAGAGAGAAAGAACTGTCAGTCATTGTGGTACTCTTAAGGGAAAGAAACCTACTGGTTCTCTAATTTTTCACAGACTTTATAATTTGTTTTTATTCTTTATTTTCTTCTACCATAGAAGTTGGAATATTAGCGTGTTTGCTGATGGGTGGGAAGCTGGAAAAAGGGATTCTGAGGAAGTGGGTTGGGATCAGATTTTGTGTCTTATGTCTTCTGTGAAGGAATTTGGACTTTATTCCTTAGGCATTTGGGGACCAGTTGTAATTTTTCATCAAGTAAGTGATCTGATCAGATTTGAGTATTCTTGAGGAAAAGAAAGCTGAGGGATGGAAAGACTGTGTCAGAAGACCAACCAGTTGGAGGCTATTGCCATAATCAAAGCAAGAGGGGAGAATCTGAGCTAAGGTGGTGTAGGGGTAGGGGGTGAATGGAAAAGGGGAAGAGATTTGAGAGGCAGTTTTGAGGTTAAATTGACTTGGTTTGGGACTGACATGAGCTGGAGGGATAAGGGAGGAGAGGGAGGAATTGTGGGTGACTGTGAGGTTTACAGCTTGGAAGGTTCAGAAGTGGTGGCAGCTTTCACAAGGTCGAGACTATAAAAGGTGGAGCACGTTTGAGAGGTACAGTCTGCTCCGGGTCGTAATCAGAAATGAGAAGGATGACGGTACAGGTCAGGTTATGAGCAGCGATGTGGGGAGAGGCGCTTGGTCAGCGCAGGAAACACGAGCAAGAGGAGCAGGCACCCACCATCGCAGTGTGTGGAGGCCACTTGTGGCAGGAGCGGGCGAGTCCTGTATGTCCCTGTAGGGTCCCTGAAACCTTAAGGACAGTTTACTTGTTTACCCAGTCAGGGAAGGTGGATATTGTAACTTAAGAGAGTGTGTCACAGGATTAAATTTAAACATTTCTAGATTTAAAGAACTAATTGTCAGTTATTTGGAGGGAATTCTCTAATCGAGAACCTGTAAATCCCTCCGTTGGACCAGATACCAACTATGTACCGTCCATGGCAAGGCACGTTGACTTGATGTCGACCCTGAGTGGTGTTTTAAAAAGATTAAATTATATTTAGGACACTGTTGAAGGATGCAACAAAACTTAGATTTCGTGTAAGAAAGGTTTTCATAAAAATTTAAGTTTTAATTCTTGAAGGAATAGTACCTTCCTTCCCCCTTTCAGAGCATGCACCTATCTGCAATGGTTTGTTTTCCCAATATATTGAATAATCAAGATTTTAATAATATAGATTTTTTGTTAATTTTTTCCCTAACCTTTCAGAGTTACAACTATTCCTTTTGCTCTTTTTTTGAAAAACTGATTAAAATCCAATTAAATTTCTTGAAATCTAAGTGTCTCTTTGCTTAAAGGTGGGACTGAAGCAACTGTGATGCCCTTTAAGTCTGTGAGTCTCAAAGGAGACTATAGGGCTGCTGTTAGGAAAGCATTGACTGGATGTCACTTATATTCTTGAATTACAAACTTTCTGCATGGTTTTTATTTATTTGAAATTGTTAGTATATCAATTCAGCTTTTGTTTTGTTATAATGAAACCACAATAATAATTTTGCAGTAAGAGAAAATGCTAACTAGTTTCTGTTCGAAAGTAATTTCCTTAGTGATTGCAGGGCAACAAATTTCCATAAAAATCCCTAGGAAAAAAATTTACTAGAAGAGACAAGGTATTTATTTTTTTCTGATTTTTGTGCTATGATCACTTTAAACTAAATGTCAAACATAGAGATAAGTCAGGCGGCTCTCTTTCTCAGACATTTTTATAAATGACAACCACGTAATTTCTTCATAGCTAGGTATTTAGTGGTGGGAATGCTTTTGAAATACCTGGCTTCTTTGGTTTCTTAGTACTTAGACCTACACTGTGAATTGCTATATACTTTTTTTTATTATATTCTATTTTGTTTTATTAATTTTTTTATGTTTCAGATGTACAGCATTATAACAGCTGTATATATGTAGTATGTGTACTACAAAGTGATCACCCCAAAAGTCTAGTTACCATCCATCACCCTAGAGTTGACCCCCTTGAACCTTTCACCCACCCCTCATTCTGCTTCCACTCTGGCAACTACTCATCTGTTTTCTGTATCTGTGAGTCTGTTTTTGTTCTGTTTTGTTTGTTGTTGTTTTTTTTTTAGATTCCACGTATGAGTGAAATCATCCAAGTTTTGTCCTTCTCCTTCAGGGTCTATCGGTGTAGTCACAAAAGGCAAGATTTCATTCTTTTGCATGGCTGAGTAGTATTCCTCTGTGTGTGTGTGTGTGTGTGTGTGTGTGTGTGTGTGTGTGTCTTCTTTATCCATTCATCCACCAATGGACACTTAGATTCTTTCCATATCTTGGCTGTTGTAAATAAAGCTGCAGTGAACACAGGTGCATATGTCTTTCCAAATTTTGTTTTCATATTCTTCAGATAAATACCCTATAGTGGAACAGCTGGATCATATGGTGGTTCTATTCTGAAGTTTTTGAGGAATTGCCCAACTACTTTTTGTAGTCGTTGCACCAATTTATGATCCCGCCAACAGTGTACGAGAGTTCCCTCTTCTTCACTTTCTCTCTAACACTTATTTCTTGTCCTTTTGATAATAGCCATTCTAACAGGTGTGAGGTGATACTTCATTGTGGTTTTGATTTGCATTTCCCTAATAATTAGTAATGTTGAACATCTTTTCAGGTACCTGTTGGCCATCTGTATGTCTTCTTTGGAAAAATGTCTATTCAGATCCTCTGCCCATTGTTCTTCTTCTTCTTCTTTTTTTTGGTGAGGAAGATTGGCCCTGAGCTAACATCTGTTGCTAGTCTTCCTCTTTTTTGGTTGAGGAAGATTGTTCCTGAGCTAACATCTGTGCCAGTCTGCCTCTATTTTGTATGTGGGACATTGCCACAGCATGGCTTGATGAGCAGTGTGGTGTGTATGTCCACATCTGGCATCTGAACCCACAAACCCCAGGCCACCGAAGCGGAGTGCGTGAACTCAACCACCGTGCCACCAGGCTAGCCCACCTCTGCCCATTTTTTAATCAGTTTGTTTTTTTTATTGTTGAGTTGTATGAGGTCCTTATATATTTTAGATATTAATGCTGTATTGGATGTTTGATTTGCAAATATCCTTTCCCATTCAGTAGATTGTATTTTCGTTTTGGTGATGGCTTCTTTTGCTGTGCAGAAGCTTTTCAGTTTGATGTAGTCCCATCTGTTTATTTTTGCTTTTGTTTCTCTTTTCTTTGAAGTCAGATCCACAAAAACATTGCTAAGACTGATGTCAAGGAGCTTACCGCCATGTTTCTTCTGGGAATATTATAGTTTCAGGTCTTACATTCAAGTCGTTAATCCATTTGAGTTAACTTTTATGTATGGTGTGATAGTGGTCTAGTTTTATTCTTTTGCATGTGGCTATCCCATTTTCCCAATATCATTTATTGAAGAGACTGTCCTTTCTCCATTTTATGTTCTTAACTCCTTTGCGGTAAATTAATTGTCCGTATATGTGTGTGTTTATTTCTGTTCCATTGATCTTAGTGTCTTTTTTTGTGTCAGTACTGTGCTGTTTTGATTACTATAGCTTTGTAGTATGGTTTGAAATCAGGGAGTGTGATGCCTCCAGCTTTGTTCTTTCTCAAGATCACTTTGGCTATTAGGGTTTTTTTGTGATTCCATACAAATTTTAGAATTATTTGTTCTAGTTCTGTGAAATATGCCATTGGAATTTTGATAGGGATTGCACTGAATCTGTATATTACTTTGGGTAGTATGGACATTTTAATGAAATTAATTCTTCCAATCTGTGAGTCTAGAATATCTTTCCATCTATTTGTGTTTTCATTGTCTTTCGTAGTGTCTTATAGTTTTCAGTGTACAGTGACCTCCTTGGTTATATTTATTTCTAGATATTTTATTCTTTTTGACACAATTGTAAATGGGATTGTTTTCTTAATTTCTCTTTCTGGTAGTTTGTTATTAGTGTATAGAAATGCCGCAGATTTCTGATATTGATTTTGTATCCTGCAACATTACTGAAATCATTTATTAATCCTAACAGCTTTTTGGTGGAGTCTTTGGGATTTTCTATGTGTGGTGTCATTTCATCTGCAAATAGTGACAATTTTACTTCTTCCTTTCTAATTTGGATGCCATTTATTTCTTTTTCTTGCCTGATTGCTGTGACTAGCACTTTCAGGACTATGTTGAATAAAAGTGGCAAGAGTGGGCATGCTTGTCTTGTTCCTGTTCTTAGCTGAAAACTTTTCCCATTAAGTATGATATTAGCTGTGGGCTTGTCATATATGACTTTTATTATGTTGTTGCGTTTAACCACTTTTTTGAGAGTTTTTATCATAAATGGATGTTGGATTTTATTGAATGCTTTTTCTGTGTTTATTGAGATGACCATATTATTTTTATTTTTCATTTTGTTAATGTGATGTATCATGTTGATTGATTTGCACATGTTGAACCACTCTGCATCCCTGGAATAAATTCTACTTGATTGTGGTTTATGATCCTTCTAATGTCTTATTGAATTCGGTTTGCTGATAGTTTGTTGAGGATTTTTGCATCTGTGTTCATCAAGGATATTTGCCTGTAATTGTCTTTTCTTGTAGTGTCCTGTTCTGGTTTTGGTATCAAGATAATACTGGCCTCATAAAATGTGTTTTGAAGTGTTTCTTCCTCTTCAGTTTTTTGGAAGAGTTTGAGAAGGATGGATATTAAATCTTCTTTGAATGTTTGGAAGAATTCACCAGTGAAGCCATCTGGTCTTGGACTTTTGTTTGTTGGGAGGTTTTTGATTACTGATTGAATCTCCTTACTAGTAATCAGTTTGTTCAGGTTTTCTGTTTCTTTATGATTCAGTCTTGGAAGATTGTATTTTTCTAGGAATTTATCCATTTCTTCTGAGTTGTTCAGTTTGTTGGCATATAATTGTTCATAGTAGTCTCTTAAGATCCTTTGTATTTCTGTGATATCCTTTGTAACTTCTCCTCTTTGAGTTAGGATTTTTTTATTTGAGCCCTCTGTCTTTTTTTTCTCAGTTAGTCTAGCTAAAGGTTTGTCAATTTCTATCTTTACAAAGAACCAGCTCTTAGTTTCATTGATCTTTTCTGTTGTCTTTTTAGTCTCTATTTCATTTATTTTTGCTCTAATGTATATTATTTCCTTCCTTCTACCAACTTTGCACTTCATTTGTTCTTCTGTTTCTAGTTCCTTTGGGTTTAAAGTTAGATAGTTTATTAAAGATTTTTCTTATTTCTTGAGGTAGGCCTGTATTACAGTGAACTTCCCTCTTAGAACCGCTTTTGCTGTATCCCATAGATTTTGGTATGTCATATTTCTGTTTTCACTTGTCTCTAGGTATTTTCTTCATTCCCCTTTGATTTCTTTTATGAACCATTGGTGGTTCAGTAGCATGTTGTTTAATCTCCATGTTTTTGTGTTTTTTCTGGAAAGTTTTCTTATTGTAATTGAGTTCTAGTTTCATACCATTGTGATTGGAAAAGATGCTTGATGTGATTTCGGTCTTCTTGAATTTATTGAGACTTGTTTTGTGGCCAAGATGTGATCTGTCCTGGAGAATGTTGCATGTGCATTTGAGAAGAATGTGTATTCTGCTACTTTTGGATGGAATGTTTGGTATATGTCTATTAAGTCCATCTGGTCTAATGTGTTGTTTAAGGTCAATATTTCCTTATTGATTTTCTGTCTGAATGATCTGTCCATTGATGTAACTGGAGGTTAAAGTCCCCTACTATTGTTGTATTGCTTTCAGTTGCTCACTTTAGATTTATTAATATTTGGTGCCGCTATGTTGGGTGTATATATATTTATAAATGTTACATCTTCTTGCTGAAGTCACTCCTTTATCATTATGTGGTGCGCTTTTTTGTCTTTTACTAGAGTCTTTGTTTTAAAGTCTATTCTGTCTATGAGTATAGCTATACTAGTTTTCTTTTTGTTTCCATTTGCATGGGATATCTTTTTCTATCCCTTCACATTCAGTCTGTGTGTGTCCTTACTTCTGAAGTGAGTCTTTTGTAGGCAGCATGTAGATGGGTCTTGTTTTTTAATCCATTCAGCAAAGCCACTCAGTGTCTTTTGATTGGCAAATTTAATCTATTTATGTTTAATTATCAATAGGTATATACTTCTTGCCATTTTGTTAGTTGTTTTCTGGCTGTTTTGGTAGTTCCTCTTCCCTTGTGGTCTGATGGCTTTCTTTAGTGTTATGTTTAGATTCTTTTCTCATTTTCTTTGTGTATTCACTGTAAGTTTTCTCTTTGTGGTTACCATGACATTCCCATATAACTCCTACATGTATAATAGTCACCTTGAGAGCAACTGAAATTTAAACACATTCCAAAACTTTACATTTTTACTTTCTCCTGCACATTTTATATTTTTGATGACACATTATATATCTTTTATTTTATGTATCCCGTAACTAATTGTTGTAATTGTACTACTTTTGTCTTTTGAGCATCATCCTTGCTTTATCAGTAAGTGATCCACTACCTTTACTATATATTTACCTTTTCCAGTGAGATTATTACTTCCACATGTTTTCTTATTATTAATTAATGTCTTTTCTTTTCAGCTTAGAGAAGTCCTTTTAACATTTTTTGTAGGACCAGTTTGTGGTCATGAATTCCTTTAGCTTTTGCTTATCTAGGAAACTCTTAATGTCTCCTTCAATTCTAAATGATAACCTTGCTGAATAGAGAATTCTTGGTTGGAAATGTTTTCTTTCAGCACTTCGAATATGTCATCCCACTTCCATCTCACCTGCAAAGTTTCTGCTGACAAATCTGCTGATAGCCTTATGGCATGTCCCTTGTATGTCATAAATTGTTTTTCTCTAGTTGCTTTTAAGATTCTCTCTTTATCCTTAACTTTTACCATTTTAATTATAATGTGTCTTGGTGTGCTTCTCTTTGGGTTCATCTTATTTGGAACTCTCTGGGCTTCCTAGACCTGGATGTCTGTTGCCTTGCTCAGATTGGGGAAGTTTTCAGCCATTATTTTTTCAAATAATTTTTCTGGCCCTTTCTCTCTCCTCCTTCTGAGACCCCTGTAATGAAACTTTATTCCACTTGATGTTGTCCCACAGGTCCCTTAAAGTACCCTCATGTTTCAAAGTTCTTTTCTCCTTTGCTGCTCCATCTGGGTGAAATCCATTGTTTTGTTTTCCTTTTCACTGATTCGAGCTTCTACTTCATCCAGTCTGCTGTTGAACCCCTCTAGTATATTTTTCAGTTCAGTTATAACTTGTTTGCTACTTTTTAATATTTTCTGTTCCTTTGTTGAAATTCTCACTGCGTTCATCCATTTTTTAATTAAATTTTATTAATTTTTATTTTAAATAAAAATTAACAAAATTAATTTTACTTGATTTTAGCAGAATAAAAACAAATAATTGAAATCATTGAGACTGGAGACATTTCAGAAACCCTGGGCCACTGAAGCAGAGCACACTAACTTAACCACTTGGCCACAGGGCCAGCCCACATAATCTTAGTTTCTGAAAGATGCCTCTATGTTTTTTTTTTAATTGAGGTAACATTGGTTTATAACATTATATAAATTTCAGGTGTACGTCATTATATTTCGATTTCTGTGTAGATTATGACATAGTCACCACTCAAAGACTAATTACCATCCATCACCATACACATGTGTGAATCACTCCTTTCCCACTCCTCCCTCCCCCTTCTCCTCTGGTAACCACCACTCCAATCTCTGTATTGATGTGTTTGTTTGTTGTTGTTCATCCATTCTTCTCCTGAGGCCCGTGTGCACCATGACTTTGAACCCTTTACCAGATAGATGTCTTTAACAGATCTCTGTTTTATTAAGGTCTTTCTTGGGGATTTGTCTTATTATTTAGTTTGGAAGATATTCCTCTGTCTCCTCATTTTGCCTGACTCTCTGTGTTTGTCCATATATATTAGGTGAAACAGCTACCTCTCCCGTTCTTGAGGGAGTGGTCACGTGTAGATCTCTGGGGCCCAGAAGCACAATCTGCCTTGGTCTCCAGAGCTTAACATTCAAGGCACATCCCTCGTGTGGGCTGTGCATACTCACCAGCTGTGGCAGGACCACAGCTATGGTGCAGGGTGGGCAGGATGGGGAAGCTCACCTGGCCTGGTTGTGACATGGCAGCTGTGTAGGGTGGGTGGAGTGTGGAGCACACCCATCAGTGCTAGCAGGCTGGAGGGAGGGCACCAAAGATGGCAGCTGCCATATCCATCACCAGCAAGTTAGAATGAGATTGCAATAATGGTACCCACCAGTACTTCTGTCCCTACAGAAAGTCGCTGTAGGTTCATGCCTCTCCAGCAGCTGCTTTAGGATTAAGAAATAGGTCTTCCTCATCTGTGGTTTAGGTGCTTTGCAAACTGTTGCTATTGTGCTGGATCTCAGGGCAAGTAGGTCTGCACATGAGCCCATTAAGAGTAGGTTCTGGGTCTGGCCCAGTGGTGCAGCAGTTACTTTGGTAGCCTGGGGTTCGCCAGTTCGGATCCCTGGTGTGGACATGGCACCGCATGGCACGCCATGCTGTGGTAGGCATCCCACATATAAAGTAGAGGAAGAAGGGCACGGATGTTAGCTCAGGGCCAGCTTTCCTCAGCAAAAAGAGGAGGATTGGCAGTAGTTAGCTCAGGGCTAATCTTCCTCAAAGAAAAAAAAAAAGACTAGGTTCTCTCTTCTCTAGAGTTCTGTAGTTCCCCTGGACTTAATCCCTGTTGATTTTCAAAACCAAACGTTTTGGGGGCTTGTCTTTCAAGTGCTGGACCCAACGGTCAGGGTGTTTGATGTGGAGTACAGTTCCTTCACTCTTCAGGGGAAGGTTCGGCATCCCTTCATGATTGTAGGTTCCTGCACCTGGGTTGGGGTCCTGGAGGAGACCGTATCTCTGCCTCTCCTGCCGTCTTGAGGTGTCTTGTATCTTTTGTTGTGGAGGTGCTGTTCATCTAGTTCTCAAGTCCCTTGCAGAGGAAAGTTATTCCATATGTAGCTGTGAATTTCTTGTGTCCCTGGGAGGACGTCAGTTCAGGGTCTTCCTACATCGCCATCTGGAACACACCCCTCTCCCCGCATTGCTATATACTTCTAAAACTGTACATTCCTTCTGGTTCATAGACCTGAATTCTTGCTCCCCAAAGAGGAAACCTAGAAATAGAGGGACTCCTTGCACATGTCTCTAGGTGGTCTTCCAGCAGTTTTCAAGACTTAGTTTTTAAATGGAGTGGGGGTATGGAAGCAGGCAAGGGTGTGGAGAAAACTTCTGTCCTTAAATTGCCCCTGCATTGCATGGCAACAGCGTTTTACTCTCACATAAAAGCTGCTCTAACAGGAATGTGTGGAATCCTAACTTTGTAAATAATTCAGCTTAATGTTTGTTTACTGAAAATGCCTAAATAGATTAGAGTTTAGACAAAAGAGAGACTCCAAGTTTGAAATGAGAATGAGCACGATTGTACACATTGCTGTTGATGGGAACAGTTTAAAGCCAGTTTCTCATTGCATTCACTTCTTTTAAAATATGCTGTTTAGTTTAATGTAGAATGGTTCCTGATTTGAACAGCAGTTGCAATCTAAGTGAACTTATGTTTGGCAGTGTGGTACATACAGCATTTTGACTTGGGAGAAATATGGGTGTAAGTAAAGAATAACTAATTATGGAGCTGCTGTAGAAATCTTTAGTTACTGTTAAAATAAAAATTAATAATGATGCCGTTTCTCTTCTGGCCCTGTTTGAAGAGTGGCTGCCTGTATAGGATTTTCATCTGTGACGTTGGAGTTGTTTTTGTTTTGTTTTGTTTTTTAATTTAATTGTCCTGCACAAAGTGAGTTTTATACCACGTGTTTGCACTTATGGTGCATTTTAAAAAATCCAAAGAATATTTTATTGTTTCTTGCTAAAAACCTTCATTTTGGGGTTGTAGGCAGTTGAGAATGTTTCTGGTGATGTATGATGTATTAGATACATAGTGGCAAAGGCCACCGACTCCAAAACCAGACCTCCTGGGTTCAGAACACCGGGTCTGTCATTTACTGCATATGGGTTACTTACCTACACCATGCATACCTCAGGTTTATTCTCTATTTAGGATAGTCATTCTAGTAGTAGTAACCATCTCACAGAGATACTGTGAGAGTCGGGTGAGTTGGTATATGTAAAGTGCTTAGAACAATGCTTGGCATATAGTAAGCGCTATATAAGTGTTTGCAATTATTTTTATTTTGTGTTGCATGTCAGTATTAGAATGAGCTGCTTATATTTAGTTCTTTTTTTTCCTAACACATGGTAGTTTATCCAAAAATTTAATAAAGATTGTGTTTAGATTTGGAAAGTTTACTCTCGTTTTTGGTGTGTCTGGTCTAGTAATGCATAATTCTTACAAAATGATAAAACTGAATTTTGAGGACCTAGAAATTTGTTTACTTTCTCTTAGTCCCCATTTCAAGATATGGTTGAACTGACTATATTGCTTTATAAGATTTTACTTACCAAGGAAAGCTTGGTTTCTAAATGGGTGCTGTCCTCCTGTTTGAATGTTCTCATCTTTGTGAGTAGTGTACAGCCCATCATCATCAGGTTACAGATGTCCCGGGTTGGGGAGTCCATGGGCACATGATGACTCAGGGCATTAGTAAGTGGAGATAGTGGTAGGAGGATTCGGAAGGGGCTTATTATTGTTTGCTTTGTGCCAGGTACTATGGAAGGTGTTTTTCCATAATTTTCATTTTTTATTATTTATTTATTTATTTATTTATTTTTTTAGGAAGATTAGCCCTGAGCTAACTGCTGCCAATCCTCCTCTTTTTGCTGAGGAAGACTGGCCCTGAGCTAACATCCATGCCCATCTTCCTCTCCTTTTTTTTTTATTTGTGGGATGCCGGCCACAGCATGGCTTGCTATGCCAGTGCCATGTCTGCACCGGGGATCCAGACTGGCGAACTCCAGGCTGCCAAAGTGGAATGTGTGCACTTAACCACTACGCCACCAGGCTGGTCCCCCATAATTTTCATTTTAAGAAGTACCAGAATTTTAGAGTTGGGAAACCCAAAGTTAGAAAGACTAAGTGACTTGTCCCAGGTCACATTGATAATAATTGGTAGAATCTGGATTAAAATCCAGTCTGTGTTGCTCTAAAACCCTGTTCTATCTATTAGTGCCTACTGCTTAAAAAGGTCTCAGGTACTTGATTGGAATCAGAACAGAAAACTGTCCCCCTTTTCTCACCTAGATGAGCCAGAAGAAAGGGGCTGGCTAATGAGCCACAGTGTCACCTCCCAGACTAGAGAGAGAATGAGTGAGGCAGCTTGCAGTCTGAGTTTTCCTAGGTCTGCATCCCCTTCATTGGGTGTGTGGGACGCATGGAGACCGATAAATTTTAAAATCTCGTTTCTCAAAACTGTTAAGGAAGTAAGATAAAATATGTAGTAAAACATTTTGGAATCATGAAACTCATTAAACTGCTGTTTTGATATATAATTTACATACCATACAATTCAAAAGATTCTTTTATAACTTTGAGAACCAGAATCCAATCAAGGTTCACACCTTACGTTTGGTTGTATCTTGGTCTCTTTTATTCTAGACCAGTCCCTTGCCCCCTTTTGTTTTTTTCTAAGAAGACTGTGTAAGGAGATGAACCCGTTAATCTGGAAGAATGAATCCAAGTTCTGAATTTTCTGATTGTTCCATCATGATGTCCTTTAACTTGTTCCTCTATGCCCTTTTCCTGTAAGCTGGAAGTTAAGACTGAAGGTCAGGATTTAGGTTAGACTCTTTAGGCATAACTCTTTCATAGGTGTGGTGCTTAGATGCTGTGTCCTTACTTTACATCACATCAGGAGACACATTATCAGAATGCACCATATTAGTGATGGTAGTTTTTCATTTGGTTAAAGTGGTAAGGAATGTTTCCTTATTAAAAGATGCATTTCCCCCCCTTCAGTTAGAAAGTAGTTTCTGGGATGAATACCTTGGAAGGAGCAAATATAACTTTACATCTGTCTTTTGCCTTTTGGCGTTAATTGATGATCTTTGCCTAAAACAGTTATGTCATTGGAGTTTACAGAATGGTGATTTTTGCATTTATTTTCTACTTACTTATTTTTCTGGGGATGAATTTAAGTTCCTCAAGATGGGGTTGATGTTCCTTTCCCTTTAATTACCACTTTCCAAGGTTAGGAATTGGTTTAGCAGTCGTCTCCAGTGCTGGCAAGTGAGCCTTCTTTCCCTCCCCTTTTGTCTTTGTCTTTTTTATTATCACGGACATAAAAACTTTTATTTGTCCAATATTTTGCAGTCCTTATGCCTTTTGATGCTTAAATTCACAACTGGCAGTGAGATGCAATGCGAACTGGTCTTGTGCCCTTTGACATGACCCCATTTTTCTTGGAGTACTTTCTTGCTTTCTGGGACAACAAGATGTCCCAGACCAAACCTCATACTTCATGTGCCAGGCACAGAATCACCCCTTTCTCTAAAGAGCTCTGGTGAAGACAATCCATTGATTTTTAAATCTTTTGTTGATTTCAGTAGATTGATAATATGCATATTCTTTAGCCAGACAGAATTAGGTTTTCTTAGAGAACTCTATACAACATGTGGTTGGACTATACTTAAGTGTGTCATAATTTCAGTATTTTGATCTTTTTTTCCAGAATATCCTACTAAATGCTTCTTTAGTTTGCTTGGATCTTACGAATTACCCATCTAAATTTGTAAACTGTATAAGAATCTGGAAACTATACAAATAGTTAACAAAAATGAAACCCAAGTTGGCTTTGTTGCCTGGAATATCACTCTAGTAGAACAGCTAAAACAAGTTTGTGAAGGAATGGAGAAGGAAAAAACTGGTCAAGACAAGTAGGAGTTGTTTATTAAGAATTCTTTGAGAATCAGAGAAAAGTTGAGTTTCAATTGATATCACACCTTCCATATAATCTTGAATCTCTAGGTTCTTCATTGGAACTCCCATACTTTCCAAATCAAAAACTTTCAATCCTATATTACTAAATTTTCAAGCCTTTATGATTAGTGGGATGTTATAATGTCTTGCATGATTAGAAAATCATTCATGTTCTTATTCAGATTCAAAAGATTTGGGGCTATATGTCACATCTGTTGATTTCTACCAAAATACTTTTTTTTTTAAAAAAAAGGAATTTTCCATATGTAGTCATGTGTTGCTTAACAATGAGAGCATGTTCTGAAAAATGCGTCGTTAGGCAGTTTCATTGGTGTGCAAACATCGTAGGGTGTACTTACACAAAGCTACTACACACCTAGGCTTTATTGTACTAATCTTCTGGGACGACTGTCATATATGTGGTTCGGCATTGACCGCAACATCGTTATGCGGTGCATGACTGTGTCCTTCTTTTCACGGGCAGAGCTTTCAGATAGGCTTTACTCACTTGTAGGGTAGATTACTAACTACAAGTGTAAATAGCCAGCTAAAAGTTTGCAACAACAAGGGTATTAAGTTGAATTAAGCCAGTGTTAAGAACCTTTTTTAATTTAATGGAAACTAATGAAAACTGAACGTTCTTCTTAGGGAAAGCACTGAAATCAGCTATTGCTGATGGCTAAATATAGATGTGATTATACTGCTTATTTTTTTAGGATTCGACTTTAATTTTCCCCCTTCAAAATTGAAATGAGGTTAAACTCTTAATTATTTGGTGTTAGATTAATGAATAATTCCACGCCTCTGTTTTCAGTTTTCTTTTCAATAGCTGCCACTGTGTGTTTGAAGCTTGAATTGGAAGCTGATTAAGATTTTTAAGGGTTGTCTTCATCTTCCAAATCGACACAGACTGCTTCTGTATGATCTTGATTAAATATTTGTGTAAAACCAGGCCAGTGAGGGTGGAGACTGTTTTGTTTCCTTGCATCATGTGGTTTTCATTAAGCTTTTGCATTTAATCAGTTTTACTTTTCAGTTGATGTAAGCACAGAGTTATCTTGTAGGTTGTTTTAGGTCATTGAATCGGTGCTGCCTTGCAGAAGTCCTGACAGACTTCATAAGCTGCTACATTTTGATCATTCCAGTCCATACTTGGATGTTAACTTCCGTCTGTTGGTAGTAAATACCTGTGCCTGACATGTATTGTACGGTTAACTGTATGTGACATTATATTTATAAGAAGTTGGGAAGTACCTTTAATTTCTCTCAAGTGGTGGACCTCTAAACTTTCTGATTTGCAGTGTTGCAGTCAGTGGTTAACTGTGATTCAAATCGAGAACTCTCCTGATTTTCATTCCTATTGTAAAATTAATACATCAAATTGCCACTACTTCTCTTTTACAAACAAAACCAAACCGTTAATTCTTGTGATATCTTAACATTTAATGAAATCTATTTATGGATTACCTGAGGCAAGTTTTTCCAGTGAATGACACATTTGAAATTTGCCTCAGGCTTTTTCTTTTTTTTTAATATATATTAACTTCTGATCCACCTTTTCTTTGTGAATGCTCCTAGTATTTAGGAAGTTTTTATGCTTAATAGGAAATCATCTTTATGGAAAAGGTACGGTAAATTGAAATTATGTACATCTGTTGTGTGATGTAATCTGTCCAAGTTCTGAGTTTTATAGAAACTATCTTAAACGTATTCAGTTATTTTCAGTGTATTTTTATACTCATTCTACTGTGTGATTGATAGGTTATGACAGGTAATGTGGCATATATTGCTTTCTCATTGATTAAGTTTTAGAGCAGTGTAGTGTTGTGGAAGGAACTTGGACTTTGGAATCAGATGGATCTGGGTTTGAATATCGACTCAGCCATTTATTAACTCCGACCGTGCATAAGTTGCTTCATTTCTTTGAGCCTTAGTTTCTTTATATAAGATGAGAAAGACAATTGCTATCTGGCTAGGAATCTTAAGAGATTTAGAAATAAGGCCATATTATGTAAAGGATCTGACACATAATAGCTTCATAGTATAATTCATGTTTTTGACCTTTTTTCCATTAACTACATTAGAAAGGAAAGCAGAATTGTTATGGTTAATCAAATCAGAAGGGTTTCTTTGGGGAAACTTTTTTGGGAAGATCTTGGAGAAGGCTTGCAAAACTTAGGATTTGTGGAAGTGGTTTATTTTCTCTTTCCTTGCTGTCCTATTTTTTCCTTTTCCAATTAATTTTTACTTACGAATGTAGTTTAGAAGGCCACATTTTGCCAGTAAGTTTATTATAAAAATAAATCAGTTTACTGCCCCCTTCTGCTCAGTCTCCATGGCTCCTACCCCAGGGCAACCACTTATTACTCCTTTGGCCAGTTCTTTTGGCATTTTTACATCTCTCTATTCCTAACTAGTATGCGCGTCATATCTTTTGATTCATCAATTTGGGGTATTATCTATTGGCTTTCTCTTATGGTAGGCAAAGATTTCATTCTTACACCATCTCTTTCCTCTCCCCTGTCCTCTCAATATAGTTTATAATTTTTTATTAGATAAGTATTCAACATTTATTATTATGCTTGTGCAGGTATTCTTTACAGCTGAAAGTTGTAATATTCTTTATTTATGTTTCCTTTCTATTTTTCCTGAAGTTAGTAATCGCCTTGATTTCCATATTTAACTTCCTTAGTTTATTTAGTTTTTCAAAATCAAATTACATCAGATGATATATCTATTGGAATTATTTTCTCTGAGACACTGTCTCCCAGAATCCTGCCTTCTCCTTTTTCTGGGCTGATTGCTCTCTTGGGCAGCTTCATATTTGTCATCCTGGGACTTAAATTTCTTGTGATCCTTGGAATTTTTCCTGGATTGGATTCCCTATTTCCTACCTCTTGTATCTTCTTTCTTTGTTTACTCCCAGTGTTTGGTATCCTCCGGTGGTTTTATCAAGTTAAAATGATGGTTCTGGGGCAGATGGCGTGGTGACGATAGCTTTTGGTGTGCCTTCCCTGGAAGCCGCGCTGCTCCAGGTTGTCCTATGCCTGATGCGTAGTTACCCCTCTGGAGTTTCCATTCACTCTCGCCCTGAAGATGCCCTTCTCTTTCCTCTGTTGGATACCCTATTTTTTCTATCCTGTGTCTTTCTCTTCTTGCCTTACTCCACCTTTTTTGTGGAGAACATTCTTGGTAGTTTCCTTAAAAAGGCTTAATTGGAAGGAAAACTTTTGGGCACCTCATGTGTCTGAAAGTGCCTCTATTCTAAATCCTTACACTTGAGTAACAATGTGTCTGGGTATTGAATTTTAGCTTGGAAATTATTTTCCATCAACATTTTGAAAGCATTTGTGTGTTGCTTTCTTGCTTCCAGGGTTGCTGTAGGAAAATCTGAATCCATTCTGATTCCTGATCATCTGTATGTGTGTGACGTGTTTGTTTTCTTGCTGGAAGCTTATAGCATATTCTCTTAGTACCTGTTATTCTGGAATTTTCCATGATGTCCTTGATGTGGCTCTGTTTTTCTTTTGTATTTCAGACATCCAAGAGGCTCTTTTCAACCTGGAAACGTGTGTCCTCCACTACTGGGAAATGTTCTTGCAGTATTTCATTGATTCTCCTCCCCTCCATTTTTGCACTTCTCTGTCTGTAGAACTGTTATTTGTTTGTGGAACCTCCTGGACTGGTCTTCCAATTATCTTACTTTGTCTTCTGTTTTCCATCACCTTTTTCTTTTTATTCTGTTTTCTGGGTGATTTCCTCAGCTTTATCTTCTCACCCTTGTACTGATTTTTTTATTTCTGTCATCGTGTTTTTAATTTCAAGCTCCTTTTTATTCTCTTAATGTTTCTTTTTAAATGGCAACTGTTCTTGTTTTGTGGATGCAATATAATCTCCTAACTCTTCAAGGATATTAATGGTATTTCTCCTAAATTTTCTTCTGTTTGAATAGTTTCTTTTTCCTACAAATTGCTTTTTAAATTTTTGTTTTCGTGTTATCTCTGTCATCTTTCTGATAATCCTTAGGTGTCTGCTCATTAGAATAAATAATTCTAAAAAGGTAATTGGAAACTGAGCATGTGCATGTCATCCACATGACTTGTGAGCTTCATCTAGCATTCTCTCAGTGGGTTATTTATTAGCAACTGGTCAGATTTTCTATAGAGTATTCCTGATCTCTTACCTGGAAGAAAAAAGTCTGCCTACCAGCATTTGGGAGCACAACGTGAGAAAAGGTCTAAGACTCATTATCAGAGGGGAGGGAGTGTGTGAGTACCATAATTCTCTCTTTTTGGTACCATCCCTGTGCCTTCATCTCTGCTAGTCCATTCCCTCTCCATAGGTTAAACTCCAGCCTTCTGCCAAGGTCGCATGGAATGGGGAGGGGCTCTAGAGATCTAATTGTTTCTCAACATAACCATCACCCAGTTCTCTGTATTTTGGTCTCTCCATTCCCACCCTCACTTCCAGAAGTACCTCGTCCTGTCAGTTCCTGGTTTTTTGGTTTGTGTGTGTGTGTGTTTTCTTTTGTCTTTGAAGATTCTGGAGTGTAATTTGGATTGGTTGTCAGCTTGACAATTGTAGTCTTAGGATTCAGCTCTCTTGGGTTTGCATGACAATTTCCTCTGGTCTGTCTGCTTCCACTTTCTAAAATTGTGTTGCCATTGTCTCTTTGGATCTTGTCCTTGTGGATTATATCTTCACAACAACAAATCACTTTTCTCTTGTTTTGTTGAGTTTTGCAGTTGAGCAAGGCTAGTTGTTTATGTTCAAACTGCCGCCTTAACATGGGCTGCTGCCTTTTTTCTTGCTGTGTATTTCTTGTGTAGGTGTAGGCATTAGAAATTAAGGGGTCATTCTGTTGCCTTTAAAACAAAGTTTTTTCTTGAGCTGCCATCTTGACATATTATCGAAAATACTTGTTTTTAATATGTATTAACTCACACTTGTTTGTACTAAATTTTCTGTTGTCTGTTTTTCTTCGTATTGTTGCTTCACAGTGTAAAAACGCCACTGTAAGGTTAGCTTGAATGATGGCAGTCTGTGAGGCACCCAGTCTGTGTCTAACATTGGATTTCTAGAATCTAAGTGCCTTACTCTCAGCCATGGAGTGTCCTTGGTCTTAGAGCAGTGAGTGAAAACTGTCACTAAGAAATATTTGCCTTTTTATAGACTGGTGGTTCTCAGGCTTTGGCAAGCATCAGAAACACTGGATGGCTTATTAAAACAGATTTCTGGGCTCTACCCCCAGAGTTTCTGGTTCACTAGGTCTGGAATGGGGCCCAAGACTTTGAATTTCTAACAGGTGATGCTGATGCTAATACTGCTGGGCTGGGGACCACACTGAGAATCATTGACATAGACTATATTGATTGCTTACAAAATAAAAACCCCACCACCAAAATTCCCCAATAAAGCTTTATTTCATTGTTATTCTTCAAATTGGACAATCGAGAGGAGCTTTGAATTTATTCTGTTGTTGCTCTCTTTACCTAAAATACTGTTTACATAATTGACTTTGAAGACAAGCATGTGAGACAGTTGGTTTCAACATTTTAATTAATGAATCCTTTCCTTTGGTCCACTATTGTTCCTTTCTTTCTTTCTGAACTCCCTGTTTAGGTTTTGTCCCTGTTTTTCCCTCCCTCCTTTCTTCTGCTGCCTGCAGATTTCCTGGTACTAACTAGTAGAGGAGTAACTCAGAGTCCAGCAGAAGTTGGCTGTCAGGGTGAGCGCTCATGTAGAAACCCTCTCTTTGAGGTCAGTCATGTGGGATCTGCCTGCTCTGGGTTGGCAACATATTGATAGCATGTTGAGTGTAGTTATCTAAACATGGAGGCTTACCGTTGAGATTGTGCATATTCTTATGTAAGCACAAACACTAACGTCAGAACAACTCTTTACTAGTCAGTAATTTGCATGTGGCTATACCAGGAAGCATATTTAGAATTTAATTGGAAGCTTTGAATGATTAATTTGGCAGGAGAGGTGTTATAATTGTTGGTTCTAAGTGGGTCTCTGTTCACTGGGGACAGCTGTTTCTCTTATTTAAGGGCAGGAGCTTGGCAAAGAAAACTTGGGTTGAATCAGGGAAGATGGCCTCTTATCCAGGTAACTTTTAGATAATTTAATCTGTAGAAGCAGAAATAGTTTTAGGAATGTAGGTTTGATATTGTAGAAATGAGGGATGGAGACATGATGGCATATTCCCTGAGTTACAAATTGCCTTCCTACTTGCTCTCCTATCTGTGTGGCATGAGAAGCATTGGAACTGTTTTACTGTTGGTTTTTAACTAGCACAGGTGTTTTTTATTTGTTTCTTTATATTGGTTAAATTATAGTACAAAGTGTGTTATTTGACTTACTAAGTCAATTCTGAAATCTTTGCTCACATTTATATGCTGTCCTGTCTTTGGCTTATATCTAGGCACAAGCCCTGCTTGATTCTTTGCTCCCAGGAAGACAGGAGTAAGCCGTTATAGGACATTTTCCCTGTTTCTAATAGCAGCCTGTTTTTTTTAATGGAATGACTACTTCAGGGCTATATTCTTTTAAATAAAAGCTTCAGGGCCGGTCCCGTGGCCAAGTAGTTAAGTTCTCATGCTCCACTTCTGCGGCCCAGGGTTTCGCTGGTTTGAATCCTGGGCGCGGATGTTGCGCCACTCATCAAGCCGTGCTGAGGCGGTGTGTCCCACGTGCCACAACTAAGTTGAAGGACCTGCAACTAAAAATACACAACTATGTACCTGGGGACTTTGGGAAGAGAAAGGAAAAATAAAGTCTTAAAAAAAGGAAAAAGCTTCGGCAGAATTAGATAAGTAATCTCTTGTAACCCAGCAAATGTTTTTAATATCTTTTCTCTTAAAAATTGCTTTTTATATGTTTAATAGCCCCCCATAAAGATAACACTAATTTCTAACCAAGTGTCATGGGTTCTTGCATACTGATAGAGATTTTTCCAACATTGTGTATTTCTGTGAAAGGAATAAATAGAAAAGCGTAGACTGTTAGGTCCACAACAACAGGGACTTTGTTTTGTTCATCACTATATTTCCAAAACTGAGAACAGTACTTAGTTTTGTTCTCAGTAAATATTTGTGGAATGAAGGGGAGAAATCTCAGAGGATAGAGTTGTTGAGCACGTATTGCATTACTTAATTGATACCACCAGGTGGCACTATTGCACCATAAAATAAGAGGCAGCAACTCTGAGGCTCTCGTGTAGTTTTACATGAATCCTATGAATAAACAAAATGAGTTGGCTACCTAGTGTGTGTATTGCCTGTTTCAGTTATGTATAGTTTTAGCATGTGATTAGTCTTTTAATTACATGATTTGGTCAGGCAGTGAGATCATAACCTAAATAAAGAACAGTTGGTGCAAATTTTTGTCAAATGTTAAATGAGATAGCATCTATAAAAACCTCACACAGTACCAGATTAGTTTCCTTTTCTCTTCTTTAATTTATTTTGAGTTAAAAGCCTTTGTTAAATTTCTGTGTTAAAGTAGTTTGCCAAGAATTTTCTAATAAATTATCACTGAATATTAAATAATATTCTGTCTGTTTTGATTGTCTGAAGAATTTTAAAATTGATACCGAGACGAGATTTTACTCTATTTCCCCTGACTGCAAAAAAAAATAATAATGTTATTTTGCTTGCATGGTTTTTTTATGGGGTTAAAATATTTTATTAATGTACTATTATGTATTTGTGCATATATAATCATAACGTATAAATAAAGTCAATCTTTAATTTGTCTTGGTTTCACTGCTATGAAAAAACTGAGTGTTGACAAGTTTGTTTTGTAGCTTGGGCTTTTTCATTTCCTTATGATTAATTTGGGTCTGTAATTTTTCCTCAGACTGAAAAAGCAGAAGAGGGCCCAGGATGGACGATCCTGCGTGATGATTTCATGATGGGAGCATCCATGAAAGACTGGGACAAAGAAGGTGATGGACCAGATGACAGCAGACCGGGATCTGGAAGGGGCTCTGCCGTATAAAGCTATGGGAAGCACAAGTTACAATCATTTCATTTTTCCTGGAAAAATACATCGTGCTCTGGAAGTTGGGGAATTATAAGGGTACCATTTGTAAGAAAACCAAAAGACTTACTATTACCAACTGTGGTGTTTCCCTTTTTCACATAAACTTTGTTAAAATTATATTTCAAACCTTGTATAATTTTAAGCATTGTTCCTCAGAACATTTGTGAAAAAGAAATATTTCGACTTGACCATCAATATATGCATTTTGCCAGGTTCATTATAGGTTTACATATTGGTCATGGATAGTGGCATTTTGTTTCAGTATCACCATTGTTTCTAGGAATGCAATTCCAATTCATAATTAAAATGAACTCCTTGAAGTTAATATTTTTCAGCCTTCCAACTTATAGACCGATGTATGTATATTTTTGGGGGGCAGGGGTTGGTGTTTGTTTGGGTGAGCTACTGAGCAAACCTATGTAGTAAAATTTAAAATTATAGTATTTCTGATTTGGGGTGATTTTATTTTTAGACATTCTGGCAAATATGATTTAAGACACACACCAAGTCTTTACTTTTATATGCTAAGTAATATAAATAATGACTTAGATTTATTTTAAGTGTTAGGTTATTTTTGTAATAAGAGATTTACTGAGGTGGAAATTCTCATGTTTAACTTATGCAATGAGGCATAATTTCTTAGGAAGCATATCTGATGTTTTAATCCCTCTTTTTTTCCCCCTGAATATTTGAGTTAGCTTAAATTCTCTTTTGTGGACTGACTGACCAGTGAAAAATGGTAGCATTAGACAGCAGGGAGTCAGCATCAGAATACTGCATCTGATTTGAGATTTGATTTCTTCTTGTTGCCTTAAAGATTATTAAATTGAGTGACTCCTAGTAACTAGCTGTTAAATAAAGAGAAGAGAAAGTAAGACTGTTTAATATCATTCCAAAATTTCTGTGAAACTGGGCCTAAGATCTAAAGTTTGTAGGGGAAATATTTAATAAATGTGATCCATTCCTTTTTTCAAAGGATCCATCCTTTTCTCCATCTTTCCATAATAAAAACAGTTCCCTCCTACCACCCAGTTGCACATACTTGCATCTGTTATATATCGAAGGAGAATCCTCCCCTCAAAATCTGCTCAAGCAGAGATGTTTATATTTGCAAACCCATTTGTGTGTTACAAGTATTACATAACTGAAGTTAAATGAGTCCATGGCTTGGTATCTGTTATCGTAAAGAAAAGTACACACCTAAGATAGCAAGTGATTAAACCAGCAAAGCTCAAAATGCGTTTTTGTATTTATCCCAACATTTGAACTTTAGTGTCTTCTTAAATTACAGAATTGCCCCGTGACAGTGCAGTATGAATAAATGTGAACAAATGTTCCTCAAGAGTAACGCGAGAGTGCTGAAATCCCTGTAGAGCGTAACACAGATAAATATTTCAATATAGCATAGATAATTTTGAAAAGAAGTTATTTGCAGCATCTAAAAACTTCTTTCTCCCCAGAATTAAAGATTATACTTTACTGTTTGCTATTAATGTGTTTCTGGATCCTACTAAAGCTTTGCTGAAATTCTTTTGAATAGTACACTCAGGTGACAGAAATAGGTAAATAACTCCCTGGATACTAAAAAGTTGTTTTTGAAACATATGATCATTGTATAGTCTTTGGTTTAATTTAGAAAAATGGAGCAAGATTTTCAAAGTGAAAGGAAGGAAGGGAATATTTGCAGATTTTCTTCTTTCAGAAATTATTTCAAAATAAAACGGAGTTGCCGCTGTGAGGAAAAAAAGTATCACTTCCATTAGCAGGCTTTTCATGAAATAATTGTTTTCATAAAAATGGGATGTTTTATATGTATCAGTATTTCTGCATCTTGGCTATAAAATATTTAGGCAAAATACCACAATATACGAATATGAATCTAAAGATGAGCATATTATCTTAGAAACTAAGTGTGGATCTTCTGACGGGTGTTTTAGATAGTCTAGCTCTGTCACCTCTACTCTGAATATTTTACCTACAACATTTACATTTTTCTCACATCCGTCAATCAATTCTGCATCTATTCCATCTTCCGACATTGTCTTTGAGTTCTGTAAGGAGGGAAAAGAGGACTGCATTTCTATACAGAAATTATTTAAAATTTACCTAAATATATCAATATTCAGATTTTATTTTTAGTAACTATTTACAGTAGTAGAGTAATAAAAAGGTTATTTTTATTTGTTTGGAAAGTACATGGGAAATAGTGACCAGGTAACTAGTAACTAGGTATTATCTTTTTCCCTTATCTGGATATTCAAATGGCTGGGGCGAAGGTTCTCAGTGTTTAGCAGAGTTTAGTATTGGTTATTGTTTTTAAGCATTGAAATCTCAAAGTCGAAGATAACACCTCTTGTACGCTGAGAGTAACTTAGAATCATCTTAGCAGTTCAGCACATTAAGTTGGAGTTGGAGTACCAAATTCCTTTTCAAGTTACCTAGAATAGAACAAGTATTATTCTACCCATTGAAAAATATACCTTGGAAACCCTTTGGACCGAATAGCTCACCTTCAGTACTTAAAGCCTAAAATGACTCAGCAGGAGGTTCTGGAAGGTTTATTTGAGGGCAAATCCAAGTTCTTAAAAATACTTTGTGTCTTTTACAACAAGTGGGTGAAAAGGGAATGTTTAACTTCTGGAAAACGTCTTAGGGCTTTTTAAATCACTGTGTTTTGCACGTATGAATATACTTAATATTCAGTGGCCACCAACTAAACTAACCCTGCCACCTGTGCTGGTTTTCAGGACCTGTGAGTACAGTACTTAACTATAAAGCCATTAGTTTATAGATGCCTAAATATGTCCTAGTTAAACGTAATAGTAGAGAAGTCCTAAGTTTGAAGTGTGAACAGAAACATGGACAATCTGAAAACGTAAATTGTGTTGCTAAGGAGTTAAAGGAATCATAAGGCCTAAGAAGAATGTCTGTAAAGGAATCTTCAGAGAGCATAAATATTTATATAGAAGAGACAGGAGGAGATAAATAAATAAGTTGATATTTTTGCATCCTTTGGATAACTTTTTTCCTCTCTATAGTATTTACGTATTTTTATTTTATTGTAGATTTTTATTAATATATGTGTTGAAAGAGTCATAAGTGAAACAAGATGGAAGTTTTATTTTTTCAGTCTTTTTAATGAGTCCAGAGTACCATAATTATGCTTTGTATATCGATACATTTGTGCCACATGAATTTCACTTTTAAAACAAACATTTGGAAAATCAGTAGATATATTTTTAACATTTGTAATTTCTTAAGGAAATTTGCGTGTCCATGTGTGCGTCTGTGTCCTAGTCTGGGCTGCTATACCAGAATAACAGACTGGGGGGCTAAAACAACAAACATTTATTTCTCATAGTTCTGGAGGCTGGGAAGTCCAAGGTCAGGGTGCTGGCAGATTTGATGTGTGGTGAGGACTGTCTTCCTGGTTTGTAGACAGCTGACTTCTTCCTGTATCTTCACTTGAGGAAGAGAAAGATCATCCTTCTCATTGTCTCTTTGATAAGGCACTAATCCCTTTCATGATGGCTCCACCCTCATACCTTACTTACACCTCCAAGTACCATCACATGGGCGGAGATTAGGGCTTCAACATGAATTGAGGTGGGAGGGGGAGCGTTTGGTCCGTAGTGATGTATAATATAGCAAACTGTACATTTTGAACTTAGATGTGGAAAAAGTTCAGCTCCCGTTGTTTCTTGATTAAATTTCTTAATGGAATTAGAAAGTTAAGTGAATCTAGCATTAGATTCACTGAGCACCCATTCCAGGAACTCTGCTGGAATTATTTGAGTGATGGTATTGTTATGCGAAACAAGGGATAATTTTGCTCCTATGAGGACAAAAAATTTGAATCTCCTCTTCCTTTTTACAGTTGAATTCCTGCAGTAAGTTCTCACTGTATGATTTGAATACTCTGGGAATTTGGATTAACCGTGATAACTTGAAATAAATCTGTTATCTACCGTGACTCTTAAAAAACTATTATAATGGAATGTGAGTGGTACATAAATAGGGGTCTTAGAATAATGAAGCTTGGCTACAGCTATGAAAAGATTAATTTGCCCGTACTCTATCGGTATGTTAACTTTCTTTTTATTTGGGAACACTTTTCAGTTGAGAGAAACAGAATTCACTCTGCTTTTTCCTTAAATTCCTCTATTGGGGTCAGTGTGACTGGCATTTGTCTCTGCTCCATGTGTTGGTGATAGGTAGTGAATCTGTTAAGCCCTGCAGATATATGAGTGAGAAGACTATTTGAGGGGAATTGGCAGTAAGTACAGATTTTGGAAACAGGAGAAAGAACTGTTCTGTGCCTACAAAAAGTTTTCTTATTCTTTCCTTAAGAAAACAGGAGTGTGCATTGTGGCCAGCTGGAGAGATGAGTCTTACTGACTGTTGCAGTAAAGTTGACCCAGAGAATTTCTCCATTGGGTGGACTTTTCTGAACCCATTAAATGTATTATTGATCAGGAGGACCTGTGAACAAATTTGGAAGTAGAACGATGTTTGAGGTAGGTGATGGGACATTTAGCATAGTAATTGATGTTCAACAAAATACTAAGACTTTTCATGAATATAATCAGAATGTCATAGATTGAAGGTACCTTCTAACAATCCTTAAATAATTTTAGACTCTAGTGTGCTTTCTAGCCTAGAGAACCACATTAATATTTGGCATCTACTCTAAGCATCATTTCAGGGAGTTATAATTTCGGGCTTTTTGCCTGGGTGTTACGTGGAACCTTTTGTGCTCAGAAGAGGCATCCTCAGAGATGCAGTTACAAAACAGGTTTTATTTTATTTCGTTTTGTTAACAATATCTGGTCCAACGTTGCTCACCTCACTCTTCCCTCTCCTTTGCCCGCCCCACTCTCCCAATAGCAGGAGTACATATTTAGCTTTCTGTGAAATGCTCTGTGGTTCTCATCTGAGCAGGGAAGCAAGGATATGTATTGGAGTAGTGGGCATAATTCCTAAAATTGTAGTCTCTGAATCAGTGCTTTGCAACAGAACTCTGAGATGAGAGAAGTGTTTTCTCTCTCCACTGTCCACGGTGGCAGCGCAAGTGGCTGCTGAGCATTTCAGATGTGGCCAGTGATACAAAGACACTGAATTGTTAATTTTACTTAATTTTAATTACTTTACATTTTAAGAAGTTACATGTGGCTAGTGGTGTTCTGTCTAACTCTGAAGATAAGAAAGTTACAGAGCATCTATTTAGTCTAAGAAATCATCAGTAATTTTGGAATCGTGAGTCTGTCTTGAGGTTTTCCCATAAACCTTTACGGATACAATTTAAGTATATAAAAATACTGGTGTAATTTTATTGATAAAATTATTGTTGATTTCGTTTTTCACTATTTGTGTTTCAAAAAAGATATATTAGGGTCCTGCCCAGTGGCGCAGCGGTTAAGTTCGCACGTTCCGCTTCTCGGCGGCCCTGGGGTTCACCAGTTCGGCTCCTGGGTGTGGACATGGCACCGCTTGGCAAAAACCATGCTGTGGCAGGCATCCCACGTATAAAGCAGAGGAAGATGGGCATGGATGTTAGCTCAGGGCCAGTCTTCCTCAGCAAAAAGAGGAGGATTGGCAGTTGTTAGCTCAGGGCTAATCTTCCTCAAAAAAAAAAAGATATATTAAGTTGCTTTATAATTAAATTATTTCCTGAGGTAACTATTGTCCTTAAACATTAGGCCACTGGTTAAGAAATAGCATTTGACTTTTTAGTAGTATTATCTGCACCTTTCAGAATGAATACACCAAATTTTAAATCTTATTGCTGTACTCTAAAAGAATAGTTCTATGATGTACAAAAAAGCACATATTGAGAACTGCCAGAGCAGCTGATACCATGTGCCATCTAAGCCAGTGAGCTCCCGTGCTTTGGACTTGTATCGGGGAGCCCACTTATTTAGGAGGTTTCCTGCAGAAGTGCCCTCAGTTGCAGGACTCTATAGTTGTCCAACAGCTCCAGTCTCTTCCAGCACACTTAACATCCTGCGGAAGCAAATGTAACTTGCAGATTTGGGCAAAAAACAGAAAACAAAGAGCACAATGAGGATTATTAGCACAGCCAGTTTAAAATGATGAGGTGTTAACCACATTTGTATAAATAACAGTTTCTCTAACCCCTGAATCATTATCCTGTATTTTTAATGCAATCGGTTCATAAACATCAAAGCAAGAACACCAAATTCGTATGGGGTCAGGACCAACTGGGGCTCTGAATGGGAAGACAGCTGAGAGCTGTGTCCTTATGCGTGGGTGGCCTCGCAGCTGTTGATTCACCCTTAGGCTACTAGACAGTTGCCTCTGTGCTTGCAGAACCAGACTTCAGTCTTAGGTAAAAATGTATCCCCTCCCATGGAATGGCCATAAACAATGGATTGACATCAGCTCTCAAAACATCAGCGAGGCAGCCAGACACAGCAGTTCCCCTGAAATACTGAGTAGTACCAAGCATAACATCAGGGCTGTTTCTACATAATATTTGTCTTTGTACGCTAACACTGGGTCTCTTAAGTGTACTATAAAAGCTCATAGTCCGAAAGGTTCAAGGTGATATTATCTTTCTCCACGAATGGTAAGAGCGCTAGGAATAACTAGCTTGCATGACGCACAACTGCCATATTTTGGTCCTTACAAGGACTCCCAAATATACTTCTTAATGATAAGTGAAATTATATTTACATCGAACATTTTTAGAAAAATCAGTATTCGTTGTGAGATGATAGACGGCATAATTTTGGAATCAAAACTGAGTTCAGAGTTCGTTTGGACTCTTATTAGCTAAGTGTCCTTGCACAAATTTCTTAAACTTTTGAGGCTTAAAATCAGGCATGGGGATACGTTTGTTCATATTCTAAGGATTTGAATAGTGTATGTACAGTGTGTATCTAGCACAGTGCCTGATACATAGTAGGGTCTCAAGAAATGTTCCCTGTTATGCATTTGGAGGATTAGGTGCTGTGCGTGTAGATGTGTCATTCATTTTTGACCTATGTAATAGTAAATGTTCCTCTCCTAGGTAATGAGTTCCCCCACAAAAGGTTAAAGTCTGGCAAATAGTAGATACTTACTGAGACCCAGTAATTCTGCTTCTAGAAACCCTACTCAGGAAAAGATCTTGATTACAAAAACTGCTGTGTGAATAGTATTAGAGTATTGTTTTTAATAGCAAGAAATTTGAGATTATGAGTTCAGTGATGTGAAACCATTTATGTAAACTATAGCGTTTCCATTTTGCTGCTCCCATTTAAAATGGTGGTTGTGAAGACTGGTAAAAACACACATGTCAATAGTATGTTCACTGGAAATGTAAGATTTAAAACATGGATAGTGTGAGTAAATTTTTTAAATGCCAAAAATTCATTAGATGAATATAAGAATATAATAATACATTCTTTTTTTAAGAAAATAATTTTTGAGAGTCTGAAAAGACAAGTCTCACACTGAGTTTTAAAAAAGATCCTGACATTTAATGAGATATTAAAACATAATTTGTGCCTATTTATACTGTTCCAGAAGCCAAACTCTAAATACTGTCTTACTAGGACCCTCTAAGAGTCTATAGAGAGCTGCAATAAATGACTGTAGGGAGAGTCCTTTTTGCTAGAATCCTAGTTTTTCTCTTACATTTTAGTAATTACCCTGCTTTGAACATTGAACATAAAAAAATCTGACTTCTTTCCTCTCTCATGTATCACTTCTGTTTCTCACTGTCTCTGGATTAATAAAAATTTACTATAGTTTGCAATGAGAACCTCTATTTTTTTTATTTATTTTAAAAATATTGTTGCCATTTCACTTTTGACCATCTTATTTTGATAGTCCCATCAATTATTCACGTGTAAGTTGGGACAGAACAGTAATAACCACCAACATTTATACAGTAATTATATGCCAGATAATATTTCAGGGTTTTATAAGGCCCTTAACTCACACAGTCAGTCTTCCTCTAAGCCTGTGAAGTAGGTGTGGTTATCGTTCCCAATCTGTAGCTGAGGAGACAGGCAATAAGTCAGATAGCTTGCCCAAGGTCACACAGCTCGAGTCACAGAGCTGCTATACACAACACTGCTTCTTCACATTTCAGATGATACTAATGTCTTAGAGAAAATCAGATTCTAGAAAATAATGTCATATAGAAAAATCAGATTCTAGAAATTGAACTTTGCTCTGGAACAGTAATTGGGCATGTTGCAGTTTTCAGTCTCCTTTACTTACGGCTTGAAGCTATGGCCAGTGGAAGGTAGAAGCAGACATGTATGAAAGGGTGAAAATTTTCCTGGCAGTGGCACTTTAGAGTTTAAAGGAGCATACACTTCAAGCTTCAGTTTGGTTGCTACTGTCAGTTTATTATATAACGTACTATTGGAGAAGTTACTAGAGGTCTTGTTTGAGTATGATAATTAAAGTTTTGCTGCAGGATGCTGCAGAAAGGGAACTACTGTAACTACTGGGGCGTCCAATAGTTTCGTCTGTTGGAACATGACTGTTGCTCCTTTTATACTAAGATACAATATATTGCCCATATGCTGCTGTTTGTTACTTAATGACATTAGATGACGTATAAAAGTATAAGTGCTCACATTTTTGCTATTAAGAATTTAGATATTGAAATATTAGCTAAGAGATAACAAGTAACTGAAACTTTAAAATTAAGGAAGTTCCATTGTTATTGATCTAGAATCTGTTCTAAAAATGCATGTTTCCCAATCTTTATGTGAAATTGTAGTTTTCATTTTATGTGCAATAATTTTATATAGTGCCTTCCCTCTGGAAAAAAAAACCAGCCTATCAATGGAAAATATTCTTGAGGTGAAACTGTTAATTACAGTGTTAAAAAATGTTTTACAATAAAATGACATTGTGTAATTGTTTAATAAGCCAGTGATGAAAATACCCAGAGAAAACTGGGCATGTTCTTCTCCAAACAGGAAATTGTAAGACATACCACTGCTCTCCTCTAGGTGGCAGGATTTAGGCTATCATTGAATTAACTGATTGATAGAATTTTTTTTTCCCACAGCCTGACAAGTGGCTAGTTTCTGAACAATCAGTACAACTGTAGCATTGATTAGATTTAATTGTTACAACTGGTCGAATAAGCAGATTGACCTTGTAATAGTCTGTTGTTTAATGACCTTAATTAACATTGAAAGACAAAGACCTCTTAAACAAAAAACAACTTCTCTCTCATAACCAGGCAGCCAAAATCATTTCTGTGTATTGCTGAAATCTCTTAGAGTCATATCTCACACACATTTTTGGATTTATTTCTTTGGTATATGGTAAATAGCTTGCCATTTGATAGGAACTATGAAGATACTGCCATTGTACTTAAAAGGACACATAGATAGAACTGAAATAATAAAAATTTGCAAGTTAACAGGACATACAGCCCTTTCAATTAGGTACGGTTAACTTCCCAGGTATCCTTGGTTTTGTGCAAACTCTACTGTTTATTAAACAGGAAAGGTCAAGATGCAAAAAGTCAGTATTTGGTGACCCGTGAGCACCACATGACAAAAATGAAACGTTCTCTTCTTTTTTCTGTACATTAAAATGGGAAGGAGACAGAATTCATTTTTACTTCTTGGATTCTTTAGCTATTGTTCATTTTCCAAAATGTAAAAATGAGTTTGGCTGTACACGGAATACATGAAATGCTTGGTAATCCCTAATCACTATTATCTTTATCCTCTTCTTCCTTTCCATGTGGGAGACTGGCTTTCCTGAAGCTCAAAAGAATCTTGACCAAGCACCTCTCAGGGACCTCAGTTTCTGGATGGTGCATGTTTATAGAACTGCTAAAATTATATGAGTATTTTCAAATTATAGCTGATACTATTAGAATCTGTAGCACAGGCAAAGAAAAAAAGGCTTGGAAATATGCAAAATATATCACTATTGTAACCAAGAAGAGGGAAAAGTCTAACTGGTGTGTTTTACAGATTCAGATGTAAAGTGGCTTCATTTTAAATCGGGTGACTGTGTAGCCATCCTGGTTTACCTCTCCTAATGTATTGATGAATAGCATCCTCTTCGCTGTTGAAAGTGTTCGGGAGTGTGTGATAAATTATATGGTCACCCTAGTTACAAGAACTTTCTTTTCTAAGACTTGAAACAAACATCAAGAAAAGTTTGTGGCCATTAATATCCAGTTTTACAAATTATAACTACCCATCCAGCTTTGCTTTTTAAAATGTTTATTAAAGTATACTTACACTTTGCTTTTTAAAATACTTATTTACTAGTTTTTCCTTCTAACTTAAAAAAAAAACTATATCCAGGTTATGTACAATTACTATTGCCTGTTGGTTTTTATTTCATTCTCATTTTTTAATTGCAGGACAATTGAGACAGCAGAAAGGCAGGTTGTTTGAAATATAGGTTGGTAACTTCGCTAACGGAGATTTACACATTCAGAATCTAACAGAATCTGTGAAACCCACAGAAATGATGACAAATTCATTTAAAGACCATGTATCTTAAAAAATAAAAATTCTACTTTGTTATCATACTCATTTTAATTATGAGAACATAATCATGTTTTTCTCTCTATCATTTGCCTTTTCTTTTTGTTCCTCATTTTTTATTTTCCCTTCATTAATATTTCTCTTCCTTTACCCCCAGCAACCTAATTCCGGCTTCTTGCTCAGTGAAGCGTGTCTGTGGACTGCTGGGGCGGTGGGGTCAGTGAAGTAGTAGAGATTCTGGAAGGGCGAGTGTCAAACACTATCCTAAAAAGTATGGAGAACTATGCTGCTGGCTTCTTTTTATCAATATTAGCATTTTATTAAGCTCGTATCCATACTATACTGTATGACAACTGTCCCCATATGTTCATTTATTTATATCACTCCCTAAATGCTGTTTATTTATATCAGCCACTAAATGCTATTTTAGTGGATAAATTTCACAGGGGCAAGAAACCAGAGCTGCAACTGACTTCAGTAGACCCAGGGGATGACAAAGCCCAGGCCACTAAGATACTGCCTGCCAAAGAAAGACTTCCCTCCTGCTGGACCTCTCACAGAGCTGAAAATGTACAGATAGACGGGCCCAAAAGCAACAAGCAATAATCCATCCGCTAATCATAATTCCAAAGGGTAAGATAAATGTTCCAGTGAGCGTATCAGTAAAGGGTGAGGAGTTTATCTCTCTCAAACCTCACAGCCTACTGATAGGCTCTGCTTTTTCTAGTCCCTGTCTCTGGAGTTTATCTCTTTATCTTGTACCACCTCTGAACTTCTCTTTAGGCCCTTCTCCTCCCTACCCATTGTTCCCTCCTTTCTCTGTATCACCTCTTTCTTAGATTAACCTCAAGATACAAAACGGAAATGATGATTGTATTACTTTTCATGGGGAAACCGCTAACCTTTCCATTTCCTTATTCTGAGAGCAGACACTTGTTTATCCATAGAAATGCACACAGAACATGAGACAAAAATTGCTATAGACCAAACATTGCTTTTGAATTGCAGCATCAAAGGAAAAAGCTGTAAGAACTCAAAAGGCTTTTTAACGTATTATCACATTCAAGGGTTATTTTGCATTTATCAGGTGTCACTATTAGAGTAAAATGTAATCAATAACAGTAGTTCCATATCTTTCTTTTCTCCACCTCCTGGTTTTTAATGCTTGAAACCATAGTGGAAAGCTTTCAAAATTGTTACAAATGAAGTTATTCTTTCATCAGAGTTAGGAAGGACCTATTAGATCGTAAACTCTTGCCTGTGACCCGTAGGGGTAAGACTCCTGGACAGAGATGAGTAGTTGTCTTGGTATCAAACATTTGTTTCGCCTCTTGCAGGAATACCACATTAATTAAGTGAATAGACCTATTAATGAGCAGAGGAGGGCTAGTGGTCAGAACAGCTGCACCCTCTACCTCTCTGATCTGGAAAACAAAGAATTCTATTTTAGGTTGTTAAATAATGAGCGACTTTCATCTTGAATTTGGGCTTAACTGGACTTTGATAGTCATTTAGAGTCGTAGTCACCAAAAGTGTATTATCTCGTCCTTTCTTCCTACAATTACCAGGGGCAAGATACCATACTATGTAAAGTAACTTAATGAGCATGTCCTTCTAGAAACTGCTAGGAGACATAAACCATGAAGCAATTCTCATTAGCGTCTTCCCTGGCTGTTTCTTTCTATTTATATCTGAGAAAGAGTGGAGGCCACACGTGTGTTATCGTACATTCTCCGACAAAATGAAGAAGTCAGAGGATAAGAACATGGTAGGTAGCATTTACTAAGCACAAACTGAATGCCAGGTTGCGTTAGAAGTGCTTTCTGTGCCTTGTAGAATTTAATCCGCACAATAATCTTATATTGTTGGTATGATATGTTAACCCCATTTTGCAGATGAAGAAACTAACCCAAAATGTCTGAGTAACTTGGCCAGGATCACAAAGCTGGAAAGTGACAGAAATTTGAACCCGAGAAAACCTGACCTGGGAGCCTGCCGTTTTAAGCACTGTGCCCTCCTGCCTCCTTGAGGTAATCATGACGATCTGTATGGGTTCAATACCCTGTTACCCTGTATAAAGTCCTTAGCACATAAGAATGAATGTTAGTGAATGTTTACATCTTGAATATAAAAGTGAAAAGACTCCAGAAGAGTTATTTAGTAGAAGAAAGGATCCATTTATGGTTACCAGGGAGACAGCTCTTACAGTCTTACCTGTTACATCTTCAAAGGATTGCTCACCTGAGAGGTAGAAAGGGGGTCCTCCTCTGGTGCTCAAGCTGTTATACTCACCCATTCCAGAAGATTTCACCAACCCCTGCCCTGTCCTACCTTCCTGGGCAGTGGGAAAATTAAAAGTAGCTTAAGGAGTTGTTAAGTTAGCAATAAGTGTCCCACCAAGTATTGTGGACAAAAGTGTGGGTTTATGTTGGGAAGGGAGATGGTTGTCAGAAGAATTTATGGCTTAGTTGTTTTCCTAGAAGTGATGTAGGTGGGCTTTTGCTGCTCTCTTCACACTAATTTGAATCCGCTCACCATCAGGGGCCTTTGTGTCTATACCAAGAAGGTGGTCTCCCTGGTTTGAGGGGAGGTGGAACTGACGTCCCCAGCGGAGGATGGGGACCGAGGTAACCAGCCATATTCCAAGCGACATCTTCACTGGGTGGCTCTAGGTCGCCACTCCTTGTCTGTGTTCTCTAATTACCCCAGGTGTGAGGATATTCTCGTTTTCCCCTTTGTGCATAGCTAGATTCCTGCAGTTCTCAACCTGAACTCACAGGGCTGACAGCCTGATGAAACGGCTGGCCCCACAGTAGCTGCTCTTGACTATATTTTGCTTTGGCTGTTGGAATGGTAGCTGGTTATCTAACTCCCTTCCAGTTGCTTCCATGTGAAACTGGCCTCAAAGAAAGGAGTCTGCTAATGCTGATGTATACATAATTTTCAGAATTATTCAGAAGTGAGTTGGAACAATTCTTTTATTCCAGAATTTTCTGATGTGTATTAATACGGAAAAAATTCCATGTTCAAGGGAGTTCAGAATATGCTGTGTTAAAAAGAGCTGAACAGTTTTCTTTTCTGCAAGATTCTCAGAGCCTTGAACATGATGGTGGGAACTGTGAATCTACAAGAAGGCAAATACAGTACCCAGTATCTCCCAAACTTACTTCACCACAGCATCCGTTTGAAAGACATATTCTGGATACCAGTGTTTCTTAGGAGTACCTAGGGGGTAAGAACACAGACAAGGATCCTGACTACAAATCCAGCCCCACCACTTAATGTGGTCCTGAGCAAGGTGCTTAACCTCTGTACCTCGGTTCCTCATCTGCAAAGTAGAGATGATAATACCTATTGTATAGGTACAGGTTGTGAAGATTAAATGACCATCTATATACATCTATATATGTATCTCACATTACTAAGTGTAATATGTGTTAGCTATTGTTATAGCTATTTATTCAGCACTCTATTTACTAATGATATAGGCCCCATGCGCATGTCAAGTATAAACTCCAAAAGTTAGAGGAACTTCCTTGTGACCTTTCTACAATAAAAGGAACATCTGAACTAGGGAATAATATAGAGGCTTTGAGTTTGGGGGGACACTCAACAGAGTTTCCAGTTTAAATCATCTGTCTAGTCGGTCTGGCCACAGTCATGATGAAATGAAAATGTTGACTTTGAGTAACTCAAGGTAAAATAAAAGAAAAAGGGGAAAGTGAACAGTGGCAAGAATTATTTTTATATTCATCTAATTTGGACTTGGTTGAAATAGAAAATGTCAAGTTGTGTGTAGTGTGTAACAGTAGACACCAAACACTTAAAATGGCAGTTTCCTGGATGGATGCTACGGAAAGAATGAAGTTGGTGGCTAATGTCTAGCTGGGGAATAGGGTGAAGAGAAAGCCATATCAAGAAGTGGCTTAGGCAGCAAATGAGGAAGATATCCAGTCATTCACTCAAACAGTGAAACAAATAAATGTACTTCATTCTCCAGGTTAAAAAAAAGATGGAGCTCTTTTTTCAGCAGTCCACACTCAAATGGAGGACTACACTGTAAACAACAAACCATAATGAAATAAACTTAGAATAGAGGTACTAGCACAGTGTTCTGGCATCTCAGAAAAGGATTCCACTAAAAACACAGGAGGTAAATTTTAAATTGGAAGCCATGTCTCAGGGCTGGCCTGGCCCTGAGTGAACCGTTTGATGCCCTTTCACGTGTGGGTCTCTGTGTGTGTACAGTACAGGGGGGAAGACTTCCATTCTACAGCAAGTGATTCAATTTGGGAGGCTGTGGGTGAGCCACACCAAGTGAAAACGGGAGGCTTGATAGCTTGTCCTTCAACAGACCTGTCCAAAATGACTATATAAAGTAAATACCGTAAATCACTGTTGTCAGGGCGCACACTCCACCTCCTCCCGCCCTCGCCCACAGCCGTCCTCATTTCCACACCCCCTCAACGGTTCGGGGAGAGCCCGTGGTCTAAGTAAACGAGAGGACTTCTGACTGTAATCCTAGCACGTCACTTTGTTGAAGGCAAACACGTGGTTCAGAGGGAACTTATAAATCTCTCCTCCCAGGCAAGATCGTGATGTTATCTGCTGGCAGCAGAAGGTTGCTCCGAGGGGAGCTTCAGAAGCTTCCGACGAGAGAGAAGATAGAGAGAGGGAGGGAGGGAGGGCGGGAGGGAGGAGCAGGCAGACAGATACAGAGAGACCCAGAGAAAGGCAGAGAGAGCGAAGAGCGAGAGCGCAAGTGGAGGGGCATGGGGAAAGGGATGGAGAACACAGTGTAACGGTCTAGGGAGCCATTTGGGAACAAACGGGCTGTCTGGCTGCAGACAGGAGAAAGCAGAAGAGGGTCTATTTCAGGGTGCCAAGTGCCTGCCTACCTACCCGAAGCGAGAAAGTCCAAGTGGGAGAGACAGGAGAGGGTGGGACTCCAAGGGAACCCCTTCGCATCCCCTTAGGAATAAAACCCCCCGGTCCGCGGTCTCCGGGGCTGCCGTTGCGGTCCGCAGGGGGTGAGAGCCACGGCGGCGGCAGCTGCTCGTCTGTTGCCGGGTTGGCGTTTGGAGCGCGAGAAGAAGGAGGAGCAGCAGCAGGAGGGAGCTGGAGGCTGGACGCGTTTGCGAGCGGCGGCGGCGGCAACGTGGAGTAACCGAGAGGCTCGGCGTGCGCCCGCCCGGGGGTAGGCCCCGGCGCGCCGCTCCGGGAGCAGGATCCTCGCCGCCTCGGCAGCCCTTGCGGCCGCTGCACGACCCGACCGAGTCCCCAGCGCCGTGCGAAGCGCACCCGCCTCCCGGCGGCGCGCCGGGCTCGCCCGCAGCGCGCGCGCACGCCAGCGCGCGCGCACACACACTCACACACACACACACACACTCACACACGTGTGCGCTCCTCCGCTCCGGAGCTGCTGCTGCTGCTGCTGCGCTCAGCGCCGCAGTGGAAGGCAGGGCTGAACCGCTCCTTCTTTAAATATATAAATTACAGCCTGGGCCAGCCTCGGCGGCCCCCCTTCCAGCGCTCCCGGCGCCCCTCCCGTCAGTTCGCCAGCTGCCAGCCCCGGGACCTTTTCATCTCTTCCCTTTTGGCTGGAGGAGCCGAGTTCAGATCCGCCACTCCGCACCCGAAACTGACACACTGAACTCCGTTTCTTCCTCTTAAATTTATTTCTGCCTAATAGCCACTCGTCTCTTTTTCCCCCCCATCTCGTCGCTCCAAGAAAACTTTTTCTTACTCCCCAAAGTTAGGGTTCCCCCTGGCCATCGTGTATTAATATTTCCCCTTTTGGAACGACTTGTATTTTCTTTTTAAAGGAATTCAAGCAAGATAGCTTTTCTATTGGACATTGACTCTCGACTGTTTGCAAAAGTTTCGCATTAAAAAAAAAAAAACCTACCTGATCTGAACTTTGAGAGTTATTGGTTTCTTTTTTTCCTACTTTTTAAATTTTTTTTGTTTTTTTTTAACTTTTTCCACCTTTAAAAAAAAATGCACTACTGTGTGCTGAGCGCTTTTCTGCTCCTGCATTTGGTCGCGGTGGCGCTCAGCCTGTCTACCTGCAGCACGCTCGATATGGACCAGTTCATGCGCAAGAGGATCGAGGCCATCCGCGGGCAGATCCTGAGCAAGCTGAAGCTCACCAGCCCCCCAGAAGACTATCCCGAACCGGAGGAAGTCCCCCCGGAGGTGATTTCCATCTACAACAGCACCAGGGACTTGCTCCAGGAGAAGGCGAGCCGGAGGGCGGCCGCCTGCGAGCGCGAGAGGAGCGACGAGGAGTACTACGCCAAGGAGGTTTACAAAATAGACATGCCGCCCTTCTTCCCCTCGGAAAGTAAGTACTGTTTTTCGCTTCCACTCCCAGAGGTTTAAGCGCTGCGCGGAGCTCTCAAAAGCGCAACAACTTTAGGGATCGCCCTTCCCTCTCTGGGTCCCCGCTCGCTCTTTTCCCCTTCTGCTGTCCTTCGTCCCACCCACCCCCTTTCCAGTTCTCTGCTTGAGAAAGGTAGGCTTTAAAATCTTGACTTTCTACTTTATTTTCTCCATTTCTCCCTGCCCCCAACGCCTCAGTCCTTTCTAAGGCGTTATTCTCTTTGACTCTTCCCCGAAATTCTTTACCAGGCCACCAGCTAGGAGTCAGCCTCCTCTGTCAAACTGGAGGCGCTCCCTGGGGCAGAGTTAAACTGGGAAATCCTGGTAGGTTTGTTTTCTTTGCTCCGATTGGCGTGGAGCCCGGCGAACCGGTGCACGAAGGGTTAAAAAAAGTGGCTCAAAACTAGCCTCTCCGGAAGGCGCCCCTTTCCTGCCGACCTATCAGCTGGTTCCCCAAGCCTCCTCTATTGTCTGTAACTCCCCGAAAAATGTCAGCATCGCCAAGACAAAACCTGATTTGGAGACTCCTCGGGAAACCTACCCCAAAACCTCAACTCTTGAACCGATTGCCATAGCTAGGTGTTTACATTCCCCGAAGGCGAGGTCCTGTAACCAAGTCCCCTTTTGATTTCACCTGGAGGGGTGGAAAGAAAAACTTCTTTTCTGACTATATTTAAAAGGTGTTTCATCATGTTAATTTTATAATTCGCCCAAATCTGCCTTCTTAAGATAGCAGATCACTTTTCTGACGCGTTTGTCGTTTATCTTTCTCACCCTTGAGCCCCTTGCTCCCTGCCCTTTCATAGGCTTCCTGCAGTTACTTCGATGCATTCCTGAATCTCAGAGTAGAAGACAGCCGATTTTTTTTTTTTTTTTTTTTTTTTTTTTTTACTGACTTCTCTGAGGGCAGTGTCCTCAAAACCAGCTGGCATACAGTAGCAATGGGAGTGAAATGATTTATTGTGGAGTTCCTTGGGAGGAAGGGAAGAGGACAGTTAGATTAGAATTTTTCCCAAGTTCTTAAAAAAAGAAAAGAAGAAGCATCCAGTGATACCTGAGAGGGTTAAATACCAGGAAGAAGAAGAAAAAGAAAAAAAAAAATCCGCTTCGACATTTGCGTATTCCAAATCCCAAGTCGTAAACTTTTCATTGGCCGTCCATTTCTCTCCTCCCCTTTCCATGTCCTATATACTCACTGGCTGCCTTCACAAAGTCTCTGTGTCTTGCCTAAATAGATAATATGGCCATCTTGGTAATTTCATCCTAGAGGTTCTAATTGCAGGGTGGTGCTTTTCTTTTTTAATATTTATTTTTAGTTTGACAAGTCCTAGCTGTGTGACTTGCCATGTCTTGTACTTGATGGTCTCAGAATGTCAGCGGATGGATCTAACCCCTGTCTTCCTGGCAACCTTTCCTCTGCTGCAGCTTCTCCTGTGCTTGTTCAAGAGCAGAGCAGATGCAGGAGATCCTGGCAAGCAGGATGATTTTATTGTTGTAATTATGGCACCATCCACAACAGTGGTGATAAATCCGCTCCACCCTGCTTATTCCCCTCGGGAAGTAAAGCTTTCTACCTGGGGCGGAGCCAAGGAGATATTAGGCAAGAAAGTTCATTGTAATTAGTCCAAAACCATTGAGACCGAACAGAGGGTTGAGTCAGTTTGCTTTCTCTTCCACGTGCATCAGTTCTACTGGTGTTTGGGCAGACAGGCAAGTACAGAACCTGACCCAGTCATCGCTTCAATGTTTACCTGCAAAAGCTCTAATGAACAGCCAGCACTTTTATAACAGAGGAGGTCTGATCGCATCATTAGATAGGTGTGTGGAAAGAGCAAGAGCAAGTGGAGAGAGGATGTTCGTTCTTTGTTCTTTCAAACACACTTCAATCCAAAGAGCTGACATGACCCAACCCAGAATCATGGTATCACCAAATTAGAAAAGTTCTCAGGTTATTAGGATTTCAAAGGATGGCATCAAAGATCAGTGTGTAGATTCTCTTCTCCATCCTACCCCCAGCCACCAAATAAATTAAACGTCTGATAAGTTCAGTATGAAAAATATACTCCTTAAAAGCCTCCTTAAAGCCTGTATTCTCTGTATGAAAGTTTAGGAGCAGAAAGCCATATTAATAGCAGGTTTGATACTACTGTGCGAGGACTGTGCATAATTTTATAGAAAGTAGGTTAACTGATTTTCCAGCACTTTCTAGGTATACTGGAATATAGTGAACCCTTCCAAAAGAAAGGAAGAAGAGAAGAAATCACTCCACCGTATTTTTAAAGAGCAAACTGAAAGTACAGCATTGGCTTCTATACCAACTTTGCCTCTTTAAGATTTTTCCGCCTAATTTTTAACTGGGCCGGCACTGAAGTGGCTGTGAGGAGGGAGTGTGCCTGTCATTTCTTGCAGTGAATCGGCGAGGGTCATAAGCCCCAGAGATGAAGGCATGGGAAAGATCACTGGTTCATTTTTTACCACCAACTTATTAGCGTTCAGGGAGTGACTTCAGCTCAAATATTACAAATATGCTCTAATTATACTCAATGAGCTGTATATCATTACAGATTGCTGATAGCCCTTTGTGGGACATTTTATATAGTTCAGACTAAATATTTTTAGCAATGTTGAGACTTAAAAGTAAAAATATAAAAGATATTGTATATGCCCTCAGGCATATTTTGTCTTAAATATTATCCTTGGCCCAGGATACTATATAAATACAGTAAATATGAATAGAACTGGCCAGGTGCCAATCTCCTAGGATGAATTTTAGTCAAGAAGGTATTTATGGGATATAAATAATACTGTGTCAACATTTAAAGAAGGAGTCTGATTAGTTTTGAATTTATGCATATTGATCTTTTCATAGGCTGTTAGTTTAAGGCTCAATGTGTAGTTATGCTAAGGTTTACCGATCGTTTACCCAGTGGGAGTTAGTGGACGTCTAGTCCTTTGACAATCCATTTGAAGTTCAAGGCACATCTATTCAAAAGACTGTGCACAAGGCTTTAGAAATTTTCTAAAGGTGACTCCATTAACTAGAGTAAGGATCCAAATGATTGATGATTCAAATCTGTAGAGGCTTGGACAATCAAAAAAAGGAAGAGACAAACGTTTCATTTTCTTTCTTTCCTTTTCCTTTTTCATTGTAACAATTCAGGCACACGGTGTGGTTTTAATGTGGTGATTTTGCCCCCCTCCCCCACCCTCAGGGAACATTTGACCATGTCCAGAGACATTTTTCATTGTCAAGACTGGGAGTAAAGGGCTGCTCCTGGCATTTAGTGGGTGGAGGCCAAGGATGTTGCTGACCATCCTAGAATGCACAGGACAGGTTTCCCCCATTCCCCTAACACATCAAAGAATTATCCAGCCCGAGAGTCAATAATGCCCATGTTAAGCAGCCCTGGTAATCCAGGTATTTGTTTGGGGTTACTTGAATTCTGCTAGTAGTACCTTTTTAAAAGTAGTAACCTAAAAATAAAATATCTTTATGATCAAAAGGACATTAAAATGAAAGCATTGACTAGAAAGAGAAACAAAAAGTTATCTTAATTAAATGGGAATATGAATTGGACCATTTTTTATGGCATATACTTTATTATGAAGATCTTGAAGCTCCTAACTTAGAGACATCAAAATTTCCCATTCATTTAACCTAAGTAATGGTGTTGCCCCACCCAGCAGTAACTTCAGTCAGCACCAACGTGATGTTAGTCAGAGCAGAGAAAAAAGAAATGAGGAATTACCTCGGGTGTTCCTTGCAAGGAAAATAAGCAATTCATGTTGATGGAGAGTAGAATCTTCAAGGTAGGCAACCGAAGACAGTAAATAATCATGTTGGTTTATTCTATCATGTTGAATTAGATAAACTAAGATATACAGCCTGAAACATCACAATAGGTTTCCTTTGTAATTGTTTCACGAGCATGTTAAACATTTAGTACCAAACAATCTCCTTTTCTATTTCCCCTGTAGTTTTCCAAGTGAAATCCTGGAATGTAGAGTGAATACCAATAGCACTATGGCTGGGGGGAATGCAACTGAGGATTCTGGTCATGGATATGTCTTTCTGTATACGAACTGCTGGACTCTTGACCAATTGCCCAATGAAGGAAAATATTAGCAACTGCTAGAACATAGTGATATTTTTGCTTTCTGTTCAGGGATTTTACTTTTTAAGATTCTCTGTGTGAGAAAAAGAGAAACAGAAAGAGAGAGAGAGAAGGAGAGAGAGAGATCAAAGGAAGGCAGACAGACTTGAACCTCTTGACTTCTACAATGACTGAGTTATTAATACACAACAGACCAAACTTTATTCCTGCATTTTTATTGCATCATTGCTTGTACTAACTCTAGTGCCTAATTGTGGTTACATTTCACTTAGGCCACATTCTCTTTCAGGATTTCCTCTTTTCTTTCTTTTTCTTTTCATAGACTAGGAAAAACCCTCGAAGAAATATACTGTTTATAACCGAAGCAGTTGGGCAGTCTTTGTTGCCAAGTGAGGCCAGCCAGCTTCAAGCCTCTCCTGAGGAGTCTCCATCCCATAGGGGCTGGGCTTTGCAAAGCTGGAGGAGCAGGTGGGAACCGCTTGACCTGGCAGAGGGACCTGGAGCCCTCTTTGTCTCCACAGCGACCCCTGGGGGCTCCTCCAGGAACTGCACTTTTGAATTAGGACGTGTCTCTGGTGAAAAGATGCTGATGTAACCTCGTCACGGCATCTTTCATATAAAGATATGAAAGAATGACAGATCATTTTTCCTAGAGAAAACTGAGATGTGAAAAAAGGGCTAATGACTCACTGCTGATCCCACATCAAATCTGGGTTAGAACTGAGGAGGTCACCAACTCCTAGGCCTTCGTCCAGAGATTACAACACACTTCAGGCTGCATTTTTAAAGATTGGGGAAAATAGAGTGGAGCAGCTTGGCCCTGGGAGAGATGTGCAGGCCGACCACCCACCACTGAGGGTTTGACTGTAGTCTGACTCCTCCCTCCCCTGGCACCACTGCCACCTGCTTTACAGGTTCAATAGTAAGGTGAGCAGCAAGCAAGGAGACTGCATGGAAGTGCTCTGGACCAGCCCTTTCAGCTATCCCCATGTAGCATTTCCGGTACTGAGGGATCCTGGAGAGAGAATTTGGTTTGGCCAGATGTTCTTGCTCTGCTCAGGCAGAAGGGTGTATTCCACTTTGCAGATTCTGAACAGCTTGATGAAATGTGCCTCTGGCCGAGATAAACAAATGTTTCCATTGTCATTTTGAAACCAGATGGTGTGCTTTTGTTTCTTAATATTCTTTAAACAAAGATGGTTTTTAACCTAGGGATTCAGCTTTCTCCAGGTATTTTAAATTTAATAACATGCTAGGGATTCTTCCTGGTGGGTTTGTTTAGACTGAAAAGCTTGCTTCCGTCATTTGTTTGGTAGAAATTCGCATCATGCCGCCACCAGAAGTGGATTTGGGGTGTTGTCCCTCTTTTTGTTTCTTCTCTAACCGCTATCTGAAAGTGGGTGTTGAAGTGCGCTGCACTGTGACCACCCCCTCACTTCCGGGGGTGGCTTGGGCATAAAACTCCCCTTGACCTCTTCCCCACAATGTCTGAATTGCCTTCCTGTTCTGCACTATGCTGGAATATCTGCATGTATGGAGGTTAACTTCACTTAACCAGGCCTCAGTTTCTTCACTTAGAAGGATGAAGAAGGACTGAGGAGGACGTCTGTAAAGAAGCACCTAGCTCTGCTTCTGGCACTTAGTAGGACTTCTTTGCATGGCAGCTATTAATCACTGAATCTCAAATCCTTAGTTTTCAGATGCACCATTATTTTATGTACCACTAAGACAGAAGTATTACTGACAACTGTAACGTGCCATTGCTTACAAGAGATATGAAAAAGAGATATTTTAGAGATATTAAAATTTGATTGAAAGTGATGCCCTGGGAGCCACTTCCACTAGCCTGAGGTGTCTTGGAACTTCCCTCTCATTCTCTTCTTTGTAAGTTTCACTCAATGGATCTATTTCCCTTGCTCCCTGGGATTATTCCTTCCGTGACCTTTGCCACTTAAGGGGCTGGGAACAGAGACTGGCAGGGCTGGTAAGCTACCATGTCTAGCACTGTCTATTCCTCGTATATGAAGGCCTTGAAGGTTTAGGCTTCTTAGGTAAGATTTCAGATTTCTTAGATAACAGCCAAGAGCTTTCAGGATCTGGCCCCTCCTCCTTGCTCGGCCCCACCTCTCTTTAAATACCTGCATGAAAACTACACTCCAGCTACATTATCCTCTTTGCCTTTACCCAAATGAGCCATTTATTTTCGTGCCTCTGGGCCTTTGTTTTTGCTATTTCTTCCACTGGGAGATCCATCTTTTAACTCCTTTAAACATCCTTCGAGTTTTACTCAGTTGCTGCCTCCTTTTGAAACCGTCTTTGATTTTCCTAGTCACATTTAATTAGCTCTTCCCCTGCCCTCTCACAATCCTGATATTCATCTCTAACTCGACTTCTGTTCTTTCGCTGTAGGTAAAATCTGGCTGTGTTCTGACCTGTCTTCTTCATTGGTTCGTAAACTGCCTCAGAACAGGAACTGACTCTGACTTATCTCTGTTCTTACAGAAACTGGCACATTGTATTTGCTCAATGAATGCTTCATAAATGAATGAGCATTTCCCTTTAGAGAATTAGATTGAACCACCGGAAGAAGGATGTATGAGTTCAAAGCATTAGGATCAGGAAATGTGGAGAGATGAAATCTACTCACCTTTGTTTTCAGGGAAAATGTACCTGATGCATCACATCACTTTGCTAAAGGTGATAGAGGCTTCTCATAACCATACATTTCCTGTTTCCAGTTTCACAGATAATAATGAAAATGATGGTGATAATGATGATGATGAAAGCTAACTTTCATTGGGTACATACTGTGTGCCAAGCATAGTTTTAAATATTTTACACGTATATACTTATTTAATCCTTACAAGCAACCCTATAAGGTCCTTAGGAGTATTTTCCCTGTGACTTATGAGGACATGGACACAGCTATTTCTATCAGTGATGTCTTATTGGAAGTAAGGCTTTTAGTTACCACAAATCATAGAGACCAGGACATGAAGAGCATGACTTTTCTGGCCCTCTTGCAAAATGATGTAACATAACCATGAGAGAGTGGTGGCTTTCCTTCTCCTACCGGAAATCACATTCATAGGCTCTGGATTTTTTCCCTAAAAAAGGAAATAGACCTGTGAAGACTTGCATACAACCCTGGGTCTTCTTTCTTGCCTCTCACACATTCAGCTCATTCAGCTTTTGTCTCTGCACTTGGTTGACATAAAAATTGTGATTTATCAAGTCTCTTGGTCTTGGTCTTTAACTGCAACCATTTTCTCCCCAAAAGTTTTGGTAAATTTGATTGATAGGGCATTCATCTTATCTCTTTCAGAGAATTCATTTATTTGGGAAGGCAGGATAGTGTCATACAATGAGCATGGACTTTGGAGCCAGACCGACCCAATAAGTAAAAGAAGGAGCATAAATAGCAGGGAATTGCACAGTAGGAAGCTCAGAGGCTGAAAAGGGGAGGTAGCATCAAAGACAAGGAGTCCTACTCCAGGCCTGTGGCAGTTGTTATAATGTGGTTTTGTTCAGTTGGCAACTTGGCTGTCTCAGTGCAATTTAGTAAAACTGCCTCATTGACATTTAAGTTGCTTCCTGCTGAATTCAGATCTGCCCTTAGTGGCTTTTTGGCCAGGTTGAAACCCCTTCACTTAACCTGACCTCAGTTTCTTCACTTGTAAAGATAAAGAAGGTATTACCTTCTCCCTGGGGTTGTAAAGGATGGACAATGGCATGTACAAAGAAACACCCAGTGCAGCTGCTTCAGGCTGCTTAGTAAGCCAGCTTTGCACGGCAGCTATTCATTCACTGAGCCTCATCGAATGTCAAACCCCATTAATTTTAAGATGCACCATTATTTTATGTGCCACTAAGAGAGAAGTATCATTGCCAATTAATTATAACATACCATTGACTATAGGAGAGAACAGGGATTTTAGAGGTATTAAAATATGAAAAATAGGTGAAATCCCGTAAATGTTTGTGGAATGAAAGAGTAGCAGCAGTCCATGTGCGCAGAGCACAGAGTGCTATACTAGAAGCACATAGAAAATAAAACTAAGTGTAGGTGTGATATCTGCCCTCAGAAAACTTTCCTTTGTAGTAAACTTTAAGAGTCGCCAACTCATAATATCCTCCTCTGGAATCAAGAGCACGAGGCCCACGTATGTGTTCCTCCCAGCCAGCATGTCTTCCTATGCATGCTCAGTGTATTAATTTCCAGTTCTGATTTTTTTGACATCTCAAAATGTTTCCAGTTGTTTCGAAGGGTATATCAATTTTTAGGGAGAAATGTTTAAATTATTTTAACAGATCTCTCTGAATAGGCATATGAGTCACATAGCACTCACCTCTTTATCTTTCTGGGCCATAAAGTCTGAAATCCAACAAAAGACGGAAGGAATGTTGTTCCTAAAAGGCTAACATGCAGAGGGGGCTTCTGTGTAATGTGTTTCTGGGCCTGGTTTGGCTCCTCCTCGCAGGTCCCCTGTCTCTCATCACCTCCCCTGGTGAGAGTCTCTGCTGAGAAAGAAGCCAGGACATTTGGAGTCAAGGCTTAGCCGGGTCAGGCAGCTGCAGTTGGACTCCGGTAGACCTCATTCCACCTCCATAAGCCAGCACCAGCCACAGAAGTTTCTTAGCTGTCAGGTGATTCATTTAAAAAAGGACATTAGCAACGAAATGACATTAGGGAGTAGAAGTCGCAAGAAGATGGATGAGAGGAGAGGAGAGGGTGGTTAGGAGTCACTGCAAAGAGGCTAGGAAGAAATGAAAACGTGGGAGGTGACATCAGAAAGGAAAGGCCACATGTGGCCTTGGGTCGTTGTTAACAGAGCAAGATGTTCTGTGCATGAGGTAGCATCCTGGCTTTCCCCGGGGCAACCGAGTAAATCCACTTCAGGGATGAGAGAAACCAGTGCTGTCCAAGAGGAGTTGAGTTTACTGGGTTCAGCATCTGTTAGAAGGAAGGAAAGCCTCATGGTGCTGAGAAAGCTATCTTTGTGGACCAGGACCATCCTTTCATCCTCTCAAATGAGCACTTGGATTTGTTGCTGCCTGATAAGTCAGAAATGTGGGGCTTAGGTGTTCCTTCCACCACAACGACTTGAAGAACTTCAGGCAAATGGAAAACGCTTTCTGGATGTTGGGAAGCCCAGACATCTGAAAGTAGTTCAAATGCATTTCTAACTTCCCCGGCCAGCTGTTTGCTCTCACATGAGCGTGTTCCACATGTCTCTGTTCGCGGACACAGTGTCACTCTTCCTCCGGGCCTTCCTAGCTGCCTACACATTGATAATGATGAAGCAGGCTAGCCCTGAAGAAGAGACATTGTGTTTCTGAAAGAAGAGTCATGGAGTAGCTATTTGAAAATAAGACTGCTTTTTTGGAGATGTTTGTTTCTGGAAATACTGTAGCATCTTTCCAGTCTCATGAAAGCAAAAGAAAAATGTTGTGACTTAGACCTTGGCTCTGTTCGCTTGGCTTTTCCTATGTGACCCACACTACACTGACAAATACCACATCTGTCTTGACAGGCTAGTTCGTAAGTAACGACTCATTCATAACTTCAGGCTGCTGTAAGAATCGTTATTTGTAACTGCATCTTGTGAGCGAGAAGGCACAGTTTGGCTTTGAGGAAGATACTGAAATGACCACAAGTCCACTGGTCTTTGCAAACCTATGAGGAAGCACTATCTAAAGAGAATACAGTCATTTTTTTAATGCATTTGAAGAGCACTAAAATATTTATTGTTGCCAAAACAGAAATGGGAATTTTCTAGGAAATATGACTTAATTTTTTAATTTTTGGATTCATTTCAGTGTGGGTAATTTGATGTTTCTTAGACCAAAGTCATCAGGGATTATTCTCTCTATACCATACATAGCAGTAAATTTTCCATTCCTTCTATTTGGAGACTTTATTCTTATTTTGTCATTTATTTCCCTATCCTTTGACTTAATCTCATTGTCACTTCTGCTTCGATGTGTTAATGACAGTACCATTGAAGTTGTTTCTACTTGCTTTGTAATAAACTCTTATAATTAAGTTGCTAAATTAAGACCAAAAAAGGTAGATGACTTATTCCGATTCTGCTTTAGAAGGAGAAAAAAAAATCACAGACTCAGGACATTTCTTTGCAGAAGATGGATGATTTGGTAAAGGAACTGTCCCCTTGGAGGTCTGTCAGGGGTTTCCGTGGGGAAACGTTTCCACATGCAAGCTCATACCTTGGCATTTGGGGCTCTGGAAGTTCAGGAGAGGGAAACAGGGAGGCGGGTACCAGACTCCTGGCTTTTACCCTGAAGTAGCCAGGCAGAACCCAAGCTAAATTATGGATTTCACCTCTGGTTCTGAAGCAGCAGTTCCTGTCCTTAAATATGTCTGTTAAAAATCATGTTGATTTGAATAGTGATTTAGCATTCATCTGTACCTCCTCATAGTGTTAAGCCTTAGGTTGTTGGATGTTAATGGAAGTTACTGGTCAGATCTGTGAACTAAGTCCTGAACAGCCACTGTTTCACCTACTAAACTCATACTTTTCTCCTCCAAGAAATGAGGTGACTAGGGTACTAGTTTGTCTTGGAGAGAGCTATCTTTCAGAAGAATTCCACTGTCGGAAAATATCACCATCAATAACGAAACTATGAGTACAGAGTCATGTCTTATTTCATTAATTCTTTGGCACTAGTGCATGGATCCTAGAAAGAGGGTCTTGAGCCAAGCTGACCCCAAGTCATTATACATTTGGGATCAGCAGTTTGCCCTTTCGCAGTAACATTTGTGGGAATTATTTAAGTAGAGTAGAAAAATTCATAGCATAGTGTCGGGGGGAAATGATAGCACCCGCTTATGGCATTGTACCATCACGAGAGAGATGTCCGTGTGGCGGTCTTGGGAGGAATTGAGGCAGGGGCTAATTTGACACAAAGTTTGCCTGAGCATTTTTAATAACATTTAATCCTGCTTAAGATATCAATGCAGGAAGAATGGCTTTATCTTTATCTCTCTTATAGACACTTTAACACTACACAAAACCACTACTTACTCAGAACAAACAGCTCTTATGAGGGGATAATTTTTTCTTGATCCACCTGATTGGGTTGTTTTCAGGTCAAATGAGATTTTGGAAAAGGCCTTTCTAACCTATAAGTCACAAAGGTCTACACCAGTGGTTCTCGAATTTTCCCGTGCAAAAGAATCACCTGCAGTGCTTATTATAAACGCAAATTTCCAAACCTCTGTCCCCTACCCTCCATCCAGATTATTTATCAGTAGTTTTAAGGTCGGCTCCAGAATCCTGCACCCTGACAAGAAGGCCAGCTGATTCTCAGGCAGGTAGTTCAAAAATACTCTGGAAACACTGCGTATTTTTTGTTTTGCTGGTTTATTTCTTAGCTGTGTCATCACAGGCAAAAATGAAGCCCAACACTTTTATGGTTAACTTCATCTTCTTTTAGTTATTTTAATTTAAATGCAAAATTTTAATTTCGGGACTGTTTCTATCTTGTGACTTCTATGAGCCATGGTCTCCCATTATCAATTAGTGAGTGTCCAAGTACTTCTAAAAACTTTATTTCTCTAAGACTGTTAATGTCTCAGATTTTTCATAGGATTTCACATTTTACAAAGCATTTCTCATTTACCCAAAGCCTCATTGCTCTGAAAAAGTGTATCCGTACCACAGTGCCACATCAATCATATAGATTGCTGAAAATTGTTTTTTTGAAAACTAAGAATTGCTTTCTTTGGCCTAAATAATCACTATTAGCATCACTTATATCTCCATCCAATTCATGGTCCTAATTTCTGAGGCACCAGAGCGCCCTGTTGACCCTGCTTAAAGACAAGCAATTAAATAAAAAACAAACAAACAAAAACAACCAAAAAAGAAAAAAAAAGGAAAGAAAAGATTTTCATACTGCAGCTGTACAGCAGAGTGAAAGTAAGCCAATGGTGCATACTTGAGACCTGCTTGTTGGAAATTGCAAATAAAACTAGTAACCTTGCCTTGTCCCCACCCAGAGCTCCTTCGACCTGGGTGACCTGGGGCAATCTCAGGGATCAGGATTCAATTAATAGAATTGTCCCTCTTCTGCATCACAACATCCACTGGCCTGAAGAAGGTGCTGTTTCCCAGGAAAAGGAGTTAAATCCCCCCAAGAAACTCAGAGGACCATAGTTTGAAGAAAAAGTGTTGCTCACCAAGGGACTTATGCTCTGCCTTTCTCGGATTATACGCTTTGAGATTTTTATTTAAGATAACTTTCAGCATCTCCTTTTAGAGGTCAGATGTGAATGAGAAGAATTTGTTTGACTTGCTAATCTTGTGACAAACAGTTTATCCCCAGTGTAGCTTCCTGTCTTTGCTGACTGGTTATTTGAGGGCATTTTCTCCCTGTAAGACTGTGAAGAAGGCTCTAAAAATAAACAACATGGTTGCTTATTGGTGAGAACATATGTGAGCAGATGTCAGCTGGTAACAGCATATGGTGGCAACATGATAGCACCATGTTGCAGAAACCTGAGTGGTGGGCCTTCATCTTTCATGCAGGCCATTCAGAGTCCCGCAGCATCTCAGTTAAAAAGGGTTTTGACTAGAGGGTGTAATCCACACAAGGGTGAAAATATATCACTGGGATCTTGTTAGTGGGCTGGATGTTGGAGACGGTAAGTTACAGGGGATGGGAAAAGTCTTATCTATTTGAAAATTGAGAGATAAAAGGCACAAATCTGGCAAAAAAAAAAAAAAAAAAGAGGGAAAGAGAGGAATCCACAAGGCCTTTGTCTTTTGTCAAAAGAAATTTACAAGTCAGGTCTGAATAGTGGCAATGCTACTTCTAAAAGACAGGCTTTGGGTGAATGGAAGGTGTGTGGATTTTAAATCTGTGTAAGGAGCTAGGGGAGAAGTATATTCCTGCCAGGCACACAAGGCAATCAGAGCTTCATCTATCAAATAAATTAGATCACTAATAATGTTACATCCCTTGATCACCGTTTATTTGTCAGTCTCTTTGAAATATGTCATCTCATTTCAATCTTCTAAAAACCCTCACGGGTGGCATTATGTCTACTTCATCTTATAGAAACAGAGGCTTGGGAAAATCAAGGGATTTGTCCAAAGATTCACGGGAAACCTCTGACAGAGCAGGGCTTTCAACCTACATCTTCTCGCGCAAAAATCCTATATTTATTATTGACTCCACCACAGATAGGATAGCCTTTGAATGCTCAGCAATGTTTTCTCTTCAACTGGAGGTATTTTGAGGGGTATTTTCTTTTATAAGACTATAGTGGGCAATATACCAGATCTGGTTGCTGTGAATTTCAAGAAAGAGAAGTTCAAAATTTCAGGATGTAATAACCATCACGGAAGACATGTTTAATCCATTCCAAGGAGCCCTAGATTTTAAAACTGTAGCTAAGCAGCCCCAAACCAAGATCCATTTGTATTTTTGACTCATTGGAGAAGGACTTTTCATGGGCGGGTTAGAAATGATGACAGGTGGTTTTAAGAAAACTGAAATCTAGGCCAACCAAATGAAAAACAGAGTTTTATGCTTAATAGGTAGGCTGTCTTTTGTCAAAGGAGGTCAAGGCCTTTCTTATTCATCTTTATTATAAGTAAAGGTATTTATTTTACCATTTCAGTATATAAATTGTACATTGTTATTTTAACACTGGAGCGTGTTAAAGGGAAAACTGAATTCAGGAGCCTGACCGCTGGTTAAGGGATGCCAAAAGATCTGGGACTAGAATCCAGAAACCCCTGTAGATGCTTAGTGTCTAATCTTCTGGCCCTGAGTAGCAGGGACCTTGTATTTCTGGGGGAATGATAAGTACATTCAGCGAGTCCCTCTCCTACTTTGAGTCTTTGTATAGCTCTGTGCAAGGCATCTCCTCAGTAAAATAGCTAATGACTGTGCTTTTTAAAACTCCTAGCTGTCTGCCCAGTTGTTACAACACCTTCTGGCTCAGTGGGCAGCTTGTGCTCCAGACAGTCCCAGGTGCTCTGTGGGTACCTTGGTGAGTACACTTGTCTGCTTTATACCTCATTTGACATAGTGATAGCAAGCCCATCTTGAGTGTTTGTCTCCTGTGGGGAACTTGTCAGAGGCAAAATAGAATTCTGAAATGCAGCTTTGGAGCTGAACCATCACAAAGGTGCCCCCAATATTTTAGTCAGTGTATATGAGAAAAAAACCTATGAATAGCTTTGAAGTAATATGATGACTTGATAGCAATATGTGAAAGAGTGGATTGTGGGTGTATGAGATATGTGTTCCAGGGGTTCCAAATAGATTTGAAACATTGATCACCTGACCCTAATGGAAGACACTTTCTGGAGGGTTGAACAGAGTGGCCAGAATGTCCAGGGTCCTTTTTGTGTATCATATTTGTATCTGTTCTTATTCCTGACACTTAAAAGTCGCTCAATTAATGTTTCTTTACTGAACTGAAGGGGAGGAAGGAGATTTTCTCTCCTTTGACATTCTAGAGGGAGGCCTGAGGAAGAGTTATGCTGAAGCCATTGTTTGTGACCTTCATATTGTCATTCCTGGGTTGCATGAGAAAATGGACTTCCATGGGTCAAGCCTTCTGCTGACTGGACCTGGCAGCTTGCCACTTGCTCCTGACCCTCCAAACAAGTACAGACTCCTCAGAGCCAGTGCCATGAGTTAGTCTGGGGGACACCAAAGCCAGAGGTCTCACCCTTTTCTGATTTGGAACATTAATCAATTCAACCAGGTTTTATTGAGCGCCTACTGCATGATGGGCAATGAGACCACAGCAAAGACGTCTCAGATGATCCTGGCACTCAGGAACTCAGTGGCCCAAGTTGTCTCTGATCCATTCTCAGGAAGAGAGGAAATGGACTCACAATCCTGGCGTGGGTTCACTCTGCATTTTTGAGGCCCTGAGAAGATTTGGATTATTTTGATTCTAAGTGGGTGGAGGTCCTGGATAGGAACAAAATAAATGTTTTTATTACCCTGGTAGATGTCTGATTCACTGGTATATCCTAGTCTGCCATTTATCATGCTTAACCTTGCTTGTTAGGAATAAAAGAATAAAATAGTTTATTTACAGTGGCCTAAGCTAGGGTTTCCTCAAAAAGAACTGATCTATTGAGAATATGCATTTTTTTCAGTACAGAAAGCCTCACAGTGGCTAGAAGCTGCCATGTGAATGAAAAGAGGGAAAGGTTTGAATAAAAAGAGTGAAAGGCTTGATCCATGTTTTTAAAGTTCCCTTTCATAAGACAGATTATATTGTTTTTAATCTCTAAATTTGTGTTTTATTTCACTATCTAAACCAAGGAGTTAATTGTCTGACTTTTTTTTTCCCCCATTAGCTTTTTGGGAAAGAAAGGGAAGGAGAGAAGGAAAATATTTGTTGAATACCCCCCAGCTCTCTGGTACTTAGTTCACACCATCCTGGTTCTCCCCATGTTGGTCAGTTGGGCAGGGCCAGGATGACGATCCCCATTTTTCAGGAAGCTGTGCTTGGAGCAGTAAATCCCTTGTCCTCGGTCAAAGCACTCGCTACTGGCAGAGCCAAAATCTGAACTCAGGTCTGGCCTGATGCTCTCCACCTGTCCTCAGAGACCCCAAACTTTTTTGCCTTCCTTTTGCTTTACCTTTGGAATCCTGTCCCATTAATTTTATAATTTTCTTACCTACTACTTTAAATTAATTTCCTTTTCATCTTTTCCTCCCATAGTAAGCCAGTTGAGCAGCCTACCCTGGTTCTTTGCATGGTTTTCCTTCTTGGACACTCCTCTCACTTGGGGTTACTTTTGGTCATAGAATTGCATCAAGCTTCCCTCTTTCTTTGGTGAAAAAACATTGGAAACCCACCCTGCTCCTCAGCGAGTCTGGGAAAATCAGGAGTGTCTCCGAGGGCGTGGAGAGGAGATAGGCGCAGGCTCCAGTAGATTCCCATACAGTGGGAGGTGCCTCCACCCCACCCGGCTTCCAGGCCTCCAGGAAAGCCCTGCGGACCCCTTTCCGATCTTCCATGCAAGGCTGCTGAGCAGTGGGGCTCTGCATTTTTTTTTTGTCTCTGTTCTTAGAAATAGTAATTGAGTAAAAATGTAAGTGAGCGGATGCCAGGGGGCAGGCGTCCAGGGTCAGGGTGAATTTCTCCATGCTGAGTGTGATTCTGAACACTCGTTAAGTGAAGGCCGGCCTGTGCCAAGCAGCTCGAGGGCCATCCCTGTCACCTTGGGTGAACCGCTTCTCCATTCCAAGGAGATGCTGGGAGCGGCTGGAGGGAGCGCAGGGCCTGTGGCGCCTCCTGCTCTTCCACTCACTGTCTAACCTGGGTGTAGTTGATAACTCTGTGTTCTGACACTGAGGATTGGACTGGCAGCTCTGATGCTTCATCAGCTTTAAATAAAATCCCCTGGAGGACAGAATAGTCCTTGCTGTTCACAGCCCATGTGGCTCCTAAATCATTTTTCTCTTTTTAAATTCATCATCCCTAAAAATATTGGTTAAGATGAGGTTATCCTGCCCCAAAGTTTTCCCAATAAGATAAAAGAACCCAGAAGATAAGCAATAGAGACGGTCTCTTTTTGAACAAATGGATTAAAAGTCATGAAGGCGAATTCATTTTTTATTTTCATGTATTTACTGAGCAAGAGGCTTTTAAGTAGCTTGGTTAAGATTTAAAGATGGTGCTGCCAAAGTGTAGCCTGTGTTTGTGTCTCCCGAGGTGACATAAAAAGGAGATTCCCTGGCCTATCTCAGACCTACCTGCAGAGTCAGAATTGCTGGGGTTGGGGGACCCGAGGAATCTGCACATTTAAAAGCACTGCAGGTGACTTGGACCTCGCTCGAGCAGGAGGCACTGGATGCTTGGATTATGCAGGTCTGTTTGCTCCCGTCCTCCAGCACAGAAGGATCAGATGCAGTGGAGCCTCTGTTTGATCAGCTGGTCCTGCAGTTCTGGGACCCTGAATGCACAACACGGCTGAGTTTTCACCCTGGACTCTCCATTTGCCCAAACACATACAGATACCAAGATAGCTCTGTGGTTAATCGCACATATCACACTTATCTCCAGCTCACCATTCACCACAGTGAGGGGGACAGTGAGTGGCAAGGAAGTCGTTTAACCACATTGAGGGGTGGATGCATAGTTTGGAAGTTATGGATGAGAGTGATTGCCTCCACTCAGGTGCCTTCAACTGGGCAACTGTGGAGTGGAAAGGGGATTTCAAAACTAACATATACATGACATATATTGTATAATGTGTAAGTCAATGTCTAATGTTGAATTCCCGGAGGTCGCGTTTGGTCAAAGCACTGCCAGCCTCTTCATGGCCTGAATCCTGTTCTGAAACATTCCATGGGGTAAGGATCTAGCCAACAGTGGAATGTAAACTCCACTATCTCAGCCAAACTCAGCTTTGAGTAACTGCAATGTTCTCTTTCCGAATAGTGTTTTTCTCAACCAGAGCTATCAGAGCAGGTGAAAATCTGAGCCAGCTATTAAAAAGAAAAGTTAATGATAAATTACTTGTTATTGTCTTTGTGCAACCCTGTGCCTCTTGTTATTCTGATGTTATTTTGGAACCATTCAGCATTTTCTATCCACCCACACCAAATGGATAGTCTATAACTACTGTAGTGTTTTTGGCCATCAAACTAAGACAGAAATATCCAGTTCTCATATCTGGTCTTTATCACTAAACAGCCCACGTGGTCTGCATCACTGAAGTATGAAAAAAATGACTGATAGTATTAATTCTACTTCCCAACAAGCCTTCAATGGAAAATCTCTGCATTAACTACAAATATAGGTATGGCTTTAAGATCAATGTCAAATGCAAGCAGAGATCGTGGGAAGACTAAGGTAAAGACAAGACATTCTTAGGATGTATTGTTTATCAAGCATCCATGTGTTAGGCCCCAATGTTGGCATTAGTGATACTATCAGTGAATAAAACAGCAAAAATTTTGCCCTTGGGGAGTTTTGCATTCTGGATGAGGAAGATAGGCAAGTAATTAAAAAGATTACATAAGAATGGTAGAATTTGATAAATGTTGTAGGGGAGAGAAGTAGAACAGGGTTGAGGGATGGGGAGGCGAGTTGCAATTTTAGATGAGCTGGGCGTGTAAGGGCTCATTGAGAGGGTGGCATTTAAGCAGAAACTTGAGGGAGGTCAGAGAATAGCCTGGGGCTATCTGGGGAAGAGCATTTCTGGCAGAGGGAACAGCTGGTGCTGTTCCTGACATGTTTAGGGACTATCAGAAGTGTCCTAGAAGACGAGATTAGAGAGATAATGATGGACAGGTCATGCAGGGCCTTGTAGGCCATTGTAAAGTCTGAAGCTTTTCCTCTGACTAAAATGGGGAGAAGAGTGGATTTAGCCAAGGGGTTCCCATGGCTGTTAAGTTGAGAATAGTGTCCAGAGAGACCAGGGTAGGAACAGGAAATCCAGTGAGGAGCTCTTTGTAATGCATTAGAAGGACTCTTTGCAGCTGCATTTCTAGGTGCAATTGCTCTATACCAAGAATTTCCCTTGTGCTGAGTTCTTTCTTTAGTAAATAACTTGATAGGCAGGCTACAATGGGTTCTGTACGTAGAATGTGTATTTTGGTTTTTTTCATTGTTTTTAATTAATACTCCTGAGTTATTGGCAACTCACCCCCTTCCTTTCTGGAAAGAAGCTATCTTTGCACCCTTCTATGTATGAAAATAACCCCTTGGACCTCCCATCTTGTGCTGCCAAGTGTGGAATGACAGCTGTTGAGGTTCATACTTGCTATTAACACCTACTCACAACCATCTCCCAGTTGGTGTGCAGAGACAGTGGCACAAAACGCAGAGGTGACCATGCATTGGCTTAGGAGAATGACCAACTCTCTTGCCCTGCGTGAAGTAGAAAGTCAGGCTTAGAAGGATCTCTGGATCTTTCCAGCTGTGCCTAGTGAATTTGCCTAAACTTTGAAATGAGGTCATGAGCCAGGGAATTTATAAAACTATGTCTCTTATCAGTCAAAAAGCGTTTCTGTTGGACTAGAGTTTGCTTTCTAATTTTTAAGTTTTGAACAGCGAGACTTTGCCCTGGGATGTTGACTATATTCCTTCATCCTTCTGTACAAGAACTATCTATTGAGTCTACCGTGTGCCAGGCGCAGTGCGAGGTCTGCCGGTAGATGGAGGAATATAGTGTAGACTCTGACCTCGGGGAGCCTACAACTTACTGAGGAAATGAAGCAGACCGAACCAACCAAACAAAGACAAGAAGCCAACATCATGTGGTTGATTATAAGGAAGGGCTCTGAGAGGTCAGAAGAAGAATTGCTTACCTTGGTCTAGAGAGGTGAAGGAAGCCTTCTTTGGGGAGGTGATGTTTACTGCTTGAAAGTTGACCTTTGGGATTATAATTTGGCAGTCATCAGGCAGTAATAGGAAGCTGCTTATGTTTTCTGGAAGGAGAAGATTTGCCCTTTCATGTTTTCTTCTTTTGTGAGCTGGCATGACTACCATCTTGATGAATCATGGAACAGCGGAAGTGCTTAGTGTGCTTTGAAAACATTGATGTGTTCCTACAGGAGACTCGCTTTGAAATACTAAGGCTAGAGAATAGGGCGGGATGGTTATATCAAGTATTAGTTATCCCAAGTTGATACATTCAGAAGACATAATTGCCCTATTGCATAAAAAATCCATGTAACAATGTGCTGTGGTATAATGGAACTCTGTGGAATAGGGCATTATTTTACAAACTCAAGATCACTAGAGCTTTCTTCTTCATCTCAATGGCATAACACAAAGATGGATCTCTCACTGATATTATATGGACTTGTGGGTTGGCTGTGGCTCTGCTCCATGACATCTTCTTTCTGGGACCCAAGCTGAGGGAGCAGCCTCTAACATGGGTGTGCTGACTTCATGGTGAGACCATGAGAGGTGGCAGCTACGCCTACCTGTATTCCATTGGCCAAGCCTGATTTTAATAGGGTAGGAACAGGGCACAAGGGAGGGGCCATGTGAGGATGGGCCCAGGGGAGAGGGACAGACAACATTTTGAACAAATGATACACTGTACTACACTGTAGGTGGGGGAAGATGGGTTGGGGAAGAGAGAAAGATTTCACCCATGTTAAAAACTTTCCATATTGTGGGTATGACATGATTGGATCCGTACTGTTGCTTTATCTGTAGAATTATGAGGAGCTTTGTAATGGATATCTACTGACTAATTAGTAGGTTGACTTTATGAGACAGACATAAATGTCATCCTCTTCCCTTTTTATATATAATTTGCTCCTCCAACTGACACAAGTTTATCTGGTGTAAAAGGCACAGATGGGAGTACCAGGTTTCTGAAGCAAGTCCTGATGTGTTATGTGAAGTGTAGGTATGTCAGGGAAGCTCTGAATCTCAGGCTTACCTCCAAAACATGTAGTGACATTCCTTAGCCTTAGGGTCTCAGGTTGCCACCATGGTCCTGACACACCCAACAATATTGGGTAGATGTTGTCCACAGTAAGGATCCAGGCTAAGTTTCCATGAGAGTGTCTGTAGAGGCTTAACTGTTTGCTAGAGGGAGCATATCTTTCCTATTTCTTATCTCTCTTGTATGAGTTCCATGCCAGTTTGATGATTTCTTAAACATTGTGTACGATGTGGTTCCCTAGAAGACTGTCTAACTTGAACCTTTATCTCCTGACAGTGACCTGTCAGATAGATTGGTCAACTCATGCTCCTTATTACTGTGTCCAGTGAGCAAACTGGCGTGTAACCTTGCCTGGCCTGGGGCATCTTCTCTGTGACCCTCAACACAGTGGCAGCCATCCGTCCGCACTGACCTCCCCTGAGCATGCTACGTAGCTTGGTGCTTGCAAGTTTATGATCACCTCCACAGCCTATTCTTAGTAGCAGCAGATGCTGAGCTTTTCCATCCTGCTCTTGGGATCAGTGGTGGGAAAGAGCAGAAAAAAATGAAAGCATTGTTTTGCACATGGCTGGACATCTGTATTTCTGAATTGCCCTGTTGTGTGTATGATGCAACTGCTGGAGCTGTTTTGCTGAATGTGAACTTTGTGCACCGACTGGAGTCTAAATTGGTTTTGGATCCTTCTGAAATCTTAATGGTCAGACCCTATTTTTCTAATTGATTGGGTTGTATCTTTGCTCGGAAGTGGAGCTGCAAGTGGATTCTTGTCCGCAGCAGGGGTTGCTGTTCTGCTTTCCTGGTCTGTGTTCTTGTTTTCCCAAGGCTGCTCCTTACCTCTCCCATTGTCTGTATTCAGGAGAGCAGGCCGGCAGCTCCCTGAGGCTTCAAGGATTGTTTACCCAAGGCTTACTGGTAGGGAGAGAGCTGACTGTTTTTCAGAAACTAAACAGGTGAAGCACCAAGATCAGCTAACCTCCTAGGTGTGCGGGTACCATGGCAGAAACGTGGACTTGGGCCTCAGATGGCAAAGTACTCAGGGCCTTTACTGGAAGCTTTGACTGTCAAGTCTGTGGTGTCTGTTTCGTAGCTCTAGCGCAGAGATTCTCGATTTCACTAAGCATCACAATCACCTGGGGAGCATTTAACACATCCTCATGCTGGGTCCCCCTCCTGAAATTCTGACTCACAAATTGGTCTGGGGTGGGACCTGACGTCTTTTGTTTTCGAAAGGTCCCCAGGTGATTCTGACCTGCAACTAGAGTTAAGAACCTCTGTTTTGGGAGTTTACATAGCTTTTGCTAGAACCGAGTTTTGATCTAGCTCTCTGTGTTATAATATGAGTGAATTTCTGCATGAGGAAAAGGCATCTATTTGGGTAGGGGTGTTGAATAGGTGAAGAGGGTTTTATAACAATAAAATGAATAATAATGATACTGATAGCCAGCAGTTACTGACTACTTCTATTAGGCACTGTGCTAACCTCCTTATTAGCCCTATAAGATAAGCAGTATTATTATTCTCAGCTTTATCGATGGGGAAACCAAGGCTTACAGACAACATGTGACTGCCCCACAGTCACACAGCTAATAAGCGGCAGAACCAGACCTTGAACTTGGCCTGTCTGATTCCAGAGTTCATCCTATCAGTTACTCCCATAAGGTGATAAACTTAAACAGAAATAAGGAGATTTTGGATGAACGAATGAGATGTCAAAAAGGAGGATCCATTGAGTGAGAGTAATATGTATCTATGTATCAGGAAACCATTCTTTTCTGAAAAAGGAAAACAAGATATGTTTGGATATCTTTCTTTTTTTCTTCTAAATCCAGTATTTCTCTCCTAAAAACCTATGAAAGTTCAAGGCAGGCAGCAGGACTCAAGGGCTTGACTGCTGGTATTCAAATTAGGCAGTGGCTTCTGAGCTTAGTGCCTGTTTGTTCTCTGGGATCCCCATTTGAGGAATGGAAACGGTTTCTTCTTATATGAACATATACAAAGTATGGTGCATCCTTACAGATATCTCCTGTCCAGACTGGGCAATCACTGTAGTATGCAACATAAAATCCTGGTGTTTTACATTTTGTTCCCTGGATAGGAACAACGTTTTTTTTTGCAGGCTGGTAATCTGAATACTTGCTTAAACTACTGCATTAATCCTTTAATGCCTGTTAAAAGATCAGAATGGTACTAGGCCAGGGCCCTAGAAATTCCATCGCCAGTTCCTGGCAGTCCTCTCTATCCCCATACATATGAAGGAATGTTGCAGATTCAGGCACCCAATAAATATTTGTTAAATCAGGGAGTGAATGAATTTTGCAAATATGGACCATACTAGAAAGAGTGCCTTGCATGTTCTCGGGAAATGGGAGAGGGCTTAGACAATTGGTATGCTCCCAGTTTCTCCATGGGGCCACGTGGTCTGTTTGCCAACTCCCAATTGCCTAACTGAGAGACCTTTTTATATACTAAGCATAGAAAATATTAATAGGCCGTTTTTCTTTTAATCTTATCACCAGCTTCTACTCACATCTCTCAGCCTTGATGAAATGACACTGACTTTTTCTTTGCTCTCAGTAGCGTTTTTCATATAATAAGTTAGAAAAAGTTCAGAGTCCCCGGGGCACAGAGGAGAGAAGGAGAGAAGCTCCTTGCCAGCCCATGTGAAAGAGGAGAAGCCCAATTCTGCTGCATTCCTGCCACGGATAGTCCTGTGGGGACACCTGGATTAGACCCTACTCCCTCTGTGAGTTCAAACTGCTGTCACTGGAGTTATAAAGGGACAGTTAGGCCTGTGTTCTTGGGGCCTTAGCCAGACAACACAAGTATTTTTAGGGCTCTTCTTGTTTCAATCTGATTTCTGCTTGAAACTTTAATACATGCAGGCTGCACCGACACGACGTTTGAACTACTCTCTGGGTAGCGAAGGAGGGATCAGATTAGTACTACAGCCTTTAAGCAGGTTTTTTTTTTTTTTTTTTTTTTTTTTATTGCTAAATATCCAACAGGCTGAATGGAGGAAATTCGAGTCTAACCCTGGAGGGACCCCTGTTTAGTCATCTGTCTAGACAGACGAGTTCATATAATGGGCCTCTCTGTTTCTTTTTGCTTTGTTATAACAGACGGTGGTCCCTTCCTTTAAACGTTGTGAAGATGTCAACCTTTGGTTTTTTGATCCCATCCTACTGTTGATAAGCCAAGAAAGTGACTCATGTGTGAGCCAAAGATGACTCTCGAGTGTGACAATTAGTCTGTGATGTAATAGAAAGAAAATACTCGCTTTGTGCAGAGCAGACCTGGGCAAATTCCCAGCTGTGTACTATGGGGCAAGTCAGTTACCCTCTCTGAACCACATTTTTCTCTTCTCTAAAATGAGAATTAATGTTTGGAAATCTACTCCTTCATGGTACTTCAGAAAAGGAAATTAACACATAAAAATGCCTTGCATGCGGTGGGGACTGAAAATATTGTCATCCATTCACTCATTCATTTCAAGGTGATCAGAGAAGGCTCGAACTTTCTTGTTTTTGTATTCTGAGAACTATAGGAAAACTAGAAATTCCAGCCCAGGTTTTTAATAGCAAGTTGCCGTACATGGAGAAAAGCAAGTGATATTTTTTTAAAAGTCTAGGAAAAAATAAAAAGTAGTACCAATTTCTGTAAGAGGAAAATCATATTGGGGAGATTGTTTAAAATTTGGTAGAAGTAATTAAGGCAGAAGGACATCCTTGTTCTTAGCAAGAGGGCTTGAAACTCAGAAATTGCCTAAAAGGACTATGTGTGTTGGTAACTGTTTCTTCAACAAAATGGTACATCTCTCTCCTCTGTTATTTCACTTTAATTCCTATTTGGATTGTCCCTGAAAACAGTGATGTGGAATATTTTGTTTGATTTAATTCAGTAAATATTCACTGAGTGTATATTGCCTCATGGGTTTGGTGCCTGAATCATCCAGGTAGATAAAAAAATGAGATAAGGAGGGATGGCTCTCTCCCGGAACAGGGAGCACAGTCAGCCCAGAGCAAAGCACTGGGGTGACACAACCTAGGTGGCAGTGGAGGCACCACTCTTTCTAGTTACATGACATCAGATTGGGCACATTCCCTCTTTAAGCCTCATTTCTTGTTTTCCACCAACATGGGATAATGCCATTGAGTCATGATACATGGCATGGCCCTCAAAACTAGTAATGTGGCTTTTGCTATTGTCATTCTTACTCTTTTTTTATAGTTATCATTATATTATCCCTGCCCTCAAGTAAATTATAGCCTATTTATGGAGACAGATTTGTAAACTAACTCCCCTACACAAAGCAGAATAATTAAAAAATGCTGAATGATCTTTACAAACAAAGAGCCATGGGAACACAATGGCAGGGGGTGGCTGGTTAATGAAAGCAACTTTTAAGAGAACTGATCCCTAACGTACATAAAACAATGTTTGTACCTAAGCAGTGAATAGCCACAGCCTCCAAGTAAAAGAGAAATAGGAAAATCAGCCTCTTCTTTAACTGTTAAAGGAAGGAAGCAAATGGTGTCTATGTTGATAGCAAAGCTTTTCCCATTTCACAGTACGGTTCATGACATTCTCGTACATTGAAATCCCATTAGAACCCAGTGCTTTACGTGGCTTCGGATATGGTCTGTCTGAGTCACATCTCTTTGAATACAACTGCAATCAATAAAAAAGCCCAGTAAAAGGTGGTTAACCACAGGGACATCCCTCCCCACCAACCCCACCCCCAAATCAGCACTGTGATTCATTCGATTTAGTGCGCCTCCCCCTAATATACTTCATATTGAGAGAGACTGATGCTTCTTATAAGTATAAAGAACAGACGTCCCACTCTTGTGCTGGTAGCCTGCCCCTGTGTTGTATAGCTTGCCCCCCTCTTGACCCCTGGGAAGCCCAGTCCTGTCCTGTACCTTGGGTGACTGTGGCTGCGGAGAAACTCTGCCCAATGTCATGGGTACGCAGGACAGATGCTTCCAAAGGATGCAGTCTGAGGTCCCAGAAGGCCTTGCTCAGTACAAAAATCTTGCCCACTCTCTCACTCCTCTAACTCTGGCTTCTTCCTGTATCCTCTGTAAAATGAATCCCGAGATGGGTCTCCCCACTAGCCACCACCTCCTTATTTTTCATTCATTACATATGTTGTAGCACTTTTTCCTTCTTGTTCCTACGCAGAAGGGACCCGAGGCAACAGCATGAGTTGGGAATGCACAGAGAGGAGTGGGGAAGGAGAGGAAAGGAGGGTAATAGAGAAAGAAGTGTGGAAAGGGCATAGAGTCTTCACCTGCTGGCTGGTTGGGCCCTCTTGAGCAGCTCCTTCCCAGGCCGGTGAAGCCAGAAGGGCGTCCGCCAGACAAACTCTACTTGTCATCCTAGTGGTCCTTGAAACGTGACCTTCTGTCACCCACAGAGGAAATCTGGCCTCACTCTTACCTTTAATTGTAAAAGCAGACCAAGAGAATGTGCTATATTTTCTTTGTTCTTGGGGAAATTTAGCACCTTTCTTTGCTCCTCCCTGATGCTTTCGTATTTTTAATCAAAGTTGTCATTTGGGAGGAGGTTTTACTTAAAAGCTCTGAAGTTAGATATCTGAAGGATAAGATGAAGCCAGTTGAAAACAGTATCCTTTTTCTGTTCTTGTGACCAAGAGCAGTTCAGTCCTGACATCTGACTCAGTGAAAGCCAACATTTAAGTCACTGGCTGTGATAGAGTCTAATTTTACCACTTTACCTCCTTTTAGTTAACGGAGAAAGGTGGGCCTAAAGAAGTGCAATGCGTTTAACTTCTTTTACTTCCTTAAGCAAGAAGCTACCCTTCGCTAAGGACCTAGATGTAGTTTCTTTTTTTCACACTTGACATTTGGTCAATAATAACAATAACAACAACAGTAATAATAATATTTATTCCGTCCAATAATGTAGTGCTTCTTATATTCCAGGTAGTTTTCCAAGCATTTTAGAGATCTTGATTCATTCAATCTTGGCAATAATAGATAGGTTTTATTATTTTCTCCATTTCACACATGGGGAAACCAAGGCACAGAAAGAAATTGAATAACTTGCCCAAGAAAATAGCTATTAAGTGGTAGTACCAGGGTGCACACCCACCATAACTGCCGCTGTCACCATTACTCACTCCCATTAATTGGAAGCTCAAGTCAATCACAGATCATGTGACACTAAAGCCACAGGATGGTGTAATGGTTAAGGGCACAAAACTCTAGAATGGAGATTGCTTAGGTCTGTATGTTTGGAGAGAAGCAGTCCACTCTGGACGTAAAGTTCACCTGGCCTAAAATAGAGAAATCATTGATATATTAGAAACCTATGTGATACACATGTAGGCGATGCTCCTTGGGGTCTAAATTGTAAAGAACAGTCGGCATGCCAAGTTCTCTTCAGGTAGGTTTTTTTTGAATGGACCCCTTTGATTAGCAAACAGTACAAATGTTTATAGAGTTGGAGGATTTTTAATATCTTTATTTGAATTGCACAAAGCAGCCAAATGTAGTTTGGCCCTGGGCTGCAGCGTATATGCGTCTGGATGCCAAGAAGCAACTGTGCTCCGCCTGGGATGCCAAGCATTCCAGACCTGTTACCTTGTAAGTGTAATATTTACCAGATTTTTGCTTCATCTGGAGATGAGGAGCAGAGCTGAACAGAGTGGGGGTGGGTCAGGCTGCTGGGAAGGGAGCTCAGTGTTCAGAGGAATCCCTGAATGACTAGGTAGCTGGGAAGGGCAACAAAGATTTGCCAGAAACAGCCCTTTTGCTGGGAACTTGGAATCTAGGAAAAAATAATAGAGGCTAACGCGTTAGGGTGCTTAGCATGTGCCAGGCACAGTGCTAAGTGTTTTTGCTTTCACGATTCTATTTTATCCTCACAGTTGTATGAGGTAGATGCTGTATTGTTCCCTTTTTTATAGATGCGGAAAGGGTAGTTTCAAGAGTTAGGTGGATTGCCCAAGGTTCTGTTCCAAGATCTGTCTTTATTTTTACTTTAAAACTGGTCTAGAGCAAGAGATGAGAACGGCCAAGAGAGGCCAAACTGAGCGGAGGCAGTCCCTGTAACCTCTGCTGATTCCCCCTTCCTCCAACCTTCCCAACCGCCCTGCACCACAGGTGTTATTCACATCTTACAAATGAGGAAACTGAGGCCTAAAGAAGTTAAGAGATTTACCCGAGGCCAGCTTTTCAGTGGCAAAGCTGGGAGTAGAATCTGGGTCTGCTGAATCCCAACCTTAAACCTCTTTGTGTTACAGCACGACGTCTTCCTTAGGCACCAGTGCCAAGATTGCAAACAAAACCAAACCCTAAAACTGGACAAGCCCAGCAATCTGTGATGTTCCTGAAAGAGAAGGGGCTTACGGCAGAGTTCCAGACAGTCTGTACTGAACCCGTATGTCAATAAATAGGGCTAGTAAATGAGATAATGTTATTAGGAGGGTGTGAGTGTGTGTGTGTGTGTGTGTACGTGTGCACGCAGTGGGGCAGTTGTAGGCTGGAGCGAGAGAGAATTATTTTCAAATTGAAGAGATCAGCAGTTACCAGAGAAGCACATGTATAATGTCCTTCATTTTACCTTCATTGTCACTTCATCTGATGAGTAAACAGTGACAAGATCGCCTAGGTCAATAAAAGGAGACAATTAAAGCTAGTTCTAGTTCTTTCAGCCCCTACCAAACGGGGGCTGCCATTAGGACTCTCAAGAGAGCTGTAATTTTTGGAGGGAGAGGAGTGTTTGTGTGAAGATTAAGCCATAGCATTGGAAACAGATGCCCATCCCCCACCTGGAAGCTCCCAGGGCCATCTTCCAATGAGGCTGGAAACAGAAACAGAAAATCCTTCTTGCTCCAAGCCCCTTGCGAGAACCTTTATTCTCTTACTGTGCCCTTTGGTTTGGGGGTTTATGCTTTGGTTGAATCTCACCCAAAAAGCAGTATTTTTAGCTGAAGCTGGAAAATTATAAAAGCAAAGGTGTGAAATGAAGCTCTTTGGTTAGTGTTGTCAGTGGAAGAGCCATCCCCCTAGCATGGAGAAAGTGTTCTCCAAGATACACATTCCGACCCGAGCAGGGCCCCTGATTCATCGAGGCGCCCACGGAGGCGAGACTGATAAAGTGACTTGTCTTAAGCACTTGGTTTTGCTGCCAAATTAAAGTAGGTAGGCAGGTTTTTTTCTCTGTGGAAATTCAAATTTTTTTCTCTACTGGCTTTGCAGCACCGCTGTGCCTGTTGGACATTTGGGCAGAGGAACTGAATCCAAAGAATGATTTTTCCGTCATTTCAAATCTTTTTTTTCTTTTTGTATATACTACATACTTTAGTTATGCTACTATTTTGTTGAGTTGGTTTTGTTTCGTGAGTGGCTTTGGTCTATAAATTCCCTCTTCTGATTTGGTTTTGGTATAAGGTTACACTAGCCTGCTAAAGTGAGTTGGGGAATATTTCCCCATTGCTTTCTCTGGAATTGTCTGCCTAGATTGGAATGATATATTTCCTAAAAGTCTAGTGAGATTCCTTTGTACAACTGCCTGGGACTAGTATTTCTTTGTAGAACATTTCATTATGATGTTATTTTAAAAATATTTATATGAGTATTCATCCTTCTAACTCCTTTTTTCCCCCATTCTTAACTGAAGTATGATTTACATACTAGGAAATACACAGATCTTAAGTGTGCAGCTTGGTGAGTTTTGACAAAAATATACCTATATCTTCAACAAAATCTTAAAGCAGAAGACAGTCGAGTACTTACTTGGAACAAAACAGCAGGTGTTTAGGGAAAAGGGTCAGGATTAGGAAAAGGAACTAAAGTTACCAACTCTTGCTCCCAACACGATGCTAAGACCATCTTCAAACGCCGCCTCTGCTGTCCTGAGGAGCTCCGATCTTTTTTTTTTTTGGTTAAAGACTTTATTTTTTCCTTTTTCTCCCCAAAGCCCCCCGGTACATAGTTGTATACTTTTAGTTGCGGGTCCTTCTAGTTGTGGCATGTGGGATGCTGCCTCAGCGTGGCTTGATGAGTGGTGCCCTGTCCGTGCCCAGGATTCAAACAGGCGAAACCCTGGGCCCCCACAGCGGAGCACGCGAACTTAACCACTCGGCCACGGGGCTGGCCCCCAGGAGCTCCCATCTTAAATGGGCGTTCCTTCTCGAGCGCTGGTGGTATGAGGAGGTAGGATGTGCTGTTTCTGTTTTGGTCACTCATCTCGCTTTTTGAAAATAAATGTTTATGGGCATGAGGAAGTTGTTAATGGACACAAGCCTGCTGTGAATTGTTTTTACAGTCTTCTTGGAAATAATTAGGTTTGGGAATTAAACCCAAGATGATAAAGAAAGGTTTCTAGGAAGAATAAAAAGCGAAAGGAAAGACAGATCCCAACCAGGAGGAAAGAAAACTATGTGATAAAGCCTTAACTTTTGGATTCTGCCCTGGGATATTACAGCAAAGCTGTAGAGCTGAATTTATGATGTAAACAGACGTTTAACTGGCAGCCTAAGAGCATAAATGAAGTCACGTTTAGACAGGATCTGAAACCCGGTTTCGTCCATATATAACCCTCCTGGGATGTGTAAGTGATCCTTAGGAGGGTCCAAAATGCAAGGCAGGAAAGAGTGTGTCTGTTCTAAAGATGTAACATCTATTGTAAATATGAATCTACATTAAGAAATAGCAAGAACGTTTTGAAATGCAATGACAAGACTGCTAATTTGCCCTTCACAAATCCCTTTTCTTTTTGATGGGAAAGCAGGTGGCATGGGGGGAGGGGAGTCACAGGCCTTCAGTGTCACACAGGCTCCTGTTGACTTCATCCTTACTGAGAAGTGGCAATCCTTGTATAACCCATTCATCCCCTTGACAGTGATGTTTGGGAGTTTTTTACTGAAGAATGGAACACAGCTAACATGTCAGAGGACTTGCGAGATTTGGTATATGTCCCATGGGTCAGGTTTCAAGAAGTTAGAAGTTGCAACAAAATTAACTACAAGCTTCTGAAGAACTTTCCCTGAAGGACATTTTTGAGGGAGAAATGTTGCCTTTGGATTTCCTTACCTAAAAAGGTAGATAGAGAGTAAACACATACTGACAAAAAAGTACCACCTTCTGGAGCCTCCCCCAAATTGTGAAATGGTCCAAGAATGCCTTCCCTCCACCATTCTCCTTCATTTCAGCATCACAGTTTGTCATGCATGGCAATTTTGTGGTGGTGTGACAGTTCTGTAGGAGTGAGATAGAGAGAAAGTTTTCTTAAATAATATGAAGTAATTCAGTTTTTTTTCCTGCTCCTATTCCAGAACATCTTGGTTTATTTTTTTTTAAAAAAAGGGAGAATAAAAGAATTAAGTAATGTAAGTGATTTGAGTGCATTGGGTGCTTGTCTTATTTTTAGTGCTGTATCTTGTCATTCATTATTTTATAGGATTAGAAGATATAATATTTTTCACATAGGTAATTAAAATAGCTACGTATGTTGGAATAGAATTAGAATAACTTGAGATGGAAAAAGCATTGCAGGTATGTGAGCTCTTTGAAAAACTGAGAAAAACCCGTATGTTAAATGCTCTACCACGTGCTATAAACAAGATCATGTATAATAGGGGTCTATCCTACCTTTTGAAGTGAAGGACTAAAAGTAGTCCATTGTAAGTCCCTTCCACTCTGGCGCACCATGTTATTAGCTGTGTGACCAGAGAGAAATTATTTAATCTTCCTTAAGCCTTAGTCTCCTTGTCTGCAAATTGGAAATAAAAATAGTATGTACCTCATAGAGCCCTTGGGAGGCTTGATGGAGACGATGCAGGTAAGGCTCTTAGCTGCTGTTTTTGTTATTGGCACCTTACGTACTGGCAGCCTGACTTTCCAGACAGTGGATTTTCCATGCGTTTGCCTCACCTCCTTCTTCCTTAAGCTCAGGGGGCATATCCAGTCCATTCATATCCCTAGAGTCTGGCCAACAAGGACAGAAGGTGAAACTCAAATCTGTTGAGAATGGGTGGTTAAAATGAAATTTGGAGGATAACCTGTAGGGGGCGTTCAGTGAAGCCAGGAGAACAAGTGAGAGTTGGCTGCAGGTGCTTCGGAGGCTGGCCAAGTGCACGCCGAGGCCCCGTGCAGGTATTATGCACAGGACCGATGACCCACTGATCTCACATCACCACTCTGAGAGTGACTTGGGTTCTATGCGTTGAAATCTGAATGAACCCTTCCCAAGTTTGAGGTGATGTAGTGAGCGGGAAGAACCCCTGCTGGGAGTCAGGATCTTGGTTTGATAATCGCTTACTGGTACTTTCTGGTTACAAGCTCTCAGTTTCCTTATCTGCAAAATGGGAGATCTACCTCGAAAGTTGTTTCCGGAGGATTAGATGAGAAAATGTAAGCAACTGTTTGTTATCTTTGAATGTCCTCTGGGGATATGTGGCTAGCATATTCTTCAGTGACAATTAAGAATGAGTTTAATACAGTCGTGCCACATTTCCTTGTTTATCACTTTGCATTTAACAAAGAACTTTCACATACATCATCATATTTGAGCCTGATTAGAGTCCTGTACAGGGGTCACCAGTTCACAAGGTATGGAGAGGTTACAGGGTCTTCCCCAATGCAATACAACTTCAGAGGCAAAGGAGAATTCTCACTAAAGAGTGGTAGTCCTTGGCATAAACTCTGCATCCCTTTAATCATGAGGTTTGGGAGTTTTTTTACTGAATAAGTTTAACATGACCACAAAGTCTCCTTACATAGCTGCAACAGACAGTATTGGGCCAGGAGTTAGAAAATCACACACAAGACATGTCCTTGGCTGGTGAGGAGCAGTAACATGGACCTCATGTTGGCGTCTTCAAAACCTAAATTAGGCTGTTCATAAGCTCAGTCCCTGAGCTCTCAGTGTTGTCTGGCTCCTTCCCCGTCATCCCCCTTTGAGGAAAATTGGAGATTCAAACTGATAGAACCAGTCTTGCCTAAGAAGCCTCAGTACAGCATCACAGGTCATCAGGGCGGTTGCATTTTAAAGGTCATCTGGTTCATGTCTCCTTGAATCTTGCATAAGACCCTGGCTGCTCCAGGGAAGTCACTAGCTCCTTCTGTGGATAGCTCTGACCCTTAGAAGACTCATCATTTACTGAGCTTGGGCGAGTCTTCTGGGACTTTCCAACCCAGGTCCTTGAAGTACTATAGAACAAACCTTTATTGGAAGGGGAGGGGACATGGAACCATGGAAAGAGTGTGGACATGGGGTCAGATAGACCTGGTTTGCAATTTCCAGACACTTCTTTGTTCTGGCTGTATGCACAAGTGACTTGCCTGCTCTAAACTTCACTCTCTTCATTTGTACACTGGGAATGATGGGGAGCGGGAATTATCTAGCACATAGGAGGCACTGTCAACAAGACAGCACTTATATAGATGTCACTAAGGTTAAAAATGAGATTATAGCCAAGAAAGCGCTTTGTAAATTGCATGTTAATGTGGGTACTTTTTACAGTAAAATCACTAGAAGTCTCCTTTTACACCTGCTTTATGTGCGAGTAATCCAGTGTGTCAATAAGTCTAGGTTTTCAGACACATGCCCGACTGAATCAGGCTCACGTGTGCCCACAGGTTCCTGATACTAATAGTTATAAACTGAGGAGCAGAGGCAGATCCAAGAACTGTGCTGGTTTGTTTGATTCTGTAAGGTAGAGAAAAGGATGGCTCCCATCCACAGGGATTCAGAAACTGCTATGGTCTCGACATATGTGGCCTTTTCTTTATTCCTGGTGTTGACTTACAAGACAAATCCACCAGTTATTTTATCCTCGAAATGAGTTTATTTGGGAATAGCCAAAAGAATCACAATTTGGGGTGTGCATGCTATGGCAAACCATAGGCGAATCCGGAAAACAAAGTTGGGGAGCTGCCTTTATAGAGAAAAACGGGGAGTAGGGAGGGCCTGTTCTAGATGAAAGTCCATTGGGGGAAGGTAACAGTTCAGGGCGGCAATGGCTTCTCATTGGCTGAGCTGTGGTGTTTCTCCTTGCCGGGGCTATTTCTGGGTTGGCAGAGAAATCTTCCTTCACTAGGAAAGTAGTTTTACTCCCCTATCTGAGATGTAAGCATCCTTCTCTCCTGTTTGGTGTAATTGACAATGTGTGGTAGGGCATGAGACCTCCCAATACAGTCCTTCCCGACTCCAATTTAATTAAGGTTTCTTTTATTAATTTCCACTAGTTAGGAGAGTCTTGTTAGCATCAGACTGTGAGAGTAGATGCAGCCTTTCTCTTCTCTTCGCAGTGGTCTGTTAATTATTTAAGCTTACTTTTATTGAGTACTCACTATGTTCATATTCATTACCTATTTAACCCATAATAGCAATTCTTTTTTTTTGAGAAAGATTAGCTCTGAACTAACATCTGCTGCCAATCCTCCTCATTTTTTTTGCTGAGAAAGATTGGCTATGAGCTTACATCCATGCCCATCTTCCTCTATTTTATATGTTGGACACCTGCCACAGCATGGCTTGATAAGTGGTATGTAGGTCTGCGCCCGGGATCCAAACTGGCGAACCCTGGGCTGCTGAAGTGGAATGCACGAACTTAACAGCTGCACCACCAGGCTGGCCCCAGTATTGTCACATTTTAAAGTTGCAGAAGTGAGTCTGAGTCCTTGCTGCCATGCTGCTCACGTCTATCAGGTAAAAATCTAAAAAGGTAACTATAATACACAATATGATAAAGGTTGTTGGGGCACAGAGAAGGGAGAAATTGATTCTGCTCTGGAAGAGCTGGAAATTCTTCTGAAAAGAGGGACACTAGGCTAGACCTTCAAGGATGACTAGAATTTGTCAAATGTAAAGGGTTTCTAGGTGAAGGACATGGTGGTGTGTCAGGGCTTGGCAAGGTTGGAGATTGGAAGTAATATGGTGCACTTAGGGGGTGGGGCAGAGTCCCGTGTAGCAGGGACGGGTGGGAAAGGGAGGTGGCAGTGTGCCTATGAAGCTGGAAGGGTAGGTTGGAGTCACAGGGTACAAAGCAACACATGCCACGAAGTAGTCCCTTGAGATATTTGGAAGTTTTCAAGACTTTTCACTGGTTGGAGGTTAAGAGAGAGGAAAGGCTGGCTGAGAATGGAGGTGGGCTTGTGTAATACCATGATGCCAATATTGGTGGAAAAGGTGCGCTAAGCTATAGCAGTTAGTGCTTTCTAACCTTGAGGCCCCAGAAGCTCAAGGATAGGCAGTGACCTCCCAACCTTAGATGGAAGAGTCTAGTCCAAGCCCGGCATTCTTTTATACGTAAGGGAACTGAGGCCTGGAGAGGCTGCTGATGCCCCGTCCTGAGATCTACAGACAAATCGTACCTCGCCATCCTCTTCATGCTCGCTTCTGAGAAGCTCTTCCCTATTGTGCACTTTACATCCCTTCACAGCCTAAATGGCCACTGTCCAAGACCCATTCCCACTTGACCTTCTCACTTGCTTTTACTCACACTAGACTTGCCAGGAAAGATCATCGGATTGAAAGCTGGAGAAATAGGACTGATGCTGTGGTGACTGTCTTTATATATATATTAGACTCAGAAAGTGCTTTTAGGACTCTGGGATCCTTCTCTGAGATATTTTAAGGTGCTGAACATGCCGTGAGGTTCTTGTCTCTGTGTCCACCAGCCTTATTACCCTCCCCATCAGTGTTATTCTTCACAGAAATGAATGCAGCCTGGAAGGTCCACCAATAGCGAAAGCTTGCATCTGTGTCCTTTGCAAGACTAGAAGCTGTAGGTAGAGGACCCTGTGCCCTCACAGAGCAATGGGCATGAGGTTAGATATAGTGCTAATTATAGTAGAACTTTGGTAAAGGCATATTTCCCTCTTTGAACCCTCCAGCTTCCTTCCTACAATAAAAAAGAGTAATGTACAGTCAGTTGGTTTCAAAAAAAGGAAGGAAAGGGATCAGCTGGAGTTTGTAAAAGTCCATCTGTGTTTGGGCTGCATCTATTGACTGTCCAAGGCATAATGGCCTCTGTGAGGCCATCATGGGGGAAGAGGGGTCACAGCTGGTTCCCCACTCCAGAGGGAAATTTTTAAAGTGCTAGAAACTCCTGGGCAATTGCAGACTCTCTTTGAACACCAAAAAATGATTTTGTCATTGAGGCTGATGGTCAGAAGCATCTCTGAGTCTTTGCTATGCCCACTGCTGCCACTGTCTATGGTCCAGTCTCCCCCCACCCACCAAGGGAGAAGGAGCAGATTGTTCCAAAGACGTCTTACCCCTCCTGCTGAACTGCGAAGAACCTGGCACTCTCCCTGCTTCTCTCTCTTATCTTTACGTCATTCCCAAAGTACAGTTACGGAAAAGGTCACTGTATGTCATGATCCCTGAGGTGGCTGCCTACACATAAATCACTTTCTCCATCCTTCCTGGTCCCTTGTAGGTACTGTCACCCTCAGGCTGCTGTGCATTTTAGGAAAATGCTTCTGTTCTTGGCACTAGAAATAGCTGTTCACAATAACAAGGAAGAGAAAACTGCTCTCACCAGAGCGTCAGAGCCAGTTGAAAGACAAGAGTGTTTATTTTAATGTTGCTGCATCTCTTCAAGTTGGAATGCCACGACGGTCTCAAAAGCCATCTCGGCCCACTTTGCCTTCACCTTAGAGTGCGCACGATGAGGATTGTGCTGTTCCACGGCTGATTTATATCTTACAGGGGAGGTGATTCCTGAGCCTGACGTCAGAAGATGGGCCTTGGATTAGCCCTAAAAGCCCTGAGAATCACTGAAACAACACCATTTGGCCTGGGAATTGTGGTTTCCTCAACAGTGTAATGAGGATAACAGTACCTAGTTTACCGGGTTATCATCAGGTTCAGATGAAATAATGTGTGAACGTGCGTTGTGAAGCATGAAGTCCTATGAAGGTGTAAGGGACTGTGACTAAGATTCATCGTTACCATGTGACTTAGCTGTTGAGCAAAGCATTTATTTCCTTTTGTTTTGTGATATTTATTGGGCACCTATTATGTGCTAGGAGGCCCTGTCCTGGGTCTGGAGCCAGGACACAAGAGTGGGAAGATGACAGATTTAGCTGCTGTCCTTGTGAAACTTACAAAGCCTCCCCTATATAGAGCTGGCGCTCCCAGGGTCAGTGCTCCCAGTGCCAGTCCTCCCAGTGCCAGTTCTCTCAGTGCCAATTGTCCCAATGCCAATCCTCCCAGTACCAATCCTCGCAGTACAGATCCTTCCAGTGCCAGTGCCAGTGCTGTCAGAGTCAATGCTCCCAGTGCCGGTCCTCCCACTGCAGATTCTCCCAGTGCCAGTGCTCCCAGTGCTGGTCCAATGTGCAGTGTGGTTAGGAGAGTCTACAGGGGAGCTCGCCAATGAGGTGAAGTAGGTGTGAGCTGACGTCTTCCTGACCCTCAGCGATCCCTCATTCAGCACTACAGCTGCGCAGTGACACAATCGCTCCTGCTAGAGTGAATCCTCGGGGTGTTGAAGGGCACTGGACAGAACTGAGAGGAGTCACCAAGTGTCCCTGGTCAGAGCTACTCTGACAGGAGTGTACCCAGACCACATCGTGAGGTGCTCTGTTGTACTATGTGTGTATCTTTCCATGGTGGCCTTTCATTCACTCACACACTCAAAAGTGAAATTAATTTACTCAGATGAGATTATGGAGCTGGCTATCTTCTCCCTTTTCTGACACAGGGAAATCTTTCAGCTATGTTGTCCATCCTTTAAAAAGAGAGACGCTTGAAACTAATATAATATTATATGTCAATTATATCTCAATGAAAATAATAGTCTAATGAAACCAATGTAATATGACAAGAAATGGATGTCTTCAATGACATAGTGCACAAGCCCTGACGTGGTAAAAGTTATTCCTCTGACTTTGGGGTGATAGGTAGGGATGACCTGTGCCGGCTTTGAGTCAATTTCCATCTCTGTAGCATAGTTTTCTCCTTCTTTTATTCTGGTTAAGTGTGTGTATATGCCACTCTGGTGCCTGGGGATTCTATTTGCTCTAACCATCACACGGATAAGAAGCCCTGGCTTTATTCAAAGAGCTCCTCTTTAAAGGGGATTTAGTAAATGCTTTTTAAGAAGTGGAAGAGTGAGGCTGGCCTGGTAGTGCAGTGGTTAAGTTCACATGGTCCGCTTTGATGGCCCAGGGTTCGCCGGTTCGGATCCCGGGTGCGGACCTGTGCACCGCTTGTCAAGCCATGCTGTGGCAGGCGTCCCACATATAAAGTAGAAGAAGATGGGCGTGAATGTTAGCTCAGGGCCAGTCTTCCTCAGCAAAAAGAGGAGGATTGGCAGCAGATGTTAGCTCAGGGCTAATCTTCCTCAAAAAAAAAAGCAAAAAGTGGAGGAAAGCCGTTGACTTGGGCCTAAATAAAGGCACTTGTCCCCTCCCATCCGCACAACCATCTGTGAGAAAAGAGAGCAGGGAAAGCTTCAGAAACCACCTGAGTTTTGACCCCTGTCAGAAAGACTTCTGAATTCTTCTAAGGAAAATAGAGAGAGCTGTAAGAGAGCGTAAGCTTCCCTAAAGAGTAGGAACTCATTTTTCTTAGAATTTTCCTTCCATTCTCAAAATTACAGTGCCTTCCATCTTTGCTGGGCTATACAGTAAATTAGAACTGGTGGGAGTCACCCTTTGGATGTCCTAGCTGCTATTGGTTAGTCAGTTTTTGCTCCCAGTGTCCCTAAGAGCAGATTAAAATTTGTACATTTGCACATTTTATACTCTACACCAAAATCACAAGATTGAAGCAGAACTGTATGACTTGCTCTCAGATAATTAAATAGAAATAACACATACTCAAACATTTAAAAAAGTACTTAGCTGTGATCTAGTTCTGCAGTGGAGATTCTTACTTTAAAGACTGTTGGGTTTTTTCCTCTCACAAATGGAGGCCCAGTCTTGAACAGAAAGCTGCTTAGCACCCAAACACAATTTCTTAAAACAAGCATAACACCCGCGGCTCCATTCCAGAACTCATTCATGCCATGGTTCATCTGGATTCCTATAATTCCTTTATGTTCCCATATCTTAATTGCCCATAGCTGTGTTGCCAGTACAAACAGGATGGGGAAGAGTACACGCCCTTAATAACTACATCTACCAACCCTAAGAAAGCACCGTCTTTTGAAACTCGAATATTCTTTGTGAGGTACTGAATGGCCATCTACTGAAGTGCTCATAAGGATATCTGATAACTAAAAATTCCTTCCAAGCAGTTCTTACTCTCTACCATCTTTATATTCAAGATTCGGGGCTAGTGTTCACCACGAAGAAAAATTAGACCTTCCATTCAGCTCTTAAAGGAAGCATATTTGGAAACTAACCCTCAGAGTGTTGATTAATAGAGATTGAGCATTCTGAGGTGAGGTGAGGTGGGTTCTGGAATCTTCCTCAGCCCTGTCCCTTTGGCCATTTTTCTTGGTGATTCTCAATAGGAAACAGTAGCGTGCTGGCCCACCTTGAAGAAGATGTGCCACTGGGCAAACAGAAACCTCATTGTGGCAGTAGTGTGTGAGTGTCCAGCTCCAGGGGCCCCCTTCCTGTAGTCTTGGCTGTGCCCCCCTGGAGACCAGCAGCACAGTGGTGGTGCCTGGTGTAGTGAAGGCACCTCAGAAGGAAGAAGTTCTAGTATGGATTCAGGTCTGTATTCACCTAAACAAATCATAGAAACTTTGTTCATGATCTGTAAATCTAAGGCATTGAATGAAATAGACACTAGGGATCTTTCTGACTTTGTCCTCTGCAATATCATTTATAAATGAATGCACAAGTTTACCAAATTGGAATTCAAATCCATCTCAGCATATTTGAAATGAGGAATTAAGTCAAATATGTACACATTGGATAAGGATATATTATAAAATTTATACAAAAAAAGCCTCAGGCTATAAAACATTGGATAATGATATCTTTAAAATAGTTTGTGTGGAAAAGACCGAAGACTTGTAATTTATTATGCATTCAAAACACATGGAAAATATGATATGATTGCAAAAGTTAAAAAAGAGAGGGAGAACAATTCCCTGTTGGGATATATTAATAAAAGTGTAAATTCCACAATAAGGAAAGTTATAGTTCTATTCTACTGCACCTTGGGAATTATGTTCAGATCGAAGAGTCCAATTTTGAGATTGGAGCAAAGAGGAGAACATCCACAAAATCTAAATTGCTTTCATGAAAAATAATGAAAGGAACTAGGAATGTTTGCTTAGAAAAGAGAAGAGCTGGGGGTGGGGGACATGAGAACTGGCTCAAATTTTTCTAAGTAGGGTCAAGTGGAAAGGGAACAAATCATCTTGTGTGGCCTAACTGGACCCATTGGATAGATAAGCAGATCTGAGTCCAAGATAGGGACAAACTCTTGTCCAGTTGGAACTGTCAGGGAGTGGAGTGGGCCATCTACTTAAGCTCTGAGTTCCCTGTCACTGAGAGACTTCTGGGAGAGACTGTCCTGTCTTGTCTTGTTGCAGAGAGAACTTCAGTAAAAGGAATTAAATACGAATAACACTGAGAGAGCACCTAATAGGTACCAGGCAATCCCTGTCTGGGATCTCATTTCTAAGTGCAATGAAGAGTTTCATTGACTGTATGTGCATTCCTTCTCTCAAACTGGATAATCCAGACCATGTATTCCTTTTCATATCTACTCATTCTCAAGTCATGAATTTAATAACGTTAGTAATAATAGCCCATGCCACTTGGTTAAGTTGGTAAGTAGCTTGCAATCCCAGCAGGGTGTGCCCTGCTGCTTATTAGCTTAGCTTTATGGCAGAGCAATAACTCAGCACAGTGCCTTCAAGTAATTAGGTGATTGCCTTGCAAAGAAATTAGGCCACAAGCAAGAAGCTTACAAAAACTGTAGAGAAAAGCTCACAATACAAGACACGCATTGGCCGTTGTATGCATCACTGCTATAATTTTAGAAAGATTAGAGAAAGATTTTCAGGCTAGTAAGGAGCCACTCCACCCATTAAGCATGTCAGAAGTCCACCCCAATCATTACAGAGCTGCAGGGCAAATGCAGTAGTTTCTGGAAAGGAGAATGCTGAGGTTTGTTTGTTCTGGGATAAGAGTGCTCTCTTTGCAGGGATGAGCAAGAATGTCCAAGGTTGTGCATTTTAATCCTTATTTTGGCAATGTTTGGTGTAATCTTGGAAAGATTTTACTCCTCAGTTTCTCAATCTGTAAAGAGACACTAAAAATAAAGTGTGCTTCTAATCCGTTAAGAGATTAAGGATGAGATCCTAAATTTCCAAGTTTAATTTGTTAATGGAATCAACGCATATTGCCTTCTTTCTGTTGACCTTGTTGGGAGTCATTGCTGAATTCTAGAATAATTGTATGGATATCAGTGTCGTGGGATCATTGACCTCTTTAAACATCATTAGTGGACCAGAATCATGGCTACTTTGCCCCCTGGATATTATAGAGAAAAAAAGCACAGATTGAAGTGAAAAAAGAAAAAGAGGAGAGAAAGAAAATGGAGAAAAAGGAGAGAGGATAAGAAGGGAGAAAGAAAAAGAAAAAAAAATCAAGAGAGTTTTATGTGCTTTAAAGAATGAGATGATGGCAGAGAAGAGAGCTTCAATTGTCTGTTCCAACCATGAAGATAGCCTGCCACTGTGAGACTGTTCAAAGGGATATGTCACATTCGTTGTCCACTTGCCCATGAAAGTGGGTCCAGGCGCTCTCCTCCATGCTTGTTGTCTCTGACCCTCCTCTAGGTTAGCCATTGGCCTCTTAGCAGCAATAGTCGGCCTGCCTCTTTCTGCAACCAAAGATTTTACTGCTAAAATCCAGTACACCCTACACAATTCTCCTGCACAGTCCAGAGCATGGTGAGAAACGTAGCGGAATTGAAATGAAATAGGTATCTCCCTGTAGGTGGGGTTTTATGAGCGTGATGGAAACTTTGGAGTAGAAACTAGAAATCTCGTGTGTCACAGTTCAAGAAAACCAACCACCTTGGGCCAGCACCACTGTTATTTTACTTTTTTTTGCCCCGTGTAAGAAGAGGCCCAAACACTCATGCTGACAGTATGCACAGTCTCAAATAGCAGTTAGACGAAGGCCGAGTCACATAAGCTGATGCTGACACAATTAGACTCACACTTGCCAACAGCATGTCAAGTTTGACACCATCCCCCTCTTGGAGACTCCCACTTAAAATTGCAGATGCTCTGGTGCTGGGTTACATTTAATAGAAGGGATGGCCGGAGAGAAAATCAGAACCCACTGCTGATGCGCTGTTTATTCCTCAGTCATTTTGTGTTAAATTGCTGTGACTTGAATGTCAGCAGTGTTTGGGATGTGGTAGTGAAATAAAATCCATATCCAGTGTGCCAAGACAAATTTCAGAAAACCCCAAAACACAATTGTCTTGGTTTCTTGCTGGCGGTGTCTGCGCACACACAAATAGAAGCTAGTTGACTGCCCTCCAACCATTTGGTGGGTTACTTGTCTTGCTGCACACTGAGGGATGTCTAATGAACCCCAAACTACTTCCCTTAAAGCTGGGGATGTCAAGAATGAGAGACCAGTGCTCTCATTAAGGCTGTCAAAAGTTCATGCCAGTTACTATAGAGCTACAGGAAACGTGCAGTCATTTTTGGAAGGGGGATGAAGAGTTTGTTCTGTTCATTCGAGGAGCTTGGGGATAAGAGCCAGTGGATGCCACTGGAGTTGGGGGCACTAGGTATGTCAGAAGGGGGTCCAAAGGATCCTGGGCAATACTGGTATTAGCAAGATGCCTCTTATGGGGGAACTTTCACACTGAGCAACCCCCCAGATTTCCAAATCAGGTCTGTTCTTTTAAGGAGCATCAGTGAAGATACTGGGCCTTGCGTTAACGTTCTTGAGCTTTATTGCAAGGTCAAGCAGATCTCCAGTTGAGGAACGGCCACTTCTTTGTGCCCATTTTTGCAACAATGCTCCAGGGTAGATGTTGGTTCTTCTGTCTGGAGTGGTGTTAATGCCTCTGATTCTGGGGGCTCCTGCAGAAGGCAGGACATTAGAGATAAGCCAGAGCTTTTGATTGCTGGGCCAGCCTCACCTTGACCTTAGCTAAAAACTATTTCACTTCCTTTGCTCTTAACTTCTTGATCTTTGAAAGGAGGATAAAAAACACTTTTGCAGAAAGGAAGTATAGAAAGTGCTTATAAAACGGGAGGGGTCATGAAGTAGAATTCTGAGTCTACAGTGAGACCAGGCTGTTCTTTTTGGGGTGGGCATGGTGGGATGGACATATTTTATATCATCCCTAGCTAGTTCATGACTCTGAGTAGTGGGAAGGGAAGCCTAGCCAAGGTTATTGTGGTTACACCCTAGTCTAGGGCAGAAGTGAGTAAACCTGAGTGTAAAACAGAATCTCCTGGGAAGTCGCCCAGTAGGTGTGGAATGGAGCCGGTTAATAAGAATATTAGTAAGTCCCCCAGGTGATTCTGATGTGGCTGGTGAGTGACAATCATCTAACCTAGGATTTAGGGGAGAAAAGCAATTTTGGGAGGCTCCATCCGTGGAGAGCATCAAAATGACATTGATGTAATGGCAGAGCTGCAAGTGATGTGAGTGGCCATCTAACTCAACCCGCCACCAGATTCAGGACACCCCGCTGCATCTTTTGGGACAAGGTGCATCTCCCAACTACATGAATTCTTCCAATGAGGTGACAACTCCCAACCCCCACCTTGAAGGACAGTGCATTCCTTCTTTTTTTTTAACTCTTCTAAATTATTGGAAAATTCTTTATATATTGAGCCAAAATATGACTCCCTGACTCTATGGAAAGTAAGGACTTTCCTTATGCAAGCCCCTGAAATATTTGGAATCTCTTAAGGGGTTTGATGCCTCTAAGTTGTCTCTTCTTCAAGCTTTCTTTCCGTGAGGGGTTCTCCGTCCTGCCTGTGCATGAGAATCATCTGAGGAGCTAAGGAAAGTCCACCTCAGTCCAGTTAAACCGACTTCAGGGGCTGGTTCCCAGGCATCAGTATTTTCAAAGTTTGTGAGTTTGAAATGTACAATCAAGGTAGATAATTAGTGCAAATCACAGAGGAATTTTATTTTTCCATTGTAAGAGCCTCAGAGCTCTCGTGTTGCTGCGATTTCTTCATCTTACACTTTTTTCTGTGTGTAATGCCTGATCAAAAGTTTAGATGCTTCTCTTTTTTTTATTAATTATTCAAAAATATTTATTGAGCTGCTACTATGTTTGTGTCCTTTCCTAGATCCTTTGGATACTTTATTGAACAAGACAGACATAGATCCCTTTATGGAGTTGACATTCTAGCAGTAAAAGACAGATAATAATAAACAGTAGACTAAGTAAATAAGTCAGTTGTATAGTATGTTATAAGGTGACGAGTGCTTTCAAAAAATGAAAAAGTCTGGGGCCGGCCTGGTGGCATAGTGGTTAATTTCACGTGCTCTGCTTGGGCAACCCAGGGTTGTGGCTTTGGATCCTGGGCGCGGACCTATGCACCACTTATCAACTGTGCTCTGGTGGCATCCCATATACAAAGTGGAGGAAGATGGGCACAGATGCTAGCTCAGGTCTGATTTTCCTCAGCAAAAAAAGAGGACGATTGGCAACAGATATTAGCTCAGGGCTGATTGTCATCACCAATAAATAAATAAATAAATAAAAATTAATTAATTAATTAATTAAAAAGTCTATCATAGATGCTCTTTGTCTTTCCATCCTTGTGGATTTCTTTTCTTCCACGGTTTATGTCAGTGGTTCTAAAACTTGGGGCACATAAGACTCACCCAAGGAGAGTTTGTTAAAATGCAGACCATGGGGCCCTACCCCATGCCCACCCTTTGAGAAACCCTGCTGTATAGGATCCATACATCCGTGCTCATCTATGGGAGTCTGGACTGCCCTGTGAGCCTCTTGCAACTTTTCCCCTAGAAGGGAGACTAGCTTGGACTCAAAGTTCAGGTACAGGGTGAGTGCCTCAGGCAGGAAGACAAACACAACCCCCTGGCCTCTAACCAGCCCTTTCCTACCCACACCTTCTGCCTTTCACTTTCAACTGCTGACCTGGCTTATCCTGGAAATCCCTCAAGAACACTGAGACCAGAGCCCGGTTTCCCTTGGTGGTTCTGGTCAGTGCTGCCTCCAAGAAAACTGCTGTTAGAAGCTAAGGTCTCTTTCTTCTTATTCCCTGGCTTCTGCTAATCTGCTTGTTCTGTTAAATAGCACTAGTCTCACCAGCTAGGAGTCAACTAGTACCTTTTAGCACAGTGGTTCTCATCCTTCAATGGGGCATCAGCTTCCACTGGATAGTTCGTGGCTGTCACAGGTTCCCAGGTGAGGCAGATGTTGTGGGTCTAGGACCACACCTTGAGAACCACTGCTTTAGCAAAGACAACAAATACCCGGAGATCCTTGACCCAAAATTCCAGTGTCGGTCCTGCACCATTTTTTCTGCCAGTTTTGTGGTGTAAGCAACCTAGGAGGGAATAAACAACAAGTAGATGGTTGACGCATTGCCTTCCTAAAGGCTGAGCTCTGGACATCCTTGCAGGATTTCTTCCAGGCTCCAAGTCCACACTCTCTGTTAGGGCTCCTCTCATATTGGTGGTGTTATAAGACCTTTCCTTCGTTTTCATTTTTTTTAAGTTGTCCTACTAGGAGCATCGTAGCGGAAGGTGGAATTGCTTGATGCAGAGATATTTGGTGGGAAGATAGGATTCTCTTATCGCCCTTTCTGGTGGCCAGAATTTAGTAAAACAGGTGTAATATTACAGGATGGTGGTGGGGAGTCTGTGAGAACGTTGGTGACTGTAATTCCTCTCTGCAGGGGGAGGAATCCGAGTATATAGAGTCCTTTATAAACTGCCCCAGTACACTTAGCTGCTCCTGCGCCTTTTCCTCTCCTCTTCTAATTAAGTTAGGCAATAAGAGAGTTCTCTCTCCCTGGGGACACTCGAGGAGGGTCCAAGGACCACTTGGCAGCATTGTTGCAGGATGGGAAGGGAGACAAGGAAGGGACCTTTCTCAGGGGAAATTTGTGCTGGACCCAGTGCTCGAGCTTTCCGTCTGCTTGCATATGTAGTCCTGACAACACAATTCAATACATATGAGGTAGGAAATTATTAACCTCATTGTATAGATGAAGAAACAACCTCAGAAGACCATAATAATGTTCCTCTTGCCACATAGCTAGGACTGGTTGATTTGGGATTAAAATTCAGATAGCCTTAAAATCCTATAGCTGTATGTGACTGCTAACTACAGAATTTGTGGGACCCTTTTCCAAAATGAAAATGTGGGGCTTCTTGTTCAAAAAGCAAGAAAAATGTACTGTTGAAGATTCTAAAATATAAAGCTTTTCCCTTTGTTCCGTGGTTTCTGTCTCTCTCTCGACCTGTCATGCTGTTTTTGATGTGCTCTTTGATGTCGCGTTCCTCTGGGTATGGGGATACTCCCAGAGTAGGAGCAGACTCTCACAGACATCTAGGGCCCTGCCCTATAACTTGAAGTGTGCAGTCAACTAGGTCCTGGGTTCCCCCTGCCACCAGCCACTGGACTGATGTCATGTTGAACCTGGCATCTCTCTTCCCATAGGACCGTCACTCCAACCCATAGGATTGCACCCTCTGCACTAGGATGTGCCTGGTACCTGGATCAAGAGTGGGTGAGAGGCATGCTCCTACTGAGTTGCCCTCTGAATGCACTGTGGCACTGCCAGATGCAGGTGGGAACAGCTATGCCCTGCCCTGAGATGGTTCAGGTGTGTGTGTCTGATCTGACTCTGCCAGGTGAGGCTGGGGGCACCAGAGGGCAAGGGGTAGGGCGTGAGAACCAATCCTAGGGAGGCCAATAGCTCATGGAAATAGGACAGCACATGCCCCAAATCTCCACGCCCCCTGGGCATGCTCCATTGTCTCATCAGACTTCACTTACAGAGCCTACATTCAAAAATGAAATGATTAAGGATTTCAAAATGGTGACGGTAGAGCATGAAACTCAAGTGTAAGGCTTATCTGAGCATGGGGACCCCGTGCATCTGCACTGGTCACAGGCCCGTGAAGCCAGCCCTGGGCTGCGGAGAACTACACAACTGTAAGTAAAGATTCCTGAGCTCAAGGTATTTACAGAGGGAGAAGACAATAGGCAATGAGCTAATAAATTATTTGGAACAGATACCAAGTCAACATATAATGCTAATAAAATAGCTTGTGAGTAAGTGCTGTAACTAGGCTTTCTGTACACTGTTACTTGGTAAATTAAAAACTAGTTAGATTTCCTCATTTTTTTCCATCTGTCCATTCCCCAAAGTTTGATTCAGCAGGGACATGTGGCCACGGTTGAAGTGAGAGGAACAGCGCTCACTTGATGTTCTGGAATCTCCTGTGTGCAGCATTTTGCCTGAGAGGAAGGCACATGAGAGAGCGTGGGAGGAGGAGCAGAACCGGCCTGGTAGTCAGATGTCCAAAGGGTTCAGGGAAAATCGATCGGGTTGAACCAAAAAAACTGGGTCAGAAATGGAGAGGAAGGAGCCAGCCAGGGTGTGAGTGTGGGTAAGTTGGCAAAGGTCAAGCACAAGAACCTGACCACCTGGCGATGGGATAGGAACTGGGGTTGGAATTACAGAGGACTTTAGAGAGAACTCCCATTCCAAAGGGGAAAACGGGTTCTTGGAGAGGGCAGAGGAAAAAGCTCCATCCCTCCAAAGCTAAGTGGGTGGATCAGTACTGCACAAGCCATTAAAGACCTACCCTGGCTCCCTGGTACCCTGAGCCCAGGGCGCCAGCCTGCCGTGTCCAGCTGGGTATAGATGGGCCACTCTCAGATCTTCCTACATGGTTCATCCAAAAGCTTTTATGAGGTAAGGGCAGGATCACAGACTAGGCCAGAGCAATTTGCTGTGATTTTTTTTTTCCCAAATGCAGAAACATTTGGCAAGTTGCTCAAGTTCCTCAGCCAGGCAGGGGGCTGGTGACCCATAGCAGATGACAGCAGAGGACAGCTGGGACCAACCCTTGGAAGTTGTAGTCAGTTCTTGGTCAATGGTCTTTATGGAGCAAGCTCCCGCTGCTGTGGGCTGGAGCAGGGGGTTGGGGAAGGCTGCTGTTCCTCCTGGCCTGGCCACTTCACTGTGGTTAGAAGACCAAAGCAGAGCTGCTGATGGGGGCTGCTCATGCATTAACTGCTTCTACTTATAAAACAAGAACCAAAAAGTGTGGATTTGTGTTATCAGACAGTTGAAATATAAACAGCTGAAATGGTTATAATGGCCAGAGGGGAGGAGGGCTGTTTGCCAACGTATAGGGAGCAGAGCAGAACTGCACTTAACTATCGAGCTACTCCTGTAAATATTTGCAAGCGCCCCTTCAAAGCTCGAAAGCCTAGGACAGGATCATTGGACGATTTGCTTAGAAGAAGTGGAAACAAAATTGACCTCGTGGTCCGAAGCGGCCATAAAAAGAAAGAGTGTGTATGGGCAGAAGACCAGAAAGGGAAAAAAATTGTTCTAAGTTTAATAAACACAAAAGAGAATAAAAATAAATCTCAAGAGCACTTATTTACAAACTTGATGGAACGATAAGATTGGGGCGGGTGGGTGTGAAAGATGGGTGTTTGTGGATGTAGAACAGGCCTATGGCGGTTCCACTGGAGGGGAAGGGGAAAAATCAACGAGATGTTTACTCTTCCTAATGACAGGAAACACACTGAATTAGCTTTGCCCTCTCAGGATGCTCTTTCAAATCGTGTTTGAAGCTTCTGCTGTCTGAGGGGGAGGCCATGCAAAGATGAATGCAGCCACTAGGCCTGTGGAAGGTTCTGGCCAAACTAGAGGGCTCAGAGCCAGAGAGTCTGGTCCCAGCTTTGCCCAGGCTTCTCCGCCTGGGCATCCAGCCTGATTTCAGCTGAGCTGATCAGGCTAGTACCAGCCCGTCCAGTCACCTGGGGTGGGCATGTTCCGGAGGAGAGAAAGATCGATTTTTTTCTCAGCAGCTACGGTTTTAAATTGCCGTGCTAGGGGGCTCCAAAAACCTTTCTGCTTGTATGAAGGTTGGCCCGCCTGAAAACTGTCCACCAGCTCCTTCAAGTAGCCACGCAGCGGGCCATCACCGTATCTGCATAAATACTTTCTTTTCTCTGAACCCTGGATGCTTTAGATTTTTGGGGTTTTTTTGTTTGTTTGTTTGTTTGTTTCTGAGGCTTCTGGGTCACGAGCTACAAGGCCTCAATTCATAACGGTGGTTTATGAGCGGTCATGGGGCAGAGTGTGGCTTGGAATTCACCGTGTCCCCATGAGCTGCTTTCAGAGAGTCACAGGACGTGGAAAAAGGGACCGGGGAACGTCCTTATGGGGGATGAAAGTGCAGAACTCTGATGATGAGGAAATCTTGGTGTGTTCCTAGCCTTTTTTTCAGTGCAATCGTCAGGGCGTGGATTTCCCAAGAAATCATGAAAGGTATTTATTTCTATTTTAAGATCGGCAAGATGGCTCATTTATTTAATAAGTTAGTCTTGCCAATAGCCAGATGCCTGAGTCTTTCAAGACTCCCATTGATGACCAGCTATGCAAACAGTGGATATTTGGTGAACTCCATGTGCACAGAGCCCTGTCCTAGGGATGTGGGGAAAAAGAAAGACCTGGCAAGTATGGTCTCCACCCTCAAAAATCTTAAAATTTCCTGGGGGCAAACAAAATAAACAAACATAATTCAGAAGTAATAAAAACATTTGCAAAGAGCCATAAACAATGATTATGTGGTAATGAAGCTACATAATTGAGGAGAGGGTAGAAAGTAATGGTGCCACCAGGGTTGGAGGGAGCATTCTGGAATTATGAAAGTAAGCTTGCAGGAGACTGTGGAAGAGAATTGTAGAAATATACCTGTAACAAGTGGCCTGCCGGGTGTAGGTGCTCAATAAATGGGGGTTGTATATGAAGCCCGGGGGTAGAATTAGGACCTGCTTTGGTTTTGGTGTAGAATAAATTGCATATTGAAAGGCAATGGCAGATTATAAACTCTAACAACCCGTGAGCGTGAAATTGTTGTGTACTGTCTGCATCTCTGAATTTTACATGGCTCAGAACTGAAGGAATTTGGGCTGATTCTTTCTCTTCATTAGCCAGGATTTCCTCCTACCAATGGACATTATCCTGAATAGAATCTTAAGACTGGACCTGGTGTAGCTTGTGTGTGGCTATAGTTTTTTTTATTCAAATCCCCTCACCCTAACTTGATTACAGGGTGTGTTTGGTCATATGTGTGTGAAAATCCAAAATGTCAAGGCCAAAAAAGCTACAATACATGAACCTGGATAGAGTAGAGTATTTGGATGCCAACGTTTCAAGGAAAAAAAATCATGGGCACACTGCTTGCCATTAGGAGCTGTTTTCTTGGCACATCTGATTAAAGTGTGTGCAAGCCCATCAGCTCTCTCCAGCCATCGATCCTCATGAGCTTGTTCCAATTCATAACCATCTAGAGTTTTCCACCCCCCTGTCAACTTTTCAAAGGATAGAGTTAACTGCTTGCCCTCAAATGGAGTTGGAAGTGGTTTGTTAATCTCTCTTAATCTGCTACCTCTGTAACCAAATGCACATGTTTGTTTCTTTTTCTGGTTAAATAGATAATGGTGTTAAATTGGGCATTGGAAATGAAATCATTCTGTAGACATTTCCCTTATGGTTTCTTGAGACTATCTCATGCTGCATGGTCTTTTTTGAGAGAACAATGGATTTTATCATTTTCAATGATTGCCCTAACTTTTTACAGATGCCATCCCGCCTACTTTCTACAGACCCTACTTCAGAATTGTCCGATTTGACGTCTCAGCGATGGAGAAGAATGCTTCCAATTTGGTGAAAGCAGAGTTCAGAGTCTTTCGTTTACAGAACCCCAAAGCCAGAGTGCCCGAACAACGGATTGAATTGTATCAGGTAACTTTTGTTTGGGTTGTTTTAACAGGAAATCAGTTTGAAATCTTAGGATAAAAGACTTTCTACTGTCTTAGATTTCCTAAACTGATAGAAAGCATTCTGTATGTTCATGATCATGATATAGGCCCTCATTTGTTATTACTCCTACAATGACCACTCATTTCTCACTCACTCAGGAAGGAAGGAAGAACCTTTAGAATGAAATTGTGAAGCTCTGAGCACACTTCTTAAGTGGCATCAATGGCTGAAGTACACACCCTTGGGAGGGCTTTAGTCCTGAAATCCACCCCCGATTCTGGAAAGTCAGATGATGTAGGCCCAATTCCATGCTAAGAAGAGAAGTCAGCTGACCTTGCTTTTCTCATCTTGTGGCCCACCTTTTCTCCTTTTCTTTCTTCCTATTGTCTTCTCTCCCTTTCACTGTTTTTTCTTTCTCTATTTGCTACCTCCCGCCTCTTCACGAACCTGTCTTCTTTTCCTGTCTGAGTCTACCTGCTCTCTCCAGGCCACATCCCTTACTTCACACACACACACCCACATCCTCTGTCCACCTCTGTCCTCCATTATTTCAGGCAGCACTGACATCTCTCTCATCATCCTAAGTACAGTTGCTGGGCTGCCGTGTGAATGGTGATGATGATGATGAAGTCCCAAGTTATTGAGATTTCAAAGATGTTCTTAAAAGCCTGTTACTGAAGTGGAGTCTAAGGGCAGTAGCATCAGCATCACCTAAGAGCTGTGAGAAATGCAGAATCTTAGGCCCCATCCCAGACGCATCAGGTGTCTCCATCAGACGATCTCCAGGTGATTCTTATGCACCTTCAAGATCTCCAGGATCTTCATGCGTCTTTGAACGTCTTATGTGGAACGCGATCTCTAGTGATTCTTACGCACAGTCAAGTACTGCTCTAAAAGCCCTGAGTGTGGGGAGGGAGGCGGACCTGTACATGCATTGTAGTGTCGTATGAACAGTGTGTGCAAGCATAGAGGGCAGAGCTGGAAAGATTTCCCTAAAGGGTTGACATTTGAATGGGGCCTTGAGAAGTGTCTGTTAAAGCAGGATGAGGGATGGTCACTCTTGGCAGAAGGAGCAGCCTATGCAAAGACAGAGTATTGAAGGGGCCTGTTGAGGGCACCAGATGGATGGCGCTCAGTGCCTGGAGGTGAGGAGAGATTGAGGAGAAGGTTGGCCCCTGGGGAGAGTGTGTAGAGGGAGACAAAAGAAGATTAAGAACAGACCCCAAGAGCCACAGTGTTAAGTAGGTGTGTATGACAATACAACTAAAGAGTGGACTTACTGGAGGGAAAGAAATCAATTAACCTCTGTATACAGGAACCTCTTATTATGAAAATGGAGAATTACTATACAAATAACTGTTGTATGTGAGAGCTCAGAGAATACGTTTAACGTTTTTAAAACAATTTTCAAAGACTAGTTTATATGTGTATTTGTGAAAAATAATTCTTACTTATTAAAATGAGTCCTCAATGACCTCTCCTGAGGGACCTTCAAATCTTAAAGTGCGTTTTGGGAGCACCCTGAGGGCAGTGCAGAGGCTGACAGGCTGGCCATTGCTCTCCGTCATCCAGGAGAGCGTCAGACAGTTGGCTTCCTGTGTGGAGACCTTCTGTTCAGCACTTCCTAAGTATTATTTCAGTTAATACTCACAGCTGTATTGTGAAGTTTGTATGCTGAGGTATCCTTTTCCTCCTCATATTTATTGAGATATAATTGGCACATAACATTGTATTAGTTTAAGATGTACAATATAAAGATTTGATGTATATTTATATTGTGAAATGATTACCACAAGTTTAATTAACATCCATCACCTCACATAGTTACACTTGTTTTTTTAAAGATATGCTTTTTTTAGCGAGGAAGATTGGCCTTGAGCTAACATCTGTTGCCAATCTTCCTCTTTTTTTTTTTTTCTCCCCAAAGCCCTAGTACAGAGTTGTATATCCTAGTTGTAAGTCCTTCTAGTTCTTCTATGTGGGATGCTGCCACGGCATATCTTGATGAGTGGTGTGCAGGTCTCCACCCGGGATCCTAACCAGTGAATCCCTGGCCGCTGAAGCGGAGCATACAAACTTAAGCACTATGCACTGGACTGGCCCCTACAGTTTTTTTTCTAGTGATGAGAACTTTTAAGATCTACTCTCCCAGCAGCTTTCAAATCTACAATACACTGTTGTTAACTATAGTCACGATGCTGTACATGACATCCCTAGGGCTTATTCACCGTACAACTGGCAGTTTATACCTTTGGACCACTGTCACCAATTTGAAATATTCTTTCCACTACTGTATTCTTTCTCCATTTTGCTGAGAAAGATGCTGAAGCATACAGAAATTAAGGCACTTGGCCAGGGTCACACAGCTAGGAGGTGGCAGGGCTGGAACACCACTCCAGCTCTCACTCCCAAGCACCCTTTCCTCATCATGTACCATGCTGTTCATAGCCAATCAATCTCTTGCTCTTTGCCTCAGTATCAGCCAGAATCGAAGAAAAATAAGAGAAACTAGGCCGTCCAGAGGGTGGAGTGTTACTTGGAGGGAAAGCAAAGACTGGTTTCTTTGAAAAAGAAGTTGGATTGAAGGTAACCAGATAGATTGCAAGATGATTTTAAAAAAGCAAAAGCAAAAACATGATTACATCTCCCCTCTTTACTTCTTTTTCAATTAAATCACTCTTACATGTCTCTCTGTACAGATGACAGCATCACTGATTGTCCTTCTTGGCCCTGTTTCAATTCTATGACTTCAGCACACGGAAGGCAAAGTCTCTTAGTTTTTGTTGCCTGTAATGTCAGCCACCACATCACTGTTGTTCTTTGGCCTGACCTTATGCTCTGAGGAGTGGCCTCTGATAGCAGGACTACTGATGACTTGCCTTCTCCCAGAGGCTGTGTCATTTCTGGGGGAAGGATGTGTTCCTGAAGGCTGGTAATTTAGAGGACCGTAGTGAGTTCTTAGTGGGCGTGTCCCTTCTCCGAGGTTACTGCAGCGCCAGCTGCCCCATGACAGGAGAAACAATATCTACACAGATTAGAGTCCTCACGTTGGAAAAGACACTGCCCAAGATAGAAGCTTAAAGTATGAAGAAAATGAGCTTGGGCTTGTTCACTGTCACTGAACACAGGAATCCGGAAGGAGGTAGTTTTAGAGGGAAAATAAGGAAGACTAACAACTCCTTATCTATCTGGAGCTCAGCTAGGCAGCAATCTAACCTCCTGAAACCCAGCCAAGGTCCAGGAAGTAAGTCAAAGAGATCCCTCACCACCCTAACAGAACACACAACGCACACACACAGCTGACTTACCAGAAAGGCAGCCTTTGGCCCTTTATCCACTTCTGACTAGCTTGGTTATCTCCAGGGCCACAAGAAATTAGAAGCACTGAATTGGAAGAGGAGGGTTGGAGGAAGACAGTCTGAGAGCAGCAGATGTCCTGTTAGACTTGAGATTTTGGCCCCTGCACCACAGTGGTGCTAGGCCCGAAAACCAAGTCACAGAATGCAACACGTATTAGGGACCATTCTCCTAAATCTTAGCCTGTTTATAGTCAAGTCACTCTTTTTCTCCTTACTACCCTTCTGACATCTGCTTGTGGCCTCTTTATTTGGAGTCCCATGTTGACTTGTGGTTCCCCAACTTTCCACTTGCCTTCAGCTGCCATTTGTAGGTCCTTGTAGTCTTCAGTAATAAACTCCCTCTTCTAGCCTCAGTACAGAAATTGATGCTTGTGACAAGAGCCTTGAATTGTGAAGGCGAGGCTAAATTATATTTAGGAAGCTGAACCCATGCAATGAATTTTAGAAGTTTTATATGCAAAATTGCTGGGAAAAGAAAAAAGGCTTGGTACTTAAATGGGCAGCTCTTCAGCTATTTGGAAATCTCAGCTCTTCAGAAGAACACTGCCTCTGGAGTTTTGGATGCCCTTTTCTTTTTTTAAATTTTTAATTTGTTTTCATTTATTTATTTTTTCTCAGAAAGATTTGCTCTGAGCTAACATCTGTTGCCAATCTCCCTCTCTCTCTTTTTTTTTCCCCTCCCCAAAGCCCCAGTACATAATTTTATATTCTAGTTGTAAGTCCTTCTAGTCTTCTGTGTGAGCCGCCACCACAGCATGGCTACTCACAGATGAGTGCTATGATTCTGCGCCCGGGAACCAAACCTGGGCCACTGAAGAGGAACGCACTGAACTTTAACAGCTAGGCCATCAGGGGTGGCTCTGGATGCCGTTTGATTACTGTATTACTTGGCACACAGTTGACTTTCAACTCCCTGGAGGAGGTAGGATGACTATGACTAAGTTCTCAGGATGTTTAGGTGGTTGTATGGATGATTTATTAGGATTCCCCAGGCCATTGATTTTAAGTAGGGAGTGTGTGTATGTGTATGCAAGCTCACATGTGAGTGTAGACATTCCCCTAAGTATGAAAGGCCTGGGGGAGCTTTGACAAGCACTGACCATGGTCCCCTTCCTGGAGATTCTGATTCTCTCTGGAGAGGAAAAATACTGCCTCTGCACAGATGTGGTTTGAAAAAGTTCTCCTCATGATTCATATGTGATCATTCTCCATTCTTCATTGAGAATCACAGATTTAAGGCATCTGAGGCTTTTGGGGTCATTTTGTCCTTTAAAATGTATGTAGATACTCTTTCTAGAGTCAGAATACCAGGCTATAAGGACCTAAGGTAGCATTTCTGTGAGTGAGTTCAAGTTTGTCTTGTCCAGGGCTGTGCATCTGTTGATTTTCCCTGCCTGGGAGAGTCAGGACACCCGAGCTTCTGTGGAAGTCGCGTTTAGCTTGGCAAGAGAACTCAGAGTTCTTGCTACCCTCCCCTTTCTACAGAATAGACTGTCAGAACTTTGATGAATGGTAGTAAAACAAAACCTTACTGCTCTCCTGCTATCTCTGACTTTTGTTATGTTAACAGACTCTGTATAGTGTATACTGGTGTGATCACAGTATGACTTCAAATGTACATCAATATTGGAGGAAATATGAGAGGGATAAGGCCCTCTGATAGATGAAAGGAAAAAGGAGGAAAAAGAGATGAAACTTGAGCTTTTTCCAAATAGGAATGACCCTCACCATGTTTTTAATGCTTATGCCAAAGGCAGATTTTATGGAATCTGCTCAGACCAGCTCCAGGGCTCTGGAAGTGCCTCTGAACCTACAATATTTAGTGTAGCTCTCAGCCTATTTGCAAAATTGAATACATCTTTCTTTGATTGAGTTGCTCTTGTGTTTATGATTAAAATCATGCTCAGAGTTATCAGAGGGAGAAAAGAGGAAAGGAGAATCATCTTCAAACTAAATATCACCAACATGAGCAAGGACACCCACCGTCTTGGAGTGGGGTAAATCCTCAATTTTACAGTGAGGAAATGAAGCTCTGAGAAATTAATAACTTATTAAGGGCACCCATGACCTCACGGCCCCATAGGACCACCAAAGAATACTTATGTTTAGAATGTGCTAACCTCAGAGGACCTTGGAGCTCTCAGATATTTCTGACTTCCTCTTACCAGCTCACACCCTTTTCATACTTATTGCTCATTTGAAACTTTACCATCTCTAGGATAATAAGATTTGTACCTTTGTAACTGTTTCGATGATTGATTCACTGAATAACAACCTACTCCAAAGTTTTGTGGCCTTAAATAACCATTTTATTACATGTCATGATTTGGGGAATCAGAGACTTGGGCAGGGCTGGGTTGCTCTCCTACTCCATGTAGCTTTGACTGGGGTCACTTGGTGGTATTCAGGTGGCAACTGGGCTGGTCTGGAGGACCTTTGATGACTGCTCATCTGCCTGGGGCTTGGGTGGGATGAATAGTAGGCTGGATTCATTGAGCTCCTTGTCCACTCCAGGGAGTCTCAGGGTGTTTCCCTGTGGTCTTCCCAGAAGAGTAGTCAAGCTTCTTACATAACACTCAGGGGCCAAGTGTCCAAGGCAGAGGCTGCCATTCCTCTTAAAGACTAAGCCCAGAACTGGCAGACTATCAGTTGCACCTTATTCTATTGATCAAATCAGCTGTAGGCTAGCCCAGATTCAAAGGGAAGGGAAGTAGACCCCATCTCTTGACGGGAGGAATGTTAAAGAAGTTGCAGCTGTTTTTAATCCACTACATTAAACCCTCTGTGTAGAGTAGAAGACAGCAAACTCTGAGTGAGCACCTCCTGGTGTCAGCACCATAATTAGTGCCAGCCAAACATATAAATCAGACTCAGCCTCCACCTTCTAGCTGCTCAGTGTCTGGTAGAGAAACAGACGTGTAAGTGGCATCTCAACAGAACAATCTTTCTACTCATAGAGATATATGCAAGGTACTCTTAGAGCGAAATCTGGAGAATCCAGAGAAAGGCCCCAGAATTCATTCCTTCCAGAAAGGGAGTTGTGAGACTTTGGGGGCAGCCTGCCATCTTGATTGGACTCCTTGCATGGGCAGGCACATAATTCCAAGGGGCAGGGCTATCTACTTGAATCAAGAATCAAGAGATTTCTTTCGGGCCAGCCTGGTGGTGTAGTGGTTAAGTTCATGTACTCTGCTTTGGCAGCCCAGCGTTCGTGGGTTTGGACCCCAGATGCAGACCAATACACCCCTCATCAAACCATGTTGTGGTGGCATCCCACATACGAAAAATAGAGGAAGATTGGCATGGCTGTTAGCTAAGGGACAATCTGCCTCAAGCAAAAAACAGGAAGATTGTCAGCAGATATTAGCTCAGGGCCAATCTTCCTCACCAAAAAAAAAAAACAAAAGAGAGAGAGAGAGATTCCTTTGAACCCAACAATATTTATGCAGGGATATCTGAATCCATCAGATTGAGATAGGAGCAAGTTTGGTTAATTAGTATGCACAAAGTTTTCTTTTATTTATGTTAGAACTACCTTCCTTGTGTTTCAGTGTGTGCACTAATATCCTGGGATTTGATGATGACATCTGTGTTCACAATTTTTATGAGACAGCATGGTGTAGTGTTCAGTGGTGTGGGCATCGTGACCTACGTTTTCTTAATAATTCTGACTCACTTGGTGTTTATTATGAGGGTAAGATGAAACAACGTATGTAACTGACAGAAGGAGAATGGGCCATCAACATCTCTTAGTTCCCTTCCTTCCTTGTCATCTCTTAGTTTGACTTCTAAAGCCTTTGATTCCTCCAAAAGGAAGAGCCCAGTACTGAGTTACCTGAGAAAGCAGATGCCAGGTTACTTTTAAGATTAATTTGTTAGCTTCAGACCACTAAGAAAATTATGCAAAAATAACTCACTGAGAGGCAGTGTGATGCACTCGGCTCATACATCATGAAGCATCAGGAGAAAGATGTGAAATTCTTACCTGGGGCTGGTGTGAGGCCACAAATGTTGGTACCAGGTAGCTTGGTAGAATACAGTCTGCCGATGGGTCCCTGTTGATCAGTAGAGGATGAATGTGCTGAGGTGAAATAAGCTCAGTGGATTTCAAAGGAACCTTTGATTTCCTGATTGTGGCCTTAGGAGGATCGATGGCACTATTCATTTTTGTAGAGAGAGCCTCTGGCTTCAGTTGAAGTCACCTCTGCCTTGACAAGGGAGCTCCCACCTCTAGAGAATACTCTCGCAGAACTTTGATGAAGGAGAGTAAAATAAAATCTGTCCTCCTGCTTTCTCTGACCTCTTTCTTTAATATTTGGGTTTGAACGCCTCATTGAATTTGCATTTAGACAACAACCAGTTTGTCAAAGGTGATGAAATCTCAGAGATCAGTTGCAAGGATATGCAAAACAGTGGCTAAATCCTAAGTCATTGATATCCTTTTAGTTTTGGCTTCAAGCTGTATAGTAAATATTAAATGATTTTTTAGATTTTAGGATGAAAGGGTGAATTGATGCTTATGGAGAAAAATAAGTAAACTACGATTTTCGTAGGGAGGAGTGAATCACCAGCCACTTTTAATGGCCATTTTATATACATATATTAGCTCTGCAAAAGATTTTCAACTGTGCACACCCATAAGGCCTACAGTGAAAATTCAAGGTCGATGGCCGAAGCCTGCTTCTTAAGGGACAGTAATACTCAGAATGAAGAGTGAGGTTCCCATCATTGTGGGGAGCAGAGCACTAAGAGGGTTAATGAAATTGCCCCTTTTCCTAACCCCAAAACCTGCATGTGCCTGTGTGCACATGTACACACGCACACACACACACACAGAGAGTTCAGCTTTCAATTCTCATGTTGCCCAAGGGTGTGTAAAATAAAGAGGTCAGCCAAAAAAACTGACTGTCTATTAAATTAGACTTGCAAAAAGTGCTACTGAAAAAAAAAGTTATACTGTGCCCCTGTTGTACAGAATTTTACAGCATACAATCCCCTTAATACTGATCCTAACTCTGGCGCCACGATGGAGACACGCACAGTATAGTAACCCACTTTAGAAAAAGCCGTGAGGTATAATAAACACTTTGTTTGCACAAGGCTATTAATATCTCAGGTTTTTTTCAAACTGATCGAATGACGTGCTTACCTCCTAAGGACATTGGATCGTGATCATTTGCATCAGGCTCTGGCATTCTCCAGAGCCTGTTAACTTTGTGAGCAGACGGGACCCCAAAAGTAGTGTGAACGGTAGTCCTTCCTCACTGTAGGCAAAGAATGTTAACAATCGTGCAATAGTAACTAAGAACTCTAGGTTCTTTTTTGCAACATGACTCAGTAACAGTGTTGATAATTATTGCTCACACAGATGGTGCTTACTGTGTGCTGGGCACCATTTGAAGTGCTTTAGATAGATTCATTTAATCCTTCTAATAACCCTATGAGGTAGATACTTTCATTATCTTTGTTATACCAGTGAGGAAACTGAGGCACGGAGAAGTTAAGGAACTTGCGCAGGCCATGCAGCTAGCAAGAGGCAGAGCCAGGATTTGAACCCAGGCAGTCTACCCTCCGAGGCCCTGCTCTTGACCACTTGACGAGACTAGTAGGAAGAACGCAGGGTTTGGAGTTGGGCCAGTATGGGTTCAAGGTGTGGCTTTTCCCCTTTGGGGAGTCTGAAGAAGTCAGATCACTGAGACAATTTCTGCATCAGGAGAATGGGGATAAAAATACCTATTTGGCAAAGATTTTGTGAGGCGTAGAGAGGGTGCATGGAAATTCCTAGCACAATATTGCTCTACTTGATGGTTGCTATTACTATTGTTACAGTTTCCAAAGGATTGAGTTTGAATTTTTATAAGAAACAGTCTCTTAAATTTAAGATCTGCTCAAAATCTCTTAAAAAATGAAAACTCACCCTAGCTCCTGTTGCTAGGGTCTGGGTTCTCGGAGGCCATCCCAGGAGTTTGCTTCGGGGCCTCCTTAAGTAATAGTGTCAACTTACTCTGCTTGCGGTGGTCTCATTCAGTTGCTGATGAGCAGCTCAGAGCAGGAAAGAAGAGAAACTTTGCAGCCAGTTGGCCCTGGGTTCACCCTCCATCTTCTTTATTTATTAGCTTTCTGATCTCACAAATCACTCATCTTGCTGAGCCTCAGTTTTTCATGATAAAATGGAGATAACAGTTCTTGTCTAATGAGTTACTGTGAGGAGAACACATATGTAAAGTGTCTGGCACGTTGGATGCGTAAGGAGTGGATTATTATCAGGTTTTGCTTGTCATCTAGAACATGGTTTATATTTCCCCTAGAGTTGGCTTGTGATTATAAAACTACTCTGTGATGACGTCAGTCACCTCTGGTTGGACGAGGTCTCGTCTGACCCATTTCCTCTTATCAGTGGAGCAGAGCAGAGTGATGCAGAGCTGCTATGGTTTTAGCCTCTGTGTGTTTGCTTTATCAAAACTCGAAGGGTGGCCATGGCGGGCTGGGGACTGTGACGTGTCTCGCTTTTTCTGGAAGAATGATTATAGAGTGACTAACCCCAATGAGGGTGTCTTTTTACCTCATTCTTTGCCCCATTGCTACCTCTCCCTGATTCACCACCACACGAACAGGCTTGATCCATGCTTCCTGGATTGACTTTAATAAAGTTTCATTTTTCTGATATTGTAACTATATGCTAACTTTTCTATAACTTCCACCAGAGCGGAAATTGTTCCAAAGGAGGATATATGTTTATTTCCCGATAGCAGCAATGACCGGAATATTTTTTGGAGCTTCTGTTCTAGAGCTGTGCATAGAACCTATAAGTATATAGTTGTGAATTTCTTCAATTTGGACAAATCTGAATTTTTAAAAGGTAGTGTTGATTTTTGAAGTCTGCCAAAGTTCTTGGGAAGAGGAAGATGAAAAGTAATTAAGTTGATTTTCTATGTGATGGCAGTTTTTAAAAGATAGGTCTGAAAAAATGCTGTTCAGATCCTCTGCCCATTTTTTAATTGGGTTGCTTGTTATTTTCTTGTTGAGATATATGAGTTCTTTATATGTTTGGATATCAACCCCTGATCAGATATATGATCAGAAAATATCTTCTCCCAATTGGTAGGTTGTCTTTTCGTTTTGTTGTTGTTTTCCTTTGCTGTGCAGAAGCTTTTTAGTTTGATGTAGTCTCATTTGTTTATTTTTTCTTTTATTTCCCTTGCCTGGGGAGACATTGAAAAAGATACTGCTAAGACGGATGTCAAAGAGCATACTGCCTATGTTTTCTTCTAGGACTTTTGTGGTTTCAGGTCTTCTTATATTCAAGTCTTAAATCCATTTTGAGTTAAGTTTTGTGTATGGTGTAAAATAGTGGTCTACTTTCATTCTTTTGCATGTGGCTGTCCAGTTTTCCCAGCACCATTTATTGAAGAGACTTTCCTTTCTCCATTGTATGTTCTTGGCTCCCTTGTTGAAAATTAGCTTTCCGTAGATGTGTAGGTTTATTTCTGAGCTCTCAGTTCTGTTCAGTTGGATGTAGTCTATACAGAAAGTGAAATATAATGATGTACACCTGAAATTTATAAAATATTATAAATCAGTTATCTCCATTAAAAAAAAAGATAGATCCAAAATCCATCTTTTTCTCAGATCTCAGCCACTACTACCCTTGTCCAGGCGGTTCTTGTCTCTTGCTTGGGCCTTTACAATCAATGGCCTCTGAGCTGGTCTCACTGTTTCTGCCCTGGCCCCGTTAGAGGTGTTTGCAACATAGCGGTTAGAGTGATCCCTGCTAAGATGTTGGTCAGATCAAAATGCCCTGTTCAGAGCCCTGCAGTGGCGTCTTACGTCACTCTGCGTAGGAGCCAAAGTCCTTATTGTGCATTATGAAGCTGTCCCTGAGCTGTTACTCACCCCCCTAGCTGTGACTTTCAATCACTCGTGGCTCCCCCATACTGGCCTTTTGGCTGTTCCTCAAACGTTCCGCGCTTGCTCCCTCCCAAGGCCTTCTGGTAGCTATTCCCTCCATCTACAGCGGTCTTTCCCACTGTCTAGAAGGTTCACTCTGCCCTCTTGATTCGTTTAGGTCTTTCCCGGAATGTCCTCTGCTCAGAGAGGTCTTCTTGGCCACTCTGTCTAATCCTCAGGTTTCCTCTTTCCAACACTTCCTACCCTCCTTCTCCGCTATATGTTTCTCCTCAGACTCTTCATCATTTGCTATACTTTATCCTCTACTCCATCTTGAACTTGGTTATGGTCTTATCTGCCCCTCTAGGGATAAATTCCTGGAACGGTGTCTGGTGCATAGAGGGTGCCCAAGAAATGTTTTCAAATGAATTTAAGAAAAATTTCAAAATAAGATTCCAGTGCAAGGAATGTTGTGGAAATAAATGTGTAATGTCGTGAAGGGACTCTTTTGAGAAACATCATTCATTTATTTGGATTTGGAATTTCTGCTACATTTGTTTTAAAGATATCTATCTAACTATTTATGAAGAAAGAAACACACACATACTCATTTTCTATTATTTCTTCAGAGCAAATTCTGGATAATAACCAAGTGGGGAAAAAAAAGAAAATTAGTTAATAAATTAATGAAATAGATATTCTTGCATAACCCATAAACTCTGTATATTTGTAGAAAAACCAGGCCCATTATTTTTTTTTTAGACTCGTTACTTTATAGTCACACCCCCTAAATTAAAGTGCTCAGCTGAGACAAGCAGGGACTTAAATCATCGTGCAGACCACATGTATTATTGGTAGCCAGGAAGAAGGAAAAGGGTGTTGGAAGTGTGTTCCCCAAGTATGTGTGTTTTAGTGTCAGGTCAGAGTGGAACTGAAAGGGGAAGTCAAATAAGAAATCAGAAGATATGGCCCCAGAGAGCTCAAAGTTTTGTTGGGGAGACTCATTCCTCCCATGGCAAGAAAAACTGGATATTTATCAAAAGAAACAACTGGATAATTATCAAAATCCATGGTACTAGGCAGTGTGGTTCAGCCCCCAGGACTGACTTGCTTTTATGGTCTTGACTTAGTTTCCCTTCAGATTCTATCATCGAATGTTTTTTGTACATTTCTCTTTCCTTGCCTGTGCTGATGTGACCTTGTTCCAATTCAGTCTTATCTCTGCTGGGTGATTTATATAGAATGGTCTCCTGAGAGCTGTTGAGTTGCAGCATCTCAGAGGCTTTTCATTTACACAAAGGACTCCTTCATCCCTCATGCCTGTAGAAATGAATTTACTTGTTTATGTACATGTGCAGTCAGCACAAAGGCCCATCTGTAGAGAATATAAAAAAAGGAAGGAAACAATAGAGAGCTAGGTGTTTTCATCACAGAGGAGAGGCTTTCCTGTGTGTGTGTGTTTGTGTGTGTAGCTTGAAGATATATCTGGTGCCATTTCCATAAAGATCATTAAAGATCTATGTATGCCATATTTTATCATAATTGCACATGGATATGTGTAATATAGGAACATATCAATGTTCATTACTATGTACTATAAAGATAAAGAGTTAATATAGTGACATAATGCTGTAAATATCTAAGCTCCAAAGAGACTACTTTTATGTGAGTCTTTCTTTTGAAGCTGATGTGTATTCCATGGGAGTCTGCTCTATGGGCTCTCACAAACCCCTGGTGAGGTATACATTACTTACGACCTCTTAAAGGGGTGCAGTTACAAAGGACCCGGGGCAATTACGGGACACGGTGATGGGAGAAGCAAGACGAATGCTGGCTCTGTGAAGCCACTTCTGAAGGGTAATCATGCAGTGTGTCGGTTTGTTAAGCACCCCCAAAGTGACCCAGCATTGTTCAAGGAAGCTGCAGTTGAACAGGAACAGAGAGCCATGTTTACGCCTCAGTGGAAGAAAAGCCATTCACCCAGCTCTGATTCTCTATAAGGCCCCACTTTCTGTTACTTGGAAATTCACTTTATTGCTTTTTCTCCCTTATTTTCCTTCCCCTAATGAAATATATTAAGTAGAAAAGGTAAAATACAGTATAAAATTGCTTACTCTGTGTGATGATTCTTTCTGTCCTCCTTGACACATATATATGTATGTATGTATGTATGTGTGTGTGTATATATATATATATATATTTGTACATATATGTGTACACTTATCAGTTGCTTAATGACAGGGGCACATTCTGAGAAATGCATCGTTAGGCAGTTTCATTGTTGTGCAAACATCATAGAGTGCACTTACACAAACCTAAATGGTAGAGCCTACTACACACCTAGGCTGTATGGTACTAGACTTATGGGACCACCATTGTATACGCATTGACTGAGACATTGTTATGTGGCACCTGCCTGTATATATTAATATATGTCTGACTGTTCAGGGGCTTGTTGCATGATCATCTATGTCTTTCTAATGAAGCCTGCTAGTCAGTAAGAATTTACCAATGAGGGACTGTGAAAATTGCAGTGGAAAAGACTGTGGGAGAATAAGAAAGAGAATGTTCTTTGCTTTGAAAAACTTCACAGTCAGGTTGAGCGTGAGAACATATTCAATCCAGCACAGTGTATGAACGCCTACTGCTATAGGTTGAATTCTCTCCCCTCAAAAAAGATATGCTGAAGTCCTAATGCCCAGCACCTCAGAATGTGACCTTATTTGGAAATAGGGTCATTGCCGATATAATTAGTTACGTTACAATGAGGTCATCTTGGAGTAGGGTAGGCCTCTAATCTTGTAGGATCAGTGTCCTTATAAGAAGATGGCCATGTGAAGACACAGAGACACACAGGGAGAACACCAGGTGAAGACAAAGGCAGAGATTGAAGGTATGTGGCTGTAAACCAAGAAACGCCAAAGGTTGCCGGCAAACCATCAGATGCTAGAGAATGCAAGGACGGATCCTCTGGAGGCTTCGGGGAGCGAGAGCGTGGCCTGCCAACACCTTGAGTTTTGACTTCTGGCCTCCAGAACTGTGAGAGAGTACATTTCTGTGGTTTTAACCCATCCCGTTTGTGGTGCTTTGTTAGGGCAGTGCTGGGAGTGCAAAATGCCTATGTAGCAAACACTCCATCAGTTCAAGTGCACAGTGCATGGAAAGGACGAAAGGCCCTGAAAAGAAAGGAACATGCAATTATTCGTTCTCTTCTCTATGAGCCAGCACATCCCTATTACCTGGACTGTGTTCTCTTGGTACCCAGCATCCTTGCCAGTTTTTCAGATGTTGGGAGTTACCTTTTAATCCTCTCCTTGCTCTAGGAATCCTTCCCAGACCTCACTAGGCTATGGCAGATGCCCTGTCTCAGTGACCTCATTGTGCCCTGTGGGCACATTCCTTTAATTTTTGTTGAGATGTCTGTATTCTCTCACTGTAGCGTGAACTCCTTTAAGCACAGGGATCATCTTGTGAGCATGGGATAAAAGTGTAACGACTTGCTTATAGCCAGTGCTTAATACTTGTTGAACTAAACTGGAGAAAATGGACTATAAATAAATTCAAGCAAATGAATAAATAAGCACTCAGGCACATCTGAGATGCTCCCCACACAGGGTCAGTTCTTCAGCTCATGGCCAATCAGTGGCCTTCTCTGGGCAGAGAATGACTTAAGTTATATAACTTAAGTGGGGCTTTTGGGCAGGACCATAGTAGTGAGAAGTCTGAGTCCGTTGAAGAGACAGAAGCCACACAGTGGGTGAAACAGAAATTATTCAATGAATGAATGAATCACTGGACAAATTTACTGATTATATTAAGTATTCTATTACAAGTAGATATCATCATTGTTTTTTGTCATGCAGGTCGAAAGGCTCCTCAGAGTATGAATGCTGAAGTGGTATGTTGGAGGATCATTTGTTCTTCCTGTGAATAAGCCAAGAAATTCCTTCATGAGTGTGTTCTGTTTGTCTGTCTGTGTGAGATTAAATGTTGATATATCGAGATTTCAACCCAGAGAGTCAGATTCCTGTAAAATTAAATCAGTGACTATATATTCCTTAAGCTGCTCTTGTCAGCAAACTAGAATAGAGCATTTGTGGAGATTTAAATAAATTTATTCCCACTATCTTTTAGGAGCTTGAGATCTCATTGGAAGAAATTGAAATGTATGCACATACAGGATTACCTTGGAAGTCACTGTGTGCAAGGGGCTAGTTGCTCACACACCCAGTAATTGCTTGGGGAGCAAGGAAAAGAAAACTGACTTTAGAGTGAATGTAACCATTTCATTGAAAAGCTGGACTAAAGAATAGAGGGGTTTTTTTGTTGTTTGGTTTGTTTTGTCTCTAGGTAAAAATCAGAGGCAGGGTAGGGCATTCCGGTAGGGATACTTGGCTGAACAGAGTTTGAGACGTGGAATATAGCTTTTAGGGGTCATGTTTAGGTTAGCTTCCAGGGATAAGCGGTGGGTCTAGGATAATAAACTTGGTGGCAAGTTGCATCTTAAATACTAACCTAAGGAATCTGGGCTTTATTCACTAGACAGTAGAAACCTCTGGAAGATTTTGACCAGGTAAGGAGTGTGATTATAATAATAATTCATATTTATTGAATACAGGGCAATATGGTAGGGGCTTTGCTTACTCTGTGTCATTTAATTCTCTCAACAAACATACAAGGTGGGTTTTATTGACCCCTCTCATAAGTAAGAAGATCACAGATCCAGTAAGTAACAGTTTATGTTTGTCTGACTTCAAAGCCTCTGAATCTTTTCACTCACTGGTGATTTCCAAAGGCCCTTGGTAAGCCCTATGGGTTCTTCAAAGAAACCTAAGGGGCCACAGAAGAAATGGAATGGATTGTCAGTTGGTGAAGATGGGCTGGACTCCTGGCCTAAACAGGGCCTCATGCCTCAATTAAACTAATGAAATTCTACTTTTTTCTGCTGTATACAATGTACCACAAAGTATTGATTAAAGAAACAAGGTCTTGCAGGAAAGTACCTGAGTACCCAGCAACAAGTTGTAGTTTTGGCCTTATGCAATTTCACAGTGTTGTCATCGACCTCATGAAGACATTGGATGCACAGTTGCTGGTACTAGGTAGCTAGAATGGATAGGTTCCATGTTGAATAGCAAACTTAAGATTCAGAGAGCTTCCAAAAGGCTAAACACCAAGATCAAATAAGCTCACAATTAACAGAGACATATGAGTAATTTGCGTTTAGTTTAAAAAATGAATTGCATAAGTATAGGCCAGAGTCGGGGTTCTCAGAGTGGACTGGCAGCTTGTGCATCTCCGAGGAACTTGTTAGAAATGCAAATTCAAGTTCACCTCTATTAAATCAGAAACTCTGGGGATTGGGCTCAGCAATCTGTGTTTTAATAAACCCTCCAGATGTTTCTAATGCAGGCTAAAGTTGGAGAACCACTGGGCTATAAAAACCAGCCTTCCCTCCCTCTTTGCCTTCCTTCTTTTCTATCTCTTTATTCCATGTCATTCTAGAAAGAATTTGAGGTGAAAACTCTGATTTAACAGTTTGTGTAAGAACAAAGGCTTTATTTTATAAAAAGTTTACTGTGATTTGATGGTAAATAGTAAATAGGTTGCATTAAAAATAATAACCAGAACAAGAGAAGTAATAGCCATTCCTTTCGCATTTGGCATATCCTGTATATTCTCCGTATTCTGCTAGACTGTATCTGGAGTTCGTTGAGGAACTGATTTTAAAAGGGACATTGAAAAGGGGCTTGACAAGGATGGTGAAGCACCTCAGACCTTGACCTGAAGGAAGCAGCTGACGGAAGTCACCTCTTGTGATTATGGCCTGACATAGAGAAGAAAGAGAATTTTACTTCTCGTTCTAGAGAACAAAATACAATATTGGAAAGCCCTCTCCCCTGGTATTAAGAGAGCAAGATCTTAGTGTAGGCTCTTCCAGCAGGACTTCAGTAACCCAGGTTAGTCCTTCAGGCTTCTTTTCCTTCAGCTGCAGAATATAGATAATGTAGGGTTATGATGTCTACCTCACAAGGTTTTTGTGAAAACTGAAAAACATGAAAATATTCAAATATTTGAAACACTTAAATGATTGTATAAATATGAGGCAATGGTACTACGATTCACAAAGACTGGTTGATGGAAATTTTAAGTCCAAGATAAAGAATTCTCAACATACAAATTGTCCAAAAGCAGGATGGCCTTTCTCAAAATGCAGTGAGTTTACTGTCATGAAAGGTCTTCAGACAAAGAGATGTTAGAGAATGAATTGTAGTGGGTTGGAGCAAATGGCCTCAGAGTGCCTTTCTGGCGAGTATTTCATGAGACTGAAGTTAATGACTCGAGGTGGGACAGATCTGAGAGAGGGTGCTCATAGCCAGCAAGGTGAATGTTTAATTCAGCATTTATTAATCACTCTGCAATTCACTTAAAATAGTTAAATACATTTAAACATTAAAAGCTTGAAATGCATTTAAAAACAACAACAAGATGGGCCCATACTGGTTAACCTGGCGTCAGTTTTTCTCTACAGCCCTGTTCTTAAATTTCCCCTTCCAATAGAAGTCTGGTTGAATTGGCCCCTTGGTTCTCCTATAGGTCCGTTGATGTCTGAATATGGGAAGAATTCCCTGAGCTTTCTTGTAACTCTGCCATGTCTCATAGGAGTGGAAGAGGTGTTGCCCTTAGTGTCTAAGCCAAATCCTGAGTTGAGTTACAGCATTATTCCTTTAAGACTTAGATTTCCTCTGGCTATAATTTTGCATCTAGACTTCTTTTCTTTCTTTTTGCTCCCAAACTGTTGGGTAACATCAGTGACTTTCACCTCTATCCACTCCCTGATTGGCTGCTTTCCAGTGGCAGAGAGATGAATGGATCCTTTTGTGTAGGGAGTTTGGTAATTCAGTGAAGAGCTTAGAGCGTTGCCAGAGGTGATATATGGGTATTTTGCACATATTATGGATAATGTGTATATATCAATAATGTAATGAAGATAGCATTCAAACATCACTGTGGGTGGTAGCCAAGCGAGAGACAGCTAAATCTCATTTTCAATATATTAGAAGCCGTCTTTTCTTGTTCGATCAGGAACAATTATTGGTCTGTTACTTAGAGAAAAAATGTCAGTTATAGCAGGGGATTATTCAAACACAAGAGAGAGATGCAAACCTTATATTTTAACTTAAAACGTATATATATGTATACATGTATGTATAATGCACTCACACACAAATACGTAATTTACATGCTGAGTTTTTAATAAAAGACCAAGGACTTTTCTTTGACTGTGGCTCCATTTATTGCCAATAAACCACATCCATAGTGCATCATCTATGATTTCTAGTTTTTAATTTCTTTGAAAAAGAAAGAGAAGTTTCAGGACAATTGCTGAGCAACCAGAGTACAGGATCCTTCCAGTTTTTTATTATCTTATTTCTTTCTTTCATAGCTGTCTCTCCCACATTTAAAATTATAAAAAAAAAATTCATTGTGGTAAAATATACATGATGTAAAATTTACCTTTTAGCCATTTTTTAAGTACACAATTCAGTGGCATGAAGTACATACACAATGTTGTACAACCATCACCACAATCCATTTCCAGAACTTTTTCATCATCCTAAACAGAAATTCTGTACCCATGAAACAATACCTCCCCATTCCCCCTCCCCCCAGTCTCTGGTAATGTCTATTCTACTTTCTATCTCTATGAATTTGCCTATTCTAGGTACCTCACATAAGTGAAATCATACAGTGTTTGTCCTTTTGTGTCTGGCTTATTTCACTTAGCATAATGTTTTTAAGATTCACCCATGTTGTAATATGTGTTAGAATTCCATTCTTTTTTACAGCCGAGTAATACTCTGTTGTATGGGTACACTACATTTTGTTTATCCATGTATGTGTTGATGGACACTTGGGTTCTTTTCACCTTTCAGCTGTTGTGCATAGTGCTGCTCTGGACATTGGTGTGCAAGTATCTGTTTGAGTCCCTGCTTTCAATTCTTCTGGGTATATACCTAGGAGTGGAATTGCTAGATAATATGGTAATTCTATGTTTACATTTTTGGGGAGCCACTAAACTGTTTTCCAAAGAAAAGCTTTTTTAAAACAACTTGTCTTTATGAAGACTTTGCAAGGCATTCAACCTGGTTTTCACAGAAGCAACAGTTCACTTTACTTTTGGTCCTGTATTTCATCAGTTTCTAATTAACTTGAATAATTACAATATCGAGTTCAACTACCATGAACAGGTTTAGAACCATATACAAGTGATACTTGCTAAGCGTATAACTCAACTGGCAAAACCAGAAGTGTTTGGAACACACTAGAAAGTAGCTTTCCAGCAATGAGCCCCAGCATACTGTGGGCATCTGCCAATATATATCACAGAACAAATGGAGAATACTGGTTAATCTGGCTAGTTAAATGGAGGCCAGTTAAGAGAGCTTCTCTTATTCAACTAAATTATCTTTGTCACAATAAGATATACAAAGGAATTTAGGAGTGACCTTGGCTCCAGAAAAAAAACAACAGCTGCATATCCACGACTATTAACATTCAATACACTTGTTGTGGGGAGATTGGAGAAAGGCAGACAGCAAAGGCTAGAATAGAACGGAAAGTTGACCAAACTGGTCATTTTTGTATAAACTCTTAAATTGAAGAAAGTACTAATTGATAATTGCAACAGGTTGATTTTCTTCCTTCACAGTTGAATTTAGCGTGGGTGATAAATGGGAGATAAACAGGGAACAGGGAGGTTGTGCCTATTCTTGGAAAGAAGATACCTTTCCAGTTAAGACTCAAGACTTTGAGATGTGATTAGAAGGTTTTCTAGCCAGTTCTGAAACGAAATCACCGAGCTGTGGGAGGAGTACCTTTACAGAGCATCATTCACCCTTGTTAGCGACCCAAGTGATTAAAGGTTTGGGAAATTGCCCCTCTAAATATGGGCTCAAGGAACTCGGTTTATTTAGCTTAGAGAGCGAGCGCGAGCATGCTGAGGGGACTTAATAACAGTCTCCAGGAATATGAGGGATGTTCTATGAGTGATGGAAGGCAGCTGTTTCCTGTTTCCACTGAGGACTGAATAAGAAAGAATGGAGTTAAATTGCAGCAAGTGGGTTTAAGAACTCCTTGGCCATACAGTTCGAGACGACAAACCCACAAGACCAAAGTCATGTCTCCGTTTCAGGATTATGTAGCTAACTAGCTGGCTTTCTTGACCTGTTCTTGAACTGGTAAAAAGATATAGAGAACCTTTCACTTGCGGGAGAATTTGAAGCGGTCCATTGTCAGAACCTGCCAGTGTTCCAGGACTGAGCAAGCACATAACTTCCAAGGAGATTTAAAAAAGAAAAAAGTTTCAGAATCTCTTTTCTCCCCTTTGGTCTGATTTTAAATAAGATAATCTAGATTACTCCTTCTCTATGAGGTGAAGAATTTCTGTAGATTTGCCAGTATGTGTTGTTTTCTGCCCATTTGGTCAATGTGGTCATGATTTTTTTTAAAAAAATTCTGTCTTCACTTAATGTATATATATATGGGGTGTGTGTGTGTGTGTGTACCATATACACACCATATATATATGGTGTCTTAGACATATACACATATATCTCGTAGATAGATAACAGACATTTGGTATATGATATATATATCTTGCATGTAATTAGTTCAACAATGAAAGCAATGTTTTGTTCTAGATAGTATGTCTAAGTGTTAGGGATATAAAGATGAATAAGATATACACTGTGCTAATCTAGAGCAAAGCAAATATACAAAGCCTTATGAAATAGTGCATCATTATAGGAGGTCAACTAGGGGAAGAAATTTAAAGACAGAAAAATGAGTTCTGGTTATATTACTAGTTATTATATTGCTATTACTATAGTCAATGAGGCAGATGGAAATGCTGAAAACTTCTTCTCAACCATTGCTTTATCATTGTTATTCTATCTTAGGTTAATTATACCATTTATTCTGAATTGGCTAAGTGGCGTCTTATTTACCCAACTGGGGGTGTTTTCAAGGCAAAGTTTGATTTCCAGAGGACTGGCTGCTGCTAAGTTGTATCTTTAAAGTCATAGGTTTATGTCGGCATTAACTGTGCATACAGGCCACATGTTATATTTTCATCTTGCACCAACCTTTATTATAATCTTATTAAACATCTTTGCCTCTATCATTGAATGTTTTTTGTCATCTGGAAAGGGGGAAGGGTGAATCATGGTGCCACCCTGACTCCTACAACTCTGTTGGCCTTCAAAGCTGCAGCACTGAGGTGGGGAAATGACTTGGGACTGCTTTAAATCCTCTCCACGCTTGTTCACTGTGAGGCATTGGGTGAGTTACTTAACCTCCCTGAGTTTCAGTTTCCTAATCGACCTCATAGAAGTGTTTTGGGGATTAAATTAGATGGAATAATGTGTGCCCAGCCCTCAAGTTGTGTTAGTTTGCTTCCTTTAATTCACAAAGAGCTTTTCTTGCCCGTGATGGAATCACGGTTACCTCCAGATTCTCTTCACTTAGTGGGGTTTGTTGGACTTTAAGGAGAAGTCTGTAGAGTAGGGTTTGTCTAAAATTCGTGAGGGCACCCGAGTCCAGTGGTATGAATCTTTTTCTTTTTCTACACTTAATTCAGAAAAAAGTCTATTCTAATGCCAAATATTCTAGGAAGCATTTGTGGCCAAATTACTTGAAACCAATCATATACGCACTTGGAAGGAAAGTCCATTTTTAAATCAGCAGGACGATTATGCATTTTTGATTTACAAGGTTTAAAGAGAGTAAGTAAATCTTCTAGATATACAGATAGTCATTTAATGGTCATTGATTACATCCAGTACTATGCTTTGAAATGATATCACATTGAAGACATGATCCCTGCCCTGGCGAAGCTTATGAACTTACTGGAGAGATCAAACTCATATATAGGAAATGACCACAGAACAATTAGACTCAGTATCAGGAAGGGCAGCATAAAGCGATAGGGCTTCAGCCCCTGAGTACTGAGGAAGGCAGGATATAGGGCTTGGGGAGGAATTCACTATAGTTCTGGGAGTCTTAGGATCATCATGTGACTGGTTCACAGAACACTATCATTTAAAGACAGACAGAATTTTTTAAAAACCACTGAAATGCTCACTTCCTGTAGAAACTCAAGAACATAATGCAGTTGCTCTTTATGTATTTGAGGTGAATGCATGCTTCTAAAGTCTCATTGTTCAGGCTCATTTGCTTTCTGACTCTCACTACACCCTGTTGTACGAAGGTACAACATAGTGTGTCTCACTACGTCCCGATACATTCTTAGTCTGCAGGATACGGAATATCTTTATAAATCACAAAAAGTCACATTGGGAGTAAAAGTGCCAGCCAGAGACTTACCTCAAAAGCTGAGGCATGCCACCTATTTTAATGTCGGTGGATTTAGGAACCAAGGTGAGGACGTTCAGAGGGTGAGCAAGGGTCCTCTGAAGTGGACCCCTCCTCTGGCCCCTCCCCACATCCCAGCTCCCCAAACTAAATAAATAGGGAGGCTGAACAACAAAACCATTAACTTAATAGCATAGAATTTATGGCTGAAATCTTGCAAAGCTTATGTCAGCAAAGTAAAATAATTACTGTCACTTTCTTTTAGACACTTGGCTTTATGGTTCCTGTCACCTTTATCATAACACACAGCTGATTTAGTAGGTCTATTTTTCATGGCAAATGGCCTGGTGTTATGTTTTTATGCATGTGGCCATGCTGTTGAGATGACAATACATGGATATACTAGAGTGGAGCTAAATTTAGATAATGAATTGGAATACTGTTAATGGTTTTGGTTTAGTCATGCTGTCAGTATGCCAACTGAGTTTTTCCTCTTGCTCTTTTCTTCTCCAGATTCTCAAATCCAAAGATTTAACATCTCCAACCCAGCGTTACATCGACAGCAAAGTGGTGAAAACAAGAGCAGAAGGCGAATGGCTCTCCTTTGACGTCACTGACGCTGTTCATGAATGGCTCCACCATAAAGGTTACCAGCACCCTCTCTTTTCCTCCCTAGATGTTCAGTGACCCTAAAGTATGGCAAGTTGCTTGCAGATTTAAGGGTGTAGACACACGTACAAATGACCTCCTTGACTTAATGTTTTCCAGACAGGAACCTGGGATTTAAAATAAGTTTACACTGTCCTTGCTGCACCTTTGTACCGTCTAATAATTACATCATCCCCAACAAAAGCGAAGAACTAGAAGCAAGATTCGCAGGTAACTGAAACTTGGTCCTATGAGGTGGGGGAGGGAAGGGCCTGTGTTGATAATCTCATGGGGATGAAGTCAGCTTGCATGTGAAAATGGGATTGTTTGGTGAGGCCTGGGGGGTTTCATTTGTTTGGGTAACGATATGGTTGGAGAAAGATAGATGAAGGCAGAAAGGATTAAAGAAAGGAATTGGTTCCCAGTTTACACTGCTTCATGCCCAGTGATGATTCGGTCAATACTAACTGACTGACTTATCAACCCTCTAAACTATTAAATAGTCAGTTAAGCCCTTTTTTCTTCATTTAAGCAAACCAACTTTCTATCCATGCTAATATTGTAGAAGAAGAAGATAGCATGCATTCAAGGAAATCCATTGATAATGCCCCAAACCCGACGTCAGGAACCCACAACTGTATTTCACAGAAGAAAGGAGTCCTCTCACACTACGGCTTTTTCAACCTTACATGTATCAGAACACCCCACCTTTTGTAGCTCGTGCCTGATATTTCAAGTGGCTTCCTTGTCAGACTTTTATAACAGTTTATAAACACAAAACAAGTGATCTCATATTTTTGCTCACCTTATGGTGAATTAGCCAAAAGTCAGGGAGAATGAGGCGATGCCAAAGGTTTGAGTCACTTCATGTATTAGATATCAAGTCATTGATGATGAGAAGTGAGAGGGAGTCAGTACACGTGCTGGGGCAGCAGCATCAGCGCCACACCACCAGGCCTGGGAACTAATGTCCCTTCCCTAATGAACACCACCCGGGACCTCCGTCCACTTGCAGAAGGCTACAGTGGCTCTTGCTCATGGAAAAATACTCCCAGAGGTCTAGAGATTTATTTCAGACTCTAGCATAGCCGTGATTCTCTAGAGTGCGGAGATTAAATGCTTAACTGGCAGTCTCTTGAGCATGCTTTGGGCAGCTCAAGTTTCTAAATCTCAGATGGAATCAGGAAAGTGTTGAGGATGCCATAAAATAAATGAAAAAGCTCTTTCTTCACAACGTCCCAAAATAGCATTAGGTAAAGGTGACTTCTGTTTCAGTTGAACCTCATTCACTGCAATTTGGTGTAAGTCTCAGTTCATGTCCATTAAGCAAGTCTTTTGAGTTTGGTAGTCCTAGGAAGAGAGGGAGCCACTGGGTGACAAGGCATTTTCTATTGCTGTGGGTTTGGTTGTTGAGGGGTTGAACACAGCCTAAACTGAACATTGACTAAAAGAAACTGCTGAGATCGCCCTTGGACTATAGGTCAAAGACTTCTTCTGTAGTGACTTTCGTAACTAGCAAGCCCTGTCTTGGACACTGAACTGTCCTCCTCCTCTGACAAGAGTCTCATTTAGAAGTGTTCATTGTCACGTGCAGCAGTCCTCTTGTGCCATATCTATATCCGCGGGGAATGACTATAGCCAGCTGCCGCTGCTGTTGTGGTCATCACTGCTATTTGTGACAATATGCAAAGAAAAAAAAATATGGCTGATTATATTTGATGAAAGTAAAGCTAAATGTTTATTACTCAAATGCATTTTTTCAAGGTATTGATGGCACCTCCACATATACCAGTGGTGATCAGAAAACTATAAAGTCCACTAGGAAAAAAAACAGTGGGAAGACCCCACATCTCCTGCTAATGTTGTTGCCCTCCTACAGACTTGAGTCACAACAGTCCAACCGGCGGAAGAAGCGTGCTCTGGACGCAGCCTATTGCTTTAGGTAAAGGAGATACAAATAAAACTAAGCAATTGTGTGTGTTACGTCTTGTGCTGCCTTTTCCCTCTCTTTCCGTACAAGTTAACTTGAACTCCATTCCTTGCTGCAGGCCAGGTATAGTACAGTATAGCCATCGTATCTGGTAACATCATTCTTCCCAGAGGCTTAAAACAGTTATTTCTGTGTTGTATTCATCAGCATTTTAGCAATGAACCAAGTGTGAAGGGATAAACTAGCCCCCTGAGTTTTTCCCCAAAATCCCTCTGAAGCACTCTGGGGCCGAAGAAGAAAATGAGCCCTCTGTTCCCCAGAGCAGATACATGTTTATTTCAAGTGCATGATGGTAGCTTCCTAATTGGGAAGACCCACCATCCGTATGGAGACTTCACCCTTGCTGCAGAGTGCCCATGGTCATACCTCTTTCACAGTAACAGAGATGAGAGAGACTGGAGAAGAATGCTGTTTGTCATGTCTTTAGCTGCAGAATGAGAGAAGTGAGGGCAACGCAAATTTATTTCCCATTCCCATGCGAGTTCATGGAGGCAGAGTGTGAATGTTCTTCTGTGGCTTCCTGTCAAGCCTGATAAGAGGAAGGCTGTTTCTTCATTTCAAGGGTTATGGGGCAGTGAGGGGTCCTCACTGATAAAGTGCCCAAAGTGTCCGAATTCATGAGTAAAGTGGCATGTTTTGGGTGCCGCAACCAGCAGTTGCACTAAGCGAGACTCCATGTTTCTTGATCTGTGGTTCATTCCTATATCAAGGAACGTGAAATGAAATAAAGAATTTGTTCTCGAAGGAAAATGCCCAGGTGGTTCTTTGAAAATAGCTACTGTACTTCATCCATTTTGTATTTGAAAGGGCAGTGGAGGCTGGATGGCGTAACTGCTTAGTGCTGGTTAGAAAGGGCTTGGTCTCCATCTGCTGCCTCTCCGCTTATATCTAGTCTTTCAAGGAAAAGGTTTGGTTTTTGAGGTCACAGATAAGGGGGTCAGGGTATAGAACCCATAAGGGAAGGTAGTCCAGCGAATCGCCATAACATCCCATCATGAAAGTCAACTGAGATCACAGTAAAACCATTAAAACCTGGCCTGTGACATTTGCTCATAGATATTTGTTGAATAAATGAATGAGTTGTTTTTCTGGTTTGGGATGAGGGGTGGGGGGAGATCAGCTTTACGATCTCCATTGTTCTTTCTTTTAACAGAAATGTGCAGGATAATTGCTGCCTACGTCCACTTTACATTGATTTCAAGAGGGATCTTGGGTGGAAATGGATACATGAACCTAAAGGGTACAATGCCAACTTCTGTGCTGGAGCATGCCCATATTTATGGAGTTCAGACACTCAGCACAGTAGGGTAAATATTTGGCTAACTTGTCTCTTCTATTCTTGGGTTGCTAATGTGTACCTGCTGATAGTATTTCTAAATGAATTCTAATTAACCTGGTTCCTTTCCATCATCACACATAAATGGGCGCTGGAGAAATCCTTTTGAATGATGAGGAAGAGTGTAGGATGTAGTGAACTCAGAAAGTAACACTGATCAGTTAGAACAGTAGGTCTTGCCTTCCCAATTAGATTATAAGCAACTCGAGGACAATTTTATTTAATTTTTCCTTTGTTTTATGTTCTTAACAGCTGTAAGCATAAATAGATAGCGAGAAAAGAAACTGTTTGGGATGAATCTATCACATAGTGTCAAGTACAGCTGTGAAGGGACTCACGTCCCCATCTAAAGAAAGGATCTGTCACCCGTATCAGGGACTGTCATATTAGAAAGAACATTAGGACTTGAGCAGATGCTTTGGCATAGAGATTCACTAGTGTATGACAGTTAGAAAGTTGGTGAACTCCTCTGACCCTCAATTTATTATCAGTAAAAAGGAATGTCTACATTAAAAAGAATATGTTTAGGGGCTGGCCCCGTGGCCGAGTGGTTAAGTTCGCGCGCTCCTCTGCAGGCGGCCCAGTGTTTCGTTGGTTCGAATCCAGGGCGCGGACATGGCACCTCTCATCAAACCACGCTGAGGCAGCAGCCCACATGCCACAACTAGAAGGACCCACAACGAAGAACATACAACTATGTACAGGGGAGCTTTGGGGAGAAAAAGGAAAAAAAAATAAAATCTTTAAAAAAAAATGTTTAAAATAATAATGCCAAACTTGAGAGTTGATAGGAACAAAAAGATGATATATGTGAAAACGATTTGAAAATTGGCATCTCTAAGTCTTTTTGAATATAACCCAAAGTAAACAAGAATCTGCATATTTTGTCAAGTTACTTCAATGAGGATGGAAGGCTAATTCAGAAGACAGGTCCTAATTCAGAATCCATGGGTTCCCGGCCCAGATTTGCAAAGACGTTTTCTATGTAACAATGATATTTGTGCAAATACTTCTTCCTGGTGCCTCATCATGTACGATTTTAGAGATGAAAAGGACTTCATAAGTTATCTTGTCCAAACCTTTCACTTTTCTAAAGAAATTGGAGTCTAGATCATGTAGATGACTTGCCCAAGATCAAATGGTTGGTGACAAACCAAAACTTGGAACTCAGGCCTCCTTGTTTTAGAACCAGACCTCCGATTGCTCTGTCTGCCTGAGTTTAATTCCTGAAATGTGGCTACACATTGGGGTTGTGCCTCCGTAAATCACCTTATTAAAGAGGCATTCAAAAAATTGCCTTCACTGCAGGATAGGAAAATGAATCTGCTGCCAAGAAGATCACATAATGCGTTCAGCTGAATTCAAGAGTTTCAGGGTTATCAATTATTTTAGACAATCTGTATTATAAAGTTCCCTCTTTAATTCGTATGAAAAATCATGTGTTAGTGGAACATGAAGTCTATTTATTTATAAATGCCTACATATGCTAGACTTTAAGTTGACAGATATAGCTCCCCTTCCTTCAGCTGTTTTCCCAGCTCCCCTGTAGATTTTGGCACTCTGGGCTGACCATGTGCTTGGCCATGTGAGCGAAGCTTGCTCATGCCTGTCCCTTTGTCTGAGCTCTCTGGCCAGGCTGCCTCATCTGGGCTGTGGCAACAGTAGCTGTAATGTGGGCAAGGCCCAGTTGCCAAGTAGAAACATAATTCTCCTCCCTGATACACAGAGGGAGTGTGTGAAGGCTGAGCCCATGCTTGTTTTTCAAGGAGAGAGGAAGAATAACTGTCATGGTCACAAATATGTGGTTTGGACAGTTACCCAAGAAGCCAGAGGTAGCTTAATAAAGTAGTCAGTGTTGCTGCGCTGAACAGATCTTCTGTCTTAGGCTGAAAAAATTGCAGTGAATCTCGAGGAAAAGGTCACTTGCTGTTTGACTAATACATTAATGGCATCCTTGGAAATGTCTCTTTATCATCACTGGGGAACCTACATACTTCCATTGGGGAAAGTCACATACCCATTGATATAGAGTGGGGTGAAAGGAATGGGACTAGCTGTAGAACTTTCTCTTCATTTTGTTTTAGGGACAGCTATCCCCTCCTCCAGCTTAGCCACTACCATTTACCACATGGAAAGCTAAATGGAGTGACGATTATTATTATTATTTTTATTATTGTTTTAAGCAAAATGTAAGAAAGTGAATAGTTAAGAATATAGATTGCCTTTGATGTCATTCTTAGCGTGATTGTATTTATGAAGCAATGATAAGTGAAGAGACTTTTATCTTTTAAATGAAAATTTAGGTGGCATTAAATTAGACTGAAAAGACACTTAGCATAGAACGATTTCACCTTGCAGACAAATGTCTTTTTCTCTATCTAAGGGTAGATTAAAGCTCTGTTGGGAATTTTAATTAAAAAATTTGTGTTTCTATGTATGCATGTATTCGTTTCTTCACCTAGCACGTGAGTCTTATTTTGTCCAGAGGACACTTACCAGGGCTGTGAAGTAAAAACAAAGTCTGCAGAATCCCTGGTCTTAAGGGGACTCATCTAGGTGGGAATTGAAAATACGTGCTTACGAAACAGCTTAAGTTACAAAGAAGTGTAGAAAAAACACCTACTACTAAGAGGACCAAAATTTTTGAGGGCCTAATTAGTACGTGCAGCAAAGCAGCGATCAAAGTAAAGACATATTGGAAAATCTGGAAAATCTGTTGAGTGAGCAATTTTGTCCAGTTTCATTTGTTTACCATGTACAGGAAAAGGATTCTATGGGAAAATGGGGGATGCGGCGATTGCTAGGGACACATACCAATTTGACCATAAGTGGGAGTTAAGAAAAGGAAATTGCAAAGCAAAACTAATTTAAATTGCCTACTCTGTGCTCTGACTGATAAGGTGACAAGTTGGAATGGTTCGTTAAAAAACAATTGCCCTTTTTCTTGTTTTTTTAGTCTTTTCCTATGTTGTCTTTCCTCTTCTGTGTCCTTTTAGGTTCTCAGCTTATATAATACCATAAACCCAGAAGCATCTGCTTCTCCTTGCTGTGTGTCGCAGGATTTAGAACCGCTGACCATTCTCTACTACATAGGCAAAACACCCAAGATCGAACAGCTTTCTAATATGATCGTCAAGTCTTGCAAATGCAGCTAAGATTCTTGGAAAAGTGGCCAGATGATAATCACACGGTGTTGATGATGATAACGACGACGACAATGACAATGTTTGTAACAAGAAATCATAAGAGAGCCTTGCTTCATCAGTGTTAAAAAAAAAAAATTGAAAAAGCGGTACTAGTTCAAACTCTTTGGAAGTTTGTGTTCCGTTTGTTAAAACTGGCATCTGAAACAAAAAAAGTTGAAGGCTTTATTCTACGTTTCACCTACTCTGTAAGTGAGAGAGACAAGAAGCAAAACCTTTTTTTTTTTTTTAAGAAAAAAAAATAAACACTGGAAGAATTTGTTAGTGTTAATTATGTGAAAGAAAAAAAAAACAAAACAGGAAAATCCCATTAAGTGGAGTTGCTGTACATACTGTTTCTATCCCGTGCCTCACCTGATTTTTCTGTATTGCTATGCAATAGGCGCCCTTTCCAGTCTTACTCCTAGAGTTAACAGTGAGTTATTTATTGTGTGTTACTATATAATGAACATTTCATTGCCCTTGGAAAATAAAACAGGTGTATAAAGTGGAGACCAAATGCTTTGCCAGAAACTCATGGATGGCTTAAGGAACTTGAACTCAAACGAGCCAGAAAAAAAAAGGTCATATTCACGGGATGCAAACCCAAGTGAGTTATTATATGACCAAGCAAGTCTGCATTGAGATAAAGACCCTAAAAACACATGCTTTGTACCAGCTGCCTAAGGAAGCTTCTTGTAAGGTTCAAAACTGAAAAGCCTGTTAATAAAGAAAACTTTCAGTCAGAATAAGTCTGTAAGATTTTTTTTTTCTTTTTAATTGTAAATGGTTCTTTGTCAGCTTAGTAAACCAGTGAAACGTGGAAATGTTTTGATATGTACTGGTCAGACTTCGGACCTTAAAGTATTGCTGTATCTCTCTGCTATCGGGTTCTCCTTCGTTCTGGTATACGTAACCATACCTATTTTATTACCATAGTTGGGTAGAGAAGCCGGTGTAATTGGAAACACATCTGGAGATCTCTTTTGCAAACTATTAAATCAAAACATTAACTACTTTATGTGTAATGTGTAAATTTTTACCGTATTTTTAATGTTCTGTAATAATGTCAACTCTGATTTAGATTGGACTTCAATTTGGGCTCTTTTTAACGATCACTCAGAATTGTGTGTTTCCTGTAGCTGGCCAGTACTTTTGAGTAAAGCCCCCGCATTTTGACTTGCACTACAGAGACATGTGTTATAGTATTTGCTCCACCTGTGCTTTGTGCCTACTTTATTATTAAGACATAAGCTACCTGAGTTCACTTGTCCTTTTGTTCCTTTTATAAAAAGGATAGATTTAAGTTCAGCAGTCTTCCTTCATCTTCGAAGCATCATTACTAATCAAATCAGACATTAAAAATCTTTGACTTTAGGAAAATTGAGGGGAATAGATACATAGATAATTGCGGTGAAATATTTTAGTTTTAGCGAGGGCTTAAGGATCCCTCCCTAAACTCAGAATCTTGGTGACTGAGTGAAGAAAGGTTTCTCTAACTTGGTTAATGAGTATTTTCCCAGAATTCTCTTGTTATTAAAAAGCAGACAATTCATAGGGATCATTTTTTTCCTTTAATCTAGTTTTTAGTGTTCAAGGGGAGATGGAAAGATTCACATTTCAGTTGATTTTTTTTTAAGGGAGACGAAAACCCCAGGTCAGCATAAGTCATTAGTTTATTTCACTGAGGTTAAGATTTTTATAGATGTTCTTGGAAGGTTGAAAAGGCACAAGCCAAATTCTCCCATCATCAAAACATTCTTCCATTCCTCTGAATGAGAGTTAAAATCTGCATCTGAGGCCACAATTTACCTTGTGTTAATGAATTATTCCCACACCATTGCAGAGAAGGTAACCTTATGTCAGGGTTTGTAGAATATGTCAGTTTGTCAGTTGTCTCTTATTTCATTTTAACATAAAAATGAATAGGTAAAAATGGAATATTTGCAGTTTCACCTAAAGAGCAGCACAGTGAGGTGTGGATCCAAAGTGAAATTGTTTGATATTGACACTTCTTTTTTGGAATTTCCGGACCCTTAATTAAAATGGCGGATTGGGTTTGCAAGTTTGAAAACTGGAAAAGCAAGCGATGGGATGCCACCATAGCGAACAACCCTTGTGTTGGATGTAACCCAATCCCAGATTTGAGTGCGTTGATTCTTTTCTCTTCCACTTTTCTATTAATTCTATGTAAATCACTTTTATTTCTGCAGGTATTTTTTCCTCTCAGATAGAATGACATTTTGTTTGTATTATTTTGTCTTTCCTCATGAATGCACTGATAATATTTTAAATGCTCTATTTTAAGATCTCTTGAATCTTTTTTTTTTTTTTTAGTTTGGGGGTTCTATAAGGTCTTTATTTCCCATAAGTAAATATTGCCATGGGAGGGGAGGGGGAAGGGAGGGAGGTGGGGAGATGGTAGTATGCGGGTGGGGGTGGGGCAGCAGTTTTTATGTGTTAAGCAGCAGTACAATGTCATGGTTGGCAAGGTTTAAAAAAAATGGAATATAAGAATAGTTGTTTTGTATTTTGATGATTGATTACGCTGTATTTTAACACAATGTATGTCTGTTTTTGTGGTGCTCTAGTGGTAAATAAATTATTTCAATTATAAGTGGATGTGTTTTTTCCTATCATGGTGTCATCACTGAGGCCAGAGAACACCTCTGATGCAATGAGAATGTGATCAAGCTGGAAAAGTCACACCATCTTTAAGGTTGGACTTTTTTCTCAAGGGTATTCACTCCAGAAATGTCATGCTTTGTATCTCAGGAGCCAGGACATATCTATTGAGAAGAAAGCCCTGTTCAGTCTTTTTATTCTCTTGTCTATTGCTATTTGGTAATTGTTGGAAATTTAGTTTTCATTCAATTTGACTGTCTCCTAGAAAAAATGCAGAGAGATATTTGGACCATGCTTTGGCTTTCTGGTTCTATGTTCTGCCAACCCCAGGGCCAAAAGAACTGGTCTAGACAGTATCCCCTGTAGCCCCATAACTCGAATAGTTGCTGAGCCAGCCAGATATAACAAGAGCCACGTGCTCATTTGGGTTTGTCTTTGGGAGCAGCTACTCCTCTCTCCGTTTCACCAGTACCGCTGCACCAAAAAACCCCTATTTCTGCAAATTTCCTTGGCTGTTCCCTACAAGACCAGACTTAGCAAGTGAGTTGCCAGTCTCTTAATAAATAGAACTAATAAAAAAGTAGTTGTGGCTCAATCTGGTTGTCTTGCTTTATCTAATGAAAGAACTAGTTTGTGCTATTGTGTTGTCTAAATATCGCATATAAACCATCAATTTAAGTGTTTAGGTAGAATAGAAAATGGTTCCCTTTTTACAATCTGTTTCATCTTTTATACTCAACTCATAGATAGAGGAAATGTCTCACGTTAAAACAACTAGTTCATGCTTTTCTGCAAAGGGCTAGCATCAGACCTATCACCCCAGCCCACGTCCCCTTGATGTGATGAGTGAGAACAGGAGGGTATCATAGGGTAATGAAGAATCACCCAACAGCTGTATCAACTTTGGCAATTTGTCAGCCACACTGAACCTCTGTTTTTTATCTTTAAAAGGAGGATGAGACTACCACTGCTTTACAGGGTTTTGCATGTTTGTTTTTTTGCCCCTGCTGTTGTTAAGTGAATGGACATATGAAGAGTACTTTGCTTGGTGTTTGGTCTACAGCTGATGATCAGTAAATGGTAGTCTTAACAATATCTCCCAACCTGTTCAGTTTTTGGCTTCTTGGCAATGCTATTGTAATAAGCTTTTTTATATTCAGACTGTAACCTAGGCCCATACTTCATCCTGTTCCTGAATGGATAAATGCTCCAGACTCTAGTCTCATAAATAGATCAAGCCATCAGTTATTCCCGAGCATGTTCTGTAATTCTATTTGTTAAGCTTTTGGTTACATGACTGACCAGAAATTGTTTAAAATAGAGGAGAAATGTTCATGTTAAGCTTTGCCTAAGTCCACCAACTAAAATTCAAAATAAAAGAGAGAAAGTGGCCAGTTGATCCATTTGCTGAGATGATGGGAAGGAGGGCCACAGTTGGCTGAGCACCTGCCAGGTACTGGTCTCTGTTAACCTTTTTAACTTCACGTTTCACCCTGTGATGTGGGTGTTTTGTTATAGAACTCCATTTTAGAGGGAGGTGAGAAGACTCAGAATGGTTAAATTACTTGTCCAAGATCGTCTAATTCATAAGAGGGCAGTCTAGAATTTCATTATCCAATTCATTAGCTGCTAGCCATATGTGACTTTCAAGGAATCAAACTATGGCTAATTTGAATTAAGCTATGCCATAAGTGGAAAATACATATCAGATTCTGAAGACAGTACAAAAAAGAAAATAAGAATGTAAAATACTCATCAATTTTTTATATTGATTATGTGTCTAAATAATACTATATTGGATATATGTGGTTAAATAAAGTATATTATTAAAATTACTATCACCTGTTTCTTTTTCACTTTTTTAATACAATTACTAGAAAATTTAAGATTACATATGTGGCTCACATTCATACCTTGCATTCTATTTCTCTACCATTTCTTTTTGGTTCTTTCTCAGGACTTCCTTCTCTGCTTACATTGCCCATCTGTTCTTACATGCTGTATACTTCATCCATTAGAGCCTTTAGCATATGAATCATAGTAGTTTTAAACTCCTGGTCTGATAATTCCAGCATCCCTGCCATATCTGATTCTGATGCTTGCTCTGTCTCTTCAGATGTGTTTTTTGCCTTTTGGTATGCCTCGTAATTTTTTCTTGATAGCCGGACATGGTGTACTGGGTCAAAGGAACTGCTGTGATTAGGCCTTTAGTAATTGCTTCCCAAGGGGAAGCGATCTATAGTCTATGATTAGGTCTCAGTCTTTTAGTCAGCCTCTGACTCTGGACCATGAATTTCACAAGAGTTTCTCAGTATTTTTCTCCCCCCTTACATGGCACAGAATGGTTAGAATTGGCTGGAGTTGGCTATTTCCCTTCCCTGAGCCAGTTAGGCTCTGATAATAACCCTAGTAGGTTAGCCTCTGGCTAATTTTTTCCCCCCAGGGCAGACCTTGCTAATAAAGACAGAATGCAGTGGTGTATAGTAGTCCCCCCTTATCCGTGGGGGATATATTCCAAGCTCCCCAGTGGATGCCTGAAACCGTGGACAGTACCAAACCTTATATATAGTATATTTTTTCCTATACATATACACTTACGCTAAAGTTTAGTTTATAAATTATGCACAAGTAAGGGATTAACAACAATAACTAATACTAAAATAGAACAATTATAATAATATACTCTAATAAAAGTTACATGAACGTGGTCTCCCTCAAAATATCTTATTGTACCGTACTCACTCTTCTTGTGGTGATAGGAGATAATGCCCACATGGTGAGATGAAATGAGATGAATGACATAGGCATTGTGATGTAACATTAGTCTACTATTGACCTGCTGATACCTCAGAAAGAGGATCATTGAGTATGACGATGTTGATGGTTGGGTGTCAGAAGCAGAGGATTTTGATGGTTGGGGATCCAACAAAGGGATGATTCACATCCTGGGCGGGACAGAGTGGGACAACGTGAGATTTCATCACGATACTCAAAACAGTGTGCAATTTAAAACTTATGACTTTTGTATTTCTGGAATTTTCCGTTTAATATTTTTGGACTGCGGTTGGCCGGGGGTAACTGAAACCACAGAAACCGCAGATAAGGGGAAACTACCGTATTTCAAAATGGTTCCTTTTCCCCTCCAGCTGCAGGAAGCACTAGGAGATTTTTCTGCAGTATTTACTATGGGAATCTGGTTGAGCTCCTAGAGGTAAATCTCATAATATTGTGGGGGCCCCCTTATGAGTGGGTCCACCTTAAAGCTTTTAACTCTCAGAGTTATCCACATTGAGCCTCCAGCGATTTGTCAATTATCATTCAGGTTTTCCTACCCCAGCACTGGTTCCCATGGTGGTTTCTGCTTTTGAGTCTCTGCTCTGGTAATTCCTGATAACCCGTATTTGCCCATCTGTCTCTCCAACCCTGGAGGCAGTGGTCTGCCCTGTGTCCTCCCCTCTCTTATGGATCCAAGAAGAGTTGTTGATTTTTCAGTCTGTTTAACTCTTTACTAGTTGTTAGAATGGAGTGGCGACTTCCAAGCTTGTAACATGTGGAGCCAGAAACCGGAAGTTCTATTTCTATTAGACATCTCTGGTGTAGAATCTTAGAGCAGCTCTGTTTAGAAACAAAGGCTAACCTGTTCCCATTAGCTATATTACCAGTTTTTGTTTTTGTAATTGACATAGAATTGAACAATATTAGGTCAAACCCTATGGACCTGTTTTTGTAGGTCATGATTTGACGAACGTTGCCAATCTTTTAGGGTTCAACCTAACGGTTGGCACAGATTGGCAAGTGTGGTAATGAAAACACAAATATTATACAAGCCCCACTGGTGAAGCTCTTGATAAAATTGATGTTTGCATACCAGCAAAGGGCTCCTAAGGGGGACAGTACAACCTACTTCCAGGTATTTGGACTACAGTATCAAATGCTTCCAGTCCATAGAAATCTTCATCAATGTACTTTGACATAATGACAACCTTTTTTCGCTGTCTTTAAGGGGGAAAAAAACCCCAAAACACTCATTGAGTCACTGGTATTGAGACGACATTGCTTTTTCTATCTGGAAATAAGCTATGCTGCACTTTTTGCTAACAAGCCTTAGAAGGGTGGATCCAGGCTTTGTGTTCCGGAAGCTTATATAAGGAGGGAGTGGTGTTTTTTCTTTTTTAAAGAATCAAAATTACAAATACAAAATTAGTTTCAGAGCCTTAGAGAGGGCCCATCAAAGTGAAAAGCCAGGACATTATAAACTTCAAGAGCTTCCCTACAAACCCGCCTTTGACCTTTAAGCTAAAACATGCCTTTGTTTCTATCAAACACTGTTACCTTGTAATTCTAGCAAAATCTAGATCCCATTCTTTATTGCTAATCTACTCAATTGGTTGCTGTCTTCTCTGCCCTCCTCTTGTCTCTGCAACCACAGCTTAAGTGCTGATCACAGTAAAAAGAAAAAGACTGGTTTTACTAACATTCCAGGTCAAAGGCAATAGAGGAAATGTTATTTTTATACCTTTTTTGAAATATCATAGCTAGCTCCTATTAGATTGGAGAAATCATTAATATCAATACCAGGTAATTGAATCACTAGATATAAATAACTTTACCAGAAATTGCAAAAGGAATGATTTTCAATTACCTGTTTTAAATGAAAGAATTGCTCTAGGTTTTTCCCTGACTGTGTCTTTATTTCCCTGAAATACTTTGTAGTTGGTTTCTTTATTTCAGCAAGTAATGGCTGTTTGGAGAAGAGATGAGTGTGTTCCTGTAATTGGGCAGAGACCGAGTAAAAGGAACAGAATGTACTGAGGGAGACTGTGCTGTGTGATCAAAACTAGGAAAATCACTCAGCCTAAGAGAACAGACATAATTAAACAGCAAGGCAAAAAATTGGTGGTAAAGAAAGAGGCCCAATAGAATCTCTCGGGCTTTTCCCCCAAAGTGGGATTTTCTCTCCTATAGATGCCAATCCAAGTGAAAGAACACAGATGTGTTACTCAGGTGACATCATAAAGGTCTGGCCAGCCCTGGAGATGGAAACCCTTTCCTCAGGTCCAAATCTCCATTCTGAATCATATAGAAAGTTCCAAATCTCAGGATGTTGGGAGCAAACAAGCTAAGAAGTTATGTAATCGAATACTGTTCGAAAGGCGATGTGAAGTCATGCAGCTTGGCTTGTCCTCAAAAATGGGTGTAACACTAATTTCTTCATTTGAAACAAAATTAAATTAAACAGTACAGAAAACCAAGGAGAACTTTAAATCAAGTACTGGTTGTTCATTTATTGAAATAGCAAATTTCACATCAGCACCTGTGTACATCTTCCCGTTGCTCATATCCTGGTGTTCCAAGAAACCACTGGCTAATATTCAGATTCCTACAAAGGTGAAATATGGAGAGAAGCAGGTGTGGTGGGCCTGGAAACCCCCTGAACACTGCCTACTTGTTATAGGCTCTTATAGTCAGCTGTGGGGAGTTATTCCTGTAGGATTTTCCCCAAGGAGATACAGATATATATTTAATTTCAATATCCTCAGTGGTGTAGCACAGGAAACAATTCCAACCAAAGGTGCTAAGATTGATTTTGATTTATTTACTCTTGATCCGGGATCTCTATAGTGAAACCAGTGAACACTTCAGGGCACAATGGAAGTGGAAGGGAGGAGTGGACACAGGGAAGTGGGCAGGAACAGAAGTTGGGGACACTGAACACCGACTTTATGTGCCCAGCACTTTTAGTCAAGTTTGATATCTGTATATAACAGCAAAGCAACTAAACAAATGTAGTGAGAAGTACAGAACAAATTGGTCAACTGGGCTTAACTTTGAGTAAAAGACTCAAAGGAGGAATCCCACCGTGCCATTGACTTTCAATAGGAGTCTTTAAAAGCCAACGTGCTGGTTGCATAAATGATGTGACTGGAAGAAGTGGCTCTTTGTTCTCTGTCTCTGGCCTGCTGTGCTGGGCTTTGGGAATGGTCACATCCCACCCCCAGGGGTCTCCCTCAGAACGTGAGCCATCACGATCCTATGTTTCCTATTCTGGACTAGTCCTTATTTATCTTGTGTTCCTAGCACTTCATATACAGTTTATCTCATGGCAACTTAACCAATGTTTGCTAAGTTGAGGAGAGGCATGGGATGGGATTATAGCCCCAAGTCTGCCACTGACATATTATCTGGACCCCAGAGAAAGTGTCACCGATTAACTGCCCCAAGTAACTCAAAGGAGGTTTCAGAAGCACTTAACTGTCTCCAAATTGTTTTTTTAGCTATGTGAAGAGATGCAATCACCAACCACCCTGAACCAGTCCAAACCCCACCACAAGAGCAGCGCCTGCCAGATGGGTTGAGAAGTGCCCAAGAGATGACAATTACTTCATTTTAATGTTAGGATCTCCATCCTAGGAGGAGCTTAGGCCTTATTACCATAACATGTGACATGTTCCACGTTCCATGGAAAACATGTTCCATGTATGTAGAAGCATGTTATCCAACTGAGCCTGCACAAATGAATACCCATCTCTCCCTTCTGAATATTTATTCCCCATCTGAAATGAAAGGCCTCTGCTTTTCCTTGCTCAGGGACCCATGGCTTTGGAAGAGATTCCCCGTGGTCTCCTTATTTGCTGCAAATAAATTTTAACTTATGTGACAACTACTTCTGGTGAATGCTTTAGTTTCAACTCACTAAGAAGCGGACCCACTTTGGTTCGGTAATAACATCACTTAAAGTTCTCAGTGTCTTCTTCAGTAAAACAAAAGCTTTGCATTAGGTGATCAATAAAGTCCTTTGTAATTGTTTTTCTGATTTGTAGGTTGTCTGCATGTATTTTTCTATGGTTGTACCAGTGAACAGGAAGCATCTATTCATTAATTCATCCATTCGACAAATAAGTATTGAGCAAGTCTCTGCCTCCAGTAGATTATGTTCGAGCGAGGATTTCACCCCAGTGAAAACACGAAAGAAGATGCTGTAATCTGCTCTCATGCTGTACCTTCCTTGTTGCAGGCACTGAGACTTGGTTTACCATCTCCGGTGGAGGCAGAATCCCAGCCTCCTCTTTGGCATGATTTTAGAAGTGTTGGAGAAGGAAGATCCTCTACTTCCCAAAATGCTTCTCCAATAGAGCCTATGCAAAGGCAAAGGCTTTCATTTGCCAATCAGAGAAGAGGCTGGAATATAAACCACTGTGTGAGAAAGAATCCAACTCTGCCAGTTCGTACAAAAGATTTGATAAACTGCTCTTCAGAATGAAGGAATACTGGAACAATGTTGTCTCTGCAGATGGAGGATCAGCAAATAGGGCCTCTGATCTCATTCCACTACCTATAATCCTTCTTGACAATCAGTAATAACTAGTTGCGCACCCCAGGAGCTCATAGCTTAGAGCAAAAGAAGCAATGAAACAAATTATCGTCATCATTAGTTTTGTTGCGAGCAACATCATCATCCACAAAATCGTTACTATAGCTTACTAAGTGTCTGTATCTTGATTTATATCCCATGACTAACTTGTTCCATCTAAACCAGTCATTCTGAACCAGGAGCAATTTTGCCCACCCATCCTCGCTTGCTCACTGGACATTTGGCAAGGTCTGGAGATATTTTTGGTTGTCACAACTCAGCAAGCGCTATTGGCATCTAGTGGACAGAGGCCAGGGATACTGCTAAACATCCTGCCACGCACAGGATAGCCTCCCTTGATAAAGAATTATCTGGCCCCAAAACATCAATATTGCTGAGATTGAGAAACTCTGATCTATACAAAAACTTCTTCAACATTTGGCGGTTATCAAATATTTCATGATGTAGTAAAGAATTACGAACACATTTGTAGAAATAGAGTGACTGTGATGAGTTTCTGAAATAACTCTCTAGTCACACAATACCAAAAGTGAGAATATTTCCAAAAGCATTTAGCTCAAACTGAGGGTCTCTTAAAGCAAGTTCTGCATTAATTTGTATCTATTATAAGGCTCCAATTACAATGCATACATCGGAATGTAATGTCAGTCCCAATGTGCTCAGAAGTCTTAGGTCTCTGGGGAAAGCAGGCTTCAAGGGCCATCTTTATTAATAGGAAAATTTATTGGAGGGTATATAAAGCTGTCCTTCTCTATACTGGATACTGCTCAAAACTTTAAGGAAGGCCACTTCTGGATTCCTCAATTTATGCTGTTCTGAAAAGCCTCTTACCTTGTCCCTTCCAATACATTTTTCACAGTTCAGCAAGGGGATCTTTCTCAAGCAATAATCAAATATGTCAGTCCCTGCTTAAAACTTGTCAGTGCAATCCCATTGCCTATAGAGCCAATTAAAAACCCTTAGCATGGTAGATATGCATTTTAAGACTGTGCATTCAGATATGAAAAAAGGCATTTTATGTTTCTATGACCAAATCCACTTAACTTATGAGCCTCTCATTTTGTTTGGGTAACAGAACGTTTAATCCTGCCAAGCCAAGATAACTATGTCGCTTCAGTTTGAAAAGCGGTCTCTTTTGGCTAGCCACTCAGTCAATTTTGGATTTGCTCGGCCCTCTCCTTTCCCTTCTCCTGTTCCCTGAGTAGCATATGAGTCCTAGGAGAGGCATCCTTACCCTATGGGGCCTACAAGGAGGTACATATTTGGTCTTCTCTCTTCACTGGCCTCTGGGATATGTCATAGCCCATCAGATCCTGGCCATTGCCTCCTGTATCAGAAAGGATCCAAACAGGAAAATAATATCCACTAGCGTTTGAAAGAGGAAGTTGATGTATGTAACTCATTACCCAGGTGATGGAAGAGCTGAGAAACCAAATAGAGGACTTTGAGGCAACCTGCAAATTAGCAACAACAGGAAGCTAGCAGCACCCCTAAGCCAGTGGGACAAAAGAGGAAGCAGTGTTTTTAGAGCCTGGGGATCAGTGTCAGAATGGGCCTGTCTGTTGGGAGCTGGCACCTTGAAGCACAGGCAACCTTTGCTGGAAATCTTGTCTGAGGCAAAGAAGGATAGGAGAAATTCCCCAGCTTCTTTCTTCCTCTTGCCCTCCCATGTCATGTTATGTCTCCCCTGGTTAAACCCAGTAGGAAGCCAGGTGAGATGAGGGCCTAGGAAATGCAACATGCGGGGGTTAGCGTCCCTATGTTAGAGGATGGAGCAGAGGAACAGCGAGGAATGGATCTCATGGCAACCAAGCCCAGACCCAACACCCTATGTGATTGCTTCACGGGCTGTTAATGTCAGAGGACTCGCTGCAGCCTCCTCACTGTCAGGAAGATGAGCTTTACATTCTTCTCATCCCAATCCCCACGTCTCCTCTGGTTGACTGACCCTCTCATACCCCTGTGCCTTTTTCACAGCGTTGGGTACTTTTGTCTGTTTTTCTTGATTCAGGCTGAGTTCATAAAACTCTCTGATGCTGCCTTGGATTCATCCTTTCAAACATCTCCTTTAGTCATTGTTTTCCCTGGCTCAGGTCCCATGAGTGACTGCCCAATGAGGCTTGCTATCTGGGAAAGTGGGGACATAGATGCTCCTCAAACCTGCCCAAGGTTGTGCGACCTTGGTCCCCTTCTTGTCTTCTAAACCTGATCAAGTTGCCTCCGATCTCCTTTTTCCTACTCACTTGTGAAACTGTTGTATCCTTTGGGGAAAGAAAATATTCTTCCTGTCCTATATTGGGCATGTGGGGGGCAACAACTTAGTTCATTTGTCTTCAGATTGAAAGAAACAGTATTCAGGGCAATGTACCTGAGGAATTTCACCTGAGCCTCATCCATACCTGGATCTTATTTAGATTACAAGATCCTGGACTTCAAGTTTCTGGCATGGGACGTGGAGGTCTTGAAGGAGGATTTAAGTGTTTGTGGCATTTCGGAGGGATGTGAATTATGGTAATCAGAGGATAGACTCTGGCAGATTCTATTTTTCAAAGAGGGCTGCCACAATGTATCCCAGCCTACATGTCCATCTTACATCTAGAACACGGGATTATAGAGGAAGAGTCTGGCTCCCTTGGCAAGATTGCTTACACTGGGCAAACATAATTACACAGAAGAAAAGTTAGCTTTATTAGGAGGGTGGATGGAGGCTGGGCCACCAAATATTGACTAATGTTTATGTATTAGTTTGCTACAGCTACTGTAACAAAGTACCACAAGCTGGATGGCTGAACAACATAAATTGTCTCACAGTTCTAGAGGTGAGAAATTCAAACTAAGGTGTTGGCAGGGTTGGCTCCCTCTGACAGCTTTGAGGGGAGGATATGTTCCAGGCCTCTCTCCTTGGTTTGGAGATGGTTGTCTCCTCCTTGTGTGTCTTCACATCATCTTCCCTCTGTGCATGTCTATCTCTGAGTCCAAATTTCCCTTTTAACAAGGACACGAGTCATATTGGATTAGGTTCCACCCTAATGACCTCATTTTAACTTAATTACTTCTGTGAAGACTCTGTCTCAAAATGAGGTCACATTCTGAGGTACTGGGAGTTAGGACTCCAACGTATCTTTTTGGGGGGAACACAATTCAACCCATAACAGGAGAAGGGATAATTATTGCAGGGAAGTTCAGGGAATAATGAACTGTATTCAAAATAGGCTTTACCAATCTGCTAATGGCTAGATATTTCTGCCAATAATAAAGATTTGTAGGGTGGAGAAAAACTCTCACATCCCCAGATGGATGGGCACTCCATGGGCCTCAGCAATCCCAAACCAGGGCACACAACAGAGTCACCTGGAGAGCTTTTAAAGTTACAGATTACTATGTCCATCCCAGACCTACCGAATGAGATCATTTTTGGATATGGGGAGGAGATTTTATAGCAAAAAAGAAAATCTCTTCTAGGTAAATCTGATGCAGTCCAACACCAGCATTTGTCAATTACTGTCTAAACCAATGGATATAAATTTATGAGAAAATGTTCATAAAAATGGGATCATTTCAATGAGAGATGGTTTCCAGACACTACGCATATTTGAAAGACTATCATTAGGAAGATGAATATCAATAATATCATGTGGAAACAGACTCACATTCACTTCTCTAGGGATCTCAGTTGTCTTGGCTCCATTCTCTGCTAGGAGAGGCTTGCATCTCTGTCTAACTCTCCAAAAGAAATGTTACCCGTCTCTAAAAAAAGAAACATCTTTATCTCCATTCCATTGCATGGTGAGGTAAGATTGGGTCTCTTGGGAAAATGTCAAATATCAAGCATGAAATGTTTAGAAGACCACATTTTATTTCCCAAAAAAGTTGTATCCCAGGACAAAAAGGAGCCACCACGATGGTGGCTCCAGGAGGCTGAAATGGAAGTTTGGCAAGTGGAATGGTCTGTGATCCATCATCTCAACTAGACATTTCCTGTGGGGCTGAGTTATTCTATGGGAACTTTCTCGAGAGTGTCTCTGGTAGAGTCCTTCCCTGATGGCAACTCTTGATTGTCTCTCTCCAACTCATACAGAGTTCTGGCTTTGCTATTAGTCTCCAATCAACTCAATCTCTCATGATAACAAGAGTAACTCAATTTCGCTAATTTTTCCACAAATTAAATCCGTCAACTACTTGAGTAGTCTTAGGTAGCCAAAATAACTAGATTTTCTTTCTTTTTTTTTTCCCCCAACAATGCTTTGGTGTCTGCATAAGTTCCTCTGATGAGAAATGTTTCTGAGGCAAGAGGAAGATTAGCTGGGCTTATGACATATGAAATGAATGTTTTCCTGACTATGTTTAGTGTTTGGTTCGAGTGTCTGTTTTCCTCCCCCAGCACCTGTCTGCCAGGTGCAGAGGGAAATGGAAGAAATAAGCAAAGACCTGAGTTGTCTATGAGGCACAGTATTTACTACTTAATTGGTTCACAGGAACCAGGTTGCCACAATTTATTTCTGTAGAAAACAGACCATGCATGAGAATGTGAATGTTTGACCTTTAGAGTCCAGAGATAAAATTGATGAAAATGTCGACTCACAGTGCCTGGCACATGATAGGTGTCAAGATTTTGCTGTCCTTTCTCCATCTCCTTAATCACATTATATCCTTACCTCACGGCATCTTTCTTAGTGGTGAATCGCCCCCTGAAGACAGCTTCCATGTTTTCTTCAAACCTGTTCCAAAGAGGCTTGCTTGACAGCTATTACTTACCCATCAAGCAACACTTGTGTAAGTTGCTCATCAATTAGGAGGCTCATCCCAAAGCGAGGCCAGGTCTTTGGATCCCTCCTCTGTCTTCACAGCTCTCCAATTACCCACTTCTTTTGGAAAGCTGTCCCAGCTACAACTGTGCCAGAGTACCCCTAGAGTGCAATTGGCCCTTGTCTGATGTCCTTGGAGGGAAGAGAAACTCTACTTCTTTCGGGGCTGGGGGAGGCAGCAGTGCCCCTCCACGTGCTGAAACTCCAGTATCCTGGGAATTTGCTCAGCTGGTTCTGTAAAGGTTGTCTGCCCCTTACCATGGCAGAACACAATTGCTTTTAAGGAATGTTTGGATAAAACATTTTCCAGGCCACATTTATCCCACTGCAGGACTATGTTATATGTGACAACATTCCAATTTTGAGGCATGACTTGTGCCAATCCACACAGGCAATTAGAGCTGACACATTCCACGGGCTATTGGTCAAGTCCTCAATAGACCAGAAAGAAAACCCACAAAGAAAAACTTTACCAATAAAGGGAACCAATTGCAGTCAGGCAAGCGCTAGGGCAGAAATTTCTTCCTCAACTTGTGCACTGGGCTTTTCTACCATCTCACCATTTTTCCTGTCTACATCCCCCCAAGGCTGGGTGTATTGGGTTCTGTGCAATGTGACAGATAGTGGTGGGCAATACATGGACATGGCCCACTTGAGGCTGAATGTGCCAAGCTCAGTGCCCATTTCTGAAAGGTGGAGCAGGTTAAAACTAAGTCGGCTCCAATGCTGTCACAGTCAGCCTGAAAGCTGCCCTCATGCCACGGAAGTGCACTGCAGGTGGTATAAAAAGTATCACCTTGCTCCCACCTCCATGACCAGACAATCACCAAGACAAACCTTGGCCCTGCATAAATCACAGAGACAACCAAAAACACACTTGGAAAAGCTGTGACGTCATTTCCTAACTATGAATCCTGTTAACTCTTACTCAACAAGTCCCACATACAAAAAAATGCTATCTTGAGGTTTCTGTGATCTTTTGAAACATGAACCAGCTGTTCAAAAGGGAAGACTGTTCCGTGGATGGTTTTGGAAATTTCTATGGTTCTAGGGGCCTGGTTCTGATCACTGACCTCGTTTTAGCCTTTCAGTATCTACACAGCTTTAATTATAGGAAGGTATTAATTGAACCACTTGAATTCATAGAAAATCTAAATGTGAGATATCATTTCAAAATGCAACATTAATGTTTTCAAATATTCAAAGTGCAGTGACTTTAGGATAAAGAAAGATAATAGAGGCTTTGGGGAACAATACTAGGATGATACAAATAAGACACAGAAGAGCTATTTTTAATTGTTGTCAGTTTTTGGTATGTAAACAGTTTATGAAGAGCTTTAAATTATTCTCATGTATGTTTAATAAACTCAGTGCAATCTTGTCTTTCTCATTCATTTTTTTCAAGCCTTCTAAAAAATGACTTCTGATACCATGATCAACATACCATGTTGCCACTATTTTTTTAATTCATGTTCTTGTCTCAAAGGGAATGAATTCATGCATTGTCTCTCTTAAAGTAACCAGATTGGGGCCCAAGATAGACTCCCTCATGCTAAGTCCCATATTAGCAAACCAAAACAGAATTAAGTTTCTATACTCAATTCTCCCAGAAAAGGAAGTCTTAGGTCAACCAATCAGTGCCCGCCTGACCAGCACAAGTTACCTGTCAGGGCTCCAAGACGTTCCATATAAGGAAAGCAACCTTGTAATAAACAGTCAGCTCTTACCCAGTACAACTTCCTCATTCCTGCTCACTTCGGTCTATAGAACCATCTCAAATTGTGTAACTCTTTGGAGCTCCTTTCTATTTGCTACGAGATTGAATGTTGCCGGAGTCATGAGTCACTGAATAAAGCTAATGAGATCTTTAAAATTTGCTCAGTTGAATTTTGTTCCTTAACATCTCTATCAAGAAACAGTGTAAGTGGGAATTATATATCACAGTAACATAAAATACTGCGTTAAACCACACAGACTTAGGATAAAGCAAGTCAAATCTACTAGACTAAGGGCAATCTGTTGCATGTGGGGTGATTTAAATTTGTTTTTACAAATATGATTCAATTTTAAAAGCAAATGATTACACACTTGGAGAGCATCAAGAGAAGATGAGAGGTGGCTGCCAGAGGAACATCTGTGTTTTTGGTAAATATTTAAAATATAACCACTACTCTGTTTTTTATGGTCCCATACATAAGACTATACAATAATTCCTCTTATAGTCAACTACTAATAGGTTATATGTCTTTCCTGATGTAATAGGAAGCTTTCCTTAATGAGATTATGAGAGTATACAATGCATCAATTATCTATTTTTATTCTGGCTGCCAGTGAGCTCAGAGCTAAATTTTATAATCAATCACAGGAGTTTCCTTAGCTTAGGTTGCCAGGTAAAATTTTCCCCACCTTCTGCTCCTCTGCCCTCTATAAATGAGCCACTGTTATCTCTCTTTTGGCTGCAATGCATCCTTTCTGGAGATTAGTCTTTACAATGAGCCTATGAGATTGCATCATTTCAGATGAGGACCGTGTGACAATGAGAAGTTGAATAGGTTGGCTAAAGTCACACAGGTCTCAAGTGGAGGAGCTAATATGAGTCAGGTAACTTTCTCCAAGTCTATGCACAAAGAAATATACCCAAATGCTGATAGTTCTGATGTCCGAGAGTGGGATAATAGTTCTTGTCTCTCCGTGTTTTTTTTTTTTTTTGCTTTATAATCTTCATGTAGTGAATATCATTTTACTATTATACCAACAAATAATTTTTATTCAAAAGCCAAAAATCATTAAACAACATCAAAAACCTAAGGCTCGTAAGCACTGCCTATTTCACAGAGTTTGGTAAGGATTAAATATAAACTGAAAGGCCTTCAGTTTGTAAGGTAATGTAGCAATCTTGCTAGGATTGTTGTCCAGTGTGGGCCCTTGACTTTTGCCGCTGACTTTCAGGAGAGCCGTGAGGCAGAGGGGTTGAGGCCTGAAAGGAAAGTGTGTGGAGCTGACTTAGGCAGATGGCCAAAATGGCGGCTTGGCCGGTACTGCAGCAATGACACCAGAGGAAAGTGGATCTAGGATATTTGGGGAAAAGGTTCAATCAGCCCAAGTCCCTTGCATTGAGCCATTGGCCTATTTCACTTTTGTCTGTTGCCTGTCATCTGAAAAGGGTCTTGTTCTGAAAACAGAAATTAGCCTCTGCCTTCTCTTCCTGAAAGTGGATCAGTGTCATCCGGGTTTCTGACTCTTTCCCCCTCTTCTCCTGGAACTCTCCTGGTCAAGACAGAAGTAAATGCTGTTTGTGAGACCACGGCAGCAAAGGTGACCTTGCCTGCACATTGCACAGGTCCTTCCTGGCCACAGAAATGGGATTCCAAACCAGACCCAGTAAAAGCCAGTTGAGGAGCTTTACAGAATCAGAGCAGGGTGTTCAGCTTCATACATAGTTTTGAGATGACTCACTACCAAATGCTTCCTAAAAGAGACTCATTAAGTTACGGTAACATTTTAGAATGATATTTATAGTGGCAATAGAAAATAGGAGGGGCAAGTTCTTAGGACATTGCCTCTTTCTGTGCACCGACATCCCAGCTATTTCTCCCTTTTCAATTTTCAAGTCTTCTTTGTGCCCTGACCAAAGGCAGAGCCTGCAGGAAACTGCCTTCTGATGCCCTAATAGCTCTGCAACTGACCTCCTCTGAGTCTCAAGTTTTCAAGAGCTCCCATTATATCTCCCCCTACAAAATCCTCCCCAGCCCCTCCAGCTGGACCCTCCAATCTGCTATGTTCCTTCCAACAATTCTGTTCTGTGTTTATTAACAATTCAGATGTACTGTCCTGAAATGAGTGGAAATGCCAGAGGTTATTTGTTCTGGTTTCCTTCCACTGTGTATGCTCCGTTTCCGTGGCTGTCTGTTGGTTACCTAGGATATGGCCAGGGGAGGCAATGGATTGGTTGGGAGCTTGGATGGATTCCCTAGGAGGCTGTGAAGCAGGGCTTAGTGGTCAGTAGGATGCCTTAATTGAGTGCTTGATTAACCACTCAATGACCCCTTCTGGACTGAGCTCACAGTGTCCCTCCAGGGCTCTGGGAATTCTGCATACATACTCCTATTTTGACTTTTCCCCAACTAGCTTTATAAATTTATATATCTGCCTACCACTAGGCTATGAAATCCTCTAAAGCAATGATTATATATGTTCTGTGTTGTGCCCAGCACAGTTCAAATCACACAAAAGATGCTTAATATATGTAGGTTTAATTCATGCCTAAACGATCACTGTTCTGTTTCTTTGGAGTTTGAAGTAAACTCAGCATTTTGTTGAAAAATACAACTAACATTTATTAATCACCTATTGTGTCAAGATCCTTTTAGATATATTAACTTCCTTAACCTTCACAACAATTCTATGATAAAGTAGGTATTAGTATCTCCAATTTAAATCTGAAATTACCGAGTACAGGGAGGTTAAGTAATTTTGCCTGAAATCTCTCTGTTAGTAAGCAGTGAAACCAGGATTTGGGCTCCTGGGTGTCTTACTGTTTACACTGCTTCACAATGCCTCCAAACTACCTTGCTAGCTATGTGTATGCTTTAACTATGTGAGTTAAACTGGGAAAATGTGCTTTTTTGAAAGAGCCACTCAAAGAGTCGGTACTGAAAATCAGTGAATGGTGACATAAAATTTTAAAAAGCTTTTCCTTACAGAAAATTTCAAACATACACAAAAGTGGGAAGAATAGTACAATAAATCCTCATGTACCTTTTATCTCACTATATCTGTTTTATTTACATTTTACTCACTTTCCTCTTCCTCCCATTGGATGGTTTTGAAACAAATCCCAGATATTGTATCAGTTGAGTAAGATTTTAAAAATCATTAGCATTACGATACTCCTTCTCTGGAACATAAACAAATTCACATAATTTGGGTAAAACCAACTGGAGAAATTGATTCCCTCCAGGTGCCCAAACCATACGGCTGCTGTTTTTTCCCAAAAGAATAGGGCAAAACAGTTCATATGATCCTCAGATCCCATTACTGCTCTAGGGGATAACATATGTCCTAGATTAGTGGAAAATAAAAGATCCATTAAGTGTACTCCATATTTTAGATAGATTCACAGTTTGGGAATAAGCATGCAATTGTGCTTGTTCCCTGCGGAACCTCAAAAGAGTGCTCTAGATCAGCACAAATGAGCTCACCTTTCAAGCGTTATTACCTCCTTTTCCATTGTCGATTTTATATTCCGTATCATGGAAGGGAGCTTTTTCATTCATTTCAATGGACTCTCTGTCCATTTTTCAGAGCCTGGTTATTGGTAGTAGCTGCAGGAAGGATGTTCTCCTATCCCAGCATTTTCCCATTGCATCCTCAAGAGTTCAAGACTGGTTTGGAGAAATAACGATCATTGAAATACTTACAGAAAAACTTGCAACCACCCCAGCAACTTTTAGAAAAATTTTGGGAGGAAACCTTAGCAAGAATGGTCTTTTATCTGTGGGAAACAGGTCAGTATTTCTACCGCTCATCAGGGTTTGGGTTATGATCAAAACTAGACATTATGGCAGTGAGATTTTATGCAGAGGTCTGAGATGCGTGAACGTGTGTATGTGCACAAATACACCAGACCAAGGAGAGAGCAGTCTTTGAAGGTAAGAGGAAGGGCACATCCATTAGGATGAGAACCATTCTGGCATCTGTAGCTTTATATACTTTGGAATCTCAGGTCTAAAAATAATCCCCATTTGGAATCCTTGTTGTTTATCCGTATCCTGGGTTTTCCCATTCTTAAAAATACCCTGACATGCATATAAAGACTGTGTTCCATCCAAAGGTTAACGCTCCTTAATCCTGAAGGGAGTGGTGAGTAAATTCCTTATATATCCATCTAAGAATAGGTCTTGGAGCCTTTCTAGTGTATGTCATAATGTGAGTGATTTCTTCTTTTTTTAAAGGAAGCAGATGGTAATGGATGAGGAAAGACAGGAATAAAAGGGAGGGATGAAGAAGAGTTTGGACAAAATAAAAATTATCCCTAACATTCCTTTATAGCTTAAAAAAAAAACATTGCATAGAAATGGTTTTATCTGAGACTGGGGGAAAATGAACTTGTCTGAGAACACATTCCCCCCGTGGCACTTCCAGTTGAAGCCTGACAGGAAACTCTGGAAATCAGAGGAAAGTGAACACTTCTGAAAAAAATTTTAAGGCTGCTTTCCATTCTGATTTTAATGACTCAAGAGATTCTGATTATTTCCTCTGCTTGCAAAGGTATCAGGCCCTCGCTACGTCCAGCTTGCCCTCTCAACAAACAATCCCTTTCGTCTTTCTGTTTCCGACAGAATGTCTGGCAGCCAGACTCTGAATCAGCGCTGTTTCTGCTCTGCTGCTCCCGACACGCTAGATCCAGGCAAAGAGTAAAATAAAAAGAGTTGAAATGAACCCAACAAGGCTGGTAAAGGTTTCACATAAATCCCAGTTTCCTCTCTGAATTGATTGCCCTCCTCCATGCCCCTCTACACTCCCAGACGCCACTTTCTAGGCTAACAGAGCACGTCTGACCAACACCCTGACCATATTTCCTTGCAGTACCTGTGTTTTGGCGAGTTAAACACAAGCAAAATTTTAAAACGGTGTGCATCTGAACGAGTTGGAAAGGTCAGCTACGTTTTTTTCTTTTTTTTTTTTTTAAAGGATGTATTTCTGCATGACTCACTGAGCCTTCTCACTTCCTGCTAGAATTATTACAAAATGAATCCTGGAGGCAATGAGCCTGCTGAAGACTTCATGGAATATGGACAGGCCTATTATAGTATCAGGTGCCCCTTTGCCACTGGGCTTTTCCTTGGTCCCCCTCCAGGGTCACCAGCAAAGTCAAAAACTGTGTGTACGTAAAAATTTCTTCCTCCAAGCTGGCTTGTTACAATAGGCATTTCAAGAAGACGAGTGTCTATTGATAGTGATTGAGACTTTGCTCTTGTGTAACCCAAATGGAAAAATGCACCCTGGAAAGGGACTACAGAATGGATTATGCTGACATTGCTTATGGTGATTGTTATTTTGAAATGCGTCCTGTAATAATAATATATATTGGCACTTAGTTTAGATTTCAAGTTCTCAAGCAAAATTGTATACAGTAAGGAGGGAACTCTCTGCTCCCAAAACCTCTTGTTCTAGTGTGATGCCCATAATCCTGTAGGCTATTCAGATGTCTCCTGAGATAATTAGTTGGATGTAGTCACTCCCTCCCTTTATTTAGTAGTATTTTCAAAGGAGATAATACATTAAAACAAAAATGACCAATTCAGACTCAATGTGAGAACCTCAGTTTAAATACAAAGAATAAATTTCATAGCTATAGTTTTGTATTAGGCTATATCCAGCCCCAAGACCACCTTTTCTCTTAGATTCTCTCTTCTATCCCTTCCTCGCTGACATTATCTGTTCACATCCTTGTGTTGCTGGCTCTCCACTCTGAATCTTCAGCTCTAACCTCTCTCCTGGGCACTCATCATCCATCTCTAAGGGTCACTGGAATAATTCAATTCAATTCAATAATTCAGCCACCTTAACCCAGTGGTTCTCAACAGGGGTGACTTTGCCCCTTGGGGGGTATTTGACAACGTCTGAAGATGTTTGGTTGTCACAAGTTGGGGGAGGGGAGTGCTACTGGTGTGTTGGGTAGAGGCCAGGGATGCTGCTAGACATCCTACAGTGCATGGGGAAGGCTCCCCGCCACCGCCCAAAGAAGTATCTGACCCACAGTGTTGCTAGTGCCTAGGCTGAGAAACCCTGCGTTGACCTAAATTGGAACTTACACAGTTTTCTTGTCAGTTCTGCTTCTTCTATTAAATATTCTCTGAACAGTCGTATTTTCTCCTTCCTCTGAACGCCACTATGTGTTGGCACTGAGTCACGTGCTGCCCTGCATTGTTCTCTTGCATTTGTGTGTGTGTAGCTCATCTCTCTAATTGGAATTGAGGTTTTCTGACAGCAGGGCTCATCTCCTCTTCCTTTTGTATCTTTAACTGTACCCAACGCAGCTCTGCACTTAGTACATACTGAACGCATTCCAGATAAATGTGCATATCTGCAGTGAATGATTAAATCCTGAAGTTTGAAGGTGATTCATTGGGTGACAGCAAGGGATCCCCAAGAAACTTAGAGATGGGGTAAAAAAGGATGTTCTTGGAGATTTAAATACATTAAACACACAGTGGGAGCCAAAAGCATATCATCTGGGGTCCACAGACATAGCCATTTGATAACTGGTTAACAGTAATCTTAACACTTCTAAATAAAGCCATGCAGCACCAAAAAAAAAAAAAAAAAAAAAAAGGAATAGCAGAATTAATGATTTATGTTGAGTCTTAGTCAGAGGATTGAAATGACTGAATTTAGGAGACACAGATATCTGTATAGTGTTGTTCCCTGTGAGATGATGGGAATTTCATTGAACCTTATCTTTGCTTAGATGACATGATCCTCAAGACATTTTCCACCCATTTGTTTCAGTTCCACGCCAACCAAGTAACATTCAGATTAATAACTCAGCTTCCTAGCTACTTAGTACATGAAAAGGGATGTCTTAGATGGGAGGGGCAAGCATTCAAGACACTGGACATAAATATGCCCCATAATAAATTAATAAATTGACCTTTTGTTTTACACATTAATCTCCTCTGAACTTAGTGGGTGGGTCTCTCCCCAAGATTCTAACCATGTCTGGGATTATTGATAAGGTCCACTTGTAGGACTGAACAGGCAGAGGGCCAGGCTCTGGTCTGTGACTCATTCACCAAAGCAATGCCATGTTGGAAAATGCTTGTTCAATAGCTAACTGGCTTTTCCCCTGTGACATCCCTATTTTGTCTCAAGCCTTTCTTTCCAGCTTCGACATATCTTAACATTCTAAGATTTCAAGTCCCATCCTAGAACCAAGAATTATCATGTTTTTGCCCCCAAAGTCCCTTGAAAATTCCATTCATACTTTATTTAGAAATATTCTCATTGGAAATAAAACAAAAAACCTACATGCCACTTCTTTTTAATAAAGGAAACTAAATGGGAAGGTCAAATTGCTCTTAGAACTTTTTATAGGCCTGGCAGCACTGGAAACATTTCATCATTAAAGAACGTGTGACAAGTCACTGGGACCATTTACTGAGGGTTTCTCAGGGACAGACCAAGAATAGCAAAAGGGATCTTTTCTAAAAGACTCCATGATTTGACTCGATTTTCCTGAGAACAGCTAGGACTAATTAGAAATAACTTACAGCTTGTATTAGTTACATCTGAGTATTTGTTAACAAGCTCTTGTATGCAAAACAAAGATTGACTTCAACTTGATTCATCACTCCAGTTCTCTTTCCATGTTCTGCTTCCATCTTTTCATTTAAATTCAAGAGTTTCTTGTTTAATGTCACTAATTAACAGAGGAAGTTGGGATGAAAATATCTCGAATGCTCCACCTAATTATAATCCCACTCATGAATGCTGGAGAAAATGTGGCTCCTTAATAAAAAGAAAACAGTCTAGAACAATATTATGCAGTTTATAAATTCCATTGAACCACTGTACAAATAAACAAAGCTACTGAATCACACAACAAATTGTCTCACAATTAGGCCACACAAGACCAGCTGCTTTACAAAGGAGCCCGTGAGCCAAGGAGGAAAACTTTGAAGATAAATATTGCCATATGTGAAGAGGAAAAAAAATTCCCAATGAACCTTAATTGCACGGAGCATCATTTTCAAATGCTATTTGTCGTGGGAATAAAGGATTTCATGTGGTGACCCACGACTATTGTAAGCATCTTCTCTGGTATGGGGGATAGTATTACGGATCTGATTGGAGGCAATGTGAGCCTGGATACATGTGGAGTGTGCCTCCTTCTTGCTCCATCTCCCCTTTCCTCACCCCACTGGCACCCTCACCACTCAACATATAAAATCAATTCTCTGTTAATCTATGAGGATTGTCCACTTTGTACCTCAACTGAAGAAAAATGTTAACTGCAGGCTGGCCTCCCAGAACTATGAGTTGGTGGATACCCCCAGGGCATAGACTCATTTTAGTATTTGTTAGAGTTCAACAAGAAGGCTTCCTAAATTTGACGATCCATTTCAAAGCCAAGCATTAACGCTCTTTGGCTTGACTGCAATTCTTAGATTATCCTTGCATTTGACAGTAACTGCAGTTCTCGGATTATCCTTGTCACCACTTCTCCCCCTTTTTTAAAGCCTGGACAGTGATTGCATTTTCAACTTCATTTCTCATTTATGTCAAATAGTAGCCAGAGTGGGACAATCACCACAGAAAAAACTAGAGGAATTCCCAGGATGCCAAAAGCTTAGATAGTAGTGCCAAGATTTGCAGGCCCATTGTGAAGCCCAGAGAATAAAAGTCACCCAAAGACTAGAAGGAAAATTCTTGCTCAAAATTCTAGGGGTGTCTCACTCTGCTTTTAATATTGTGATCTTTGTAAATGCAATACTTGGAGAGCTCTTTGGAAGAAAATCACTCCATCTTGTTATTATTTGTAGAATGTTGACATGCCTAAGGTCTCTTTATTCACAGGTGCACGATCTTTCAGCTTATATAGAATCTTCCTTTGGTCCATGATGGGTGAAGTAGCAATATTAACATGCAAACTGTGCTTTTATAATGTCAAAATGTCATATTTGCACTCTGCCTCCTGACATAAATTCTTTTTTTCCCTCATGCTTTATAAAGAAAATGCTTCTCTTTCTTTTTACTTTCTCCTTTGTAGATTCAGAAATCAAATCTGCCTGACTCAAATTAGAACCTCTCAAAGGAGCAACCAAGCATATCAGATAGTTATACTTTATAACATTTGTCAAAATACGATGCAGAATGTTTTAAGGCTGATGGCGAAATAATGTTATATTTTTGAGCAATTACCATCGTTTGTACAATGTTTTATTTTAGAAAGCCTGAGAAGAAAATTAGAGAGTGAAGAAGAGGTTGCATATTTTGTTCTTTTGCAAGGGGAATGCATCATTAACAGAAAAAGATGGGGAAGCACCTATTTACTTAAAAAAGATATTTAGGATTTAAATTATATGTAATTTGGGGTATCTTTTCTCCTGTATAGTTACCGGTCACAGGTCATTATCTCCAAGAGTGTAAATCAGGCATCTTCCATTATCATTTTCTCAGAAGTTGCTTGGGTTATAGCTCTTCCGTTAAATCTGCTTTGTATTTTAAATCAGCACTGTTAACACAATAAATGTCTGCAGCGATGTGGAAAAGAATGTTGGTTACCTCATGTTTCCTTCTATACCAAATATAATGATTCTTGTTTGTTAGGAACTCCAACAGCAGTGCAGCACAATAGTGAAGAGCATGGGTTATGGAGACACACAGATTTGGGCCATAAAAGTTGCATGTGCCTAGAAGCACTCCATTATTAAATGGAAGAGGTATAAATGAGATCAGGTTAAAGCAGGTCCTGATGGCAAAAATAAGTTGCATGCGCAAAGGCACAGAAGCTCATGGGACATCCTCCTGCTACTTTGCTTCTTCCCTCTCAACACAAACATATGGCCCCAAGGGGGCTTCCTACAATCAGTTGATGGAGGAAGGAATCGTTTAGGCCTCATTTACAGATTGTTCTTGATGATATCCTGGTACGAGCATGTTGTCAAAGTAGACAGTTGTATAGCCCCACTCTGGGGTGACCCTAAAGACAGTGGAAAGGAAAAACCTACCAGTGTGTAGAACTTCAAGCAGTGTACTTGGTTGTCCATTTTGCTTAGAAGGAGAGAAGGTAAGAGATGTGGATATATGATTCATGGACTGTGGCTATTATTTTACCTAGATGGGGAGAAACTTGGAAAGAGCCAATTGGAAATTACTTCAAAGAGGTCTAGGAAGAAGTATGTGGATGGACCTCTGTGAACGTGTATCAAAGAGCAAGCTAAACAGAGATGGATCTTAGTGATCAGATGTACAAGATGACTTGTCTTATGGACACCAGTCAGTTTCTCTCCCCAGCTAGCCCTGTCCTTGCCCAATGGGCTATGAACAAAGTGGACACAGAGTAGGGGTGGAGGGCATGCGTGGGCTCAGCAATATAGACTTCTATTCACCCAGGCTGATTTGGTTTCAGTCACTGCTAAAGATCTGTCATACCAACAGCAGAGAGTGACACTGACTCTCCATTATGGCACCACTTCTCAGGGGGTTTAACTAGTCACCTGGTGGCTGATTGATTGCATTGGTTCAATTCATTCATGTAAGGGATAGCATCAGCACTTTATTCTCATTGGAATAGATGTTTACTGCAGACGCGTATTTGCTTTAACTTTCTGCTGTGCTTCTGACAATACTGCCATCTATGGACCTACAGAATGCCATGATCACCACATGACATTGCTTTTGACAAAGGAAGTCATTTTACAGCAAATTAAGTGCAATAATGGGCTCATACTCACACTGGTCTGACAAGGTTCTCCATCACTCTGAGGCAGCTGGCCTGATAGAATAGTAGGATGGCCTTTTGAAGACTTGTTGCAGTGCCAACTGAATGTAAATAGCATGGAAGACTGAAGTAATAGCATCCATGAAGTTTTGTCTGCTCTACACCAGTGACTGATACATGGTACTCTTTCTCTCATAGATAAGATTTATCATTCTAGGAATCAAGAGATGGGAATATGAATGGTTTCTCTTATTATCACCCCTAGTGATAAACTAGTGGAATTTTTGCTTCCTGGCCTTGGTCTGTTGGTCTAGAGGTCTTAGCTCCCAAGAGAGTAGACACAGCAATGATTTCATTCAGTTGGAAGCTGAGAACCTGGACAAGTTCATGTGCAGTATTGTGGCAAAGTGCACCAGCTCTTCTGCAGGTTATATGCATCATCAAAGTTGGAGACTCAGAGGCATTGAGAAGCTACTATTTGTTCCAGTTCATCCTTATAGATTTCAGCTTATCTTCATGGATTTAGTTTGTCTTCGCTCTCCGTTACTTCATGTCCATCTTTCCTTTCCTGAAAGCCTGCCCTACTGACTTCAGGCCCAGAAATATATAAACCACTTAACCAGTTCTAGAATTGTGTAAGGCCAAATATGTATCATTTCTGGTGATCTTATCTCTCTGATTGAATCCTAGCCAACTGATTAAGTTGGAATCCAATATCTGCTTCATGCTATAAATGTGATCTTAGGCAAACCTCTCTAAGCAGGTTTCTCATCTACAAAATGGGGATAATATTGTCCCCATGCTACCATATAGAATTGTTGTGAGCATTACATGACCTAAGAGCTGAGCACTCTGCAAGGCATATAGGAAACGCTCAATAAACGGTTACTAAACATCTACAAAACCTGACTTGGACTCTAGGTGATTTTACATAGTATCATGAAGTTTGGGGGCTAGAAGAGATTTTGAGAAGTCATCTGAACCAGTAGCTTGTCCTAAAAAGACCAAACTTCCCAATCTTTTTAGGGTAGATATCCTACCCTTGTTAGTTCACGTCACTACCCGCAATGTTATTTACAAGACGTATACTGGAGAGGAATTCATTCAATGATTGTGATGACTGAGAGAGGAGTTTTAAAACTAAATATTTGATTTTACAATTCAGATAAATGCTATTCTTCAAAGTAGTCTTTCTGAGTCTGCTTCCTTCTTTTTCTCTTGTAAATGAGGGAAATTGGAAGAATTTATTTCCAAAGCCCCTTCTAATTCTAAAATTTTATAGGAATTAGTCAAATGGGTGGCTATGCATTTATCCAGTGAGGATTCCTTTGGTTTTGTTGGGCAGGGTTGGGTGTTTCTACTTGACCATTGTCTTCAGAATTGGCTTTTGAGGTCAATCCAGAGAGAAAGTCTCATCACGTTATTGCCATACTTTGTGACTCAGATTAAAAGCTTGTGCTACGAGACTTGACATCAAAGGCTTTGGGACTCTTTCCAAACACCAAATCTATTGTCGAAAGAAGATGTACCCCCATTGAAGATATTCTGATAGATACTTTAAAAATGAGATTACAAAAATCTTTTGGGTAATATCAATTTTATCTTCGGATCTTAGTAGCGTTTAATTTGACTATTTACCTGGGCAAATCAGAGGAAGCAAAGACTTAGTGTATGCCCTAAATTGGAACAGGTGAGGAGTTAGGAAGTACAAGTTTGAGTCCCGGTTCCAGAATTTACCAGCTGTATTCTCACAGGAAGCCACTTTATTTGTGGAAGTTTTAGGAAATTCATCTCTCATATGGGACTAATGTACTTATCGAGGCTTCTCATAGAATTATTATAAAGCACAAATGAGAGAGCAGATGTGAGAACACTTTGCTCCTTTGAAAGCACCAAGACTAGAAAATGAAAAACATGGCAAACTATGGCCCATAAGTCAGATTCAGCCTGTTGCCTGTTTTTGTACAGCCAGTGAACTAGGAATGATGCAGATGAAGAGTTGCACCAATTTGCTGATCGGGAACAGTAACTTTGGACCCCAACTGTAAGAAATGTTACCACACGCCCAAAGAATTCCTTTCTTCTCATTAGTAGATCTAGATTGCAAAAAAATTTGCACTCAATTATTATCATAATTGTATTTTGAATTTCAAAAAATTTTGTGGAAATTTGCTTCTCTTTTGTTAGATAAATACCTACATAATATACTCTATTTTGCTTCTTGGCTCACAAAGCCTAAAATATTTGCTGTCTCATTTTCATGGAAACATCTTGTGGATTCCTGCTCTAAAGTATTGTGCAAAGAGATTTGTATTATTAATAATAAGCGTAGTCATAGCTCACAGGCAAAGGTTCCTGAGAAATATTTGTTTGCTTCTCCTAGTTATATTAAATCTCTTTGTTTATACTCCTAATTTTTATAACACAATACTCTTTCTTACAGATAGCAAAAAGAGAGAGAAGAAATCTGTTACCTGGCTGAATTATAATCTGAATTACAAAATGGCAAAATTCCAAATTTTTGAGAATTTGAAGGAAAGAAAGAAAATTAAGTAATAAAAAATAATCTGAAGGACTAAACTGAGAGTGGAGATGCTAGCTTGTCTCATGCTCCAGAAGGTCCTTCAAGGGCTTCTGCTATTGGTGGAGCCTGGGCAGGCCCTCAGAAAGAGAGATGGATGTGGAAATAATGCACCGGGGGCCTCATGCAGGCAGGTGTGAAAGTAGAAGGTTTCTTACCTGCCTTAGATGGAAAGCCCGGTAGTTCTAGTCATAGCAGTAATAGTATCTTCATGGGTAGAAAAATCTTAAACAATGAGTCAAAATTAGTTTTGTATGAGGGGCCTGCCCAGTGGCACAACGGTTAATTGAGCATGTTCTGCTTCAGTGGCCTGGGGTTCGCTGGTTCAGATCCCAGGAGCAGACATGTCACTGCTTGCTGTGCCATGCTGTGGTAGGCATCCCACATATAAAGTAGAGGAGGATGGGCACGGATGTTAACTCAGGGCCAGTCTTCCTCAGCAAAAAGAGGAGGATGGGTGGCAGATGTTAGCTCAGGGCTAATCTTCCTCAAAAAAAAAAAATTAGTTTTGTATGAGAATGATTTCAGATGTGGATGTCTTTAGTGGAAATACAGAATACCGAAGTAATCTTCCAGGGCCACAGCTGCCCTTGTATAGTTTCCTGACACATCTTGATATCTTCATTCAGGGGGGAAAAAAAAAAAGAAAAGGGAGAGAAAGGAAGAGAATAAGGTTTTCAAATGTATACCACTCGTTTTAGTGTTGTTTCAAATATTCACCTTACAGTACGCCTGGAGTGCCATTGTTCGAGGTTAATTAGGCACATTTGAGTTTCTAAAGGAGATGAGCCAGAGTTACAGAGGTGGTGTTTCTCTTCTCCTGTGCAGGGGCAGTGGGGGAGATGAAAGAGAGAATAACCTTTACCTCATAATTTCCCTTTCCCTCCTCTCTGTGTAAGCCACATTAGTCTCTCAGTAAAGGTACTTGGAGAAACTTGCTAAAATTTTCCCTCATGCTTGAAATTTACTTACCCTGGGTAACAGGAAATGTGGAGTCTTGTGATGAAGATTGTTCTACCAGATGGCAATCTTAGCACATGCTATTTATGTAGATCAGCCGTGTGTGTGAGTCACCCATTTGAGGCTGACCTCAGCCACTGGGAAATTGGGTTCCATACCACTGTTATTAATAAATAATAACAACAATAACAGTACTGATTACGTATCATTTTGATGCACACTTAATGAGGCCATTACCTTTACATGATCTTAAATATGGAATTGTTTTCTTTTTTTAAGTAGCTTTATTACTAACTGGCTGTATGGTCAGATTGCTGCTCTTTACTGACAAGGGCAAACACAAATTTCTCTCGGTGAAGTTAGATCATTAAGATATCTGCCACTTGCCTTGACCTAGTCATTGGCTGCCCTGACTACTTGGTTCTTCCTTTCAAGCAAGTTTCTATTCAGATTCAATCTGTCCTCTTCTTGGCTTTGTGTTTCGAGTTATTATTTTACTGCTGAAGATGAATTTGAGTAGTGTGAGCCACACTCTCCACCTTCTCTCCCTTTTGACCGCTGGCTAATTTAGCCGCAGAAAACAGTTTCATATTTACGACAACTTCAGTTATCTCGTGGTTGCAAATAAGCCAGGAAGTAACGACTCTGCAAAGATAAACTCTGCAAAGTCAGGAAGTATATTTCCCTTGCTTCCAACCACCTGTCCATTCAGCTTTCCATCCTCTCCCACGTTTTTTCCCTCCTGCCTCCTTTGAAGGCACTTTTCTCTTGAGAATGCCCAGTACTGTGTTTGCACACAATGATCAAGATCCTTTTGGCTTTGTAAGCGTCTGCAGACATTTACTAAAGTGACTCTTGGCTGTCCTCTAACTCGCAGGGCTTCCCATTGGCACACTGTCTTCTCATTGACATAGGAGGCCACCGCTGCGGATCCGACTCCCCCTCACATTTCATACCACCTGAATAATGTGGCTCTTCTTTCTTTCCTCTCCCTTCCTTCCCAGCTGTTGTTTACTTCTAAATTTGGTCAGATATTGGGCCTCCTCGGGGAAGTGCAAAGCTGCGATTCACCGCTCTCTGACATTTCCTTAGCCCTGCTCTTACTGTTCTTTGGCTCCCTCAGTTATGTCACATTCTTTCTCAAACTTCCTTCTCAGAGGAATCAATCTTTGTCCTCTTTTCTTCCTCCTTCCTCCTTTCCTCGGGACTGCTGTCAGAGGTAGGTCACTCGTGGCATTGTTTACATAGGCAATGACACAGGGTGGCCCCACCTTTTTGGAATATTTCCTGCTTGTCTCTTGGAGAGAAATGCCATCATCCTTTTTTGCTTGGTTTCTCTTACCCAGAGATAACATGTCTGACCCAACATTGTCAGGATAAGGACTCTCAGGTTTAACGGTAATGAGTTTACAGGCATTTTTTTTTTCTTGCCTCTGACTGTCACACAATCAGACACAGAGAGTCTTTCCTTTTCTGACTGAATTTGGATCAGAAAACAAAGATAGCAAGTTCAGAAGGGGTTTTAATCTGCATAAAGTTCCACTGGAGCAACATAATGATGAAGGGTATAGAAGAGATAAGTTTCAAAGGGAAATAAGAGGCATTGGTTGATCTCTTTCTGGTGGGAGTGAACTGTTACTGAAATTGTCCTTCCAATATTACTTAGCCCTCATTTTAGGTGATATATATATATATACTTTTTAGTTGCCTTATTGAGTAAGACATAGAGTAGTGAGGCCTCTGGGATTCTTTGGAGCAAGGTCCTTTATCATCAAGAACTTTTTAGGCATAGACTTCTCCAAGGATCCAAGCTGTGTGGGGGCAGTTCACGCTCCCTGCCTCCTTCTCTCTCGGGAACACTCTGTGGTACCTCCCTGGTACCTCAGAGGAAACACCACTTTACAGTTTACTCAGATCTAAGCAGGGACTCATCTGAAACAGGCTCAGCTCCCTCTGGGAGGGGCTGGCTCCTCAAATCAGCACAGAGAGCAGGCTTAGCAATCAGATCCGCGTAGGACACAATTCCAGCCCCAATGCCTGCAACAGCTGACAGATAGCAAAACCTCTCCTTGCCTTACATTCCTCATGTATTAAATGGGAATAGTATAGCACCCATCTCATAAAGTGGCTGTGAGGATTCAATGAGAGAATTGTGTAAAGGGCCTGGCACCAGTAGATGGCAGCTATTTTTATCTATGATCCAGTAGGTAGAACATTTCTGTGCTCTCCCCAGCCTGAAATGGAGATGCCTTTACGTCATGTTTCACGGCTATTCTTAAATACTCTTGTCATTTGACTTTGAAGTGCCCATCATTAGCTTTCTATCAAGCCAAATGCCTATAAAACAATCTGAATCACAATTATATAAACAGCCTCTGCAGAGCTTTGGGATCCTGAAATTTTGTCAGGATTGTCTAGGTTAGTGATCAAGGCCACTGAAAAACAGAGCATTTCGAGTCTAGGAGGATCATTAATACTAACCACCACCCCTCCTCTGCCATAAAATGCTACGCTAAGCCCTTAAATTCACACAAGATACCTAGGTAGTAACATACAGGTGGAATTTAAGAGGTCAAGACCGGAGCCAAGAGATGCAGATTTCAGGGTTGGCTCTGCCAGTTCTAATATCCTATGATCCATGAGATCCTTAGCTAGATTATAAACTCTTTGAGGGGCTTATTGATTTCTGGAGGGAGGAAGATGGGGGTTAGAATTTATAGTGACTTGAAGTAGAATCAATTCCTATATTGCTTCCTGTGCTTATCTGAAAATCCCACTCTTCTTTGAAAAGGAACTAGTCTCCCCAAATGGTGAGCTTTATTGTCATCTCTCCATGTAGCCAGCATCTGTCTTGTGCCTCCCAGCTCTCTAGTACAGAGCTCACACTTCATATAAGGGACTTGCATACTGATTTCAAGGTGATTATGATAATTTAGTTAAGGAGATAAAACAGCTCAATCTTGAGGCATGAAGAGTACCTTATAAAGCAAGTTATGAGCATAGACTGTGCTCACTCCTCAATTTTCCTTAACACACAGAGTAAATATTCAAGCCTGAGTATTTTTACTCCTCTCTGAAGCTCTTTGTTCATTCGTTTATTAAACTCATAAAACATCCTATGTTAGGTGCTATAAGAAGTAAGAATTAGAAAATTCTCAAATACAATTATTGCAAGTGCCTAGTTTAAAGGAAAATGATTTGCTAATTTAACATTCTGTGACTACAGATATCAACGTGATGGGTGATCAACACGATGGTCCTATCAGAAAATGCCAAGAATCCAAAGACTCTTGTGTGATGAGTCACTGCCATTTAGCTTCTTCCACAAATGGTCTTAACCTAAGCAGGACTCTTAAATCAACAAATGGTAGTTGCTAGAAAGGCATTTGTCATTTAACAACGAAGTGCTAATTGTTTTTCAGTTTCTATTGGCAGTTCTTTAACTTATAGCATGAAATTTGGAGTCTGAAGGACTTAGAGATTGGGCCCAGTCCTTATCCAATAAGGAAACTCCCTCCACACTGTCCATGATTGTCCAGCCTCTGTCCACTAGAAATAGAACGTGAGCCAAAAAATGAAGTCACTTATGTAATTTTGCATTTTCTAGTGGTCACAATAAAAAAAGGAAAAAGAAACAGGTGAAATTAATTTTAGTACTATTTTTTTAACTCAGTATGTGCAAAGTATTATCACTTTAGTATATAACCATTATAAAAGCTATTAATAAGATATTGTTCATTTATTTTTTTTCATACCAAGTCTTCAAAATTCAGTGTATATTACAATTAAAGAACCTCATAATTTGGACTAGCCACACTTCAAGTGCTCAATAGTCATGTGTGGTTGGTAGCTACCGTACTGGAAAGTACAGAGCTATGTAGTCAAGGAACAATTCACTCCAAGGCCCTCTGACCCTGCTCCAGAAACCCATCCCTTTTTTTCAACAGCTCTAGGTATCAGAAAGTTCTTCCTTTTGTTGCCCTGAAATCCTCATACTTTCACTTTCTACCCTTAGTCTTTGTTCTATCTTCTCAATCACACTTTTAACACTACATCCATGCCCCCCATAATGACATTATGGTCAATGACAGGCCACACATACAATGGTGGTCCCATAAGATCAGTACCATATGGCCTAGGTGTGTAGTAGGCTGTAAATCTAGGTTTATGCAAGTACACTCTATGGTGTTCACACAGTGACAAAATTACCTAATGATGCATTTCTCAGAATCTTTCCCAGTGGTTTAGCGACACATGACTGTACTGAAATTTCACATTGGCTTTTAGTAGTGGCAGTATATCATGATGTAACCCTGGTTATTTTCAAGTTTTTTCCTTTTATACTACATTTCTCCATTTTTTCACTTTTGAAATTGGACTTTTGAAATCAGCTACAGAATTTTCTATTTAGAGTCATTACATTTCACCTTGCTGGTTGGCCCATTGCTCCAGATTGACAAAATCTGCTTTGGAACAGAATTTTCTCTACTAACTAAGCAAGTATCCTTCTCAGTTTTGTGTTATCCATATCAGCACACCATCAGCATCCTCATTTAACTCGATGATAGATGTATTAACTTGCACAAAGCATCTATAGTTTGCTCTGAGAATCCTCCTTCCAGGTCAGGTGTGCTCCATAGTCATCCCACCTAGGTTACAGTCATTCAGCTATAAAGCCACCAACCAACTGGTCATTTCAGTCCACAGTTCTTCATCTTCCCCACCAGGACATCATGACTCACCTTGTCAAATGTCCTTCCCAGACAGTCAAAGTTCTCAGCTGTCAGAACAGGAAATAAGTTAATACTTCTTGCTTAATTCAATGAACCCATGGTAAGCTTGGTCCAGAACCACATTTTTCTCTCTCCAGGCTTCTGTCACCTTTCATATTCTTCATAGTTCCTCAAAATAGTTGACAATGGTTCACGGTTCTCATCTTTTGGTTTCCTCATCCCACAGATCTTATATAAAATTAGTAGTTGGTCTTCCTTCATTCTTTTTAGCATTAACTCTTTTCTATTAATATTTATTCTGTTCTTCAGGTATGAAAATTATTTCAAAATATCTGGCATAAGTTATATAACTATAAAAGTCACTTTTATGGTTAGCTTATTAATACAGGCTCATATGTATGGGAGTGTGTGTGAAAATTTTCCTGCAGTGCAAGTTTCTGAAGTCAGAAGGGTCTCAAAATAAGGATGATGAGGAGATATTTACTTCTTGGATCAGAGGAAGAGAGAGAACAAGCTTTTTGCCATAGAAAGCATGATTTCCAAGGGTCTGCCGATATTATTTTATTTTTTCTTTATCTTTTACTCCCTACTGATTCACTTTTTTTGGCAGCACTGCTTGTTCTACTATTCTTTTCTTATTATTCCAACTTGCTGCTTCTCTTTAACTTAAAGGGATAGGCAGCATTTTCTTTTCCAGTAACACAACCAATGGATTGGACGGCTTGGTTTTCTCAGAAGCACAGAAAAGCAACCAATCAGAGGCCCAGTGGAAGAATATATATATATATTTCTCCAGCTCTTTCTAAAGTCAACTCCTATGTGTGGCCCAAAGCTGGGTCATGTTTTCAGCTATTGACTATATTGTCAATTTATTGTCAATTTCAACTACTGACTATATTTTCAAACAGAAAGGTTTAACTTTCTGTGTTTGGGTTCCATTCTGTGAATTTCTGGATGTCGATGGCTATATCTTAGTAATCTCTGCATTATCAGTGCCTTATGCTTAATAGGCATAAATGATAAAAATGTTGCCACAAATGAATAAATTAATGAATGAATCACTTATATGACACTTATACACAACTTCTGTTGCATTGCTTCCTGTTATGAAAATACTACTTTGCTAGTAAATCCATTACTATGTTGGATAGCTTTAATGATAAAAAGCTTTTCTTTTGTATTGTGCTAAAATCTACCCTCAGAACTTCTATTTTCCCATAGAAAACATCTTTCCCAAGTATTTATTCTAAATATTATACTGAAGGCTTCAGGCCTGATGAAGATAGCAATTTGTTTTCAACAGGAAGTACTGTGCTATTCCTTTGCTCGTTCAACCATCTTCATTCCAGTGGCATTCCAGTGGCAAGCTTCTGGCATGCCAACCACACAGGTCATTTAGGGAGAAATCCAAATTCCATTTAGACACATTTTGAACTCCTCTAAATATTGTACTTTCTCAGGCTTCCAAGGAGCCAGTGTTTATCACTGGATGAGTACAGTTACAGAGAGATCAAGGGCTTAGTTTATTCTGGGTCACGTCCATTATAATGGCCTAGTTTAGGCCAAGGAGTCCTCTTGTTCCCAACCACTTTCCTGGGTCTTAGACTGAAACTTTCTGCCATGTTGCCCTCCTTCCCAGGATGAAGCCAAGTGCCCAGGCTGTGGCCGCTCTTCCTTTATGCTTATCAACAGTGTTGTTTGCATAGCTCCTATTTTCTCTTGCCAGACAATACAGTATGCGGAACCCAGTATCTGACACTCATATTTGGCTCAGGACTGGTTTGTGAATCACGGGTCAGAGCAGAACTTTAAATCTCACGTCCAACACAAAGAGAGATGACGCCAGTGCTTTGAAATGTCCTTTAGCACAAAATATGTCAATTCAGTGACCCCCTCCAACCCTGCCCCCTTCTTTCTTCCTTTCATTTTTTGAGATGTTTAGAAGTTATGTCATCTTTGTTTGCAAAATATTATTTTAGGATCAAGGTATGTCAATATTGGAAATCTGTTCTAAAAAATACTGCAGGGAACATGAGACCGTGATTGTATCAGCTTTGATCACACTGATTCCACTAATTAAACATTCCACTGGGGAGAGTGCTGTGGAATCATGTAAACCCTGTGAATTACCTAATAATGATAGAAATATTCAAAGCATTAGTGATTAATGAACAGATGTGAAGAGGCAATGCAACCTTATGGGAAACCATTTCTAATGGTGATGTCAGCAAGGAAGAATTTGCAGACATAATTACTAAAAAATTATCAGAGACTTCCTTGTCAAGTATTTTGTATGTTTATAAAGCTGTTGGTGACTCATTTTAGAAGTCTGGGAGACTTATTTGACTTGGAATCAGGATTTTATTATAGCTTAGCTGTTATGTAATAGTTTACTCAGACTGATGGGGAGATATTCTTCCATGTCAACATAACTTGTATGTGTGCAGTGAGATTTCCTTGTAGCTATTTCAGCAATTCATATCTGAATGCTTTCCCATATTTTCATGGCTGGAGCATATTCTCAGTTTGTAAAATGGAGCATAAGAGTAGCTGTGAGATTAATTATTTAATAGATTACTACCAACTCTAATGGCTTAAGACATTGGAACGAAGTGGCTTTAGGTTGTAAAATTGGTAATGTCCCGTGAAGTGACTGTCTCTGGCATGCTTTAAACTCACCATATGAGTTTTTTTGTCATACTTATGTCATGCTACTCAACACAGTAAGCCAAAGTCCCCCATGGCTTTACTAAGGCCAATATCATAATTAGTCAAGCTTTACCCACATACCCCCAAACTCCAATGCTTGAGTGCAAAGTCATCTGGGTACAACTAGTTTTTAGGTTGGCTGGGAAACTATTGTTTGATCAACACCTCTAGTTGCTAACTAGAAAGAAGCGTTTCATTTGGGGTTTCCAAAACACTAATAGTAACCAGATAGACATTATGTCTGTCCCTTGCCTCAAATTTTAATGATGTTGTTGTCTCCAGAACAACTCCAAAAGAAACAAAGCTTGAAAACTGTGGTGCTCTCCAAGAAAGGTTGGGTGTTATCTTTGCTCTGAAGGGGATAGTGTGGAGAAATAATTAAATAGAATAAGCAGCGAGGGCTCCTGTGTTTCATTCCTGGCTCTTCAACTGTCTAGCTGCTACTGTACCATTGATAGTTTTTCTGGCTTCTCTCTCTACAAGTTTCTTTAGCCATTAACTCAGAGAAGCAGAATTTAACCCTGCAACTACATAATTACTCTGAATATTTTCCTACATTGACTTATGTGCAGATATGGGATCTTATTTAAAGACTTTTAAATGGCTTTACTTTTATCACTTATATCTTATTTGATAGTCTTTTCTGTCTCTGCAATATATATTAACATGGAGAGGAGCAAGGCAGAAATGGAAAAGAATTGGAAATAGCAGATGAAAAGTAATGGACTTGTTCCCTTGGGTAAATGAAGGTCAATAATGTATTTTGGATGATAGATGCATAATTCTTCAACATGAACAACAGAAATGCCTCTGATTTGTAGTAATGAATAATGAAGAGCATTTTAAGATCCAGAAAAGTCACAGTACAAAGGCACTACTTCCTTTTGGCCAGTTTTTAGTTTACAATAAACAAAGCTTCTATTTTAATTCCTGAAGCACACATTGTCACGCAAGATGGTCCCAAGAGGAAGGAATTATGCTTCCTTTTGGCATCTTTGGAAGTTCTCTAAAGCAATGATGCAGCTCTGCCATTTCATGGTGGACATCCATACATCCATGTAGTACCTTGTGGGATAAGGCTGAGTAAGAACAAGGTCCAAGGGCTTCTGGTCAGTGTTGTATAGACACAGTCAGAAAGCACACGTAGTTTGTAACATAGGAGAATGGGTTGGCGAGGTGGGTGGCAGCACAATATCATGTTTCAGGAAGTGTTAGAGAGCAGAAGTCTAGTCATGACACCAGTCAAGAACAGAAGAAGCGAACTGGAGTGGTGTTGGAGACAGACAATGAGCTTCAGTTGTTGATTGCATTTATAAAGGCAGCTCTGCTGTTAGTGATTTTTATTGTTTCACTTGCTGCCTCTCTATCTCCATAATCCAGAGGCTGAGGAAGCTAATTTATTAGCTCCCATTTCCTCTTGATCTTTGCTTAGAGGGTGGACAAGACAAATAATAGTCATAAAAATAGCAGGTAGCCTTTACTGAGTCCTAGCTATGTGGAAAGTACTTTACTAAATGGTTCAACGTATTACCTCATTGAGCCCCTTCAACAGCCATAGGAACGTGGTCTTTTTTTTTTTTTTAAAGATTTTTTTTTTTATTTTTTCCTTTTTCTCCCCAAAGCCCCCCAGTACATAGTTGTATATTCTTCATTGTGGGTCCTTCTAGTTGTGGCATGTGGGACGCTGCCTCAGCGTGGTTTGATGAGCACTGCCATGTCCATGCCCAGGATTCGAACCAACAAAACACTGGTCTGCCTGCAGCAGAGCGCATGAACTTAACCACTCAGCCACGGGGTCAGCCCTAGGAAGGTGGCCTTTTTAGTTACATTTTAAAGATGAAGAAATTGAAGCTTAGAGAGCCACTTGTCCAAGGTCAGCAAGCTAGTCAGTGGCAGAACAGCATTCGAACCCAAGCTCTCTGACTCCAGAGCCATTGCTCTTAAATATTACTACACGTAGCCTCTTGCATATGGGATTGGAATGGTTTGGTGCCAGAGGAGATTGATGTAATTGGTCAAAATGCAGAAAGAAGTTGAAGAATCTGTGGATTCCAAAAGCAAATCTTTCACAGTATATCACAGAGTTCCTGCTTTTTATTCCCATTGCTCACACTAGAGCTCAGCCTCTTCCTGAATCTCCTTGAAAAATTTTATTTCTTAATTAATATTATTAAAAACTCTATAAAAATTATGGAAAATAAGGGAAAAGTAGACCTCAGAAGAAACATCACCTATAATCTCCCTAATTAGGAATGGATGTGTTTTATTTTAGCTATTTTTCCATGCATATTTTAGAGTTATACATATACACATATACATATACATACATACATACATGTGTGTGTGTGTATATATATATACACATATATATTTGTCTCACAAATCTTTTCATTTAACTTAATAAAATAAGCATTTTCCCCATGTTATTACAAACTGCTGGCAAATGTATTTTTTTAATAGACTTTATTTTTTCAGAGCAGTTTTAAGTTCATGGCAAAATTGAACAGAGATTTCCTCACACATGCACAGCCTCCCCCATTATCAACATGTCCCATCAGAGTGGTACACTACTTACGTTGATGAATCATCATAATCACCCGAAGTCCATGGTTTACCTTAAGGTTCATTCCTAGTATTGTACATTCTGTGGGTTTGGACAAATGTATAATGATATCTATCCACCAGTATAGTATCATACACACTAGTTTCACTGGCAAACATATTTTAATGATTGTATAATATTCCAACCTACCCTTATTATTCACCTTTTCAGTGATTTCTTACTTTCTACTTAAGGTAAGTAATTTTATAATCAACATCTTTGTGCCTAAAGGTTTCTCTGGCAACATCCTCTTATCTCCTCTTCTTTTCTGTCTTTCCCTACTCACTACCCAAACAATTTTCCTAAAATACATGCCTTGCCCTGCTGCATATCCACAGCACATCTGTCAAAACAAATTTCAGTTCTTTAGCTTGGCACCCAAAATACCTCACACTCTGATCCAGTCTACTTTTCAAATCTCCTCTTTGATTTCTCCCATATTCTAAACTCCAGTCATACTTGTGGCTCTCTAAAAGCCATGCACATCTGCAGGTCTGCAAAATTGTTGATGCCATCCCCTCCACCTGGAATGTTCTCCTCTCTTCCTCTGTTTGTTAAACCCCTGCGTATGGACTAGTCCTCACTTCATGTTTCATCTTCTTGAATCATACTAACCTGCTAACTTTCTTAATCATACTAACTTGCTATGTTTCCCTCCTCCTCTGAACTCTAACTATTTCATGCTTGACTTTCTCTCTTTCATTGCTGTATTCCCAGGGGGCCTGGAGCAGAAAGAGTCTGGCATTGTTACTGTTGGGCTCCAAGAATTATAAAAGAATGAGTGAATTGTGTGTAGCTTGTATTTACCTCTTGTGTTTCCTGAGGACAGAGTCTGTGATATATTTGTCTGTGTTCCTTACAGTGTCCAGCTAGTTCCATGCATACATAGGTGCTTAACTGTCAAATGAATTGATCTGTGCCTCCTGCTTTCACTGAGTGCGGGAAACTATGAATTTGTTGTAATTTAGGTTGAAATTAGAGTGACAGCTTTTTGGATTATCTAATATCTAATGTTGCTAAATTGATGCTGTATAGAGACCTGCTGAAATATTATGATATTTTATGACGTATATAACCATGCTAATGTTCCAGACTTCCTAAAATCATGTTATGATAGAACTGTGTGGGATTTTTGCAGTCCGTGGATTTGACCATTTAATTTTTTGGATAAGAAAACAGGGCCAAGGAGCTGCCTGACGTCATCATCCATTACCTGTTCCATTTTTAGAACAGGGCCGGCCTGGCAACTCTTCATGCTCTGAGTCCCGGGTTCATTTGCTACAACTTCCTGCCTCGACTTTTCCAGAATAGGAAGATCAGTTTAAAAAGAAAGGAGTCTCTGACCAGATTTAAGTACTTGTTTGCATCTGGCTAGGGAAAATTGAGTGCAATGTTCAGCAAAAGTAGTTTCCTTTTAATTTTGTTGCAACCTTTCAAGAGCTCTTAATTTTATGTCACTTGTATCAAAGTGGATATTTGCATCTGAAAGCATGTCCCTGATTCTTCAGGGTCCTTCAAAGGTCAAATTTCACTACCAAAATACACTTCCTTCAAAATATACTTTTGTTGCCAGAGATTCCTTCTAGCTGAGTAATGAACATTTCTTTAGTATTAAATAATCACAGTCATTGGAGGTTAGAAAAGATCTTAAGACTACCAACTCTGGTGATCTTATTTTACAGTCAAGGAACTGGAGTTAGAGATCCTGACTTTGTGAAGCCCCTAGTAACAGTCAGAATTGGGAGAAGAAGTCTTTCCAAGACAACATGCAGTCATCATCATCTTTGTGTAAAGGCTGAAGAAAATGAAGGAGCTCTGGGTCTTGCCCTCATGGGAGTTATATAATAATGCTACAGCTATTGGTCAATTTATTTGCTAATGAGCATGGAAGAGATATTTCCAAAGTTAAACAAGCAGGATTCATACACTGACTCGAGCTGGATGACTCAAAGTTGAGTGTTAGGGACATCAAGGAGGAGGATGATGGAGAAGTGAGCTGTTATTAAAATAACCCCGTGCTTCGTCATGGCCACAGCCTCCAGTCAGTGAGCTCACAGATGTCTGGCACGGTCTTTCATTTGGTATCTCCAGCATTTAGGACACTAATCTAGCTCACATTAGTGAATGTGTGTTGAATGAATGAATGGCCTGATGAGACAGTGGTGGCTAAGCAAGTACAGTCGTTCTTTGCCATCTGTGGGAGATTGGTTCCAGGATGCCCCAGGGATACCAAAATCCAAGGATGCTCAAGTCCCTTATATAAAATGGCATAGCTTTTGTATATAACCTATGCACATCCTCCCATATATTTTAAATCATCTCTAGATTACTTATAATACCTAATATTCTGTAAATGCTATGTAAATAGTTGTGACACTGTATTGTTTACAGAATAATGACAAGAAAAAACATCTGTACATGTTCATTACAGACCAACCATCCTAGGCCTTTTGATCACCTATTGAATCTGTAGATGTGGATATCACGTGGATGTGGAAGGCCAACTGTATAGATCTTTTACTAAAAAATAGAAAGGAAAAAAAAGAAAAAATAAGCAGCACAGTAAAAAATACCCCATATATATCTCTGGTACTGGGTAATAAACTTTTAAGGTATCATTAAAGGCTTTATTAACTAAATTTGGCTTGAGAAATTGGGCTTTAATTACTTAGGTATGAAAAACAAGGAGATGAATAGATCATGCAATAGAAACCACAAAAACAGTGTGTGAGGGATCAGACACGATCTGCCCAAAGTTGACCTCTCAGGAATATGTTTGCTCATTCATTCATTCATTCATTCATTTATTCATCCATTAATTGAACACCTGCGTAAGTGCCACTCGGTGGGATACAAAAATGTCAAGGTGACTGCACTTAAGGAGTTCAGCAATCTGCTCCAATTTTTCCCCTTCTTACACCAAATTTGTGTATGCTATAATATAAAATAAAGTGAGACAATGCTGAATGGAAAACATCTTTAAGGAAGTTTGGCATTATTCTTCACATGTTTTAATAGGAGCCTAAGGATGTTGTGTACTTAATTTTTGATTTTGTCCTCAGACCTGGGAATTTGAAAATGATTCTGGAATTTCTTCCAAACAAGATACCTTTCCTCCAAAGGCATTTGTGCATCTCAGGAATGTAGCGAGTTGTGGCTGCCCTTCCAGCAGGTCTAATGTCACAAACCCTACAGAAATCCTCACTGTGGCTGGGCATGCTCAGGGCTCTCAGGCAGCCCTTACTTGAGCAAAAGCTTGTTTGCTCTGTGCCCGCACCACCCATGGATTAGTTAAGCAAACCCACAAACACAATGGTTTGGGTATGAGATATCATTCTACTTGGAGTGGCCCAAGATTTCTAAAAATGTCCACATTAAGCAACTCTGAATGACTACCCAAATGTAGATAGAGTAAGAGGGGGATGTTAATTTAGCTAAAATTAACCAACAGTCAGAAAATTGCTAACCTGTGTCTAGTGTTCTAAATCTAATGGTTCTTTATTTCATTGTTGGTGACTTCTAGAGAAAAGCAAAGATCCTTAGGAAATTTTGATTGTATATACAATGACTATGTGTAAACTCATGATTATAATGAAGAATTCTGAGCAGGGATGATCATCAAAATATTTAACAACTGGAATTGCATCAAACAATCAGAATAGATTGTGACCCCAGACAACTGCTGTGTTTGCACTGGAGTCTATTGGTTGGGTAACAGCCCTGTTGCTGTGTTGCATTCACTGAGCTATTACGTGTAAATGACTCTTAAATTATACCTATGTACTTGTAGGGGTGGAGATCAACACTATGTATAACACCTAAAGTATAATAACACCACTTAAGCAGATAGATATCAATTTCAAACACAAGTGCATTTATCCTCTGTGTCACTTCATCAATTTTTCCTCCTCTACTGGGTTATTTCTATCAGTATGAAAGCATATTGTGTTACATCTTCCTTCCTGAGAAACAAAACAGACACTGTTCCTTTATGCTGTACTATCCTCTATCTACTCTGTTCTGTCTCTTTTCTTTACAGCAAAATTCCTGGAAAGACTTTTTCCACAGTCACGGTCTTCCTTTCCTTCCTTCGCTTGCCCTTGAATCCCCTTCAATCAGATTTTCTTCCCTCTTCTGAAAATGCTCTTGTCAACGTCACCAAGGACCTGCTCATTGCCGAAACCCATGGGCACCTCTCGGACATCTCCCAGGTGGATGTGAGCACATTGGGCACACTCTTATTCTTGAAACTTGGCTTCTTGACGTCTCTGAATCATGCTCCTTCTTCCTGAATGGCCGCCCCTCTCAGTATTTGCTGGATCCTTCACTTCTTAGCTTCGACATGTTGGAGGCCTGCAGGGCTCAATCTTTGGACCTCTTCTCTTTTCAAGATGTACACATTCTCTAGGTAATCTCAGCCCTCAGATTTCAAGGACAACTTCTACACAGATCTCCCCATCAGGGAGACCTCCCTTGACCACCCTCTGGGGAGTAGCAGACACTGTCACTCTTTAACCTCTTGTTCTGTTTCATTTTTCTTCATTGCACTTACCATACCTCTCTATCATACCGCTATTGTTTGTTCATCGGCTTCTGTCTCTTCCGCCAAACTGCATCTCCAGGAAGGTAGAAGCTATCTGGTTCACTAATGTCTCCTTAGTATCTAAAAAAGTGCCTGGCACAGAGTATGGGCTCAGTAGATATTTGTTGCATAATAAATAAGAATGTACCAATGGGGACTAAAAAGACCAATAGGTGAAATCCTTTTCATACCAGGTAAGTATATGAAAAGTCGTCCTCTTTTTATTTGCAGTGACTGCCTATGTCAGGGGTTGTCAGGCCTGCAACAGGTCAAATCCAGCTGTGCTCACTTGTTTACGTATTGTCTATGGCTGTGTTCACTTTGCAACAGTGGAGTAATAGCGACAGAGATGCTGTATGGCCTGCAAAGCTGAAAATATTTACTATGTAGGCCTTTCTAGAAAATGTTTGCTGACTCGTGGTTTATGTACATTAAGGAGGTAGTGTAATGTGGTGGATAAGAGTGTAGCTCCAGCGCCAGATGTCCCAGGTTCAAATCCCACTTCGTCCCCCGACCAGCTGTGGCCTTGGTTAAGTCATGTGTCCTACCTGTGCCTCAGTTTCTCAACTGTGGAAATAGAGAGGACATTGGTACTAACCACAAAGGGTAGTTGCGAAAATAAAATGAGTTAATACATGTGAAGTATTTAAAATCTTCCAGAAACACCTTCATTAATTATTGTGTAGTTAGAGAATAATTGAAACCAGTTTGAAAGACAAACACACCTAAGGGTAGGGATGTGTGTTTCATTTATCCCGAAGAATCCAGTGCAAATGACTAAGTCCATTTCCCCGCTTCACTGGTTTGTTCTCTTGAATCTTGGGTAAGCTGTATGAGCAGATACATTTTCCTTCTGTTGCAGATGGAAAAATTTACACGCAGACAGTATTTTTGCTAAACTAATCTTTGTGGGATACATACACAAAGCAAATAAATTGGTGTGTGTCATCTACTCTCGGTTTTGATGGAATGGAGGGAAAAACTCAGTTGAAATCAGCCACACAGGCATTTTTGTGTGGGTGTTTTTATGACGATTTGTCTGATGCCTCTCTTTTCATTTGATTTTACATTATCAGGTGGATCGTGTCAAAGACATCTTAGGATGACTACCCAAGCATCCTTGCAAATTTCTTTCCATGGTCTTCGTACTTGGAATCTCTACGAAATTTGACCGACTCTTCAGTGTTCTGGTCAAGTTCTTCCTATTCTGGGATGGCTTCCTGGCTCTCCTAACTTCCCAAGTTCAGTGAGCTCTCCATTCTTTGAACGCTTGTAACTCATTCTCTTGGTCCCTAGCAGAAGACACTTGCTAACTTCTTCCTCTTTTTTAATCATGTAAAAACATCCTATTTTAACAGACTGGAGTTTTATTTGATTGAGGCGAGGGATAGACCCTTATCTTCTTGGTGTGCTCAGCTCATGGAAGAGCGCCCTATGCACAGGATCTGCTTAGCAATGGGCTATTACAGATGGTAATTCTTAATGTGGCTTCTAAGGACCTGCAGGATGCAGCTGCTGGCAATATCTCCAGTGCCTCTTGCATCTCCTTCTCACTTTCTGAGCTCTGGCTACCACGATCTTCTTTCAAAATTCCCTTCCACCTGCCATGCTCTGTTCCACCTCATGCTATTCCTTATGTCCAAATTGCTTTTTCCCCTTCTATGCTTGGTTGACTGCTACTCTTCTTTCAGGTATTAATCTAACAATCACTGCTACAAGGAAGCTTCTGGAATAGGCCTTCTCATCCTCAACCAGGACCAAGTTGGGGCCTCTCTTCTCATTGCCCTATCTTTTCCTTCATGGTCATTTATCATCACTTCTAATTATATGTGACCTTTTTATGTGATTATCTGGTTAATGTCTATCTCTTCTACTAGACTGAGCTCTCCGTAAAGAAGAACAATGTCTGCTTAGATCACATTTTATTCCCAGGATCTAGTGGAATGATTGACTCATAGGTTTTGAATGAATGAATAGTGAATAAGGGACAAAGATGAAGAAGATAAAGGGATGATTGCACTCCTGTTTAGTGTGCAGATGCATTCAATAGATTTTTGCTGAGTCTCTTCTATGTGCCAGTACTGTGCTAAGAACTGGGGAAGCAGCAGAGAAAAAGGTGGGTATGGTAAGAGATGAGATTTGAACAGACAACTTTCCACCCCACATCTAAGCATAGTCCAATGGACCACTAGGGTTTCTCTCTTAGTCAGCCTGGCCTGGCTTCCTAGATTGAGGGAATGCGACTATTTTTGTCCTTAATCCCTTATCATGGTATCCCAATATGGTTATTAATGAGAAGATATTGAATCCGAAGAACTGAGGTTCAGACCAGGTACCTGTCAAAGTTACTATAGCCAATTAGTAGTTTCGTATGCAGAATTTTCTGGAAGTTTTCTAATTGATTTATAACTTTCTTCTCTCCATGTTGCCAGTAAGTCTAATATCCAATTCTAGCAATCTTGCCACCCTTTTCCCATTATCCACATTTTACTAATTCCTTGCCTTTATGTAACCACAGGACCAGGAACAGAATTTACCACCCCAAAATATGCCTCATTACCATGAGGGTTATTTTGAGCTGACAATTATTAGGAAACAGCAGACACAAGAAAAGCTCTGAAAACCTAGTAGAAGTTACCCTTTTGTAAGGAAAATTTACATTTATAAGAGAAATCTCCATTTGTAAGGGTGTCTCCCTCTCTGTGCCAGGAAGAGAAGATAACTCTACATCTCTAGAAACTCTTATCAATGGAGAAGGCTATGCCTTAAATCTATATAACAACTTTACCCTTGTTTACTGTGCCTTTTCTGGTCACCTCCCATAACTGACTGCATCTTAACAACAGAAAGTTATAGCTGTTTTCCAGGGACAGCAGGCTAGCCAAGAGCATGTGCAGAAGAGAAGATTTTGACCTGCCAAGTGAAACTCATCCTGTCAGTACTTCTGCATACCAGCCAGCCCTCTCTAATCCCTTAAACTTTACCCCAAACCTTGGACTCACAAGACAGATTTGAGAGTTTGGCCTCCTGTCTCCTTGCTGGTCGATCTTGCAATAAAGCCTTCTCTTTTTTCAAAAGGCTGTGTGCCACGGTGTCAGCTTCTGTGCATTTTGGGTAGTGAGCCCTTGCTTGGTAACATTTAGACAGTATAATTATGAGTTTTATTTATTTCATTTTATGTATATAGTATTCTTAATTTTTCCCTCTCAGACTATCATCTTTTTAAAACATGAACAATTCTGGGGCCAGCCTGGTGGCATAGTGGTTAAGTTTGCATGCTCCGCTTCAGTGGCATGGGGTTTGCTGGCTTGGATCCTGGGTGCATCAAACCATACTGGGGAGGCATCTTTTATAGAAGAACTAGAAGGACCTACAACTGGGAGACACAACTATGCACTGGGGCTTTGGGGACAAAAGAAAAAGAAGAGGAAGATTGACAACAAATGTTAGCTCAGGGCCAGTATTCTTCACCAAACAAACAAACAAACAAAAAAACCCCATGAACAATTCCATTGGGCTAAGCGCTACTAACTAATGGCAGCTAATGTAATTTCCATTTCTGTATGTTTGTTTGTTTTATTGCATTGGCTGTTATTACAGACAAAAGAGAGAAACTTCCTAGAATCTGGACCTGTATCTGCTCATCCAAGGGAGAGGGATGTCCAGCACAGAGCCATTGCAGAAGGGTGCCAATATCTGATAACAAAGTCTCATAAGTTACAGACTTTCACAATGACAGGAGACCTGGGGACAATCTAATCTAATCCTCATATTTCTAAGATGAGCTAACTGAGGCCTGTTGAGTTTAGACGTGTCTTCTGAGACTGAGACAAGATCCCACGTCTCCTGATTCCCATTTCACGTGCTCCTTGTGCTTTATTCCATGCCCTCATACTTCTTTTCCTAATGCTTATGAAGCAATAGATTTCTCCCTTTCTAGCAAGAGTAGAACTTTAACCAGAAAGAAAGAAGAAAGTGCTGTGAAAACCTCCCTCAGTGCATTTGTGCAATGAGGCTCTTTTCTCATCATTTAGAGAAAGGCGGTTGTATTGCAGGTTGCTCCTTCTTGACATTTAGGAATCATTTCTCTGTGAGAACCAGGCCCTCAGTGGAGCCGTTGATTGCCTGGATTGATGGATATCAATTTCCATTTCCATATCTCTGTTCTCTGACATCATCCATTTGGAGACATGCCTCCAAACACAAGAGGTTGGCTGAGGGAGGGAAAGATGTCTCCCAGCCCAGCTCTCTGACTAAACAGCCATTCTATTCTCCAAACCAAGATGACTTTGTCCCCCTGAGCCTTTTCTCAGATTGCTACCCTCAGCCTGGTCTGGAGGCACTGCGAGCTCATTGACTTTACTACTGGAGCATGCCCTGTAACAAGTTCAGAGTTCCACTGGTAGCCTACCGACTTTCTGGCACAAAGCAATGAAAACCTTCCTGAATGGTGAGCAGGGAAAGCCCAGCACCTGCTCTGCCTCACTATTCTCCTCTCCAGTGCCCTGGGGATAACTGTTCTGCAAAACAGGAGCTGGTCTGTGCTGGCTGCCAAACGGAGAACGCTGATTAGAATAATGCCCAGCAGGTTTCTACTTTCTCTTCTCCTTTTCCTGGCCTTTCCCACCCTTAAAGAAACTAGGGGATGACTGTTGCTAAGGGCCAAAATAACAGGACCTGAGTGCTTTTAATTGTTATTTTAAAGACCAGCAACCATCATCCATGGGAAGGAAAGCTGAAGACACTGGGAAGGCTACCGTAACCGACTGAATTTAATGAATGAGAATGATTTTATTCAAAGGATGAACAAATTTATATTTGGGATGAAGCATTCTTGATTTTAACCAATATTGGCCAGATCAGGCAATGGGTGAGTGGGCTCAGTAATCCAGTCAAAGTGGAGGATTTGGGGGTGCAGGTGGGAACCATTTTAGATAGGATTTGAGGTTGGAGCTAGGCAGGGCTCCAATTCTTGTAGCATCTTTAATTTTGCTTATTCATATAGGCAAGAAAGCTACTTCTCCACACTTCCTTGTCCTTCTCTTTCTCTTCCATTCTTCTTGCATCCTCTCCTCTTTCTCCTGAAGCTTAAGTGGATCCTGAATTGAAGGATGGCGAGCAACTATGCAGTTCTCATTGTCCACCAACCTCGAGTCCTGCAAGGCAATGATGATAGTTACTGAGCAAAATACCTACTCAAAGATGGTGACACATGATCTACACAGATTTGAATATATGGCATTTGCCTAAGTGAAAATCTTAAAGACAGAGCTTTTATAAATACTTAAAAATATTGCCTGTCTCATCTTGGGCATTCTTCCTTGGGGAACCATTTTGACAAGAAAATGAGAACTGAATGGTAAAAGTTAGACACAAGTAAGTTAGAAGAATTACTAAGTGTGTAAGGAAGTCAAAGAAGAGGCAACATGGCACCTGTATTTTTGTAGATATTAAACAAACAAACAAAGCTAAAAAGATGACAAAATGAAAACAAAAAACATAAGATAGTATCTTTGTCATCTGGAGGGGCTGAGATGTAATCCTGGCCAGAGTTGGTAAAGATATGTTAGATGGAATATTATGTTGTTCTGTCTATAGTTTATGTTTCTTCAATTTTTTTTTTTTTTTTGAAAAGAGAAAATCTTCTCCTTATAGCACAATTTGATGGGAGCTGGTTGGAATAGAGTAGAATGGAGAAATGGAGGGTGATAAGATGTTTGGAGACATTGCAGGACCCGGGAGCTCTAAAAGCATTTTAAGTTTCCCTTATCTTTATGAGAGAAAGAGGGAGAAAGAGAGGATCTCATTCAGTCCTTTGAAGGATTGCTACTCAGTAAGGAAGAAGTCCTGGTCAGTGTGACTCAGTTCAAGTCAACACAAGCAATGACTTATGCCCTGGGCATTTAAAGGAGACTGGAACTCCTCATAGTCCTGATGGTGATCTTAGGGGTGTTGTGTTCACAGTGACTGTGTCTCTTAAGGCAGTTATAGGCTGAGACTGTGGATGGAGTAGTGTTGATGACACATATAAGCCACTAAACTTTATCCTGTGAAATGAGCCTGGACTGTTGCAGTACAGGAAGCTGTTGATTATTAAGTGACTTTTCCCACTTGGGATCTTTAGAAAAGATGAAAACATTGGAGTGTGTCTTCAATAGAGCCTCCAATTTGTGAAGCACTGATATTTGATTTAAGAGAAAAAAATGTATATATGTATACATATACACACATAATACCTATGTATGTATAGAACACATGCATATATATGGGTGTGTCTAAATATCTTTGGTGAAATTTATTAATAAATTATGTAATTATCTTTTGGCAAAAAACATCCATATGTATACCACAGTTACTTAGGGTGTAATTTTTCACTTTGCAAAACACTTTTTTTCCTTCACAGAATGATTACTTGTAAGGTTACAAATGAATGAACTAATAAGCGCCCATAGCTTCCCTTAAAATAGGATTTTCTGTAGTAGTATTAATAATAATAACTAGCATTTATGAACCTTTTCTCTTGCTCCAGGGACTGAGTTAAGAGCTTAATATGGAATATCTCATTTAAATCTTCCAGTCCCCCTGGGGGTAAGGTACTATCGTTATTCCCTGCTTTCCAGAAATTGAGGTTTAGAAAGTTTAGTCACTTGGCCAAAGTCACACTATTACTGTGACCAGAGGTGTAGCTGGGATTCGATCCTAGAAAGTTTCATCCTGGAGCCTGTGCCCACCTCTTTCCAATAGTATTTCTATATTTTGGGGTTCCTTGGCTCTTATGTAAAGTGACACCTCTTACACGAATAGCTTGGAACAAAGCAATGTAGACAATTAAGTTTTGAATAGAAATAAAAATATTAACTCATGCTTTGGATCCAAATGTCATCCAGTTTGGCCCATATTTTCCTTTTCACCATAGAGGATTTTTTTTTTTAAATTTGGGAAAATCTGATATCAAATTCACTAGATTCATGCTGTATAACCATGTGGCAAATGCTAATCCTGGGTGTGGAAAGACAGAGTATTAAAAGATGGAATGTGGGGCTGGCCTGGTGGTGCAGCCGTTGAGTTTGCACATTTTGCTTCGGCAGCCCCAGGTTCACTGGTTTGGATCCTGGGTGTGGACCTATGCACTGCTTGTCAAGCTATTCTGTGGCAGGCATCCCACATATAAAGTAGAGGAAGGTGGGCATGGATGTTAGCTCAGGGCCAATCTTCCTCAGCAAAAAGAGGAGGATTGGCGGCAGATGTTAGCTCAGGGCTACTCTTCCTCAAAAAAAAATTTCTTTTTAATTTTAAAAGAAAAGATAGAATGTGAAAAAAAAAAAAGATAGAATGTGGAGAAACTGCCAATCTAGATTTTCTCTGATTAAGAAAGTACAGTTTCCTTGATACAGAATGGTCTATCAGGGACCAAAGCATTTGACCATTGGGCAAGAAACGCTGCTGATTTTGATGGAGTGAATCACCCCTCATGCACAGATCTTATGGATGTCAGGCCAATTCTGGCATTTCCTGATGTTGCCCAAAGGTTGAATTGAATTCAGTCCAGTCCGAAGATTGGCCAATCCAGCCTAGCACCCGAGTGCTTGGAAAATCCACTGAATTCCTCTCTTCTGTCACATCCTCTCCCTATATACACACACCTGTCATAGAAGCAGCCGTGAATGAGTGATAAACTTGGACAAATGACCATTGTTTATTCAGTTAATAAAATACAGAATTGTTTTCCTAGAAACACCAACAAGACAAAGGAAGATGGCAAAAGGAATCCTGGTCTGACCAGAGGGATGAATGGGTGTGAGAAAACGCGAGGGAGATTTCTTGTATAAACATAACTGAGGTTAAAGATCACTGTAGCCCCAGCCAGGCTAAAATATGGAGAAGATGAATGTGCCAGGCTGGGCGAGCAGGGGGCCTATCTATCACGGAGGTGAGGAGTGGGTAGGAGAAAGGGTCCACGACCTATGCTTATCTATCTGCTGAAGTTTTGATCTCAAGGCTGGGAAAGACATGGCCAGAAATAAATGTTTAGGGCATGACATTCTTTCCATGTTAGGACACCGCATTCTTGCTATTTGGTGACAAATGACTGAACAGTGAACTTGGTCCCATTTATGATCTAATTCCATAAAAATGAAACTCTGGGCATCTGCTGCAGAGCATTCCAGGAACGAGTTAAAGCTGAATATTGCTGCCTCACTCTTTTCTTCCTTTTTGGTGAATGATAGCCTGGGATGCTGAACTGGCTGCCTTCCGGAGGTGGTTTCTCTCTTTCTCTGAATTTTGTTTTCTGCCTTCAGTGGCAGAGAACTCTCTCCCTCTGTTCCTCTTCCCCTTGGCTTGAAAGCACTCATAGTGAACATATACCTTCTATCTGAAGACTACGCTAGAGGGTAAAAGAAATGGAAATTCATTCCCACTTTTAAAAAACTGAGAGTGAGTGTGTGGGTGTGCCTGGGTGTGCGTGTTTCATGTAGGAAGTGTCCGAGAGGAATCCAGCTAGGAGAACTTGTTGCAATAATTCTCTAAGCTCCTGAACAAAGCTTCCAATAATACATGGTGACATTTACACAAATATTTGTGGTTGTGCCTTCCATTTCTTCTTATAGGAAACAAGTGCGATTTTTAAATGCTTTAGTGATGTGATCAGTAGGCAGTAGTGGGAAAGAATTTTCCTGAAACTTGACTTGCAATCAAAATAAGGAAGGAAGATCTGAAAGAACTGAGAATATTTCAGCTATCAGGATATGGCACTTTCCGACATCTGGATGTCCAAACAAGTGTTTTGAATTCAATTCTATTAACATGTGTCACTTTAATGAATATTTTCCTTTGGAGTCGATTGGGTGGTTACATTTTTGGCAATAATTTTGCGGTCGGTTGCTTACATTACCTGACCCATAGTCCATTTTCCTTGCTTTGGCTGTGGGAAAGAAAAAAAGTAGGAAATGTCTCAGAACCTGGACAACAGTATTGAGAATGCCACTCATCTTTTAATTGAACCACTTCAGATAGAAGCTCTCTAAGGACTATCTTCTCACTGTCTGTGACATCATGTGTAACAGAAAGAGTAAGTTCTCTCCTTATCGAAAAGATAGGGAAAAAGTCCCACAAAATGAGATGGGATTTTTTTTAAAGCTTGAAATAGAAGGTCAGGTCTCTGCATTCATCCTTTTGATTTTAACAAAACTAACCTGAGAGAAGCAACTCCCTTGGATCAAAAAGTGTTTTCAAGAGGTCAGTAATGAGACATCCTAAGTGATCACTCAAAAAAGCTCCACACAGGAACGTCACCTCATGCTCTGAAAAGTCTTTTCAGACTTCTGTTCCTCGCAGAACCTTTAAACATATTGTGTTTTCTGAAAGGAAAACTCCTTGGCTCACTAGGAGGAATTTTATGAGGAGCAGGAGGGGAGGGGAGGGCAGCCCTGGGTGGAGCGTCTGTGTGTGTGTGAGCATACGTGTGTGCATGTGTATGTGAGTACGTGTGTGTATATACGAGTGGATATGCATGTGTATATAGGAATGTGTTTCCCATTAGACACTAGGCTCTTTGAGGTAGTTTATCAGAAATGCTTACAGGTGTAGGCTTTGGAATCATAGACCAAGGGTTAAATCCGGATGCCATCATTCTCTAGCTGTACAACCTCCAAGAGGTTGCTTCATCTTTCTGGGCCTTAGTCTCTTCATCTGTGAATGGAGATAATAGCAATGCCTGTCTCTTATGCTGTGAGATAGTACATGGGAAGTTATTTGCACAGTGCCTGATATAAAGAGCTCTCAATAGAAACCTCAGATATCATTGATTGGCTATCTCTTCCTTTCACAGTTCCTGGAAGAGTGTTTTTTGTTTTTCAATACAGTGGGTGTTCCATCTGTGTTGTGGACTCTCTGACTCATAACAGCATGTGGATTCTTGTTTCAAAGAAGCCATCCACTCACTCTGGGGAGAGGCATGGTCACTCTCCCTGTTATGTCTGCACCACTTCCCATCTGAAGGCCCCAGGTGCACAAGGTGCACAGCTCCACCACGCTAGCACTGGAGTCAGACGTGTGGAGAAGGGGATTCTTTCTCCTGGCGCACCACCCAGCCCAGGGCACAGAGAGTCCACAGATGGGAAGGAAGGAAGCCAAGTCTAAGGAATGCAACGGACTCTAGATCCAGCAGATCATTTTGTTTCAAACTGACTTTGAATTCCATCGAGCAGCCACTGAAATTCCCACGTGTTGTACTAAGAAGCAAAAAGAGAGCGACTGAGGAGGCACATTGCCTTCCCATTTGAGACGCCATTACCATACTGGTTTGGGGAAATACTTTCTAGTGGGATGTTCCCTCCGGATGCTCCTGAGAGTCACTTTCCAGCTACCTCTCATATCTTCAAATTCTGTGTTTTCTAAATTCCTTTCGCAGGGAACTATCATATTTGGGAAAATGAATAGTCTATTATGGTTTCAGAATTGCTTACTTATGCATTCAACAAACACTTACTGAATATTCTCTAGGTGGTAGGCACTATGCTAGATACTGGGAGAAGAGAGTCATTTAAGACACTGACGCTAATTTCAAAATGCTCACAGTACCATTCAGGAGAAAGACAAGCGAACTAATGATGCCAGCATGGTATGGTAAATGCTGTGATGAATGTGGCAGCCCAGGACTTGTGAGACGCCAGGCAGAGAGAGGAGAGGTTAAGTAACGTGTCCAAGGTCACAAAGCTTGTAAGACGTAGAAGCAGGATCCAAACCCAGTTTCCAGGATTATGAAACCTATGTGTGTACACAGTCAGATTCATGCCTCTTTCTTCAGTTGCCCACATCGTAGGATTTACTAGATAACTAAAAAATGATATCTAGATTCAGAGATGAAAATAATTCTACAATCATATTAATGTGGGCCATGTCAGTGAAAATTTTTAAAATATACATCACTTTTAAGAAACAAAATTTTATAGTTAATAAAAGTGATACGAAGCAAGCTCACAGAGTGGTAAAGTGTACAACCAGATAGACAAGAAGAATCATTTATGATGTGTCCATCATGTCTATATCAAATTGCACGTTAAGTGGCCTTCAGAAGTTTCTTCTGTTGGTTAGGATTGTGTTAGGCTGCAGGTAACAGAAACCAGACTGCAGTTGCTTCAACAAGCTCTGAAGGGGTAGTTCAGGGCTGGAGTCATCACTCAGAGAAGCCATTGAGGGCACAAGCTTTCTAGTTTCCTATCCCACTATTCTTACTATGTGGTTTTCATCCTTGCAGTTTCAAGATGGCTCTTTCAACCTCCAGGTATTGCATCTACCTTCAAGACTGAGGAAAAGGGAGAAGAAGTGAGGACAAAAGCTGCTTGTCAGCTGAGCTTGGCCCCTTTCATTAGGAAAACAACCCTATCACCTTCCACCTTACTCTCACTGTCCCGTGCTGGGTAATACAACCACCTTGAGCTGCGAAGCTTCTGGAAAGGCAAATGCTTTCACTAGGCGAAACTGCTGCCCTAAACAAAATATGGGCTCTGTTAGCAATGAGGAATGAAAGAATGCGTATTGAGCAGGCAGCCAACACTGTCTGCCACGTTCCCTGAAGTACGCTAGGTAGTCATTGAAAGTCTTGGTTAAACTATTCGTTCTCTCACAAAACTCATTCAAATGTATATAGGGCAAGAATACAATTCACTTCAGACTTGTTTGAATTATCCCATAGTCTAAACGAGTTGAGTCTAACTTGCAGAATTTGACTGTACAAGAGGAAAAGATCCCGTTGTACTTTTCTTGTGTTGCTGCAGTCCCCAAATTTCTTTTGGTGAGAGCAAACCAGTTTCCCTGGTTATTTTATGCTTTCAAATAAAATACTGCTATGCTTCTTATATTATCTGGTTTTTCTTTTATTCCTAATTTGTGCCATTAGTTATTTTCATTGGATTGTAACAAAATTTTTTCCAAAATATGCCTTGGATTTAGAATAAAAATTAGCAGAAGAAGAACTGAATAAGAGTGTGAATACAGAAACCAAAGAATTCAATAATGAATCACTCAACACATATTTATTGAGTGTTTTCCATGGCTGAAGTAATTACTCTATAACACAAACCTTTATTCTTTCCCTTGGCACCTGGCATACTGTACCACACGTGATGGTCAATCCATGTCACTGACTGAAAAAAGTGCATCCACAAGGGCATTTAAGCGGACAGAGCAATAACGTAATTTCATCGTCATCAGCAGCAGCAGCAATAGCATCATCACTATAGTCTTTATTAGTGGGGAATTGCAGAATGTTAGCTTTGAAGTGAAGTGGCCATGAGCTGGGGTTGTGCAGGAGGGAGAATGAACATTCTGGGCTGGTCAGGAGTCCCAGAACAGAGGAATGAAATGAGGCTGCCATCCCCGAGGGCCCAGATGAAAACTTTCCAGACACTGGGGTGCTGCCAGTTTTATTGCTGATGACTTTGACTCTTTTTTGTTAGAAAGCTGCTGTGCCTTGTTTCAGACAGAAAAATGCATAGAATAGCTAACGTTTTGCATTAAGACATGCACAGAAGGTCAACGCTCTTTGTGATGGCCCGTTTGGAAACCTGTCCGTTTGCAGACTGAAGTACCTAAATCTGAAGGCTGTGCGAATTAGCCCAGCTTTAGAGGCATGCTTGAAATCAGTCAAGGAGAACTGAAATGTCAGCACATTTTGAAAGGAGACATAATACAAATGTCAATTGATCTACTCATTCACTCGTTTATTCATTCAACAAATATTTATTGAGGGCCTGCCACTTGCCTGGTACTGTTATATACTCTGAACATAGAAGCGAACAAAAAGGAAGCCCCTGGTCTCATAGAGCTTCCACTCTGGTGAGAAGAGCCTACTGGCAACTAAATAGACACACACACACAAACACATATCCAAATGCACACATATATCAGATAGTGCTAAGTGCTCAGAAGTAAAATCAACCAGGTGAGAGGACAGACAGGGCTGGGATAGTGGTGGCGGTGGTGTTTCAGGTAGGTGAGTTAGGGATGATCACTTTGATCAGGGGACATTGGAGCAGAGACCTGAAGGAACTAGGGAGGGAAGCATGTGTCTCTCTGAGGAAAGACACTTCTATAGAGGAAGGCAAAAGAGATAGAAGCCACTGGGCTTGTTTGAAGCTATTCGTGGAGAAGACCTGACAGGAAGACAAGGGGACACACAGGGCCTCAGAGGGCTGATGCAATAGCCGAGGTACACGATGGTGGCAGCTGGGGCCGGGGGAGTACTGTGGCCACGTGGGGTGATGTCAGTGAATATCTCTGAGTGTTAACATTATGAGCTAGACTTCTACTTCTTTATACTTTTCCAAGCTTTGTACATTTTCTATAAAGAATACATCATTTGTGGAATCAGAGGACACAAATATTGCCCCCTCTTCCAATCTGGCATATCTGAACCAAGATGGCTTAGAGGGAAGAGGGCATCCGGGACCAGACTTCAGAATTCAAATTTTACAAGATCTATTTGTGATTCATAGTAGATTTTGTCCAGCACTCACACCAAACTTTAATAATAAGTTTGAATGACGCAGGAGATAATGAAAAGTAGGAAAATGGGAAGGAGGGGAGAATAAAAGGCTAATAGAAAAGACAAATCCAAAAAGAAATATTTGGAAAAGAAAAATGTGACATTTTAAATAGCAACACTAATAGGCTGGGTGAAAGCTAGTCTACTGTCTGAGAGGATGCTTTTTTTAATATAAAATTTCTTTTCTTATTGCTTTATGTCAAAATATGGAAAATATAATAATTGGACTAATTCCTGCATTTTAGGGTACTTTATTCTGTATAAAGAATCTCTCAAGTGAAAATTTGGGAGAACAAAAGAAAACATCATACAATAAGGTAAGCAAACTTGTTATTGAGCCATTTTACAAACTCTGGAGTACAAAGAACAAGGCGGACAGTGGCCACACTCTGCAAGGCTTCTTAGACCCTGTTAGGGATTTTTTTCCCCCAGTTTTGTTGAGATATAATTGGCATACATCACTGTATAAGTTTAAGGTGAACAGCATAATGGTTTGAATTACATATATTGTGAAATGATTACCACAGGAAATTTAGTTAGCATTCATCATCTCATATAGATAAAATATAAAGAAAAAGCAAAAAAAGAAAAAAATTTTTTCCTTGTGATGAGAACTCTTAGGATTTACTCTCAACAATTTGCCTATATGTGATACAGAAGTGTTAGCTATAGTCGTCATGTTGTACATTACATCTCTAGTGCTTATTTATCCTATAACTGGAAGTTTGTACCTTTTGACCACCTTTCTCCAGTTACCCCTCCATATATCCACTGCCTCTGGTAACCACAAATCTGATCTTTTTTTCTGAGTTTGTTTGCTTGTTTAGATTCCACATATAAGTGAAATCATACAGTACCTGTCTTTCTCTGTCTGACTTATTTCATGTAGTATAATGCCTTCAAGGTCCATCCATGCTGTTGCAAATGGCAGGATTTCCTCATTTTTTATGGCTGAATAATATTCTGTTGTGTATATATATGCCACACCTTCTTCATCCATTCACCTGTCACTGGACACCAAGTTGTTTCCATAAGACCCTATTAGGGATTTTGTTCTTTATCCTAAAAGCTATGGGAAACCACTCGTGTTTTAAACTAGAAGGTGAATTGAAGTGAATCAAAAGGTTCACTTTAAAAACAAACAAACAAGAAAGGTCATAACAGTAAGACATGCCTGATGAAATCAACTAGAGTATTAAGAAAAATACACTCATAAATGCAAATGCTACAACATATTGGACAGTGTAAGTACCTTTTCATCAGAAAATGAATCGTGTGAGTCTCAGAAGTTATGAGATGACACAGGGAAGCAAGAATAATCACGACATAAAAATACTCACTAGTGAACTGACCATGTACCAAATTAACCTCGCTCAACTCTCTCACAAAGTAACCCTGGGTTTCTGTCTCTATCATTCCTCTTCCACCCCTGTCCATCTCATGCTGTCTGTCTCTCACTCACTCATGCTTGTTTACAATACCATGTGTATACAGAGTGAATTTGCAACTTGTGCAAACTATGAAAGGTTTCAGAAAGTCACTGGCAGGGACGTTGGTGAACTGCCCCAACAAGCGTGGTCACTGACAGTGAGGATCAGCCAGGGTCTGACCAGCACAGCAATCACTGTGCCTGGCTTGCCAACTTTTTCCTCTACGAATGACTAGTCTAAACCTATCATGATAATCTGTTCCTCTTTCCACTTATGTAAGAATGATTGGAGTGAAGCAGGATTCAAAAGATGAATACACGAAGGAGTATCTTTTTGAGATTTCAGGTTTTTGAAAATTATGCATTGATGCTGAAAGGCAGAAGCAAAATAGTAATATTAAATTATATCCTGGACAGGTCAGTTTATTCTGCTTGGTTCAATTAAAAACTAATAACATTAGTGGGCATAAATTATCCTCGATGTATACAATACTTGGATCTATTACTATAGTTAAACCATACCTGACTTATCTGAAGTTAGGCACAGGCAAATTTTAGGCAAGACACAGCACAAAATAGCGCAGAGACTGAGGAAAATACCTCTGGGAGTGCCAATTACAGGTTAGAGGTCAGAGATGCCTCTGATCCATCCCAATCCATCTCTTGGGAAGACTTTTAAGGGAAAAGTCTACAGTTAAAGCTGGGATACCACTTGGTAAATCTAAGTCCAGTAGAAGGGGTGGGAAGAAAGACAATCATGCGAAATTCAGATTTCAGTATTGACAAGAGACCACTCAACTGGATATCATGATTGAGGGTCCAACTCCGTCTTTTGATTCTCATTCACTGATCTCCCATTCCTTTGACCCATAACCACATCATTATTCTTGTAAATCATGGAAGCTCATGGTCCACAAATCACCATGTTGGCTTGTCTGTTCTCTCTGTAGTCTCTTGGATGTGTATCTGCTAACACAGCTTGAAAGATCCCCTATAAGTTAATAACTTCCACTTTCTATCTTTCGTCCTAAACTTTCGTTCTTCCATCTCGCTACGGTTAACCTGTTTTGAAAGCACTTTGCCTCTGACTCCACAACCACAAAGCAAGATGGGAACTGTCTTGCTCTCAGGACTAGTGTGCAACAGGAAGTCATCTTGAGGCATAAATTTCTACCACGGCATTATTCTTTCCAGAATTCTGTATCAACTTCTGAATGTAAAATTTAAAGAAACGAAGTTAGGTTTCTAGAAAAGAGATCTCAAGTGCCCCTACTCACTGACCCTCCCAGGGCATTTCCCATCCTTCCTTACAATGTGGTCTATCATTTTATTCTCAAGCAAATTGATGCTCTTGATCTTTATATCCTCTGCCCCTCTTGCTACTGACTATCATCCATTCTATTTTCCTCTTCTTAAAATTAGATCTTCAACCTTGGTTAATTTTCCATACTTTAGTTGCATTTTCCTTTGCTAACAGAATCTGGTTCTAGTAACTCCTTGAATAACTCTGCTCACTTAAGACAATTCAGTCCGTATTTACACGATTCTGCTTTTGTGCTTTTTGTTTGTTTGTTATTTGTGGCATTTCTATGACATTTTTTAACTTCTCAAAAGTGGGTACTGTTTTAACTACCTTCTATTTCCAATAAGTCTTCTATATACAGAAGGCACTCAGTGAAAGGCTAATTGACAGCCAGTTCTCTGTTGACCAACTGTGGCACCTCAATCTTTTCTGCCCCAGCCAAGCCCAAAATACAACTCTCTATCTACTACACTGACTGGTCTGCATAGGCATATGGCTATGTCTGGCGATTGTAATCCTTTAAGTAGAAATTACTATTTGTGGGCACAAGTATGGCTTGATGCATGACTAAAAGTACTTCCCACGCTGAGCATGCGAAGCTCTAGTTCCTAGCCAAAGGCAATTATGTGTAGAATCTGGGTCTGTTTGTGATTCTAAGTGTCTTGCTCTTTATGGTTTTCTCCAGGGGCCACCCCATTTCTAAGGGATTAGCATCAGGCCAGCCATTGGCTGCTACAGTTGTTTAACAATCCACAGATCTTTTGCATTGTTTGAAGTGGTGTTTGAGTATGCATTTTCTCTGCTCACCTGAATTATAATCTGCTGATCTGTGCTAGCCATATGGAACAGCCCCATTGTTCTCTCTAGGACTCGGCACTCTACAATGCAGCATGGTATTTTGTGCTAGCTCAGATTGCTCCATATTTGCTTCATGTGTGTACGTAACTCCTTGAGGGTGGAGAAGGTTCTTTTATAGTCTTATCAAGTTTGGTACTGGGGATCACTCAATCTTTGTGGCTTAGCTGATGGATTGGATCAAAGGGCAATGGAATTGTCAAGGTACAGGAGGGAAAGCTCAGCAGTTCTCAAACTTTAATGTGCCTTAGCATCAACTGGAGGGCTTTTTGTTAAAACATGATTGCCTACAATTGCCCAGCTCCACCCTCAGTGTTTTTTATTCCCTAGGTTTGGGTTTAGCTGGAGAATTTGCATTTCTAACAAGTTCCCAGGGGCTGCTGATGCTGCTCTGAAAATCACATTTTAAGAGTCACTGCCCAAGACCAAACCAGGAATCCAGCTTTTCGTCTGGGAGGTTGTCAGGCAGAGTGGGGTCTTGTCTAGCTTCAAGCTTCGGACCATAATTCACACCTAGAATGGTGGTCCAGTCTTCCTTCCATAAGTCTGTAGGAATGAACAAACCGTGTGGTTTGATTTGTGAGCACTTTTATTAGTTCACCCTGAGTCATACTTAATATACCTGATTATAATGTTAGAGTGGAAACACAAAGCTTGAAGCTCCAGAAATGCTTCCAAATATGTCACTCATTGAAAAAGCACCAACTCAGGCAATTGGGCTAGGATTGTCCATCTATCCAGTAGCTGGAAAATTTACCTGTGGATCTTGAACATTTTTTCAGGATATGAAGGAAGAGAAGAACATGATGTTGTAGAGAGACTGAAGCCTTTTGGAATGATCAAGTTATTTAAACACTCTACTTCCTCTTCTTAAAAACAGTATACTAACACCTCATGGAGAAGGTATAAGGACTAAGCACGTATAAGATCCCTTCTTTAGTATGGGACGCACAATACACCTTAAGGAATGGTGACTGGCTTCCTATCTTTGTACCTTCATATCTATCCATCCTACATTCTGCCTGGTGCTTCCATGGGGTCTCTACCTGCTCTGCAGAGAGCTGGACTTGTTATGCATCTGAGAAGGCAGGGGTGGCTGCATACTTTGGGCTTCATCAGACTCTCTTAAGAGTAGATATAAAGCGCCGGGTGATTTGAGCCATCAAGTACTAGCTGAGAGTCTCCGTGGTGTAGCAACTCTGTACCAGCAGTTCTGTAGTGCTGCACAGAAGAGTTTTTGCTTTTGGCTATGACAGAGCCAACCTTGGGCAGGATTAAGAAGTCCTCCAAATTTACCTTCAGTGATCTTGAACTCTTCATTCTGTAGCTCCTTTCTCCCAGTGTCTATCTCGCTATCAAATCTTATTCTTCAAAAAAGAATTGTTGCCAGTGATTCTTAAAGCCTTCTGCTTCCCTAGCTTCAGCCTGATGAGAATGACGGTCACTGAGAACCACTGTAGTACTGGTATGTCACGTCCTTCAGGTGTGCTGAGGTGGAAATAGACCAAGTGGAGAACCACTGTCTTAGCCAAGGTGTTGCTTTACTTAGTTTCATTTTCATGTTAGTCCTTGTCCACAATTGTTGATTGAAAGGCTCTCTCCTCAACAGAGGTAACTTCAGGCATTAACAAGCATGTACGGACACTGAAGTGCCTTAGACAGCTACCCAGTCCACATGTGGATAAGACTGGCCCTGGGTTCAAATTAATACTAAAATTGTTAATTACTTTCCGTTGACATGTAGCATCAGAAAAATCAAAACACGCAAACACACACATGCACACACACGCACCCCACAGCTCCCATTTGAAACCAATTTTTCTCATTATAGAAAGCTCCAGGGCAACCCCCAGCCAGCCTCCTTTAGTAAGACGTAGCATTTTGTCAGGGTAAAAATGCCCTTAGAGCCCCAATTCGATGAAATAATTCCTTCGTTTTTGCCATTTGAACATCAGAGAAGAAACTGCAAACACCCCAGGAAAGAAAAAGGACCCCTTTAGCTCTTCTGGGATTCAACAGCGTGGCTCCAGCTTGTCTAGGGATTTCAGACCTAATGCTAAGACCATTGAGCAAGGAAGGAACAAATATCAGTCCCGTGATAAGGAGGAAGCTTAAAATAGTAGGAACAAAGGAGAGCTTATACAGTCCATAGAATATGAAGTGATGACAACTAGGGCAAAATGGAGTTCAGAGTGAAAAGAAAATTACACAAGAGGGCAGGATCAAGAAATCCTAAATACCCCTGGTTTTAGTTTCTAAGAGGGGAAAACATTCAAAGAATATCCCTCCCTTTCAAAGGTGTTTGTTCAAACACAATGGCCCCACTTAGCCAATGTGAGGTCTTTATCTCCGCCATCTAACCCACTTGGATTTGCTCATGAGAGCTGAAAATCTCAGAGACTTTCCTGGTGAGGTTTTCAAGAGACTCTGCTGCAGGCTTGAGGGGAAGATGGTAGATCTCTGTTTGGTTTACCACTGGAATGGGTGACCAGGTGCTATTTCTTTAGCTTTACAGTATAAAGAAGCTTTTTATACATACTTTCCTCAGGAGTATTATGGAGAAAGACCCCCAGGAGGAAAGACAGGGACAGCTGAACCATATATGCTGAATCTGAACCACCTAAGGTGTTTATTTTAGATAATGCAGTCTCTCCTCAGATGAAAGTGACATGTTTTATGCAGATAACATCCTCTAGTCTCTGCTTAGCTTTATCTTTATGGATACGTTGGGGAAACATCCTAATGTTTGTAAATGACAGCGCTAGGATTCCAACCAAGACCTATCTATGCCAGGCACTGTGCTAGAAGCTGTATATAATTAACTCATTACATTCTCATAAAAACAGAATGTGGTAGCTCTTTTGGGTCCTGTTTTGAAGTGAGAGAATTGAGGCAAAAATAAGTTAATTTGTTTAGCCCAAGGTCACAAACCTAGTAAGCAGCAGGATTCATTCTATGGTATGTAAGACTGTAAACACCTGCATTTTTTTCTGGTGGCAGTGAGATGTAAGCGACGTAATTAGCCCAGGGTTCTGAGAGGAAACATAAAATTAGACACTTTCTGAGATGATTAATCATACTCTTGTCTTCCTCTAGACTCTAAGCCAGATGGACAGTGGGATAAGGTAAATGAATATCGGCTTTGAGATTGGAAATAGCAGATTGGAAAACGTGGCTTAAAGGAGAGGCTGTAATCAGGATTTCTAATTTCTTCCCCATAAATTGACCCAATTTACCAAGCCACAGACAGCGCAGCTAGAACACCGCAGGCTGTGCCTGGCAGGGGCATATACTGACAAGTTTGCTCACCACGTGGAGGAGCAGAGATGGAGAGAATGCCTGCAAGTGCTGGAAGGCTCTAGGTGAGGCATCTTCCGTTCTCTCGTCCATTCTTGCCAATCTGATAATTCACTCTTTCGCTCTTAGGGAGTGAATGAAAGATAGAAAGGACAAAAACATTTCTCTCATTTTTCCCTTCTTGGGAGTGAAATGGAATTTCACTCCCTTCCAAGGAAATATGAAGAGCTAGAGCTTAAGAGTCTCTATAAAAGTAGGGAAACTATCTTTATAGAAGTTTCTGTTTTGAATTTGAAGGAAAGACTCAAGATTGTTTCAGGTTGAGCTGAGTTGATGTTCAAGCCTCTATATTTTGTGACCATAAGTGATGCTCTAGCTTCTAAATTGCAAAATGAATGTTAACTCATCTGTTCAAACTGAGATAACTGTAAACTTTGAGTAATCAAGTGCAATAACCCGTCATTTCAGTGGAGGAAAGCAGTGAAGCCAATTACTTAACCGGACTGGCCAAAAAAGTGAGAGCGATAGAATTCAGATGTAAGTCATTCTCTTCTGTTCCAAGGTGGAAAAAAGAAATCAGTCAGGAACATTTGGTTGAGAAAGAGGGTTTCAATGCTAATTTAGGTGAACACAAAGGGAAAGCAAAGGAGAAAGACATAAATGTTAAAAAAGACAACGTAACAAATGTAGACAGATAAACAAGTTAAGGATGACTTTGATGGTGATGGAGAATGTTGACTCATCTGGTTGAGTCCTTAATGATGAGACCACGTCAGAAATACTTTTCATCTTGTTCGAGGATGAGTTCCTATGTTCAGCCGTTCAGCTTGCATAGAACATTGTGTGTGATCAGGCCATGTCATCTTTGCATTTAACACAAAACTTGCTTAATTGAGGGAGAAGATTATGGTAGAGTTCCAGTTTGACACTTTTTAAAGCACATTAGGGCTAATATTTAAACTACATAATGTATTTTTCATGTTGGAGCTACAGTTTCCACTAGGACAAGGTCAATAGTATGACTTTAGTATCTCCTGAACAGTTCGATGACGTATCCAAAATTTGTCTAGTGAATTTTAACATCTTGTTGCATAATATTTACTGAGAGTTCATTTTGCACTCCTAGTTATTCAGAACATCCTCTGACCTGGTTACTACTCTCTTCCATCTTGAAAGCACATAAACTAGTCCAAACACAGGAACAACTGGCCCTTTACTGGAATCAGAGACTCGATTCTAGTTCCAGGTCTGACATTCACCTCTCTGTGATCCTGGGGACGTCACTTCCCTCGTTTTTTCAACCAATATTTTTTAGGTACCTATATCAGGCACTGTTTTTGGCACTGAGTGTGATTTCTGCCTTCATGGAATTTAAAGCCGAATGGAGAAGACAGACCATTAAATAAGTCATTATAATCAAGAGCCACCCGTGCTATTTTAGGCAAATGCAGGAGCCCATGGAAGCACAGAGAAGGAGATACATCGGCCCTAAAGGATCAGATAAAGCTTTTGCATGCTTTAAATTGAGACTTCAAAGGTGAAATGAATATTTAGGGAAAGAATGTTTTGCAAAGAAGGAACTGCATCTTATTAGTCCAGAGAGAAGAGGACTGCTAGCATGACCCTTTAATTCAGAGAATTTCAGTTTGCTGGGAACGTGAAGTATGAGGAAAGCAGGTGGGAGCCTGGGGACATTGGGGACAGTGGTAAGAGAAACGATCCTGGAGAGGTAGCTGAGATCTTTGGTTTCTTCCAACACAAAACAGGAACAATAATGTCCACCTCACACACATATTCTGAGAATCAAAGGACAAAATGTATATAAAACAGTTTTATAATTTATAAAGCACTTTACAAAGACAAGACATTTGTTACTAGTATGTTGGCCATAGACTTTGGTTTACTTTTCCAGAAGCAGAATGCTTTGAATAGATCTATGCTCTGGTGATCTTTTTGACCAAAGTTGCAAATTGCCAATGATATAGTTTATTTGTGAATTTATTTTCTACCTCCCTATGCATTTTCACAGTTGTCTGTATTAATTCATGCTGACAACATTGGGCACACAAGGCAGAACAACCGAAGAGACGTTTTCCAGAACCTCAAATCATATCATATGAGCAATCATCTCACAGGGAGGTGATCTTAAAACCTCCCAGGCAATTACTCTCTGTTCTGTCACTGTAAATTCTAGGCCCTCTCAGTGGAGAGTTAAATCAGGCTTCATCTTTTTAAGTCCCTATTCAATTTGCTTTTTCTAGCTTTGTTCCCAAGAAGAATAAAGTTTAGTAATGTGTTGCAAGCAATTTTCTTCAGAATAGCCAGCCGGTCTTTCTCCTCTCTTGGATAAATCCAAAGCCTAGATTTTTGCACCCAGCATGTGACTCATGTCACTGTGTAAGCCTATGACTCTTCATTTTCACATTTTCTTCCTCTGGTAAGAGAAACCAGGGCAGGTAAGCGTTCAGAGCTGATAGAAACATTTCACTCTGATTTCAAATGGATTTTGTGTTTTCTAAAAGAAGGTAAGTGTAGTGGGTGGACGACTTCTCAGAATTTTAGTCTCTGGTTTCCAAGCTGTCGAGCTTCTTGAATAGAGAACATGAGTGAAGTGTGAAGCTGGAGGGAGGATATGAAGAAATTATTGGCTTTTCGACTGTGTGACTTACAATTCCCATATTTCTCTTAAGGATGCAGAAGAGGAAGTACCTCAAAAATAGAACACTATGCTCAGGACTGATACTCTGGTATTTACTGAGACTTATCTGTACTGTATTTTTTGGCCTTGACTGGTTTTATTATTTTTGGCATCACTAATATCTCTTTAAATTTGAAGTGTTTCCCTTTATACCTGATGGACTGGGGGGGTTCAGTGAGGTGTCTGAGTTTCTGGAGGTGTCTCATTGGAAGGCAAGGTGGGAAGAGCAGGGCAGTACATGGGGTCAGCTACTCTGGGAAATTGATGGGGGATGCAAATGATGTTTTCCGCTCTTGAGAAGTCTGGTTATCTTTGGCTGTTGAGAACGTCACTCTGGGAATGTGTCTGTGTGGCAGGGTGGGGAGGGGCAACAAAAGCACTGTGGTAATGGGATTAAATAGAAGTTCTGAAATGAGCCCCATCACCAGAACTATTAGAACTTCAGTGTCCAAATATCCACTCCCCGCCTTTGGCAGGATACATGGGGGGTTCGGATGTCCTTCTTGGAAGCAAGTAACATTCTTTCACTGTGGTTACTGAGGCCAGTGTCTGATCAGCTGCTTTGTAGCCATAGCTGATGCTTCTGTTGCTCTGGCTGGTGGCTGCTTGGGCCTCCCCGTCACCAGTGACCTGGCCTGCTTGGCTGTGCCCTGTCCCTGATGGGTTGGCTGGTGTGGCTCTGATGGTTACAACACCCTCATGTCACATCCATCCTCATGTGGACCTCACTGCTCTCTGCGGTGTGGCGGGGAGGGCAGGCCCTCTTCTTACCAAGGACTACAGACCTTATTAAACTCCCGGAACAGCCTCACTCTCAGTTTCTTACAGCGCCCCCTAGTGTTATAACACTTGCATTTGATTGTGTCTTCTACTTGCCTCTTGAGGCTCAAGTTCCCACAGACAAGGGTGGAAATCACCCAGGGTTGTCAGATTTAGCAAATAAAAATAGAGGATGCCCAGTTAAATTTGAATTTCAGAAAACCAATGAAGAATGTTTTAGCATAAGTGTGTCCCAAATGTTGCATGGAATGTACTTATACTAGAACATTCTGCATTGGTTATCTAAAATTCAAGTTTAACAGGGTGTCCTATGTCTTGTCTGGCAACCTTATAAATATTAAATCCAAAGTAGTGATCTTACCACCTAAAAGCCTCCTTATCACACTTAGAATGGAAATGGACTAACAAATTATACATGGAAAAGAAATTTTTCCTTTTCTTAGGCATACTAACAGCCAAAAATGAGTACCTTCACAGAAGAGTGTTCTCTGTGCAATGCAAGGGTGGACCAGGGCTGAGTTAATATACTTATAAAAGGTATGTTTTCCTTAAAATTTAACATCCAAAAGCTGACTCTGTACTATTACAGCCTGAATTTCCAGAAGTGTGGACTGTGAGTTTGGCTTACAAACAACACTTTAAGGTTCTAATCACTTTGTATTTACATCAAATGGGTGATAGAATATAATGATTCAGATACCTAAATTTTGAAAAGTCAAAATATTTGTGTATTGATTGGGTCCGGCAAGATCATTTTGTGGGAAATGCAATGTAAGCAATCATTTCCTATTTTCCCTTTCTGATATGAAAATGTCATGTTTTTCAGGGGAAGGACAAAATGTCTACATGATGATGACACATTAGTAAACATCTTTGCAAAAATCTGTCAGTAAAAACAAATAGCTTCCCAATGGATGAACAGACAAACAGAATGTGATATATCCATACAATGGAGTATGATTCAGCCTTAAAAAGGATGAAGATTCTGACATATGCTATAACATGAATGAATCTTGAGGATTCATTTATGCTAAGCAAAATAATGAGATGCATTCATGCTGAGTGAAAGAAGCAAGTCGCAATGGAAAATACTGTACGATTCCACTTATGTAAGGTATGTAGAGTAGTCAGGTTCACAGACACAGAAAGTAGAATGGTGGCTTCCAGGGTCTAGCGGGAGGGGAGTTATTTAATGGGTATGAAAAAGTTCTGGAGATCTGTTGCACAACAATGTGAATATACTTAACTCTACTGAACTGTACACTCGAAAATGGTTAAGATGATAAATTTTGTTATGTGTATTTTACCACAATTGAAAAACCCCAGAGTCAGTCCTGATGGTCTAGTGGTTAAAGTTCAGTGCTTTCACTGCTTTGGCGGCCCGTGTTCATTTCCTGGTCGAGGAACCACATCACCCATCTGTCAGTTGTCATACTATGGCAGCGGCTCACATAAAAGAACTAGAAGGACTTGCAACTAGGATGTACAACCATGCACCGGAGCTTTGGGGAGAAAAAAAAAAAGAGGAAGATTGGCAACAGATGTTAGTTCAGGGCGAATCCTTGCCTGCAAAAAGAACCCCACAAAACTCCACCTTCTTGGCATTTTTTTTTTTTTTTACCTCTAGCACTACCAAAAAGCTTAAAATCTACTTAAAAATGATTTAGCCAGGTAAGTCTCTCAGATTATTTGGTTAAGTTGCCAAATCAATCTAATAGGAACTTTTCTATTCTTTCCTACTGGACTTTTCCCTCATCGTTTCCTTAGTGGTCGAATTTATCTCATCTCAGCATTGATAACTGCAAACATCTTGCTTTGATAATTTGGATGAAGAGAGAGGACAAGGTTTTCCCCTTACTTACACATCATTTTGAAGTAAAAGACTGACAACTTCAAGTAATAAGGACGATGTGTGTATAAAAATTCCTGAAACCTTTAGGGAGGACAAATCTGCCTAACCATCTTGGAAGAGGCCACACAAAATGAAACTAGCCCGTGTTCTGTGTGCATTTGCTGATTTTGCGTACATACATTATTCTTGAAATACAAAGTCTGAAGAATATTTACCTTCTAAATGGGGGAAAGAGAAGATGAGAAAAACCACATTCCAAATAGAACCACCACTCAGAGCAATGATAAATGCTCGTTTAAATTAATGAATAAATCATTCTTGGAATTTTAATAGATTAATGTGCTTTTCCATTTTAGCCCCTGTAAGTAATAGTCCCCCTTTAGTAAATTATATTTTTCTCCAAGAGATAATTTTAGTCCCCGGAAAAAACTCAATTTTGATAGTTTTGGCAATCAAAGACTGGGCGATTCCTTGGCTAGCACCATAATTTCAAGTAATGATTTCACTGTGGCAAGAATGCAATGGCATAAAAGTAGGCCAGGAGTCTTTAAATAGCTGGCAATTTTTGGATGTTCGTGTAAAATGTTTGGGGAAGAGATGTAAGATGTTTAATATAAAATATTTCAGCCCAGGTGCTGAGGTGCTACTGATTTAGGCAAAGTGGAGAGTTGAAGGGAAGCCTGCGATTTGCTCAGTTTGCTCGTTCACTCATTCATTCTTTCATTCACTGGACAAACCAAGTCTTTACTACGTCAGGCAGTATTTTGAATTTGATTTGCATAGATGAGCAATCAAGGTGCTCTTTGAATGGAAATGCAGTGAAGTTTTTATTTCCCCAGTAGTTTTGCTTTGGTTCGAATTACCTAGATAATTATCTAAACTGTTGTATTTACTTTGCCTGTAGAATGAAGCAGACAGGCTGAATCCTCAACTGGAATTATACTCCAGACCACCGAGAAGGAAGAGGGCAATGTTATGGTCCTTAAAGCCACAGAATCCTCCATAAAAAAGGTTCTTGAACATTGCTTACATTTCCTAACCCACTGGTCCACTGAGCCCTGTCCATGGCTGTGTGGGAACTTGGTGCACATCCCCAACTGATCATACAACCAGCAGCCTGTCCGTCCTCTCCTTCAGGTGAACAGAGGACGTGCCTCACCTTTTAGAATTCAATATTCATTCCTAGCTTTCCTACTTAAAAATTCTGGTAAACATGTTTATTATCATTCCCATGTTTTTCTCTAAACAAACTTTCCTGGGATGCTATGAAAATTCTGGAAGTCATGGCAAAATTATTGGAACAGGACCACCAGGAATAGGTGGGAGGACAAGGATTTGCCCAGTGTGGAAAAAATTAAACCATTGCCTGGCCAATAAACAAAGATGAACAAGGGGAACCCAATTGACCTGCTGTGTTGTACAAATGAAAGAAACAACCCACTGTATTCCAGAAACAGGAAATAATGTCCATAAAGAAAGAAATGTTTCCCGTTTTGTTCCATCGGTAATAAAAATTCATCACATGAGTTATAATCAGTCTGTAACTTTATCCACATGATGCTTTAGCCTTTGTTCTGTCTCTTTCTTTTCCTCTGCCTGCTCTTTGCCTAGCAAGACTTTACAATTCCACCGGGAGAGAAGAGGGAGAAAAAGATCCACTTGGTACTATTAAAGCTTTTAAAGAACATTTACTTTATTATTTTTTTTTTCCTACAGACCACAGGCAATTGCTGTTCCTCTCTTTTGAAAGAAACTCCGGCTGTACCTGCTCTTTCATCTCCTTCGTGGAAAAATGTCTATCGGCTGGAAGCCCTAGGAGTCTTAATTTTCAAGGATTTTAGTTGTAAGATGTTCAAGGCATGAGGTAAGCTTTCACGCAAAGGTAACTTTAGTAGTTGAGTCTGGTTTCTCCCCCTACCCTCTGCCCTCCAGGGCTATATGGGCAGCTCCCTGTGAGTGGATAAGCTCCTTAGCTAAGATGTAAACTCGTGTTACCTTGTATCTGATGAAGGTTGCTAGAGACTGACACTTCAGAAAACAACAAAAAACAAAAAAAGAAAGAGAGGGGAAGAAAGAAAAGGAGAAACTGAATCCAAAGGCTTACAAAGGGATTAGAAAAGTACCCTCCAGATGGAAAATTTTATGGGAGCTGGAGAAAATGTATAAGTGAAATATCAGCATCCTAAAATAACAGGAAATAGTGTAATCTACCTGATGGAGAAAATTGTCACTTTAAAAAACTATCCTAATTTCCTTCAAAATTGTTCTTGTTTTTGAGCCAATAAACTGCAGCTAAGCTGACCATGGGCTTTTCTTCTGCCAAACTCATATTTGCCAACAGAATCTCTATGTGTTTACAATTGAAACTTTTCCATTATACTCTTTTGTTCCTAATTAAAATCAAGCCACCCAGGGGCAGACAGAAATCATGCAAGAAGGAAAGAAAATTGCTAATGATCTGGGTGAATTGTGATCCAGAAGTTTTAAGGAAAGCCAGGGGTGAGTGTTAGAGCAATGGACTCAAAGCAAATTTGGGGTCAACCAGAAGAAATGTACAAGGGAGAAAACCTGTGTTTTCCTTTAATGAGTAATAACAATAATACAATTTGCCTTAAGTGTGTACACAGTGGAAGATAAATCAGCAAATGAATGCTTAAGGCATTTAGTCTGAGGAAACGTGATATTGATGTAATTTTTGCCATGGGCTCCCTCCACCCAAACCTCTAGCATGGACTACATGACTTAGTAAACTATTGCTGAGCATATGAACAAAAAGTTTGTTTGGTTGCTTACACAGAGAATTATCAGAATTAATTTCCTGTTATTTATGCATATTAATTTGGTTGGGATAACTATGGCATTTCCAAAGGTTGTGGTTTGAATTGGTTTCATAACCCATGATCTACAGACACACACCACCTATTCAACCACAGGAAGTTTGGCCAGGCATTGCGCTAGATGCCAGCAGAGGATAAGAACATGAACTGGAAGCCAAAGATGTAAGTACAAATACAAATACGATTCCAGGCAGAAATTGATAAATATCACAAGAGATGGGCGGATAAAACATCATGGGTGTTCAAAGGATGGAGGATGTCCTAGGGATGGAATGAAGTTCAAGAAAGTCTTCTTAAAGGTGTTGCATTTACACAGCACCTGTAAGGATTGGTAGGATTGAGGCATGATCCTGAGTAGGTTTGCATGAACTTTAAATAAAGTTGTGCACGTTTATTGACTTGTTCACTCATTTAAGAAATGTTTATTGTGCTGCAGGTATTCCAGTTTCCTGGGATAGGCAGTGACCGAAGAGGCAGGCAACCCCATGGAGCTGATATTCTGCAAGATGGCGGGTGGTAGCGGTGGTTGTATTTGAAATTTTATTTGCTTCAAACACTTGTTGTCATTGAACTATTGGTGTTTGCTGCAAGTTGAGAAAGCTTGCCTTTTCAGTTTGTGCTTAGTGGAAAATTTTAGACAGGTGTCAGGAAAGATATTCAGATAAAGTTCAAGGATGAGTATGTAAAACTTGAAACAAAAGTTATAGAATTCTTGCGCATTTCCTAAGGAAAAAATATGAAATTCCATATAGATTGTGCACTATCTGGCAAGAAGTTGAGGAGAAAGGCGGATAATAGTGGTTCAGAGACCTTTGCTTCTACCAAAGGTAAAGGATAAAAATGAAAGCAACAGGTAAGGAGTGGCCTACATCCTTTGTATGGAAGGATGTAGAGCAGAAGGAATATGATATGTGTGGGATTAGTTCAAGAAGAAGGTTAGGTTGGGAAGAAAAATGCTCCTAATGGCTACTTTATGACAAATCGTGAGAATTAGTCTCTTGATACTTTGCAAATAACTTTCAAGTTCTCTGTCTTACACAACCCTTGAATTTACCCAGGAAGAGAACCAACTGTGGAAGAAGAGACGGCTAGCTATAGCTTCTACATAATTTACAGATTCAGGACCAGTCCACAAACACACCTTGAATAGATTAATCCCACTTACTAGAAAATGGATAAATATTTGCTCATTTGAGGTTATGTAATCACTAGAAAATGGCTTGTCAGTATTTAAATAATTTTGGTTTTAATACATAGAATAAACAAACCAGATTTCTTTCTTTCTTTTTATTTATTTATTTTTTTGATGAGTAAGATTAGTCCTGAACTAACATCTGTGCCAATCTTCCTCTACTTTTTTGTATGTGGCACACCTCCACAGTATGGCTGGTGAGTGAAGTAGGTTGGGGCCCAGTATCCAAATCTGTGAACTAGGGCCACCTACGAAGAATGCGTGGAACTTCAGCCACTTGGCCACAGGGCTGGGCCCTCATTTCTTTCTTTCTTTCTTTTTGTTTTTTTGAAGATTAGCCCTGAGTTAACATCTACTGCCAGTCTTCCTCTTTTTTATGAGCTAACATCGGTGCCCATCTTCCTCTACTTTATATGTGAGATGCCTACCACAGCGTGGCTTGATAAGTGGTGTGTAGGTCTTCACCCAGGATGTGAACTAGCAAACCCCAGGCCACCAAAGCAGAAGATGCGACCTTAACCACTGTGCCACCAGGCCAGCCCCCTCATTTCTTTTTTAACTGAAATATATTTGACATATAACCTTGTGTAAATTTTATGTAGCAAATTAACAAACATGTTAATTTGATACATTTTTATATTGTACTGTGATTGCCGTTATAGGGATAACTAGCACCACTATCACGTTACGTAATCGTCCTTTCTTTTTAGTAGTTGGACTAAATAAGTTCCAGCCTCAGCAAGTTGATGATTATAATACAGTATTGTTTTCTATATTCACTGTACTGTGCATAAATCTCTAGGGCTTATTTACTACTCGTTGAAAGTTTGTGCTCTTAAAGGGCATCTGTCTTGTCCCCCGACCCCCTATTCCCTGGTAACTGCCATTTTATTCTCTCTTTTTACAAGTTTATTTTTTTTTAATCTTCGCCTTTAAGTGATATCATACAGTACTTATCTTTCTCTGTCTGTCTTATTTCATGTACCATAATGTGCTCAAGTTCCATCCATGTTGTCGCAAATGACAGGATGTCCTCCTGTCTCATGGCTGAGTAATATTCCATTGTATATATGTACCACATTTTCTTTATCCATTCATCTATCAATGGCACTTAGTTGCAATAGCTAAGATATGCAAACAAGATTTCAAACAAGATTTTTTCTTTTAAAAATTCCTTTAGAATCATGGGAGAAGAATCATCGGATAGTCACAAATCCAGTGGTCATATCCTGGATCTTTTAGGAAGTGGAAGCTGAGGCAAAGATTAAAATGTCAGCAATGGATTTGGGTGGTGCAAGCTTAGGAGAGTAGAGTTTAGGGAAAAAGGCACCTCGAGACAAGGAGAGATGGGAAACAATGTGATGTAATGATTTATATCGTTAGCCATTGCTTCACAATAAGTTGCACAATACGTAGTAGGTCACTTGACAAGTGTGTTCACTCATGAGGAAGAAATTTCTGCTAAGTTTGCAAGGAGAACCAGATCTCAGAGCAGTCCATGGAGAGGACAACGGAGGGAGAAATTGTGTTCTGAGTTCCCTCTAGTCTCTTATTTCCCATTGGTCAAGGTTCAACTTCTGGGGCTTTCATTTTCCCAAAGTTCCAGGTTGCAACATCTGCCTCTTTGCAGCCTCTCAGGAAGCCAGATCTTATGCTCCATAATGTGGCATTCCAACTAAACTGGGAAGGCAAAGGGCAGCTTGGCGTGGCTGGGACCCTGATTTAGAAAGAATGAAGGAGGCAGTGGAGGGACTCTGAGAAGACATATAAGGCTTGTGTTCAATACATCAACCAAGAGATATTAACAAAAGTCCATCTCCACACATTTGCCCTCCTGCTTGGGTCTTTGGCCCTTATGGTACATTGCACTCGAGTCATAATTAGCCCATTCCAATGAAGCACTATATCTATATTCTTTTCTCACTAAAGGAATTATTTATATATGTTTTTGTTTCCCTAACTAGATCTTCATGAGATGCACAGGAATGAAGTCTGATTTATTTCTCCATCTCCAGCACTCAGCTGAGGTCCTGACATATAGCATTCCTTCAAAAATACCAGAAGGGAAAGAAGAAGGATAGAAGGAAAAAAAGAAACAAGTGTGGCGTTAGTTTGAGTGACTGAAAATAGTTCATTATTTCAGTTATCTTTCTTTCCATCAAATTGTAAATACATCAACTCAATCAGGAGTTAACTCGGTACCTTATAAACTAGGGTTCCCAGTGGAGGTGGGCTGGAAGTATAGAGGGAAGAGGCACGTGCATTTGGGAAATTCTTCAGAGGATTATGATATGACCTCCCTTTTCTTTACACAGATAAAAACGAACCAACGTAACACCCCAACCCACTCCCAAAAGATTTTGACATTCTTGGCAAAGAGAATAACCTATCCAAAGGCATGGGAGGGGGAATGTAGGGCATTTTTGGAAAACTGCAAGTAGCCTGGTTTGCCTGGCTCTTTGACAGTTTTCACTTCTGAACTGCTGATTGTGTTCATTAGAGTGACTCTGCCAGAACAAGGCAGAAAAATTCTGGGTGGCATCTATTTTTTTCTCTCACCTGGAATTTCTTGATAGCGGTTGGACGCACTTCCTTCATAAACCAAGTGAAGAGGGCCAGATCCAGGTTCCTTCCTTCCACATGATTTCAGAAAGAAAGCACTCCTCAAAAAAGCTATTAGTTCCCCAAATTGGAAATGTGAGTACAAAACCCATAAATGACTTGCCAATATATAGACTGCTCTGATGCTAGAAGTGGCACTTTTATATTACAGTCAATCAATGGGCTTGCCTCCCTGACCTGGTCAGTGTTTTCAGCTTTCTTGGGGTTAAATATAGCCCAGAAAGACGTTGCTACAAAACAGAATGGAAAGCACGAGGACCAGTTTAACTTGATTTCTCTGAATCAGGGTGGGTCACTGTTATCCTGAAATAGCATGTGAATAGAACGATTTTCTCAAAGTCTTTCTCCCATATTAAATTACCAAAATAAATAGCAGCTATATTTTATCCACGGTATCAGTAAGATCATATAACACACTGTAGGCTGGTATCACTTAACAATCTGGGCTTAACAAAAACAAAACGAAAAACCCATAGTGGAATATTGGAAAGATTTGGGTGCTAATGCATACCATAGCGTGTCTAGCTCAGGAGTGTGCTATGATGAATTAAAGCTTTAGATCTGACTAATTGATTCGGAATCACTGTGCTTTGCAATGTGATGCCCTCTCTAATAAACCCAACTCGAGGGCTGGTTTCCAGGGTTTAATACAGTGAAGACATCTGCATTGTGGAATTGTGATACTCCTCTGCTTTGGCATAAGAGGTGTTCAACAGTCCTCATTCTTGAGAACTTGAAAGAAAGTGAAAAAAGTACAGGTGTTACTTTACCAGGTGAACCAAGAGAAGAAAAGAGAGGGAACACAGCAAATGGAAGATGACAATGTTTCATGATTTTCATCTTAACACCTATAGATTTCAAATAGAGTCAAACCTGCATAAGTAGAAATTTTGAACTTACTGTTGGGGAGCACCTCTAATTTAGTGAAAATCGCTAGGTTGTTTTAATGAGAAATAATTTTCTTACTTTTTCAATCGAGGTATAACTGACATATAACATTATATTGGTTTCAGGTGTATAGCACAATGATTTGATATTTATATATATTGTGAAATGATCACCATAATAAGTCTAGTTAGTGTTCAACACCACACATATTTACAAAAGAAATTTTTTTTCTTGTGATGAGAACTTTTAAGATCTACTCTCTTAGCAACTTTCAAATACGCAATACAGTATTATTAACTATAGTCGCCGTGCTATATATTATATCTTCAGGACTTATTTATTTTATAATTGAAAGTTTGTATCTTTTGACCCCCTTCACCTATTTCATGCCACCATCCTCCTAATTTTATTACTTTTAAGGACATATATTGCTTAAACTAAACACAATGAAGTGCTCCCAAATTCTGGCAGGCCTGCTAACTAGAAGATTCTTTTAATTTCTATTAGTTTATTATTAAACTGTTCATCTTTTTAAAATGACTTACTTTAAAATTAACAGCTCCAGTAAGCTTGTTTATAATGTAACATAAACATATTCTGAGTAGATAAAAATCTAAATTGGAGCTGGCCCGGAGGCGTAGTGGTTAAGTTCACGCACTCCGCTTAGGCAGACTAGGGCTCACCGGTTTGGATCTCGGGTGCAGACCTACATACGGCTTGTTCAGCCACGCTGTGGCAGCATCCAACATACAAAGTGGAGGAAGATTGGTACAGATGTTAGCTCAGGGACAATTTTCCTCCAGCAAAAAGAGGAAGATTGGCCACAGATGTTAGCTCAGAGTCAATCTTCCTCACCAAAAAAAAACCCAACCTAAATAAATGAGTTTCAGTTTTTGCGCTTAGATAAAAATGGAAAAAAAAACCCAAACTGTCACAATGTCTTGATTAGATGATATAAAAATGGTACTTTTAAAGATATTTCTATTCTCGTTTACATGGTAATTGATATTAAATAAGTAGGTACGTTTATTACTGTGTGCCTATGTTCACAGAAGCAAAGAATCATGGAGTTTGAAGAGCCATTCAAAGTCACCCATTAACCCAATTCATAAAGCCTTTCCTTCTACAACTTCCTGACAATTGACTATTTATACTCTTTTTTTTTTTTTAGGAAGATTAACCCTGAGCCAACATCAGCTGCCTGTCCTCTTCTTTTTGCTGAGGAAGACTGGCCCTGAGCTAACATCTGTGCTCATCTTCCTCTACTTTATATGTGGGATGCCTGCCACAGCATGGCTTGCCAAGTGGTGCCATGTCCGCACCCGGGATCCGAACTGGCGAACCCTGGGCTGCCGAAGCGGAACGTGTGCACTTAACCGCTGTGCCACTGGGCGGGCCCCTAACTATTTATACTCTTGAACTCCTTTGGTGGTGGAGATTTCACTCCATGAGACAATCCATTTCATCTTTGGATAGCTGAGACGGTTAAAAAGTTCTTTCCTAAGATGAGCGAAATTCTGCCAACCTGTAACTTTCCATCTGCTTGCTCTACTTTTTCCTTTTGGAAAACTATGAACTAAACATGATTTCTTTTCTATATGCTAACTGTTCGAATATTTGAAGACGACTATCCCATTTCTCTCACATTTTTTCACTTTTCTTTTCATGTGATCTGCTGTCAAGCCAAGTTTCCCCATTTTACAATTATATTATTGGCTTTTGGGGGAACAAATGTAGAACCTTATATTTTTAAAATTTCATTTCATCTGAGGAAATACAAATAGCGAATAAAATATAAGAAGTAGTTTAATCTCACAAGTAATGAAAAAAATAAGTTAAAACAATTCAGATACCACCTGTGACCTATACACGGACAAAGGTTAACAAAAAATGAAACCAAGAATTTTGGCAAAGAAATAGGAGAACAGGGACCCTCATGTACCACTGGTGGGAAAGTAAATTGATTTAGCCCTTTTGGGAGGCAAGTTAGCAATACATATGTCAACAACCATATTTTAGGAATTATCATAAAGAATTAATGGTTTTGGGCAAACATTTAGTTATAAGAATGTTCATGGCAACAACGTTCCAAATAAAATTGAAAACAATCTTATAATGGTTAAATAAATTACAGAATGCCTCCTGCGGTATTGGAAAATGATATGTCAGAAGGATATTTAATGAATGTGGTGTTAACTGGAAAAAATTTGATTATGCAAAGTATGTGCTGAGTGATCTCTAGTCTCTGAAAAATAAAAGTGTGTACATGTTTTTTCTCTCTCTACACATATATATTTATATAAAAGTCCATAAATAGATGTGGATAACAACAATAACCAGAACTGGAAGAATTTACACCAAAGTGAAGCCAGTGGTCATTTAAATGAAACTCTTCTTTGGTTTTCGGCAATCATTTTATGTCATCATAGCAGATAATCGTGGATCATTTTTCTGGCACATGCTCTGTTAGCTCCTCTCATACCCCTTCAGCTTTGCTGCATCTTTCTACTTGACAAACACATTGCCTTTGCTTCTATTCAAATCATCTTGTAAAATGTACGACAGGACATGGCCCCAAACTGGGCTAATTGTGTTTTTTGCCGTCAGCATGGCATTGTCAAAGCAATGGATCAAGGCATGCCAGTTTGACTGTGTGTTGATGTCAAAGATGAAAGTTCATTGATTCCATCATGAATTCTTTTATCATATACTTATGAAACAACCAGCACATATCAAGCCTGTGCTAGATATTGGGCTTCTCAATCATCTCTAAGTCAACATCCTGTTCTGCTTTAAGGACACTTAAACCTGGGCCAGGAATTCTTCCTCCATTCATCTAGCAAATATTTCTTGAGCATCTATTGTGAATCAGCCATTGTGGTGGATGCTGGGGAAATTAGACATGGCTCTCGCCCTTATAGAGCTTATAGTCTTGTGTGTGTGTTAAGGTCAGAGTTGGGCAGGATTCATGAGAAATTTTATCTAATTCTTAAAATATGCCAAGTACCGTTGTAAGTGATTTACATGTATTATTTCATTTAATGCCCTTCTCAACCTTACAAGATAGTGATATTATCATCTCTACTTTAGAGATGCTGGTGGTGGTGGTGGCAATGGGGATTTAGTGACTTGCTCTAGGGCTCACAGCTAGCAAGTGGTCGGGCAGGTGTAAAGTGTGGCTGCAGGACTCAAGAGTGCCCCTGGCCACACTACCGTGGCACACCTCTGCTCAATTCCATATGAAGAGGCAACTGTGAAAGGGCTATGTGCAGGAAGTGCATGGTGATATGAGATGAGACAAGGGAGGTTGACCTTACCAAAAGTCTGGAGGGTTTTCCTGAAGAGGCTGAGATCTGAAGGCTAAGCAGGAGTAACTTGACAGAGAGGGAAAAGAAGAGAAGAGCATTTGACAGGAAGAGCACAGGCACCTTGTGTTAGGAGGGAGATGAGTATAAGAGACTGAGAGAAAGCCAGGGCCAATGGAGTGGAGAAATAGGTAAATGCAGGACTGTGGGGTATCTTTGTTGACGATATTAAAGAGTTTATCGAAACTTTAGAAGTAATTAGACTTTCAAAGGACTTGAGGCCAAGGGATGTTGGAATCACTAAAACATGAAACAATTTTGGCCATCCTGTGGAGAATGTATTGAAGGGAGAAAAGAATTGATGTTATAAGATTAACTAGGAGGCTAATGAAGTAGTTTAGGCAAGAACCTAGGATGGTGGCAATGGAAAGAAAGAACAAGAAATAGAATTGAGCAACATTATCCCCAGACTTGGATGAGGGAGCCCTGCCCTTGGCCTCACACTTTATAGGGCCTCGTTCTGGCCTATTTCTGCCTGTGCCAACCCACCAAGAGCTCATCCCCACCTCCTTCTAGACCATACTCTTGTATCCAGGGCCCTGGAGTCCTTGGCCCAAATGGCCCAGCATCTGCTTCGAGGGCCTGTGCTGGCCTTTTTCCAGTGTGTCCCCTAAGAGTGCACAAGGAATACAGTGTGTATGGCTCTAGGCCCCAGGGTGGCCAAGGGCACGTATGTGCAGAGGTTGTGAAGAAATCTTGCACGTGCAGCCTGGGTGCCCATGTCTGCGTCCACAAGTTCCCTTGCAGCTGGGATGGGATAACAGGGGTATGGGCTCTTCTTCTATCCAGCTCTTCTTGAGTCACTAATTAAGGACATAAGACTCCAAAGAGATGAAGAATTTTTCATTTGAACCTTGCTCTCTGGGTCATTGTGAAGGTATGTTTGTCAAGGTTGGAGAATAGAGCTATTTTAACTAACAGCTTATTCACTTTATTTAAAATTTTTAGACTTTAAAATTTAGCTTTAAAATTTTTAGACATATGGTATGTGGGGCTCTTGTACTGGCCCCTGAAAATGTTAGGGGAGAGACTGTATTTGAGAATTAGGGTGGGGGTAAACCAACAGGATCTGGGCATTGGGTATGAGTGCTGAGGTTCAGGGGAGGTCTGTATAATTGTTGGGTTTCGCTCTCAAGGAGGTGGATGGTGGTAACATTTCTTGGGCTGGAAAACATAGAGAAAGATAAGATTTGGGGGATGATCAAGAGCTCATTTGTGGGGCCAACCCAGTGGCACAGCGGTTAAGTTCTCATGTTCTGCTTTGGGGGCCTGGGGTTCATCGGTTCGGTTCCCAGGTATAGACATGGCACTGCTTGTCAAGCCATCCTGTGGTAGGAGTCCCACATATAAAGGAGAAGAAGATGTGCACAGATGTTAGCTCAGGGCCAGTTTTCCTCAGCAAAAAGAAGAAGATTGGCAGCAGATGTTAGCTCAGGGCTAATCTTCCTCAAAAAAAAAGAAAGTGTTCATTTGTGATATGATGATTTTTGGTGTCTTTGAGAAGTCTAAGAGCCGTCAAGTAGAATTTATTGATCTGGAACTCAGTCTGGCTATACCTTCCAGCACCAAAACAGACAGAGGGCTACAGCAGCTTTCTGCTGCGTGAGCATGAACAGATGAAGGCATGCTATGAGTTAGAGAAAGATGAAACCTTGCCAGGGGCCAGATCCATTTATGCTCTGTTGAGTGGTACAGCCCTAAACGATAGTGGAACTCGTCCATGGCAGGGGCACTGGTGGCTGTGTGTGAGGAACGGGGCTCCTGGGTCTTCATTCTACACTATCAGGACCTTGATGCTGTTGCTTGTGTATCAGAACCATCCTATTGGAAGCTAAAGATTTAGTCTCTCCTTGGGCTAGCTTTCCTTGCACAAAGCCTTATTGAGTCTTATTATTATTATTATGGTAAGGTACTAGATGCCAGGCAAGGGAGAGGGAAATTCGTTTGAATAGTGCCTTTTAAAGAAAATTTATTTTCCCGATTTATATTTAAAAAGATCAAGGTGGAACAGGCTGTCTCATTCCTACATTACTGAGCAAGCTGAATCTCAGAGAAGGTTGCTTCTCCAAAGCCAAATGATTGCCTAGCGGCAGAGTCTGGAGAAGAATGGTCTCATTATTTTTGGGCCAAATACATGGTTCCTGTCCTTGAATTAGAGTGAAGAAGATTTGATCCCTCAGTCGTCAGTGCTGCTAAAGAGCATGAGACTAGGAGCTTGAACTCTTTCTTCCTAAATTAACTTGTGGTTCAACTGGACCCAGAAGGATTTGCTATAATGACTCAAGTTCAATGAGAGGACACCTTCCCAGTGCCTGAGATTACATACAGAATAAGTCAAGCCAGGGAGAGGACCCACAGCTTCTTTTTTCCCTCTCAGAGATCAAAAGGAGAACTGCTCATTTTAAGGACAAAAGTAGTGTCTTCCACATCGAAAAACGTTTATACATGTGTATATATAATATTTATTTATGTCTCCCATGTGGAAATTTAAGTACAATTGGTTCTGGGACATATGGAGTACATTTTCTTTTAAAGTAAACAGAGATTGTTAATATTCAGGAAGAACCAATGGGAAAATGAGTGCCGGCCCCTCTACATCCCTAAGAGTTTGAGGAAGTTACTAACTTCAGATGATAAACAGAGAACTCCACCTTTCCTGTGATAATAGTAATTTCTGAGCTAACGTAAGTTTGGCCTCTGTTTAGGAGTGATGTGAGGTTTATTTTCAAATTATTTGATTTTATAGCAAGTGATGTGGTAATCTGTGTTCCAGGTGGCACAGCATTAAATTTTAGATCAGAAGCCAATCATATTTGTACACATAATTAGTGATCCTTGGTTGGTCCAGTTAAATGAATTACCTCAATCTGAGGTTAATAGGACTGTAGACTAGGTTCACACTCAGGCTTGAGCCTCAGATTTGTTGTAATCCATGATCATAGACTGTGTGCTTAACCTTAATTCACAAGTCATACGCTATATACTTAACCTTATTCACATAATTCTCTGCAGGTTTATTAATATTGTAGGAGAGAAAAAAACTTTTCTCTACCCTTTTAGGTTCTGTGACTGGAGCTTGTGAATTAAACTGGCAAAAGTAAGGCTAACAGGAGAAAAAGCATACCTACTTTGTTGTTAATATTTTAATATTTTCATGTACATGGAAACTTTTGTAAAATGAAACAAATAGTCAAAGACGCGGTTAGACCTGGGGGCTTATATACCACTGTAACAAAGGAGTTGGGTTTCTATGGGTGGTAAATTGTGAGAAGGTAAATATATGAGAGAAACTAATGGAAGATAAGAGTTACTAGTAGGGTCTGTTTGTACATACCCGTCTCAGTGCTGACTTTCTGTCTCCAGTTCTTTTCCTGGTTTTGGAGGGGAGAGGGACACTTCCACAAAGGGAATTTATGTCCTGCTTTTAGGCAGACAGAGGGAGGGTGCAGAGCTTTTTCTACTTTTGCTGCTTCTTAATTGCCTTCAGCTCAAAACAATTCATATGGCAAAGTATCATATTTCAGGGTGGCATATACTAATGCCTGTCAATATCAACTGAGATTTGGGTGAATGAAGTTGAATAAAACATATTTTGTGACTTTGAAGATCCCCTAGTCCACTGAGAAAGAAAGGCATGCATACAAATCATCACAATAAGACAAGCAGTACTAAAAGTTTTGGACTGAAAGCCCAAAGTTAGTGCCGAAGAAGGAAGGATTACCTCCCTTTGGAGAAGTCGGGGGAGGATCAGGGAAGTGATTCCTAAACAGAATTTGGAGGGCTGGACAGATGCAGTGGCCAGGCTGCAAGGAGAAGAACTTCCGGGCAAAGGGAAAAGCATTCTCAAGGCAGTGAGGCACAAAACAAGAGAGTGTGCTGGGGGGAGTTCAACGTTGCAACAGCCTAATGTGCACCTGGCAGGGTCCCTGTGTGGGAATAGGGGAGTGGGTGAAGATGAGGCTGGTGGGTAGACAGGTTCACAACATGCAAGACCTTCTATTCTATCCTAAGGAGTTTGGAATTTATCTTGAATTTGAAGGGCTGCTATTAACAAGAATGAACTCATGCCTTCAAGTTGTTTTGTCCCAGCAGCCAGTGTGGAGGACGGGCTGCAGCTGATCAGCTGAAAACGTATGTTCTTTCAAGTAATAGTTATTGAAGCTGCATGCAAAAGTAGTGGCTGGAGAGGATATAGTTAGAAATAAAAATTAGTGGTGTTGGTGATTGATCAGATCTAAGTGACAGAGAGATGGCAAATTACAAATGTCTCTCATATTTATGACTTAAGGTGACTCCAAGGTTGGTGATGTCATCACCTGAGACAAAACACAGAAGGAAAGGTAGGCTTGGGAAGAAAGATAAGTAACTCAGTTTTGGATATGTTTGATGGGAGTGTTGGCTTCAGGACTGAGATATTAGGGAGATGAGAAGGAAAGTTGGGTAGACGATTGACCATAAAGAGCGGATCAAGGGAAAGAAGGCAGTTGGGTTATGCAAACTCCTTTCCAATGGATCAGAAATAAGACATGAATTCAGGTTATGTGGGGCTTGAAGTTTATAGAATATTATAGATTCTCTTAAAGAAAAATAATAAAAAATTACAAATACAAAATTGGGTGTGAATATTTATTTAGAATGAGAAAAGAAGTTACCAGAAATTAAAAATTTTTTAAAAATTTGAAAATTACCAAAATAAAAAAAATCAAAAAGACCATGATCTTTTCTTTTTGTCTTCTTCTTTTTTTGTGTGAGGAAGATGGGTCCTGAACGAACATCTATTGCCAATCCTCCTCTTTTTGCTGAGGAAGATTGTCACTGAGCTAATATCTGTGCCACTCTTCCTCTATTTTGTATGTGGGATGCCACCACAGTGTGGCTTGATGACTGATGTGTAGGTCCATGCCCGGGATCTGAACCCATGAACCCTGGGCAGCTGAAGCAGAGCATGAACTTAATCACTATGCCACCAGTCTGGCCCCAAGACCATGATTTTTAAAGTTAACTAATAATCACTAATTTAGATTAATTTATTCCTGCATAATCTTTGATTGCTTCTTGTAATGGTTTTGTAATACTTTTTTCTATGCTGGACACAGAAAGATAATTCAATATTTCTTCTCTCATGATTGATCCAAAATTGTGTTTAATATTAACAATTTAATGATGTTTCTTTCAGATTCACAATCATTCACAATGTTGTTGTAACTAGGGCCCTACTAGGACCAGTTCAACTAACCCCATCTTATCAACAGAGTAATTCAGAGCTGTTTTTTGGGAGCTGAGACCCCTTGTCTAGTTCAGGCTGGTTGAGACCACCAACCCATCAATGGAACCTATGTGAATGCTCAGTAAGTGGCACTTTTGCCATCAACGGGCTGAAAACTCCACCCTTAGATCATGCTAACACCACCATTTTGTGAACGCATATCCTATGATGAGCCATGAAGCTTGAGTACACTTACACAGAGCATCAACTACCTCACCTCTCCTTACCTCCAATCATCTATCTCCATACTTCAGATTGGCTTGCCCTTCATCTCACTAATTTTGCCCCCAGGCCTGGATCGGGGAGACAGATCTCAGAGCTTATGCCTCTGTCTCCCTGCAGACTGATCCAGCAATAAAGCTGTTTTCTTTTCCCTAAAGTTGATGCTATAATAATTGGCTTGTTTAATGAGCATTGGGCAAGAAGACCCCAATCTTGTGTGGTAACGTTGTAAGTTTTTAGAATTGTTGCCAAATTTGGGAAAACATTTATCAAGTTTCCTATAGTTTGAGCTATAAGATTTAGAAGAATTTTCCATAGATGAGTTTTGGATTCCATCCATTTTAAACCTCACTTCTCCTCTCTACCCACACACTTCTCGTGCTAGGTGCTGTAGAAAACCTTCACAGTGTGGCCCTGCGTCTTTTATGTCATAACTTGCGGTGAGTCATTAATGTGGCCAGTAGGAATATTCTTGGAAGCCGTTCCTACACCAGCATGACTAGCAATAATTTAACTATGCATGGAAGTGTCTGTGATCCATATAAATATATTCCACTAAAAGCAAACTAAATTGATCTCAAATTCAATTTATCAGGATCTCAAAAATGCCTAGAGTCTCGTCACAGTCACCTGACATAAGGAGGAAGATAGGATAGACAAAATATCTTAGTTTTGTAAATTTTATAAAAGTATTTGACCACATAAAACACTTTGTTGGAGACTTTCCCAAGCCTTAAAAGGGACTCCTGTAAGTGAGAGGTCTTGGAGTTTAAGTTTTGTAAGCTTCATGGAAAAATCGTCTCTGTAGTAAGGCATAGTGGCCAATGAGAAGCACAGAACTCTCTCTTCTATGGGAACAGGAATTACATTCATGGATGCTCTCTTACTTTTCCTTTTCTATTTACTCTTGGAATTCTAGATGAGTCTATTAAATAGACTCTATTTGTTCTGTTTGAAAGATAAGAATGAAGACCTCTGCCCTGGTGAATGCATTTGCATTTGTTTAGAACCTGTTGGACGACAATTGGCTCTCCAGCTATAGATTATTGTAGGGGAAATGGCTAACATCTAGGCATTGGTGTGAATAATTCCTTTAAACTTAACTATTTTCCAACACCAGGCATGGGTATCTTTCTATATGTGAGAAGGATATTAAACATGGGTTTTAAACCATTATTTCAGGGCATGTTCCTTACATTATCAAGAACAAGTAAACAGAGAAAATAAATGAGACCTCGAAAATCTTTTGCAGCATGAGAGAAGAACAAAGCATTAGTTACTCTGAGAACATGAAAAGATTTATTTCACGAAGTATCAGAAATATTTGGAGAACATCTTGTTCTCAGTGAGGACATTATTTCTACTTTAAAGCAGGCAGAGATAAGAATTTTTCAAAACAAAAAACAGTAATCAAAGTAAATTATGTTTTCAAATACTAAAAGTACACTCAATATTACAGAAAATTTAAAGACTGAAATAGACAACAAACTGAGAAACAATCTCAATTCAGAAGAAATTGGTATAAAGATAAAAATATGAGAGAATTGTTAGCAAATATGAAGGGCAATTCATGGAGAACTTAAGTTCTAAATAATAAGTATCCTCATTTAGGAAAAACAAAGGAAACTTCCCAGATATAAAAAATTATCTGATGTTAATAGATTTGCCCTTTTCTAGCTTGTATTGGTAAATATATTCACACAATAAAATATATTGATAAATATTTAAAAGTTTCAAGTATAAAGGAAGACTCTAACAGCTATAAAGATGAAACAATATTTACCATAAAAATAAAACAGAGCACAATGGTCTTAAGTGATGTCAGGCACTTTTTCTGAAACAACCTAATATGGGACGATAGCTACTGAGCCTTTTCCAAAAAGAAACCGATCTTAGAGTTCCACAAATAGCCAAACTGACACTCTCATATCTGCAAAGTTTTATAAAATTTATCAACTGACTACCATAAAAATTGCTCAAAAATATACCCCAGATAACTAAGGGATGAGTTAAAATGAGAACTAAATAAGAACTATGTAGAAAACAACCTCTTCTGGACTTTATACTACAAAATTCTAAAGTTCCAATATTCTAGCAGATTTATAACTTTTGTATTTTCTTGTATTTTTCTCTATATATTTTGGAGTAATATCTTGAGAATATTGCTTAACATCATGGCCTTATTAGCTTAGGAAATATTGAGCACAAGCCAGTCAGAAAGGCAGTGTTCTCTAGTTTGAGTTTTACTAATTGAGGTGTTTGTGTGTGCATACATGTTTGTGTGTGCAAGTGTATATGTGTTAAAGGTATCAGTATGAATTTGTTGATAGATCTAGATTTTATATGAACTAGACAAAAGCATAGTTTTATTTATTACACTAAAGCACATAACTTATATTTGATCTGGACAATAATTAAGATGTAACCAAAATGTAGGTAATCCTAGGTAAATCAGGATGGTTACTTTAAGATTAATTTAAATAGATACAATTTAAATGCAATTTTAATGTCTTTAAAAATAAACCAGCAAACATGTGTGCCAACAGAAAAGAGTACCTTTTCATTTGTATTTTTTTACTAACATAAATCACACCATTTCACACATAAGCTTTTAAAAATAAGAAACCAAATTTGTATGCCCTAATTTGTTATTAGATCTGAAATATTTTGTAAGAGATCAAATTGTGAATTAACATAATTGTTGGCTTTAAATTGTTATTTCAAAACACAAAAATAAGCCCATGCCTCTCTTTAGTAATTCAAAAAAATTAAAAATTGAATTAACAAATTATGGTTATAATGTAATTTAAAAGTTCACATCGTTGTTATGTAAATCATAGTAAATATAATGTAATGCATTGTATGCTAATTGGAAATGAATTTCAAATTATATGTGAATTTTAACCATCTAAGCTTCATCTTGGAAAAATTTCTGGCAAATATTATAGTTTACAGAAGGAAAAGAAGAGAATGGATTGGGGTCAAGGAAGGCTCCATGGTAGAAGTTAAGCCTTTTCTAGCCTAGTAAAAACTAAATCTTATTTTTAAAAAAATATTCTTTTCTTTTCTGTTTTCCCTCCCCTTTCCCCCAAAGAAGACTATAATTAAGGAGGAAGCTGCCTACTTTCAGAAAGAAATCTAGGTGACCCTCTAGGCACCCACTGGACCCTAATCTGTTGGTGGCCATCAGTCACACAAGATGCGACCAGGTCTCCAAAACTGTCGTCATCAAAATTAGACCTGATAATGGATATGTTAATTAGTTTGAGTGTGGTAATCATTTTACAATGTATACGTACATCAAAACATCACACTGTACACCTTAAATATATGCAATTTTTATTTGGAAAAAAAAAATTAGACCTGAGCAAATTCACAAACACAAAAGCAAGACTGACATGAACTTCTGCTGAAAATGCAAATCCAACCTAAATTGCCACCCTGTTTTTTAGGTTAAAAAAGTTTGGCTGGTTATTTTTTTTTCCAAATTAATTTTGGATCATGAGATTCTATTAGCTGGTTTTTGCTGGCATCACATTGCTGAAAGGATGACAAGAAATAGGGAGCCTCGGAAATTTTACATGTCTGCCCTAAGAATTCCAGTCCCATTTTATAACCCAAAAAGTCTTAGATCATTTGGATCTGGTTTAGATAAGCAGACTAGAATGAAACCAAATCAGTGAATCTTCTAAGCTCCCCCTAGCCATCCTTCATTAAGGGAAGAGTCATTTTTGCCTTTTATGAAAGGCAGAGCCAAAAAACCAATCTTCACTGACTTTCCTTTCATCCGAAACTTTTCCCATAATTCTGCTGCCAGCTCAAGAGGAGAAGTTTCAATTTTTTTTATTGCTGCTTTTCAAATACAGGAAAGTTGTATGGGGACATTCCCTATAGCTTTGTTGGGCCATGCAGCTCCCTTTGTTTCAAAGAGTTTCTGTAGAGCTGTGAACATGGGCATTTGTGAAAGTTCAGACACCAGCATGTTGGCCACTGAAGATGTGACAAGCCACGTACGTCTTTGCTGCTAAGAACTCAAACAAGACAGTTGAAAAGGATGTACCAGTGTGATAAACTCTTTTTGGTCTTCATCAAACTCTAGCCAGAGGGGCACCTTGGGACCACTGCAAGGGATTGCAGAAAGGAGAAGATGTGTGCATCGTCTTTCCTCTGGCTCTTCAAGCTCTCTCTGTAAACTCAATAGACTGAAGCATATTATAGAAGAGAAAGCACCATCTTTTGCTCTTGTTGGACACACTGTGCCCTGATTTCTTGGGAAATCTCATCTTCAAGGAGGATCTTTTGGCTCCCCATTCACTTCCAATAGGTGGGACCCAAGACAGAGCAGCCTTATATTAAATTGCAGCCTGTAGCAATTACAGAATCAGAGAACATTAGAAGTGGAAGTTGCTTTTGAGATTGTCTAGCCCAGGATCCTCATTTTATAGGGAGAAATGTGACTCAGAGAGATTGGGTGCCTTTCCCATGGTCTCACGGCCAATTTGAGTCTGAGCTAGGATTAGAGCCTAGGTTTTTCCATACTTGGCAGCTTCAAATCTGTCCTTGGAGACTGATGGTTTCTTTCAGACCTCATAAATTAGAAACCTTCTGAATTACAAATTGTTACTTTTTGTTCTTTATGTTGTTACGTTGCAACTTTTAGTCTAAATCCTTAAGAAGTGAGTAAAACTGGCTTAAAGGCTCTAACTCTCTCAATGATTGCAAATGTCTGAATACATAGTTTGACTAAACTCAAAAAGGGTCATTGATTGAGAGCCCATGAAACGCTAGAACATGTATTTCCACAGACCCCATTAGATTGTGAGTTCCCTTGAGGGAAACTAATTGTGGCTATCCTGTTCAGGGCCTAGCACAGTATCTGTACATGGTAGGTTCTCAACAAATTCTTCTCCCTGTCTAATTTGTCCGATTTAGTAGCTCAAGTGATATTGTCCTCCCAGCAGCAACTCACATTCAAAAAGGTACTATAGTCAATTTGTCCATCTCACACCCACCTTCAAGTAGATGTTCATACCCTGTGTTCTGTGCTTTCATATTCTTCCATTGGTTTGGCCAAAGCCTCAAATTGTATGTCTTACTCTGTTTTGTTAAATCATTTCTTGAATTATAATATACACACAGAAAGATTCTCATATGTGCAGAAGCTTCCTGAATTTTCTCAAATGAACACTGTCTGGTTTTCAATGAAAAATACAATAACATAGTAGATCATGCCTCTGTCACTAAGAAATCTACAGTCTCTTTAAAAGAACATATGTACACTAAAATATTAATTCTGCAAAGGACGTGTGCCGAGTGAATGGGCCATATGATATTTGTTGGAAGAGTTCAGAGGAGAGAGAAGATTGAGCTGAAATAGTCTGGGAAGATTTCATGGAAGACAGAATTTATGCTAAGACTTAAAGAACAGTCGTGAATTGAAGAAGGAGAAGGAAAAAGAAAAAAAATGTTGATTAGAAGGCCAGAGTGATCAAGTGTCACATGTTCAATGTGAGGCCAGAAGGTGAACAGTAAATGGAAGTATGTAGGATGAGAGGCCTGATGTTTTACCTTATAGAAATTCTCTTTGGAAAGGCAGGGCCTTACACTTTATACTATACTATATATAGATTATGCTAGAAGTGTAAATATTTATTCTTTTCTCTTTTTTTAAAATAGGATGGAAGGGAGAGAAGAAGGAAAGGCTGATTGGGAAATGCAGTTGCTGTGTAGTTTATAGCAATGGTACACCCTGGAGATGTTCAGTGTGTTACCTGCACAAACTTGCACACTAGCCCTGATGACACCTGACCTAGAGTGACAGCATCATGAATGAAAAGAAAGAGAAGATGTGCAAGAAACTTTAAAATAATTGAAGTGTTGTTGACATAGCTTAATTGCTGGTAAGGAATTAAAGGGCAATCATGGTTTAATATGTCATTTCCCTAATAACATTTTAGGCTGAGCTCCTGTTTTAATTTCAAAAACTAACTTGTGAGTTTCACTATGAGGTTGGCCCAGAAAGTGATATATTTTTGGTCAAAGGCTTTTTTGATGAGCCTTAAAAAACAAGAACTCCATACTTCTTTCATTTGCAAGCCTGACCCCATGTGGAGGTAGGGGCTAGGCAAATAAACAATAAGAATAAGAAGGTCTTTATTCCTCTCACATTCCCTTGACCTTATCCTTTGTACCATGGTGAACTGGAAGGGACATTGAAGCATTAATATGGTTGTGTGCAGCACTCACAGTGGACCCTGAGGAACAATTTTAAATATCTTACAGTATTATGCTAAGAAAGTTTGCCACCCAGATCATTTCACTCAGTCCTACTCTAGTGAGAATCAGCAGTGTCAAGTTGTTTGAAGAATATTCACTAAATCTAAATGAATATGAGAATTTTACAAATTTTCCACAAAGATTTATTGGGTGCTCTTGGGTGGCTACCACTCTGGAGTGTCTTCCTGGCATGTAGGTTGGTGCTCAATAAGTATTGGATGAAGAATTACTGATTTGGTAAAAACTAGGGTTTGAGGAGGCTCATGTGCTGGGTTTGAGAGGAAGGAGGCCACAGGTAAGGAGAACAGTAGAACTTCTGTTGTAATCCACACCTTTGATTGTGAAGGCATAAATGAGAATTCAAAGGAAAGAGTAGGGAAGTAACAGTTCATGGGGAAGTCAGTGGTGCATTGTGGTTCATTGGCTATCAGGAAACTATTAAGATGAAGGAGAGGAAAAGCATCAAAGACAGTTGGATATTTGAATCTGGATAGCAAAAGTAGTCTAGTTATTAGGAGTGAGTTTAAAAAGTATTATTTGTTAACAGATTTGATTGGGGTCATGATGGAGGTGTTGTGCAAGTAGAACTCTCCAGCTGGTGTCTGGGCCAGAGACCTGAGCTAAGAGTGTCCTTGATTCATCAATCAATGGAAGTACACATCAGTCGTTCAGTTAGATCTACATATTGCAATACAAAATCAACTACCTTAGGTGAAAAAAAAAACTTGTCTGTTTCATCATAACCCAATAATCACATTTCTCTTATAAAACTTGTGCGTTTTACTTAAATCCATAATATGTGCAATATGACAGCAACAACAAAGGCAATTTTGAGATGCATTAATATAGTGTCAAGGACTATGCTGTACCAAAGAGTTTCTTGATGTTTTTTCTTTATCATCCATCCGCTAAGGAGCTTTTTTAGACAAGTTGAGGGTGATGGTATTTGGAGCTAAGAAAAAGAAATGAGTTCATCAGAAGAATGTAAAGAGCATAAGGACCACGGCAAAAGAAGAGTAGGGAGGGGTGGAAACAGATAAAACAAACAAGATGCGTTTGAAAGTGTAGGGGGGGAAGAAATTATCTTCTATCCTCTAGGTTCTTCTGGTTGGTCTAAGAATTAAATTGACGTGAGACAGAATAACAGGAGAAAATCAAACAAATTTAATAACATGTATACATAGAGGAAACCAGGAAAGCTGAGTAACTCACCAATGAGATCAAAGCCACAACCTTAAATACCATCTTTAGCTAAAGACAAAGGAGGATGTTGGGAGTGGTGATTTGGGACTTCAAAAGGGAGAAAGGCAATTTACGTGGAGTTGGAAAAGCAAATGTTTGGTAAATAAATGTTTTTTGGGCCATCTGCAGACAATGGCACCTGAGAGAGAACTTTGATAAAATGGGCCTTGCTGGGTGCCTTCCTGCCTTTCTGTCTACTACACCTAGAGTTACCTACGGTGACAGCTCCTTCCTGGGACAGGCCTTCTATGTTAAATTTTTTAGGCAGTTGGGGGCAGGTCAAAGTTTCTTTCTGAATCTTTTGTTCTTAAAAATAATCAAGCCAAAGAGACATATTTTAAGGTGGTTAATTCTGTTCCCCACAAAGGATTGAGCTGTAAGAAGATTTGCAAGTCAGTGAGTCAGGGGAAAAGAAGGTTTTAATGAGGAGGTAATAAGAATTGTCGAGCACTAAAGTAAAGTGAAAGAGAAAAACAATCAAGAAAAGACCATTGGATTAATATTTTTGAACTGGATTTATAAAATTTATGTCTGTGGCCATACATATCTGACTTATTGATAGCTAGTCAGATGAGTTTTGCAAATAAAGCAGAAATAATTGCCTATGCCCAGTTATTTGGAGCTATATATATTTTAAAATAAAACAGTTTGATTTGTAGTTTTCAATATGCTGCATCAACATTGGGTAGCTGCATCACATGAATTGAGATACGCAGACCCTTTCTTAGTAGAGAAGGCTGTTCATTGTTAGCATCAAGGTAAACCCAGTCTATCTAAGGTCAAGATGTATTTTCAGCAGGAACTGGCAGTCGTTCAGTCATTAGGTGGCTAACAAAGAATTTTCAGTGTAAGGACCAAGGGGGGTGGTCACTCTGCTCCAACATTCAGGTAGCCAATGCTTGGCGTTGTGGTTGAACAGGAATGAAGACACGTCACTAACCACATAGGCAAGATTTTCAGGCCGCTGCTCTGTGGGACTTTGTTTATGGGTCAATTTTGCAAACAACTTCCCTCAGACCAAATATTCAAGTAGCTTAAGCTTAGAGATAATTAGGTAGGTGGTTCTGCGTACACACTGAGTCCTGGACTTGACAGAGTCTGGAGAGATCATCTAGCCCAACCCCCAGCCTACGATTTATTGTGCTTTACAATATTGCTGTCAGACACTCGACCAGTTTCTGCTTGATCGCTTTCAGCAAAGGACATTTCCTACACGGTGGAGAAGTCCTTTCTGAAATTAGTGATCTGTATCTTAGTGTTGTTAATGATTTCCTGAAACCAGTATCAGGATAGTGCATAATATCTACTAGCCACTGTTCTTAGCACTTTATATACATATTAACTCATTTAAGCTTCTTTTCAACTCTGTGGATAATATGGCCACATAATAAAGTAAATGCTAATAATATCCATATCTTTTAGATGAGGAAATTAAGACATGGATTGTTTACGTAATCTTCCTAAGATCAAAGGGATTGACCTGGCGTCTGAGCTCATAACTAGTTAGCTTTAATGCTTAATCTTTCTTGCTAGTTATTCAAATATTTGAAGACAGTTATTAGGGCTTCTCGAAGCATTCTTTTCCCAGGCTGACTATCCCTAGCTAATGTAACCATTTTTCCCATGCTATGGTTGTAACCTTCAAGAAAAGCCTAATTTAGTTTGTCATTGTCCCTCTTCAAACTAATGCCCAGAACTGAATACAGACTCCACTATTGTCTGACTCCTGCACAGAATTATGTGGAACCATACAACAGTTAGGCTCTAAAATAAGCATGCACGGTGCAAATTGAGTATAGCAGAAATTGCCCTTGAAAAAGGCCTCGACTAACTCATAATGGAGAGTACATATGATATTGTGTGTACAATCCTGTACGGAAATTCTTCTGTTCATTACAGTTTGAGAACCATTGTGGTTGACTAAAGGAGGAACAAAAGGAAAGTCGATATGCAGATGCCTGGGCATTGAAAACATTCTGCTCTTGAGGTAATGATCAAATTCCCAGTGGTGAATGAAGGATGGGTGGAAAATATGTAATTAATCCTGCTTACTTGCAGTATTACTTTATTCTGATTAGATATTAAGCTGTATAACTTAATATGTGTTCATATATTTGTGTTGCAGTGAGGGTTAAACAAGAAAGGAGAAAAGGGTAGGTTCTAAAATCAGTTTGTATGTTTAGTATAATAGAATGGCAGGCCTTACCACCCAGCAGGCATTCTCAACAGGCAACGTATCACCCACTAAGGGGAACAAATTGGGTCTTGGGGGCCAAAAAACTTACTCTTTTTATATACAAAGTCCAGACATGCACACAATCCATACAGAAATATACACTATATCTATGGTATTAAAATTTCACGGGGCAGGTGACAACTATGGAAACACGTCTAAAAAGGCCCTTTAGGGGGCAATAATGAAAAGCTTGAGAAATACTGCCCTATAGCTTTGCCCCGTGATATGGACACGATTAGTACAATTCAAAATTGCATTCGTTATTTTTGTAGCCACATTGCATGCATTCTGGGTTTAAATAAAGCTAACTAGTTTTACAAAAGAAATTTGATTATTAGGATATGATGAAAACAAAAATGTCTTCTACCAAAAGGGGCTGATTTTGCATTGTGACTTGTCCATCAGTCTTTTTTCTTTTGGTGGGGAAGATTGGCCCTGAGCTAACATCCATTGCCAATCTTCCTCTTTTTGCTTGAGATAGGTTACCCCTGAGCTAACGTCTGTGGCAATCTTCCTCTATTTTGTATGTGGGATGCCTGCCTCAGCATGGCTTGATGAGCGGTGTGTAGATCTGCACCCAAGATCCAAACCCAAAAACCCCTTGGCTGCCGAAGCAGAGCATGTGAATTTAACTACTGCACCACCCGACCAGCCCCTTGTCCATCAGTCTTAACAGCTGACATTTTGTACTTCCATTGATTGATGAATTGAGGACACATTCAGAAGACTATGTAGGTGAGCTTGCTCAGCAAATGCAGGGCTTTCGGCTCATAAACTATATTTTGTATATACCTGCTGAGGCAGATGAATTCAGCAGCTTCGATTTCTGATATGTGAGTCCACATAATGCTCTATTGAGAAAAAAAATAAATCACGTGGTCGTGACTAATTCCAGCCAAAGGTGTCTCAGGTGTATCTCAAGTCCATCATTGTTATCACCACCAGAAAATAAACGCAAAGCTTCACACCATCATGAGAGGGAAGCAGTTGTATCAATATATTTGTTTGCAAAGGGTGGAACATTTGGCTTTCCCAGGCAAATTTGTGATTTTTTTTGGTGGTAATATATTTATTCCCTTCTTCTTCTCTTTGCCACCTAACAACAGGCATCAAATTCCTTTTCAGGGAAGAAACCATCTAGGTACTGCAAAATACCATTTACATATGAAAATACCATTTAATTGTGAAATAATATGTGTGAAGAAGGATCTAGAAGGAGAGGCAGATGTGAGAGCTAAATTGCTCTGCATAAGAAAACATGATGTACATACCCAGCTCTCCTCCTCTGGAGAAGGAGAGAAAGAAGGGGGAGGACGTGACAGGGTTAAGATGAGTTCTTGTGGCTACAACTTAAAGAAAGAAGGAGTAGCTGGATACAATGGCCATGTCATTATTTTTTTTTTAAGAACCTCAGAGTCTATCTTCCAAGGCCCAGTGGTGAATTATAATCCCTCTTCCATTATCTACCATTTTAGTGTATTATTTTAAAATGAAGAACATTTCAAATAACTATAGCAAGCTTGTGTGCACTAAGATAGAACAGATGTCAATATTTTGTGTATTTGCTTCAGATCTGTTTTGATTTTTTAATGAGCCTTACAAATATAGCTGAAATTCCATCTCTACCCCTTCTCTTTGTTTCTGTTCCAGAGGTAACCAATTTCCTAAAATTGGCGGATCGTCACCAGGATTTCTTAAGTATATATTCATTATATCCTCACATCTATATATACACATTCATAAACAACATTCACTATTGTTTTTTATATGTAAATATTTTTTCTTCCTTTTTTTGCTGAGGAAGATTTGCCCTGAGCTAACATCTGTGCCAATCTTGCTCTATTTTTTCGTATGTGGGCTGCCAGCACAGCATGCCTGCTAATGGAGTAGTGTACATCTGTGCCTGGGAACTGAACCTGGGCCAATGAAGCCTAGCACACTGAACTTAACCACTAGGACAATGGGGCTGGCCCCATAGAAATTTTTTACCTAAGTGTTATGATAATGAATGTGTGATATCAAACTGTTTTATGCAACATGCTTCCTTCACTCAGCACTGTGTGTTCAAGTTTTAACCATGTTGAAACTCACAGCCCTGGTTCCTTCATTTAACTCCACTGCAATATTTCATTGTATATATAAACAACTTCATTTATCCATTCCTCTGTTGAAAGCAATGGAATTGTTTCCTTTGTTTTCCTTTGGCCTCCAAACCTCCATGATTAACAGTGAAGAGGGATCCCCCTGAACATCCACATTTCTCTGTCCCACAGCACTGACAGACTTGCCATCACTATCTGTCTGGAATCCACCAGGAATAAGTCATTATCCTCTTTATCCCTGTTTATGTTAGTCACCATGTAAGTAAGCCCCAGACTCTCAGGTGCCCCTCTAATTCTGTACAAAAACTGCAATAAGGCCATCTCTTATTCCCCCTCAACCCCTGAACCCCATTACTGTGCCCTCTGGAACCCAGTACCCACAATCAGTAAATTCAATCTTTTCTTGAGTTTTCATGGATACTGAAACTCTTCTCCAGGTGTTTATTTTATCTTCTTGTTCCAAATGAAACCTAGGAGCCCCTGAGGACACTGCCTCTCTAGCATCCTTTCAAGTGTGGCTGTTTCACCCACTCATCTTCCGGGTGGGGTGGTTGCCCTCCCTGCTTCTCATTGCAGTTTCCAGTCCTTTCACCATTCCTCTTCCCTAAAAACGTGCAGCTTTGAATCTCGTATCATCACCTCTACCCAGAACAGACTCTACCCTCCTTGATACAGCCATTCCAATACCTGGCTTACTCCTCATTTCACAAACATGTTTAGTTCCTAGTTCAGTGCTTCTCAAACTTCAATGAACACACAAGTGTCTAGGAGGATCTTGCTAAACTGTAGATTCTGGTTCGGTATTTCTGCAATGGGGCCTGAGATTCTGAATAACTAGTAAGAACACAGGTGATGTTACTGCTGGACCACTCTGAGGAGTAAAGTCCTATCACTGTCACTTTCTCCAATTGTACCACTACCTTCCCAGCGGGGCGTTTCAATCACCACAGAGATGATCCTTCTAACACCCTTCACTTGAGATTATTAGCCTCCTCTCGTCCAATAATCTTGTCCCTATATCAACCACTCCATCCTCTATAGCTTATTACCAAAATTAGCAACACTTCCTTAATCTCAATTTTCAGCATCCAGTTCTCAGATTATCACCTCTCATCTTTCCTGCTCACTTCCTCCAATCCCCAAACACAAACAATTTTCAAACTCCACTGATCCACTCAAACCAATTGTTTCTACTACCTTTTCATTGTCCTTCATCGCATTCACGTTGACAATTTCCTCCTTACCCAGCTTAGATTCCAAGGCAGTTGATTATAATCACTCCCTTGTATACATGGCCAGTTTCTTTGCCTTACTCTTTCTTCATCATACTCACCTGGCAAAAATCTCAAACCTGGCTAATTACCATGCTCTGACTATTGCATAGCTGTACCCATACTCCATGAATGAGACTAAGGAAAACGGCACAGCCCTGTTGACTGGCCTCATGTTAAATTCATGAGTATGAACCTTCAGTGGTACTGGAATGCTATTTGGTAATCATGCTGTACTACCTATTTTCTCTCTTCTCTATTCTATTTTCTCTCTTGAACTCTTCTAGATAATAACTTCACGTCTTCTCCTTCTTCGAATCTCCAATACCTCCTCCCCACTCCTCATTCTCAGATCTCACTTACTATTTCATGGAGGAAACAGCAATAATCAGAAGAGAACTTCTGCAAGCTCCCATCCTCACATATACCCAGCTATCCCTTCCAAGAAATTTATCCCTCTTACCAACTGGAAGCCATTGCTCTAGCAATCCTCCAACTGTCTTCCTGCATCATTTTCCCCTCTCTAATGCATCCTTCTTACAGCATAAAGCATGCTTTCTCTTCCATTTAAAAAATGAAAACCTCTTTCTCATTAGCCCTAGGTCTCTTCTCAGTTCACAGCAAACTCCTCAAAATATTTTTCTATACTATGGTTTCCAATTTCTGTTTCCCTACTTTCTCTTAAACCCACTACAGTTGGACTTTGGTGACTACCACAACTCTGAATCTGCTTTTGCTTTTTGCTTGTTTTTACATAACCAACAGTAAATTTCTTATTGCCTGCAAGGGAAAAAGCTTAAAAATAATTTTGGTTACACAGAATGCGTAAGCTACTAACTAAATGTGAACAGTGAAAACAAACACAATAACTAACCACAAGCACACTCTGCAAGTGTGGGTTTAGCCTTGACCCCCAGTTAGGAAGCTGAAAATGGTTCTCCAGTTGGAGCTGGCTATGTCAGTGTCTCACAAACTGACCACCTAATTGATTAGCTGGTTCACTTACTCATTTATACACTTTTTCAGTCACTGATTTACTCATTTCCTCCACAGTCTGCATTTTTTTCTTTGCCCCCTTCTGCATCAGTTTGTGGGTGTTGTGGGGGAGCAGAATTTGCCACCCCAAAATGTGTCTCTTTGGCTGGATTATTTTTAAGAACCAAAGATTCAGAAAGAAACTTTGAACTTCCTTCAAACCGCCAAAAGAATGTAAGATAGAAGCCTTGCTCCAGAAAGCAGTTACGGCCATAGGCAACCATAGAATAATATGAACTAGGTGTGGCAGACAGGGAGGAACTCAGCAAGGCCCATTTGATCAAGTCCTCCCCACATCTCATTGTCTTTGCAAGGCATGGAAAGATCTGTTTACTAAACATTTGCTTTTCCATCTCCATGTGAATTGCCTTCCTCCCCTTTGAAGTTGCCAAATCACTGCCCCCAACATCCTCTTTTGTCTTTAGCAGAAGATGGTATTTAAGGTGGTGGCTTTGGTCATTTTGGCAAGTTAGTCAGTTTTCCTGGGCTTCATCCATGTATAAATGTTAATAAACTTGGTTGATTTTCTTCTGTTATTCTGTCCCATGTCAATTTAATTCTTAGATCAGCCAGAAGGACCTAGAGGGTAGTGGAATATTTTTTCCTCCCCACAGTGTTGTAGGGGCTCTGAGGTTCCCTCACAGTGCCTCAGTGTTCATTACAAGGATCTTTTTTATAGTGCTTTGCTGCCCTCACAGAAACTCTGATAAACTACATATTTCATCTCCCCATTTTATTTATCTTATGTGTTTTATGATATACTCCTATTCAGTGAGTCATCAAGCCTGTTACTGCTTTCACTTAAAATAGGGAGATTTTAAAAAAGTACTTCATCATCCTATGAATAAAGCAGAAACTACATTTGTTATACATGTGGTTCAAGGATTTAACAACATTGTGATTTTTCTGCTCTCTCTTTGCTTTTGTACTCTGCACATTTTATGTTATTTTTCTCTTATCTTTGGGTCCAATTTATGGTTGTTATTTCCTAGTGGACCATGCTTCATCCTCTAATACAGCTTTGAGAATCTTCACTAAAAACTGCATTCTGTTACAGGTGGTAGTTAGTAGTATTCCACTTAACTAACTTCAGAATAGGAGCAAATATTTATTTTTCCAACAACAATTTCATTGATTCGGAGGAAAAGAACAGGTTTTCTGAAATAAAGCCATGAAGGAAGTCCTTCCTCCATGAAAAAGTAGTCCTTGAACTCTTCTAGATTCTTGTAGATTCTAGATAAGGCTTTCTGGGCCGCTTCTGTGTAATGCAGAGGAACTGATGCTTGGTGTTGTAGACACATTAAAGATTTTTAAACGCTTATGGAACAACTCTTTATGTGCATGTTTAACATATACATTGGACAAATATGTGTTTGCTAGACAATCATCAAACATTTATTTATTTAGTACTTTTATTTATTGGGTGCCTTGGACATCTAAAGAATTTTGAGAAGTTTATACACTATGTCTGATTATTTTTTAAGGCAACATCTACTTCCATTCTATGCTATAATTTATAACTGAAATGTGTGTTACTAGAAACAAAGTTTTATTACTGATGCTTCTAGGTCCTAGACTTTTTGCTGTGTGGCTCACATAAGTTTCTCTGGAGTTCTGTGACTTGGAGGACTGGCCAAGGCAGGCTGTGGAATGTGCTCCTAGAACAGTTAGATTTCCTTCGTCGCTTGCTATGGAGTCTCTGCAAGTCTTCAGATGTCCAGCACTTGGCACCTGGAAGGCTACAAGGAGGCAGCAGATAAAAATATTTTTTTATGTTATTCCATGAACTGCAGTTTTAAGGTTTTGTCAGCACAGCTCTGTGGCCTGTGGGACTGAAACCCATTCCTTAGCTTTTGATCACTTGTTAGATATACAGAAGCATTTGTGGACAGCAGTCCCAGGTGGTGAAGTAAGGACATCACTATTGGCAGGGTTTTGTGAAAGAGGAGACTGACAACACAGACAGGACAGAGAGGCTGACCAATAATCATAGGGTAGGATGGAGTCACAATGAGGGAACCAGCAGGAGACTCAAATGCACCTGACTCTGGATCCACCCAGAAAGCTCACAGGCTTCAATCATATGTTGGCCCACAGTCAACTGACATCATTTCGTATTATTTCCTCAAGACATGAGCTGATAAGAATAATAGGACTGTATATTTTTTCTTTTTATTGAGGTTATGATAGTTTACAACACTGTGAAATTTCAGTTGTCTATTATTATCTGTCAATCATCTTATAAGTATAACCCTGCACCCTTTGTGCCCACTCCCCACCTCTCTTCTCCCTGATAACCACTAAATAGTTCTCTTTGTACATGCATTTGTTTATCTTTCACATATGAGTGAAATCATACAGTGTTTGTCTTTGTCTATCTTGCTTATTTTCATAATACCCTCAAGGTCCATCCGTGTTGTTGTGAATGGGGTGATTTTTTTCATTTTTTATGACTGAGTAGTATTCCATTGTTTGTGTGTGTGTGTGTGTGTGTGTGTGTGTGTGTGTACACACACCATATCTTCTTTATCCAATCATCAATCAATGGGCACTTAGGTTGCTTCTATGTCTTGGCTATTGTGAATAATGCTGCATGAACATAGGGGTGCATAAGTCTCTTTGAATTGCTGATTTCAAGTTCTTTGGATAGCTACCCAGTAGTGGGATGGCTGGGTCATATGATATTTCTATTTTTAGGCTTTTGAGAAATCTCCATACTATTTTGCACAGTGGCTGAACCAGTTTGCATTCCTATCAACAGTGTATGAGGGTTCCCTTTTCTCCACAACCTCTCCAACATTTGTTGTTTGTTTTGTCTTGGTGATTATAGCCATTCTCATGGGTGTAAAGTGATATCTTAGTTTAGTTTTGATTAGCATTTCCCTGATGATCAGTGATGTTGAGCATCTTTTTATGTGCCTATTGGCCAGCTGTATATCATCTTTGGAGAAATGTCTGTTCATATCCTCTGCTCATTTTTTGATTAGATTGTTTGATTTTTTGTTGTTGAGTTGTGTTGAGTTCTTTATATATTATGGAGATTAACCCATTGTCAGATATATGATTTACAAATTTTTTTCCCAGTTTGGTGGGTTGTCTTTTCATTTCAGTCCTTGTTTCCCTTGCTTTGTAGATGCTCTTTAGTCTGATGAAGTCCCACTTGTTTATTTTTTCTTTTGCTTCACTTGTCTGAGAAGACATGGTATCTGAAAAGATCTTTTAAAGACTGATGTCAAAAAGTGTACCACCTATATTTTCTTCTAAGAGTTTTATGGTTTCAGGTCTTACCTTCAAGTCTTTGATCAATCTTGAGTTTATTTTTGTGAATGGCATAAGAGAATGGTCTACTTTCATTCTTTTACATGTGGCTGTCCAGTTTTCCCAGCACCATTCATTGAAGAGACTTTCCTTTTCTCCATTGTGTGGTCTCAGCTCCTTTGTCAAAGATTAGCTGTCCATAGATGGGTGGTTTCATTTCTGGGCTTTCAATTCTGTTCCATTGATCTGTGTGCCTGGTTTTGTACCAGTACCATGCTGTTTTGATTATTATAGCTTTGTAGTATATTTTGAAGTCAAGGATTGTGATGCTTCCAGCTTTGTTCTTTTTATCTCAGGATCGCTTTAGCAATTTGGATTCTTTTGTTGCCTCATATGAATTTTAGGATTCTTTGTTCTATTTTCGTGAAGAATGTCATTGGGATTCTGATTGGGATTGCATTGAATCTGTAGATTGCTTTAGGTAATATGGACATCTTAACTATGTTTTTTCTTCCAATTCACGTGCATGGAATGTCTTTCCGTTTTTTTATGTCATCATCAATTTCTTTCAGAAAAGTCTTGCAGTTTTCATTGTATAGGTCTTTCACTTTTTTGGTTAAATTTATTCCAAGATATTTTATTCTTTTTGTTGCAATTGTGAATGGGATTGTGTTCTTGAGTTTTCTTTCTGTTAGTTTGTTATTAGAGTATAGAAATGCAACTGATTTATGTAAATTGATTTTGTACTCTGCAACTTTGCTGCAATTGTTGTTTTTTTCTAGTAGCTTTCCAATGGATCTTTTAGGGTTTTCTATATATAAAATCACATTGTTTGCAAACAGCAAGAGTTTCACTTCTTCATTGCCTATTTGGATTCCTTTTATTTCTTTTTCTTACCTAACTGCTCTGGCCAAAACCTCTAGTACTACATTGAATAAGGGTGGTGAGAGTGGATACCTTTGTCTTGTGCCTGTTCTCAGTGGGATGGCTTTCAGTGTATCCCTATTGAGTATGATGTTGGCTGTGGATTTTTCATATATAGCCTTTATTATGTTTAGGTAATTTCCTTCTATACACATTTTGTTGAGCATTTTTATCATAAATGGACGTTGGATCTGGTCAAAAGCTTTCTCTGCATCTATTGAGATGATCATGTGGTTTTTGTTCTTGATTTTGTTAATATGGTGTATCGTATTGATTGACTTGCAGATGTTGAACCATCCCTGTGTCCCTGGTATAAATCCCAGTTGATCACGGTGTATGATCTTTTTAATGTGTTGCTGTATTCAGTTTGCCAATGTTTTGTTGAGGATTTTTGCATCTATGTTCATCAGCAATATTGGCCTATAATTTTCCTTCTTTGTGTTGTTCTTGTGTAGCTTTGGTATGAGGGTGATGTTGGCCTCACAGGATGTGTTAGGAAGTGTTCCTTCTTCCTCAGTTTTCTGGAATAGTTTGAGAAGGATAGGTATTATATCCACTTTGAATGTTTGGTACTATTCTCCAGAGAAGCCATCCGGTCCTGGAATTTTATTTTGGGGGAGGTTTTTGATTACTGTTTCGATCTTTTTACTTGTGATTGGTCTACCCAGATTCTGTATTCTTGATTCAGGTTGGGTGGTTGTAAGAATCTAAGAATTTACCCACTTTTTCTAGGTTGTCCAGTTTGTTGGCATATAACTTTCATAGTATTCTCTTATAATCTTTTGCATTTCTGTGATATCCGTTGTAATTTCTCCTTTTAAATTTCTAATTTTATTTATTTGAGTCTTCTCTCTTTTTTTCTTAATGAGACTGGCTTAAGGTTTGTCAATTTTGTTTATTTTCTCAAAGAATCAGCTCTTTGTTTCATTAATCCTTTCCATTGTCTTTTTTGTTTCAATTTCATTTATTTCTGCTCAAGTTTGTATTATTTCCCTCCTTATACTGACTTTGGGCTTTGTTTGTTCTTATTTTTCTAATTCTTTAGGTGTAATTTGAGATTGCTTATTTTAAATTTTTCTTGTTTGTTGAGGTGAGCCTGTATAGCAATGAATTTCCCTCCTAGGACCGCTTTTGCTGCGTCCCAAATGAATTGTATGATGTGTTTTCATTTTAATTTGTCTCCAGATAGTATTTCATTTCTCCTTTTATTTCTTCAATGATCCATTGATTGTTCAGTTTAATCTCCACATCCTTACCCCTTTCCCAGCTTTTTTCTTATAGTTGATTTCTAGTTTCATAACATTATGGTTGGAAAAGATGCTTGATATTATTTCAATCCTCTTAAATTTATTGACACTTGCTTTGTTTCCCAACATATGGTCTATACTTGAGAATGTTCCATGTGCACTTGAGAAGGATGTGTAACCTGCTGTTTTGGGGTGGAGTGTTCTATGTATGTCTATTAAGTCCATCTCGTCTAGTTTCTCATTTAATTCTACAATTTCCTTGTTGACTTTCTATCTGGATTATCTATCCATTTGTGCAAGTGGGGTGTTGAGGTCCCCTACTATTATTGTATTGCTGTTAATCTTCTTTTAGGTTTGTTAATATTTGCTTTATGTACTTTGGTGCTCCTGTATTGAGTGCATATATGTTTATAAGTGTTATGTCTTCTTGGTGGAGTGTCCCTTTTATCACTATATACTGTCCCTCTTTGTCTCTCTTTACCTGTTTTATCTTGAAATCTACTTTGTCTGATATAAATAGGGCAATACTTGCTTTCTTTTGCTCATCATTAGCTTGGAGTATCATCTTCCATCCCTTCAGTCTGAGCCTATGTTTGTCTTTGGGGCTGAGATGTGTTTCTTAGAGGCAGCATATTGTTGGATCTTGTTTTATAATCCATCCTGCCACTCTGTGTCTTTTGATTGGAGAATTAAATCCATTTACATTTAGAGTGATTATTGATATGTGAGGGCCTAATGCTGCCATTTTCTTGCTGTTTTCTGGTTTGGAGCTGTATTTTTGACATTGCATCTGTGAATAATCAAGGGCAACATTCTGGCATACCATATGTCTGTGAAATATCTTTTTAGTCTTATAAAAAATGAAATATATATTTCTATGTTCACTTTATCCTTAATGTTCTAAGGTGACTACTTGACTAGTTATCTATAAACTTCTGCTTGTCTTTCAGAAATAAGTTTTCTTTAGCATAAACACACATGTGTGTATATATAAATACAACACATAATATACATATGCATATTTAATACTTCTCTTCTTCAACTGGATCCCCAAGAGGCCTATGTTTATGATTATGCAAATCAAGATTGAAAGGTCCAGGGGCTAGCCCTGTGGCCTAGTGGTTAAGTTTGGTGCTCTCCACTTCAATGGTCCAGGTTCGATTCCTGGGTGCAGACCTACACCACTTGTCAGTGGCCATGCTGTGGTGGCATGGTGGCAATCCACATACAAAATAGAGGAAAATTGGCACAGATGTTAGCTCAGGACAAATCTTCTTCAGCAAAAAAAACAAAAAAAGAAAGGTCCAGTAAATTCTTTAGTGCGAGCTGTAAAGATGCAACATTAACAAAGAACTGATTTCCTCAACAGAAACCTACTTTCATAGCTTGAGGATATCTGTATGAGGAAGAGAAAGAATCAAAGCATTAACTGTGAAATGTGAAGATTACTTCTAGGACCACTGAAATCTAAGCAGTCCAGCTCAACCAAAGAAAATTTCCCAAACGTCCTCATATGAATGAGACAGATTTCTGTCCTGTTTATCCTTAAGCAGAAAATTCAAAGGGGAAACATTGTGCTTCAGATGTTGCTCAGTCATTCAACCAAATACTTTGAATATTTGCTATGTGCAAAACAGTGTTCTGTAGTAGCTGCTACAACACTTAGTCTTTTCCTTTGGATCAAAAATCATGAAAAGACAATCCATGGATATTCTGATAATAGGAATAAAATACACATTAAACAACAGAGCAAACTATCAGCAAGTGGAAATTATTACGATACTAGGAAAGTACATTTAATTGGTGAGAACAATGGAGAAAAAAGTAAATAATGTATGGAAGGGAATATAACACAGTGATGAAGAGCATTCAGAATCAGCCAGGTTTAAATTCCCATTCTGCCATTAGAAAAGTCACCTATTCTCCCTGTGCCTCAGTTGGCATATCCGTTAAATGGATACCATAACAAGATCCATCTCATAGAATTCTTGAGAGGATTTAATGACGACATTGATGTATGAAAAGTACTTGACTGAATATCAGGAATAGAATAACATTCAGTATGTGGTGGCTGCTGCTGCTGCTTTTATTATTATTATTGTTGTCATTATTACTACATTTAATAATGAAATCTAGGAAAAGGTGAATCTCAAATGCAATTGATAAGAGAGAAAGAGAGAGCCAGCCCTGATGGTCTAGTGGTTAAAGTTCAGCGTTCCCACTGCTTTGCAGGCCTGGGTTCGGTTCCCAGTTGTAGAACCACACCACCCATCCGTCAGGTGCCATACTGTGGCAGCAGCTCACATAAAAGAACTAGAAGGACTTACAATTAGGATACACAACCATGCAGTGGGGCTTTGGGAAGGGAAAAAAAAGAGGAAGATTGGCAACAGATGTTAGCTTAGGGTGAATCTATCCTTAAAAATAAGAAAAAGAGAGAGAGAAAGAAAGAGAGAAAGAGATGGGTTAAAAAAAATGAAATAGTAAAACTAAGAATACAGTTTCCACCTGACACAAGATCCAGAAAAAAATCATCTGTCTTGGAGTCATCGGAGTGCAGGATTTTTTCTGCAGTGCCTTCTTCTTCATGTCCATCCTTCCTAAACGTCTCCAGGACCTTGGTGCACCTGGGTCTTCTGAGAGCCCTTGATTCTCCCCATCGGAGGGACCAGGTGGGGAACAGTTCCTACTGGATCAAAACTTGAGACTCTTATCCAAACTGCAGTCTGCATGGCAAAACCAGCGTGTTCCTCTTTTAGAAGAATTTCACCCTGTGATTCTCTAAAAAGATTGCATTTCTTATAGCAACTCAAATTCTAAGGTCTTAATCATTATATTTTAGATTCAATAAAATGGTTATATTTCAAAAGCCTTTTCTCTTGGACAACAAAAGGAATGTTTTCTTACAGTAGAATGGCCAAATGAATATGTATACATTTCACTTGATGACATTGTTTTTTTCCCTTATATTTTTTACTGAAATAGTGCGGAGACTGAAAACCCAACCTATAGAGACAAGACAGAGTTTAAAATTCAAACCTGTGAAATTCAATTATCATAGATTTCAGTTAAACAGGAAGAATATCTTAATCCACAGTTTGCAGTTTTGTGCCACACATGCAGAATTTCCTAGTCTCCTTGTTGCATTTGGTATTTCAGTGGGAAATTTTTACATTTCTGTGTGTTCCAGTTTTTTGGCCAACGTTCGAGCATCTGTCACCAGGGAAGGGAAGGGAGCTGGGTCAAGGATAAAGGAGTTTGGAATATTAATTAGGAGGCTTGCGGTTCTGGATCCAGTTTGCCAGTCACTTGGCAAATCTGTGTAACCAAAGACTCTACCTTCTTAGATTTTTAATTTGCTCCCTGTATGCAATCTTGAGTTTGGGCCACACAATCACTCACAGTTGTAAAGTTGTAATATTCACAATGCTCCCTCAGATATTTCATACCTATTACAAAAAACATTATATTTGTCATAGAGACCAATAAGAGTGTATCACTGAGGTGATTTTTTTTTTTTTGGCAATTATCACAAAAATTTATTGAATGCTTCCCGTGTAGGATATTGGGTTAAGCATCTTACAAATATGACCTCAGTTAAATTCATCCTTACAACAATATTGCATGGTTATTATTGTTATTATGCTCATTTTATAGACAAAGAAATTGAGACAAATGGGAGCAAATTATAATGACAAAAACAACAGATGTCTACCAGCATCCATGATTTCCTTGTCCCCAAATAGAATCTCTGAGTTTTAGCTGGCCACCCGAAATAAAGACAACTCTTCCCAGCTTCCCTTGCAGTTAGCTGCCGTCATGTGCCTATGATCTGGTCAACGGGATACAACTGAAAATGTGTGGAAGCTTCAGGGAACATTCCTTAAAAGACACTCATGCTTTCCCTGTGTCCTTTTTCGTCTTCTTCTTCCTTTTTCTACTCCACCAGAAATGCAGATATGATGTCTGAGGCTCTAGATGCCATCTTGAACGAGGAGGAGGAGCGCCACACCCTAGGGATGGCGGTGAAGTCTCTGAGGTCACTATGAGGTTGAGCCTCTATATGACTCCCTTAAGAACTAAGTACAGCCTTTTAGAGGAGAGAGAAATAAAGTTGTCTAGTTTATGCCACAGATATTTTGGCTTAGATTCAAACTTGATCTTACCTAACATGAATGTATTGCCAAAGGTCACACAGCTAGTGAGTGGCAGAGCTGGTATTCAAATCCTTATTTGCCTGATGAGAGAGGGCACAAGTGCATCATCACAGTGTTATACCAACCCTAGAATTAGGTCCTTTACTCTACAACATTAAAATAAGTATACTTGGTCCTGGAATACAGCTGATATATCGTTTCCAGTTAGCCTGTCTTTCTAATTACATTTGACCCTGGCTGACATGATATTGAGCTCCATACCCTAAACACGTACACAGTTTTTGGCGAGAGGAAGGATCTCATGAAAGCCAGTTTTTGTTGCAGATGCTTGGAAGATATGGAGAATGCACACCAAAGCTCTTGAAAAATTAGATTGGCGTAACAACGGTTTCCATCTGCCTTCTTCATTTGCTTGAAGGGAACCCTGCCTGAAGGACTTGCTGGGTTTTCCTCTGCACCTGAAAGCTGTATTGCTGGGGGCCCCTTACATTGGCCGCACAATTCAAACCGTGAAACCACTTAACATTTCTTTGGCTATTTTTAAACAGATAGATTTTGGATCTCAATTATCTGGAAAATGCCTCAATTCTACATTCAGAATTGTAAATAAGATGATAATGAACTATATTTTGTCCCTGAAAATGATGGCAGGCTGGAGGATAGAAAATGATCATTATTTGTAGATAATGTGATTTCACCACTCAACACCCCAAGAGAACTAATTGAAAAGCTGTTAAATTCATTAAGATTTCATAAGATGGACAGATATGATACAGTTACAAATATTGGTAATTTTCTATATAATAGACATAAACGTATAACATATTGGAAAAATCTTATTCATATGAGCAATCAAAAACAAAACAAAACAAACAATAGCAAAAACTTAAGTGACCTTAAATATATTGGACTTTTAGCAAGAAAATTACAAATTTTCTGAGATCTTTAAAGGATGATTTAAATTAATGGAAAGGCACATTACATTCTTCTCTGGGACAACTGAATATTGCAGAAGTGTTGGCTTTTCCAAATTAATTTATAGGTTATGTCTGATCAAAATTATATTGGAATTTTATGAATTAGCAAAATAATTCTAACGTTCGCTTGGCAGAATAAATTAAGGAAAACAGCCAAGATAATTTTGGGCATTCAGAATAATGAGGGCTTTAGATACATTATAAAAATTAAATTATTTATACAGAGTGATATATATATAAAAATATAGATGGAGCCAGCCCCGTGGCTGAGTAGCTAAGTTTGTGTGCTCAATTTCAGTGGTCCAGGGTTTCGCCAGTTCAGATCCTGGGCGCGGACATGGCACCACTCACCAGGTCATGCTGAGGTGGCATCCCACATGCCACAACCAGAAGGACCTACAAGTAGAATATACAACTGTGGACTGGGGGGCTTTGGGGAGAAGAAGAAGAAGAAGAAAAAAAAAAGGATTGGCAACAGATGTTGGCTCAGGTGGCAATCTTTAAAAAAAAAAGAAATATAGATGGACCAACAGTATACGTAACAGCTCAATAAATAATAAAGAGGTAATGAAAAAAATTGAGAGAGTAATAGATTATTTAATAAATTGTGTTAGGATATTTGCTATTTGGAAAAAAAATTTGATAGTAATCATGCATCTTATATTAAGATAAATTCTGAGTGTACTAAAAATTAGCTGTCACATCTGGAAAACATAAAAATAGGTAAATATGAAACAAGAAGCAGTCTAATGAGACAGGGCCATCCGTAAGGCCCTTGACCCATCAACATAAAGCAGTTAACTAATCGGCCAGCTAGGAGAATCACCAAGATTAGAGACCACCGAGATCCACATTCCGTGGCCTCTGGACTTTACTAGGCTTACACATGCACCTTAGCACCCGGGAGACCACTGAAGGTGACCCTACCCCATTAGCATAGCAAAAATCACACCCAGGAGTGGAGGGCTAGCATGCTAATGGTACATGCATCGCGTGTAGTAGCATGCTATGTGACAGTGCAGGCGCAAGCACAACCCCACCTCTGCATGCCATGCCAAGGCCCTCCTCCCCAACATTTGCCTAATAAAAGGTTCACTTGTCCCACTCCCTGACTAGCTGGTCACCTGACCCTTTCCTTTCCGTATCAGCTCCCTGTGACTCTCCTGTGAACGAGCTAATAAACTTTTACTTTTCTACTCCCATTTGTTGTCTCTCTTGATTTCTATCCTAGGGGACAATGAGAACCCAATGTGCCAGTAACAAATATATGTCAAGTTTCTGGATGGGGATGAATTTCCAAGCGCAAAAGCAGTAAAACAAATCACAGAAGAAGAGATGAATAGATTTGACTCCATAAAAATTTATAACTTTTCTATGTCAAACAAACAACAGAAAATTACAAGGAAAAGGGGAGTTTCAATTCTGAGATGGCAGAATGAGGAGCCTGGTGGACCCATTCTCTGGTGAAACAAGCATAACTCATGAAAATTATACATACAAAACCCCCAAACATTTAGTCTCTAACAATTGTCCTAAAAATATACAGCAAATGAAGAAATATTTATTCAAGAAAATCTACTAATCTCAGTAAGAACAGCAAGAGTCTGTGGCCAGCCTGGTGGCATAGCAGTTAAGTTCATGTGCTCCACTTCAGCAGCCTGGGGTTGACTGGTTTGGATCCCGGGTGCTGACCTACACATCACTTACCAAGCCATGCTGCGGCAGGCGTCCCACATATAAAATAGAGGAAGATGGGCACAGATGTTAGCTCAGGGCCAATCTTCCTCAGCAAAAAGAGAAGGATTGGCAGCAGATGTTAGCTCAGAGTTAATCTTTCTAAAAATTGGTAATAATTATAATTTTTCAAAGAGACTGGGCATCTCACAGTCAAAACTGTCTAAGCATATCTAGTGCTCAGATCTGAGTTTTAAATACTATTCCTTTCTTAAAGAAAACCAGATTCAATCGGAAAATAGCTGGTCCCATTCCTGGAGCAGGGAAAGTAAACACTGAGTCTGAAATAGCTTTTGGTGTGAGAAAATCAGAGAGTGGTCTGTACGAAAAGGTCACTGAAGCCAGCTTAAGTCAGGAAAAATTTGAGCATCAAAATGATTACTGACAGTAATGAATTATAGTACACTGAATAAGATATTGAGTCCATGTTAATAGTGAAAAATATAAACAAGCAAACTGAAGAAGCGGCGCTTTTTTGGTTCATTTGTTTATATTCTATTAACTGTCAGATAACTAGTAAATATAGAAGAAATGACAGAATTAGAAAGTCACCATTTTGCAACCATCATAAGAATAACTGATTTGGGCAAGAATCATCAATGGATACTAAAAGCACTGAGTGAAAATTTGTTGGGTTATCAGATACTTAGTCTCAGAGCATCTCCCCACAGATTATTTATTAATTGGAATGTTATAAAAGATACTTTAGACTGGAGAAATTTGTCAAACACCGCCTTAACTAAGTGACCAAAGTTAACATCACTAACGATGGGACCGGCTGAAATCATGTGCCTCTTGATGAAGGACACAGATCGCTTATGTCATATTCCAAAATGCATAACCTGAAACCAACCAAGGAGAAACCACCAGACAAAGGCAAATTGAGAGACATTCAACAACACAATTAGACTGTACTCTCCTGTGAATTCTGCTTCCTTCCATCTCTCCCATTCAATAAATCATCTTGCTCTGCTGATTTCACCTCCTAAATATTGGTAGAATTCATTCACTTCTCTCCATTGTCTCCGTTACACCATGCCACCTAATTGCTAAAACAGTTGCTGGCTGTGTTCCCCTTGAAGCCACGCTTCACAGGTTAGCCTGAGTGATCTGTCTACAGTATAAATCTGATCACGCCCCTTTCCTGCTAAAAGAGTTTCTGTGGCTTTCAGTGGCTATTAGAATAAACGCAGACTCTTAAATGTGTTTAACAAAGTCCATCCTTATCTGGCTCCTGCCTTGCCTTCTAGCTGTATCTCTTGCTACTCCTCCGTTGCCAGCTCCATAGTCTTTCAATTTGCCACTTCCATTAATTTTCAGGTTGAGATATGTTCTGTTTTGGGTAGGCTTTTTGTCCATGTCTAGGATCTTCTCTCTTTCTATACTTCCTACCCTACTACTCTCTTTTTGAGACTCAACCCTTTTTATTCTTCAGATCTTAGCTTAGATAGGATTTATTCCAAGATGTTTTTATTTACCCCACCACCCTCATCTCACTCCGAGTCTAAGTTAGATGTTCTTTCTGTGTGAATCTGCCATACCTCATGCTGCCTCAATCTCAGTACTTAGCATATTGTTTTGTAATTTCTCACTTAAAGTCTAGCTCCTCTAGAAGTCTGTAAGCCTCACAGGGCAGGGACTGAGTCTGTCTTGTTCGCATTTTTATTACCCAGGGCCCACCAAAGTGTCTGGGACATACTCGGATTTTGATTGAATGAATAGACAATGTAGTTACAATGGGAGAAGAGGCATTTTACAAAATAGTAGTAAATGTTCTAAATGGCACAAACTATGTGACGCTAACCTTAAGGACTGATATCTCAAGGTGATATTTAAAGGCTGAGAAGTAACTTTTCAACTTTCTATTAAAAAATATATCATCTGGGAGATGGCCAGTTTGCATAGTGGTTGGGTTCGCATGCTCCACTTTGGCAGCCTGGGGTTTGCAGGTTCGGATCCCAGGTGCAGACCTACACACCACTCATCAAGCCATGCTGTAGTGGCATCCCACATACAAAATTAGAGGAAGATTGGCATGGATGTTGGCTCGGGGACAATCTCCCCCAAGCAAAAAGAGGAAGGTTGGCAACAGATGTTAGCTCAGGAGCAATCATCCTCATCAAAAAAAAAAAAAAAGTCTATGTCCACCTCTTAGTTTCTAAATATCATTCTTCAATAAAAGCAACCAGGGATCCTTGAAGAAGTGGTTGATTCTAGGATTGAGAAAGGAAAATATAAGAGAGCCTGGAACATCTTATGAAGACTGAATGCAAGGAAAGGCTCAAAAAAAAAAAAAAAAATGAGGTCATGTTGAAAGGACACAGGGCCAACCAAAGGAGATTCCATTGGCCAAAGCTTTGAGTAGTGAAATAAATAGTAGTGAATTATAGTCCAAAGAATAAAATAAATATCCACAAATCCATACCAATATAAATTAATTGCATAAATAAATACATGGGGAGGAGGCTTCTTATAGAAGAATTCCAATTAGTCAATGTAGAAGGAATAAGGAAAACAAAAAAACCACCATTCGGTAAACACTACAGTAATGATTGTTGCAGGCAAGATCCATCAATGGATCCTGAAATCAATGGGTGAACGTTTGAGGAGGAGCAGAATATTTGTATAGCCTCCTAATGTCTTCCCCAAGACATTGATTAATTACAAAGGAAAAAGTAGAGACTTTATAGTCGAGAAATCTGGCAGACACCATCTCAAGCAAATCATCAAGGTTAATATGACCAGTAATTAGATATATGGACATCTTACCCTCTAATATGGTACACTGAGGAGTGCAAACATCACCTGTGTGATATTTTTGTCAAAATGTGTAACCTCAATCTAATCACAAGAAAATATGACACTGAAATAGAGGGACATTCTACAAAACAGCTGACCAACACTTTTCCAAAGTGTCAATGTCATAAAACACAAGAAAAGACTAAGGGAGAGTCGCAGATTGGAGGAAACTAACAAGACGTGACAACTAAATGCAATTCTGAACTTTGTATTAGATTCTGGCACAGAAAAACGATAGGAGCGGAAAGCAAGATCCAAATAAAATCTGTAGGTAGGTTAATAGTAGAGGAGAAAATGGTTAGCTTAGCAAACAGATTATTGTCTAATAAGTAACTGCTGCAAACATTAAAGTACATTATGGGTGTAAGAGATATGAAATGAAACAAATACCAAGGTGTTGAAGCATCTGTTCAATTTTTTCTAAATTGAAACGAATTCTTCAAGGTGCCTGCCACTTGCCAAAGTGCTGGGAATTCTAACAGTCTTTTTCATTTCTGTTTTTTTATCTCTCCCTTGGACGGTACCAGAACCCATGACTTACATGGTTCAGGTCATCCGGTTCTTATGGACTGACTGCTGATCCTTCTGCCACACCTGCTACTGCACTGTGCTGACCCCCCTAATTTGGTCAGGCTGGGGGGCTTAGAGTGGTGCTCCCCTCTGAGGCATGGTGAGAACATGCTTGCTGCGGCTCCTGGGCTGCAGAAATCCTTCCTTGCCAGCTCCACAGGACTCATGGGAACACTGTCATTTGAGTCTAAGTCCCTGGTTGCAAGTGAGGATATAAATTGTGCAATAAGCAAATGCCTCACCTGCTCCCCTACTCCTTGGCATGTCATCTTCTCTTGGGAAAGGTCCCTGCAGGGCAGGGCCACTTGCCTCTAGCATGGCCTTCATCTTCTCCTCTTTGCAGCCCTTCAGCCAAGTGTATGCATGTGCGTGTGTGTGTGTATGTGTGTGTGTGTGTGTTTATGGTATAAGGAGGATGTGATGGTTAATTTTATGTGTCAACTTGACTGGGCCACCAGGTGCCCAGAAGTTTCATTAAACACTATTCTGGATACGTCTCTAAAGGTTTTTCTGAATAAGACTATGTTTGAATTGGTAAGCTGAGCAGAGCAGTTGCCCTCTCTGAGGTGGGTGCACCTCATCCATCCATGGGAGGCCTGAACAGAACAGAAGGCAGAGTAAGAGACAATTCGCTCTCTGCCTGACTCTCTTGGAGCGGGGACAACCGTCTTTTCCTACACTTGGACGGGAACTTAAACCGTTGGCTCTTGAGTCTCCAGCTTGTCAATTGCAGCACTTGAGACTTAGCCTCCATAACTGTGTGAGTCAATTTCTTATAATATGTCTCTTTCTGTACATATACACACATCCTATTGGTTCTGTCTCTTTGGAGAACCCGCGCTGATGTATGGGATGTTTACAGGATGGTCTCTGCCCCTATGAAGCTAAAAAGTCTGTCAAGCGCTCCCTGAGGGAAAAAATCCCAGAGCTCTGGAATACCAACTTTTCTTTCTCATGTAAAAGGAGAATTACTTTCAAATTTTCGTTTAATTTTAAATTATGAAGTAAGTCTAACATGCACAAAGAAGAGAGAATAATACAACGAACATCCCTTTAAAAATATTAATATTTGCTTTAGTAGACAATTTCCTATTCATTCTTTTGCTAATGAGCAAACATGAACAAAACACAAACTAATTAAATTATAATAAATTGCTTTGCCATAGCAGCTTTAGTCTCCATGCACATGACTTTATTTTATTCTCATGTATTTAAAAAAAAAATAACACATTCACAAAAGAATTGGATTAAGAAATACTTTGAAGTCATTACACTTGAAAGAACTTGAAAATCATAAATGATATTTCTTTTCCAAATAATATCAACTCAGATTTTTCAAATTTACCTTCCCACTAATTAATGAGGGTTTTTTATTTTTGCCAAAATCCAGAGGCTGCAGGAGGTTCTTTCTATGACTCACTTCCTGTACCTTAAATGCTCTGAAGAGGTTATTTGAATTTATAATATTTTACTCATAGAAAAATCAGTGCAACAATTTATTCAGGGACTGGTGTCACTTTGCCCACATGTCTCCAGCATTTTTGGAAAGAGCCTGTCCTCTATGAGGAGTGGTTTAAAAGGAAAACTCCCTAAGTAGCCCATGACTAAGACTGAGCACATTTCACTTTTTTCCTAAATGAACAAGTCAAGTTGGTTTACTCACCAAAATATGATCAACTCCATCCAAGACCTTGTTCTGATATTTTGCAGTTAGTTGATTGACCAATGATTTGACAAAGATGACTGGCTCTACTTCATTAGGATGATTAATGAGTGTGGGTCCAGGCACAGCCACAGCACTCCTGTTCCCGTCCCTCACATGCAGCCGGGAAGCCTTGGCCAGAGGCAGTCCATACACACTGGAGAATTCTCTGGGCGGCACCAATTACAGAAAGAGAACGTTCCTTTGAGATTGATGAAAAGAAGAAGCGTGGTTTCCTGAGTCCACAGCTCTTGGCTGAGTGTTTTCTGGAGCAAAACCTTAATTATAATTCAGATCAGTTCCCTTCAATGTCCCAATCCAGGGTGACTGTAAAAGTTACCCCACAGTTGACTAACTTCTCTTTAATTGTGGAACAAGGGCAAGGAGATTTCCCGTACTCCTTTCACATTCTTTCCTCTTCTTTGGCTTCAATATTTCTGTGATGGTTGATTTTATGTGTCAACTGGGCTAAGCTATGGTGCACAGTTGTTTAGTCAAACACTAGTCTAGATGTTGCTGTGAGGGCATTTTGTAGATATGATTAACTTTTTCATTCAGTTGACCTTAAACAAGAGAGATTACCCTCTTTAATGTGGGTTGGCCTCATCCAATAAGATGAAGTCCATAAAAGCAAAAATAGCTTTCTTGTGGAAAAGAAATTCTGCCTCAGCACTGTAACAGAGAAATCCTCCCTGAGTTTCCAGCTTGCTGGCCTGCCTATATGGATTTCAGACTTGCCAGCTCCCTTAATTGTGTGAGCCCATTCCTTAACATAAATATCTATCTATATCGATAGATAAAGAGATGATAGATAAGATAGACAGATGGACTACATACACACACACACACACACACACAGATATTGCCTATCATCTCTCTCCCTTTCTCGTTCTGTCTCTTTCTCTCTGTCTATCCTGTTGGTTCTGTTTCTATGGAGAACCATGACACATACAACTCATTAAAAGCTTTCTTTTTTTCTTTTTTTAAATTGTCTATTTCCGTTTGGCAAAAAAAAGGACTTTTGCCTTTGTCACCAAAATTCTACCTTAAAATCAATTTCTTTATTCATTCATATAATGTTTAGATTTAGTTACATACATTAGAATCACTGGCATGGAGCTGAGAAGTCACTCATATTTGATAGATTCCCCCACCCCTTGCGCCACTATCTGACTGTTTTACAGCATCAACCTAAAAACATAGTATATCTGATTCATCCCTTAGGGAGAATTATCTTCAGCTTATAAAATTCCCAATAAAGAGAGAAAAGAGTATACAAATAATGCTATAGGTTACAGGCATAAGACACTAGGACCCATGAGCACCTCATGGGTATGAGATGAGTTGAAGGAGTAAAATATTTGAGTAGTGAGAAACCAAGGAGCCTTCAGCAAGATTTAAGATGTCATATGAGTATGTAAAGAGTGTATCGTGAAAAAGAACAGAAACAGCAGTACTTTTCCTTATTGATTTCTTGCTGTCCTGAGATTTTTTAAACAGTCATTCTTTCTCAAAATTTCAAAATAGATTGCTTTGGTCTCAAGATAACTCTGTGAAGCCAAGTCATGAATTCTTGAAAAGGAGAAATTATATGGAAACGTGTTCAGAACTCTGTTGTGTTAGCAAGAAAGAGATGTCAGCACTGTGCCTGATAGTCAATTTTTCTTAGCTGTTCTTCTGATCTTAGTGACAATATGATGGAAATTATTCACACAAATGTGTGACCTCCTTGTTTGCAGTTTTGAATATGCTGCTCTTTCCTGGCAGCATCCTTCCCGCCCCCTAGTCAGGCTAATTTTGAAGAATACATTTGAATGTGGAAATAGACATTTTAATCTGGAAGTGTTTATTATACACACTTTGTTATAGCAAATGACACACATTCAAGGAGCGAGCACTGCCTACATCTCTTTTGCCACTCTTGATGTTGTGTTTGAAGCAGAAAGAAGTGCTTATTGGAAGCACAAATTGAGCAAACTAGCACTTTCATGGTGTTGCCATGAGCTGATTTTGTACACAATATGGAAAGGCTTACAAACGAAGAAGCCAGTCAGTGGCCATTCATCTAGCGTCACCTTAAATATCAGGTTGGTTTTCTTTGTCCATTTACCACTTCAGAATCAGTTCCAAGGATTTTCTTTTGAGACATTTGTTGAACTGAGCTGGTTGGATTGGTGTCATATAGACCCAGTTTAATTTCCTAAAAGTCAGAGCCTCAGGACAGCCAAGTATATTTGCTGATGATGAATTAGAGTATTTATTTTTTCTGTGTCTAAAAAACACCCCCCAAACACCCCCATTCCCAACAGTTTAACAATAAGTAAGTTAGCATGTGATGCCTATGACTTCAACTTTAAAAATTTATGGTGCCTCTATTTATTCTTGTCAATTTTAAGAGTTAATGCAACTTCTTGAAAAATCGTTTAAGGGCAATGTGGTAAAACATGGGTATGTCTCATGGCCGAAATGTGAGATTTGCTCACATACAAAATCAAAACGGATCATAAAACAGCCACTGAAACCTTTTGCCAATCGTCTGTAAAAGGAGACCCCCAATGACCTACAGCAGGAACATAGATGCGAAGTTGTACTTTGCCTCATGCCCTAGGGAGGTTTTTGGCTTTAAGATTTTGTCTCCTTGCTGCCAAATGCTAAAGCCAAGTGCATTGCTAAAGCTTTAGACACATTTTCATCAATAAAATTTCTTATAAAACAGATCCTGCAAATGCTGAACTTATCTGCCAAATAGCCAATTAATTATTTTACATCCTTGTTGAACAATGAAATAATTTATGATAGGTAAAGGTTTTACCATCACAAATTAGTGTTCTGGAAACCACAAGGCCTAGCTTTCAATTAGCAGGAGACATCACAATTAAGGATGAAAAGAAGTAATGCTGTGTGTTGGAAATCCTCCCCATAGAGAAATAAAACTCCCAAGGAACAATGACCCAACTAATTTGAGAGAGTTGGGTTTTTAGAAAAACAGATCCTTGTTAAAGGGAAAAGTTCAAACATCACTCAGATGCCTAGACTCCTCAGTCGTTCCCTTCCCCCACGGCCCTTTCTTTTCATAAATTGCAGCTATTGAATTTGGACCATACTTGCCCACTGTGCATTAGTGTGTGTTAATCCCAGTTCAGACATTGTCTGTGAGTTCACTCTATCACTGACAGTCACAATTTCCTGCATTGGGTCAAGGGGGAATGGTGCCTCCAATTCTCTGAATTTTCCAGAGAAGAGGAAACTCTGGGCTAAAATATCACTCATACAGTTGATATTGTTTCTCAAGTTCAGACCAGATCTGGCATTGAAAGAGCAACCCTATAGGAGAGAGCATGTTCCAGATTCCAGATGGCTGATTTGGATCTTAATGCAAGCCATTTGCAAAGGATGATGTCAAACTGAATGGACCAATGTAATTAAGCGCCATATTTGTTTACCCAACCAGGATGAAATCAACAACCTGCAGGGAGATGTAAGGAGTAGGCAGTTGGGGCATGGAACAAGGAATTGTCTTTCAGGTTGTAGTCCAGAGAAGAGAGAGACTAAAGAATCTTTATTCCTAGATGAAATTCTTGAACCTTCTGGCGTCTTTGGATGTTTAAGTAGAAAGAGGTGGAAGCGAAATATAAAATCTCTTGAATCTATTTCAAATGATATAATTGGATGAAGCCTGAAATCGAGAAGCTTGACTGTCTTCTTGAGCGTCCCAATGTCCCTAGTATTGTCTGTGGGAGTCTTTACTTCCAAAACTCCTACAACTTCTGGAAAGTGAACTTACTCCCTTAGAAAACACCTACACTCAGCTGGCTTCACTGGAACAGAAATCCCCTGAGTTGTGGATTTTGACCTTGGAGTCACAAGGGCAGCTCCTGTTGGAATTCCTGGAAGCCACACATTGACATCAGAGAAAAAATTTGGCTTGGCCTTTTCCTCTTTACCCAGTCCAGGATGAAATCCTATTCTTTCAGAAACTTGGAAGTGAAAATGTTGGCAGGCCTTACTATGTGTATTCAACACTTGTACCTTCTCCTTTCCCACGTGAATGAATGTTCAGCACCAGTCTTGGGCATGTTTTCTATCTCTGTGTTGTTAGCCAAGTCAAAATCCTCCACACTACTTCTTCATAATGGGCCATGACGAAGACTTCCCAGAAGAACTTTGGAATAGCTTTCTCTTTGGTACCAGACCATCATCTGTGAAATCCTCACCTTAAGATGATCTGAGATATAAAAGAAATTCATATTTACAGATAAGATGAATTGGGTGAAATATAACTTTCTTTATCTGAAGAAAGAGATTTTATTTTGTTAGTAGAGTAACCACTGGTTCCCTTAATAATATGCTCCTTTAATGCTTAACTGCCACGGTTCAGATTTCTCCAAATCTGGTTTCCAGAAAAGTCTTCATCAGCACATCTGTGATGGCTCAATTGCTAGTGAACATTCTTTATGGAGTCAGCCATAAAGTCCTTTAAGCAAGTTGTTCCTACGTGACTGAATTCAAATGTCTGAAAGACAAATAAAACAACGACATATATGATAAAAGGCTTGTTTTCCCAGAGAAAGAAAAACATGATGAAATCTCTGATTTGGTCAGGCACTGCCTCCCTAGGATCAGGCCCTCTCTATGTTGACGAGAGCCTTCTCAGGTGGGAGGGGGCTTCTGCAAGCAGGTACCAACTTTCCCTTGCTGGGGAAAGTCAATCCAAGTCAGGGAAGTCAATCTAAGCACCTACCACTCCCCACCTTCATTGGAAGCAAGGACTAAAAGTTTAACAGCACCCAGAACCTGCACATCCCTCCTGCCTGGATATACTGGGGACGCCCCACCACTGTCACCAGAGTGAGGTGTCAGCCCTTTGGGGGCACAGATGAGTATTCAAGGAGGTTCCTAACTCTTGTCCATCAGATGGTGGGGCTCGAGCCGAGAATTTGAAGCAAAGAGAAGTTTGAGTGGATACTCACAAGGATTGATAGCTCCATTTATGTGATAAATAAGCGCCCCCCCCCCCCCCACCAAGAGCTCTGCCTCCTCAGTTTGCTTAATTTGGCATTTCCTCTTCAGCAAACACTCATTGTTTTGGTATTCTGTCAGCAGAAGCTAAAAAATAATACACTATTAATTATAAAATGTCTTTGTCCCCTAAAAGATTGTAAACATCTTATCTTGAAGAATGACAAAAGAGAAGGTTGAGGCAATTATTCCTGACAGTCAGAAAGAAGGATAGACTTTCAGGCCTGATTTTATCATTTATTGAATTTGGTGGCTCTGGGTAAATCCTCTAATCTCTATGAGTCTCAGTTTCCTTATCCTTACTAGGAGGAAGAAGGCCATTCCTACCTCAATGGATTGTTAAGAGATGATGTGTGGGAAAGCACCTCGTGAAATTCCTGGAACATAATACTGCCTCAAAATAAATACTGAGTCTGACAAACTTGCATTACCAAACGGTTGTTTAGAGTGATTCTTTTGTTCTATTCAATATGCTGTGTTAATGTTCAGATATTCAGCTCTGCTCTCTATCTTTTTGTGTGTGTGTAAGGCATGGGAAATGAGGGAAAAGAGGACAAAAATTCAACAATACCTCTTGGTATTTTTTTTTCCCTTCTTGGATATTTAGTTTATTTCCCGTAAGTATTCATTTCTCTATTTTTATCCTGTCTCACAATCTAACCTTGGGTTGGAAAGGCTCTGAAGGTTCACAGGAGCCATTTTAGTTCAGCCTAAAAAGTTGTATACCTCGGGGTCGGCCCTGTGGCCGAGTGGTTAAGTTCGCAGGCTTCACTGCAGCGGACCAGGGTTTCGCCAGTTCGAATCCTGGGCGTGGACATGGCACCGCTTGTCACGCCATGCTGAGGCCGCATCCCACATGCCACAACTAGAAGGGCCCACAGCTGAAATCACACAGCTGTGTACCAGGGGGCTTTGGGAGAAAAAGGGAAAATAAAATCTTTAAAAAAACCCAACAAAACAATGTATACCTCTGAGAGATGCCCAGAGCTGGTATGGCTCGGGGAAGAGAAATTTCTGAGAGAAATGCCTAGTGGTTGGGCCTGACATAGAGCCACCCCGGGGTCCCCAGGGCCTGGGCAAGGATTAAAAGAGAACCAGAAGTTTCCAACAAGGGGCACAGAAAATGGCTGAGAGTATTAACTAAAGTGTGTGTTCTCCACAGGGGATAGAGGGCAGGTGGGAGGTGACTCTGTGGGCAGAAGGCAAGGGGTGGACCACCCAAGCTGAAAAGCAAAGGGGAGTTGCAATCAGGCACTGGGAACAAGGGTGTCAGTGAGAACTGAAAGAGGGTCCCTTCAGCATCAGAAACACCAGAGTTTTGACTGGGATTAGCAAACAAAACCTGTGCTACACAAATTGTGGACCTCAAGGATGCAGAGGTCATCAGAAAGACCAGAAGGACCTTCCTCACCTGGTGTGATGCCCTACTTGGAGAGAGGGCAATTTATTATGTCATCTCCCCAAGTACCTAGCTAGTCTCCTGGAATGAGGTCCTCCAAGAGGCTGTGGGGTTTGTACAAGACCACAGAGAAAGGTGGCAGAACCAATTAAAATCGCTTCCATTTTAAGTCTGTCTGGCTCAGTCACATTGGGAAAATTGAGGCATTAACTCAGTTTGAGCTTCAAGAATAGTTGTTCATAATTAGCATCTTATTATGATAAATCTATACCTTTAACACAGGGAGCTTCATAAAGTGTAGCCACATAAAGACACCTACAAAAATGAAATCATAAGCTTGTAATGAAAAGTCATGCTATTTTCCAGGATGGAATAATCTGCAGGGAACTTCTTGTTCCTGGTAATCAATTGTAGGTCCACCAGGTAGAGAGTTTTGTATGTTTTGTTCGGTAAATTGCTTCAGAGCCTAGAGTAGCACCTGGGACTTAGGTGCTGAGTAAATATTGGTAGAATTATTAATAAGGTCTTGGTACTCAGTAGACTAAAGGAGAATGAAAAAAAAAAGACATTTCCCCGATTTGAGAAGACCAGTTTGAATTAGGGAAAAAAATCTGAAGTACAATATTTTTTTATTTTTAATCAACTTTACTCAGGTATAATTTATGTAGAGTAAAATGCACCTTTTAAAGTTAATAGTCTGATGAGTTTTGACATTTACGCACTAGTGTAACCAGCAACCCAATCCGGATATAGAGCATTTCCATTTCTTCAAAAGATTTTCTCTCTTCCCTTCTCAGTTAACACTGACAATCCTGGCCCCAGGCAACTACTGATTCTATTTAGATTCCAATTTAAGATTAGATTTTCCTCTTCTAGAATTTCATATAAATGGTACTCTATTGTGTCTTCTGTTGTCACACAATGTGGTGGTATGTATCAACAATTCATTCCGGGCCGGCCCAGTGGCACAGTGGTTAAGTTTGCACGTTCCGCTTCTCAGCGGCCTGGGGTTCGCCGGTTTGGATCTCAGGTGCGGACATGGCACCACTTGGCACACCACGCCGTGGTAGGCGTCCCACATATAAAAGTAGAGGAAGATGGGCACGATGTTAGCTCAGGGCCAGGTTTCCTCAGCAACAAAGAGGAGGACTGGCAGTAGTTAGCTCAGGGCTAATCTTCCTCAAAAAAAAAAAAATAATAATAATAATTCATTCCTTTTTATTGTCAGGTAGTATTTCATTGTATGAATATACCACAATTTGTGGTATCCACTTGCTTTTTGGATGTTTGTTTCCAGTTTTTAAGTAATATAAATAAATTTGGGATGTGAACAGTCATGTATGTAAGTACATATTCATGTGGACATATGTTTCATTTCTCTCAGGTTAATTTTTAGAAGCGGAACTGATCAGTCATTTATGGGTGTATGTTTAACTTTATAAGAAACTGTCAAATTGTTTTTAAAGTGGTTGCACCGTTTTATATAGCCCCCAGAAAGATACGAGAGTTCCAGTTGCTTTGCATCTTTGCCTTAATTTGATATTTTCAGTCTTTCAGATGTTACTTCTTATAGTGGGTATGTAGTAGTACCTTGTTGTAGCTTTATAGTCAATTTTTTTCCTTTTATAGTTAGTGCTTTTCTGTGTCTTAAGAAATCTTTGTCTACCCTAAGATTGCAAAGATTTTATCCTATGTGTTTTTCTAGCATTCCATAGGTTTTTTATTTTAAGTGTATGATCCACTTTGAGTTAATTTCAAGCCTGGTAAGAAGTAAGATGTTTTTGTCTATGGATATCCAGTTATTCCACTATCTTTTCCCATTGAATTACCTTAGCACCTTTGTTGAAAATCAGTTGACCATATACATATAGGTATATTTCTGCAAGCTCCACTATGTGCCCCCGATGTATATATCTATGCCTTTGCTAAGACTACATGGTCTTGTATGCTATAACTTTACAGTTAGTCTTGAAATCAGGTAGTGTGAATACTTAAAATTTGTTCATCTTTTTTAATATTGCTTTGGCTATGCAAATCCTTTTGTATATAAGTTTTAGCAAAAACTTGTCAATTTCTACAAAACAAAACAGTAAAATTTTAGGGGGCATGCCCCATGGCTGAGTGGTTAAGTTCACATGCTCTGCTGCGGCGGCCCAGGGTTTTGCCAGTTTGGATCCTGGACACGGACATGACACCGCTCATCAGGCCATGTTGAGGTGGCATCCCACAGGCCACAACTAGAAGGACCCGTAACTAAAATATACAACTATGTACTTGGGGGATTTGGGAAGAAAAAACAAAAAAAGAAGATCGGCAACAGTTGTTAGCTCACATGCCAATCTTTAAAAAAAAAAAAAGTTGGGGCCGGCCTAGTGGTGCAGTGGTTAAGTTCACATGGTCTGCTTCGGTGGCCCAGGGTTCACTCGTTCGGATCCCGAGTGCAGAAATGGCACCGGTTGGGAAGCCATGCTGTGATAGGCATCCCACATGTAAAGCAGAGGAAGATGGGCATGGATGTTAGCTCAGGGCCAGTCTTCTTCAGCAAAAGGAGGAGGATTTGCAGCAGATGTTGGGTCAGGGCCAATCTTCCTCAAATAAATAAATAAATAAATAAATAAATAAATAAGTAAGTAAGTAAAATAAAATAAAACTTTGACAGGATTGCATTAAATCTGTAAATCAATTTGGGGAGAATTGATACCATCTCAACACTCAGTGTTTCAATCTATGGAGAGCATGGTATATCTCTCCATTTATTTAGTTCTTTAATATTTCTATCAGCATGTTCAGCATGGTTTTCAGTAAGGAGATCTTTCATGTTTTTTGTTAAAGTTATGTCTAAGTGTATTATGTTTTTTGGTATTGTTGGAAATGGTATAGCTTTTTAATTTTATTTTCCAATTGTTTGCTGCCAGTACACACACATACAGACACACATACACACATTTGTATACAGGTTTGTCATTTATGTGATAAATTTTATCTTAAGTTGCCAAGTTTGTCACATCTTTCTTCTGAATTTCAATATAAAATTTTTCTTTTATCTTTCTTAATACTTTATATCTTGATGTCAAAATCTTCTCTTAATTTAGGCCCTCCAACCTTTTTTGATTTACTGTTTGCATGTTATCTTTTCCATCCATTCATTCATCCTTCTGTGTCTTGCTATTTCAAATATGACCATTGTAAACATATAGTCACACACACACGCACACACACACACACACACGCACACATGTATATATATGATTGACAGATGATTTCTTAACAGAAATACAGAAATAACGGAAACCAGCTGACCATAGAATGATATTCTTTACCATATGAAATTATTCTTCAAAAACAAAGGTAAAATAAATACATTTCCAGAAACACAAAAATAGAGACATTTGCTAGCAGACCCATCCTCCAAGAAAAACTAAAGGGACATCTTAATGTAGAAGAAAGTGATTCAAGATGGATACTTGGAAATGCAGGAAACAATGAAGGGGCAAAGACAGAGTTAAGCGATGAGTAAATCTAAATCAGTATTAACTATACACAGTGATGATCTATTGCGAGATCTGACGTACATATAGAATCAATGTATAAACTCATCTGTCAGTCTTATTGCTGTTCCTTTGTTGGTAATCATGCCTCCCACTGCTTTTGAAAAACAGATTTTGCTCTTCTTTATTCATTCTCAGCAGTTTTATTATGTTGTATGTAGATGTGGTTTTATTTTTGTTTATCTAGCATGGTGTTCATAGCACTTCCTCATTCTGTTACTTGATATCTCTCCTTAGTTTTGGAGGTTGTATGACTCCCTTTAATATGGCTTCTTATGTACACACTCGCTTCTTACCTTCTGGGATTCAAATTGTATTTTTTAGGTCTATTTACTGTGTTCCATTTTTTTTTCCTGTATTTTCTACCTTTTGGTTTTCCTGCTTCTACCTGGATATTTTATTTTCTACTGATCTACCTTCTAGTCATTTACCATCTTTTCTGCTATGTCAAATCTGCTTTTAAACCCATATATTGAGTTCTAAATCTCATTTCTTTCATTTTCCCATGTTGGATTTGCATTTGATATCTTAAAAAAAATCTAGATTCCAGTTCTCATATGAAATTCTCAGTCTGACCTATATTTGATAACTCCAAAATTGGGTTATATGTATGCTTGTTTTTATTTTATGTTTTCCTCTTTATCTGGTTCCATATGCCTGTTACTTTTGATCAGTTGTGTGCAGCTTGAATACAGCAGATCACCTTAATCCATCATGGAGTGAGCTGATTTGTGCCTGGGCTGCAGTTTTTGTAAAGTTCTATTTGTAGTTTATCGCTGCTTCTAGAGTATAGCCCTCCGGGGGTCCCAACTGAAACCTGGGGTGTTTGCTAAGCCTGCTCTTTCTTGGTAAATCCTAGAGTACAATGTTTGTCTCGTGTAACCCTAGAAAAGTCTGCTTTTATTATCTCTGTTTTTTAGCTACTTAGTCTACAGGCTAAAGCAGCACAAAAATTCAACAAATGTCTTGAAGGCAAAAAACACTGAGTGTCCTTTCCCTGTGTCTCCTTTCCCTGTGTCTCCCTTCTCATTGCATCCTGGCCTCTCAATTCCTGGCTTCCTTGCTTATCTCTCTGGCTCCACGATATTGCTCAAGACTGTGGGCTCCCCTGTCACCTAACAGCAGTCCTTTGCCTGAATTTACAGCCTCTTGTTCTCTACTGAAAGATGCTCCGTACAGCAAAACTCCTTAAAGAATATCAGCTGATCTGTCTCAGATTCCTTTGACTCCAGAATCTTAACTCCCAAATCTTGCTTGGCTTTGCAACCCACCAATGACCTCAAGCAAAAAAAAAATTTTTTTTCTATTTTATCTGGCTTTTCTAGTTCTTCTGGGCCAAAACATTGGTGTGCTGCAAACTGTCATAACTGAAGGCCAAAGTCAGTCTTGAGACTCCTTGAAATTACTTTTGTGTGTATGTACGTTTATAAATTTGAAATCCAGTATTTTTCTCCTTCTTTCTCTTCACCATTGGGTTTCCCTTATACTATTAATTTGCACAACATTCAAAGAACAAGTCAAAAAGCTGGCAAGTTTAGCTCAACCCTTGGTCAAATAGACCAGCGTCCAGCCAGGCCTTTTATCTAGTTAATCTAATGCCTCATCCATACACTATGCTTCTAATAAAGGCAGGCCATGGGCATGGCCTCTTTGCTTCTAACAATAACTGCTCACCCTCCCTTCTCTGTTCTCAGTCTTGAGCCTTCTTCTGACTCTAATTTCTATCCCATCACCAGTCAAACTCTTTCTCTTTGGACTCTAGCCCACCTTTGCCAGTTTAGTCCAAGATGTTCTCAAATGGTATTAGAGTAGGGTTACCCCATGGTCTGGGCTTTTCAAATGCTATGGAGCTTGTTAAAAATGTAGGTTTCTAGGTTTTGGCCACAGATTCTGAATCACAGCTGGTCTGGGATGGACCCCAATAATTGGTATTTTTGGTAAGCACCCTAGTACCTGAAAAACACTTTGAGGAGCAGGCAGGATATCCTACCCTGGCTCCCGCCCCAGGGCCTCACTCTCTGCTAGTGGCTGACTTCACCGGCTCTCAGGTCTGCTCTGTCCTGTGCCCTGGGAAGGGACATTACTCACTGAGAGTTTAACTAATGTGGTTTTTGGCAATTTGAAGTGATCCCTGCCCTCTGGGGAAAAATAATCAGAGGATTATATAGAATTATCTCCCCCAAAGGCTATGAGGACATAGCCCATTATCCATGTGAGGTGGCAATATGGCGGATTATGTGACATTTCATCTTTGCTACTCTCTGACTCAGAATATTTAGAATGTAAAGTTAAACTCAGAAACACCTGCCATTGATTGTCTGAACTATTCTTGGGAAATCTGGAAAACCTTTTCTCATCTGATACACGCAGTCTCCCCAACATCTTAAGCTATTATTCAGAGCATTTCTATTCTTCATTTTATACTTAGGCCCGTAAGCCAAGCCAAGAAGACATTTTTGTATTCCCCCATCTCCTCCCTACCAGTATTGGAGGAATGTCAACATAAAAGAAGAAGGGATATTATTTAGGGTGGCCTGAGGGATAATAAGTAGGATTAATGGGATGAAATTGAGCAAAGGAAAATTTAAAGCGAACATCAGGCACATTTTCCGAAGATTGAGATCAATGATCCTGTGGAATTAAGATCCCAGGGGAGGTTGTGGGAGCCCTATTACTTGAATCGGTTCAAACTAGACTGGACCGAATATTTGAATATAATCCCACCTTGGCAGAGAGTAAACCTGCAATGGCTGGAAGATGGAAAAAATGACCTAATAGGTCTTTTCTGTCCCTGACTCCTATGAGTCATCCAATGTATGCTGTTGTGCGTCACCAAGCCGGCCAGACCCGGGTCATTCGCTATACATTTCAGCCACAAAATCCTCAGATTCTGACTGTGCCCCAGCGAAACGGCTACCTCAGCAGAGGCTGAGGGCCCCTTTGGGATTTCTGGTTAGTTTATAATCAATTAAATATCAGAAATGAAGGCAGAAATCAGTCATAGGAGCAGAGGGTGGTGAGTAATTGAGTTCTTTCCCCTGCCCTCTGGGAGGCTCCCCCTCAATCCTTCGCAGACAGACAGAAATCTTTCCACTGTAGTTGTGTCTGTAACTCTGCCTCTCGGGCTTGGCTGGCCTGTGCACTGTGCTCGGAGCTGCCTCCTGCAGCTGCTCCAGGCTTGCTGTGGCCTTTTTGCAGCAGCCACCCCCCGTTCAGCTGCATTCTTCTCACATGCCCCTGCCAAGGAAACCACTGCTTTAGGACTATCAGCTGACACAAGTCCTAAAGCGTTTTCTTAAAACATTACGATTATTATTAGCTTCATCTTTCCTTCAAATACAGTTTGGGGAGAACACCTAACACTGATAAAAGCAGAACTTCTTTGGCTTCAACAGGGAGGGGGCTTAGGACCTCCCAAAACTTTCCTTCTTGCCACTACCCAGCCTCATCCCTCTTTCCTAAGGCTTCCTAGAGGAATGCACAGAAGCCAACATCAGGCACAGATTCAAACCACTTTTCTAGGCCCTTATATGTGCTTTCTTAACATTTTACTGTCAGTTAAATCCACAAAAGGCGGATGAAACAATTGCTGTAGCTCCTGGCCTTTACAAAGCCCAGCGGAAAAGCATCCACTCCAGGTCTTGGTTATATAGTCTCTCCTTTCTCTCTTCTGATTCCCCAACCTCGCCTGCTGCTGGTGACTGGTGAGTGATTGGAGAGGAGAGCATAAAAGGAGGGTCAGCTACTGGTACCAGCAAGGACTTGTGTTTCATGTTGATTACATCAGACCTTAACCACTGCTTTTCATGCCACCAAAGAGAAATGGGAGCATCACCTGTTCCCCCTTTTGCATTTCTCCTTTCTTCCCTATTGCTTTTGGTAACTTCAAGTCTGCCCTAAATGTGCTTTACACCTGGTTTTTCTAGGCCTACGTGGCGGCATGGGGGAACACCTATTGCGATCAGCCACAGTCCTGGAGCTTGAGGAAGTTCGGATAGCATCCATTGCTTCTGCTAGGGGAGGCGTTAGACTAATCTCCAGAACTGCAACTGGCCTCCATGTTTTAGTTTCCATCTTCTGGTTCTCAAAGCATCCTGAGCTAAAATTTGAAGTTTTTCTAGACAGTGGGGAGAGAAGTAAATGGATTTGAAGCCAAACCTGTCTGAGATCACAGACCAAACTCTGAACTCCTGAGTTGCACTGGCTCTCTCTTGACTTGACGGCCTACAGAACAGCGGGAATCCTTAATTCTATATTTCTGGTGTGAACCTCCTGCTCTGCAAAGGATTTCATCCAGCACTGGGTTCCTTTTATTTCGCACCTCCTTTCTCTGGTATTTCTTCCTCGGTATTTTCAATATGAAACAGGCTGAGACGGGAAGCGAGGAGTTAGAGGATTAAGTCACCAGTGCTTTCATTGCCCACTGGTTGACCTTCTTTGCCTTTATTGTCCCTCTCATTAACCAGAGATAAGTTGCCCCATTAACCAGAGTTAAGTACTGCCCTTAACTAGAACCTAAGCTCTTTATTTATTTTGGTTCCTTCAGTAATTTCTAGCATTCATAAAAAGGAAGCTTCGGTTTAGGAGTAAGATAACCAGTCAGCGAACCTGAAAGTCACTGAAGTCCAACAGCATCCTGGACTCAGAACTAGAAGGACCACTAGATGAGAAAGCCTTTGATTCCTCATGCCTCGCCCCAGCTTTTCTGAATGAGAAAAAAAAAAAAAAAAATGAAAGCGGTTATGTGCTTGTCCAAAGTCACACAGCTTAAAGTAGAGAATTAGGAGTGAATTAAGGTTTAGCTTCAAATCCACCCTTTCTTTTGTTTACTCCACATTACTCAGAGAAATGTGGGGCAAAGAGTTAGGACACAAGCTTGAGCAAAATGTGGCAACTTTTGGAGAAAGAGTTTGTCTAGAAATTTCCTCAGAGGGCAATCTTTTACAAACCAGTCCTCAAAGGGCCTTGTGTGAACACATCAGAGACGTATGGATTACAAACATTTAAAATCCATATGAGTTGAAGAATGGAGACAGGGGAAAGATTTTGGCAAACGCATTTGCTTTTTTAACATATGTGTGTGCGTCTATATATGTATATATATTATCAAATTTAAAACATTTGAAAAGCAATCCCGGGTGTTTCAGCCTAAACCACAGAGTGGTTCATCCATCCCCGCTAATAAGTTCCAATCCTTCTGTTGTGTGGTCTTTCCATTCCACGGGTTAGGACCCCACTAAGTCTGTTCTACTTCAACCTGAACCCTGCCTGTTTTATACATTTTTAGGATGGGTATAGAGAGACTGAATCTCATTCTCCCATACCGGAACCCAACTCCCAGGAGTCAGCATTTAGTCGAATGGCTTCATTGTATTTTAAAGTGTTTTAAGTCCACTTATAAATAAATTGGGCTATACCAGTGCTTTTGTAATGCACATCATGAAAAATGAACAGTCAGCTCAAAATAGGTTTTCTTTTACTGCCAAGTGCATTATGTGAAAAATGTACTCCATCTGGCAGGACAGACAGTGTGGTCGTGTGGATGGAGCTCAGATAAGGGAGCCGTCCTTTGTGTAAAGAGGATGCCACTAAGGCCCTGATCTCTATCAGGACGTATGCCGCCATTCATCTAGAAGTCAGAGATGGAACAAGCCATCTCATTTTCCTGACACACAAACTTCCCTTCCTTCAAACAATGGCAGCTGACCCTCATGAGCCTGGAATTAATTATATTCTGCCTTACTTTCCCTCTCAGTTTTGAACATACCAGCCTCCATATCAGAAGCTCCAGCGGGTCACTCTGGGTGCCTCAGCCCAGTATTCGTCATTTCACAATAGTTAATGTCTCCTGGAGCCTCTGGTGATTTCTTCACTCCAGCAAGTTGATCTTACAACCAGCTCCTTGCGATTCTTTAATTTTTGCCCTTGAAACTTTGCTCATTTACTCTCCAACCTGACATGGCCTTCTACTCTTTTCCTATGAATTCATATTCATCACTTTCTTTAAGCTCCATGATGATGTCCAGTTTCTTAAAGATGGCATCCATAACCCCATCCAAATACAATAATCCTATTCTTTGTGTAGAAATACTCTCATATTATCTAGCTTTTCTCCCCTCTGGCTTTCCTCTTTCATTTCTTCATTTTTAATAAACAGCTACCTGTGGGAGAGGCTGGTGACTCAAACCAAATATAACTCAGCTGCTAATCTGAGTCCTTCAGCCTAGTCATTGGACATTTCTTGTCCTAGTTTCCTTTCTAGGAACACTTTCTAGAATATCTAGGTACTTATCCTGATTACAATTCTCACCAGAACTCTGCTAATTAACTATCTCATTCCTGCTAAACTGTTAACCAATGATTGGTTAGTCCTTGGATAATCCTCTGAGTATTTTCATTTTAGTAGAGAATCTTCAAATAACCAGCACTACCCTGAGCCTTTAAGTTGAGCCACCTCATCCACGCACCATGTCACCATCACCCAGTTAGGCCCTAATTTTGGCCCAAATCCTAGAGCTATTTCCCTACTCCTGCTCCACACTGTCCAACCTGCTCTCTGCTTGTGCCCTCCTGGTAGGGGGATGTGGTGACTACAAGCTGTGACTCATGAGGCAGACAGAACTGACTCTGAATCTTCATTTCAAATTCATCTTTTGGAACTTACTAGCTCTGTGACTTAAATCTATCTGAGCCTCAGTATCTTCATCTGCAAAATAGGGACAGTACCTATGCTCATTATGTCCTTATGAAAACTACTGGAAATAATGCATGTGAAATATTTAGCCTGGTACCTGGCAAAGAATCCATGAATTTTGGTTGTGCTTATTATTGTTTTAAGTATTGTAATCACTCATCAGATCTGACACATTGGTAGCTTTTTCTTTTGAGCTTTGACTCTTGGTCTTTTTCTCTAGATTTTGACCCCCTTTACATGTGATTTTAGGGCTCCTTCTGTCCTAACCTAGGTGGCTTTCCCACCTGGTCTGTTCTTAGCTTCTAAGTCCCCCACTGTAGTATTATTCTATGTCCACTCAGAAGAAGAAAAGATCAAGACTCAGGGAGTGAACCTCTAATGGTCGAACAGCCGAAGCCTTCATATGCAAATAGCTAATATATTTAACAGGATGCCCTACTCACACTACCTAAGAAACATCACTTGGATCACTCGACTTACTTACCACCCTCCGTGACAGATTCTGTTGGTTCAGGGCTACATATACAATAGGCAATAATAAAACCTCCTGGAGTGAGTGGGGGAGGGCAGAATAAACTAAAGAAAATGGTGGTAAAGCCATTTCTGTGCACCTTTTCATCAAAATGATTAGTTGAAGTTTGTCCTGTGTTCAGGAATTCTCCTGAACTGGCTACTGTCATAAGTAAAATGTGACTCGATTTTCAACTAAAAGTCAGTGAGCACTGACAAGATTTTCTGACTGATTCCCTCCCATAGACTCCAGGGAGGAAGAAATGGTGAGCAGTTGGGCAAACTTCAGGGTAGGGCTTCAGGAGTTCAGTACCCAGAGAAGGTCAGGAGCAGACAACCTCCCAGGGCCTAGGGAAAACTCATAACCAAGTAGGAGACTGAATTGGAGAGACCAGATCAGGCATCAGCACAAAAGGGCAAGTTCAAGATGGTGGAGAATGGAGGAGGCAAGGTGGTAAACAACAAAGATAAGTTGAGAAGAGGTAAAAGCAATTATTAAGAAGTGAGCTACAAAGAAGGCAGAGATATTGAAGCCTCATACTTATTAGGGTCTGATAATGAGACACAATTGGTTTAGCTGTTTCAAAGTCCAGGGGGCAACTTTGGATTAACAGTCTACTTAAAGTTGTTCAAGGGTTTCAAACTCAACTCTGCTACCAACAGAGCTCTCTTTGCTTCTACTGCCCTCCATCTCGGCATGTTAGGCACATGTGGATAAAAAAAGTTTCAGCATGTAAGTTACACGTCAAATATCCAGTTTTACTTCTGTTTTTGTTCTTAAATCAGAGAAGAAGGCCCTGATTTGCTGTGCTTTGTCTCCAAAAGAAGGACTTCAACAAACTTTCTATTTGCCAATGACATTATGTAGACTGTTCTGGTAGGCAGAATAATGGCCCCCAAAGATAACCATGTCCTGATCCCCAGAAACTGTGGATATGTTACTTACATGGAAAAAGGACTTTGCAGATATGAATAAATTGAGGATCTTAAAATGGGGAGATTATCTTGGATTATCCAGTTGAACCTAATATAATTTCAAAGGTCCTTATATGTAAATGAGAGAGACAGGAGAGTGAGTGAAGGAGAGATCTGAAGATGCTACATTGTGGGTCTTGAAGACGGAAGGGGGCCACAAGTCAAGGAATGTGGGTGGCCTCTAGAAGCTGGAAAAGGTAAGGAAATGGATTCTCCTATGGAGAATCCAGAAAGAATGCCATCTTGCCAACACTTTAATTTTAGTCCAGTGAGACCTATTTTGGACTCCTGGCTTCCAAAACCATAAGATAACAAGCTTGTGTTGTTTGAAGCCACTAAGTTTGTGATCATTTGTTACAGCAGCAATAAAAGACTAATACAATTATGCTGCTACTCTTACCTTAAGGACTAGTTTGTTTCCAGCATGGCACTAAGGGTGAAATTTTTTCTGTTAGACTTTTGTTAGGAGATACCGTCACCTATTGAAAAATGAGATTTTATGTCTTGAGGTTTTAACTGCTTTTCCTGTAGAAAATATTAATGAAGAGATCTAGGTATGCCTTTCTACTCACTATTCTTTTAAAATAATAATTAAAAAATTTAAAAAAATATTTAAATATGATATTTAAATTTAAATTTTTAAAATATTATTTAAAATAACTTTAAAATAATACAATAAAAAAACTTTCTTTAAAATCCCTATTATTTTAATCCATTCTGTCTTTTCCCTGGTTATCTCCTTAGGCATCTTTAGAATGCCTCTTTCAATTAATCTTGAGTCTGTACCTTAGAGTCAAACCCCTTATGTCTTGGAAAAATTATGTAAAAGTGAATCTTCTGTCTATCTTCTCTAAGGGAAAAGTGCTTTTTATGCTTCTCAAATGGAAAATACTGCTTTGTCATTTCTCAGGTCATTTTTCTTGTTTATCCCTGTCTCAGCTAGCAAAAAGAAGAAAATACCCAATGCCCTGGAGAAGAAATGGTAAATTTGTCTCCTTCATTTGTCTTCTCACAATCTCTGGATGTCTGTGTCTTCAGGAACCTTTCACTCTTGAGAAACTCTCATCCTTCCCATATCTACTTTTCTCTACCTGTATTCTCAACTTGACGTACTTCTGATTCTTCTGGAGACGCACTCCATAAGTTAGTCTTTTTATCTTCTTCCCGTACCCGATAATGCAAACTAACAAACATACACAATTCATTTGTTCCATTGGATCCTGTTTCTGTCTCTAAATACTTTTCTCTTTCTTTTCTCTCTTTATTTCAATACCAGACACTAATGTTCAATATGCGATTTCTAATTCTTTACTTTTCATTCATATTCCGACTTTGACCACCTGGATCCCATACCAACGTCTCCACAGAAGTTATTTTTGTAAATGTCATAGATGATTTCCTGATTGCTAAATCCCATGAGCAGTTTGCAGCTTAAAATTTCATGTCAAAATATAACATATTTAATCTGTAAGGATCCTTTTATAGCTCAATAAGACAGCAGTAGTAGCTGTATCGAAAGGCAATATACACAATTTTATAATTCAGAAAAGAACTAGAATTTATCAATAAATATGGAAGCTTCTCCCTTCTTCGGCAGTCAAATATCTGTTAAGATATTTGAAAAATAGACATCCTTCCCAGTGTGGGTTAGGCTGTGACAAGATAAATATTCTTAGAGGTGTTCTCTTTGTTGTGTGCAAAATTTCTTTATGAAGACATTCATCAAAGGAACTTTACTAATGACAAGATTTTAGAAAGAAACCAAATTTCCAATAATAGGTAATTGGTTAAATTACAATATATTTTATATACCAGAAGACTACATTGGACATTGGAAATAATTAAGATGAAAAATTGAAATGCAGTGGCTTTCTTTTTGTGGGGGAGAAGAAATAAAATTCATAATGTTTTAAATGGTTATAGGTGATTCTAAAAACTGTTTTCTCTTTGTCTTTTCAGATTTTTCAAATTTCTATAAAAAGTATTGATTTCAGTGGCTGGCCCAGTAGCATAGTGGTTAAGTTCACACACTCCACTTTGGTGGCCTGGGGTTGGCAGGTTCGGACCCTGGGGGTGGACTTACACACCGCTCATCAAGCCATGCTGTGATGGAATCCCACATACAAAAAATAGGGGAAGATTGGCACAGATGTTAGCTCAGGGCCAATCTTCCTCACCAAGAAAAAAAGTATTGATATATAGGTGATATATCAATATATCAGTATCAAGATATATATATGATAAATAGAAATAACAAGAAAAATCTTTCATTTTAAACCATAAATGAGCAAACGAGGGTGTAAATATCATTTCAAGGAGCTGAGATTATGCTAAAAAATCTATGAAAGAGCCATGAGTTTGACGTGATGTTACTTGAAAACAGCTAGGAGGCAGCTATTCTGTGAGGTTAGTGAAGATGGACTCATGTGCTCTAACAATCTGAAAAGATCATGGTTGGACTGATCATCTCTTATGGAGCTGGAAGACGCTGATAACAAAATGTGCCTGATCAGAAGGCTGCCCCGTCTTGTCACGGAACAAAAAGGAGATCTACGGGCTTAATGAGTAATGGAGAACTGTATATGGCCTACTCTCCAGGGAGAAGAGTGTGTAGAGGTTGGTGAAGGTGTGACTTTGGATGGATCTTGAACAAGTCAGGACTTGTTCCTATAGGCCCAGCCCCCAGGGCAAGCAGGTAGGGGGCCATTATGCTCTTGGAGGAATCAGGTGGTACAAGCCTGAACTAAGATCCTGTCCAGAACGGTGGGAAGGAAAAACCACTGTGAAGAAAGAATTGCCAGTACATGGGGCTTGTTTGAAGGCGGGGATCAAGAAAGAAGTAAAGGCCAAAAATTACGACATTTCTGAGCCAGAGGGTGTCAAAGAAAGGATGGAACATCCGTCAAAAATGCAGTTATGAGTGGAAGTTGGTTTTAGCTGGAAGATTGTGAGTTTAGTGTTTGACACAGCACGTGAATAAATGACAAGATCCTGTAGGGCAATGTCCAGCAGGTGAGTAGGAATGTAGGAGAGAGGTTAGGATTGAACACAGAACATGCAACTATAAACTTTGTGAATAACTTTGAATCTAAATTGAGACTGCGAAGGAAATCACACTCATGTCACTAATGGCTGATAACGGCACAGGTCTTTCTTTATTATACATGAATTCAATTTCACAAGGGCCACCAAGTTTCCAGGCATCATAGTTCAGTTTTCCTTGTTCTTCTTGGGTGGTTAAAACCAGACTTTGGCCTTGGAGATTTATCACCTGACCTGAGATGGGTTATCATATCCTGGAAATTAACTTCACATAATAAGGAAGGCTTTTAACTACATAAAAATCAAAATCCACTAAACCTCGTCATCATCATTGAGCTATATATGTTGTTGTGAAACGATTTCATTCTAGTGTGGGAGAAATTCCTTTCACCAAAATCTTCAATAAGACATCTGCTCAGATTGCTTCTAACTCCTAATTAGCCAGATCAGAACAAGAAGGAAGTAAAGATGAAACTAAATGGATAATTCAACAATTTTAGTGTTAGAGTTGTGCAGTTGAACACAGTGATAGAATGTTTATGATTGTATACATCTGTATCTCACAGAAACTTTGCTGCTGTATTATATTTGCTTTAAGTGGCAAGAAACTTGGCTTCTAGACCTGGTTTCTCCCTCAACAGATTCCATGATGGCAGACAAGTTATATATCTTCCTTTGGCCTTCTTTTTCGCCAGTTGAATAAAGATTACAATACCCTATGGTCCTAACTCATAGCGCCAGCATCACGTAAGATAATGAATGTGAAATTACAATGGAATCCAATTTAAATGTTAGCCAAATCTAATTTTCGGCACACATTACATTTGCAAAAGACCTCCTTAAGATCATGCAAAAAGGTGTTAATGGAAAATTAATACTGGGTGACCATTTTGGTCAAGCTTTATTTCAATGTAATATGTTTTCTTAAAATAAGTTAACAAACACTTTCAAAGTTTGTTTTGTCATAGCCACATGCACATGGATGTGTGGTTGAGCTCACACACACACACACTCACTGTGACTATACAGATACTATTTCCTGGAATGGGCTGCCACTTTCTATCTCTAATCAGACAGTTGTGAAACGTGAAGGTAGCTGAATGGTCATAGCTAATCTTAATGAAATCAGTAAACTGAAGCTCAAGATGTGATTAACAGTGATTTACATTTTCTTCGGAGAGTTTACAATTCACTTATATCAGAGCTTTCCAGGAAATAACTTCCAGCTCTTTAATTTAACTTCAGCTTGAATTGCAGAACCCTTTAATTTTAAAATTCTCTCCAGGATTAATATTTAGAAAGCATCATCTTTACTAACTTTTATGGGGTAAATTTTGTCCCCCTAAAATTCCTATGCCTAAGTCCTAACCTCCAGTAGCTCAGAATGTGACCTGATTTGGAGATATTGTTTTTACAGGGGTAATCAAGCTAAAATGAGGCCATTAGGGAAGGCCCGAATCCAATATGACTGGTGTCCTTATAAAAAAAGGGAAATTTGAAGACAGATATGTACACAAGAAGAATGACATGTGAAGACGAAGGCAGAGATCAAGATGATGATATATTCTTTTTAAAGATTGGCACCTGAGCTAATATCTGTTGCCAATCTTCTTTTTTTTCTTTTCTTCTTCTCCCTGAAGCTCCCCAGTACATAGTTGTATATTCTGGTTGTTGGTCCTTCTAGTTCTGCTTTATGGGACGCCACCTCAGCATGGCTTTATGAGCGGTGCTAGGTCCTTGCCCAAGATCCAAATGAGCAAAACCTTGGGCTGCTGAAGCGGAGCAGGCGAACTTAATCACTTGGCCATGGGGTTGGCCCCAAGATGATGATTCTATAAGCCAAAGAACGCCAAAGGTTGCCAGCGTGTCACCAGAAGCGAGGGGAGAGGCCTGGAATAGGTTCTCCCTGAGACTTCTCAGAAGAAACCAATTCTGCTGACACTGATCTTGGACTTATAGCCTCTGGAGCTGTGAGACAATAAATTTCTGTTGTTTAAGCCACTTGGTTTGTGGTACTTTGTTATGGCAACCCTAGCAAGCTAATACACCAACAAATTCCCTTCTCCTATTTACAAATTTGCTGAACGAACTAACAGAAGACTTTGAAGAGCGTGTAGATGTTTATTAAGAAAAGTTATATTGTGTGGGTATCCAAAGCCAGTTACTTAAAAAAAACATCCATTACTGAAGAGATGTTATTTTTATTCACAGGCTAGCAGCTACATTATGTGGAATATTTTGGTTAGAACAGATTTCTTCTTCAACAGAATTCCAGCAAAGGAGTGTGAATATGGGCTGTGAGCCAGAATATAGAAATGGCTCCATGATGGAGAACAGAAGCTTATAATGGGATTAAATTAAAGCTACCTCCCTCTTTATTTAGATTTCAAATGTGATAATGCAGTGAAAACATCCGGTTCCATGCCTAGGACATGGTAAATGTTCAGTAAACAAAGCTAAAATCTGAAACCTTTGAAGTTTAGATAGAGTCACCCAATTTGATTTTAAAAGGATAAATGTTTTGAAAAAGCCGTTATGTGAACTCTGCTGTGATCAATATTGGTTATTAGTATAGCTCCTGAGCACTTTCCATCAGAGCACTGAACTAACCTTGTATATTTTCTCATCCAGCTCCATGAAGTCAGGATACAAATCTAGGAAATTGGGTTTTCTTTTCTTCTAGAGGTACCAGCACATGCATTAACATGGACTGCTAAGGATGGGTTAAATCAGGATGTTGGACCCCCCTCTCTTTGTGTTTCTTTGGTACCTTCTGCGTATCTCTATTATAATTTCTTACATAGCTCAATGTAATTGTTGTGTGGGCATTTTTTCCTACAGACTGAAGCTCCTTTAGGCAACTTGGCCTTCTTCATGATGACTCCAGGGCTTAGAATAGTGTCTGTCACATAGAGACTCTCAATACAAATGATAAACTTGTTTATGTGATGAGAAAACTTCTGCAGGATGAAAATTATATCTTATAAGACTGTAGCTGGTTTACTTTTCTGCAGAAAGCTTGTTTCAGAATTGAGTCATTAACATTTAAAACTTTACCACAAGAATCTTTATGTTATTTTATTTGGTTTTTAAAAACAACCCCCAAAGAGAGAGAGAATGCTATTATTCCCATTTGAAAAATGATAAAACTGATCCAGAGAAGAAAAGTAACTTGCAGATGGTGATACAGATATTTATAAGCCTAATCAGGCTCAGAGTGTTGACTCCCAATTCAGCAATTCTGTTTGGGCCCTTCTGCTTCCTAAAGCTGTCACACAGTGTAATTTATTGTATGACAATTGATAGCATTGACCATGTGATTTTCTCCTGCAGCCACTGAGACCACTGAAAATTCTGGATCTACTAAAGCCCATTCAAATAGTTTTTGGTTGTCTGTGAAAAGACTGAAACTCTCCTGAAATAGATGAGATAAAGGGTGTTTATGAAGTAAAGACATTGTAAGAGGCAGTACTTTCAAGGACACTACAATAGAAGTAGACTAAGCTGTTCTAGGGGAGCAGAATTTGATACCCCCAAATATGTCTCTTTGACTTAATTATTTTTAAGAACAAGAGACTCAGGAAGAAACTTTGACCTTCCCCCTAACTGCCTAAAAGAATTTATGATAGAAGGCCTGTCCCAGGGATGAGCTATCACCATAGATAACTACAGTATAAGATAATCTAGGTGTGGTAGATGGGGAGGAGCCTAGCAAGGCCCGTTTGATCAAAGTCCTCTCTATGTCCCATTGTCTTTGCAAGGCATGGCAAATGCTTGTTTAACGAACATTTCCTTTTCCATCTTCATGTGAATTGCCTTTCTCCCCTTTAAAGTCCCAAACCACAACACCCAACATCTTCCTTTGTATTTCGCTGAAGATGGTATTTAAGGTGGTGACTTTGACCATTTTGGTGAGTCACTCTGTTTTCCTGAGTTTCTCTCGTGTATATATGTTACTAAATTTGTTTGATTTTCTCCTGTTATTCTGTCTCATGTCAACTTAATCTTAGACCAGCCAGAAGGACCTAGAAGGGTAGAGGAATATTTCTTCCTCCCCTACACTGTACATTAGAATAAGTTGCATACCAAATATCCTTAACAGGACTTTTTCCCTGAAACAGACCAAATGTGGTAGATACAGGATATATATCAGTCAGACTGACTTATGTACCCTACCTCTATATTCTCCCCAGGGTTTGTAGGTTTACCTCTAAGTTGGTGCTTTTAAAGCTGGGCCAGCACAGACACCCACTGCGCTTGCACAGCCCATAGAAAGGACACTTCTAAATGCTGGGCGGCCTGGCCCTTGAACTTGCCCAGTAACTACTCCCAGAGGCCAATTTCTTCCTGACATTTAGGTGGAGAGAAAGGTGTGTATAAGATGTTGAGTAAGGTTAGTGCTTAAAAACAACAACAACAACTGTATACACATATGCGTGTGCACACACATTTTCTTTATATGTGTATACATATGTGTAAAATGTGAGGATAAGTCATCACTTTAACAGGCATATGTATTTCATGTCTGTATCTATACGTGAAGGGGATGTGGAAGGAACAGGGACACCATTTCTTGGCACTTGTGTTGTGATAGATATGTGACTACACCAAGGACTGAAACATGTGGTTGCTTATATGGCATGATTTTATAGAGCCTAAAAACTCTGCCTGTCACCAAACTTCCCTAAGGGTCTTATCTTGGGAATAAAAGTAGAGGGTGTTCTATAGACACATAAATCTAACAATCATAGTAAATTTTTATGGAATAGTTATATGTGTTTTAGATTCATCAATTCATTTAATCTCAGTTCACACTTTGAAATTAACATTATCAATATCCTTGTTTTACCAATTGAAAAAAAAAACAAGACACACTTGAACCCAGGGAAGCAGCCTGAGGAGCTTGTGTGCTTAACCACAATCTCCTGCTGTGTCAGTGGGCTTCTGGGATGGGAACTCACTATGTCATTACCACCTGCTGCACAAGAGTGGATTAGGTTGTTAGATCAGCTATCGCAAAGGATTCTGACTAAATAACAATCAAGATGAGAATATTTCAGTAGGTAAAGGAAAATTTAAAATATTTTATTGAGTAAAGTACTTATCACTCAGAGGGTACTCAGTAAACAGAAGGACATGTGAGAGTCCAATTCATTTTAAAATACTTATTAAACCCCTGTGATGAGCTAAACACCATATCACCAACTATGAAGGGACAAAGGTGAATAGATTATAATTTGTTTTCTAGAAGCTAATGGTATACAAAGGGTAGGGGAGACAGGCAGGTGAATAGACGCAGCAGGTACGGAGTGAGCAAAAGTATAAAATAAAAACAGTAGGTGCCAAGTGAAAGTCTCTTTGACCAGGAGATGCTGGGAAGAGGTGATATTTGAACCGGGAAGAGGATGAAAAAGAAGAGTATGTTAGGTGGGGAAGTTGGAGGCAGGCATTGTTGGAGAGGGAACACCATGTTCAGAGAAGGGCAAAGGTTTGTGAAAGGACCTGGCCTTATGAGAGAGGTGGGTGTGAATGGAGGATAAGAAGCATAAGATGGAAGAACAGGAAACAAAATAGGACAGAAAGAGATTTGGTTCAGCTCATAAAGGGCCTTATAAGTCATGCAAACAATTTGGACTTTGTCCTTCAGGCCAGTGGTTCTCATCTGGGGATGATTTGCTACCCAGGAGACGTCTGGCAATGTCTGGAGACATTTCGAGTTGTTACAGCAGAGGAGGGACTTATGGCATCCACTGCATAAGGCCAGGGATGCTGCTAAACATCCTTCAATGCTCAAGACGCCCCTCCCAACAAAGAATTATCTGGTTCAAAATGTCGGTAGTAATGTTGTTGAGAAATCTGGCTGTAGGCAATGGACAGGAGTTTTAAATTAGGAGACTATCAGGCCAGCCAGGTGGTGCAGCAGTTAAATTCTCACGTTCTGCTTCTCGGCAGCCTGGGGTTTGCAGGCCCGGATCCCAAGTGCGGATGTGGCACTGCTTGGTAAGCCATGCTGTGGCAGGCATCTCAAATATAAAGTAGAGGAAGATGGGCATCGATGTTAGCTCAGGGCCAGTCTTCCAAAGCAAAAAGAGGAAGATTGGCAGCAGCTAGCTCAGGGCTAATCTTCCTCAAAAAAAAAAAATTAGGAGACTATCAATAGCTTTATTTTTAGAAATATACCTCATTGGGTTGTTGTAGGAAGGGTCTTATGACAGGGCAAACTTTTAGGAAGGAATGGCCATTTATTAAAGGCTCATTGTATGTGAGGCAAAACCTCAAGAGTATTAGAAACATTGAAATTTTTACTCAAAATAACCCCATGGAAAGCTGTAGATGTAGACAAATTAAGTATCTCAATCGAGGTTACCCAGTTAGTAAGTAGCCAAAGTAGGATTTAAACCCTGATTCTAATGCCTAGGCGCCCCCACCCCCAATATCCTGCCTCCTTAGTCCCCACATAACTATCCCGGTGGGAGTCTGAGGCTGAATTTTGAGAGCAGGAATGTGAATGAAAAGAGAAGCCAGTTTTGAGAGACGTTTGAGGTAGATTTCATCAATCGCATTTGGGAACACATTTGATGTAGGGACTGAGTAGAGGATGGACCTAGGACGACACAGAGGTCTCTAATGTAGATGAGATGGATGATAGGATATTTCGTCATTAAGTCTTTAATAGCATGAAGGTCAAACAAAATTATTCCTTTGAAGTGCCCAAGAAATTTTTGAGGGGGTGGTGATAATGGAATTGCTGGAGGGGAGGAGGTAATGAGGTCATTTTGGGACATATTGCCAATACTCAGGATATGGGGTGGAGCCAAAGATAAATGTTTGGGATCCGTTAGCCTTACATGATGATTGAAGCCATGAGAATGCTACAGGGTAGTATGTAGACCAAGAAGAGAAAAGGATCAGGGAAAAGTCTTGGAGAATCCTTAAGGCACACTCAGGATGGTAGGATGCTGGAGGAGTATGGAAAGGACACTGAAAATCCTTTTATTTATTTCATACTTTTAACTAGGAATATATCCTTCAGTGGCACGTAAATTCCTTATTGATATAGATAGTTATATCTAAATCTATCTGTATCTTTAGATACCATATCTATCTATCATCTATCTATCCATCTATCAATGGTGGGTCCATGGAAGAGGGAAGGGACACAGGGCTGTAGGAATTCACATATTCCTCTGAGAATGGTCTTAATTTCTGCAGATTAAGAGTGGGTTTTCCTGGCAAAATAAATATTTGTACAATAAATCTTATTACTGGCTGTTACTCCATAGTGAGATGTAGCCACCTGGGAAGCCAGCTTATGGTCCTTCACCCAATGAAATGAATATGGTTAAATGATAAGAGGTTGGTGGAGGGGATTCTAATTTCTCCATGCATGGAAAGAGCATTCCTGCCCTGGAGAACAAAGTGCTCTCCAGCATTTCACTCATTGACAATGAATAAATTCAACTCTGTTTTCCTTATTGAGCCTTTCACAATACCAAAGTCAAACAAAATTATTCCTCTAAAGTGCCCAAGAAATTTTTGAGACACAAATTGTAGGTCATGAATTATGATCGCCTGCAGGGAGTAAAAGTTAAGTTTTGCCTTAAAAAGAACAGACAATTGAAATCAAGGAGTTGGAAAGTTTTCAGTTAGAAAATTGCTCTAAATCATAGGTGCTAAGGGTTAGTTTGTGCCTCAATGTTTTATATACGTTTCATGTATATATAAACAGGCATTTATACATAAACATACGCAAATATGTATTCTTGCACAACAGAATTTACACCAGACCTCTGCTTTTGCTTGCATTGCATACTAATCCATGCCCATGTCTAGCAGAAGGCTGCACAGCTGATTTAAAAAATGGATCATTTAACAAAATACTTGTATTTTTTACTGGGGGTCGGGGTGGGGATGGGGCAGGTAGTCCATGATGTCAGACAATCAGCTGATTTTTTAAAATATATTTTTAGTGTCACAGAGACAAGTCAAACCAATATATTAGAAATTGAAAATTCATCCAAATACTTTTGAGCCTAACTTTGCCCAAAGAGGTCCGTTGTGTGAAAGACCCACTGAACTAATGTATTTAAGCTCTCTCTGCATTCATCACAACAAAGGACGATCAGACTTGAAAACGGTTTTCAGGCAGCCAAAGAAAAGATAAATCTCACTTACATTTTCATGACATTATAACTCTTGTGTACCCGCAGCTGAGCAGGCCAATGAAAACAAGACACGCCATAAGTCCAGACTCAAAAGTCTTCTGGGTGTATGAGCGACTCTCAGAAACTGATCGCTAGAGAGGGAATTCCTTTTCAGTAAAGACCACCTCACATATAATTAAGCCAAAATGAACACTCATTCGTGTTATGGTCCAGGAAATGTTCTAGAATTGTCTCTAGTGCAACTCTAATGTCCTGGCCTCACAAACACAAATCTGTGACTAGAAAAGAACGGCATTTAATATTTCTTATATAATAACAAAAGCACAGTCAATATCATAAACGCTGGCCTTAAAATACAGGTGGCTGGGCCGGCCAGTGGCACAGTGGTTAAGTTTGGGCGCTCCACTTTAGCGGCCCGGGGTTTGCGGGTTTGGATCCTGGGTACACACCTACGCACCGCTTGTCAAGCCGTGCTGTGGCAGGCGTCCCACATTACCAAGCAGAGGAAGATGGGCACGGATGTTAGGTCAGGGCTAATCTTTCTCAAAAAAAAAAAAAAATACAGATGGCAAACAGTCTATGTATTTATATGCTACTTGAGGGAGAAAGAGATTTCTCTTCAAGAGGAAACAAAATCTGGAAAGACAGCTCCACCAAAAAATTGATCAATTTGCGTGATAAAAGATAACAGGATTTCCTAGGCTGAAGATTCTGCCTTGAGCTCACTTCTCGGGACTTGAGTTCTGCTTTCAAACAGTGGTTGTCTTTGTGTTTTCATTGCACTCGAGGCAGCTTTCCCATAGAAAGTAATGGAAACAGCTGCTCTCAAAGTAAATTCAAACATTCACCTTTCAGAAGGCAGAAACTGTTTCTATTTTTTTTTTCCCTAGAAGTATACTCATTTTTTGTTGTTTTTCTGCTCATATATCATCAGGGTTAAAGCAAATAAACAAATGATGACAAGTCAGAGTTTCGGCCTGGCCCTTTTTTTTCCGGATTCTAGTCTTTCTCTCTCTTTCTTTCCTCTGCCTCTAGATATTTCTCCTCTTCCTCCACCTTTGGCGTCTTCCTATTTCTCTTCCCTTCCCCTCCTCCTCCTTTTTCACCTTCTTCCTCATTCTCTTCTCTCCACTCCCCTTTTCCTCTCCCACCTTATATGTCTTTCTCTTTCTCTCTTCCTCCACCTCCTTGGAGTCGCAGTAGCAGTTCTGGTCCTTTGGCTATGGCGATCCCTCTTGCTAAATTCCTAGGTGGGTATCGCATGTTTTAGGATGTGTTACATGAGAAACTCAGGTTTCTCTTCCCGGGTACAATTTGGCCTGGAACCCAAGTGGGTGGAGCGACCCAGGAAGGCATGAGTCTGGGGTCAGGGGGCGTCTGTCATGTCACAGCCTGACTGAATATGCTCAAAACACTAGCCGGACAAAAACTAGATTGAACTGATTTTTTTCAGGAAGTAGCACAGAGTATTTGGAGCAAGGTGTTTTAAAGACAACGAAGGCAAAAGCTTTCATTCTTCCAGATAATTTTTCTGGGTATCTTGTTTTATTCCCATTGTCCTCTGTTCATTTCTTATTTACAGAGCTCTTTACATTTACTGAGTTTCTGTGTCTCTTCTTCCTCAAACTCATCAATGGCAGGTATATTTTACCTAACACATGTGCCTGGCACAAAGTTGATACTCTATAATTTTTTTAAAATACTGTATTAAAAACATTACATTGAGTCAGCATGATAAAGTGCAGAATTTCTTGAAAATTCCCAAAGGTTTATATAAGCTGAAGATGACTATTCTGTCATGTTTGATTTGGGGGTGGGGGTTTGCTGCATGTGATTCTGTACTTTTCAGCCAAGTCTACCTCCCAGGGCAGTAATTTTTGTTGTGGGGCGGTCCTGCTGCCCTCCCAGGTGATGCTCATAGCTGAAACTGGGTACTTCTCTGCTCTAAAATGATCACTATTAGCATATGTGAATGCTTACTTTACAGGTAAGTTTTATGGACCAGAGCACCAATTCTGTTTGCAGTAAAAACCAGCGTCAGATTACCTTCCCCTGGACGGCTGAGCAAATCTCCATGTTGTTGGGCTGTTAGGACTACTAGAGACAGGATTTCCAGGGATGGGTCATCACTAGTCAGCAATTCCTTCCTCTTCCAACCTCTGGAAAAGTGCAACAAGTGAGTTACTGAGTGACAACTCAAACACACTCAAGGAAGATTTAGCAAAACAAGGACCTCCCCACCCAACGCGCAAAACACCTCCTAGAAATGTGTCTTGTCGAACAACTACTAATTTGAATATCTGGTAATTTCTAGACTTTTTATGATCCAGTGTTACTGCTTGTACTTGGAATAACTATTGCTTGACTGATTTAATTTTTTTCCCTTCTCTGAATTTATTTGCTGTGTAGACACAACTTTGGGGAAACCCATTTGACTAGGTAACCCAAAAGAAATTTTCAGATGTGGTGGAACCCCCACCCATCCTTACCCAAATTTCCTAGTGGAATTTTGGAAAGCCCTGACGACCTTTTGTAAATGGACCACACCTTGAATTCTCATTTTTCCATTCTCTGGGCAGTTCTTTATTTGTGACCTTGTTCTCCATCAAAGCACAGCAGACGCCTCCAGGTACTTCCCTTAAATATGTTAGCAGCTGGACTTCAGCACCTACACCCGAGCGGAGTAAGCAAGATCACCTTTGGTGTGCTCACATGAGCCACCGATTCTGATTTGTCTGAGGAAGAGTACAAATGACTTCCAGCTGAAGCAAGATTTATCCCTATCCAATTGGCTCAAGTTGGGGAAAGCTTCCTGTTGGCTCCCGGAACAGACCTACTGCCTCTGACCAGGTCTTGGTTGGAGTTCAGGGAGTAATAATATGAGGATACGCCCTTCTTATTCAACCACTGGAGAGGGGATTCAGATAATTGAGTTCTCTAGTGTCTTTCCAACAGTAGACAGATGCATTTTCTGTCATTGTGGAATATAAATAGAGCCGGGAATGCCTTTATAACAGGACATTACAGCTAATTTTTCCTCTATGATGGGTTGCCAGTACTTTGAAAATAAGTTTCCTTGCTCTTTCATGAAAGAGCATCCTCGATTCAGTTGATATTTTGGTTGAAGAATCACACTGGTCCTCATTTTACAAATTCATTGCTCCTGATTAAGAAAGCCAAAGTACTCTGCTAAGTACCCATTTCTTTTTGGATCTATCATCTCTCCTGAAGCTAAGTCTGGCAATTTTCTCTTTCATAATTTTGCCTACAAGAAACTGGAGAGTCACTATGGATACATTCTTTTTGAGGAACTCTGGGGCCCATTTGAGATGATTAAGTAATTCTAGGTCAAACTAGTGGAGCTATTGGGTTCTTGGATATGGATAAACATCTGATTCAGTTTGACTTCCTACCATACCCAGAAGTGTCACTGTGCAGTGGTAAAAAAGCAGCAAATCAGGGCAACCAGAATCAATATGTGGAATCCTGAGAAACCCTCCGATCTTTCAGTTTGCTTGTAGATAGTGTCCTATTTACCCAAGGTAGATCTCGTCAATGAAAAAATGAGAAGTAGTCTCATGTCCCAAATGGACTGCATTTTTCTTATCCATCTTACTGTCTCTATCAATATCATATGCTCAATACACTCTTGAATAGACAAGTAAATTTAGTGAAAGTAACAGTCCTTTCTATTTAATGTCGAATATGTACTGGTTTTGTCTGATAAAAGTGACTATAGGTTATAGTATGCATCCTCTGTAAATGAAACCACAATGATTACGCATAAATAAAAGAACCAGAGAATATCAGAGAATGAGTGAAATTTAGACATTTATTCCAATTCATTTACTTCATGGGTGCGACTGAGTCCCAGAGAAATGAACTGACTAACAAATATCTCTGAGGAAATTAGTCATGAAGGGGAATTGGAATACACGACCCCAAAGCATGTGACTTTGGCATATGGAATATTTTGAGCTGAAGGCAATTGAGAATCAGCTGACGTATAAAGAAGCCTTGGGACTTCTCTTATCTGACTAAAAGCAGAAGCTTCTGAGAACTCAGGACTGCCATAAATCCTCTCTCTGGAAGACTTTTGTGGGCATGAGTAAGATGGAAATTCAGCACTGAGATGAGTCTGCATAAATGAACCTTACTAAAGTAGCTTATTTTCCATTAGTTTCCCCATATGTTTACTTTTCCACAATTCACCAACCTTAGAATCATAAAAGCCCCCTTTCCTTTCTCTAGTCACTTCTCCACAATTTATTGCCCCTTATTAAAATGATACATAAGGTTCCAAGTTTAACCCCTTCTGTCAGTTTTCGTTTATTTTTTGTGAAGTCCTCACACACATATAAATATTGACCTTAATAAAGAAACGTATATCTTCTCTCCTGTTAATCTGTCTCTTGTCAGTTTAATTCACAGGCCCCAGTTACAGAATCCGAGGGGTAGAGGAAAAGTGCTTTTTTCCCTTACAGTGGTAAAGTTAGACTAAGACTTCCTGGTCTTTTGATACCCTATATGGCACCCAGAAGAAAATGAAAAACCAAAGTCATATTCTATTTATGAAAAGTTCTCAATATCTTACAAAATTTGTTTATCATGTTGTATAGTTTGCTATTTTTCTCTGTTTCTTGTTGAGACTGTTTGGAAAAATGAGGAGAATGAAGGAATTTAATTAAAATTGGGTCTACTTGGGATTATTGAGGATATTATTTTTTTTAAATTCACTGGGAAATTTTCATATAATGATCAACTCAGAAAAAAATGCTGGTTTGCCTGTCCCACACCCCCAAATGACAAGGGTTTACACAAATGGGTATAGGATAGTGTGTAAAGACTCAAGCTATAGAGTCATACGTACCTGGATTAATCCATCGATTGATTACATAAAGACTGGTTATGAGAGCTTTGACAATATTATTTTTGGTGTGTATTTACCTAGCCGACAAATTGTTGAGGGTCCTGAACACCAGCTGGTGTGCATCTCAGTCCTTTGGAAAACGGCAGCTTCATTTCAGTGACTTTTGAAAATCCAACAGCGACGGAGTAGAGTAAGTCTTCAGGCTTAGTTTTCTGCTTCCTCAATGAAATCCAGCGTATACTTAGAGAAAGTTCTGCATTTTTCATAACCAGAGCAAGAAGCTGACGGAATCCTCTCGGTGCTGTGCAGCAGGAGCGAACTGACTCGAGAAGGCCTACACTGCTTATTTATGTGTAGAGTTTAATGCTAAAAGGTGCCATTAAAGGTGAAGACCACATCTAGTGTCAAAGCAGTTAAAATCTTAAACATCTCTAATGACTTCTTTTAAGTCATTGCAACTCCCTACATAAACAAACCAGCACTGGATAAAGTGCGGGGCACTCACATTTCAAATGATACCCGTCATCTGGATTTCTCATTATGGAGCTTCTGCCAAGTCCAGACTCTCTGCCAAGGATGATTTAACCATTCAGAGTGTCAAACTGACCTTGTACTTGGACATGGGGGAGGAGAGAAGTCTAATTGCCTGAGCATTGTTTTCTTGAATTCTAAAATATTGAGGAGATGAAACCATAAGTTTGATGGCCTTTCCTCACTACGGTAGTTAAAATCTACACCCTACATAATTGCACTCTTGAAACTGTGTGTGCTGGAGGCCTCTTTGGCTTTCACGTATTAAATCAAACAAATACTTTTAAGAGAGGTTTTAGAGGACAATGGGAGAAAACAGAGATAAAAGGATTAGAACCCCAGAGTTGGCAAAATGAAGAATGATGATTGTTTAATTGTAGGTGTCTGCTTATGTGTACTTTTTTTTTTTTTTCCTGCTCTGAAAAGTGTTAGGCTTCAGTGTAGGCCTATATAAGAGAGAAGGAAATATTGTCTGAGCCATGAGTCCACAATTCTGGATGCATTAAAAAATAAGGTCATGGGGCTGGCCCAGTGGCGCAGCGGTTAAGTTCACACATTCCGCTTCTTGGTGGCCCAGGGTTCGCCGGTTCGGATCCTGGGTGAGGACATGGCACCGCTTGGCAAAAGCCATGCTGTGGTAGGCATCCCATGTATAAAGTAGAGGAAGATGGACATGGATGCTAGCTCAGGGCCAGGCTTCCTCAGCAAAAGGAGGAGGATTGGCAGCAGATGTTAGCTCAGGGCTAATCTTCCTCAAAAAAATAAAATAAGGTCATACATCCTCCCAAATATAAGTAAGCACAAATAATTAGTTTTAAATGCTTCTTTGTCACTCTGCTATTAGACTGGTAGATATAATTGTTGTAGCGCTAATGGAACCAAACTTTGTGTCATTGTTAAAATAATTAGAAGTGTTACCTAATCATAGCTGTCATTAAATCTCCCTCTTTTATGCAGAATAGAATTGCATGTCGTGGTTATGGCTAAAAGGTTCTTAAAATATTCTGGAAGTAGTTTGTTATTTATAGTATCTAGATAATGCTTCTGGGAGGAGGGAGAGAAAGTCTTGCTGAATTCCCTAACACACACACTCACGAAAGTCACGACTCTCAAAGCACAGAGGGCAGCCTACAGAAAAACTGCTCTAGATGAGGAGGCAACTGGTGGTAGGCGAAAGTCACAAGAATCTCTCACTTATCCAAATTGTTTTCCAAGTCATATGGAAATAACTTCTCCATCTCAGCCCAGCATTAGCTGATAAGGAATTGCATACTCGCTTTTCAGGTCCCAGCTTGTTGGACTACTCACGAGGATGCTTTCCCCACTGCTTTGGGCTTCCCCTCAAGCCCATCAAAGTCCCAGGGAGACAGCTGGGACCATTTTATCAGTAATAGTGTAGATCCTTTTCATGAGCATCTACTGTATGTCAGACATTACTTTACATGTTACCAAATTTAATTTATTATTCATGCAAATCTTGTGAGAAAGATTTTAACCCCATTTGCCAAATGGGATTGAAAGAGAATTTCAGTATATTGCTCAAGATTGCACAACTAATATTTGGTAGAAGTCAGGTTTAAATTAGGCCTGCCTGGCTCCAAAGCCCATTTTCCACTACAACATGCTGTCCACACTTGTCCACACATTTCCCAACCAATCACCCTGGTGGTATCGGTGGTTATTAGTTATTATTTTCTTTCACTATGTCTCCTTTATTTACTTTTGTAGTTATAAATTTAGAAGTCGTAGAATCTTTCATTTGAAAGGATTTTTCTGGCTTGTTTTTAAATAAAAGCTAATTTGGAAGAATGGCTTGAATGTGGTCCTGCTCAGAAGCTGCTCGGTGAGTCTGTGATTCCAAGACCCACCAGTCTACTTGACATTCATTCATTGGTAAGTTGCTTTCTAGGAAAGAGAAACCAATTAAAAGTAGTCACTACATGTTCACTACCGTATGCTCTGTTTACTGAACAAATTAGTTGTCCTTAGGCTCTAAATGTGATTTTTAGGTGACCTTGAAGGAAAAGATTAAAAAATAATTTGCTAGGCCACTTTTGAATAATCAGGAAGATTTAACATCTGGATAGGATTTCAGAAGTTCTGGGTATGCACAGCCTCTGAGCATTATTTCAGCTTTGCACTTTTTCTTTATGTTCTTAATCTGCATGTCCCAAACACACCTTTGTTTATTTTGGTGATGAAAAAGTTTGCAACTCATTGTTGCTACTGCTAAGGGTTGCTTCTTTGAATTGTCTTCCCCTAGTTGAAGGACAAAATTATGCCAGGGACAAAACTATACAAAAAGTAAAGTTTATCCTCGGCACATTCTAATCTGCCTCACTCCCAGCCCCCATTCTTGGCCTTTTTTTTTCTTTTTAAAGATTTCTCTTTTTTATTTTTCCTTTTTCCCCCCAAAGTCCCCCGGTACATAGTTGTATGTTTTTAGTTGTGGGTCCTTCTAGTTGTCGCATGTGGGATGCCTCCTCAGCATGGCCCAATGAGCAGTGCCATGTTCATGCCCAGGATCTGAACCAGTGAAACCCAGGCCCGCCAAAGCTGGAGCCCACAAACTCAACCACTCAGCCATGGGGCCGGCCCCCATTCTTGGCCTTTTATATTTGTTTCTGTTACGAGTGCCCAGTGGTGTCATATTTCCCCATCTCCTATCCAGGATAAAAGTATTCAATAAACTCGTTCATACTGAAGGAGTCCTAAGTTAATAACATACTTCCTGGGGTTTTTTTTTTTTTTTTTAGTCTTAAAAGAAAAAAACCTCCAGAGAGGATCTTTAATTATTTCAAAGGTTTAAAGGGCTAATTATAACGGACAAATGCTGTATGTGTATGTGTCTGTGTTTAAATACCCTCCTTTGGAGAAGCCACACTCTCGCTCAGTGCCAGGGATGGGCAGGTGAGCCGAATGGGCTAATATGGTGCTTCATCTCTTTGTCAATAGAGATTAACTCAAGGATTCTGTGCTTGAGTCACATAAGCTCAAACCCCTTTCTTCGAATCAATATACAGATAGAGGGGGAGAATTGTTCTTTCCTCCGGAGTTGCTAAAACAGGTAAATGTGAAAATAAAGTACTTGGGCAATCATTTTTGGCCCTGTGGGAAAAGCTCCTACTCAGTAGGAAAGAATAAAGTCAGCACACAGAAAGAAGAGCTAAGGGATGCAAAGACAGCTCTGCCATTGTGACTCCTTTCAAGCCAATCTAGCCATACCTGAAATTAGATTTAACTGCACTGCTGAAACGGTGCGTGTGTGTGTGTGTGTGTGTGTGTTGTATGTATATGTTATTCACGCAATCCCTTCCTTATGTGGAATCACACTTCACTCCCTTGGTGCCAGGGATGAGTATATAACTTAGGATGGCTGGGCTTCCCAGTTACAGTGAACTATAAACCATCAATTTCCATCCTGAGTTTTGGGGAGATAGGGATTGGATCTTGAGCTGGGTTGATTCAAGTTTTTTGGTAGTTGGGATTGAGAAGATCCTGACTGATACATTAATGGTAGGATTTAAGATATTTGTGGGTGAAATATTTTTGGGTGGACAATATTCCTGTTGCCTCTCTCCTACCCTGGGAATGTTGCTTTGCTATTGGTTTTGAATAATAATGCTGTATTGACATTGCAACTTGCAGTTGTTTGCCAGTGGGCAGCTGTGATGTGTTTTTCACCGTTTCTTGTTGGTGTCTTCAATATGGTTCAATTTGATTCGACTCGATTCAATTCAGTTCAATTTAGTTCGGTTTAGTTAATCTGGACTAGGTAGACCTCAATGAGGTCTTTTTCTAGAAGGTAAGCAGGGAATATCATTTAGGTATTGCTTTGCAATGCAACAGTTCTTCCACTTAGGGGGTTTGGGAAGTATGAACCACCATTTCAGATTTTGCACAACAATGTGCGTATCTTTTAGGTCCATCTGTTGAGCATTGATAAAAATCAATGACTTGCCTCTGTGTTGACCTTTGATACAACTCTGAAGTCTTTGGGAAGTAGAAGATGGGATTGGTGATTACAAGCTGATACTTGACAAATTCAATGAAAGGAAAAAGATCATTTATATTTATATTTCTAGTTCTGGGTGGTCATACAACTTTTTCAACATCATTGCCAACACTCCAATTAATGAAAAACTATGCAAACATGAGTTGAAAGTGTGAATCCTCTGGTTTTTGTTTTAAATGTCTATTTATTCTAAGTGATTATGGCTGTGTATTTATTTATATGTGTGTACATAAACTCACACACTTCTTTATAACAGAATCTATAAATAGCTATAAAAACCATCCTAGTTAAATATCACATGGATTCCAGTGGAAGAAAAGATCAAACTGGTGGGGCGGTTATAACTTTCTATTACTGCTCACTTCCTTTTATAATTTTCTGATCTTACTTTGTTTTTGGCTTGTAGACTGTTGACATTGAGTGTGACTAAGCCTTTGCCCTGAGGATCTTCCATTCTCCTAGTCACTGATGTCTGCTTTCCATGTCAGAGCTGGGGTCCTCTTTGCACCTCCAGACTGACTCCTGACTCACAGTGCAGTGAAAGGTTCTGTGTGGGAGGCTCCAGTCATGAGGATGGGCCTGCCCAGTGGTTGCTGCTACTGTCGCAGGCAGTAAGTCAGGGTCTGAACATGTTAGCTGAGGACTTTCTCCAATTCTCTTTTATGAGCCTCAGTCCTAGACTGCATCAAACTATTCAAAATCAACTAGACGAAAACTTCAGGCAGTCACCTGGTGCTTCTGTCTACAGATCAACAAGTTACCAGTTTGAGTGATTGTTTTTTCAAATAATTACTGTGACTTGAGACTATTTCTTATACAACAAAACCCAGCATCCTTGCTTTGATCAACTTGACTGGTTAAGAAAGTCATATGGAAAAATAATGAATGAATTTTATGTATTGATTCAAAATAAAATAACCAACTTCACTTTTTTGTGATTGATTTGAATCAAATCTTAATTTTTGTCATCCATAACCTAAATGAGATAAATTCTTTGATGAGAAAATCTATTTTAGTAGCAAGAGCCTTTAACAAGAAAAAAGATGTTTATAGCCTCAATCAGATCATTGTTCCTTAGATCAAAGTTTCTTAATCAGTTGTATATTAAACTATGACTATAATGTAAAGTTTGTTGGTTACTTTAATTATAACAATTTGCATATTTATGAGCAAAAAACAGGAATTATCTTATTTAAACACCAATTATTTTCTCCAAAATCACAACACTATCACTTAAATTGTAACTTTTAAATGAGTTATTTTGACTTTATAAATATAGGTTTATGCATAGACATCCATCTTTTCAAATGACTAGATCAAGTTGATTGGTGATCACCCATTATGATGCTTGAAAAAGGCAATTGGCTGTCAAAATGATATATTCAATAAAGTAATCACAGAATTATGTAACATGCTATGTTACAGTTCAATGGGATATAAAGACAGAAAAAATGTGAAAACGTTGTTCTTGACATTAAAGAATTTGAAATCTACTTGAGGAGGATATGTGGGCACACACACACACACACACACACACTTACACACACAAGATGGACCCTAGAAGACAAGTAAATGTCATAGTCAGAAGTTCAGAGAAGTTTGGAGGAAGAGTGGTCCAGGAGGGCTAAGATGACCAGTGACTTGAAATGGGGCGTGAAGAATGAAACAATGCATGTAGTTGAAAAGGAGAAGAAAATGCTATGGGGAAAAAAGAAACATTGTAAAATGAGTCCCTATTCCTCTCACAGAGGAGTAGTGTAGCAATATTAGACAAGTAAAGAAGGACAAGGTCTTAATAAAAGTTCAGAGAAGTGGCCTGATGTCTCTGATTGAATCTACATTATTCACAATCTCTTTCTGTCTATGTATTGGTTCAATGTTTCTCATTAACCAAATTAATAAGCTATTTGATTCAATTAACAGGGCACTAGGTACTTTGATTATCTACTGGTGTATGATATATCACCCCAAAATTTAGTGGCTTAAAACCATCAATACATATTCATAATCTCTGATGGTTTCTATGGCTCAGGAATTTGGGAAGGGCTTGACTGGGTGGTTCCAGATCAGGGTCTCTCACGTGATTGCAGGCAGATGTTGGCTGGAGCTGGAAGAGTAGGGGTGACAGATGTTAAAGAAGTTGGGGGTTGGTCATGGATTCTCAGAGCCTCTCCATGTGGTCTTCCCCGACAAGTTAGTTTGGGATTCCTCACAGCGTGGTGCTTATAAACATGGCTGCTGAAAGCCACAAGAGTGAGAATTCTAAAAAAATCAAAGCTTCATTGCCTGTCTTTTATGACCTTTCCTTGGAAGTTGCACAGTGTCCCTACCACCCAGCGATCACATTGCACCCGGTTTCAAGAGAAGGAAACATAGATCCCATCTCTTGATAACGAAGTTTAGTTGCAGGAAGAGAATCTGAAATAGAAGATACTGTTTTGTTCATTTTGGAAAATATAATCTATCACAATGGCTCACTATGAGCGTTTTGTTTGCTTAAGCACTGTCTTTGAGGAGCAAGACATTAGTAGAAAAACCTTGAGCAAGGGATGCGTATATTTATTGGCTGAAATGCATAGATAACATACACTCAAAAGTGTGGATCGCCTTCACTAATACACTAGTATCATCACACATATACTAGTGACTCAAATAACCCATCTCCAGTTCAGAGCTAGTGGTCCATAAAAATAATACAACATCTGGAGATTAGCCCCATTAATAATAGAAATGAAAAGTAGTCTTCAAAACACCTCACAGGGTTTTAGCATGTTGTTTTTTAAATTTATCCTTTATTTGAATCAAAACCAAACCTGGTGGTGTTTCACAATAGTTTTTTTTTTAGGCTGGATTTAATTGCTGGAGAGATGTGTTTTGCAAATGAGGTTGAGCAATCAAAACTGGAAGCTGCATTCCTGAGTCTTGGGCTCATGTATTTAAAAACATAGCTAAGGGTTAAATAGAGTTTTGAAACAGAATCTCCTTTTCGTTATTGTTATTATTTTAAACATGAAGCTTCATGTTCTAAAAATATTTCTTATGTCCTTTTATAAGAAAGGGCAATGCCCCTTGAGGTTCTCAAACATGAGCCAGAAAAGATATTACTAAATACCATCCTCTCACCTAAATGAGAAATAGAGTTTCTCTTCATTTTCTGGTGCTATTTATTTTTCAAGAAAAATATTCTCTTATCTCCTCTTTTTTTTTTTTGCCTTGTTTTTTATTCTTTCCCAGATGAAATATCACCGGGGAACCATCAGCTGCAACGCACGTGGTTAACTTGCATTCACCCCAGGTTTATAAGGCACTTCGGACTGAACCAGATGACTCCTCTAAAAGCTTCGCAACTGTCGAAAATTGTCATAAAAGTAAAACTTGTGTTTGCACACTTTTCCTGAATGCCTTCACCCTTTCTCCAGCAGGGTCTTGCTTCACGAGGGATCGTTAGTGTTTTGTCAAGGGCACAGTCCATATAACAATCTGTTGTTTACACAAGGGGAGTCAAAGAGACTTCACAGAAGGTCCATGGCATTGACCTTGGCTTGTTATGAATACCCCCTGTGTATAACGAGATTATAATTAAATCTTTGGTGTTAATATGCAGAATCTAGATGGAATCTCTGGAGTTACGATTTGGACTGAGAGCTACTTGGTTTGACATCAAGAATAGGCAACTGGAAAACACAATTTTCTAAGAACTGTAAGCATTTTTTAAACTGTAAGCATTCCCAATCATCGAGTTAGACAAGATTGTGACTAACTTAGACATTTAAGTAGTAATCCCTTGAAGTATTTCTCCCTATGTTTAGATGCTTCTACGGTTATGATTTGCAAATAGTAAAACAACTAGAAGGTTTGGTTAATTCATAGAAAATTTGTGATATGATGCCTTCACTTGTGGATATTGGGGAAAAAAAAGCACCAGAGCTCTTGAGAATTTCATTTCAGTTTCCACTCTCCAAATCTGGGCGTTCATTTTTGAGTTTTTATTGGCATCCTCTGTGAGGATTAAAGAAACAGTTGTAAATGAATCTCAACCTAAACTTTACACCTCACATAAAAATCAGTTCAAAACAGGTCATGGGGACTTCAATGTCACATGTAAAACTGTATGACTTTTAAGAAAAAACGCAGAAGAAAATCTTTGAGTTCTAGAGCTAGGGGAAGAGTTTTTAGAGTTGACACCAGAAGCACAATCCATCAAAAGAAAAACTGACAGATGAGACCTCATCAAAATTAAAAACTTCAGCTCTGCAAAAGACTCTGTGAGGAAGAGAAAAAGACCAAGCTACCTATTGGGAGAAAAATCTTTGCAAACCACATATTTAAGAGAGGCCTTATGTCTGGAATATGTAAAACCTTTCAAAACTCAACAGTAATAACACTAACAATCAATTAGAAAGTGAGCAAAAGAGGGGCTGCCCCTCTCCACTGCAGGCGGCCCAGTGTTTCGTCAGTTCGAATCCTGGGCGCGGACATGGCACTGCTCATCAGACCACGCTGAGGCGGCGTCCCACATGCCACAACTAGAAGAACCCACAACGAAGAATACACAACTATGTACCGGGGGGCTTTGGGGAGAAAAAGGAAAAAATAAAATCTTTAAAAAAAAAAAAAAGTGGCAAAAGACATGAACAGACATTTCGCAAAAAAGGACATACAGATGGTAAAGAACCATATGAAAAGATGTTCAACATCGTTGGTTCCTAGGGAAACGAAAACTAAAACCATGAGATATACTACATGCCTATCAGTGGTTAAAATAAGAAATAGCGAGGACACCAAATACTGGTGAGAAAGCAGAGAGACTAGACTGTTCACACATTGCTGGTGGGAATGAAAATGACACAGCTACTCTGGAAAATAGTTTGGCAGTCTCTTTAAAAACTCAATATGCACTTACCATACAATTCAGCCATTGTAGCCTAGGGCATTTATCCCAGAGAAATGAAAACTAATGTTCACACAAAAACCTGTACATGAATGTTCATAAGAAGCTTTATTGGTAACAGCCCCAAACTGGAAACGACCCAAATGTCCTTCAACAGGTGAATGGTTAAACAAGCTATGACACATCCATACCAGGAATGCTATGTATGTAGCAATAAAACTATTAATACCAGCAAAAGCTGGGATCCATCTTAAGAGAATTAGGCTGTGTTTAAAAAAACAATCTCAAAATGTTGCATTGTATAATCCTATTTACACAACATTCTTGAAATAAAAATTTGAAGATAGAGAAGAGATTAATGGTTGACAGAGGTTAGGATGATGGTTACAAGAATATACGCATGTGATAAAATTGCACAGAAAAATAGATACGCCTGTGGATAGATACACACACAGACACGCAAATTAGTGCATGAGTCCCTGCAAAACTTGTGAAATTTGAATAAGCTCCCTAGATTGTGTCATTATCATTTTCCCAGTTGTGATGTTGTACTATATAGTTTTGCAAGACTTTACCATTGAGAGAAACTGGGTAAAGGGTACATGAGGGCTCCGTGTACAATTTTTTGCAACTTTCTGTGACTATATAATTATTTCAAAATGAAAAGTTTTAAAAAATAGTCGTGTGCTGGACTCATTTTAAGGTCTAACCCTGTATTGTTAATAACGATGTCTTTATTTCCACTAGAAGCAGGGAATGAAAGCAATTAGCACTAAAATAATATATTTAAGAAACCATATAGAGGTGTACATAAGATAGGGCTGCTGTTGAGGTTTATTGGTAATTCACTTAGAAATTCATGTAAGTTAGGTAAGTTTGATAAGTATTATGTTAGCTTACTTATTTTTTCATGAATATAATTACTTGATAGTGACAAGGAGAACAGAGGTAAATGCTACCAAAACACTTTGCAAAGTCTGATAACGTAGGATCAAATTCCTGCTGGCTTAGTTAGTAGAATAGCAATAGCAATTTCTTCCAGATCGAAGCCTGGAAAAGACAACAAGAACAATTGAAGGTATGTAAACAGCAAGAAATCTATTTGTTCCCCAAAAGGTTTTGATCATAATTTTAAATTTTCCCATTTTGTATTTCTCATGTTGGAATTCACTTAGGCCTCAAATCGATGTTTTTTGGAGAAAGAAAAGCAGTTTTGGAACAAAATGCCGAGATGCTGTTTACTTTTATTCTTTCACACAAATAGCAAATGTTGAAGCCTTTCTATGTCTTTTCAGCTATGGTAGTATATATGAAATATATATGTCTTTATAAGTAAATTTCAGGTGGTTCTAAGCAAAATGTCATCCTTATTAAGAACCTTCAAAAAAGGGCAGACGTTGTATAATTTATTTTTTGAAAATTAATTTAGTTTTTTAAATGAATAAAACATTATTCATTATAGCCATAGGGAACTTTAAAAATTATGGGACATCCATACAGAGTTTTATGCTATATGCTGGATATGTAATATCTCAATGTATTACTATGGGGAATCTCTAGGAAATATTGTTAAGTAAAATATGCAGGATGGAGAAAAGCATGTAATGTAACCACCATTTAACTAAAATGGAGGCATACAAAAATACATACATATATTTGCTTATATTTAAAAAATGAAAGAAAAAAATAAACGCTTTAAAAATGATCGCTTACAGGGGAGATAGAGAATAAGGGGCAGGCCACAGGGACAAGAACTTAGCTTCTCTCCATCTACCTTGTTTTGTTGATCTGACGTTGAAATCATATACATATTTCACATAATTTTCAAGTGAAATGAAATTTAAAAAGCAACCCCTAAAAATTGAACGAAAAATGAAACATGTGGACCTAACTGTTAACAATGCACAGAGTTGGTGGCATAACCTCAGAAAGAAGAGCTCTCTAAATGGCTTTAAAGCACAGTAGTTTTACTGCACACTCCAAGTGGGATATAGTTTAAGGACAAATAAAGTGGCAAAAAAATCTTAAGCTTTTTTCATAGTTTTGAAATATCATATTTTTGATGTTAGTATTAGCATTGTTTTTGGCAATGGTTGGATATTTGATATTAGAGAATCATTAGTTTTTTTAGATGTGATCGTATTATGAGTATGTTTCAAAAGAGTCATTGGCGTTTGGAGAAACATGTTTAACTATTTGCAAATGAAATAAGAGGATGTTTATTTGTTTCAAAATCATCCAGGGGTAAGGAAGAGGGTGAAATGTAGTTAAAAGATGGCCATGAGTTGGTAATTCCTAAAGCTGGATGATGAGTAAATGAAACTCATTACCTTGCTCCTTCTCCTTTTGCATAAATTTGAAATTTTTCAAATTAAAATGTTAAAAATGTTAATCAAGTCAGAGTTGAAAATTTTAAAATAAAAGAAGATGTATTGCTTCCTTCAGTACTGTAGAAGATCATCTCTATGGAAAGTCACTTTTAGTAAGCCCAGCATCATTTCAAAAAAATTGCAAAGCAAGTGCTTTTCTCCAGTGCTCTCCATCAAGGTTCTTATTTTAATTTATTCAGACTATAAGAACACAGGAGTCTAGCATAAGATTTTTGAAAATCACCTTCAATTTTACAGATGTAAGAAAAGCAAATTAGTAATTTTCTTGAGCATGGAAGGAAAGCTAGCTTCTTAGCTAGCTTTATGTGAGAAAACCCAGAACAGAGAAGCATAAGCATCCTGCTTGCCTGGTCCTGCTAATGGGTCTCAAACACCATAGCTCTGCTGGACAGAAAGGATCATGGCGTGGCCATTAGAAGGCCTGGAGTTTCAGTCCTGGCTTTAATCTTTCTGAACTTCATATATTTTATTGTAAAATGAGAAGATTACACCTATTTCATAAGGCAATTGTGAGGTTTAAATGAAAAAATCACAACCAAAAAAACTTAGGTAAACTGCAGAAAATGGTGACTGGAAATGAGTTACGTGCTCAATAATGTCATATATAACATATGTTTTTTTTAAAGATTTTATTTTTTCCTTTTTCTCCCCAAAGCCCCCTGGTACATAGCTGTACATTCTCCGCTGTGGTCCTTCTAGTTGTGGCATGTGGGATGCCGCCTCAGCGTGGTCTGATGAGCAGTGCCATGTCCGCGCCCAGGATTCGAACCAACGAAACACTGGGCCGCCTGCAGCGGAGCGCGCGAACTTAACCACTCGGCCACGGGGCCAGCCCCTGTAATATGTGTTTTATTCTTCCTTTTCCGGGAATAAGGTCCTCCGCATATGATTGCTATCAGCTTCAAGTGAAATAATAATGTATGTAAATGTGGTATTAGTTGTTATTGTTATGCCTCTGTTGCCACTAGGTCACAGGATATCAAGACCACCACTCAGCAAAGTGCTTGTTTCATACAAGGGTATTGGGAAGTATGGAGTTCCCAGTTTGATGGACTTCCAGGGAGGTAAGTCGGTTGATATCATCTATGAAGTGTGCTTACTTGGGTGAAACTGTTGTTGACTTGTTAGCACTCAGAGGTATGTTTATTGGAGTGAGTCTGCCCTTGACTATCTGAATTTCAGAAGGGAGTTGCTAACACTGGTCGCTTGACTTGCAAAAGTGTGTTCATTGAGGTGAGTTATTGATAGATTGAATGTGTTAAAATCTGGTTCTGACAGCTATTTGCGACGAAGACTACAGAATGATGAATCTTTTCTTAAGTTTGTGGGAACTTTTAGCTTCTCAACTCTCACTTTTCACATACCTACCAATTTTCCTAGAATCCATCTCATCTAAAAGAAATAATTATTATTTAATAATATTAAATATTACTAAATTATTATTTAGTAATAATAATTATTATTTCATCTAAAAGAAATAATTTTATACCCCCAATGCTGAATACACAGCTACAACTGTAAAGAGAAGAAGAGTGAGGAAAACAATCCCCTACTTACAGTCTTAGGATGGACCAAGATGTTTTAACTCAAGATGGAAGAGTTGACAAAATTGATTTGTCCATTTTGTGAATTCCTCTCATTTTGTCTTATCCATGCTCATCATCTGATTGGTTAGAGAACTGGAATTTATTGGCTAGTGTAGCGATGCAAGTCATTAGCACATTTTACTAGAACTACTTTTGGTGAGAGAGATTGATAGTCCTGGGGAGGGGGCATGGAGTGGTCACCAATTCAACTATTTTCAACAATATTGAGAGAGTTAACTATGAACAGACTCATTTTCTCCCAACTTGGTAATTCTTTTCAGGTATGGAGGTAACCAAAACATTTTTGAGTAATTATGATATTCATTGCAATTGTGTTTGTCCCACCTAATGACTTGTCTATTGTGTTATTCACAAGCAAGTAATAAGCAATGAGACTCTTAGGGAGAATATGAACACAAACCCACAAAACTCAATCAAAGCTACAGGACAGCTTGTGACCCCAGTCTCAGTTCCTTACCCTGTCTATATATCCTCCCCTTGGCTGAGGATTGTTCGTTATCTGCTTACCACGGTTTTCCTGAGACTATTTTCTTCTTCGGAATACATTTGTTAAGCCCTAAACCTGGAATAAAGATGTTACCTAATTATCAATAGCCCTCCGTGGTCCATTTGACCTCAGTTTTCACCCTGGTCGTTCAGCCTCAGATAGGACTGAGCCAAGAGATTTGGGCATGTTTGGGCCATGCAGATAATTGGTACCTCTTAAAACTGATATTCTTTAAATGTTTGTAGCACAATAAATTAGTAAGGGCAGAGATGAGAAAACTATCAAAAGCAAGACACTTTTGTTTGTTGTTTACTTTTATTCCAAAGGGTTGTCAACTTGAGCAGGAGTAAGACCAATTTACATTCACCAGGGAGAAGAGAGGACTGTTAATAGACCTCAATTTAACCAACTTGTTAGATAAACTGACACTCTTACTCCTTCTGTTAAGCATAACGACTACTGTGAATGGTACGCCAACAGTTCACAGCTAGTGGCTACTCTCTAGTAAATAACCAACCCCAAGAGCTCCTACTGCTCCCATCCAATTGTTACCAAGGTTTAGCCTTGTTTGTTTCCAAACATGATTTTATACAAAGTTACACTAGTCATGGTGATTATGCAATTTAATGAACTTTTATGCAACCTAATGAAATATAGTAAAAACAGAGAGAGAATTGCTATTTCTGTGAAATTTGAATTAAAACTTTCAGAAAGACTTGATAAAGACTGGGGGCTAAAATATTTTCATCCAGTGGGTATATATGAAACAAAGTTTGGTGAAGAAACTTTTGCAAATCTTGAAAAATTCATACTCGTATTGTTTTGCAATTGTCTTAAATTCTTACTCCACTTTGAAGAAAACAAAACTTGGAATTGCAGCCCACATGTGTGGTTCATACAAGAGAGAATAAGCAGAGTGGTAGATAATATATCCATACTTAAATAAAAAGTCTTAGTCCTACTTCAAAGATGGATACATTTATGTATTTTAATTAAAATAAAATTGTAAAATAAAATTTTTACTAAATATATAATTTTAAAAGTTATTTTTAATTTTAACTGATTTATTTTTTGGATTGAGAAATACCAATTGCATCAGATAAGGAAACTTTTCCCTATGGACAAGTCACCTACGAAGGGGACCATATTGGCATTCTTCCATCTCTTGATCTTTATTTTTCTTCCTGTATTTGGTCCTCTGCTTTTGCTGACTCCTTTAACATATTTATTGTCCATATCTTTTACTTGGTTCTAACATCAGATCTGCCTGGGTACATGGGCATTCTGCTGTTCTGAATTGGGCATGCCACAGCTACTGTCTACTAATCTTGCACTTCCGATATGCCATCTGATCTAGGTTTTTGCCTTAATATCATAACCTCTGTTTACCACCCATGACATTCCCGTTGATCTAACCAATGTCATGAAATGTATCTCTGCTAGTGCTGGCCATTCTGCTGATTCTACCCTGGAATTCTGGACCCGTGTTTGCATGACCCACCTGAAAATCACAGTGGGAATGTTCAGGAAGAAACTTGTTGTCAGTATCTAATTATAATAGCTGCATTAATTGAGCACTAGTGGGTGTTTTTTTCACTGCCGTGCTCTCCGCTTTGTAAATGATCAATATAGGTTTGTACAATAAACTATTGAGCAGTTATCAGACGTCAAGAATTTTATTGACATATTCTACTGAAAACATCAACTTTAAGAAGTACTTATTGTTATACTGATTTTAAAGGAGATGAATCTGAGGCACAGAGAAGTTTAGTGGTTTGGCCAATATCAGATAGCCAGAAAATGATAGTAAACAAGAAAAAGGATTTGAATCCATAGCTGTGTGACCACAAAGCCTTGACTTTTAACCTCTATGCAGGTTCTCATTGCTGCCAACTTTCTTAAAGCAAATGCTAAAAATGTTATTATTTAAAGTAAATGGGAAACACAAGTTAGTTATTCACTCATTTATTCATTCATCCATTTCACACATCTATTGAGCCCCTATTACCTGCTAGGCACAGTTATTGATGTTTCTGATGATAGGGAGATAAAGACAAAGTCAATGCCCTCTTAGAGCATACGTTTTAATGATGAAGTTTATAAAGAAATAAACAAAAAAATATTAATGTCAGATAATAATAAGTTATTGAAATACCATGATAGAACTTGTTAGTTCCGTTGAAGAACTAAAAATTTGGTCAAGATGACAAGGCATGAATATACAAAAAGTTAAATGGTTAAAAGTGTAAAACAACTTAAATAAAATAATATAAGAATCGAAGCAAATCAAAGATTAACTTCTATTAAGGATCTTAGAAAACAAATGATGGAAGCGCAGAAGAGAAGTTTGCTCTGTTCTGCGGTGTTCTGGGCAGGTTTTGGGGAGAAGACCGAAGAGTAGACAGGATTTGGCTGGTTGGAGGGAGGAAGGTATTCTGGGACAGTGAAAACAAGTTAATTGTCTCAACGAGACAACTAAAAGTTCATTTTTCTGCTGATAGTTGCTAAACGTGACAGATTTAAAGAGTGTAAGTTTGGCCCTCATGGCTCTTAACACTAAATCTGAAGCCCCATTCAATTTCATCAACCTGACCTCAAAAACATCAGTGCGGTGTCTGGAGGTTCATGCATCAATTTCTGAACCTCAACAGATGGATACGCTTTCTAAAAAAAAATGCAAACAAAACACTACATTTACCATGCCCTGTAGAGTATGAAAACCTAGCTGACATTCTCATTTACTCATCATCCCTCTCCTCTAATATGTCATTCATCATTTGCTCCCATTTCCCTTAAGAGCTTGTGAAAAGTTGGAGTGCAAATGGCCGAGCAATCAGACTCCTTTCATTATTTTTCTGATGGGAATACAGGGGAGAAGTCAAGTTCCTTTGACAACAATGGCTGATGCATGACAGTCTTGAGGCAGCCTGAATAAGAACTTGATTTTGGACTAGTGGAACACTCCTCTGTTGGGTAGGACATAGAAAGGGTGGTTGAGAGTAAGGCACAGCGCTGTATCTATCCAGAGATTGGTGTATTCTGAAATAAGGTGCTGCCAGGTAACCATTCTAAAAAGGAGCCTCTTTGTCCTTGCTGCCTGGAATTTGAGCAGATGTCCAAAAGAGTAGAGCTAGATCCTTTCACACATTCCCTTGGAATCCTGAAAAAGTAAACTTGAAATTAATCCTGTGGCCCACGTTGGCTCAAACACACGTGGGGCAAGTGAGAGAATTTATTCTCAAGCACTGAAAAGGAAGTGGAAGATGACTTTTTTTCTATATTGACAGAGAAGTTGAGGAAAGAACAATGCCATATTTTTAAAAATGCAATCAACAATATATCCTTATTTAACTGTTATTTAACTTCAGCAATGCCTTAGGTGTCAGAGACACATTTAGAGCAAGGAGAGTCAAATTTAATTTCCAGGGCTCAGTGAATGCCCATGGAGCCTTGTAACCCGAAGTTTCAATTGCCTTCTGAGTAGCTGTTTTTCCACTTGTGATTTTTTTTCAGGGACTTTTTTGGGAGGTGGGAGTGGTGGTATGAGGTTGAGATAAAGATAAAATTCACAAGTGTTTGTGATATATACAATTTAATTATTTAGAAATATTTGAACAGGAGGAGTGTGTTCTAAAATTTAAAACTTCTCAGAATGGAATATACCAATGTTCCAATCACCAAAATAAACAAAATTAATTCAATGAGTTTCTATTAACTGCTGAGTGTTTAATGAAAGTCACTATGCTATGTACCATGGGAGATATGAATAAATATATTATATACATCCTTTGAGAAGTGTCAATCTTACTTATGAACAAAATAGAGTCAAAAAAAAAAAAAAGAAGCCAAAAAACCCAAATCATTTTTATAAAACTTTAGTGGTTATCTTTATAAATCCATACTGGTTTCAAAAATCTTATGAATACCCAATGCAGTCAAATAAGATTTCCTATAAAGGAGTCCATCTTACAGGAATTTAGATTCTAAGTCAGAAGAAAAATGAAAATAGTAAAATCCCAGTTTGCAACGAGTTGTGTTTCCTTCTACCTTCTCCTAAAATGACCAACACTGTCAGATTTTCCTCCAGCGTTGGAAAAAGTTGCTGATGCTTGCTGTGCACAGCAATAAGAGTTGGTTTGTGTGTAGGGACCTTACTCAGTTCTGCCCTTGGACCTGGGCGAGAGGAACCTGTGTCCTGAGCTATGTATTTAGACTCTCTCCCGAAATATCACAAATAAGAAAAAAAAGCTAATTAAACATATTAAAAATACATGACTGCTTCTGTCACTTGGAACTTAGAGCTCAGTGCTGGTCCAGTATGGTCCATAACCAGGGCTGGCTACATAATTTGTGTGACTGAGTGCAAAATAAAAATGTCCCTTTTACAAAAATTAAAAAAAAAAAAAGTGCTGTGAAAGATACATAGGAGGATATTTTTTTCCTTCTTTGATCAGTCTCTCTCTCTTGATTTGTAATGGTGTAATGCTGCCCTAAGTAAGAAAATTTAAAATTTAAAATTTTTAGCATATATTTTACCATTCATCTTTATATTGTGCAATGCCAGTTGTAAAAGTAAACATCAGAGCATTTAGCTTGTACGCAGAATCACTGAAATGATGCAATCTGCATTTTGTGGCTCAATACTTGGAGCTGGCTAGGAAAGACAAAACACAAGCCAACCTCAGAGAGGTTAGAGGAGGGAAGACAGGATTCCCCACCCAGGCTTGGAGCCAGCTGAGGCAGCGTTTGGTATGGAGATCTTGGTTGGGAATGTAGACCCTCCTTCCTCACAGATAGCACGGATGCAAGAGAATCTTGCATAAGGAAGTACTATTTCCCAGTAGTCCTGAGCATCCATGGTTTTGCTTCCTTCCCTGTCCCAATTTATGGTTCTGGAGATATTTAGGAATGAGCGCAGTATTTGCAACAGGTGGACACAGTAGCTGAGAGGCAAATTTGCATTATTAAATTTGTAAAATGTAGGTCTAGGTAAAATGTGCATTAAATGTGATTCCAATTCTTTGCATAGGCAGGTAGATGAACACCGAAAGCTGTAAATGTAAGTTGTCTTTTTATTAAAAATATTAAGAGTTTAATTAAATTTTCAAAGCTTTTCAGCTTTATTTAAACATTTTGGTTTATATTTTAATGGATAACTTTGATTTTAATGGATAACTTTTTAGACATATACAAAGATAACTACCTTTCTTTTGTTTACATTTACTTTAATTTACATTTTATATACTTTGTATATATTTATATTTTACTTTGTACTGGAATAATACAACATTAAAACAAAAATTTTGTGAAAATCTTGTTTTTAACAATATAATTAGTGATTTTACTGAAACAAAGGAAAGAATTATAAATTTTTATGGGATAAATGCATAATACTTTATGAATTGTGCATTTCTTTGCTTTATTACTCATCCAGACATCACCAGCCCATAAACAGGATACCCTTACATGTATAATAATAATTAAATTCCATTGTCTTTGATGCTTTGCCAACTTTCAGCCATATAAAATTTAGAGTTTTACTCACACTTATTTTTTAACTTTTGTCAATATAAAGGTATAATTTTCAAGTTTTAGAGGATAGAATTTTTTTACTTAACTCTTTGTTAACTCAATTTATAACTTAAGTTTTTAGACATATGGTTTGTAGCTATGATAACCATATTTGTAGCCCTACCCTAGGCCTCTATATGTGATATTGCCCTGGGCCTCAAAGTTAGGTGAAGGCCTGTTGTTTTACTAAAAATTTGGCTCTTTATCTATGAAAATGCCGCTCACAGAAGACAGTTGGCCTTTGTGAATGGGACTGAGGAAACATAGATTCAAATGTCTCCCTTCTAAGAGTCGCTTTGGGGTATAGACCCTGAGCTTGGAACAGTTGATGAAATTACTTGCACTGTGTAGGTTGATTTCTCTCTTTGACCAAACATATATAGTTGAATGTTATAAGTTAATGTAAGCATAACACTACTCCACTGTAATGTAAATGCCAAAATGAGTGAATGGTTCATAATTAGTTAATTCATTTTTATTAAATTTGACATGTTATGATTTTGCTATCATTTTATGATTTTAGCGTATTGTCTTCACTTATTTAGTCGTTCATTCAGCACACCTTTATTGTTGGGCATGGAAGATGCAAATACGAATATGATATTCCATTTAAACTTCTGGTAAGATGTTGGAATAGACAGTATGGAAAGGCCTTTGCTGCAAAATAACGAAGTCATATCTTTTAACAAAATACTAGCCTTATAGAAAATAAGAAGAAACTGCAACATGTCCCTCCCACTGTCAAGAACTGTGAAGAGTCTAAGATTTTACCCTGCTTTGAAGCTAACAAGTTGCCTGCCACAGTTTCATGGATGCTGTTAGAAAACATGAGATACCTGGGTCAGGGACAATGGACATTATTACTCACAACACAACAGGAAGCATGAGCTTCATGTTCTCATAAATTCCCTTGTCCTTCAAGCCTCATGGGATGGTGGAACAGCCCAGGTGGATGCTGGGTATGTAGTGGCTTTATAACATGGCTGGGGAATGCTCAGATTAGGAAAACCCAATCTTTCAAAAGGGCTACTAGCAAACTTGCTCAGTTTTTGCCCTAGACAGAGAAATTGTGTTTATTTTTCTGGATACATATGCTTTCTGCCCTAGATGGAGACAGCATCAATATCTTCTAAGGCTGTTTGCTCTACAAAAATCCTTGAAAAGATAGGTCAGAACAGAAACTGTCAATGCCTCTACTTAGAGGACATACAGAAGTGTGAGATTTACAGATAATTTTCTCCCAATACCCACCCAAAATAACTTGGTAAACAACCAAACAAATAAAAGGTGGACAAGGAGTAGTAAGCAAAAGTAAAGTGGGCTTACACTGAGGACAAATGCTAATATTCGAATATTAAACTTTGGGCTGGCAGAATGGTGGGAGAGTTGAAACACAGAATATTTTGGACCCTAAAAGAAGTTTAAATGGTCCCAATTCAACAACATCTACTGAATCCCAGCATAAGCAAATCGTTCTGAAGAAAAAAATACTTTCAAAAAGGAAGCATCCTCCGAATAAACGCTCTTGATTACCACATTATAAGACCAAATAAATAGGAACGCATAGTTCAAAATCACCAAAAGCATGAAGAAATAAGCCACCATGAGTGAGAATTATCAGAAATAACAAGACGATAGATTTAGACCCAAAGTAATTCCGAGACTGAAGATTTCAGATGCAGAATATAACATAATTTTGAATAAACTGCTTAAAGAGATATAAGTTGACATCACAAAAATGAGCATGAAATAAAAGATGATAATAAAATTATCAAATAAATCTTAACAGGAACCAAATATAACTTCTAGAAATGAAAAATTTTGGCACAGGAGACTTTGTGGATGGGTTAAATAGCAGATTAGGCCAGCATAAAAGTAAGTAAATTAGTGAAGAGATATGAAAAAAATTGTTCAGAATTAAACCCAGGGAGATATACAGACGGAAGGATAAGAAAAATCAAGAGATACAAAAAATAGAATGAGAAACTTTAACGTAAATCTAATCAGTGTCCCAGGAGGAGAGTTTAGAAGAGAGACAATTTCAAAGAGACAATGACACAGTTTTCCTGCCCTGATAAAAGCATTACTTTTCAGATAAAAGAATCACGATTTATAGCAAATGATATATAAAAAAGACATCCACAAGAGGTACATTGTGGTAAAACTGCAGAGCACCAAAGAAAGAAAATCTCAGAGCAGAAAGAGGAATTCCAGCTTGTGTACAAAGAGAAGACAGCAGATTTATGAGATATTAGGACAGCAACTGCAGAATTAAGAATATTGTGAAATAATATCTTCAAAAGTGCTGATACAAAATATAATCTTCAACCGAGAATTTTGTACCTGACAAAACTATCTTTCAATGGTGAGAGTTGGTCCAAATTGTCAGTTTGCTGTTGTCAGATACACCTTTTGATTTAGCTTTTAATACATCACATTCATAAGCTTATGTTTTATATCTTCAATAATACTATGAATTTCTAAGACTATGAACTATCATACATTTTTATATCAAGAATTAGTATATTTCCCATTGGAGGAGGTCAATGGAGGCCTTGATGAGTCATTGATTGACTAATTGCTGTCACTAATGGGATTCTCTCTAGATAGCAAGGACCCTATGTCTATAGTTTAGGTAAATCACCACTGTATGTTAATATTAGCTTTTTGGCAGCACCAGACTTAAAAGTGTAGTTTGAGGATACCTAGACATAGTTACATTAGGGATCTTCAACGTGATAATTCAATCTGTTTTGCGTTATTGAAATTTACCTACATGCTTCCAATCAAAGGAAATCTTTTACATGAAATGACTCTGAAACTTATAAATAATGTGACCTTAGGCAATAATATTTGCCTTATAGGTTAATGAGGACTAAATATTATAGCTTATGTAAATAGTTTATTATAGTGTCCAGCACACGGAAACCACTCAAGAAATAAAATTGAATTACTTTTTGTATTTTCTGAAGATTGTGGTTTAAGTTCCAATTGTAAAAAGAGTGGGATCTGGGAACACTCACATTCTGAGAGGAAAAAGATGATAAGATGATGCATGTTAACTAAACTTATCGTGACAATCATTTCACAATATATGTAAGTCAGAACTTTATATTGTATACCTGAAACTCATACAGTGATGACTTTCAATTATATCTCAATGAAACTGAAAAAAAAAAACACATAAAAAAGAGGAAAAACAATGAGAGTTATATATTTTCTCCATATAAGTTCTCCATGGTTTATTAAGAAATGACAGAACCGGATCTTTCTCTTACCAATGTCACTCTAATTTGCTGACACTCCTGGGCCTCTCCAGTCTATGTGAGCAAAAGATGAAGAGGTAAGGAAATAAATTTAGAGGATGATTCAACATGGCACAACTGAACTCATCCATTGGAGGAAAATAAAACTATGTCATAGTCAGTTCACACAGTTCAACAAACCAGTCACATGTACTACTATTACTAATGTAAATTTCTCTTATTAATACAAATGAGTAGAAATTATGAGCCTAAAATCTTAATTCTCTTCATCCTAATATTATTCTGGTGCCCTAATTTAGATTCTAGTATTAAGTAACTGTGTTTTCTCAGCATAGTTTGCAGTTTTCAGATAGCAGGTAGTGCTTTGTAATTTAGAAAGCACATTAACCTGGATTACTTCATTTAATCCTAACATCTAATACATTGGGGTGGGTAAGAAAGTTATCATTTTTCTGTTTTACATGGAAGAAAGCAAGTTCCTGAGATATCAAATGACTTGTTCAAGTCGTGCAACTTGAAGTAGACTGAGCTAGGATCCTTTCATCCAACATTTAGCATATATATGTTAAATATGATGACATGTTATGTACTCTTCAAGATAGTGGAGGTACAGTGGTCAACATGACATACAAAATACAGTCTCTCTTGGAGATTACATTTCTAATAAAGGTAGATAGATAAAAAAATAAATAACTAAATGGGGTTATCTTAGCTATAAATTCGATGAAGGGAAAAAACCAGAGTACAGTAAGGAGAATGAATGGAGGTAGGGGTAGGAAACCACTTTGGGCTCAGTGGTCAGGTGATTACGCTTGACCATAGACGTGAGTGAGAAAAAGCAAGGCATGAAAAATATCTGGGGGAAGCATATTCCAGGCAGCGGGTACAGCAAGTACAACAGACTTGAGGTGAGAGTAAGTTTGCACTTTTCAAGAAACAGAATATGACTGAGCTGTAGTACAGTAGAGGAAGAGTATGAGGGAAGATTAGGTGAGGAAGGCGTCGGCCACATCCTGTAGAGCCTCAAAGACTTTGGGAAGGAGTTTGCATTTCATTTTAAGCGCAATGGGAAACCACGAAAGGGTAAGTGGGGGCTATTTACATTCGAAGAAGTCTTTCTTGTTGTTGTATGGAGATTGAGCTTCTTGTAGGGGAATAGGAATATAGGCAAAGGCACCATGTTGAAAGTCTTCTAGGCCAGAGATGATCCTGGCATCAGATGGTGGCAGCCAGACTGGCTGCATCACCAGATGTAGGATTTTAAAAGCCGTTGTTGGATTAGACATCTAGTGTACCTTTCATTAGAACACATATGACTTCAAAATTTCCAAACTCATCACCCAGCTCTGGTAGGACCTTGACAACACAGTCCTCTCCTCCTCTCTCTCATGTGGTCCAGTCACTTTGACCTTCGTCAATTTCTAGAACTCACTAAACTCATTCCTTTGGACCAAACATTCCGTCCTTTTTCTCTCACCACTGTCTTTTCATCCTTCAGGACATAATGTAAAAATCACCTCCTCAGAGATCTTTCCTAACTGTCTTAGATAGTCCCCTTCTGCTCTTGTCTATCCTTTCCTATCCTTCTGATCAATCATGAGAATGTGTAACTATTTAATTTATCTGTTCACTTGTCTGTCGCTTTCACTAGAATGTAAGCTTCTTGACAGGAACTATATCTTTCTCATTCATGGTTATGTTCCCAGCACATAAGGTACACAGTAAACAGTAATAGTTAGCACTTTGGAGCAGTAAATACATGACAAAGAGTATCTAAGCACTTTACACATGCTAACTCATTTAATCCTCCCAACAATGCTAAGAAGTTGAATCTATCATAATTCAACTTTTATGGCTGAGGGAATTACAAAGAGATGAAGAAACTTGCTCAAGTTCCCAAAGCTAGAGAAGAGGTGAATCTGGGATGTGGATCAGGCGTTCTCTCTCCTGAGTCTACATTCTTGACCATTACATTATTCTGCCTTCAAGATAATGGATAAACCAATAACAATGGATGATACTTAATCCTCCCCTTAGCTCTAAATGATGCTTTAAATTTCTTTTTTCCTTTGAATAATGAATCAATGTCATTAGGGGTGAATAATAACCAAACCTAAACAATTCTTAGGACCATGTATACCTTTTTAAAATTACTCAGTGGAGAAGATGCCATTTTCCAGCTTCTGTTGCCTGAGATTGTTTCTTTTTTTACTCTTCAAATAATGGGAGGCAGGAATGACTTTGCTCCCACTGCTTCTCATCTCTTAGTTTCTATAGACCATGTGATGTTTTACATTTCACTGAGTTCTGCTACTTCTGCCTGGTTCACTGTTAAATTCATCTCTTAAATTCTTTGACTATGTTCTTGAGCAATTAAAAAAAGCAATCTTTAAAAATATTTATAGCACAGTTTTCTCCATAGCCTGTTGGTTACAGACTGATTTACATTCACTACTGGGTGAATCTAAGCCAGGTTTTCCTCATGTTTGTGGCCCCAGCACCCAGCACAGTGCTTTGTACATGGCGGGAACTCAATACCTATTCATTCAATGAATAATGAATACAGCATATGAAACCTGTCAGATAATTTTGGCCATGTGTTTCATTTGGTGAAATCATATAAAATGCATTCAACTAAGCATCTGCTACCTGCTTAAGCCTTGGCTGGTAGAGAAACAGCAGCACTGAGGACTCGAGGCAGGTGGGGATTATGGGGTGAGTTCTGATGCTGTCCTCCTGCCAGTTTAGCAACACCATGTTTCCTCTCTGACTCTCTGGTCACCCACCTTTGCTCATTCCATGGCTGATTTCCTGCTCAGCTTCTCCAGCCTGACTCATGGCATGACCTACTTTCCAGGCTCCACTCTTTCCTTCTGGTTCCCAGACTCTGATGGGCATTCTCCTTTTTGGCACTAAGTTTCTGTGGACAGATATCTGGGAACAACTCCATCTTGGCATGGCCTGGAGGATCTCACCCTCCTCCCCACCTCCACCATCAGCCCCTCCTCCCCCCCCACCAAAAAGTTACCCACTACCAGCCCTGATGGATCTTGTCCTAGGTTGAAAAGATCTAATTTCTTCAACTGCCAGATTCATCTCTGTTCTTAGAATTTCTTTGGATGCTTGAATTCCTTGCTTTTTATATCTCTTTTGATAACCTCAATTCTCCTTTTCTTTTCTTAGCTCCAGTTTCATCAGAAATCTTGCCTGTCTCAAATATATAAGCAGCTGGTCTGAGGACAAACACCAATTCTTCCCTGCTCCCTGAAAAGCAAACTTCACCTGTAACACACTTTCACTGTGATAAGAGTTGTGCACACTGCTGGGCACAAAACCATGATAACCAAGGAAGCTTCTGCCAGTACTTCCGGGTTGTCATCTTTGCATTCTTGTGTGGCAAAAAGGGGCAACAAGTATGAACTATACACAGTCATGTTCTGCAAAACCACATTTTGGTCAACAACGAACCACATGTATGACGGTGGTCCCATAAGATTTGTACCATACAGCCTAGGTGTATGCTAGGCTCTATCATCCAGGTTTGTGTAAGTGCGCTCTTTAATGCTCGTACATCAACGAAATTGCCTAACGACGCATTGCTCAAAATGTATCCTTCCCGTTAAACATCCTCGACTGTATACATCCAAAAATGTCCTTTAATTTTGAGAACAGTCACTTTCTGGAGGTTGTTCCTATCTGCATTTCCTTTCCTTTGTTCTGCCAACTCTCTAATGCCTTTTTTCTTCAAGAGGATAATATTCCCAGTACAGTGGTATACAGTTGGAAAAGTTTGCCTTGTGTGCATCCAGCATCAGAATCAGTGTCAATGGCATTTTCTACCGAGGAAAGTCAGCTCTTAATTATCTCTGTTTGGATTATCTACTGTTTGTTCCAGACTTTCCCCTCCCAAACTCAACATGCCCCAGGACACCTCCAAGTGCTATCCATTCCCGAAGTCTAGTTAATTCTCTGCTCAAAATGAAAATTAACTTTAATGTTAGCTTAAGTAAAACATAATTGGGTAGGTTGCTCTACAGAAAAAGGAATTCCACAGAGCCACATGAAAAAGAGAATAATAATTTTGCATCCTCCATTATTATTATTGCTATTATTATTATTAATGCTATTACAACCATGACTACTTCTCCTATTATTATTTGGCCACATGACACTTTAAGGCAGATTCCACTCTTTATTTTTCTGGAACATCCAGCTGAGCCAGGCACCGTTTTGAAACTCTCTCTTGAGTTAATTCAGAAGCCATCATTTTCTCCTAATGTTGAAAAATCACTTGGAATAAGGCCACTTTACAGCATTGCAAGATTGGAAGAGATCTTAAAGTTTACCTCATATAACCACCATCAATTGTTCTGGTCTCCTCTCTGACATTCCTGCCAACAGGGTGGTCTGGCCTCAGATGGAACACTTCGGGGATGGTCTGCTCTCTGAAACATTAGGAGGTCCTCTCTTTGATCATCTTTCACCTCATTCCTGGAGCAATTGTACTTTACTGTGGTTGGGAAGCTGAACACTCCAAGGGGGTTGAAGGTAAGAATTGCAAGACAGGCCAGCCAAGTCCAGTTGCATAAAACCAATTTGCTATTACTGGAATTAGTCCAGCATAGATACCATTCATATTAATAGGGATCTTTTTGAATTCGAATCTTATCTACATGAGCCAGTGAGAACATCAATTGTTCTCCTGTTGTAAGCTAACAGCTTTGCATACTTTAGAAGCAATGAGCCCAAACAAAAAGGAATTTTCTTCCAGTGGTTTGTGTTAGAGCCAATAGGAGCCTTAGTGCATACCATGTGCAGAAGAGATTTACTGGATTTCAGAGCAAGTTTCCTTGTTGCTTGTTACTAGCCTGAGCCCCTCTGTTGTCCCAGTACCAACCCTTAGCTAATGTTAACCATTAGGCAAGGTATAATTTCTTTTCTTTCTTAAGCAACAGCTCATACTTAATAACTGCCATTACAAGTAACTTTGCTCTATTGCACTAATTACTAAAAAGAATGGAAAGCTTTCTCCTATTTTCTTTTAAACTTTCTTGTTTCTCATATAATTAGCTTATTAAAAAGCTAACCTCACCTACAACGGGATGCAGTCATTTGGGGAAAAATATCTTGCATTTACAAAACATATTTTGATGTGAAACAAATCTTTCTTCCTCTCTTGATGTTTTCTATTTCATTGGTCAGAATTATAAAAAGGTAGCGTTTAGAAGTAAGAACTCTGATTAATGAACAGCCACTGAGTTCATCTTTGGGAGGGTTGAGTCTGGGAATTCTTGGCTACTCATGCCCCAGTAACTCTGGTGGTCCGTGAGCAGGACCACAGAACCACAGGCTTTGCAGAACCTTAGACGATGGGTGTGAGCAGCAGCCTCATAACTCATTCAAGGGTGAGCTGAAATGGGGTGATCTACGGCAGGCAGGAGAGGACTTTTAAAGGAAGCCACACTTCTGCCAAATGTCTAGCAGGGCTCTGTAGTGCTAGGAAACTCGACCGTCTGTTGCATACCACCCCCTGTCCAAGAAAAGGGTTTGTTTGTTACAAAGACCCCAGGCGTTGAGTTCAGGTGCAGGATTGGACACATCTAGAAGATGTAATTACTGGGCCTGCAATTAGTAACTGAGGTATTAACACACATGGAACAGGTTCATCTATTCTTCTCACACCTTCTGTGAGAGTCCTCACTTTAAAATTTATGTCTTAATTTTTCAGTTTGGAAAATTGGTAACTACTCCATTATTCATTGGATGTGAATGCTCATTGGGGTGATGGAACATGGCTATCGTGGAAATGACTTAATTGGGTCAGACCAATAAGTTTCTAAGCCCTCCAAAAGGTGATTTCTAAAAGAATGGATTATGAGTATGTGCTTTGATTCCATAGCACTATATTGCTATACTATGAATAATTATATTATAATTGTATTATAATATTAGGCTACAAGTGAAGTATTTTCTGTTCAAAAATGCTACCCTATGAGTAACAATGCACTGATGATCTTTCTGGAAGATTGAAAGAAAATGGAACTCAGAAATCTGCATACATATAAATATATGTGTATATATAAATTCCAGAAATTAATATATGTATAAATTTATACAATTATATACATGTATATATAATTATACAAATTTTAGAAAAATGTATATATGTATTTATCTAGGTAGGTCAAAATTCAGATCTCAATCTGGATATCCTTTATTATTATTTGACTGCCTGGGCTTTAAGAGTTTAAGGAGAGGTGGGAAGTGGGGCGTTTCTATGAAAAAAGACTGTTCTTATGCTGTTTCCAGTCTGGGTGGAATTTTAAAGTATCAGAGTTTTCATAAACAACCTTCTTCTCAAAGGTTTCTTGGCCAAGTTTTGATACCCCAAGAGGCTGAGGAAAACATCTGACCTTCTGGGTACATACCACACTGTCCAAACCTTTTTAGGCTGACCCATCACAGGCAATGGACTCAACAAACTAGGCAGTACCTTAAGCAAACAAGACAGCTAGACTCTAAAGACAGGCAGCCTTATATTTAGTTCCTGTAAGAAATGGTCAATTCAAAAATATTTTCTTTTAACTGAGTTAAAAATAGTCGAAACTGAAATAGCTCATCCTAAGAACCCCTAAGAGTAAAATGTGTGTTTTACTTTTTTTTCTTTCTTTCTTTAAAAATGTGTTGCATTAGACAAATCAAGCTGCTGCAGCCAGGATGGAATGTTAACCATGCCACCGGATAGCAAATTGGAGGGGAACATGCCTTTCATCTTAATTATAGGCTGGACAAGGGAATGCACTATATTCTCTGCTATGTATGAGCAGGAGAAAACTTTCCCAGGGTATTTTTCTTTTGCATTTCTGACTCTTATTGGATTGGAAGCTTGTCCATGTGACCCAGCAGGGTCCATTTTCCATAATAAGGTTAAAAATATGCCAGAAATGTTTTCTTTAGCACAGTCTATGAGTGTCAAACATGAAAGCGACAGAAATCGTTTTCCTGCTGATTCTATTTCACCTTTTCCTGGAGAAAGTTCCACTGTTTTTCTACCATTCTCTCCCAATGTTATTCTTCTGATAGGCTCCATAACCTGAAGTGTAATCCGAAATGGAATAATTGTAGAAATGTATTCCATGCTTTTGTAGAATATAGATTTTGTTCTCTCTTTATGGTTATGTCTCTAATGACTCACCTTCAGGAAATCATAGCCATCAAAATATTTTTTCCTGTGATAGGAATGCATTGTCACTGAGTCATCCATACTCTTAACCAGGGTCCATTACGACCAATGAATTGCATCTAGAATTAGGGGTAGTCCATGACTGTAGAAGGTCTATCTAACTGGATTATAAAGGGATAGTAAAGTCATCAAGGTCATGTACTTTAAAGATTTTATTTTTTTCCTTTTCATCCCCAAAGCCCCCCACTACATAGCTGTATATTCTTCGTTGTGGGTCCTTCTAGTTGTGGCATGTGGGACACCCGCCTCAGCATGGTTTGATGAGCAGCGCCATGTCCGCGTCCAGGATTCGAACCAACGAAACACTGGGCCGCCTGCAGCTGAGTGTGCGCAAACTTAACCACTCGGCCACGGGGCCAGCCCCAAGGGCATGTACTTTAGTTAAGAAGAATTGGATTGAATCAATTGATATCCATATAATCTTTAGTAGACTTTATTTCCAAACCTTTACTTCTTCATCTGCAAATTGGGTATATAAAATTGTTGCAAGGATTGAATGTAATAATGTATCTGATGTATTTTTAGCATAGTGCTGGGGTTATTTTAAGGAGAAAATCTGTAAGCTTTGGTCTCATTTCTAATCAATTGAATCAACTACCCATAGATAGATTCTATAATTCTGTGGGTAAAAATGCTTTCACTATGATTGGGAATATTGTCCCAGTCTTCTCTTGATTCCCAGACACTACTGTCATTCAAGCTATTTAGACCAGTTGTTCTCAAATAGAGGCAACTTTGCTCCCCCAGCAGACATTTCTTTTTGGGTGTCATGTCTTCAATGTGGTGGGGACTACTGGCACCTAGTGAGTAGAGGCCATGCATGTTGCTAAACATTGTATTCTGTACAATACAGCCCCCCATGACAAAGAATTATCTGAACCAAACTATCAATAGCGCAGAGACTGAGAATCCCTGGTCCAGAATCAAAGCTTCAGGGTTTGTTGTTTGGTCTGGAAAGCTATCACAGAAGCCATTCAAAGAAACAAGCCTATTAAATTTCTCTCTGTGCCTCATTTATTCCAGGAAGAGTTTTGAATGCCTACTGTGTTCAGAGCCGCATTATTGGTGATTGAGCTAGAGTCTAGGTTTCTGAAGCCAACGTGCTTCTTAAGAGCCCATGATGCTGGATAATGGGTAAAGACAGATGGAGGAATTATCTAAATCCTCCTGATGGTAAATGCATGCATTTAATCCTAGAGATTAAATATAAATTAGAAGCAGCTTTAGATGGTTTAGTATCATTCCTAAGACTAAAGGAGAATTTTCCAAACTAAATTCATCTCCACAGCAAGTTGATATTTTTACCGATTTAAGAGGCTTTTACTAGCTTGCAGTAATACGTAGAAAGCGGCTTGTCTACAGAATAGCTGCTTCTTTTCCTGCTCCAGGGTTTGCCAGATGCCAGGTATGGAGAATGCCAGATTCAAGACTTACAAAAATGATATTCATTTAAAAGAAGCTAAAAGTCTTATTTTTATTGAAATCAAACACTGAAAGTTAAAATTTTCTTTTTGAATGCCATAAAAACATTTTGTGTTAGCCTCACATCTTTTAAAGCTCTGAATCTCTCTTTACTTTTCAGGAAGTGTTATCCACCTCTGTTAAACTGCTGAGGCTGGTTTCAATTTAGAGATCAAAATTTATATGTAATCACATACGTTAACCAATAATGATTTACAGTGTACTTGTTTTTCAGGGCGTGTATGTAATAAGTATTTTCAAGATTATTCCATTTCTTGCTCACTTCCTATGCTCTAGATGTGTTGGTCATAATTTGCTTATGACGACCTCTTCCTGATGTCCCCGAGATTAATAGGTCTCTCAACTCACCACAGCCAACTAAGGTGGTTCCATAGTAAGAGGAATAAACGAGTCCAAGCTTCTGTCTTTTGAAGTCTACATTAATGGTTCATGAAAAACTGAAAAGTTCTCAGCCACATATTATTCTATTCTTGGCACTGAGAAATTATTTTGCTTTTGTTGGCATGTTGTCCTCTTGATAAAATTTTCATTAGTACTAAAGTTGTTGGTGTTGTAACTGATTGATGATTGATCGAAACTAGGCAAAACTTAGAAAAGCTTAGTTTAAAAATATCTGTAGAAAGCTACACTGCACTTTATTTTAGTTGATAAATTAGCTTAAGACCATGCGTAATAAATAAAAACTGTGCAGTGGGAAGAGCCTTGGGAAGGGAATCCAAACACACTGGTTTTACTCCCAGATGCGAACTGGATGAGTTCATGTAGTCCGTCTAATTGTCCAGTAACCCATTTATAAAAATGGGTGGATTGAACTCGACCATCCCTTTTTAATACTATTATTCTACAATTCAGTCAAAATAACACTTCATTCCAAGTAAGCAAAATTATATAGGAAAGAGGATTATAATTAAATTTAGAGCACATGCATCCACTTGATTAAATAGTGAGGGAAATTGTTTCTTGGCAAAAATACCAAGGAAGACTCTATGATCTATGAATTTCTGTCATGCTCATATCTCTGTTTTGGAAAGCCACTGCTGGTGACTCCTTCCACATATGCTCGTATTCTTCCTGTCATGTGAGTTCAGTGCCCGGATCACAGGGGGTTAGATCATGGAGCCAAGAAAGCACCTGATACAAAGGTAGCAATGTACATTTTGGCCAGTGTCCCCTAATGTACCTTAATATATCTCTTCTATACTGTAAGGTAAAGGCTGAGCCAATCGTTCTTGAGAAGTTTGGTTTGAGAGGAAGTCAGCAGATAGTAGAGTGGTGGGGAAACAAAAAAGATGCCATAGGGAAAAGGCAACAAATAGAAGAGATGGGGGATCAGAACCACAAGAAAACTGAATCCATGAGGCAATAATAGTCTAAGGCAATATTTGCTACAGGTAAGCAGAAACTCTGAAGTACCAGTTAATGCTTAGTACCAAATGTCTAAACACAAGTGACATGTTCAGAAAAGAGACATTCCTGGAAGCATCTATAAATATCAAAACGAAATTTTGTATGTTGTAAAATTGTCATGACTCTATGATATCCATCAGGTTAGTAAGAATTAAAAACTAGGAGAAGAAATAATGGATTTCTCTTAAATGGGATGCCTCATGAGCAAATGCTAGTTATGTGCCTATGGGCAAGTTTGATCCAAAGTCTAATGGTGCCTGTGTAGTTTACCTTGACTTTAGCTCTGACCTTGAGCTCAGGGAAGTTTGAATTGTGTTAGTTAAATGTAGTTGCAACATCTCTGGGTGGTAAATCCTAGAACTTCGATATCCCATACTGTTTTTCCTTCTCCTTCGTGATTGTGTCTTATATATGCTTTTTTAGAGTGAAAATATCTGGAAGATGCTAACAATCACTCATACCTCTTTGAATTCTCACTGATAGCCTGGCACAGTGCCTCACACATAGTAGGTACTCAATAAAGAGTTGCTAAGGTAATGATGAGGTGAAAAACAGTAGAATTACTTTGTCAAATACCCATAGTTTAGTTAAAGCACTTTATGAAATGTTTAAGGTATTTTTTACATGTTACCAAAAAACTTGAAAAATGTATGTGGGCTAGACATATTCAGCATTCCCTGGAATATCCTGGCTCTGGTTTCCTAGAGTCATTGCTGGGTCAGGCATTCACCAGAGGTCAAAGCTTGGAGAATGCAGCTTTGAAGCTTTTCTGCATAAGAGTGTAATTTCAAGTTACTAATAATTCAGGAACACTTGATCTCTTTCCTTATTCCTGCCCAGATGAGTCATTTTCTTGGTAGTTTACCTTGAGCTCCTCCTGTTTATACGCAGCAGACTAGCTGGCATGGAAAACTGTGTGCATCTGTCTTTCATATTGAAGTATATATCTATACGTATTCTTTTTCTCTCTGTACTATTCTTTTTCTCAATTTTTCATTTCTCTAGTCCCATTGCTCTTGCCGAAAACTAAGGAAGTTTCCTCCAGGATGAGTTAGTCCTAAAGGTGGGCACTTTACCTTTGACTGAATTTGCTATATAAGAACAAAATAACCAAAAGACCCACTGCATTGTTTCCCAAGGACTTGTCCAGAAGAATTTCTACTTTTCAGAGCCTCATTTGTTTTCTAAATCCCCAAAGAGAGATTTGACTCAGCAAAAATGAGTTTTGAGCCTTCTTCAGCAGCAGCAACGGCAGCTAAGCTGTGGATCTTGGCTCTCAGACTGGCCTAGTTATTCAGCAGATACTGTCCCAGCCAAGCCCTGGAACAGCTTTTAGCCACTGCCACAAATGCTGCCTACCAACTGTTGCCTAGGTGAGGAGAACCTTGGCCATAAATCCTGGCACCCGCCCCTTCCCCCAAATCTGCCTGATTCATTTGTTCACACCACACCTTCAGAGTGGAAGGTATGACTGTTCGCTTTCTTGCCTGCTTATTCTTTCCTTCTCTCTTTCTTTCTTTTTTGATTTGGCAAGTGATCCAGCCAAAAATGGAATTAGAGAAGGCACCCGCACCCATGGATCACCAACAGACAGACCAAAAAAAGCTACTGCTGCTTATTTAAAACTGTTTTTGGGTTCCTTAAAACTTCTTCACTTTTTTTTTTCCTGAGACCATCTTGGGCTTTGAGCAACAGTTGACTTTTTGTGGGTTTGTCTTCTCTGAGTCTATGCAGTTGTAGGAGAAGCAATTGGTTTATAAACAGTGTGACACAAAACTGAGAAGCCGTTAAAAAAGATTGATAAGTGTGACTACATAAAAATAAAAATACTCTGCAAGGCAGAAAAAAGGGAAAAAAAATCCAGAAAACACCACAGGTGACGTCAAAAGACAAATGAAATAGGGGAAAATGCTTGAAACTCACTGCACAGGCAAAGGGCTAATTTCTTTAATACGTGAAAAGTTTCTGCAAATCATCAAGAAAAAGATCAACATCTCAGTTAAAAAGTTGTAAAATATATGAATAGAGACTTCATGGAAATGAAATTAGAATGGTTTTTAACATATGAAAAGATGTTTAAACTCATTCGTAATAAGGGAAATACAAATTGAGACTAAATATATCATACCATTTCTTACTTATCAGATGGGATAAGATGCAAGTTTGAGTCTCACTGTGTTGTGGTTGACCAGGCCCTTTCACACATTGCTGGAGGGAATATAAATTGTTACCACCTCTGCGGAAGCAATTTGGCAAAATCTATCAAAATTATGAACGCACACACCTATTGACCAAGCAATTCTACTTCTAAAAAATTATCCTATGTATATATTCACCCTTTTGGGTAAAAAGGCACATATATAGGGCTATTACTTGAGGTACTGTGTGCATAGGAAAATATTTTAGACAATGCAAATGGAATACTATTAAGCTGTTAAAAAATTAAGGAAGCTCTTTGTGTACTGACATAAAAAGCCCTCCAAGAGATAGTATCAATTAGAAAAACTGAGGTGCGCAACAGTGTGTATAGTATGTTCCCATTTGTAGAAAAAGAAGGAAAAATTATAGACTGATGCAGAATAGGTATTGGATTATATCTACATAAAATATCTGCAGGCAGGAGGCACAAAAATTCCCACAAGAAGGGAATAAAATGGCTGGGGCATTTAAAAATTGTCATGCAATGTGAACGTCTCTCCTAATGAAAAAAAATGAGTAAAAAAGATTATTAGAAAAGACTGTGCCATAAAATAGAAGTCAAACACGAAAGGCTGGCAGGGGCACCTAGACTCCACACCATCAAGGAGGTCTATAGCATATGTCGCTTGAAACAATGGGTTCCATCATCATTCCTCTTTGTCTTTATTTGCGCTGCTATAACAGAACACCATGGACTAGGTAGCTTAAGGAATAGACATTTATTTCTCACAGTTCTGGAGGCTGGAAGTCCACAGTAAGGCATCAGCAGATCCGATGTCTGGTGAGAGCCTTCTTCTTGACAGCAGACAGCTATCTTCTCATTATATCCTCACATTCAGTGCGACAGAGAGAGAGAGCTCTGTTGTATCTCTTCTTACAATGGCACTAATCCTATTGGTGAGGGCTCCATCCTCTTGACTTATTTACCATCACATTGGGGGTTGGGATTTCAACATAAGAATTTGGGGGGGGGGGCACAAACATGTAGTCTATTGCATCCTTATACATCCCATCTTTTATAATCTACTTTTCAAACTTTGCCATTTTCTTCTCTCCAATTCTTATCAATTTTCTAAAAACATTTTATCTCCTAAATTTCCTTGTCCTGTAATTACATATTTATTATCCCATTGATCTATACATGCATTTATTAGTTTGCTCAGAGCTTAAACAACTTTTAACCTTATTTGTAAACTTTACACAGACAGGAGACTGAATGAAATTTCAAACCTGATGGCCTTATTCTGAGAATCAGTGGAGATAAGAGTATGGTTTTGACTTACATAGTAGAATTGAACATGAACAAAGGATTTAATCAAGCTGACCCCTTATTGCCCAAGGAAACCTCCTTATAAGGAACTGGGCTTAAGCCAAGTATGCTGGCCAGGTCCAAACAGATTGAGAAAACCTTTCAGTCCACGTCTCATTCTATTGCGATTTTGAAGAACTTCCACTGAGTAATAAAAGATTTATGGATGGTCAGTGAGTTCCAAGTCACTATGACCAGGAAAACTCCAGCAAGTAAGAGCAACTTACTAGCAATGTGACCTTGTTCAAAACCCTAAGTCTCCCAGAATCCCAGCATCCTCATTTATACAATGGAGATGTTTTTGGGATACCAAATAAATTATAAACAAAGATGACAGCAATAACCACTATGGTAGCTAGTCTTCAAGATGGCCCCCAATGATCCTTATCTCCTGGTATTTATATCTTTGTATCTTCCTTCTCACATTGTAGCAGGGTTGGCCAGTAAGAAACAGAATATGGCAAAGGTGGTAATATGTCATTTCTGAGGTTAGGTTAGAAAAATTCTGTCTTTGTCATGGCTCTGTCTGTCTCTCTCTAGGGGAAGCCAGCTACCATGTTGTGAGCAATCCAAGGAGAAGCACACATGGTGAGACACTGAGGCCTTCTGCCAGCAGCCACATGAGTGAGCTTGGAAACAGATCCTCTAGCTTGGTCAAGCCTTCAGACGACTGTAGCCCTGGCCAACACCTTTGAGTGCAATCTTATGAAATACCCTGAGCCAGAACTACCTGACTAAGCTGTTCCTGGATCCCTGATCCTCCGAGACATCGTGACATAATAAATGTTATTTCAAGTTGCAAAGTTTGGGAGGAATTTGTTATGCTGCAATAGATAACTAATACAATCACATAACAATAACAATAATAACCAATCAAGTAGGACCCTTCTTAATAGAAAGAACTTCATGGTGTTGCTGAGGTCTAGACTTGGGTACGGTGATTCCAAAGGAATGATTATTCTTCTGACTCACCATTTAACTACCTGAGGATACATTATCCACTAACTCAAACACTTGTCACTTCTGCCATGTTGTCCTGATTAACTGCCACTCCTGGCACCCAATACACACGTCTCATTGGCAGCTACTCAGAAGACCAAGGCCCCTGATGGGAACAGATGATCTGTTCGTCTTTGTTGCTGTTAACACTGAACTATTGCACCAGATTTTTGGCCTAGATTCTGATTCAAGATGGTTTCCACAAATTACATCCACTTTTAACCTGAAAACAACCATTCCTAGCACACACACAAGGACTAGGAAATGGACGGCACTGACAAACTCTCATTAGTCACACCCCACTCTGAACCACTCCTTCCATCAATCTGACTCTTTACCTTTTTGGCCTTCTTCCTTACCATTTGGGTCCTTGTCCAGTCTCTGCTTCCCTAATTCTGGTTTTCTATCCTTCAAGTCACTTTCAATAAACATCCTACTCTGTTTCACTTGGCCCTGGGATCTTTCTCTCTTGGTGCTGCCTCCATTGGGAAAGATTTGTCCATATTTGCCTTGGCACTATAAGCCGGACACAGAGAAATTCTAGATTTGTTGGCTGCTCTCACCTTTAAAATGCTGCCTCTGAGTACCTGGTTCTGAACAACACTCTTGCTCTGCCTTTTGATTCTTCCAAATGGCCCATGTGGGATTATTCACCCATCAGTAGCCTGGACCAGGGTGGCTTCTGCTCCTTTCTCTATCCCCAGATTTCCCTGTTTTGCCTTGTTATTTATGTCAGAACCCCTAGTTGATGATGCTGTCTGTCCTTAAATATAGACTTCAGTAGTTCTCAACTGTGGTTGGCATTAAAATCACCTAGAGAGTTTGAAAACTATTCAGATGCCCAGGTCCTATTCCAGACTAATTAAATTAGGATATCTTGGTATAGGGCTCAGGCATGAATATTTATAAGAAGCTTCCCAGTTGATCATCATAAGTAGCCAGATCTTAAAAGCAATAATGTGCAGCTAGGGCTGAGCAAGTTCAAATGCTGAAACCGCTAAATGAAAACCATCCGGGAGCCAGATTCACACTCAGGTGGCCAGTTTGGGACCTCTGACTAGAGGATGAGTTGACAAGCTTGGTGGGAAGCCAGCGGCTTTGTTTGTGTACTCCCACAAGATGCTCCAGATGGGTAAAGGAAACAGTGAGCAGCAAATTCAGAAGCAATTAGCTAGTGCATTTGCTCCTAGGGCAGCCCTGCTCCAAGAGGACATCTGATAACCTGCAGATAATTAGAAGTTTATGGTGAACAAACCATTGCTGAAAGATGGCATCGCGCACATCTGTTCTGTAGAAAAAGCTGTTGCAGAGTTTTTGACTCGGCGCTAGGAATCCCAAACCATGGCTTATGGTGTTTTCCTCTGAAAAATTCTGCTTTTGGACATGGAGAGTCAAGATAGCGGGAATGTCAAAGCCATAAGAAAGGAGGAATTAGAAGCTTGTCTTTTTTGGGGTGAAAAGAAGTCTTGGTGTCTCCAAATACAGTTCTTAACCTAAACATATGAGAGGCCATATCCTATTGAGTTGTTAGCTATAAATATAACACTGAGAATATGGATTTGATCTTTCAATCAGTGTGAACAGCAGGATTCTCAAGATGAATAAAAGACCATTTAAATTGCTTCTAAATTTATCTCCTCCGACACATTTATGTGACAGCACTTTTGAAGGATGCTAATACGCAGATCAAGTGCTTTCCGAAATTTTTTAACATTTTAACATAGCAGTTTAAAATGTTTTAATATTGCTATCATCACTGCTCTGTTGATTAATTAATAGAAATGATAATAATTTTTAAGATATTAATTAGTTCCATTCATAAGCTAGATGCATGGGGATGGATTAAACTCCATCCATAGTCTTGACAAAGAAAATTCATATATTGAATATACAGTGAACATACTGAATATATATGAATATTGATAAAAGAAAAATTTAATATTTGAAGTTAAGAGTTCTTAAAAATTTCTCAGTATTCCAGCCTCATTCCTATTGATGGTCCAGGTCACAAGTGTGAGAGCTCCTGATGGGACACATGAGGTCTCTCTGTCCCTAAGAGGTACGAGTCTGTGGAGGCTCTTAGACCTTCTTTTGAATCCTGACTTCACCACACACACACGTTTCTTTAGGCAATTACTTGGCCTCTCACACTGAGCCTCCAAAGCATTATCATCACACCTGCTTTTCCAGGTGATTGTTATAATCAGAGGTCATGAATGGAAAGCATATATGTGATATTTATTGAATGTTCATAAGAAGAAGGAGAAATATAAGGCACAGCCTTTGTCCTCTAGCAGCTGACAATATGTTTGGGGCAATAAAATACAAAGAATTGAAAGGTAATTAATTAAAATACCAGGTACCCATTTTCTGAATTTTAAATCAACACACATCTATTATCTCACAATTACTGTGCATCAACAGTCTGCTATCACACAAGGCTTCTATCACAATGTCGGTTGGATTATGTTCTCATCTGGAGGCTCGACTGGGAAAGGATCCACTTCCAACCTTACTCAGGTTATTTGTAGAATTTACTTCCTGTGGCTGTAGGGCTGAGGGCCTCAGCTTCTTGTTGGCTATTGGTTACCCTCAACTCCTAGAGGTCACCTGCAGTTCCTTGCCACGTGGCCCTTTCTGTAGCCCATCTTACAACATGGCAGCCTGCTTCTTCAAAGCCAAGAAGGGAGAAAGTCTCTAGGGTGAGTTTGTTAGTATGACTGAATTTTACGTAATATAGCATCATAATGGGAATGACCTCCATTACCTTTGCTGTATTTGATTGGTTAGAAGCAAGTAAGAGGTGTTGCTCACACTCAAGGGAAGAGGATTATACATGAGTGTGAATTCCAAAAGGCAGGGTTGATTGGGGATCTGTCCACCACAGCCGTGTTCTAATAAAACTTTATAAAAACAAGTGGTGGGCTGGATTTGACCCATAGGCCATAGTTTGCTGACCCCTGGTGTAATGAATAAGGTGCAGAAGACATTGTTTAAAGGGTTCCCATGATAAGTTACAAAATATTATGATCATTAGGTGCTATTAAAGTAGACAAGTTCAGATGAGGATGTTTATCTTTCATAATCTCATGTATCCTGCGTGTCAAAAGCCATAAAGTTCCTTTTATTGAATAGGTCCTCTAATCCTCACCCTCACCCTTATCCTACGTGTAAAGATACGTGATTTAATTTAATCTTCAAAATAACCATTAAGAGATATCATTTTATTGATAAGAAGTAAGCCAGAAAGTTTAACTGTGAGATATGTAAATAGAGATTCTGAATATGAATCAACTAAATGCTCTCTGTAGTACAAGTGGGATTAACAATCTGTATATTGAGAATATTAGGTTTAGGATATGTAAACTGCCACTGTCCATCTAAAGCCTGCTAGTGTCTAAGGCCAAGTGAGTTGAGACCTAGTGCAAGTAAACCCCACAGAGCAAGTGAAAGTCTGGTTTCCGTAACTACCAGTGGTGTGGTTGGCAGGCTGTTTTCAAGGGCTGATCTTCAGTACAGGTTGGCAAAAATGCTCCTGGAGCAAAAGGTGGGGTGTGAGTCATCCTAGGGGCTGGTCAGAGTCAAGGAAATTAGGGTAACGGAGAACAAAGCAGGAATTTTGCACATACAAATTCCCTTTGAGGAGCAAAGGTGAGAAGTAAGGTATTTAATTTCTTTCCTTTTCTGTGGAGTTGCCATGCGATGAAACTATTCATTTTGCACTAATGGCAGCCTAGTATTTATAACAGATCAGTTTCATGACACTTTCACAAAGATAGACTTCATAGAATTATTAAGTTCGATTATAACGTTAGAAAGTGTCCAGTCCTTGAAGTCGTGATTGTTTCCTATTCGGTGTTTTTGAAGATCAACCTCCAAATTAGATCCAAATCCAGATCAAAGATCACTTCATGGACAAGTGATGTGATTTGTGATCCCCTGAATTTTTACAATACAAATTGCTTTGATCAATTTAATTAAAATCATGTTCAATAAAATTTGATGGGTTGCATAAACAAAGCTTTTGATGCAAGATAGATAAAAAAATTGATACGTTATGTTTTTCTCTGTGAAAAAGAATATCTCACAATTTGATGAATCACTTGATATCCACTAATCTGTGCATGGTATGAAACAAAGAACCCAGGACACATGGTTTATGTCCAAAGAAGTGACTTATTCAAATTTAGAGGTCTTTAAAGACAGTAAAATAATCCATTAAAGTATTTTTCTCCAAAGAGGTGAACATGAGTATGTGACTCTCTTAAAGGAGACAATTTTAGGTCTGAGGGATACGTGAAACATGGCGCCTTAGAATAAATTCACATTCAGAGGGAAGGTAACGTTATTTGGAAATTATAGTGTCCTAAAACTAACTAAACTTGTGGAAAACAAGCACTATTAGTTTCCTTGGAAGCCCTTTGGGAAAATATGTCTCCAAGAGTTCCTGTGGAGCCAGTATTTCAGAGACAACATAGGAACCACATGTCTTTTTTCTCGCACGTCCAATGATGTCTAATGTGGGTGTTCTTTGAGCCTGACAACCAGATTGTCCTTAAAAGTAGCTGATCTCATTCCCTGTGGGCGCCGAGTTCTTCGTTCCTGAAGTGGTGGATGAGTCCAGAAGCTCTGGCGCTGCCCCATGACTCACCTCCCTGCCTACAGGCTCCTTGAGAGGGCAGGCAAACCCCTGTTGCCATCAAACACCAGAACAGGCTCTTTTACTATCGGACATCTCCAAGAATGCGGATGCAGCAGTAAGCTCGCTCTCTTAAGCCTCTTGTGGTTAGCATGAATAGCATTCTTTCAATTGCTGCAGATATGAAATATCCTAAGTCTTTCAAGTCAACAATTAAAAACTCAGGGTCATATTTTTGCAAGGGATGCTGAAAATGTTTGAGTTTGGGGGGAAAGCATTTTAAACTTGAATGGTATGTATATTTATTCTGTGTCTAAACGTTGCAAATGAAGTCGAGATTTTTCAGTTATTCAGGTTTTGTTAGGATAGAGAAAGTCAAGACAGATGGTATGCTCTCCAAATAAAATATTTTTTATTACATGAACTGGATACTTAACAAATAGTTATTTTTCTTATTGTAAAAAGGACTGACTTAGCTTCACTGCTCCTCAGTCCCCCCATCTGTAAAAGGGAGATAGTAATCTACACTCCACGGAGTCAGCAAGCCCCTCTGTCAGTTTTTATATCTGTAAAATGGGGATAACAATACAACTTGCATAGCCTGGTCCCACCCTGTTTTTCCTCAGGAATTTAGAAGCATAGCCAAGAGGAAGTGTGCTAACATTCTCTGCGGATTTGTTTTCTCTGAAAATTTTTCTTTCCTTCTTTTTCTCCTTTTAAAAAATGCTGCATCTCCAGCCCCGTCCTCCACTGCTTCCCTGGAGCACCTTCCCCACAGTCACTCTTATTAGGTTTTTACCAGTACACCCAGCCTCTCTCTTTCAATCCTTCTTGCATGCTGCTCTCTTTCCCCTGGAATGACCCTCTTGCTCAGTCTAATCAACTGCCTCTGCTCCTTTCTTTAAAGGACAGTTCAAGTATCACACTCTAGGGTCCCTGAGAACCCCATCAGCTGTAAATGGTGCGCCCCCTCCATCCTCTGCCAACCCCAAGGATTCTCCCAGCATTCTGTGCATACCATTGCCATGGCATTTGTCATGCTGAACCGTAATTGCCGATTTACAAGCCTAACTCAACCATGCTTATAACACTATATATATTTTGATTCTGTCTGTTCTGGCAGAGTGCTTGACACATAGTAAGTGCTTACTAAATGCCCATTGAACCAATCAATTAGCTTAATAAAATAAGTCAAATATTTTGCATGTCATCTGATTGTAATTACCTGCATCTTTTGATTTACTTCCTAAATATTATTGCTCCCCAAAGAACAAATACATGGGAGAAGTATTCATTTCTCTGATTCTTTTATGTTTAATAACTAACTGGAAGAGTGCAAAAACCTTGCTTATGTACTATGTTTGTGAACTGAGCTCCCTGCCCCCTTGTTTTTTGGGTAAAATATGTAAGTAATGAAATTGAAAGTTGTTTTCTCAAATCACCATTATCAGACTTTCATGGATAGATTAATGTGCTAAGATAGCCAACTTACATTTGTTTAGGAAGCTGAACAGTGGTCCAAGTTAGTTTGGCAACCAGGAAGGAGGTCATTCTTTCATGGGAAATAGGGTAGGGAAAATGCTACCACATACCAGCAGCAAAATCTTGATAAGTGGGCCCAGAGCCCAAGAGGTGGAGACACAAAATGTCCTAGTTGCCTGGGATAGCCCTAGTTTATATGGGTTGTCTGAGCATCGTTATTTGTAACACTCTGGTTCTGTTCTAAAGGGGTCCCAGGTTGGAAAAGAATGGTCACTGGAATGAGAGAGAAAAAAAAAATGTCAGCTCACTTGTATATGGATCTATCCGCTCATTTGTCTCATCTTATTTCTTGTCCTCTATCTGCCATGGAGCAGTCTACCGTCTTATAGCCACACTAACTAGACCCTTTTGCATCAGGGGGTAGTCATTTCACTCTTAACTAGTCAAGTATCACTTCTTCTAGTATTTCTTCTGTTAGATTATAATTTTGAATAAATTCTACTAATTATTTCATTAATTAAATTGCATAAGTAAAACTAATGGTAATTTGACTGAAATATAACCATGGGAGTTGTTTGTTCTTGCACTCCGTCATTTTGTTCAATCAACATGGACCTGAAGTGGAAACACACAGAATCTCTCCCAGAGATAATTCTTCTTGCTTGAGCTTCCAAAATAATAAGTACTAGTAAATTCAGAGGAAAAGTGGGGCAGAATCAGGATAAGCACAAACAGCAGCATAGAATAATTCTTTCTAGATGGCCACTCCTGTCCAAATTACAAGCTGGGTCTTCCCAGTTTAAAGAAACAGCTAATTGTGGTTGGCCTTGTACATGATCTGGGGTCGAGATTGGGCAAAGGATCGCCAAGCAGCTGTGAGCTCATCAGCTAAATTGTGCCCTTTGGCTTCAGCGCACATGTACAAACTCTCTTGGGAAAATCTGGAAGTTTAAGATGCAGAATTTTTCTGTTTCAGGGACAAGAGTTATTAAAGTTCAAATTCAAAGATTATGTCAGGCAGCTGGAAGGACTTGTTTGGTCAATGGAGGGAGAAGACACAATGGCAGAAGCAGTTCAGATAAGTTTTGTAGCATCTCAGAATGAGAGGGAGCAGAATCAACGTGTTCTAAGAAAGAAAGAACAAGATTTCTCCCTTTCTCTCTTCCCTGCTCTGACTGTAAGCCTGAATCTGAAATTCTTTCAATAAGCGTGAATAACCCTTCCTTATTCCTAGTGGGACTTATTTCCAGAATTTTACTTACATCCTTTTATTTTGCTCCTTTTTTTTTCATTTGAACACCTACTTGCTAATGAGCATTTAAGGCTAGAGATGCACAGCCCCAAAACAGCTAATGATTTTATTTGTGTTGATTATGTTGGTTATCAGTACCTTCTTCATTTCCACTCATATTAATGTAATAGTAAGGCCAAAATTTGGTGACATATTAAATAATTGCACAAACTGCTGTGCAGGCAGCCTAAATGGAACTTTTTCCAGGCAGATAACCTTGACTTCTATGTAATAGTTTGAAATATTTGTTTGGTGATAGACGAATGGAAGTCCATATTTGGCATAGCAAAGGCTGTTTATGGGTGTCTATAGGTGAGTGTGGGATGTGCAATGCTAAATGTATGAAAGATCACCTACATATACACATATGCACCTATATGTACATCTACACACCTATACACGCATATATATATATATATGCCTCCATGGGTGTTCAGGAAATTTCATGATTCAATTCTCATGACTTTGCTTCCGACTATGTACACAGTGAATACTTAGCCACTATTGTTAAAGATGAACTGATCTACGATGACAGCTTCTCTACAAAAGGAAAACAAAATGAAACAAAATAAAGAACAGCAAAAGGAATGCTACGCAGAATAATTCAGCCATCCTTCTCTTTCCCTTCAGCTTCCTCTCTCCTTCTGCAGTGGCCATTTCTAATCTCCATGTTCCTCCAATTTCTTAATGCACGGTCTTCCCTTTTCAGAAGACAATCTAACTTCCCAATTCCCTACTTCACAGAGAAGGGAGATGAACTAAGATGAGGTCTGCACCCACCTCTACCCACCAATCTAGGGCCTTTCTATAACCACTCCCATCATTTCTTTCTCCCTCTAATTACAATGAAGAGGATGCCCCTTCTCCCGTCTAAGATGAATCTCCCTGGACCTCATTCTCTCTTGCCTTCCTAGAGACACCCTGCTCCTCTTATTTCCTCATTCACTTTATGGAAGCTTTTCACTATAGGGTCATCAGCACTTTTCTTGTTGGACATTTATCAATCTGTCATATTTGACTTCTCTGAATTATTTGACACCGTTGATCCTTCTTACCTGAAATTCCTTCTTCTCTTGACTTCCATGATACCATGATCCCTATGTACCCTGTGTGTATTATATAGTATATATAATTGTGTATATATACTTGTATATACATTGTACATATAATTGTATGTATTATATATATTGTCAAAATGCTAAGGATATAGCAGTGAATAAATAGACATGAATCCTGCCCTCACGAAGCTTATTATCTTTTTGTAGAAGACAGAAAATAGATAAATAAATAAGTTATTTGGTAGTTTAGAAAGGGGTAACTCTTTTTTTTTTTTTTTTTTGAGGAAGATTAGCCCTGAGCCAGCTGCTGCCAATCCTCCTCTTTTTGCTGAGGAAGTCTGGCTCTGAGCCAACATCCTTGCCCATCTTCCTCCACTTTATATGTGGGATGCCTACCACAGCATGGTGTGCCAAGCAGTACCATGTCCGCGCCCGGGATCCGAACCAGTGAACCCCAGGACGGCAAAGCGGAAGGTGCTCATTTAACCTCTGCACCACTGGCCGCCCCGAAGACTCAATTTTAAAGAGGGTGGTCAGGAAAGGCTTTGTATTAAAAGACATAAGAGAGTTTCCTAACCAAGAAGTAACCTAATCTGATTCATGTTCTAACAGGATAATTCTAGCTACCCTGAAGAGTAAATAATAGGGGGACAAAAGCAGAAACTGGAAGGCTAATTAGGGAGATACTGTAATAACGTGTTGTGAAGGAAATAAAAGTGTCTTGGGTGAGGTGGCAGCTGTGACAGTATTTGGAAGTGTGCAGATGCTATATATTTTGAAGGTCAAACAAACAAGTGATGGAGTAGATATGGAAGATGAGGGAGAGAGAGAGAAGACAAGTATAATACCAAAGTTTTTGGCTTGAGCAACTGAAAAGATTACGTGAGGTGAGGAAGATTGGGAGCGGAACAGACTTGAAAGAAAAGATGCCAAACAACTTGAAGGGTGGGAGATTTTACTCCAAGTTAACAAGTTAGCCTGGCAGAAGACAAAGGACTTTATTATTCACAGCAATAGCAGTAGCCAAATCAGGTAATATCATGTGTAGTGGAGAAAATAACTTATTATATTTTCTTCAAGAATTCCTATGGGATGGAAAATACCAGACTGTGTAGTGTGCATCTTTAGAGCCTGGAACTGCTGCCACCATGATACTGATTTGAGAGCAGTCAGCCTGAAATGAAAGTCACACCTGGAGGAGTGGAGAACCTAAAGAACATGAAAAAAATGGGGTAGAAACTTGGATCAAATTATTTCCATAGCTTATATATCTCTAGAAATTTTTGGGTATTTTTAAAATAAAATTTCCATAAATAAATTCTGTTCATTTTCAAACCTGTTTAAATTGAGCTTTTTGTTGCTTGCATCCCGAAGCATTCTAACAGATACATGTTTTGGTACCAGACGTGGTGGCTCACCCAAATTTTAATTTGCTGATTGAAGGAATGTGCTAAGTGGAGGAAATAGGAGAACAGCAAGCCCCCCAACACCCCACCATTCCAGAGTAGGAAGTCAGTAACCTTTTTATGTGTAAGTAAGACAGATGTTTAGGTTGTGGCTTTTATGTGTTGTTAGACTTGACAAAGCTATAGCATTAGGGGACTTGATAGTTTCTTTCTTCCAGCCTAAAGAAAGATCCTGTGTGAATCAAGCCTATGCTGAAGGTAGCACATCTGAAAGAGTATTTATTAAGTGCCTACTCTGGCAAGCACTGTCCTCAAGGGGGGACTTAAGGCTGACAAGCTCTTGCCCACTTGGATCTTACATTCTAATTCATAGAGCTATGCTAGTAGAAAAAATTACCAAAAAAAGTTAGGTAGCGACAAGTTATTAAAGAAAAACAACGCAGGATAAGGGGAAAGGAAAGGATAGATGCTGTTATTATAGATAAGATGACCAGGACATTTGAAGGGAAGTTTCTGGACAGAGATTTGAGCAAGTATATATTCCTTGAGGCAGAAGCATGCCCAGTATTTCAAAAAATAAACATAGGGTGGCCAGTGTGAATTCTGTGCACAGCGAGCACGGGGAGGTGAGAACAGAGGAGGTGGACCAGATCACATGGACGTCGTAAGTAGTAATGTCAGGAGACTATTACGATATCTCCAGAGAAGATGGTGATAGAATGATTGGACCACCTAGGGGCTGGTGGTGGGGGAGATAAAAAGTTTTCTAATTTGAGATATATTTTTAAGGCAGAGATGACAAACAGCCTTATGGAATAGGTAAGAAATGTAAGAGAAAAAGAAGAGGTAAGGAGACATATAGCCAAGAATCCACCAATCGAATCTGGAATCTTGCAGAGACAGAAATGCCACAATGTCCACCTCAAGTCAAGGTTAGTGACAACACAGACAGAGAGCTGGAGGCATTTAGGAGGAAATAAGAATGAAACCAGGATTTTCCCAAACTCCTCCTGCTAAGCGTTCTCTGCCAGACAAAGGGAACAGCCACCCTGTGAAGACATAGATATGGAGTAGCATAAATATAGGGAATAAATTATTAGGGCCTCCATCCATAAAGGTAATTTTTCAAAATGTCTCAAGGCACAGGCCAAGAATGTGGTTGCAGCCATTAAACAAGGAGCTGTGATGAGATGGGAACAGCACAGAGATATGTTTCTAGGAGATAAAATTTCCCAGATTCGTACAGCCATGAACAGACAAGAGAGTTGGCTTTGATACTAGCCCGTGGAATTGATCACAAGCACGTAGACCCAAAGCAAATAGACCGGCAGCCTACTAAATTTTTAAGTGAGCTGTACTGCCAAAAACACCCTACAACTGGCCAAAAGAGCCTGTATTTCTCAAACCCTAAGATAATCCCAAGGATCCAGGAATCACAGCAACAGGAAGTGGGCTGCTCAAGTGGTCAGGCCCCAGAAACTGCATCCTTTCCAAAGTCTATCATCATGGAAGACAACGGACAAGGGAAATTCATTCATAGGTTAGAACCAGTGGCATTCTGATTAGTCAACCAAGGAACTCCTTCCATTGCCAGGGCAGGTTGTCCTTGTTATTTATGGCCAGAAGATTAAGATAGGTGCCACATACCAGTGATTCCTGCGTGTTTCTCACCGCCCTCTTTTCCAAATGGAAGTTTTGTTTCATTTATCCTGTTCTTTACTAACTTTTCTTAATGGAAGTGTCAGAGATCTAGTACATATTTTCTTGGCCTGTGTTCCCCAGAAAGGAGAACCTGAAACCAAAGCATATGTACTATTTCTTTAGTGGGATGTGCAAACTATGAGAACAGGATTGAGAGGCAAAAAGAATGAATCAGTAAGGAGCGAGAGCCAATCTAGGGTTGTAGCATTGAGCTGACTGCAGCTAAGTGCACGTGTTGATTTCATCTCACAAGGCTGTCCTCTAGGAAGCTATATAAATAATGTCTCAGGTGTACACAAGTGAGATAGAGAGATGGAGTAGACAGAAAGAAAAGCTTTTCTTGACTTCTTGTCTCTCAGAAGTCAAAAGTCTAGTCTGTGGAGTTCAACAGTTTTGCATTCTGAGTTATGCATATATGGGCACCTAATAAAGACCCGTGGCATCCCATACCTCACTATCAACAGAGAAACCACAAAGCAGGAGGGGAGGGGCGGAAGCACCAAGTTGCACTTGCATGACATTGATGGAATCCCACTTACAGTATGGTATGGTGCCACTAGGACAAAAAAAGACTCAAGTGAAACTGAGTGTCCCTGAAGTGCTATGTAAGAGAGGTCTGATTTGAAACACTTCAGGAACAGTTTCAGGATGGTGAGGAACACAACTGGATTTGATAAAGGAGACTACCTATCATTCAGTAATCCTAGACTCAGAGTTGGATTGACAAACTAGATGAGAATTTGGCTTGTCTCTCTTTTTGAAGTGACTTCATGTAGTTTACGTAACTGAGAATTTTTGAAAGCATACAAATGGAAACAGTGGATAAATGGGTGCTGTGTAACCAAAGCATAAACTGAAGCAACCATTACACCAGTCCTCACCATCATGGAGTGCCCATGTAATTTTTGTGGGCTAGACCCCATATCCTCTTTCAAGGATGAGCCGTACATGGGATAAGCTCATGAACCTGGTCTCAACCCCTTTGGGACCACAGTGACAATGATCTGCTCAGGAATTTTCAGCAATCCAAGCCCAAGTCAATCCAACTTAACAACAAATGTACAAGACTTTGTTTAGTATGGATTTGTTCTGGACTGAGCATTTTTACAGATGTGAAGTCTAGAACTTCTGCAGCCATTTTGTTAACCATGAAGGAAGACAGTCGAAGGGTGAAGCCAGCTCACAGAGAAGCACAAGAGTGAGCATATAACAGAAAAATATAGTGGAAGCTCTGAGCAAACTGCCTAGAAACTAGACTAAAGCTTGCATGAAGTGGTAAGTTCTCTTTGTTGTTCAAACTAGTTTGAGTTGGGTTTTCCTTGCCTTGTACCCAGAAAAAAACACCCTAGTTGATATACTTATTGATGGGTGGAAACTGAGGATAATTTTGCCTGGGTTATAGACTACTAAATGCCGCATTCATGGAGTCATAGTAGTAATTCATGAGATTGAATATGTGTGGTGGAGGACATCTGTAAACCACCAGGTTCAATTAGGGAGACTAGTTTACAGGTTCCTGATGGAGTTGCAAGGAGGCAAGACCAGAATACGACCTTAACTGGCTGAGCTAAAACTGAGTCAACCAAATTGTAAATATACAAAGAAAGAATGTGTTATCAGAGGGGTATGAGCAGCATGGACCTAGAAACAGTGGTTCCTAAGGAAAAAAGATTTTTCGTGTTTATCCAGTGTTGTCCAAGAATGGAAATACTGGGTTTAGGGTCATGAGCACTCTCATCCCCAGAATGGTACATTAGGATTTCGAAATAGTCATCAGATCAATCCATCTCTCTTTGATCAGATTCTACATTTTTCAAACATTTTTTAGGGAAATAAAGCATAAGCTCACTAGCAAGTAATATCTTCTAGTATAAATTTTTCTTCTGGAAGAGCAGCTATAAAATGAATGCTAAAACTTAGGCATATCAAAATAAAGCCAGTTATTATCTTTCCAGTTGGGTAGTTTCACATATACTAATTAGTTCCCGTGAACTAGGGGTAATATTTTGGCATCAGTTCACAAGCTAGTCCTTTTACACATTTACCATATCCCTATGAAATTTAAACTTCAACAATTTTAATAGTGATTTGATAAATGCAACCCACATTATTACAACTCTGATTGGGTAATCAGTAAATTCTTCATCATCATCATCATCATTATTATCATTTTAAAGCTGAGAGATGAGCTGAGGTTATCGTGGGGGTACATAAGACATACATAATTGCCTTCTCCATTATATGCGTCTATGATAAGTGCCTCATGCATTTACACATCATATCACAATATACTACAAATATTGTTATCAATAAATATTTGTAAATTTTTAGATGGATGGATTAATGGATAAATAATCAAAATGAATGAATGTTTAAACCTGTGTCAAACCAAAGCAACACAAAATCTTAACGTGCAGAATTATAAAGCCTTACACAGTGTCTTTACATATATCATCACATTTAATCTGCACAAATATGTAAGGTCAGTATTATTATCCACATATAAAGGAAACTGAGGCTTGGTGAAATTCACACAAGGACACAGCTGGTGGTTAAGAGGGTGACCCCAGAGTTAGATACTTGCATTGAAATCTACTTCCCTCACTTATCAATTGGACCAATGCCACAGCTCTCTCATCAAAAAATGGGGAAAAATAATAGTATCTAGCTCATAATTCTGCTTGAGAGTTAAATGAGAAAATTTATGTAAATGTTTAGGACGGTGTCAGGGATATAATAAATGTTAGCTATTATTGTTGTTGAGTGCCTTGTATTATGTCACAAGCTAGTGTTCTAATCAAGGTTTAAATAAAGAGGGATATAATGAAAACTAAAATGGTATCTCATGAAAATACAGCCTCATTGAAATTGAACCTGCAGTAAGGAAACCTTCAGGAGCCTTTTGCATCTCTCTCTCTCTCTTTGTCGCCACATATTCTTTAATTTTTGTTTCTCTCCGTATGTCTATTCCATTGCTTCTTTCTCCAGAAGAATCTCTCTTCATGCTCATCAGCAGCAAATGGCCACCATGGAAGTCTCTCAGGCTTACCTCTAGATATTCTTTTAGTCTAAGCACCCATCTTCTCTGCGTACAATTTCTGAGTCTCTAGACTGAATTCTTCAATGTGACAATCCCAATGGTTTTCACCATCTAATATTCTCTCCACTTAGACCAAATCAGAAATGGCTGAGTGGATCACAAGGTCCCAAAATGAACAGAGACCCACTCCTTCTACAGGACTTTTTTTTCTTTAGGGAAGGCAATAGCAGAGAGCCAGGCAGTCACTCCAAAACCTAACCTCAGGACATTATTGGGTACTGAAAACCAGATTGACTCCAGTGGCTCATTCTGACCATTCTGACTCCAAACGACTTTCGTCATTTGATTCTAGTCTGACTCCACACGCTCCTGTCTCACCTCATGGAACACATTTTTGGAACTCCTAGTTTTGATGGCACATAGACGTGGTAAAAGATCACCAGTTCCTTCAGAGTTTCAGATGGAGTCCTGTGCTTCTGTCAGAGAGCTCAGATCTTAGCTACCTGCATTTCTTACCCCTGGACTGTTTCTGAATCAAGGCAACATCTTCAAAGCTGGTTTCTGCCTTTCCTAGGCTCATCTCCAGGCAAGCCCATGCAGCAGCAATATCACCTCTCTTCTCTCACCCTACCATGGTTAGTACCATTAGGCTGACACCCCTTTGAGGAAGCGATAGTGCCAGTCTACCTTTATTCATGAACATGTTGTTACTAGAACTACATGGTTTTCTTTGCCCATGAACAATTTTCCTTCTTTTCACTTTCATACAGTCCTCCGATGTTCATATGGTCACATTGAGGCACCCGAAGTAAAGACTTGGGTCTGTTTTTATCATTTTAATGTAAATATAACTTCTGTTTGAATTTCAGTAACATTTGACACTCACCTAGAGTTGCATATTTTAATCTCACTAGAAAAAGAAGACATTAGGATCTATCTGTTAGACTCATTAACCCCCATATATGGGGCCATATAGTGTGAAAACTGAAGTTGTTGATTTTATTCGGGTACTAGAGAGCTATCCTTATATAGGAACCAGCACCATCTTCTTGAACTATTCTAACTGATTATTATTTTATTCAAATGACTTGCATGACTGTGAATACTACTGGTTTGATGAATTTTCTCTCTGCATTGACCAATTGTTTCAGTGAACTGCCTGGAAATTTGTTAATTTTTCAGTTCTGTGTAGAGAAAAACAATGTGAACTCTTTCGGCACCTACTCTACTGGAGGAGTGAATCATCCCCTTAATTATAAACACAAGGAAGTTTATTGAGATGACAAGGAAATAAAAGAGTTAAAGGAAAAAATGAGAAAAAACAAACCTCTTAAAATTATTTACTTTATCCAACTAAAAATAGAAAAATAATCAAATCATGTTTTTAAATGAAAATATACACACTCATTCTATCTAAAGTTCCCAACTTAGAAAAACCTTGGACAAAAAAACGTGGAGTCAGTGTTAGAGATAGCTAAATATACAAGCCATTGGAAAGGAAAATGGATGAATGAGATGTCAAACTTCTGGGTCCAGTTTTAATGACTCATATATGTCTTGCCCTCGCTGTGGTTCCCAGGTAGCCTCCCATCATAGCTTATCTCAGAAATGAACTTTAGTAAAATGAAATACTTGGAGTTATTATCTCTTCTCACTCTTTTCAGTTTCTTTGAAACAACTCTTAGTAAAGTCACGTATATTTGTTGTGTTGTTAAATCTGATGCACATTTTTTATTCCTCTCATTACTTGATCTCTCAACAGCATTTGACACTGCTGTTGACATGGTCGAATATGCCCTCCTTCTTGAACACTCTTTTTCCCTGGCTTCTATGATTCACTGCTCTTTCATTTTCCCTCCTAATCTGGCTGCCCTTTCTTGGCATCCAATCTCAACCAATCAGCCTCTATCAGATCTTTAAACATTAGAGTTCCTCAAGGCCAAATCCTGGGTCCTCTTTTTTTCTCACTCCATACTATCGTTCTCCTAGATGAATGCATGACTTTGATTATCATGAATTCCCTCAAATTTATAGCTTTTACTCAGATCTCTCAACTGAGCCCTAGAGTCTCAGCCAGGTCAAGCTGCTATAACAAATACCTTACACTGGGAGGCTAAAATAATAAACATTTATTTCTCAAAGTTCTGGAAGTTGTGAAGTCCAAGATCAAGGTGCCCAAAGATCTAGTATCTGGAGAGGACCTGCTTCCTGGCTTACAGATGGACACCTTCTTGCTGTGTCCTTACATGGTGGGGAGAGAGAGAGAAGAAGCAAGCTCCTTTTGTCTTCTTATAAAGGCACTAATGCCATCATGAAGGCCCCAATCTCATGACCTAATTACTTCCCAAAGGCCTCACTCCCAAATACCATTGGAGATTAGGTTTCACCATATGAATTTTGGTGGGGAGACACAAGCATTCAGTCCATAGCACCTAGTATATCAAGTTGCCTCCTCAAAATCTCCACTGGGATGTCTGTCAGGCACTTTGAATGCAACCTTCTGAACCTAAACTCATAGTTAGAATCCAGGGAAGATAGGGCTTAAATGGGCCTCAATGCTTCTACTTTTGACATCAATTAATCCACATATCCATACCTAATTAGCTTCTATATGCAGCAGATCAGCAGATGTTGAGGGAGAGAATAACTTCTGGGTAGGCCAGCTTCATAGGAGTCTTGAAGAAGAGGTCTGCCACTTTCTTTCCTTTGGTTTGGATGAGCTAAGAGCTTTCATCACAGAGTCCTGCAGTTGAGGATCAGAGGGTGATGGATGTGAAGCATGGTGAGATCTTGGACACAGAGGTTTAGGAAGGAAAGATGACAATGGCTTATAGGAGTATAAACTTTTACTTCTCTGGCCCCTGGAGAACCAAGGAGGAGCTGAAAGGAAGATGAAGTCCTTGCTACCTCTGAGGAGTGAGAGCACAAGCTTTTCAGCTAAGGAGCCTGGGAAGCAGACAACATTTCACCCAGTTAATAGGTGTTAATGACCTGCTTGATGTCATGGCCCCCACCCACAGGAAGAGTGATTATTGCCTCCTCTGGATCTGACCCCAGTGTTCCAACTAAGGTTCTGTCTCTGAGGGAATCCAGAGCCCAGAGAGAGGAAAAAGAATCAACATGAAGAGCACAGCCAAATAAGAAGTTCTTGGAGAAACAGAAAATGAGCAGTCAGAGGGGAATATTCTGGAAAAGCACAAAGCACATTTTTTGGAACTGAAAAAAAAATATGATTTTTGAACTCAAATGTGAGGTTTAACTTCATGGATTCAGTCCATAAAGATGAGGATGATCACTAACGAGACCTAAATTAATAGCCCGAAAAAGTACAGAGAGGGAAATATTGAGAGAAAAGGTAAAAGAATTTGAAGCTAGATCCAGAGACCTGAATATATGAATAATAAAAGTAACAGAAAGAGAAAGAGGAACTTTAAAGTTTTATTAAATAACTCAACATTTTCAGCTGTAACTGGGTAACTAGGCCTGGCCAAGGTGAAGCCAGATGAAACCTTGGTGGTGGTCCATGGTGGTCCTGATATGCAAATCTGACTCGGGCACAGTTCTTTCTCACAAAGTGAATGATTAGAGGTCTTGGAGCTGAAACAATCTCAACCTATTCTCAAACTTTAAATGAGTAAGGGACCTGGCTCACAGGCATGGAGCCTGGTGTGAAATGTGAGTGCCTAGTGGGCCACTTTTGGTAAGCAGAACTCATGCCGTAGGATCAACCAAGAGGGTTTTATTTCCCTCTCTATTTTAATTAAATTAATATTATTTTGTATTAATAATATATTGGTATAGAAATAGAAAGATAAATCAGAGGAATAAATTGAAAGTTTAGAGATAAATCCCAGAATACGTATGAGATTTTAATACATGGTAAGGATACTTTGAATATAGTGGGAAGGTGATGATTTGTTTAATCAATGGAGCCAGCATAACCGGTTCTCTGAAATAAAATCATGTTGAGCCCTTACTTCACACCAAAGTAAGTCCAGATGGAGAAAAGACTCAAATGAAAACAAATAAAACAATAAATAATGTTAGTAGAAAATATAGTAGATGACATAGTCTGTCTAGGATATGGAGCTAGTTCGGAGACAGGAAACTCAGAAACCTTAAAAGAATTAGAAGTGTCGGCCCCGTGGTATAGTGGTTAAGTTCACACACTCTGCTTTGGCTTGGTGGCCCAGGGTTCACGGGTTCAGATCCTGGGGCCAGATGTATACACCACTCAACAGGCCATGCTGTGGTCGTGTCCCACATACAAAATAGAGCAAGATTGGCATAGATGATAGTTCAACAACAATCCTCTTTAAGCAAAAACAGGAAGATTGGCAACAGATTTTAGCTCAGGCCCAGTCTTCCTCACACATACACACAAAATTAGAGTAAAATATTGACATTTATATTAAAACCTTGTAGAGCAAAATATACACAAATGATAGATTTAGAAAAAGTGATACAACACAAAGGGAGAAAAAAGTTTAGTAGCAATACTGCATAGAATCTTATACATTGATTTAAAAAGACAAATAAAAAATAGCCAAAGGATATTAATAAAAATTTCACAGAAGACGAAATCCATATAACCAATAAAATGATTCTCAAACCCTCTGGTAGTCAGGAAATAAAATTAAAGTTACATGAGATATAACTTTTTACTGACAACTCTGGCAAAAACTCAAAAAAGTAATAAATACTATTGATGATGGAGTTTTTCATTCAATGCTATTAGAAGTGTGAATTGTCTCAGCCATATTGGAACATATGGTGTTATTTACTAAAATTTCAAGTACACATACATTTTGAACCAGCATTCCCATTTTTGAAGATCTAGTCCATGGAAATAAAAATCCCAGGATGTAAGACTGACTATATAAGGATGTTTGTAGTTGAGGGGCAGTGGTGGTGGGGAAAGAGAAGAAAAAGGAAAAATATCCTACCAGACTAAAAGTAAAACAAAACCTAGTAAATGCTCATCACTGGGGGAGAGGTAGAAAAATCATGATACATCCACCCAATGGAAAATAATGAGCCATTAAAACAGTAGGTTAGCTCTACATCATTCAACCAAATGAGGAATTTCCATGAGGTATTGCTAAGTGAAAAAAGCAAGATACATCAAATTGTCTATTACAATTAGTTGTTTTCTTTTGAGGTGCCTGTCTCCTCCTATAGAATGCGAGCTCTGTATGGGCAGGGACCATGTTTGACTTGACCACATGCAATCTACAGCAATGCTTGGAGCATAGTAGATGCACAATAAAAAAATTGTTCAGTGAGGATGTGCATGAACCGGAGAATTAGGAATCTCCCAAGTGTGTTTTAGCTTTGGATTTAAGCATTCAATTAGTGATTTAAACTCATGCGAATCATTGCCAGGAATCGGCTCTATACTTAGAATTGAAGAGCTAATAGGAGAACAGGACTTCCACAACAGGACTTCCAGAATTTAGCCTTTAGCTCTTACCTACTTAAAGTCTGTAAAAAATGTAATCAGCCCTAAGTCTCTCTCTGTTGGCTGTGGTATTGGACCCCTTAATGAGGGCTTTTTTGAAAGGAGGCCAGGAGGTCATTTGGAGACGAGAGGAGAAATTATCAGTTTCAATTATATTTTCTGAGGGGACAGACAACACCACCACCACCTCAAATGTGAAAAAGTAGAAGCTTCTCTTTAAGCAGAGTGCAGCCTAGCAGATGGAAGCAGCGATGAAGCGGGATGGGTTCAGCCTTAAGGATAACCTGCATTGACTGGCCGACTTCCCTAGAAAGGATGAAATTGCATAATCTGACAAGCCTATTCCAAGTTTTTTGTTGTCCTTTGTTTGTTTTTGCTTTTGTAGCCTCAAATAAAAATGTCAAATGTAAAAAAAACCCACAGAGATGTGTAACCAGGGCTGCTATGTTGGCTTTGTTAGACTAAACCCTCCTTGCATCTCTCCACTCTGTCATCCCTGTGGAGAGGCCCTCGTCTGCATGGTTCGTCACTGTAGTTAGATCTCCAGCAATTGCACCTGCATCCCTGTAGCAGAACGTAGGAGGGTGGAAAGTAGAAGCTGTCACCAACTTTTCCATTTAAATCTTATTGGCTAAAATCAAGTCCTGTGGCCACACCTAACTGTAAAAAAAGATTTCGAAATGAATGTAGTTTTTATACGGGATAGCCATCTAGGCAGCTAAAATTTAGGGGTTCTGCTATTATGAAAGAAGGAGAAAACAAATATCAGGGGATACAGTCTTGTCATAAATATAGCTAACCCTCCTTCTGTCCCTCCAGGGAGAAGGGCAGTGAGGCTGTGTATCTATGGAAGGTTCTAGAAGCTTCCATTGGCAGCAGCAAACATTTTTGCAGGCATACAGTGTTCAATGCCTCGTTCTAGGAATTAATTATACAAAAAAGAACAAGTTACCACCTGCAAGTGTTGAACTGAAAGTAAAAATGATGACAATATTATAGATGCTATGAATCTCAACTCACAAATTCAAGTGTCTAACAAATATTGAACACTGAATTATTTTCTAAGATTTCTACATCTTCTAGGGGGAAACTTAATCCTGGTTATTCCTTGTATTTCTCTATTCACTACCCAACCCATGAAGAAGTTATTCTTTAATTCTAGAATCTTCTATGCAGCCAAAGTCTTGACTGGAGAGCCTTTCTTATTGTCTTTCATTGGTCTCCATGAGCTCTCCCTGAAATATCATTTCAAATATTCATTGCTACATAATAAATTACTTCCAAACTTAGCAGTTTAAAATAACCATTTACTTTTGTCTCCTGAATTTGTTGGCCAAGAATTTAGAAAAGGCTCATTTGAATCATTTTTCTGTTTCATGTGGGATTCACTAGTACATTACTCTAGTCTCTCCACAGGAAAAAAACAATAGGATCTCTCTGTCTATCGAGAGATTTATTGTGAATTGGCTTACACGATTACAGAGGTCAAAAATTCCCAATATCAGCAGTTGGCAAGATGGAGAGCCAGAAGAGACAATGGTATAGTTCTAATCTGAGTCCAAAGGCCTGAGAACCAGGAAGGCCTATGGTGTCAGTTCCAGTCAGAGTGTAGATCCAAAGGAGGAAGACCATTGTCTCAGCTTAAAGGTAGTCAGGCAGAGAGGGTGAATTCTCTCTCCTTCAACCTTTTGGTTGTATTCAGGCCTTAACAGATTGGGTGAGGCCCACGCACACGGGGGAGGGCAATCTGCTCTGCTCAGTCTACTGATTCAAATGCTAATCTCATCCAGAGACACCCTAGACACACCCAGAGAAAAGTTTGATCAAATATCTCAGCACTTGGTGGGCAGTCAAGTTGACACATACAGTTAACCATCAGACCTGGGATCACTTCATGGTACTTAGCCAGCAAAAGGTCTGGTCAGGAGGGTATACAAGATGGCTTCAGTCACACGCCTGGCACTTCATCAGGGATGGCATGAAAACTGGGTTCAACTGGAGCTGTTAAGTGGAACACCCACCTGTGGCTTCTCCAGCATAGCCATCTCAGAGGGGTCAGATGTCTCCATGGTGGCTCAGGGCTCACAGAGGGAGTGTTTCCAGAGACAGAAAGTAGAAGCTGCCAGTCTCTTAAGGCCCAGGCTGAGAACTTGGCACAGAATCTCTTCCATATTCTTTTCATCAGAATAGTCACATAGCTCACCTTGTATATTAGATCTCTATTGCTGCATAACAATGTTACCATGAATTTAGTGTCTTAAAATGACACACATTTATTATCTCACGGTTTCCGTGGGTCAAGAGTCCAAGTATGACTTAGCTGGATTCTCTGTAAGCCTGCAACCAAGGTGTCAGCCTGGGCTAAGCTCTCATCTGAAGGCCTAACGAGGGAAGGAGCTGCTTCCAAATTTGCAGAGTTGTTGGTTTGGGGTCCTGTGGGCTATTGGACTGATGGAATAAGTTTCTTTCTGGCTGTTGGCTGGATGCCACCCTCAGTTCCCTGCCGCATGAACCTCCCTAAAACGCCTGCTTACTTCACCAAACCCAGGAAGAGACAGTCTGCTAGCAAGATTAGTGTTCCAATCCTATGTAACATAATCACTTTTGCTTTATTATAACAGTTACAAGCAATCACAGGTCCTGCCCACAGTCAAGAGGAAGGGATTACACAAGGGTGTGAGTAACGAGAAGTGGGGATAACTGGGAGCCATCTTAAAGACTGTTCACCACGCTCAGGCAAGGGGAGGGCCGTAGACTCCCACTGTCTCCACTATCCATGGGAGGGGTGTCAAATAATCTGTGGTCTGCTTTAATCCACTGCAGATATGGATTGTCCTTTATAATATAACCTCCTTAGACTCTTAGCTATCTGCTGTTTCCATGTCATCCTTTGAGAATCTTTTTTCAGGTCGTCTATTATCCTATCTGTGCACTCAACCCTTCCTCTCTAGAGTCTTACTACTAATTCAAGTCTGTTCATTCTTTAATTGCATAAATATTTATTAAGCAGCTATTATTGAGGCTCGAGGATAAAGCAATGAACAAAAAGGAAGCCTTTGTCCTCACAGAGCTGGCAATCTACAGGTTGGAACCAGAAAATCAGCAAATAAATGCTTAATACACCAGGTGGTGATGCAGTCAAGGAAGTTGAGAGCAACAATAGCGTGACTGTAGAGTACCTCAGTTTTGTTGCCCTGGCATAAATATTGATGGCACCTCAGTTCATTCTCAAGTGTCCTTGTTTGGGCGATAAATTATATGACCACTTTAGTAATGTGTAGAGGAAGAAGTGACTATTTTAAATAAGTTGGATACACAGGGCTCTCTTACAAAGTAACATTTGGATGAAGTCAGTCACCTGGATGAAGGAATGAGTGAATTATGTGTATATCTGGGAGAAGGAAAGTTCCAGGTAAGGGAGACAAGAGCAAAGGACCAGAGGTATGAACACATTGGTACGTCTGAGGAACAGTAAGGAGGCCATAGTGCCTGGAGGATGGTGAGCGGGATGGTACTAAAAGACAAAGTAGCTGAGGCAATGTGGGTTTGGATCATACAGAGCCTTGTGGGCCATCATACAGACTTTCACTCAGAGTGATGTGTCAGCCACTGGAGGGTTTTGAGAAGGATGATGGAGTCTGATTTGTATTCTAATCATTCAGGCTTGAACTACTACTTGCAGTTGGCAAAAATCTAGTCAGATTCTGAGGATAGAGCTGAAAAGATAATCTGATTGATGGGATGTGGGTTGCAGCTGAAGAGAAGGATCAAAATGGCTCCAAGCTCTTTCCCAAGAAGAAAGGCTGGAAAGAACAAGTTGGAAAGGAAAATCAGGGGTTAACTTATGGATTATTCATTTTTAGGGGTCTAATAGACTTTTCTGGGGCTGCCAGAAGACTGATCCTGGGTCTTCAGAAGCCCAGAATTCACCAAAGTCTCTCCCATATTTCTTTTAGGTCTTCCCATTGCCTGTCCCTCCAGCCTTTCTTCCTCCAATATAGTCTGTCTTGCCTCACAAATTTCCCACTCATCTTCCCACAAATCATATCAGATCTCCTAAGAGCTTAAACCTCTGGGGGGGAAAACTAGAAAGACTTTTAGGCACTTTGGCTGGTGGGCTGCCTCTTATTTCTCTGAAGGAAATGAAGTATAGCACTTAGAATATTCTGCAGATATGTTAACCTTAATACACATGTATTAAGGGTGTATTCCATTCCAGACCTGTGCATTATTTTATTTCATTATCTCTATAAATCCTTGATTGAATTCTGGTAATGGCACTTACTACTCTGTGATTTTTGGAAATTTTCCTGTTTGCTAAATCTCAGCTTCCTGGATTGTTAAGTGGATGGAATATTTATCCCCTTAGAGCTGGTGTGAAAATGATATGTGATGCTGAGTCTAAAACACCTAGCAGAGAACCTGACACTTATTAGATGCTCCTTGAATGTTAATTCTCTAGCTTATTTCTGGCAAAGGTTATGTTTCTTAAATAAAGTTATATATATACACACACACAAATAGCACTTTTAATAAAGAGGTGATTATAGAAAAGGAATTCTCAACATCCTCATTATTTCAGTATAGTTTGAGAAACAAAAGGTAGACAACATTACAAAAGGTCATGTGGTAAGTGACAGTTTAATGCAATAGGCCAGAGAAAGTGTCAATCAGGCTCAGATAGACGAAATTGATAGGATTGAGGTACTTGAAGAGAATGTGAAAGACTTTGAGACATAGGGCATTGAGTAAAACGAGACATGGAGCGGGAACTGTGAATGATTTGTTTGGAAAAAATGGATAGACTAATTTGACTGAAGTGGTCTTTTCAAAGAAAGGAGCAATGGGACATGAGGTTTAGAAATAATAAGAGGGGCCGGATAATTGATGGCATCTAATCCCAGATGAAAGGTTTTAGACTTTTGTTAATGGGCAATGGGGTAGTTATTAAAAGCTCTTGAATCAAAGATTGATAACCACTTATAAAACACATATTTACGAAATAACTATCATGCTCGAAACTCTGCATTAATTGTGCAAAGAGACATTGTGAAAGTTTAACTTGGCTATGATATGTCAGTTTGATTGGATGGCGAAAAGAATGGAAATAGGGGTCCCAGTCAGAAAACAAACACAAGAGGTGAGGTTTGAGACTATTAGGGTTGAGCTAGGATGCTAAGAGCGGCCATTAAAAAGAGAAGAATGGCTGTTAGGGGCACTGCAGAGCAAGAAGTGACAGCTCTTATAGGGTGAAGGGATGTGGTGGGAGAGAAAGAGGAAGAGGAATGTCGAAGGCTATTCCAAACTGCTCAGTTTGAGTGATTGAGAGAATCATGACACCATGGACAGAAAGGGGCAAGTTAGGAGGAAAAATTGACTTGGAGAGGGGGATAATGAACTCTTTTTGAAGCAATCACTGTCTGTCATAGATGATAATTCGGAAGAGGAGAAAAGAGTTTTCTTTCTATCCCTACATAGGATGTTTTCAATCAGATGAGAAAGCACGACTTGTAAATCAACAAGGAAAACAAGAATACATTATTTGGCTCGCTTATAAATTAAAATTAGGATTTGTATTATTACTTACATTTATGATTTTTAAAATAATACACTTATTTTCGAAGCACATCCGTTCCCTTTCCGCCCCCAGTTTAGCTCATCATACTAATCCTAGATAAGGATTATTGTGGTCTTAGAAACGCCACTACCATATTGATAGTCCCTTCTACCCACCATCACCTCTGTATTTCAGGTCTGTCTAGACAGTGTACACTTGGTTTAAATATGCAGACATTTAATTAAAAATTGAAAATCACTGGAAAGGGAAACTGAGGATCACGTGGGAGCTGGAGGGAACCTTAGCAGTTATCAAGTGTTGATCCATACCAGCAGCTTTCTGTTTTGTTTGGTATATTATTTTGCTTGTTCATGTGTTTGTTTCGGGTCTAGATGGGCTTTACTGATAGAATTCTCTTCTCTGCATATCCCCCTCAACTGATGATGGCTTACGCCTCTGAGTGGTTTCCACTCCCTGTGCGTGGCCTCTGTCTGTTTCTACTCTGCCAAACTGCAGTTTTTTTATTAGCCCAAACTCCCCAGACTATAATTCTCCCTCTACACATGCCTGGTGAACTCTTCAGTTATTACTTTTCCAATATAGAAACAGTCTTAATTTAGAAGCTTATTCCTTTTTAAAAGGGAAGGGAGAGAAAGTAAGATTAAAGGAATAGAAATCTTTATCCCTTTCAGAGGCATTTTAAGAGCTTTTAAAAATCTTCAGTCTTTTCTTGACATATGTGTAACATTCAGTTTTGTCCTTGATTCTCACGGACATTTAGAGAAAGAAAACACATTTCCTGTTTATGAAAAACCACAAAGAATAAAACATGTTTTCATCCTGTTATCTCGTCTCTTTAGCTTCTCCAAGAAGTTGGGGTATAAATAACCCAATAATTTTAGCACTGGGGGTGGATTGAGTTTGTTGTAAGTGGCAACAGGTGGAAAACACGCTCTAGCAATTGAACTGGGTATAACCACACCCCCTTAAATTTCTAATGAAAATTCCATATGAATTCTTGATCATTTTAAACGTGGTGGAATTTTTGACAACCTAGAAACAGCTTGAGAGAAGAGAAAAATTATGTGTCTTATGATTTTACAAAAAAAGATAGAGTTTAGAATTAATTTGATTTGGAGTGAGGGACGGGACAAGGAAAATACTAAGTGATTTTCAGCTTCATGGTCACATTACTTAGAAACGCCATGCAATGCGAATCTAAAAGCTTTACCAAGATGATTATTTCATTTTTTTTAATGTTGGTTAACTTGGGCTGAATAGGTTTTTTGTTGAATTCTGCCTCCCTCTTTTTTTCCCCTAGGATTCTAGAGCCAAATGTAAAAAGAAAACTAAGTTCAGAATTAGGATATAAAAGGGAAAAAATGCAGATAGGTTTCTGGTACCAGCTGCCTCAGAAATGCCGGCCAAGGAGTACTTTGCATTTTGTTCAGAATATTTGGAAGGGGACCTAAATTTCAGAAATGCCTGCCTCTGGGAACCAAAGCACCAAGCAAAGGAATCTGCCGATACTTGGGGAAGACTCTGCGTGGAGCCAACCATGTTTTTCCTGTGGTATGGGGCGGGGTTGCTCATGTTGCCCACCCACATTGCCATCTCCCACACACACCATTGCAAACTTTTCTGGGACCCGAACAGAATCAAAACCAAGCAGAGCGCTTTTCTTTGGCAGAGTTCAAAACACATGATGAGGTGCTTTCTGGCTTTTGGAAGCAGCAAGCAGCGCAGCTTGATGATTGACAGCTGATCTAAGATTTGGAAGTGGCGCATCTTTTGAAGGAGGGCACACACTGTGTGTCCTGTCTGGAAGTGGGAGGGCTGATGGCCCAGGGTGAGACAGCATAAGACAGCAGGCAAGAACAGTGCTGTCTTGGTTGCTTGGCTTGGATGTGAATTTGCACTGGGACCTTGAGAAAATTCATCCGTCCGTGCCTCAGTTTCTCAGAGCATAATGTCACTGGTTTCTCTGAAAGAAGCCTGGGGATAAAGCCTGGCATACATGTCACCTTCATTATTTTGCCTTTCTGTTTACTCATTTACCCCGCATCCTAGCCTGGCATTAGGGCTCTGGTTTTGGGAGGAAGACAAGGAACCACATTAAACAAAAGGATGAGGAGAGGTGTGGTGCCAAGTTTAGAACCCACTCAGCCTTGTGGGTTTGGAGTTTTTAAGCAACCTCCTGCCTCTTGAGCATTTAGTTTGTTTATTCTTGGCAAAGTGAAGCTTCCTGTTTTTAAGAAAAACAGCTTACAAAAATGCTTGAAAAGACTTCTTGGACATCAAAAGACCCTTTGCAAACAGTATTTTGATGATTTAAAATGTAAATGAGTCAAAACAATGTGAGCAACACTTCCTATAAAGTGCATGTGGGTTTTAAAAATTAAGGGGAGAGTGCTTAGTTGTACGTACTTTGGTTAGAGAAGATCAAAAGCATTTGAAAACCAGTTTGAGATGTTTGCTAAGTCTCAAATGAGGCCAACTCAACCACTCTCAGCTGAAATGCAAGCAAACAATTTATTATTAAAAGAGCTCATGGATGTGATTACTCTTCAATCTCCGGGCTTGTGACTTTTGTAGCCGAAATAATCTCCATAAAGTGATTGTAATATTGCTCATGAGTGATCTTGGGACCAGAGTTCTCAGACTATCTACGGAGGTGGAGGGGTGACTCAAGGCTGGACACCTCATCCTCTTGGCTCACTCATTTTCACGCTCAAGGGTCTGTCTCAGGAGATATGATATTCCCATCACTGCTAACTATTTGTGTGGTTTTTGTCAGATGGTAATGACATATTTGTTCATTCTCAGACTCCTACATTCAAATCTCTGAGTCCACTTCTAGATTCAGAAGCTGAGAAAGCTAACATTCCTCTGGGACAGATTACTTCTCAGATGGGATTTCTCCCATTCAGGATTCTGTATGTCCATGGATATGTTGGGAAGTACACAAATTCCATATTTTCTCCAGCATCATCTCCTACAGAGCACCAATAGTGACAACTGTAGCTGTCAATAGAGTTAGGCTCTGAACCAACTCACAGATTGTATTAAGCGTCTGCTATGAGCAAGTCACTATTTTGGGTAAAATTCTGAATACAAAAAGGAATGAGACCATCTTTTGACCTTAAAGAACTTTGAATCTAGCAGAGAATTCTGTGATGGTGACAATAAAAGGCTCTGAGGGATGGGACCTCATGGAGGATACCTGTGAAAATCTAGATTTTTCAAATGAGAGAAAAATTCCTCTCTTGAGAAAAATTATAATCTTTTGGAATATACAGCACTTAAGAAGGGTGGGTAGAGTTTATAGACGTTAACGTGGATGGAGACGGAGGCCTTTGGGTGGAATAGAATAATTTACAGTCAAAATCCTGATGAAGCGAAGCACAGAGCAAGCTTGTGGAAAGGTCTGGAAAAGCTGGAATAAAGGGTCAGCGCAATGATTTCCAACTGTGTCCCTCTGAATAATGTACAATCCTTGAGAAAAGGAATTATATGATTACATTTATTTGGGAGGTTTGTGTCAGAAATGCTAAAATCTGAAAGTTGCAGGATTTTTCAGAATGTTTAACAGGCTTCTCTCCAAGAGAAGGCATAAAAATACAATATTTATTTAACCCATTTGACAAAAATATGTAGCACAGAGACAACATTACTAGAGTGACAGATTCAAAAAATACGGTAGCTGCAAGAGTTGTTGCAAAGACTTAATGAGCTTTAATATGTAAATTGACGTTTGAAATTAAGCATAATGCCTGGCACATATGCAACATATGTTTGTTTTGTTTTAGGTGTTGTTACTTGAACAAGGCTTTTGACAAGGATTTTCATGATATTCTTGTAGACAAAGTGAATACATATCATCTGAATGATACAAATGATACAAGCTAAAGGATTTTATAGTTAGTTGAATGGCCAGGCTCAGAGAGTGCTCACTAACAGATGCTGCGGACCCAAAGAGGAGCCCTGAATGTTGTATTGAGGGCTTCGATCATCCTCTTTAAGGTGGTCCACATATTGATTAAAATGAATGAAGTTGACGTACAAAAGTGTGCAAATCAAATTTGCAGACCCTGGGAATTTGGGAAGGGGAGTTACATTGGTTCACAGGATCTTGATACAATAGTCTCAACAGACTGAATAATGATGTAAAAATGTATAAAAAGGAAAAATATACAGTCCTATGGTTGAACTTTAAAACCAACTATGCATGCAGAAAATGGCAGAGAAGGGCTTCGCCAAGAATAAATTAGAAAAAGACTTAAGAATTTATAGGAGACTGTAAGGTAACACACGACAACAAGGAAAGGTAGTTTATAGAAAATGTAATGTGATTTCAGGTTGCATCAATAGACATATGGTATCTAGATTTAAAGAGGTGGGAGTCCTATTTGATCTGAACAGGTCAGATCACACGTTGTAACATTTTATCCAGTACTTGTGAGAGACGAAGACTAAATTAGAGCTAAATGGAGGTGGATGACCGAGGCCATGAGTAGACTTTAAAAATGACCCACAAATAAAGGATGCATTGGGAAGTTTTAGTCTACTGAAGAGAAGATTCAAGAGCAGGTGTGGTGACTCTATTTAAATATTTGGTAGTTTTTCATCTGAAACAAGATTTAGACTTGATTTCTATAATACCATATGGTAGAATTAAGGCCAATAGTTTTATAAAAATCTTTTCATAAATATTTATTGAATGCCAACTGTGTGCCAGGCATCGAGAGAAGCAAGGAAACTCACATAATGAAAGAAGTTCCTGCCCCAGAGACCTCACAATCTATTGGGTGATGGAAACACAGGCAGCCGTAAGGCAGCATGAGACATGGGGCCCTAGTGCAGCAATGAACTATGGTAAAGGAGGAATAAGCAACTGGTTTTGCTGGACTGTGGCTTTTTTTGACCAATGTTATATATTACATAATTTAAACATTTACATAAGATTGTAAGAGTAACAAAATTTTTTTTTAGAAAAACTCCAGCATTTTGTAGCTCTTGTCCTGCAGTTTTTCTTGCCCCAGAGGCAACCAGTGTTACCCCTTATAGTTGATTATTGTATTATTTATCTCCAAGACTCTAAACGGCATGGTTGTATTACTGCTTCTTGACTTTTCAGTTTTAAGCTTTATCTCTTGAATTTCTCTAACAGAAGATGAGGATTCAGCTTGATTTTCTTTCATTATACATGTGCCTTCTTCCATCCTCCATCCTCTCAATTTAATTATGTTGTGTTTTTGGTTAAAGGAAATATTCTGTTATCATGGCTATGAAAACTGTATTCACAGCTGAGTCATGTAAAATATGGTTACTTTTCCTTTCCTGCACAGCTTTTTATTTTCCCTGGAATTAACATTTTCCTCATTTTTAAATTCACTTTATTTTATATGTACTTATCATCAGTTCAACCCCAAACATTTCATCATTTATCTAAATCTGTTCTTAAGACACTTGGGGCCCTTTGATTGCCATTCAATTTCATCTTCCAGAGTTTCTTGCGAAGACTTCTCAGCTGCTCAAACTGACCTGGTGATTACTTTTGTGCCTGGGGCCCAGCTCCATCCTGGGATCTCCTTGCACAGCCATCTTGAAGATTCCTTTTGCCTTTCTCCTCTGTTGGGTCACCTACTGCCTGGATCCCATGACTTCTCTTAGTCAACAATCTTTTTAGGATGAGCACATGGTCTATTCATTTTCAATGCAAGAGAAATTGAGACATAAAGTTTTGGGACATTGAAGATCTAGTAATATCTTTATTTTGCCCTCATATTTGATTGAGTTTATCAGCATCTAGACATCTAGATTGGAAATCATTTTCCTTCAGAATTTCGAAGGCATTGCTTTATTTCTTTTTATCTTCCAGTGTTGCTGACATATCCAAAGTCTTTCTGATTCCTGATCCTTTGTATATGACTATATTTTTTATCTTTGGAAAACTTATAGGATCTTTTCTTTGTTGAAATTCCACAGTGATTTGCCTTCATATGAGTCTATTTTTGTTTATTTCTCTGGGTATTTTGTAGGCTGTTTCAATCTTGTCCTTCCACTTTGGGAACTTTTCTTGAATAATTGTTATTGATATTTTCTTCTTCTCCATTTCTCTACTCTTTCGGGAACTCCTGCTTTTCGGATTTTGAGCCACTTGTAATGATCCTATTACGTTCATATTTTTCTCTTCTATTAACAACTTTTTTCCTTTAAAAAATAACCTCAGATTCTTAGTACATGGTTGCATTTGTGTTTTATCTTCCTGATAATATTAATAAAAACTTGGAGATATTGAAATTTTCTTCTCTCTGAAAATCATAGTTTCAGCGAAGTTGCTCTGTGTGATGGGGTAGGGGTGTGGAGGAGCAAGGGTCCTTTTCTGTTCTGTTTATTCCATGCTGGAGACTTTCTTCAAAGATATGGTAATTTTTATATTTAAGAGTAGGGCACTCATAAGCTGACTAGCTGTTCTGAGTGCATGAATGGGGACTATTAACTGTCAGTTTCACTGCAAAGTAATTTGGCTGGGTGGTTTTAATGGGGAATCTCCAGTCAGTATCTTTATATCCTTCTTTTTGGCAAAGAAACATTTCCCATGGAAGATTTTTTTCAAACTCTTGCCTGGCAGATACTGTTCTGAGAGCCAAGTGGACACAGAGCAGAAGGGGTTTGCTTTCAGTACGCACAGCATTATTGTTTTCAGTAAGGCATCTGCACCATCAATAGTGCCTGCTGTTACTTAAGATCCTGTGTTTTGTGCTTTCTAGACAATAAACTAGGGAGGGATAGTCTGGCATAGTGAGCTAGGGAACTGGCGATCTGCCCATTTCTTAAAAAATACTTTCAACCAATTTTTAAAATTTTATCCACTCCCTTTCACTCCTACTTCTCAAGGTAACCGATGAGGCCAAATTTTGAGCCTTTGGGGATTATATAGTATAACTCTGGGCTTGTTTTCAGTTTTCCTTACTGCTGGCTTCATACTTCTATTCCTTGGGTGTCTAAGTCATTTACCATTCATCCATCTGCTTTCTAGCTTCCAAAATTGTTTATTCTTTCTTGTTCCCCTTATCCTTGAGAGTTTATGCATATATATGTATGTGTGTGTGTTTGTGTGAAGATATATATATATTTGATCTAGGATCAATCTTCTGCACGATCTGGAATATTTGCAGGAAAAGTGACATTTGTGAAGGACTTTGAACAATAAGTCAGATTTTTCAAAGCAGTGAAAGCAGTAAGGAAGAACAACACAAAAGAGATGCGAGAACTTTCATGGAAAATTCAGGAAATGATGAATGTGGCTAGGACATTGGACTGGATGCTTGGGGTAGGCTGAGGTCGTAGTCAGCAAGACTGCAAACAAAGATTAAGAGCACTCTGTGATTAGATAGACATGGGGAGAGGAGAGAGGAGTCAAAGATCATTCTGTAGGAGTCAAAGATGATCTAGCTTCTAGATTGGAAAAATGGATGTCCGGTAATTAATGAAACCTATGGGGGCCATTTTTTTCCACATTGTAAGTCATATGTACCCACAATAGACTAGGGTTCCTTAAGATGTGGTGCACTATCCTTCTATGTAGCTGTTAAGCACTTAGGTAGATTGTAGTAGGAAAGTTTCCAGATTGCTTAGCCTATGAAAAATGTCAGCAATTTTCCAGCATATGTATGTACCTCTTTGTAAGCTACTTTATCTCAGGTAAGGTTTGAGAAGCACAGGAAGGGGGAGAAGGAGAAATAAAGAGGCAGAGAAAGAAGAAATGCAAAGAAAAAAGACTCATAGTGATGACATCATTGCTGTGTTGTAAAACTGAGCTTTAAATCTGTAAGAGTCATTTCTGTTCTATCTCAATAGGGAGAAATGTGCTGAGCTCTTGGGGTCATTGACTAACATGTCTACCAGATGGATCCTGGATTTGGCTGCTGGAGCACTGCATTCCATCTCCGGGTTTAAGATGCAACAATGCATTATTAAACCTGTTTGTAACACAATGTGCGAGATGACATCATATCCCTGGGTGTGTGTGACCTCACCCAAAATGTGTGCCCTGCTGTGTAAGAAAAGTGGAACTCCAGGATATAGACATCCAGGTAGCAGTTATTATAGAGCCTTATAAATAGCTGCCCTTCCTCCACTCTTCTCTCTCTTCTCCCAAATTCAAAACGTTCTTTAAAAGAGGAAGAAAAAGTATTTTATGGAATCCCGCATCAAAAAGATGTAATAAAAAATGTTGAGAAATAAACATCTGAAATGAATGAAAAAGGAATATAGCCTCAGGAGATTGTGATTTTTATTTGATATCTCAGTCATGGTCTGTCAGGAAATAAAAATTACTGAGTATTTAGAACAGTAGGACCTTGATGCAGGGAATTGATTATACTGGTGATAAAGGAGCTAAGAAGTCTAATGAGACAGTGAGACGATGCAGGAACTGGCAAAGGCAAGAAGATGCTGACACCTCTGAGCTGGATGCAGGGAGTGTAGGGAGCCTATTAAGGGGGCAGAAGAGATGCAGCTGCTGCCAGAGATGCCTCAGGAGGCAGAGAGGGCTACCCTGGCCCAGCTCTCCCTTCCTTGCACTCTCCAATCTCCTACCAGTGTTTCTTTCCCAAGGGCTGAGTCCAAGGGGGAAGCCAGTTGACTTAGGAGCCTGGGAAATCCAGCCCGTAAGAGTCAATCTCCTGCAAAGCAAAGCAGATCAGGGAAAGATGAGGAATAGATCTAAGGACAAACAGGTCTAGGACCAGCACATCTGGAAAGATTAATGCTGTCTTTAAGGGAACATCATCATTGTCTGCAAAAAATCATCATTGATGTGGGCAGAGTGAGAGTATCCATCAGATCCAAAATTAGATATGGAAAAATTAGGACCTAATTTTAGTTGAACATTATAGGGGGCAGCAACCTCTACCACCTTCTTGGATAAGATTTTAGCGGTGAGCCTACCCAGTATGACTCACTTGGTTTTCTTTTTATAACAAGTTAATGCCGTTTTTTTTTTTTTTTTTTTTTTTGGCTGGGAAAGATTTGCCCTGAACTAACATCTGTTGCCAATCTTCCTCTCCTTTTCTTTTTTTTTCCTCCCCAAAGCTTCAGAACATAGCTGTATATTCTACTTGTGAGTCTTTCTAGTTCTTCTTTGTGAGCCAACACCACAGCATGGCTACTGAAAGACGAGTGGTGTGGCTCTACATCTGGGAACCGAACCCAGGCTGCCGAAGCAGAGCGTGCCAAACTTTAGCACTAGGCTATCAGGGCTGGCTCTAACTCACTATCTTTTAATTATTAATCACTGATAAAATTAAGCATGGGCAACAGCAATGGAAAACATTATTTTAGTAGGAAAAACTAAAATTTATGCTTTTGAGGTATTGTTATTGTTGACATAATTCTTGCTAATAATATGGATACTCAATACACATGCATTTATTTATAATTCAATAACTCACTGCTGGGTAATCATATTATTTGCACAGGTCAACCCTGTTCCCAGACATTCCTACTGCAAGATTGAAGTAATTTCTTTAAAAGTGATATTTCACAGTTGACTGTTGATGCAATGTTCTTTTATTAACTAGCATGTAATTAGTTCATTAAAAAATACCTTCACTGAATAGCAGGTAATTTAATACAATCTACGAAAGTAGAGAAATCCACAATTTCTCACAAATGGGGGCAAAATTACAGTGCAAGGAAACTGGAAACGAGAAGATGCCAGCTGGCAGGACACGAAGTGATTCAGATTACTGTGTGTTTATGACCTCTGTGTTCTAGAAAAAAAAAATTAGTTAGATCAAGCTATTTGAGAATCTTGGAATGCTATGGGTCTGTGCTAGGCTTATCAGAACCATGCATCTGAAGTTTAATTAAGCTGTTTTAAATTTCACCCTTATTTCTGAGCTTTGAAAAAGCAATAAATGTAGGAACTAATAAATAATGGTGGAAGAATGCTGAGATTCCCTCAGATGGCAGCATTCAGTGTAAAATTATGGGCTGTTCCGAAGTCTACTATACTTTTTTTATTGAACATGAACATGATATGAAGCAGAACTCTTTTTTCAAGAGAATTTGGGAAATAAACTAACGCAATGTGGGAACCAAAATTGTAGAAACTTAACAAGTTGTTTTTAAAAAGTCAAATCATTCTCTAATAGTGTGTCTATATGTCAGGTTTGGGTCAAAATGATGACAGGAATGTGAGTTTCAGCATAGGAAAAGGGAAACAATGGGGGATTTGCTTCTTGCTCACCTTGATAAGAGACTCTTATTGACTGACCTTCCAGCTTGTCATAATATGAGTTAGTTAAATGTTCCTTTTTTATTATTTACTTTTTAGTTGTGGTAAAATATATATAACACAAAATTTACCTTTTCAACCATTTTTAAGTGTACAGTTCAGCAGCCTTAAGTACATTAGTGTCTTTGTGCAACCATCACCACCATGCATCTCTGAAACTTGGCTTAAAGTTCTTTTGTGGATTTTTTTCTAAAAAAATTAAAAAGCAAAACACTTTTAAAATTTCTCTAGGGATATTTGGTCACTTCAGCCAAGGGTTGAAAATATGCAGGATACTACATCTGTGTCTATATTTGTAGAAGGCAGCATGGTCTTACCTCACAGCCCTGCAGTTGAAGCATCTACAGGATTGATTGTATTACCAGATAAAAGAGCTGTGACTGAATAAAACAATGGTCCAACCAGACTTATCAAAGAATATTGACTCTCTTTTAGAAAGAAACAAATGTGACAGGACAGAAACTGATATCACTAACCACTTTGATTAAGCTATTTCATTGATTCATTCAACAAATACTTAACTGAGCATCTACTTGTACTAGACATTGTTCTAGATGGTGAGGGATATGGAGTGGACAAATACTAAGACTTCATTCCCGTTGGCCTTATATTCGAGTAGGAGAGACAGTCTATACACAGATAAATATGCAGTAAATAGTGGTAAATGCTATGATGAAATGTAATTATGGATAAGAGAAATAAAAGCAAATTTGGTTTCCTCTTTCCTGTTTACCTCGACTGATAATATTCCAAAGACAAAAGGAGACCTCTTCAAATAGGAACCCCACTTACCAAACAAGCCACTGGCTCTCATTCCTTGCTGTGCCCTTACCCTGGTGCAAAGGATGGTAGGCTAGGATAAAGATGAGGCTGAGCTGGTCAGAGTATGAGGAACCTGTTTCTCTTTGTTCTCTTCTCTCTGTTTCTCAGGTTTTTCTCAGCATCTTGGTTGCCTTTCCTCTTCTCCCTTCATTGCATCGACCAGACAAATAACTAAGGATACCCAGCCATTCATTTCTCCCACAACGTGATTGCTGTGTGGCTGACACTTGGTGTGTCGCAGTTGACACATGGCTCAGACGTGCCTGACATGTGGTTCAGATGTGGGTGACAGGTGATTCAGGTGTGGCTGGCACTTTTCTGATGCGGGGCTGACACATGACACAGGCATGGCTCACATGCGACTCAGGCATTCATCGCACATTATCCATGCGTGGCACGCATGTGGTCACACGTGGGACATGTCGTAGAGGTGTGGCTCCCACGTTGCTGATACATGGCCCCCACATACTCAGTCATGGCTGGCACATGGCTCATGCATGCCTCAGCTGTGTTTCATGTGTGGCTCACCTGAGCTTCATGTGTGGTTCAAGCATTGAACATGGGTGAGGAGTGTTTCAGCCGTGATTCAGGCGTGGCTCACACGTAGTGCAGGCATGGCTCAGCCATGGCTCACATGGATTTCAGGCGAGCCTCAGACCTGAGACAGGTGTGGCTGACACATGATTCAGGAGTTTGTCACACACGGCTATCAAAGGTCTCACATGAGGCTCACGCATGGCTGGTGCGTGGCTCTGTCATGGATGGCACGTGGCTCAGGCATGTCTGATACGAGACGCAGGCATTGCTGACATGTGTTTCAGGCATGGGATTCAGGTATGTCGGACACGGCTTCCAGTGGTATGTGATGCTTCATTCAGGCCGCAGTGACATGTGCTTGCTGTGTGGCTGACACTTGGTGTGTCGCAGTTGACACGTGGCTCAGGCGTGCCTGATATGTGGTTCAGATGTGGGTGATAGGTGATTCAGGAGTGCCTGGCACATTTCTGATGAGGGGCTGACACATGACGCAGGCATGGCTCACAGGCGTCTCAGGCATTCATCGCACATTATCCATGCGTGGCAGGCATGTGAATTAGAAATCTGCCATTACGGGGCACTATGCTAGTTGCTGCAGGGAGTGAGGGGTGTGTAAGGCACAATTCTGATCCCCTAGAATTCATTGGCACATAGTAACATATTTGCAGAAGGAGACAACCAATGCTACATGTCACATGAACAGCAGAGGTGACAGATGCTTTGAGGGTTTCAGGAGATGCCAAGATGACTTCCGTTAAGACAATCAGGGAAGCAATCACAGAAAATGTGACTCAAGAGATGCATCTTGTTGGATGAGCAGTGCAGAACCATGAAAGTTAAGAGAAAAGAGGATCTCAATATGGAAGAAGTGACCAATGCGTTCCGCAGGTGCCAAAATGTTTAAGAAGAAGGACACTGGAAAAGTTTAATCACCAGTCAGTGCCCTTTGAAATGGCATCTCTGTAGGGGAAAATATCTGGCAGAAAATTAAAATTCAGTAAATCAATTATTCTATCTAAATAGCACTAACTCACGTGTGTGTCTGACTTCACCACTGAATTAAGCTCATTTATTCATTCAATAGATGTTAACAGATTGCCTAATTTGTGCATTTACGGCGGATGCATACAGCAGTGAACAAAGCAGAAGTCCCTGCTCTCATGAAGCTTTTCATTCTAGAGGAGAGAGATTTTGAAGATAGCTGTAAATATGGAAGATTTTAAATGGTGATGAGTGCTGTGAAGGAAGGAAAGTCAAGGAATGGGAATGGAGTGTTAGCCCCGAATCAGGACTGCGGCTGGCATCTGAGGGAAGCAAAAAAGCCCACTGTGGTTGGAGCACAGGAGCAAGAGCATGAGGGCACAAGACATGGTCCAAAGAGGCAGAGGTCAGATTCTTATCAGTCTGCAGACTGACATAAAGACCTTGACATTGACTGTGGGTATGAGAGGAAATCAGTCAGGGTGTTAACCAGTGGAGTGATAATGGTCTAACTTAGGTTTTAGTAGGATAGCTCTGGCTTCTGTGTTGAGAATAGATTGAAAATTGTGTATAGTTGTGATGTAGACGTGCTCTGAAGGTCATTGCTAAACTTACATACTATCTTTGGCCACCAGTGTTTGATTTAGTGAAAAAAATAATCATCAAACTGGCTGTTTATTACCTTTAGGCTAATGATGAGAAGATATATCAGTGTCAATCAGGGTAAAAGAACCAGTAGGAAATATATTAATATATATCTCTATGTTAATAATATTAATTATAAGTAATATATTAATACTAATTCTATATAACTATATACATTAATTATATATATGCATATATAGAAAGAGAGAGATTGCAAGAAATTGGCTTTTGCAATTGTAGAGCTGTCTAGACAGGTCCAAAATCTGTAGGGCAAGCTGTCAGGAAAGGCAGGGTAGAAACTCAGGTGGGAACTCATGCTCTAGTCCACAAGTGGAACTTCTTCTTCCAGAAGAAAAGCTTAGTTTTGTTCTAAGGCCTTTCAATGGGTGGCACCAGATCCACCCAGATTATCGGGGAATCTCCTTTACATAAAGTCAACTAATAGTAGATGTTGATCACATCTACGAAATATCTTCACAGCAACACCTAGGTGAGTATTTGAATACCTGGATAGTATAGCATAGCCATGTTGACATATAAGAGGGATCATCATAGAGGACTAAGGGATTTTTACCCAGCAACAAACGAACTGGCTTTGTGCAGACTCTGACAACTCCTTCCTCTCCCCTCTGCTTTTTAACTGGCTCCTTGGAATTGTGCAGACAGCCTCAGACTTGGATTTCCTGTCTGATAGGCTCATAGTCAGGTTCCAAATGAGAAAATATTAATTAAAAAGACTGGACATGGTCTTGCTTATGAACTCATTAGCACTGGGAGCCTGGCTTCTGCATCTGGATGTTCCAGTGCCAAGAGGGTAAATTTCAGCCTGAAACACCAGCCTCCTGGATCTTACGTCCAATTTTATTGCCACTCCAATCGTTGACTCTTTCATATAAGAACAGTGGCGCTGTCTGTCCTGCTGTCCATAATTCAATATTCAAATGCCTCTTTAAGAACAAAATAGTGCCTGTGTGACTTTGTGTGGGCAGTAGGTAAATTCTGGGGATGAGGAATAACAACCATCCAGTTCATCCTATTGACCCCAATGAACTCTGCTCAATAAATATTTGCAGAGTGACTGAAGCCCAAAGCATGCCTTGAGTTTATGCAACTTGGTGACATTTCTACCACTATAACTGTGCTACCACAAACTTTATCTTGGAGAACTCACGATAGGTGGTGAAGTTACTCTGAACCTAGGAAGCTGCTATTGGCCAAATTATGTGCTCTTGGAGAGGAATATTTCCTGTGTATTAAAAAAAAAAAAAAAAGCCAACATGACTAATATGGTAAGAATGTTCTCATCTTCTCCAGGAGAAGAAAGGAGTCAGGTAGAGCTTTGCAACAATCCGTGGTCACAAACCTCAGTAGACACCCAGGTCATTAACTAACCACACACATGTGGCACACAGAATGGAACATCCCAAGGCTCTGAAACCACAGGCATCTATCTGCCGGATTAAAGGAAGCAGTTTCACATGCCCAGACAGCAAAAGGATGTGGTGAATTTTCAAACGGTTCTGATTTATAGGCAATAAGGTGCAAGGTTATGGTACACAGAAAAATGAACCATTTACACTTCTCCTCGTCACCCTCTTCCAGAAATCCTGGCTGCTGCTGGTTTCTAGGAAGATACCAAGAGTGTCGCCATCCTAATACCATGCCAGGTCCTTGTTTCCATCATCCAGCCACACATCTCTGCTGTAATCCTTCTGGAGAAGCCACGAAACCCCTGCCTTTGGTTGCCAGCCAAATCAGGGTGTGATATTTTTTTCCTGTTTAATTAGAAAGAAAAAAAAGCTTACTCATTTGCTTTTGCCAGCTATCTGAAAGTTCAAAAGGTAAAGAACATTCCCCTCCACAAATAAACCATGGAATGTATTTGGGAATTGAGTTTTCATCAGCAGTTGCTGTTTTTTGAGCCATTTATTCCACTGCTAAGGAAGGTGAAATGGGGAGTTCTTTCCTGAAGAGAAAAAGAAAAGAGAGAGAGCCACTTTATATTTATAATTTGACATCTATGGGAGGAACTCTAGCAATTTAGAGTTTCTTTCAGACATTAATATAGGCTAGTAATGTTCTCAGATGAGAGGGACTTGTCATGTCCCCTTGGCACAGGAAGAGTTCAAATTTCCCCTTAAAGGAAATAATAAAATGAATCTATGCTCACTTAGAAGGCTTCCTGTGATAGGCCATGATGGAGCTTTATAAACCAACCTGTCCTTAGTGAAAGACTTTATTCATAAAATTATATTTTTAATTTATAATAATGCAAGGCTGAATGTCATATTTACTGCATAGGGCTGCCCACAGGTCCCCCTAGGGACCGGGGCTCCTGTCCATGGAACTTTACAGAATACCCCCACAGGAGCCCCCTTCATGCTCAGTTTATGGAGGAAATGACATTTGAATTGGGCCTTGAAAGGCAGAGGATTTGAACAATAGAGAAGAACATCACCTAAGTTTTTCTGCCTGACTGATCTCATCTTCTAACATTCTGGAGTTATTTTTCAGTTAGTGAAGAAAATTGGCTCGACTCTCTATCCTCCCTACTGTGGGGATTCTAGTACCTTCCTCGGTACACCTCAGAGGTCTTTGAGGATTTACCTTTCTCTTGGTCACTCTCCTAGAGTTTCTCACTTCCACTGAATTCTCCATCTCCTTTCTGTGTTTCTCAAGCTATGTTTTTCTCTTTCTTTGCCCTCCATCACTTTTATCTTTAGTTTCTCAAGACACCAATGATATAAGGCTGTTTGATGTCTGGATTTTAAGATAACTGAGGAGGTTGCAGCATAGCACACAATTGGCAACATCTTAAATTTTATATCAGATATCCCTCACCCAATTTCCCTGGTCTTCTCAGACATAAGAAATATCTTACCAGCCATCTCTTTTGGGATGCCACTTGTCATTAATCTGAGGCCACAGCTAGAGTAAGGCAAGGTTGATATATAAAGAGATGCCCTGATATTACAGCTTGATGAACTACAAACTTTCTTTTGTACGTAGCAGTCCGAAGTAAGATTTCCAGGTTCAACTTTGGCTGTGTTCCACATGATCATTCAGGGACCCGGATGTTAGTGAGCTGATATTTCATTGTCCTCCAGGCTTTGTATTTGTTCACGTGGCCCAAGCTGCCATGCCCCAGTGGTTATGGCCAGCAGGAAAGAGGAAGAGAGTGGAAGAGAATGCTTACTGCCTATGGTTGTCATCCAGGAGTGGCACATACCACTTCTGCTCTCATTCTATGAGTGAGAATTCAGTCAAGCAAGGGGTCTGGGAAGATAGTTTCTACACAGGTAGCCACGTGGTCATCCCCATCTCCTTTACTGTGAAAGAAGGTGAGAACAAAGGTTCCAGATCCTTCTCCTCATCTTCCAGAGACTTTTTCCTTTATAGGCATCTGATTTGTCTCTAATTCTCAGCAGTCAACTTTCAGATTCCTGTATATTTTTCATGAAAACCAACTCTATTCTTCACGTTTTAATGCTCTCCTCCCAGGAAAGACTCAGTGGCCTCAACTTTTGACATGAAAACCATCTGTTAAATGCTGTTTCTATACCAGAGAATCAGCTACCTTTAGGATAAGTGCTCCTTGTCCTTACAACGCAGTCACCAAGCAGTCATCTTACTCTGTATGTGCCTATGTAGGCACCTCCTCGCAAGTATGCAAATAGGAATTTTTCCTTTCTGCTACATGAGGAATTGCATGCAGAGTGGTGAAGTGAGAGAATATTTCCTGAGGAGGAAATACTGAAGCAAAAGAGTAGAAAGAAAAAGCTTGGGATAATTTCAGGCATAACAGGCAGGTCTCGTTTGCCTGGCTCATAGGTTATATGAAAAGGGATGGGGGCATTAGCAAGGACTGTTTCCAGTTGCAAGTAACAGAAACCAAATGCAAACCAGCAGAGGTTAAAAACGGTGACTATATGAGAACTCCCACGTTTGTCTAGATCCAGGGCTCCAGTGTCATCAAGTCATTGCCTCTATCTCTGAGCTGTTTGGCCTCCTTCTTCCCACATAGGCCCTCTCCATAGGGCCCCTGATATCTCTAAGCCATATATTATCAAGAAAATATTTAAATCGATGTTTCCAGTGAGTCGCCAAGGTAAAACAAAGGTGAAATTCCAGAGCCAAATCACTCCATGCAGAATTTGGAAAGCACAGAGCCAGCTCTGCTACTCTTGGATTCTCTTGACAGATGAAAATTTAAAAAGGGCAGCAGTGGGGGTTGGGGGGCAGTTCTGAATGTAGAGAGGGGAAGGATTTTTTGAAGAAATTTCTTCGGAGAGAGCTTCTCTCCAAAGTCCTCTCCATGTCATGAGGTCCTCCTGTGAGCCGCCTCTGACACTTCAAGCCTACTCAGGATGCATCTATGGGGCCACTCTGATTTGGGAAACATAGTCAACTGACGTCTGAGTCACAGCTGAGCAAGCTGAAGCTACCATGACAGCAGGAGACAGAGCTGCCTTGGGAGCAGCCGACCTGCCCAGAGTTTCTTGGGACAAGAGATGTGTGAGTGTTTCTGAACAACTAGAGGTAGGCCAAGAGGAGAAGAGCCAGTGTGGGCTCAGCCTAAGTCTTGCCCAACAAATGCTCCAAGAGGGGTGTAGGGAGCTTCAGCAGCGTGAAACTGGAGGTGAATGGTATATTCTTGGGAGCTGCAGAAGAACTCACAAGAGATCTATCTAAATGGGGCAGGGGAACCACAGAAAACTACCCCGGTAATAGGAATATCCGAAGAACCCATTAAAGTGCCCACAAGAGGTAGAGATTGGTTTAAACATCTGCCATCCAGCCAGCACGAAGCCAGCTTAGTAGAGGATCATTTTTAAGTAAGAATTTTCTTCACTCCTTAACATTCCTCCTTCTCCATCCCAAACTCTGAGCCCAAAGGGATCAGAAGCTAGTTAACAAGCTTGGGAGGTGGACACTTAGGAGAAGTATAAGGTAGAGAAATACAGAAAAAGTCAACCACATCGTTCCTCCCTCTCTCTATTTCCCCTGCTGCCTCCCAGCCCGAAGCAGGCCTAAGCTGGGGAATGGGAGAATATTTTACTTTAAATCAAGTGCAAAGTTTTCACTAATATCTTAGACTCAACATCGCAATTTCTAAAGGGGACTATATTTGTGACTTAAAGTGACTTTAGGATCTAAGTCTGATCAGAAAATTGGCCTAGAGGAATTTTTATCTAAATCAGATAAAGTTTTGAAGAGACAGTGGAACACAAAAAATAGCTTCATTTAATTACATGATAAATTCTGCTTATTCAACTTACTGTGTACATCTCCCCATAAATCATGATTCCAGAGGGGAAAAAACTCCCTCACTCCTCCAGAACCCACAAAATTCCCTGAAAAAGACTCCTAGGGTCCCTTCTTGAGTCAGTGTCCCTCTGCTCCCACTCCACCACACCTGTGACAAGGGAGTCATATGGTTATTAACAGCCCCATTTGGGTCACCTGGAGAAAGCAAGGGGAAAATTCTAAAAGGAGAAGATACTGAGAACACATAGACATCCACTGTGACAGGAGATGATGGAACAGGGGTTCTGAAAGACTGCAGGAAGAGTCACTCCTATGAAAAGAAAGGTCCACGATTAAAGCAGAACCTCAAATTCCACTGGATGGGCTGGGGTACAGCATGTTGGGAACGTTCTGTTGGTAGCCCAGATCTGGAATGCAAGAAACCTTGCAATATGGAAGAGTGCCCCCTGGGAGCTTCACTGTGACCTTTGTCATTCCTGTGCCATCCATGTTGGCACACGTGCCACTGTTTCTACTCTGCACATGGGGCGTGTGCTGCTTTCTTTGACATGTCTACTGGTCAGGGTGATGGGCTGAAGCCAGAGCCATCCCTCCGGGTCAACCTAAACCCTATGGCCTTTCTTAGTGGGTCCACCAATCATCAACAGATAAGTGTGAAGACCGTAATACTTCTAAAGACTATTTTAGAAAAAGTGAAAGAAGTTAATCGACATTTAAAAGAGACCTCATCCTTCATATACCTTGAGGTTACAGTTCCTTTCACTTATTCAAAAAATATATATATAGGTATATACATATGTTTCTTACACCCTGATTATATAATAAGCACAGTGTTAGAATCTGGGAATATAACACATTTAGAAAAATGTCTGCAGGTTTGTCTCCCTTGCCAGAAGTAAGCTCCACTAGAACAGGGTTTTGTTTACCTAGTTCACTACCGAGTCTCCAGTGTCTGGAAAAATGTCTGGTATATAACAGGAGCTCAATAAATATTACTTGATTGAATAAAGCAGTGTAATTACTGCCCTCAAGGAACTTTAGGTTCAGCGGAGGAGAAAGACATATAAGCACAATATAGTGTAGTAAATTCAATGACACGGAAATCATAAAACTGTGTAAGAGCAAACAGAGGGTGGGGGTGAGGGAGGAATGGGTAAGGCTTCCAAGAGATGATGCAATGTGGGACATTAAAGGATGAGCAGAGCATTGCCCCTTTAGGATACTATTCTCCTCCCCTCCCCTTCTCTTCTCTTGATTTCTTGATCGTCTCTTGATGAGAAGGGACAATGGGCATAGAGCGAGCACTCTGGGCCTCCTCTTTCCTGGGTGTGGTCTTTTCTGTAGCAATACCAATGGGATGACTTTACAGGATCTCAGCAAGAAGCCTGTGGGACTGTAGCTCTGTGGGATCTTGGCAGAACCTCTCCCAGTGCTAAGGTCAGAACTGGGAAAAGATGTGGTAATCACATGTGGGCTCCAAGGCAAAGCTGGCATGGAGCAGAACTCTTCTTGCAAACTGTGCTTTCAGGGGAATGACGGGGAGCTTTTCCTGTGTGTGGCCAGTTTGATAGGGTTAAAATATGATTAAGCCTAAACGTGTAAACAGCAAATCCCCAAGTTAATGATGATGTAACACTCTGTTAGTGTTAGGCTGGATTATAGCTGATTGTATTGCCTCATATTGGAATCTGGTCCAAAATGTTGATTCCTTTAAAATCCCGTAGTCATCCCCAGGAATATCATGATGCACCAAAGAGAAACCTTTCTAAAGTTTCTAGAGTTTCAAGGAGACATTTCTTAGCACCACCTGGAGAAACCACAGACAACACTGCCTGGCCCTTAGGGGCCTCTGAGGGGCACACATCTAGAGCGGAGACCCTGTGCTGCCCTTCTCAGCCACACCCACAGCACAGACCTGGGTCCAGGTGCTTAACCTTACATCCTAACAGAGAAGAAAAGCGAAAGGCAGTTAAACATAAAGGAAAATGAATACTACCCTTGGTTGAAATCACATCCGACTGGAGTCACAGCCCAATTTGTAATCCTTTATCTTTCCTGGTATTCCTTCAGCTGCCATTCACACTCCCACAGGATAGGTTCTTTTTCCAGGGCAACCAGTGCTCAATTCATCAGGGAACAGAATCTGCTCCTGTGCTATTTCTCCAGGAGCCTCAAAAGGTTTGAATATAAATGGAGACCAAAGACATGTTATTTTCAGAAGTGAACATTTTTCACCCTCGTTTAAGGATGTTGATCCTTATCACTCCCTTCCACGTGGAGACCGTCCCCGCTCTGCACCATGTACCTAGTGACTTCAAAGGGAGTCTGGAAGGAGCCCCAGAAGATGAACCACTGTGCTCCATTCCAACCATAGCATTTCTGACAGCAGTTCAGCGCAAAACAAAAGCTTCATCTAGGTAAGGATCTCCAATAATGAAGCTCCTTTTTGTTTTGTTTTTAAAGATTAGCTACAAGAAAGAAAATGCTACAGGAAGTGATAACAGTAATGGTTATCACGATATTAACATGCAACATCTGGGCTTCTGTGGACTATGCCCAGAGGCATGCCAGTGTTGCTAAGGACTTAGGCACAATTATCTCAACTCTGGGTTAATGAAAAAAAAAACTGAACATAGTTCTTTAAGTTTGAATCTAAGTCAGTTTTGTAAGACTGTTGGGATTGAACCAAAGCTGGCTGATCGTTCCGTGTGAAAAGGTGAGAGGTTTTCCTATTTGATAAAATTATACAAAAGATTCTAAACCCTCTAATTAAATATGACAAAGGCTTCAGAATGAGAATACTTGTTGCTGCCCACATCATTCCCAGACTCATCTGGGAAATCCCCATCCACATCGTTTCTCCTCTGACCCTCTTCTTGGAGCTAACATGACTCCTAGCTTCTCCAGTGCTCTCATCTGCCTGGCTTGATATCAATGGCATAATGGCAAAAACAGGGGTCTGAAGAATGGAACTCTAGTCCCTCCCATCACTCTGCTGATTACCCGGTGACAGGTTAGTTGGCCTCTTCAACCTCAATTACTTCATGGGAATAATAATATTTTGCCTGTCTAAAGGCAGGAGGCTAGACAAGATGAATGATGTATCTCAACTCTGTGTAAACTTTATCTACTTTACCTTAAAATAGTGCCATGAATGACCCAAATTGCTATGCTTTGAACGTAGAACTCATATACACACAAAAAAGACTAAACAAATGATATAACTCATGTAATTTTGCTTATATCCACTAATTTTCATTTGAGCAACTTGACGTTTTCTCACTTCATGGTAAGGTCTTTATATCATCAGATGATTCCTTGAGGTTTCATCCAGCTGGAAGATCCACAGTTCTATTATGTTTTTTCAGGGGAACTTAAAATAAATGTGAAAACAAATGGGCCAAAAAGTCAGGTTGATTACTAAAATGTGTCTGGGAGCCAACTCGTCTTTTTCATTTGTGTAGCACTGTCTTTAAGCCTTGGGCGATTCTTGATCATTACAACAGATCCTATGGTTTTAGGATCGCCTCCCTCCAATGAATTTCATACTGCTACCATGGATTTTTCTAAACATAGATCTAATTGTCCATCTTGCTAAAGTGGGTTCATGTTCATTAGTATAGGCCTTTCAGAAAATTGCCTTTCTCATGACTTTCTCACCTCACTGCCTGTCCTTCTTCAACATGAGACACAGGAGACACTGGCCATCCCACCACATTCCATGTACCTTCTCACCTGTAAGTTAACCCATGCTGTTACCTCCTGTAGGATTCCTTTCTGTCTTAGTTTTCTATGGCTGGAGAAGCTTAAAACAACACTCAGTGGCTTAGTGGCTAAAATAACACCTATTTATTACTCCACACAGGTCAGAAGTCCAGACCCAGAACAGCTAGGTTCTTTGTTCAGTGTCTTACAGCACTGAAATCAAGGTGGCATCCTCAGCTGGAGGCCCGACTAGGGAAAGACCTGCTTTCAAACTCCTTCAGGTTGTTGGCTGAGTTAATTTCCTTGTAGCTGGAGGAGCCAGGTCCCCGCAGTCTTGCTAGCTGTTGTCTGGGGGCTGCATGCAGCTCCTGGAGGTGGCTCTCAGGTCCTTGCCAGAGGGCCCCTTTCATAGGCCCTCACACACCTCCAAACTCTCTGATTTCCTAAGGGACCAGGCCATTTTAAAGGCTCACCTGATCAGATCAGGCCCACTCAGATAATCTCCTTTGATTAATGCAACTGATAGGGACCTTGATTACATCTGCAAAATCCCTTTTGCCATACAATACAGACATGGCAGTAATATCTCATTATACTCACAAGTTCTACCCACACTTAATGGAAGGGAATTGTACAAGGGCAAAGATCATCCTCTTCAAATTCTACCATACCTTTCTTTCTCTGCTGGGCAAACTACTACCTATCATCCAGGAGCTAGTTGGTTTATTTATTTATTTATTTCATTGATATCAGTTATATTTCATGTGAAATAAGTGGCTCTTTTGTATCACAGTGGGAACCGTGAACACAGAGTAATTAGTCAAAAATTTAATAATACATTGGCCATGGACGCATGTTATTCAGTGAATTATAGAGCAGTACCCTAGGGATCCTTTTTGAATTTGACTTAGGAATCATGGAAGTTTTTGCACCTCCTGTGTTAAGCAACCCTGGCATCCGCAGCCTGAGGTGCTGGCCCTGTGCTCACTGTGGGTCTCTATTTATCCCAATACTATTATATTTATCACCTCATATTATACCTAGCTATGTACATATCTGTCTGAATTAATATGTAAGAAATTGGGATATGGTGGAATTCTTGGTTTCATTATGCATACCGCAGATCCCATGTTTGTTGAAACTATGTCCTGTGAGTGGAAATCCCCTTTCTAAACATTGTTTGCATTCCTTGAAAGGGAGGTGTGTCAAGTTGTCTAATGGGAAATATTTTCCCAGGTAAAGGTGGAAGCTTAATGCCAAGTGAAATATGAGTCCCCTTTACCTTGCACACCACCATTGCACACTCAATAATTCAGGCCCTTCATGCCAGTGGTATAGCCACAGGGATTCAGATGTAAGATTAGAACTGCTATTCACTTTCATTATGCATTCATGTTTGCTCATAAAGGACTAGATCCTATGAGAAAACATCCTCAGCAAATTGAGTGGAAAGATGCTGAAGAGGAGGTGCAATTCTAAAAATTTAAAACAGCAATATTTTGCATCTGTGGTCCAAATGAATAAGGCTAATGGTGGTCATAAATGGCATAAAATAATTAAGCATGAACACCACTGGCATCCGTATAAGAACTTCAAAATGGCCATTAGTTATACATTCCTTTTTCTCCTGGAAAATTTTCTTTCATAAAGGAAGTAGGAGGAATTCACATTTAATGTGCTTGGTTCCTCCACCTGAGAGCCAGTTCAGGTCTCATTCAGTCTTTCCAGGATGAGTGAATCCACTTTTTGTCCCAGTCCCTCTAGGTGCACACAGGGGAGAGGAAAACCTTGTGAAATTATTGGATGGTATATAGACACCAATGTGCGGTCAAGATTTGGAGGAAGCAAACGCTTTAGTCTGTTTAGCAATGCAAAATATATCCTGCCCTGTCAATTTTCTGGAAAGAAAAGTGGAATTTGAGTAATTTTATACTATAGGCTGAATTTCAGGATTCTTCATTTTGCAAAGAATGAGCATGGGAAATTATCCAGAACCACAGCTCTTTGCTGTGACTCTCTGAAAAAAGAGGCTGGAATTGACCTACTCATATTCTCTCATGCAGGACAGCACCGCTCAGCAACTACACTGAGTTCGGAACCTCCCAGATGACAATGACGAGAACAAAAAAATAACAGCTCCTTACTTTTAAAATGTTTGCAGAGGACTGGGTTCTATAAATTCTATGCCACTGGAATGCTGGAAAGAAAGGCACCAGTTCAGATAATACTTAACAAAGCATTTGACCTGGCACCAAGCTTCCATTAATGGAATTAAGAAAAATCTGCCAGTGTTCTGGGGAAGATGATTCCCACAGTTCCCCTCCAAAATGTTTTCAAATATGCAGGAAGGAAAAAAAAAGATGAATCAAGCAGAATACTTCGTGGACAATCTTTCTAAGCTGGGATGAATTATGTTGGCTTCTGTTCCCTGATCAATACCTTCCCCAAGAAATGTATGGATGCTTCCATGGCCCTAATCAGCAGAGACAGTTTAAAAATTGATCTGGAGAATCGACACTTGACCCCGTGACTCCGCTTTTTGTCGACATAGTAGATCACATCTGGTCTTGAACTGTAAAATTGTTGGCCTGGTCCAGAGAGCATATTGCTCTGACAGCTGCATGCATTTTCTCCACAGAGTAAGTCTTCTCCCAGAGACTCAGGAAACCAGGACAACACAGCTTTCGTTGCTAGATCTGCTAACCACAAAGAGAATTCTAGTAAGTTTCCACAAAAAGGCCCTTTGGACTAGGCTATTCAAAAGGAAGGAGTGCTATGAGAGATGACCGGCAAGGGCATACACATGGGTGTGGGAGGAACTTGATTTAAATTCTAACTCTATCTTTGACCCTCAGTAATCCAATAATCCAAAAAGGGGTAAGACATCCACATTCCGTCCTCTGAAAAAGAAAATACTATAGAGATTGAAATAAAGTGCCACTATCTTTGAAAAAAATAATTATGTGTTACACTCTTTAACTCAGTAGCATCATCCTGACCCTCTAGTCTAGAACAATTTGGTATTTTATAATAAAATGTATGTATTTGCTAATTCAACAAGGGCTTCCTGGACATCTACAATGTGTCAAAACTCATTTCTAAAGATATGTGATATGAATCACCTCTATAAAGGAATAAACAATTTAGCTGATGAGAAAATCAACTTTTTGATTTTAAACTATAGTTTTATAATATAAGTAATATACTAAAGGGTTGTCTTTTTAAAATGTTTACGTTTATTGAATATTTATTGGACTGTCTCGTTTAAACCACATAACAGTCACTTGAGATAAAATATCACTACAGAAGTAACTGAAACTCAGAGGTCTTTAACCACACGTCCAAGGTCGCACAGCTTGTTGAGTAGGTGGATCAGCCAGGATTCAAAGCCCCGGTCTACCTGGCTGCACAGGGTCTGTTCATAGCATTTCATCATCTAACCTCTTCAGGACGCTGATGGCTTCAAGGAGTTAATGACTGCAAAGTTCTTCACAGATGTTCAGAGCGATTTGACCTCATGGCAGCACTAGAATAACCTGGTATATTTAGGTCATCCGAAAAATGCTATCATAAAACAATTTTAAGGTTTCCTGTAACTTGGCCTAGAAGTCCCATATGAATTCTACCTGAATTCCATATGGTGGTATCTAACTTTGTCCTCTGACTCCAGGCTAGGTCTCCAGCTTCCTGAGGAGCTACTGTCCCCCACCCTCCTGGCTTCTGCATACTCTGCACTCTGGCCACATCATGTGACTCACCAGTCGCCACACAGCCTGAGCTTTTACAAGGCTCCATGACTCTTTCCAGAAAATTCTTTTAGCCACTTTGCAACTTCAATAGTAGGAACTGAGGACTCTTTTAAATTTGCTCCCATAACATTCTGTGCCTATCTTTATCATTGTACAGGTCACATTTGTTTTAATTATAGATTCATACTAGACTATACTTTCACTATATCTTACCCATGTTTGTCATCCGAGTGTCTAGTATAGTGGGAGCATGTCACTTCATACATGTTCATTAAATGAATGAAATGTAACCTCTTTATGTTTCCTATCACTCTTCTTCTTTTCTGTTCATGCAAAATGATCTTGAAAGTTAAATGGCTTCTTATTGTAGGTCTAATGATATTTTCAAAGCAATGCTCAGGGGAATTTTCTCGGAACGTCCTCTACTTACATATGGAATTGGCCAGTCATGTCTCCCTAAGCACATGAAAGCATGATATCATTCACACTCACAGCAATACCATGCCCCCCATCCATGCAGAAGACCAAACACACAATTCACTCATTCATTCAACTAATATTTATCATTTAATTCCTAAAGCATTTCAACCACTCAAGACACAGAAAAATTTGTTTTTCTTAAATGAAGACTTAATACTCTTAATTCTCATGACTATGATTAGCAGCTCTAATTTCTGATATTTCTAAGATACCTCTCATCAAAAAGTGTCACGGAGGGGGCTGACCTGGTGACGCAGTGGTTAAGTTTGCACGTTCTGCTTCAGTGGCCCAGGGTTCACCGGTTCGGATCCTCAGTGCAGACCAGTGAACCGCTTATCAAGCCATGCTGTGGCAGGTGTCCTACATATAAAGTAGAGGAAGATGGGCACAAATGTTAGCTCAGGGCCAATCTTCCTCAGCAAAAATAGGGGGATTGGTGGCAGACGTTAGCTCAAGGCCAATCTTTCTCAGCAAAAATAGGGTGATTGGCGGCAGACATTAGCTCAGGGCTAATCCTCCTCAAAAAAAAAGTGTCATGGAGACTTCCCATTCCTGACAAGATGCCAAAATAACACAGACTTTCTCCTCCTTTCTCAAATCCAATCCTGAATATGCCAAAAGTGTGAGAAGGAGGTGAGATTGAGTAATCCAAGAAAATAATACCACAACTTGGAGAAACCCCTAGAAAGACAGAAGATGATTGGATTTTGATGCCACAGTTAACTCACGGGGGTGCTGAAAGCTACTTTAACATCTCAAGGAAAACTCAGCAATTCTCAGCATCTGTTGCATACCGTGCAAAGTACTAGCTCAAGGAGGCTCAGTTTCAAAGTAGATTCCATGATATTCTTTCTTATGACAATATATTTTTGAAAGTTGATTTTTCAGTGCTTTCTATAATAAAAATTAATGTAGACTAGTAAATGAGGTTAACAGTATTCCATCCAATTCCTGGATTTGAAAAGTTGTGCCCAACAGTTACACACATCCTATTAATAAGTAATCATGGTTATTTAAGAACAAAATAAAAATACACCATTTATTTGCATTATTTTTTCAAATAGTTACCAAAGTTTTAGAACATAAACACTTATTGAGTTCTGTCAACCCAGCTACTTAATAAACAGACTTGTAAGTATTTCTTTTGGCCTGGAAATGCTGTGGAAAAATTATTGAGACACTAAGAGTGCCATGAAGTGAGAATTTTTGGTAACCTCTGTCTCTGTATCATTATGAAATAAATTTTGAACTTGTAGGCCCGCTCAAGGCCCCAGGAACTCTCAAAGATCTATGGATTACACTTTGAGAACCAACACATTAGCTTAATTCTCTACTTCTGAAGTGTCAAAAGAGATTTATTTAAAGTTATATGAATTACCTCTCATCCAAAAGTGGGCAATCTCTCTATCATGGCTTACTCTGTTGAATGCCTCTCTGCTTGTCTGGAGTCTGGCACAGGCTGCTGGTCTAAGGTACATTTATTTATTCACTGAACTAACATGAATTGAGTACATACCTCACTATCTTGGTTTAGAGATTGTTATACATATAAGACATTTCCTCTTCCTTCAAGTAGCATACAATCTTGTGGGAGAAGTTGGCAAAAATACAGATCGCCAACAGGATTTTTAAAATGCTATCATGGAGGTAAACAGAGTGCTTTGGGAGCACACAAACAGATTTCCTAATTTAGCTTTCGTGGATCATGGAAGATTCTCCCAAGAGATGAAATGTTGATTATGCCTCAAAGAATAAAGGAATAAGAGAGAGAGAGGGAGAGAAAGAAGGCAGAGAGGGAGAGAATGAGAAGGACTGTATCAAGTACGAGCCAGGAAACTGTGATGAATGAAGCTACGGAGGGGGGCACAGATGGATCAATGCCAAGCTGGGAAGTTAGGACTTTATTATTAACAGGATAACGATAAGTCATTGAAAGACTTCAAGGAGAGAACTGACAGATTTGTTGTAAAAGTCTTCCTCTGACAGCAATTAAAGAATGGATTAGAAGAAGGCAAGCTCAGAAGGAGAGAAGTTAGGAGCTGGTTGCAAATTAAAGAGAGAAGTGAACAGCCCTTGAACTAAAGTCGTGGGGCCAATGAAGAGATGTCAGGTTAGAGAGACTAAGGAGGATGCACTGACTTGGCAGGCTGGTGGGTGGAAGGGGGTGAGTGTGGGGAATGAATGACAATTGAGGGCCATTTTACCTTCTTTCTTAAGAGAGAAGAAACGCAGGTTTGCAGAGGGAAGATAGACACTTCATCTTGAAGTGTCTATTGGATATTCAGCAGACAGATACTTACACTTGAGTACAGCTAACATTGTTTGGCAACTAAACATGGAAAGATGACCAGGATTTATGCTACTCAGTTCATCAAGGAATTATTGCCTAAGATAGATATATGGTATGCCTCACAGCCACTGAGCAAAGACCAGGAAGAGAAACAGATAGGGACTGTATTTTTTGTAGTAGGCCAGAGTTAATATTAACAGGACGATCCAATGACGTCCATAGGACTTTCTCATAGCACCTATATTTGGCAACCTGTCAGATTTTTAGCACAATACCTAAGAAGGAAGCCTGCTCATGTGGCTATTTACTTTTTTATTGAAATTACACTCACTTCTCAGTTTGTAACAGGGAAAAAGCAATATGGTTTTACTTAGTTTCACAAAATAAATAAAATTTAAAATTTAATTTAATTAGCCCCAATTGAAAGTATCAGTAGATTCTGTGAAGTAGAGAGCTTCTCCCACTTCTCCAGCATCTGGAGCTCTGTTCCCTTTCCTAGAAGGGATTATATGCAGCCTCTCACTTTTCCTTCCCATGTAGATTTTCTTCTCCCAGGACCAGCTCTGTGTATAACCAAGGAGGCAGAAAGCAGGTTATTATACAAGACAGCTCAGACAAGGACGCACTGACAACTGAGGGGCAGCCACTTGATCATTCATTATGTGAGTTGAACAGTCCCCTCACCCTTAGGCTGAACCCACACAGCCCAATATGACTCAAAGTTATCCAATCATATTTGTCTTTGAAAACAGCCTGGGGCTCTCTAGTTTGAACTGATCTTTGAGCCAAAGATCCAGGCCATTTGCAGAGATCTTGGCAATAGGAGCCTCAGCTGTCAACAAGCAGAAGCAGTGAGTTAACACAAACACATTCAGTGAGGTGAAGTTAAGGGAAGTCCATTTTCCAAATCCTACATCAAGGCATCTGACATTCTTGACGGTGCTTTAGACAGAATCTGGCTCTCTCAAGGATAAATTTCCCCAAAGAGTAAAACATCTTTGCCTTGGACTCCATTGATTAGAAATTCAGGAAGGAGAGTGACAGAAGTTTACTTTTGTATTATCTAAGAAAAAATACTTTGCTAAAAGGAGTCATGTGTAAAAAGACCATTGGACTTAGAAGACAAAGATCCTGGCACATGCACTACTGCTACTGCGACAGTACGCATTTATGAGCTATTATGTTTTACTTACTTTATTGTCTTCATTGTCTCTACTTTCCAAGCTGATATTCAGCCCCTTATTATTTCCTTGCCTCCAGGGTTTTTGCAGGACAGAAAGCAAGAGCTATGTGAAATCAATGGCACCTCCCATCTTTTGTAAAATTTCAAACCAGTTGAAGAGAGATTAGTCACAAATTCTAGAATGCTTAAGCTTTGCTTTAATTGTTCTTCCTGTCTTATTAACTAGCACATCCCAATAAACCAATACCAAGCACAGAGAGGAAGCACATTGACTGATATACCCAGCAAATGTGAGAAAGACCTATGAGCACAGTGACGAATCCTGTTGGCAGAAATCTACCTTCTTTATCTAAAGGAAACAAAACAAAACAAGAGATTTAGTACATAACAACCATGTAGCGTTGAGACTGACCTTTAAGCTGATGATTCCTTAGCATCATAGAATGTAAGAAGTTCCACTCTCATTCCCACAACTAGTTCTTGATAGCCACGAAACTGGTGACTGGACACTGGAACATTGACCATTTATCGCCACATCAATGGCCTCTTGAAAGATGTGAGGCTAGGGCATGGACACTGGAATCCTGCTGCAGAAAACATCCACATCTCCATGATAGTGCGTGCTAGCAGAAATCAACCAAAGCAGAGAGAAGATGCCATTGGCCTCATTCTGCATGCCAATTTTTATGTACCCCAAAATCATTGGTGGAACCAACTCTACAACTAACATCCTAGGTGGAAGTGGGTATGGAGAATGTTACTTCTAGTTTTTAGCTTCTAAAGTGTGGGAAGACTGACTAAAAAGGAGTGTAAATGGTTGCTAACAACTACCATAATATTCAACCACTACCTAGATGTCTACCTCAGACAACATTATAAATCTAAACTCATTGCCTTTTTTTCAAGTATGCTTTTCCTCTTGTCTTTTATCTCAGTCAGTGGTACTAATTACATTCAGTTTCCAAGCTGAAAATCTTGAAATTTTTTTTCTTCTTCTCCCCAAAGCCCCCCAGTACATAGTTGTATGTTCTACTTGCAGGTCCTTCTAGTTGTGGCATGTGGGATGCCACCTCAGCATGGCTTGATGAGCAGTGCCATGTCCGTGCCTAGGATCTGAACTGGCAAAACCCTGGACCACCTAAGCAGAGCACGTGAACTTAACCACTCGGCCACAGGGCTGGACTTGTAAACCTTGAAATTATTTTTGACTTCTCCTCTCTCTTTTTCCATATCACCAAGAATGACAAAATCTCCCTGTCTTTCTCACATGTGCCTCTTCTGTTAAATCTCATGGCCACTCTTTGATTTCATGTCCTCATTATTTTTCTCCTGGACTATCCCAATAATCTCTTTTATTTTAATGAGCTTCCCACTCTCATGGATCATCTACTCTGTGGTCAGAGAAATCTCCCTGAATGCAGATATGCTGATTTACATTTCCCATGTTCAAAACATTGCAATGGTTCCACATCCCAATCTCCAGCAAGGCAATGTTTCTCTTCCTCAACCGATCCCTGCCTACTTTTCCATGTTTATCCCTGATACTCACACTTCCTTATACTACATACGCAGTCCTTCTGTATTAATTGGAATTCCTTGAAAATGCCTTCCATCAATTCATCCATCTACTCATTTATTAAATATCTATTAAACATCTAATATTTATTAAAAATACAATAGGTTAAGGGATATGAAGAAAAATAGTGCTTGATAATTAATTATTGTTCCTAAGGAATTTATAGTTATAGTGTAGAATAAACAGATAGCTCCAATACAATGTGATAAATAATTTCCCTATACAAGGGAGTTGAATGGGCTAGTCAGAGACATTTTCCCCACATTGCGACACTTGAACTGAGTCTTAAGAGTTGAGTAGCACTAACTAGATGAAGCCACAGGAGGGAGAGAAAAGGGAAAGCATTTCTGTATACACATAGGTAGTGAGGCCAGAGAAAGCAAGGTATTTCAGAGTTCAGATTGCTGAATGATAGGAGATTGTATTAGTCAGAGTTCTTTAGAAAACCACAACCAATAGGAGGTATGTATGAAGAAATTTATTTTAAGGAATTTGCTCAAGTTCAAAATTTGCAGAATGGGCTGGCAGGCTGGAGACCCAAAGAAAAGCTGATGCTGCAGTTCAAGTCCAAAGGCTGTTGACCCAAAAAAAGAGTCAATGTTACATCTCAAATCCAGAGGCCATCAAGCTGGAGATCCAGGGAGGAGCTGAGCTGATGTTGCAGTTGAAGTCTGAATGCAGTCTGCTGGCAGAATTCCCTCTTACTTAGGGGAGGTCAGTCTTTCATTCTATTCAGACCTTCAACTGATTGGATAAGGCCCACCTGCATTTTGAAGGGCAATCTGATTTATGCAAAATCCACCAATTTAAATGTAAATCTAACTTAGTGCAATGAACCAGATACAGAAGGACAAATACTGTATAATACCACTTACTGGGGAATATAAAATAGTCATAGGAACAGAGAGTAGAGTGGTGGGTGCCAGTGACTGACAGAGGGGAAATGGGGCATTATTAGTCAAAGAACATTAATCTTCAGTTATGTAAGATGAAGAAGTCCTAGAGATCTATCATACATCATAGTACCTATAGTTAACAATTCTGTACTGTATACTTAAAATCTTGCTAAGGGTAGATCTTATGTTAAGCATTCTCATCACCAAAAAGAATAATAATAAATACAGAGTGTGGGAAGAAATCTTTGGAGGTGATGGATATGTTTATGGCATAGACTGTGGTGATGGTTTCATGGATGTATGCTTATCTTCAAACTCATCAGGTTCTATCTGTTAGATATGTACACCTTTTTGCACATCCATACCTCAATAAAGTCATTTAAAAAAAGTAAATCTCGCTCAAAACATCCTTCATGGAAACATTCAGAGTAATGTTCAACTAAATATCTGGGCTTTATGGTCCACCCAAGTTGACATATAAAATTAACCAGTATAGGGATAAAGTTGAACTCAAGGTTGAAAGGGCCAGATCGTGAAGCTATGCTTGGGAATTTGGACTTCATTTTGGAGATTGGATAGAATCCTCAAAGAGTTGTAAGCAGACAGTCACTTGAACAGAGCCATATTTAAGGAAAATACCTTTGCTAAGAGAGCAGAGAATAGAATGGAGCAATGACAAGAGTTAAGGGGGAAGTTGTAGAGAAGGAGGGAGAGAATTTGGAAACTGGTAAATTGAACACAGAAAACTCCAGCAGAAATACTGGTAAGGAATCATGATGTTCATACACCTCTGTTGTAACAGCTGTAATGTATTTTCACGCATTATCTACTTGGAAAAAATCCTATTTGTCCATCAAAACCTGCTTGTAGTAAGCAGAATTCCAAGATGATTCCAAAGAGTCACACCTGTATATAACCCCATACCTGGAATGCTGGTGGGACCTGTGACTATGATGGAATTTTATTTCTGTGATTAGATTATGTAATATGACTAAGATGAGGGCATTTTATAGTTGTAACTAAAGTTCCTAATCAGCTGATTGTTAATGGAAAGTTAATGGAAAGGGACATTTCCCTGAGTGGGCCTCATCTAATCAGCTAAGTCTTTTAACAAAGGGTCTAAATGTCAGAGGTGGAAGAAGGAGTCACAGACGTTCTCTGGTTGGCTTCGAAGAAGCAGACTGCCATGTTGTGGAGAGGACCACGTGGAAAGGAACAGCAGGCATCTCTAGCAGCTAAAGGCCTCAGTCCTCTAACGACAAGGTGCTGAATTTTGCCAAGAAAGCCTCAGATAAGATTTCAGCTCTGGCCAGCACCTTGACTTTAGCCATGTAAAGTCAGAACAGAGAATCCAGCTGGGTCCTGCCTGGACTTCTGACTTATCAAACTGTGAGATAATAAATGGGTATTATTTCAAGCCACTAAGTTCAGGGCAGTTTGTTAACGCAGCATCAGAAAACTAATACACCAGCATAAAATTTATCTCTTCTGGGAGGTTTCCATGAATGAATCTTTCCAAATGGCGTTAATTTTCCTTCTACACCACTACTATCTATTGTGTGTATTTATATTGCTGCATTTACATTGTATTATAATGTATTTGTTTATATTTATTTTCCAATAGATGTTAAGTTTTTGGAGGACAAAGAAGATTGTCGCTCTCCCCTGGAGCCATCGTACAGTGACTGAAATATGGCAGATGCTCAGGGAATTTTAGGGAATCAAATTGATAATAAATTTAATAAACATTCCTTATATAACTTAGACAACGGAATCAAATCAAATGGCGGCTTTGTCTTCGACATTTGGGGCAGCTCTTTCAAACACTACGGGTAAGATCTGAATGAGGAACACACAACACCAACTACGATACAGTTCTGGAAGCTTGTAGAAGTTTTTTTAAACAACAACAAAAGCTTTCTGGAATGATCTACCTGTAATCCCTCACAGAAGCAGAGATTGATTAAACCAGCTCTAAAAATCCCTCTATTGCCGCAAGCCATAATTTCCCAAGACTATCAATAAGATAAGGAAAAATAGCTTCTTAAGCTAGGAATGCAAGCTTCCTCACATTTGGTAGCAGTTTATAGAGACATTTCCCCTTTTCAATGAGGTGAGCTAGGTGGTGATAGGAACAGCGTCTGAGCAGAGTCCAGAAGAATGTGAGTAGCTGGATTGAATCCGAACAACAGAGGATTGTTTGCATCCAACACTTGGACTAGGAAAATGAGAGGTGTGAGCACTGGCTGCCAAAAGCGATCGTCTGGGGTCTGGAACTTTTTCAAGCTCCTTCAGATATCACTCAAAACGATTTTAGCTGTGTGAAAGCAGGTCAAGATGGATACATTCAGTATGCTGATTCTCAAGTCAAATGAGGGCGACAAGTTGAGAGTGTCATCTCATTAACTCCCACGAATTCTAATAGTGGTAATGGTAATACTGGTACTGAAGGAACAGAAGAATTGAGCCATAAATGAGTCAAATGCAAAAAGTAACTATTCAGATTTTATAAGCCCCCTATTGTCCAGCCCTGCCTATTGAAGCACAAATATGAAGGGAAAAAAGGTTCTGTATTATATTCAGTGGCTAGATGTTTGAGTAAATGAATCTGGGTACATTTACACGTTAACTAAGGCTGGTGTCTGAGCTTCTCTAGACGCTCTAGGAGAGCAGCACACTGGCTTACATCTCCACCCTGTATCCCCAGTGCCAAGTGTTGTGCTTGGCAAATAATAAGCACTCAATGAATATTTGATGACTGACTGACTTTCCGGGGAAACAGATCCTAAAGCTGAAAAAACCAGCAAACTCTTAACCCAATGGAATCACTAAAATCTACAGCTGGCAAACCTCTTCTCCCTCCCTTTTTCGTGAGATTAATTGCAGCACTTAACATTTGTAAAGCATTTCTGACACATCAAAATGGCCAGAGGGGAATTTCTACTGAAAATCTAAACCATTATTATTAATAAATTGCCCTGTGGTCCCAACTATCCCCTAGGGATTCGGAGATGGGAGAGAAAGGGAAACTCACTTTCGATGTTTTTCTCAATGTCTTAACTTGGGAAAACTCAGAGGTTTTTTCAGTGGTTCATTCTGAGGTCTGGGCAAAAGTTCAAGCCCATTCCTGACTTATCTAAACTGATCCATCCTCCCCCATCCAAAGCCAACAATCACGAAGGTTAGCAGCCTGACTCTGCCCTCACGGTACTTAGTGCTGAGAGGTTTTTAATCTTTTTCTCGTTGGTCTCCTTATCTTCTGGTGCTTCTCTGTCTCATCCCCTTTTCCAGAGGCTCCCAACATAATCAGCATCTCCTGCAGCTGATGACAGACACAAGAAGCAGATGAACCAAAGGTTAATGGAAGGGAATGGTAAGTCCAGCCTGATATGGAGAAAGAAAAGGCAACTGGAAGTTTAGCTGGGTTACACGCAAGCGGAGATAGCTAGAAAAGCTTTCAAAGAGCTCAGAAACAGGGTCAGAAAAAGGCACTTTATAGGTCAGCTGGGCGTTCTCTCAGCCCAAAGAAGAGTTACTGTCTCAGCAAATTCAAAAAAGATTATATTAAAATTCCCAAAAGAGATATTGGGCCTTTTTTCTTGTCAATGTATTCTAGTAGTTTGTCAGCTCTTTCAGCCAGAAAATTCTTTTAAGTTAGGGTGATCATTTGTCAATGTAATGTTAATGTAATGTAAAGGTTTGGAGGAAAACCAGCATCTATTCTCTCTTATTCTGACAAGAGCGCCCCTGTTTGATTGTGGAGATTGATTTCTCCAGCATTGAATGCTGTCTTAGTGCGACTGTCAGTCAGAATATTCATGGTCAAGAATGTGACCCAAGGTGATCCAATTGGACGCTTTCTCTTGGGGGTTGCACCCAACCAAGGATAAAAAGATGACTGCAGCTATCTCAGCCCAGTAGAGGCAGAGGTGTCCAGCAAAGACCATCAATAGTTCTTGCCATGTTGAAAGAATCTCGGAGTTGCCCAGGTTTCTGTCCTTTTTGAGTTTGTTTTCGTGGTTTTCTCTCCAGGTACGTGCCCTGCTCCTTATCTTTGCAACAAATTCTCTTTTGCTTAAATTAGAGTTAGTGTTTGTTGCTTGCCTCCAAAGAACCCTAGTAGATAGACCCATATCAGCTCATTCTTGTTATGTGATATTCATGCAAGGAAATGTGTGATGACTGATAGCATGGGTTTATGGTAAGTTTTCAGACAACAGGATGGAGCAGACAAAAGATTACTAAGTTAAATAATATCATGATGGCTCAAACCTGTTTACTTACACAGTCCTATACCACTACAAAACTTTCAAAGTGGCATGGCTAAAGCAATTAAAACTCTCCCATTCTGCATAGGTATTGCTTGTGGTCCTAGCTGGTAATTCGGGTTCTGTATAGATTAGTAGTAAATGTAATTCCAGTACCAAACCTGGCCTCTTTCCAAGGGGAACAACAGGCTAGCTTCTGAAAGAACAAGGAGTTCAAAATTTTTCATTCAGATGCAAGTTCTAGTTGCAATGGACATAGATCTTTATGCCTAGGTCTCTAACTATTCAGTTTTTGTTATTCCCCAGAGTCAATGCCTGGGACAATTGTGGAACTTCCTGGAACCTTGGATAATAGTATGAAAAAATAGGGGGTAAACACTAAGGATATTGGATACTATGAGAGAGATCTATGTAACCTATGATGTCCTAGGAAGGCTTTGTGGTCCAGGTGGGATATGATCAGGACTTTGAATGATGAATGGCATTTGAAAAGAAATAAGTGGGAAGGCCTTCCAGGTATGATGAATGGGATGAGTGAAAGCATTTAGGCAGAAAAATATAGGGGGCACATCTGGAGGACAGAATATAGGTCAGTAAGTCAGAAAGGACCAAGGAAGAGAAGTTTTTAGAGGAAAGACTGGGAAAAGCATGTTCAGATTGAATGGTGGAGGGCCTGGAAGATCAGGCTAAGACGTTTGGATTTAACCAACTAGGCTCTTGGACGTTTTTGAGTATAGAAGTAAAGAGGTGAAACAATGCTTAGAAAGGTCGATCTAGTGTGAGATATGGGAGAAGAAAGCTTAAAGAAACTAAAGATAGAGATGATTGAGAACTGCTGACATAGGGTGACCTTAGGATATAATTTTTGATTGTCATTTGTTTTGTTACCAAATTCCTGACATCACTTGGTTTTCTAATGGCTCTCCCATTTCATCTTAAAGCAAAGGGTTGGAACATTCCAGTTAATTGAGGATTCTAATGGGTTAGGACTCAAATAATCAAAGTTTTACTTTACTTTTATTGTTTGTCCTGTATTGAGTCACAGGTAGACCCCAGGTGCTATAGTAAAGCTCAAGCTAGCCGATGGACAAATTCCTGCCATTTACACCGAGGAATGGGGATTCAACTATTACTATTCTTTATTACTCTTCTCTTTCAATATTCAGAAGGATATTTAGTAAAATTACTAAATCTCGTTGGGTTCTATCTTAGCTTTTCTTGCCCAGATGTTAGAAATTTAGGCCAAATATTCTTACTGGACCTTACTGGTCCTTACTCTCGCAATGAAGATAAAGATAAGTTTTGTCTTGCGTGTGACCCTCAATCTGTCATGCTGACCAGGGCACTAGGCTAAGAAGAATTCTAAGGGTATGTCTGGGCTCAGTGGGAAAGAGCTAGGTCTGACTGGGAACAATGGTGGCCACAGGTGACGAGATGAGGCCGCTCTGATTTAGGGACTCTGTTACTGAACTTATACTAAGTAAGGCATAATTTTCTTCAAGACATGCATTGCAGGTCCCAGGAAAGCCCTAGTGTCCCCAAGTCTCCATTCAAATATTCCTGGGAGAACTTAAAGTTAAACTAATTCATCTAAAGCTTAAAAAACTTATGTCCTTCTCTTGCTATGTGCATGGGGTGGGAGATAAGATCCCCGAGACTGAGGAAGAAGAGGGAATTTTTATCCTGGGGATTAAAATGGAGTTGAAATTGCTGTGCAAACAAATTTTTAATAGGATGGTCATCTTTTCTAGACCAAAAAGTGGGGACACTATTTGACAGGGAAATTTTTTAAACTTAAAAATTAGTTTATATTAGCATTTTATAAAATTATAATGATGTCTCATTTAGTTATTAAATAAATTAAATGACATGCAATTGAGACTGCCCATGAAAATGAAAACATCTGTTTAACAAATGACAGACAAGATTTGTTTGACAAATATACGAGATCATGATTATTATTTGACGTTGATTTCTAAGACATATAATGATTTTCTTGCCCATTATTTGTTATTTTGACAGATACTCTGGTTCATACTTAGAATTCTGAAACCAGCAAGTAAAGTCTATAGTTTAAGTGGAACTGCATATGGCCAGATGTAAGTACTCAATGATACAAATACGTTTAACTTTATCAAAAAGCAATACTGTAAATCTTGATAAAACAGGCTGGTTGGAATCGGAGATTCATGTTATAAAAAGTACAAATTGTTACAAAAGGGACATTTTCATCTTTGAAAGTTAAGCTGCATTCAGATGATTGTTTGGTACAAAGATAAATTAATCCTTTGTAAATTCTGGTTCAAGTTTCGGGTATTTGATTGATAAAAAACACATGGATATTCTAAGAGTTCAAACACAGTTGGTAATTCAATCACGAGTTGCAGGTATTGTCGTTATAGCAATACAGTTCTTAGAAGCCCACCCCATAAGCAACACTGAATTTGGAAATTTTCAACATAATCATATGGAAGAATAAAATATATCACAAAATTAATCATCATCATCATTATCATCAAGAAACATTTATTGAATACCTAAAATGGGTAAGAAAGTCCACTAACACTCCAATAAACAAGAGCCTATGTACATAAATGCCTTGTTTATATAATGGCAAACATATTTGTAAAATAAATCAGTTTGGAAATAATAGGAAGGGGGTCAATACCGTAACATCCAAACCAAGATTAGCCTAGCAGAATCTTCATAGAAATACTTCTTTTAAAATAACACATACTGTTCAGTCATGCTAAATGCAGTCCAAAATGTTTCTTTTCCATGGTACAGTGGTTGGGCCACTGGTTTTGTTATTTGACACCCTCTTGGCTAGGATTCCATACCCCCCACCCTCTTCCCACTCCTCCCCCTGCCCAGCTGGTGTCTGGGTGGGGGCTGAGGAGAGGTTGTTGCACAACACCACACAGCAAGAAAGGGACAGGATCTGGCAACAGGGCCCCCAGAGATCCAATCCAGCTGCTGTAAAAGGAATCTCATGGTATGTCCCCACCCTGCCCCTGACGAAATCACGAGTGATCTTGGAAAAGGTACAAGACCAATTAGCTGATGTGTGCAGATGTATCTAACACAGGCAGGCCAGCCTGTAGCAAAAAGAGGGAGCCAGGGGCTCCTAGGACCAGCTCTACCACCACAGTGTTCCACGACCCTCCTCTTTCTGAACTCAAAATGGCCACAAAAATAAATATTCTCATTTCTAGGGGACATTGTGAGAAGACTCCAGAAATATGAAAAGGGTAAGAAAACGCTGAACATTGTCATGCAAGAAAAATGAGAAACATTAAAAGCTATGAATATTTCATATAGCTATATTTGAAATTCTGGGAAACTTTTAAAATAAAGTTTAATAGGATGAATGTGGTATTAGAAATGTGACCATGTAAAATGAGAAACTCTGCTTATTATTATTGAGGCATGTGATTAAATAATCATTCAATGTGTATGTGTTTGGCATTTCAGATCACAGTCTCATGCCTCTCACATTTGATTAATGGCAGCCATGTGAGGTGAGCAGGGCAGCCAACATTATCACCACCTTGTAAATGAAAATACTGAGGTTCAGAGTCTTGGTAATGTAGCACAGCCAACTCATACCAGGTCTAGGACTAAAGTGTTAAAAGCGTTACTGGGAAAACTATGTCAAGGATAGAGTTTCATCCTGAGGAATATTCTTTTCTTTTTTATGTAAAGAAGATCAGCCCTGAGTTAACATCTGTTGCCAATCTTCCTCTTTTTGATGAGGAAGATTGTCGCTGAGCTAACATCCATGCCAATCTTCCTCTGTTTTATGTGGGATGCTACCACAGCATGGTTTGACTAGTGGAGCTAGGTCTGCACCCAGGACCCGAATCTGCGAACCTCAAGCCACTGAAGCAAAGTGCATGAACTTAATCACTATGCCATCAGGCTGGCCACCTGAGGATTATTCTTGAAGAATCTACCTGGTATTTTGCTCTAAGATGTGGATGTGTGAGTAAGCTAGAGCAAGAAGGCTCATTTTAGAATTGATCATTGTTCCTTGAGAACCTCAATGCTCTTGAGATTGTTGGGTTGAAATATATGTCTACAAAAATGGACTTCATAAGGATATTTACCTGAAAAAAAACCACAACAGAAACTACAAAGCCAATGGTAATGTTTATGTGACCCATCAAGATGCTAAGAGAGTTTAGACAAGGTGAAAATGAAGCTGTGCCACAAAGAGCTAAGGAGGAACATTTTTCTATTGAAGGTACCCTTTTCACTTTGCCTTACTGCCCCTCCCACCCATCCCAACATTTTACTTTGAAATAATTTTCAAACGTACAGACAAGTTGAAAGAAAAGTATTCTGATAGCCTGTATCCCCCTACCCATCTGCTGAACTGTTTGTAAGTTCGTTGCAGATATTGTAACATTTCAATTTTAAGCACGTCAGCTTATATCGCCAAAAAAGAAGACATCTTCCTACATGACAACAATACCTTTATCACATTGAAGAAAATTAACCATATTTCCCTCGTAGCATCCAATATCCACTCCATATTCAAAACTTTCAGATTGGCAACAAAATATTCTTTATAGCTTTTTCTCTGAAACACAAGACAATCAAAATTACACATTGGATTTGGTTATGTTTCTTTAGCTCTTTTATATTAGAACAGTCTTCTACTTTTTTTTTCCCCTTAACTTTTACTTTTTGAATAGATAAGATCAATTTTCTTGTGGAATGCCCCATATTCTAGATTTGTCTGCTTATTTCCTTGTGGTGACATTTAACTTGTGACTTTCCCCTATATTCTCATTAGCTGGATATTAGGTCCAAGGGCTTATTAATGTTTCAGTTAAACATTTTTGGCAAAAATAATCCACAGATGGTGCTGTATACTGTATATTGCACAATGCCAAGGGATCCTGCAATTATTGATGCTGAATTTGATCATATGATCAAATGAGACCATAAGATATTTCTGTAGTAATGAGACATTTTTCCTTGTGGATTGGCAAGTCATGTGTGAGATATTTGACATCATGAAAGTGTTCTGTTTCTTGACAATGTTCAATCTAATAGTTTTAGTAGCTTTCTTGATCCTTGCACAAGGGTTATTTTCTAATTCTATCATTGAACCTATGTTTATAAGCTCATGTCATTCTTAATAAAGAAGCACATTCTTCTATCAACTGTAAATAAGCTTCAATTTTTTAATTTTTTTGCTGGGAAAGTTTCACCCTAAGCTAACATCTGCTGCCAATCTTCCTCTTTTTGTTTTTTCATCCCCAAAGCCCCAGAGCATAGTTGTAGATTCTAGTTGGAGGTCCTTATAGTTCTTCTATGTGAGCCACTACCACAACATGGCTACTGACAGAGGAGTGGTGTGGTTCTGTGATCAGAAACTGAACCTGGGCTGCCGAAGAGGTGAGGGCACCAAACTTTAACCACTAGGCCATCAGGGCTGGCTCAAGCTTCATTTTATAAAAACAAAAAACCAAAATAAATGGTTATTCTTTCCTTTAACAGTTGATTTTCAGCAAGTGGGGTAGTAGAATAATAACAAAATGTTAAAAGCTGAAAAACACTCCTAAAGTGTTCAGAAATCCTGAATCTTTTTTCATAATCTGCAATTGTGTCAAAACACAATACTGTTGTGAGCATAATCTGCTCTGTTGTAGATTTATACAAGCAGTAAGAGGAAGATTATTAGCTACAGTCTATTTGCTTTTGAGTCTATTTGGATCTGTGTGATCAAACTGTTTATCTTCTACTCAGGAAGATACTAAGGAGAGACATCTAAGATTATACTTAAGAATAGAGAGAACAAGACTGTTTAGACATTGTAGAGAAATTTGGCCAAAAGTCTTTGATAGGAAAGAGTAACTGTACCAAGTGGTGAGAAAGTTTACTACATAGCTAGATATTGGGGAAAGGACCTGGGAAGTATCAGTCTGATATGAGAGGAAATGACGTGACTTGAGACTTTTTTACTTTCCACTGGACTCAGTCTTCACCATCTTCTTTTTGCTCTTAAGTCATTTTGACTCATGAAAACAACAGTCTCAAAGTTCTAGAAGAATGAAATAGCTATAGATGTATGCTTCTTTCTTTTTATTTATTTCCTTTACCATAAGACATAAAAGGCGTTTATTTCAATGCAGACCATAACCCAGTGAGTAATCTTCCTGCCAAGACAAAGCCATTGAAAGTTCTGAGATGTCTTAGAAGATAATCAGGGATTCCTTGTCCCTCTCTCCCCATCCCACTCCCCACGACCCTCTCCCCCTGAAGAATTGTACTAAGAACATTGAGAGCTAATAAAACCTATTGAACATTCTATTTTCCTTTGTAAAGAGCCAGGCATTGATTTTGTTCAAAACGCCATAGGTGGTGGCTACTTGTTCCATGCTCTTTGCCAGTCACTGGAATGGAAAACAGTGTGAGAAGAGGGGAACCTGGGAGCCTGCAGTGGAGGGAGAGAAGGAGGAGGTGGGAGCTGGTTGTTTGACAATAATAGTCTGCTCCATTACAGAAAGTCAGCCAGAACTGTGGTTTTCAAATTTACAGTAAAAAAAAAAAAAAACCTCTCATACTGTAGAGAGAGTACCATAACTTTCTCTCCCTCCCTGTCTCATTTATTTCACTTTTTTCCCCCAAAGAAACAGTTGGTTGAAAATATCACACAATTTGAGCCAAAGAGTCCAGTCGAACTTAACTTTCATGTATGTGGGAATGAAGCAATGAAGGGGCAGTCCAGGCAAAACTGAAGGGGGGCAGTTTGACCAAGAAAAGACCACCTCAAAGTTTCACTGTGGCCACCTCACTCTGGAAAACCAGCAGAAAGCGAATGCCAGCACAAATGTTAATGTAACAGGATAAGTGGGGGGAAGCTGCCTTTGGCAAGAGAACTAAGCCTGTTCGTTTTTATAATATAAGAGAGAGAAGGAGAGGGAGATTGTGTGCTCGCTCACCAGGTGCATTTTGCAAGCTTTTCCAGTTCCCATTTCGTTAGTTCCTCTAATATTATTGTAGGAGGCTTCAAAGCTATATATAAAGAGGCTTGACATCCTGCTGTGCTCATTTTGACTTCTGTTTGTATTTCATGATTTGCCTACTAAAAGAAAAATTTTGGTTGGTGGAAAATAAGGAGCATCTCAGAAATTAGTGAACTTCAATTTACAGAGGTTAGATCCAAAAGCAAAGTTCTGGTGACACTTTATAGAACCTCTTTGTCATGTACTTGCATGACTTATGGTCAAGGGCAATGCATTGAATTTGTAGCATCAATGTGGTGTCATAGCTTCTATTTACTATTGTTTTAAGAATTAAATAAACATTTCCTGGAAAAATGTTGAGAAAGCACATCACAATTTCTATTTATCTCAGTGGAGTGAGATAATAATTTTCCATTTTTTAATTTTAATGCTTTGTCTTTATCCTAAAGAATGTGGTTTCTCTCCAGCATTTTCTGATATGTGTTCTCTCTCACCTCACCACATCCACCGCTGAACCCTACCCCAAATCAGGCAATCAAGCATTCTGCTTTCATCTCCTCAGGGAAGACATGGCACAAAACAAATGTAGAGACAAAGTCAACTCATGACTTTTAAGCTTCAAAATAAAAATTTCAAACTCACGGCAAAATGTATAGTTTGAAAGTTCGAAAAGTTTGGGTTTGGAGAATATCTAAAGTATTTGCCCAAGGGCAATCAGGGTATAAAATGATCAGATAAAAAGAATTCAGCCACTTTTCTGGCTTTTAGCATAGAGAAAGATTCCATGTGCTGGGAAGAGAAAGAAAGGAAGCAGAGGATCAATAACATAGCTGGAAGTTGGGATGGTCTCTGAGAAGTAGACTTGTGTCCTGCTTTTCCCTCTTTTCCAGCTGCCCCCAACTTGAGGGAAATGAGAACAGAGGTGTGATTCTACTTCATCTTTAGATAAAGCCCAAAGAAACATCTAGACTCTGGTATCCTCCTTGTACACAATGGTTCGGCAGGCGTAGGCATATGTGGTGAGTCTAGCCAGAGAGGAGTCAAGATAGCATGACATAGTTCCCTTGGAAAAAACATGGCCTAGACAGAGACAAATGTTTTCTACATGAGCATAGAATCAGCTAAGACAGTCGAGGTCAAGGACCCAGCAGTGAATTCTGTAGACCCATGGCTGGAGACAGAGAGCCTGATTATATCAGCACCCTGTGAAGACTGATGACATGTAAGAATGTTGTATATCTTGATAAGAATTCCACAGTCATCTATGAGATTTAAAAATCAATTAGATGGCCAAAAAAAGCTGATCTCAAACACTCTTTAAAATTTCAAGAGCTCTAAAATGTTGGTACGTTTGGTTAAACACACACACACACACATACACACACACACACACACACATGTACATACTCGTTGGGATGAGGAGCTAATAAAATGGTAAACACAACTGGAAATTTCCTTCCAGTCCATCCTTACCCTTACCCACCCTGTTTTCAGCGTCAGGACAAGTGGCTTTCGTGACAAGAAATTATACTATTGATATTTACATGTACTTGTAGTACCCAGTCCAGTACTCATTCCAAAGTGGGCTTCACTCTATTTCACTAAATAGAGTCACAAAGACTCATGTCTGGGCTTAACAGAGGTGAGCCAACAAGAGAGCAATGAAAACATTTCTTCCAGGAGAAGAAATTTGCCTAGGAAGACAGATGATGTGTTGATGAGAAGCAACTTTTTGAGTTTGGGAGAACACAGTCAGCCATCTATTGAAGGCACCTGGGAATTCATTTGCATTCCACACTGTAGTTCAAAATTGAACAGAGTATTTATTTATTTATTTATTCATTCAATACAGCATTAGACCTAATTACCTTCCCCTGTCAATCTGGCATGGTGGCTTTCCCCACTATTAGTTGGTGAACACACGGAAAAACTTGTTTAATGTGAACTTCAGAAAGATATAATTTGGAATGTAAATCTACTGCCAAAGGAGGAGGAAAAAACTTGATGCATTCCAAGGAAAAAGAGAAAGTTTTTTATTTTTTATATCATCTCCCATATCAGATTGCCTGGACCACCACTTCATTTGAACAGTGTGGAGAACAGGATGTAAATTTATAATAACGTTTTATGTTACTTAAACTCTCTCAGTGTATAGGGTGATATAATGTGAGTGACAAAAGATTATTTTTCTAATTGCATTGTGAACCAGGAATATAGAAATGAGATTAGACTATAACAAGATGGTTTGGGGATAAACTTTAGGACGATTTGTAAAATCCTAGAAGGTGTTTTCAAGAAAGATCGTGGGAATTACCAAGAAGATAAATCCTTGAGGTGGTAACATAAATAATAAAACTGAAATGATATTAAGAAAATGTTAGATATACAACTCTCTGAGGTGAGTGGAAAGTCATTATTCCTGGAGGAGGAGAATTAAACAAAACACCGTAAGGATCAAAGACTTTAGAATTTCCCAGAACGAGGATCTAGCCTCTGATGTGTTAGACCAGCCTTAATGGACAGAAACTAATAACCTGGTGAACCTGTGAAATCTTTCCTGTCTTCAACCTCTGTGATTTACAAGGTGATACCAAATATTCTGAAAATATTTGCAATATTCAGCTATTTTTCCATCAATGAAACTTACTGTTGATCTTTTCACTAAATGAATGCCAAATAAGTTTAAAATAATTGAGATGTTGATGTTTTTGCTCATTATCATCATAAAACCTCTTTAAACCTTCACTCTAAGACTTCCTTGTTCTTTGGTTGTAGAAAAATAGGATAGAGTGAAAATTTTAAAAACTAATATCCAAAAGGAAGCTGACTTGGGAGAGTAAAGTGCTTGTTCAACAAAAATTCACTTTGCCTTTTCTTTTGATTTCTGCAGGCATGTTGCTAAGAATGAGAAAGCTCAAATTGGTTGGAATTTATCTTCAGACCCAAGTGTCTAAACTTATGTTTCTAACTTCTATATCAGAATTACCTGGGGAGCTTTTTAAGAACTCAGATTCCTGGGCCTCAATCCAGACGTGCAATCAGACTCTCTAGGGAGCTCAGGCTCAATAATCTGCATTTTTAACAAGATTGCCAGATGGTTTTGCATATACTAAATTTATGAATGAAACGTCTAATAAAAATCAGGTTGGAAAAATTTTTAATCAGTTTCAGATCACATTTTAAATGAAACACAGAGGTGATAAAGTTCTCTTTAATGCTTCAAATCACTTTATAAATACTGGGAAGAGATGGGATCACAGGTATTCATATAAATGCAGAGTTGTCTCCAAACTAATTTATTATGTAAAAGTTTTACAGTTTATGCTATAATCATCTTGCCCACATTTAATTTGACAGCCTTTTCTTCTTCTCTTTCTTCACTTCCTTTTTCTTACTGACTCCCCTTTACGGCATCTCTCCAAAGTATGCCATTTAAATTTTAAAAAATGTACAATCTTAACTTGTGCTTATATTTTATTGGGTTATGCAATATTTAATTAAAATACATAAATACCTTAAAAACACCATTGGCATATATGAGTTTGGGAACAAATACAACTGGTCCTTGACAACTAAACTGGCAGTAGTGGAAGTATGTGAGAAATTGGACTTCTGGTGGCAGACATTCAATTTACAATGAGTGTAGTTTGTAGAAGGAATCCTTAGAGAACTGGTTGATCTGACCATGTTGTAAGAGAGCTCCTATTATATTATTTTTCCCATTTAATACATGAGCATACCATGGCACTTAGAGTAAGCAATTAGGACACATATTCTCTGAGAGACAAAGACAACAATTAACCAAGTCAGTCTAAGAGCAAGAGCACCCCTTTTTCCCATGCTTCCTGCATAGGTGCCTCCTTAACATAATTTCTTCTCCAGGGTTATCTTTACTGGTATATGGAATAAGACACTCCCAACCTCTTGTGATCACAAGAGTCTTGCAATCCTTCCATCCAAGAAGTACCTCCTCCTGTAGGTTCTACAAGGGCCAGAATTGTCTGCCTTCATTCAGTTGCATGGTCCTGTGACTGAAGACCTACAATTAAACGTAAATTATATTAGTTGAGAGAGTAAGCATGCTAAATCTTCTTCAAACACAAAATGCTTGGCCAGTCAGCTAGGGGAAAGCTGAGTTTTATGAAAAAAGAATTTTCCAGCACATTTTGGTTATACCCAGCAAGTCCAGAAGCACAGGTGGTTGAACCCTGAGCCCAGAGACAGTATGAGGAATCTAGGGACCCAAAAAGAGGAATGAGAAAGGGAAGTAAAGGAACAAAACCACTTTTCCCCATTTCATGCTGAAGATAGGGCACGATTTTTCCAGCTTCAATAACACTTAATGTCTAAGAACCCAACACTCCCGCCTTTTATTGGCCAAACTAAGAAAATTTTTCTTGATATTTGTTTGAATAAGAACTTCATTGACTATGGAATGAATCTAATCCTTTTGCACTGATTTAAATGCTCCATTGTCATCTGAACTTGTCCACCTCTCCAGCCTCATCCTTCTCAAAATTTTCATCATTTCAGAATACAACAGGCTCTTTTAGGACTTTGCATAGGGTTGCAAGTTTCTCCACTCAGAAGACTCCTCTTTCCTTGCAGAATCTGGCCAAACTCTATTAATTAAGCCTTCTTGTTTGTGGTCTCAATACCAACTTGTGCAGACTTCTATTATTGATTTATTGCATTGTCTTCTAATCTGTTACAAGTCTATTTTCTTCACAAGGCTGGAGAATCTCTTTCATTTTTGTATTTCCAATGCTATTTAGAAGAGTTGCTTAAAAATGAGTGAATTAACTGATGAGACTCTGAGCCGCCAGCGGTACATCATGGGTGCTCAAGGAAAACAGAGTTAGAGAGTGTTGACCCAGATCCTAGGTCTATAGGGAGCAGGATCATAGCACCACTGTCTCACCCAGGAGCTGTGACAGCCACAGAGAACAAAATGGTCTTTGGAGATAGCCATTTAAGGGGACAACTTCCCTTTTTAGGTTTCAGGCCCTGGGGCACTTACCTTTGCCCCATTGGCCAATGCATCCTCTGCTACAATTCAGCCTGTCTCTGATGCATTTCAAGAACGTTAACCTTGGACCCCAAGGCCTTGCATCTAGAGTATGCATGTAAAATTTTCCATCTGTCCTTTGTGGGCTGCAACGCTCTAAGCTCTCCAGGGCAGGGCTGTTCTGTGCTCTGTCTCTTCTGTCGCTTGCATCTTATTCAAGGGCATCAACAGCACTACAGCAATGGTAAATAGAAGACTGTGCTGGATAGTGTAGGCCTTCTTGGAATTGAATGCTTCATGCTTGAGAACAAGGATAAGCTTTTCATTAGAATATCAAGTGCTTCTAGAGCATTTTTTTCTAAGACAAATTATTCAGTTTATAGTAAAAGAAGTTTCTGTATTCTTTTCTAGGGAAACTGGAATAATTTTTCCTATAGCCAAGAAGCTATAAGGAGGAAAAAGTCACTAAACTTCCTCCGGCTCATTTACCTTTGCTTTCATCAACAGGAATATAAACTCACAAGAATTCTCAGCACTGCTGGGTAAATTTGGTGGAAGCTGCAGCCAGAAGACTCAAAATCAAATAATGATACATTTCAATCCAGGGATTTCTTCAAGATTTGATTATTTTTCACTATAATTTTTCAACCAATGTCTAAAAAAATCAAATTCAAGTTGACAAGGAAAATTCTTTGTGAGGCTGCCATGTAGGAGCCTATTGAGGTTTCAGAGATGATGTTTCTTTTCTTCTGAAATCATTGTTTTGTACTTATTCATGTGACTGTGTTCTAGTCATTGGACAAAAATGACCCCCATTGGCAGAGATTTTTGTACTCACAGGGGGCTTAGCATGGCCCAGGCTGACATACAGGAAGGCAGAATGAGTTCATATCCTTGTGCCATATTAATTCACACACAGGAGCAGGAAAAGACGAGCCTCCTGTCATGTCAGCATGCACAGACCAACACCTGCAGAAAATCAGGGCCCACGGTGAAGCTACAGTATTTGTTTCAAGACTTGCAGGCATAAAACTGACCAGATAGTCCAGGGATTTCAAGGAGTCTGCAATAGAACTTGGTTAACTTCTGCTGAATAGCTATCACCTTTCCAACAAACTGAAGTTAGAAGTTCTTTTAGAAATCTTTTTGTTGGATGCTCAGAACTTAAATTTAGGACATTCTAAGATATTGTAACAGCTCTTACTCAAAATTTAGCATCAAGTTGAAGAAGGATGATGGCATCAAAGTTATGAGTTTTTGCTCTGTGCAAGGCACTCCATAAGCATTTTGCATCTGCTAAATCACTTAATTTTCAGACAAAACTCAATGAAAAAGTATTATTATCCCCGTTCTACAGATGAGCTCAAAGAGGTTAAGTAAATTGCTTAATGTTACACAGTGAGTAAGTGACAGACATGGGCTCCAGAGCCTGGGCTAATATGTATGCTAGTAATTCAAAGGAGTAATTCTAAGATTTATTTTAATCTAGATTTCTAACAATAGAGGATGCGTTGTTAGAAGATAAACTGAGGCATGTTTAAAATGTTGAGTTTATTTTATTTTATTTACATTTTGGTGAGGAAGATTGTCCCTGAGCTAACATCTATGCCAATCTTCCTGTATTTTTTGTATGTGGGACACCACCACAGCATAGCTTGATGAGCTGTGTGTAGGTCCACCCCTGGGATCTGAACTGGTGAACCCTGAGCCGTCCCAGTGGAGTGCGCGAACTTAACTACTACACCAGTGGACAAGCCCCCAAAATGTTGAGTTTATCTGAGCAAAAATTCATACTAACCAGGCAGCACCAAACCTGAAATGGTTAGGAACACTATTCCAGTGAAAGTCAGGGGAAAGACTTAGACAGAGAAGGTGGGGAAGCAAAGGAAAGAAATTACTGATTCGCTAAAGCTTAAAGCCTCATTGGCTTTTGTGATCAGTTGTCCTTAGTGTTTTAATTTTTTAACCTTGAGGGATATACAGACTTAGATTTTGCTTTGCTTATGATGGCCACCACGACATTAGAACTACATCAGTCTAATGGCCTCCTTGTTTCGTTAATTTAACAGAGTACATACATTATGGCTCATGTATGCAATTGAAAACCTTGTAGCCATAAGGTAATGTAGGAGGAGTGTTCTTGTTGACATGAAAAGATAAAAGCAAGTTTCAAAGCCATATAAGAATATGCATCAATCTTTATAAAAAAGATGAATAAAGTTTTGTTGTATATGTATACTGAAATGAAATATAAATGTATAATCAGTTTATAAATATTATACAAATTCTAGAAGAACATATACCAAAATGTTTTATGTGGATGGTAGGAGAATGGGTATTTTCTCCCTTTTTGTTTAAGCATACTTTCTATTTTTGCTACAATAATCACAAATTATCTAATTCAAAAAGTTATATAAAATACAAATAAAAAGAATGTCTCTAAAAATAAGTGACTTTGTATGAAAAATGGAGTTCTTTTGTGTTAAGGTGGCAGAAAACAGAGTTTATATGACAGAATTACAAACCAACCCACCATGAAGGAAATGCTCTTTATGTGCCCTTGGGAAACCCCAGAGAAAGGCCCAGGAGTTGGGTGACAGCCCCAGCTACGACTGAGTTTCACAGACTTGCTGGGCCCTGGTATCACATCGAGGCATTCACTTTCCTAGACATCATATCTCATAAGAGATGGAAACAATCGTTCTAAATTTAACTGATTGGAAAACAGGAAGAAACTTAGACAAGCCCATTGTATAAACGGCTGTAATCTATGAAAGGCACAAAAGCCCATTTTCTTACAGAATGCCCACAATGGAATTTTTTAGGGCACAAAAAGTATCCTTGTCGCTGACCCTTTAAAATGCTCTGGAAAAAGTTTTTAATTTTCTCAGCTTTAAAAGAATAGAATCAGTATTTTTTGTCTTGCTACTTAAGGAGGAAAAAAATCATTAGGAAACATGGAAGAGACATTTATGTTCGCAATATATGAAGGGGTTGTCATGGGCTGCAGTTGCGATGTGGTCTCTGACCTAAGGAAGAAACCGGGATAGCCACTGGGTCTAAAGAAATCCTTAACTGGGAGAAGAACAATGAATGAGAGATCCAGACTGAGTTTGACTCTAATCCCAGTTCCATTTATAAACACCTTCCCTGGAAATACTTCTCCCCATTAGATTTCCAGACACAGCACCATCCTGGTCCCATCCCTCCTTTGACGGTTTTATTTTCTCTTTTTGCCCCATCTCGAATGTGTCAGCATTTCCCAAGGCCCTCTCCTTAGCCCTCTATTCACTTATCTCCTATGGATTACATCTCACCTACTCTTTCACCTTCACACCTACACAGGTAACTGTCAAGTTGATGTCATCAGTCCTGGGACAATTAGGGAAAGCTTCATGGAGGAGGCTGATTTTTGGCGATAGGATGGATTTCATTTGGGAGGACATGTACAGGGGAAAGGAAATCTCAGAGAAGGGGAACAGTATGAACTAAGGCACAGAGGAAGAGAAGTTCTGGCTGTGTGAGGGTAACTGCTGGTTTGATAGGAAACTCATTTACTGACCCTCAGAAACATCACAATTTAGAGCAATGATTTTATTTTTCTGTTACACCTCCTTGTTCCTTTCCTTGTTTCTTTGTCTACAAACACCTGCATGGACAAATGAATGTTTCTGATCAATGTGCATTTCTTTTCCATATTGGTTGTCTCTCTCAACTTCTGCGTGGCTGAGTTTGAGCCATCAAGGGCACGTCTTGATCTTTCCCTGCTGACTATTCACACGAGAGCTGACGTCTTCTCCTCCTTGGCCCTTATTAACCATCAGTTTATCCTGATGCTCATTGTTCAGAGTTGGTTGCTCAATAATGTGTTTTTTGTATAACACGGCCTTTTATTCACAATTTTAAAAAGCTAGAGCTAGCAACACTCCAGTGACACATCATATGTGGCCTTATATTGTACTTACTTAGCTTATTTTAGTCCATGCTGAAACCACCAGGATGCTTACGTATTTCTCCTATTGCATTGTTTTAGAATGTAATAGCCAAAGGCCAAGTCAATTTAATTTGCTTATTGCGGTGTTCTACACAACCTCCTGCAGAAATAGATACTTCATAAATGCATTTTGACTATTTTTATAACTTGTGATCGAATCTCCATAAAGAATTTTCAGTTCCATGGGGAAAAAAGTTTATTTGACCTAGAAATTGCACATTTGGGAACTTATTTTAAGGACATAGTTTATAAAAAAGAAAAGAGATAGAAAAAGTTTCTTGAATGAAGATGTTCACTAAAGTGGTTATAAATTTCCAATAAAAACAACTTTTGAAAGCTAATATATATTGAGTTCTTCTTAAGTGCCAGACACTATTTTAAATGCTTTATACACATTAGCTCATTTATTCTTCCACAATAACCCATGACGTAAGTATTATTATTACCATTTTACAGATGAGGTAACTGGGCACGTAAAGTTAATGTAACATGCCCAAGGTCGTGCAGCTGGTAAATGTTCAACAATAGTTAAGTAAATTATGTTACATCAAGTGAATGGAACTATTTTTAATGACCATTATAAAGACTAAAGAAACATTAAAAAATTCTTATAGGTTTAGTGAAAAATTCAACTATGATATTATATATACATAATGATTAGTGACATTTTAAAATTGCAGACCTAACCTATGTTAGTCTAGCAAGGAGAAAAAAATAAAATGAATGTTATATTAGGATGATGGATTTGGTGGTGTTTGGTTCTTTCATTCCAAGTTATTTTTAATGTAATTTTATGTGATTTTTTAAAGTAATGATATAAAGATAGGGTAAATGTAAATGGCAGTTAACATATGCTATGGGGGGCATATTTTGTGCTTCTGTAAGAGTTCTTGAGAATGATGCTGTAGCATTCTAGATGTCTCCTATTAAGCACTATTTATCTACTATCCACTCTTATAGATAATCTATTCCCTCTTAGAAAATGGAAAAAGTGATTGAAAGACAAAGGTTTGATCCTAAATTTATATCTTATTTTTCTAATGTCTCTGAAAACTGCTTTGTTTCCATAAGCTAAGAGATAAAAGAAATCGAGATATTACTTTTGGAATCAGGGGCCAGCCTGGTGGCACAGCAGTTAAGTGCACACGTTCCACTTCTCGGCAGCCCAGGGTTCACCGGTTCAGATCCCGGGTGCAGACATGGTACCGCTTGGCAAAAGCCATGCTGTGGTAGGCGTCCCACATATAAAGTAGAGGAAGATGGGCATGGATGTTAGCTCAGGGCCATCTTCCTCAGCCAAAAAGGAAGATTGGCAGTAGTTAGCTCAGGGCTGATCTTCCTCAAAAAAAAAGATATTACTTTTAGAGTCAGATTGGGGTCAATCGCCAATGTAGGTCTTTGTCTGAAATGGACAGAAATACTGCTTTTATCAGCCACTTTGTTTTGCCTCGTAGATGCATTGTTTCTTGTGAAATGAAGGGGAGAAATAATTTAGCTGTTGAAGCTTTACTGTCCGCTTGTTGACAAGTGCTATGTAATATATTTGGCATTCTTTGGGGTAGAGATAATTACGGTTTTAGTTCCCCACTCCACCCCCAACATTCATGCACAAAAAAGTTTAAAGTACCAACAAACAACAGTATGGAAACAGATTTTATATGACGCCCAAAGTAAAATCTTAACTTATTTGTATTACAATGAAGCATAATCCAAAAGAGCAGAGAAGCAATATCCATAAGTTGAAATGGGCAAAGACTCTTAAAAGGACAACAGCCATTTAATAATAACCTTTAAAATAATTCAAGGGAACTGGAGTGCAAAAACAAACTCTACACTCACGGTTGCAAATCTCTGATTCCACAGGAGAGGCAAGCACATCTGTTTCTGCACACATCTGGGCCTCTACTACCTGCCCCTCTAACCTTAGACCGACACTCACAAAAGCTATGGGAATAAGGTCCCATCTAATAGGAGGCTTTCCTACTTGCATGTAGTATGAAATCATAAATCCTACATTATTTCAGATGAGCAGTGAAAATGGAAACCTTTAAAGTTTGTACTTTCCACAGGAAATCTCAATCCTCCCTGAACAGATGATTTTGATTTTGGAGTACACAGTGGGCCTTTAACTTCCTCAGCTTCAGCGAGATGTTAAATTCCAAGACTCCTTCACTATCCTAAAGAAACAGCAATAAAACGTGTTTTAGGATTCAATTCCTTCAGCTTCAGAGGCTGAGATGGATGAACTAGTTTGGGGAAAATGAGACAGGACCCAACCCTTCACCTAAACAGAAATGACTCCAAATTGAACTTTTCACAAAGTTCACAATACTACAGAATAGAAACTTTCTTAAAAAGAAATCTTGATTTTTATGTTATACGTTATCCTATTCCAACTGTGGATTGAACTAGAAGGGCTGAATTGAAGTTGAAAGAATAGTTGGAATTTTTTCTTTTTTCCACTACTGGTCAACGGTCCCGGAAGACCATCAGGGAAGCAGACTGGATGTTTTCCTTCTAAGCCATCACTGAAGCCATGACCTCCGGAGTGGTTAATCAAACTGTTCATTAGCATTAATTTGGTTAAAAATGAATCTTCAGAGAAGTTTTTAGGTCTTTATCTGAATGGATCCAAGATATGTTCTGAATCAAGCTATCCTAACATCAATTCATCTTAAAATTCCTTTTAATTTATAAAAAAATTCTTTGAGCCATTGGAATTGACCATACATGAATTAGAATTGACCCTATATGACGATAGAAGAAGTGCTGCTATTGAAATAAAGAAACAAACGTAGATTCTGTCTCTAAGGTTTTTCAAGTAGTGAGTGATTAATTTATTTTTATCATCCCTACAGTCTGGCCTGTGAGCAACAACCTGAACTCTAAGACAACTGGCCTGGATTTGAGATATTGTCTGTGGCTGTGGAAGAGACAAAAGATTTCTGGCTCTTAGGAGTGAAGTGATATATTCAACCCTTTCATTGAGACAAAGACCATAGAATCCCAATTACTTGGGAGATAATGTCACACAGCAGAAAGCACGCTTGGAGGTAATTAGACTGGGAGTCAGTTCCTGGCTATACTTATGTGAATCTGGACAAGGTAGTTAAATTTGAACCAATTCCTCTTTTTTTTTTTTAATTCATAGAAGTGTCAAGCATCTACTTCATTCCTTTGCAAGATATCTACACATAATAGACACTCAATAATAGAGTATGTTATCTCCACCAAGTCCTGGTGGGCTAAGTCAATCAGACATTGACAGAAACAGCAATCATTTCCAAACAGCAGAGTGCATCCTTTTTTAAAGAGGATGCTTGAGCTTAATTCAAGAAAGGCCTTAATTCCCTTGGTTATTTTTAAAGATTAATCTTGTGTATTCTTTGGCAAGAAAGAATTCAAAGCACACTGAGAAATGGTGGAGATAAGAAGAAAAATGGAGCCGGGGAGTGGAAGGGAGACACTCTTCAGGAATTGGTGGGTTCACTGACAATGAGAATCTGTCTGTGGGTTACAATCAGAGGGAGCAGAGGATAATTGAGTGCCTGTTGAGGAGAGACAGCAAAGGAAAGCCAGAGAGGCTGGGGACTATTCTTTGGGAGGCGTCAAGATGGGTCGGGATGTGTTAGAGATTTTGGAGGTCTTAGTAGTGACTATCCCATTATGGTGGGAGGAGTGTGGAGGAGATGAGTGACTCATTCTAAGAAAAAGAAGATAGTGCTTGATGTAGGGAGGATCAAGTAGGCATAGATTTAATACTAAGTATCTATTCAAAGGAATCATATTATGGAAATCCTCAGTAAAGCTTTCCTTCCTTTCTTTTTAGAAAACAGAAAGAATTCACAGTGATTGTTCTAGAAAGCAGGGATTACAGAGAGGGCAAAGGTACTGCTGAACCCAAACCTATAAATTCTACGTTGTTTTTGAAATATAAAATTAAGGTGTCTATTCAGTGTCTGGGATCAATCAGATACCTTGGGCTGTTCTTATGTTAGATGCTCTCATTACAAATTTGACAAAAAAGTACATTTTAATAAAGCTGCGTAAGAATTACAATGCTGTTCAATAAATTATTCTCTGTACTTTTCTAAAAGTTTGCACTCTTTCAGATGTTTTTAAATAAAAAGAAGAAAAGAATTGTAAGTATAAAGGACACACATGGTCTTGCAAGTTTAGATAATCCCACTGGGGAAGTGTTTAAGTAATTGATTTTGAGTAACTTTGGCCTGAAAGTGTAGTCTTACTGCTTTTCCAAGTAGTCTGGGGACTGAATGGGAATGCAGATGGTGTGATGGGAAATTTTAAAGACTTCACCCAAAATGCTCTATTCTTTTCTTTCACCTTGTTGACTTGAACAAAATAAATCTCCATGTCTATAATTCCAATAAGCATCTGTTTCTTGTGGATATACAAGGTCTAAAAATGTATAGCACATGTTTAAATTGCACCCAGAAGTATGCCCACAATGAACTCAGGTAAACCTCAGACATATCTACCTCGCACGGGTTACGCCTGCGTGTTTTCACAGAAAGTTCTTAGGAAAGACTATGTTCACGCGAGAGATTGCTAGTGTCATCATTTCTGCTCTCTTGGGTTTCTGTTCTGTTCTCCTCTCCATTCACAAGGGCATGAGGAAGGAGGAACTCATAGTCTGCCCTCAGTCAATGCTGCTTTCCTAACATGGTTCCACTTGGCCACCAATTAAGATTTTCACTGTGTTTCAAGTAATTGTTTTGCTACTTTGCAGACAATATATAGCAACTTGTTTACTGTAACTCATACCTTCTTTTGCCTAACAAGTGACCTCTTGGTTCACCCATTTCTGCACCTCCTGAGGGATGAGTCATGGTCTCCACTAACCACATCGTCAAAAAGGCGTAATCAAAACCATGTTATTGCAATGTGAGTTTTCTGGGTTGGTTAACTTTCTCAGCTTTATGTATCTCATTGGATATAATTCTTACATAAGTCACCTACTCTCCACACACGTAGGGCTAACTGTTCATTTATTCTACATGATTGTAGTCATCTTCCTTTACGCCATAGTCGTATTTTACTTTTCCAGAAAGAAAATGTAATCTCTTCCAATTCCTACATTATGAAAGCCTCTCTATTTTATTTTTTCAGAGGAAGTTCTTATCTCCCCAAACTATTGAATCACGTCTTCAGAGAAAGCCTTGGAAATATATTCTAGTAGAATCTTCCTTGATGTCAAATAAATGCAGGGTTCAATTCAAATCAATTGAAATACAGTTTCCATGCTTTAGGTCTTGAGTTATTATTTAAATCTTTAACAGTAGCCATCTTTCATAAGATGGAACTGGAGGAACAGCATTAGGTATTTAATCCGTCCTCGGGTTATTTAACAACTCCCAAAGTGGATTTTCAGGCATTCTCTTTTATTTATCTGTTGGTCTTTGATCAATGAGCAATCTTCATTTAAAAGGGCTTCAAATGAGAGGCAGGCATGTATTTTCTCCTTCTCCCTTTTTCTTCCCACTCCCCAGTGAAGATTTGCTAGCTTTCAGTTCCAAACAGAACTGAAAATTTCCAAAGCATGGGGGCAATCGACTTCATATGTTCCACTTTAAGGAAAGAAGAAAGTGTTTGGTGGAAATATTAGTCTGTTGCTGCTATAACAGACTATCACAAATTTAGGAGCTTAAAACAACACAAATGTAGTATCTCATAGTTCACTCAGAAGTCTGAGTGGCCTTAACTTGGTTCTCTGCTCAAGATCTTACAAGGCCAGAGTCAAGGGGTCAGCCAGGTTGCCTCTTATTATAAGGTTCCAGGAAGAATCCACTTCCACAATCATTCAGGTTGTTGGCAGAATTCACTTCCATGAGGATGTAGAATTGAGGTCCATATTTCCTTGCTGACCACCAGGGAGGGATTATTCTAGAGAACAACACACTCTTTGGTTTATGGTTCCCTTCCTTTCATCTTCAAAACCAGCAACAGTGGATGGAGACCTTCTCACACTGTGGATCTCTGTGACCTCCCCTTTGCCGCATCTCTGCCTCTTCTCTATAACTCCAGCAAGAGAAAGTTTTCCGCTTTAAAGAGCTCATGTGATCAATTAAGTCCACCTGAACCATCCAGAATAATCTCCCTATTTTAAGGTCCATAATGTTAATTACAGTGGCAAAGTCCCTTTGGCCTTGTAAAATATCATATTCACAGGTTCCAGCGATTAGGGAGTCGATTTTTGGAATCAGGGGTGATGTTCTGCTCAACACATTGGGAGATGTTTTTCTCTTTCTGCAAGTAGTGTGGGCATTAGGAGTTGAGAGCTTAAGAAAAACAGAATTTTTTCTTCTGCTCCCTTAGCTGCCAAGAAAAAAACACCAACTAGCTAAATTGCTGACTCTGAGGGTTCTGGGGAAATTCTTATAATGACATTTTAAGAGACGGAAGTGCGCTTAGCATGCGCATTCCTAAAACTTAAATAATTTTATAGCACTTTCTCTTAATAATACGTCTTTGTAAAATACAGTGTTAAGATCTATCAGTTAGGAGAGATTTGAATCAATAGAAGTGTGTGAGGCCTTAGTAAATAATTCGTATTCTTTGTTTAAGGGGGTACTTTTGATTCAAGTGAAGTCTTTTTTATTACCACATCTGGGAATAGAAAATGGTAGCATAAGTGTATCTTAAGCTGAGATCTCAGAAAGTTTGGACTGGGTTTGAAGATTATGGAAAGGAAACTCATGTATACTGATCAGTTCTTCTACCTCAACTCTTCTTAAGCATCAAAGATATGGGCGTGGCTTAGGTGAAGGATCCAACCAAGCAAACAGTGCCCAGTGCCCCTCACATGGATGCGTTCAGAGTGGAGATAACGATCAGCAGCCCTGAAGATCAGGAATTTGCTGGTTTTGAAGAAGAGTCTGGAACTAGAAGCTCCTTGGCTTTCGTCTTCCCCTCATCCTCCTCCTGCTGGTCATGCCCCGCTCAGCAAGGACTCATGTTCAGGTTCCAGGTCTTGACATTCTTCTTGTTCATACTTAGGTAACTCCCTTTTATCTACTCCTGTAGTGCAGGACCTCAGACTTTCCTATTTATGTTTACTTTGCACTTTTCATGGCCGTGGTCTTCTATAAATACCTTTAGGAAATGAAACTAACTATTGAGTAGAACTTACCATACGCCACGTACTGTTAACATCCATTGGGGGATTTCGTTTAGTTTTAGAAAGCATCCTATAAGGCTATGAGAAAGACATTTTCAATTTCCTCATGACGAAATTGAGATTCAGAGAGGATCAACACCTTGTTTAAAGTCACATCAATGTCTGATAGAACTGATATGATTTGAACCCAGAAATGTAAATGATATGAGATTGCCTGGCATTCTTTCATATCTGTAATATTAGAGTAAACTGCAAGCTTTAGGTAAAGGAGCCATTAATGGCATTCCTTGTCTTATGCATAACTGATGTTTTCATCCAACAGGCAGATTACAGCAAATCTCTTCCTACTTAATTAGTTCCTTAGACTTGGGAAGGCATTTCTAAGATTTTGAGCATTATTTTTCCCCATGAATTTTAAGATGCTGATTCTCCTTGAGTTATTTTCCTGGACACCTTTGGAACACTAGGGGTTAATCTACTCCTCACTTCCTGCACAGCAGGGAGAATGCACCCCCCTCCACAAGAAAGCCTCCCTCCAGGAGAGAAGCTCAGTGGCACAGAGATTAACTGGGAGCTAAATTCAGGCAAGTAGCCAAACCAGAGTGATAAGCATCCTGGTTTTGATGGAACACTTAAAAATCATTTTAACTTTTCCAGACCTAATGCAGTTCAAGGATATGGGGGTGGGAGGTCTTCTTGTGGGTTATACAAATAGCTTCATTCCAGCAACTCCTCCCAACCTAAGATTAGAAAGAGTTGCACTAATTGGGAGGAGGGGTCCCAGTCACATCAAACTTACTGTCCCATGACCTGTCTTTACTCTTAAACTTGGTGGTTTTCATTTGTTTGTTTTGGTGGTTACACAACCTGGTTTATTTCTGTTGGTCTATTAGAAAATACTCCAGTTCTCACAGAAAGGCTTTGTTGGGGCAGTCAGTCCTGGGTTTCTGCACAGTCTTTGGCTGCTTTGTTACGATGCCATCTTACATTTGTCTTTCTGTTTACGTGGGGCCATGATAAGAAGTGAGGCTGACAAACTCCAGTTCATTTCTGCAGATGAGGATGCTGAGCAGGAAACGCTTTTTTGAGGCTTTCCTGACGAGAATTTTCTCAGAAAGCTCTCCTGATTGCGTATTTTCTTGTAAGGATTATTGGCTGCTTTTGTTACTGTTGTTGTTGGAACGAGCTATAGCTAATGGTGTCTCAAGGTATAAGGCCACTGGAGATCTGTAAATGAGAATTTAAAGAGGGTAGGAGACACGAGCCCTCATTTTTAGATTATTACCCAAGCTCCATCCATTACTAGCAGTTTGAGGAAGATTATGAAATTCTTCACACACAGGCAAAGCCCAGACATGATTGTGGTCAAAGCAATCTTGACAGCACTTGGTATTCCCAAACGTCCTTGGTGCGCAACAGTATGGGCATTTTTAAGAGAAAGCGTATAGTGGGGAGGAGGGTAGAAACGGTATTCAGCTGCTGCATACTAGTACAGCCACAGGGCTTGTTAAAACATTGAAATGCCCCTGTAACAGCTGGTAAATAGTTTCTATGATGGGTTCTCTAAGTAAGTACCTTCCCTGAGCACCCTGGAACCTCCAACCGCTCCGTCATTAGCCAACATTAGCATTAACTATTTTAATATTGTCTCTGAAGAAGGGGAAAACCCTTTAAGGTCTTCCTTGGGTGTGAGTAGGGATTTGGGAAGCAAAGTTTAAACATACTTCATCCAAACAAAGGCAAAAGCCTGGATCTGGGCTATGCAGAACCAGAGTGCCTTCCCAATGGCCCAGTGAGCCACTCTCATGATAATTAATGAGTATACACTCATTGCGTTTTTAAAAACAGAATTCAAGGGGAGCAGAGCATGTCAACAAAGTGCTTCAAATCTGTGCTACTTCTCCTCTCTTATGTGGTTGCAGAATTCTGAGTCCTTATATTTTATTAGCTGTTGGGATAGGTAGGTGGATAAAGCAGGTTTCAAGGAAAGTCCTATTATGAAATTCAACCAAGTGGCCCAATGTTAGGCTGGCAATTCACATGTGGGCATCTGAAGTCATGTGCCTGGTTCAAATTTCAGAAATAAATTTCTTGAGTGGAAAGAGTGCTTTTGATCAGGCAGACGTTTTTGGAATTTTGGTTCTCTCCATCACTAGCTCTGTGTCCTCAGTCAAATTGCATATCTTCTCTGAGTCTCAGTCTTATCATATATATGCTCGTAGGGTTGTTTTAGTGATGCTGGTTTTTCTTCTGTTTAAAATGTAAGACTCATCAGAGAATTGGGCCATGCAACACTCTGGTACTTCAGCATTGCACAGGACAAGTGACAGGACCAAAAAGCAACTGTCTTATCAGGGTCCCTCCCGTCTCTTAAAGTCTTGCCCATTTTAGACCAATCTGTCTTGGTCAGATCACTCCATCACTCCCACCTTCTTCTTGGCACTTGTGTGTTTAGCTCCATACTTAGTTAGTTGCTCTATTCGATTATGTATCCTTTTACTGCTTCTTAAATCTTTCAAGTGTTTAAGTTTTCTTGTTTTTTATGTCGAAAACTACTTAGGGCTGGGAACATGAGGCTTCTGCAGAACTCTGAGTGCCCCTGGCCATCAGTGTTGGTGACTGATAAGAGTGACCCATGTGCTGTAGTCTGAATGTTTGTGTACCCCTAAAACTTGTATGTTGAAATCCTAACCTCCAGCATGATGGTATTAGGAGATGGGACCTTTGGGAGGTACATAGGTCATGAGAGGTCTTCCCTCAAGAATGGAATTAGCACCTTTATAAAAGAGGCTCCAGAGAGATGCCTTGCCCCTTCTGCCATGGAAGGACACAGCAAGAAGTCAGCAGTATGGAACTCAGAAGAGGGCCTTCACCAGAATGCAGCCATATTGGCACCCTGATCTTGAACTTCCAGTCTCCAGAACTGTGAGAAATAAATTTCTGTTGTTTATAAACTACTCAGTCTATGGTATTTCTGTTATATTTCTTAGTCCCAAATGGACTAAGGCACTACAGATCCTGTCCAGCCTAGATGCAGCTCACCATTCTCCCGACAGAGAGCATTGGGCTGAATACTAATATTAACAGTAAAGTTCTGATGAATGAAATTGTAGCCAATTGTTAGGACAGCACATAATCTCCCATAGTCTGATCCTGATCACCTTGTTACCCAGATTATTGTAACAGAATCACTTGAGAAGGGTAACAATGAATGCACAGGGACTATGAGTCTAATGACACCCAGTGGGTGTGGTTGGGAACTAGAGAGGAATAAGGTGCTTCCACAAAACCTTCAGATGACACTACATGTTACCAAATGATGGCTTGTGGAAGAGTAGACTCCAACTGAGACATGAGAGCAACAGATTTTTGTTACTTTAAAGTTCTCAGTGAGTGTCCAGTGGTCCAGGCACAGATGGAGCACAGATACAGAGGGTACAGAGAGGTGAGGGAAGCAGACAAGGAAAAGCCATGCTCTGTTCTCCATATGGATCTATGAAATGCCTGACTGAAGCAATGAGGTCTGAGGGAGGAGGCAACTTGTGACCAAATCCCAGCCAGGCCGTTCTTTACGTGTATGATCTTGACAGAATCATTTAAACCATCTGGGCATTGGGTCTACTCATCTGTAAAATGAGAGCAATAATAGTCACCACCTCCCTGGGTTATTGTGAGTATTAAATGTGGTACTATTTATAGAGCATGGCACATGCTCTCTACATGTCAGATGGTTCCCCTCACCCACCCTTTTTTATTCATATTTAGAGGCAAAAATGGACTGACCAGATCCTATGGAATTCCTGAATTGAAACCAAACTCAAGATGGTTGGTATCATTTTCTTAAACATGAATACAGACTCATACACATATAGAGCTTATCACGGGATAGGAAGCTGAGAATCTGAATGAAATTTTACCCAAGGGTTACAAGCCCAATGTGGGCTTGGATACCAAAAAAAAATATGACAAAGCTACATTGTTTAGCTTTGGAAATTCTCTTAGGGCTAAAATGTCACCACTATGGGTATAATTTTGCTTCGGGTCATGGAGATCCGTACATGTGTCCGAGGGATCAAATTTTCTCTAGCAATGCTGGAAAAAGACGAACAGATAAACTTGTTTCTCTATCACAGCCTGCAGGCTTCTCTGTTCCTCAAAGCAAGAATGGCAAGCTTTACATATATAGGTATATTACTAGTAGTTTTCAGGAACAACTGGTAAGGAGTTTGCACCCAAAGCTGGCCCAACTTCCAGACTTAGATACTGCCCCCATTATAGGATTCTGCTCGTGTTAATAATTTACATAAAAGAAGAGGAAAACTAAAGCTTAGACAAAAACAAACCCCCGGTCTACCCCACCCTTGCTGCCATAAAGCTGATATAGCAACTAGGATTAACATGTAACTTGAAACAAGAGAGATTTTGGAAATAAAATGAAAGCTGCCATTTAAGGTTTTTCAATGGCACCAACTGGATTAGATCTGCTCTCGAGACAGGCGTCTTTTGACAATCTCTGGGAACTGTGTCTACTTACAGAAGGCAGAGTTGATGCATGCAAAGTCAACTAAAAAGTGAAATGCATAAAAGACAGTGGCTTGAAACAATTCATGCTAGGCTTTTGCCAAACAACCCTGGCTTTACTTATCAAGGTTTTACCCAGAGAAGTGGCAGTGTGGGTAGTGATTTGAAATTGAAGTCTGAAAATCAAAGAATAAAAACAACCAAATTAATTCCTGACTGTAGAGGATCAGAGAAATTCTATATCTGCTATAGATATTTCTATGAATAGTAGTTTGATCTATGCAGGACTTTTTAAAAATGAAGTCCTTTATATTGACATTTGGGTATGTGTGTGTACACGTGTGTGTGCACATGTGTATGTGATGTTAAAATCTTAGTTCTTACAACTTGTGTCATTTCTTGCAAGCTGCATCCCTTTTTCACAAATGCCAGGGAAGTAACACCTTTGCTGTTAGGAGGCCCAGTGATGCCTGAGCTGAGGCTTCCATCTATGATACTGATGAGTTTGGTTTTTGAGGTTCTGATGCCTGCCTACGGTACTCTTACAGACTTAAGCCCTCAGCCCACGTGTCCCGCAGAATTCCACACTTTTGAGAGATAAAACTTGTTCAGTGGGAGCTGAAGCATAACTGCCCTTGAACAGATGCCATTAGCTTTGTGGAAAGAAGAAAGTCTAGATTGAGTAAATTATTTATTGAATGCCTTTAAGCATCGCAGAAGGAGGCACACCACGAGGATTTTTTTATGTATATTTTGCAAATATCCTGGGAAAAAATACATTACCTCTGCATGCCTAGGACCCTATAATGATCTAAACTAGTTATTTCCCTTTCAAATCATAACTTGGTAATATCTAGTTAACATATTCAATTCATTTCTTTTAATTTATAATCTTCTACTTATAATGCCGCATATCCATCTTAACTAGATTGTAATATGTGCTTTCTATAAAATATGATTCTCAATACTAAACTAAAAAAATTTTTTTTAACTGCGGTATTATCTGAAACACTCCAATAAAGCTTCTGGCTGATGTTTTGTGATATTCCCAGTCAGCTGTGATTTTTTATAAATTACTTCTCTTATCTTAACGCCAGTAGTTTACCTTTGTATCTCTAAGCCTAGAATAATGTAACAAGCTCAGGATGAAGATAATATTCCATTCAGTTCCTTTTTTTCCTGAGTTAGAATAATTTCACATTTTCTAGTTAGTTCTTTTCATAGCACTCAACATGGTGAGCAAATCTGAGACTACGTAGTAATGTGGAACTATATTATTCTGAAAGCTTTTTAGAACTGTCAGCAGATTTAACTTCATACATCACTAGCCCAACTTGTACCATATGCTCATGTCTTAACCAATACCTGGTAAGAGAAATGAAATTAGCATGATTGGCTCAGACAGAGGTAGTGTCACAGGGAATGGATATTTGATCAGACTCAGAGTTCTTTGAACAAAGAGGAAAGGGATAGATGTCTGTCGTTTAAGTGACCAACAGTGCCTGCTACAGGTTGCATATGACTCAGGTCTGGCCAATGAAAATCTCATATTCAGGGATGTGCATAAATTCCCACAAAGCCAGGAGACGCCATAAAAATGTGCTGAGACTGAGGTGGCCAATCTTTCCCCTTAGGAATGAATCCAAAAAGGTGCAAGTTCTGGAGCTGCATCCATCATCTTGTCCTCGGGTAGAGCCTGAGGCCAAATAATACTACGAGTTATTCCTTGCTAAGCACATAATATGTACTAAGGCAGAGTTCTAAGTGCTCTGTGTGGCTTAGCTCATTTAATTTGCATGACAACCTATCAATTATTTTCATGCGACTCCTATACCTGCAGCTCCGGTGCTATACTGGCTCTCTGAGCCTGTGCAATGAGAGCAAGAATTACCTAGCAATAGAAACTGGGTCGTAACACCATCGTTTGAGCCCTGAATTTACTCAAACCTTGAGCCAGCGCTTAGACTTTTTGATTCCATGAAGCAATAAATATTCTTTTATTTAGGCAAGTTTGGGTTGATTTTTATGTCACTTGCAATCAAAAATTTCCCAAATGACACAGAAACCACTAACCCAAGCCTTTCAACGTGCAACTAAGGAAACTGAGACCCACAGTTCAATTCACTTGCTCAAAATGGCACAGCTGATTCGTGAGATGCGAACACAAGTTCCAGACTTCTAGTCAAACCTTCCTTCCCCCTTGACAATGATAACTGACATTCACTGTGTGTTTCCTACGCACCATACACTTGGACCCGCCGTTACCTACTCCATCCTCAGCAGTCCTGAGAGGTGAGTACTATCAGTGTGCCCATTTGACAGATGAGTAATCTGAGACTTAGAAGGATACAAAACTTACCTAAGGTTACGCAGAAACTAAAGGAAAGAGCTGGGATTCAGACCCAGCTGTGCAAACTGAGAGTCTGAGAGCTCATCCGGTCTTTCTTGTTTCCGGCTACACCACACTGCACACCGTTGGTACCTACGTTCTGAGCGTCAAGGAATGACCCTGATCTGGAGAACTGTCCAGCCCTCTTTGGTTCTTTATGTTTCATTTAGCAGAGTGGGCTTTACATTCTAACCTAAAAATTTAAAAAAATTCTTATAATCCCTCTGAAGTAATGTGACTTTCCATGGACACTTGGTAATAAGCATTAATGTAGACTTTCCTACAGGATTTTACTTAATTTTGATTCATGTTTTGCAAGAAGCCACATGTTCAGGAGAAAGTTAGTGGTACCTTAGTCAGAATATACGGGTATTACTCTTGGTTTTCCCAATTAACATCATTTTGATGTTGTTGCTACTTAAATGCTAAGACTTCACTTTCTCCCCCTGAAAAATGCAGATAATACACTGGTCTCATCTGCTTCAGAGTTGTGAAGCTATTTGAAAATTTTAAGATAGTAAGTTAATATAAGAGATTATATTCTAATGGAAAATTGTTTTTCTATTTTCAATTTTTGCATTGGCATATGAAGAGATTGATGTTTTATAGTTTATGTAATTCCTGTGAGTTGGGAAGTGGAGACGTTTGCACAAAAGATAAAGGAAAAAAGCCTTAGTTTTCCCTCATTTAGTGAATTGCTAGAGCTCAGAGCTTAGCACGTAACCCTACTCATGCCAAATTTGTACAAAAAAGTGAACATCATCATTTGACTTTTCTCATTGACATCAACTGGATTAAAGTAACTCACTCAACAGTAGACTTTTTTTTCCATAAGTGGTGTTCAGTCTCTTTCAAATATAACACATAAATATAGAAAGTTTCAAGTGGCAGGGAGAGAAACAAATTGGGAGATAATCACAATGTCATTGATTGGCAATCCTGGAATCTGTAGTTTTCTCTTCATTCACAAAAGGTAAATCAGTGCCAGCAGGCGAGTACTCTCCATTGATGTCCTCACCAGGCTCAGTGTCCTGGTAGAGCATCTTGTTTATGATCAATTTGGCGGAGACCTCACTGTGGAAATAACGGTAATGTCAGTGTGGGTCTAGGTAGATGTGTTCCATCTCTCTCATCTCCATTTCACTACTTTCTCCTCCCTTACTCCCCCCACACACATATCTTCTCCCTTACACATACCAAATTGAGCGGCGGCTAGCATGTGTGGGGCTCACAGTAGGTCAAGAAAAGCTTTATAATAGCATCATCCATGTTGTGCTCATTGTGATCACATTTATCATCAACTCATTCATCATCATCATGATCATTGATGTTTACATAGCAGTCCTTTGTAGTTTATAAAGGGCTGTCCTACGAAATGCTTACCACAAACTTGTGTGGCGGGTAGAGTAATGATATTATCCCTGGTTTAACGCAAAGGGGAAAGAATTTCTAGTTCAAAGATCTTAGCTCACGCTCTGGCTCAGCTCAGTGAAGTTCGACACACATGGATTAAGCACCACTTTGCAACAGGAACTGTGCTTGGGGCCAGGACTTCTCTGACCTGAAAAGGAGCTCAAGGCTCCAGAAAGTCCATTAGCTGCCTTTCTTTCCCCTCATGGTACTGAAAGCTTTTGTGGCTAGACAAGTGGTTTACATCCTTGTGTCCCAGGGCCTCAAGGTATTCAAAAAGTGGAAGCAGGGTCCTCAAGTTATTGTCAATATTTCAAAATGACAACCTTTCTCCTGAAAATCGACTTAACTCTGGAAAAGACTGCACAGGCTAATTCACATGTGAAAAAGATTGCACAGAGTAACTCACATGTGAAATGGACTTTTCTGACATCTATTTTGCAGGAAGACTTTCTGTGTGACCAGAACAAAGAGCACTTCACTTATCACAGGACATAAATTTAGAGCTTCCTTTAACATGCCTGTGCGATCTTTCGCTGCTGTTCTATCCAGCTCATTCAGCCCATAGTGCTAAAGTTTCCCCAGGCAGCACTTTCCAAAACTGCCAAAAATTGTGGTGGTGTCATAAGTCAGCTTGCTGCACACAAGCCACATCATTCTCAATTTTGTTTTCAATTCCAACACAAATGTGTTTGCAGATCTGAATACTAGCTCCCCAGAGCCCGCCGGGGATTTCTATTTAGGGAAGCTGCGAGGCTTCTGTAAACTGAGGAGTTAGTTGAAAAATTTTCCTTGGAAGTCCACAAGTATCCATTATGCGATTTCTCTTTAAGTGAGCAGTTTTGCATTTGCAGAAATCCATAGCGTGATTGGTGGGGTTCGGGGGTGGAGATGGGGTGGAGCATTTTGCCCAGGTTCCAATAGCAGAGCCAGATCCAGTGCAGTGCTTTCTCTGGGTGGAAAGTGGCCCCCTCTCACCCCAGGTCCTAGCCCCACTACAGACCTGAGTGAGCTGCAGCCATGGAACATGGGCTTGTCCAGGTAGTTCACCTGCCCTTTCGCTGAATTCCATCCAATGCCTCTGCTCTTCGCCACAGATGGAAGGAACCAGCTCCTGTGGAGTCAAATTCATGGCTCATAGGAGTGAAAAATTATTTTAACCATATTTAAGTAAATTCCTTGTCAACTTTTAGGCAGTGGTTCACATAATATGCAATAAAATGCATCAAGAGAAAAGAAGATTCACCCTGGTGGGCTTGTCAAACCAATCTCAGAGGCCCAGTCAGTCTCTATGTGGCTCTCCTTTATAAAGCCAGAAAAAAATAAAACTTGCTCTCACTGATATGTAGGATGTTTTTGCATCCATTTTTAAAAAATATTAGAAAAATCCCAAATTTCAAGAAAAATAATGTCTAGCAAAAAAAATAGTACCCATAATACTTTTTATTCTTCCTACCCCACAATCTTGATTGCATATTGAGATTTTCTAAGTGATTAAATGGATAATAGAGTAATGTATCTAATTTTTCTCATTGAGATAACATTTAAATCAAGAAAATGCATAGGTTATAAATGTAAATTTTGATTTTGACACATATATATATACACCTGTATAACCAATACCCAAATCATGATATAGAACATTTTCATCATTCCAGAAAGTTCCCTTCATGCCTCCTTCCAGCCAATTCCAATCTCCTTATAGATCACTGCTGTCCTGCTATCAATCATCATAAATAATTTTGCCTGTTCTTGAACTTCATATAAAGGGAATCACATAGTATGTAATCTTTTGTGTCTACTTCCACTCAGCATAATTGTTTTGAGATTTATTCATGTGTGTATCAATTTCCTCTTTTTTATTGCTAAGTAACACTCTACCATATGAATATACATAATTTGTTTTTCCATTTTCCTGTTGATGAACAGATGGGTTATTTTCAGTTTTTTTGCTGCTATGAAAAAATCTCAGGAATATTTGTTACAAGTCTTTTTTTTTTTTAAAGATTGGCACCTGAGCTCACAATTGTTACCAATTTTCTTTTTTTTCCCTGCTTTTTCTTCCCCAAGTCCTCCTAGTAAGTAGTTGTATATTCTAGTTGTGGGTCCTTCCAGTTATGGCATGTGAGATGCCACCTCAACACGGCCTGACCAGCGGTGCCATGTCCACGCCCAGGATCCGAACCAGGGAAACCCTGGGCCGCGGAAGCAGAGCGCGCAAACTTAAGCTCTTGGCCACGGGGCCGGCCCCTGTTATACAAGTCTTTATGTGGACATATATTTTAATTTGCCCATCAGTGAAAAATATGGGTGATAGACTAAGTATATTGTTCATCTTTATAAGAAAATGTCAAAAAGTTTCCCAGAGCAGCTATACCATTTTTACAACCCTATCAGCAATTACTAGAGTTCTCATTGCTTCGCATGCTTTACAATATTTGATGTTTTCAGCCTTGTTAGCCATCTTAGTGGATGTAAAGTGGCATGTCATTATTGCTTTAGGTTGCATTTCCTTGATAAGCATTTTTCCATGTATTTAGTGAACATTTGTATATCTTCTTTTCTAAAGATTCTGCTTAATCTTCTACTTAATATTTTAAAAAGCTGGCTTGTCTTTTTAATAATTGAGTCTGTGGAAGTTCTTTATATTCTGTAGATATAAGTTATAGTTCAGATATCCTTATTGCAAATATTTTCTCCCATGGTGGAGCTACCATTTCTATCTTCTTAAAAGCGTTTTTTGACAAGCAGAACATTGTATAGATTTTGATTAAGTTCAATATATTAATTATTTATCCTATAGAAATCTTTCAAAGATACTATCCTATGTAATTTTTTCTAGAAGCTTCCAGAAGTATTTAAATTTAACAACTAACGCCCAAAACCCAAATCCAGAATACAGTCTCTTCTAAAGGCTGAGATGCCAAATGAAGTTTTAGTGCATAAAGAGAATGTTGAGGGCTCAGTAGCTCTGTGGGTCCTGAGCATCAGAATATCATCATTCGCAGCATGACCAGTGTGAAGAGTTTCAAGGCCCTAATTTGGGTGTTATTTTTGGAGATGACTTGGGTTTCTGTAGTTTTGGCTTTCTTGAGGATCGGAGTCATGCTTTGTAGTAAAGCCTGCCAAACTAAACTTTTCTCTGGGTGAGAAAGCACGTGTTTACCCACGTGCAAACCTGAGCTTTAGTGTCTTGCTGTAATTGCATCTGTAAAACCTCTTCCTCAAATATTGCTCTTTGCCTCCGTGGAAAAACAGCATCTTTAGCAAAAAGGACAAGTGGGCAAAGGTTTCTCCCACACCACCAGAGGAGTAGCATTTAAAAATGGAAGTGGCTTGTATAACCTACTTATCTTTGGTTTTAAAATAACAGCTCATAGATTTGCATTTGTTTTTAATTCTTGGCCCTGTGACCCCTGCTCCTGTTTTCCTTGATAAATTCCATCTTGCCTTCCACAGGCAACCATTCAATCCTGAGCTTTTTCTAACATGTCTCATCAAACTGGTTTTAGGTGAGCTACCAGTTCCCTAGATTGGTAATTCTGCGTTGAGAAGAAGAAAAGTATCTGCCAATCGTATTTTACCAACTGGATTTTTCAGTTTAAATTATTTTTATAGCTGTGTAATATTAATTACCACCCACAATTAGGCGGTATGTAGAATATAGTACATGGCATAGGTCCTGGAAATTCTCTAAAAAAGGGATTCTTTGGAGTATTTTTGTTGTTTCATAACAAACTGAGTTAAAAATATAACAAAAAATAAACTTGTAGACCACCTGTTTTGCCCACTTAAAAACACGTGTGCACACACATTTGTGTACACATATACAAATCTTATGAGAACTGATATAGAGAAAAATCAGTTTGAAAACAAAATGATTACATACATTGTGAATCATTGCCAGGAACACAAAATTAGACATTATCTTATTTGCATTAATTAGAAAAAGAACAGCTCCATAGAAAGATTTTAAGATTCCTTACAAAATGCTAGTGGATACATGACGCATAGATAGAAATCAATACGCATATACTACGCAAACACTAATCAAACATATTTTGGGCTATTTTTTTTTCAAAATATAAGTTTTCATTAATGTTATTTTTTCCTTAATTGCAAAAATGTGCATGCTTATTGTAACATTTCAAACAATACAGAAATGTATAAATGAAAAAAAATTGCTGGTTCTTTTCCACAATAGTCCCATCCCTGTGGAAACCAATGTCAATAGTCTGGCATGTATCTCTTTATACAAACACTCAAAAATATATACACACAGAACTTGTTATATTTTTCTTTGAAACAGATATTGAATCCTACTGTGTATGTATTATCCTAAAATTCGCTTTTGTCATTTATTAACGTATTAAATACATTTTCTAGGCTAATATATACATATATTTGAATTACTTTTTTTTAATGTCAGTATGAAAGTGAACTTACTCACTGCATTAGTTTCCTAGGGCTCCCATAACAAAATGTCACAAACTGGGTCGCTTAAAGAGCAGAAGCTGGTTTCTCACGATTTTGGAGGCTGGAAGTCCAAGATGACCATCCCAGCAAGATTGGTTTCTAGTAAGACTGCTCATCATGTTCTCATATGTTCTTTCCTCTGTGTTCTCACATTCCTGGTGTCTTTTCCTCTTCTTATAAAGACACTATCCTATTGGATTAGGACCTTACCCTTATGACCGCCTTTAAACTTAATTATCTCCTTAAAGGCCTTATCTTCAAATACAGTAACTTGGGGAGTTAGTGTTCAACCCATGAATTTTAGGAGCTACAGTTCACTCCACAAAACTTACCACTTTCTCTACTGGATGTCATATCTAGTTTGTTTATTGATCAATTTAACTGTACCTTTCAAAATAATCTTAGTTTTTATAAAAATGGTTCACATTCAGGGGACAGCCCAGCGGCATAGTGGTTAAGTGCACAAGTTCCACTTCGGTGGCCTGGGGTTTGCCGGTTCAGATCCCGGGTGCAGACATGGCACTGCTTGTCAAGCCATGCTGTGGCAGGCATCCCACATATAAAGTAGAGGAAGATAGGCACAGATGTTAGCTCAGGGCCAGTCTTCCTCAGCAAAAAGAGGAGGATTGGCAGCAGCTGTTGGCTCAGGGCTAATCTTCCTCAAAAAAAGAAAAAAAAAGGTTCACATTCATCACACAAATATACAACAAAAAAAGCGCTAGATAGAGGGGAAATACAATTACCCAAATTCCTCCATGCCAAAATAATCACTGTCAACAACTGATAAACGTCATCCTGGATAGATGTATACAAATAGAGAAAAGGACAGGTAGGTAGGTAGATAGACAATTAAATAGAGAGAGAGAGAGGGAGAGATAAAGAGATAAAGCACATGTGTACTATTTTTACTGAAAATGCTAAATTTGCTGTTACTCAAGCAATAAAAAAGAAAACGTGAAAATAAAGAAATCAAACTTTTGAAGGTTATTTCTTCACAGGAGTTAAGAGTTTCTGCAACATCACTCAGATTTTTAACATAGTTTGAAAAATATTAAATGGCTGTGGCCATGATGTTTAATTACATATTTTAACCTTATGTAATATTCACCAATCCCTTATGAATGAAAAAAAGAGAAAGTTCTGTGCTCTTAGACTTCCAGTGCCCTTCTCATGTTCTTTTAGTAACATCATTATTTTTCCACTGTCAAAATTTATAAAATTTACATCCAATTCTCAAACTGTATTTCCCACATTTGTTTGCGTCCAATATAAAAAACACCTGGTCATTGCTCACTAAGAGCATTTTGTTAGGGCTTCTCCAGTTCTGAATTCTTTATCATAATTAATCTGTGAGAGTGATAATTTATCTTCAAGTATGTTTGTCAAGATGTGAGCAGCATTCACTGAGTTCCTGTATATCTGCGGATGTATGTCTTCTGAAGAAAATTTGACTTGTATATAATTTCTGGGCCACATTTTCTTTCCTTCAGAAGTTTGTAAATATTGTTCCAGTATCTCTTGGCATCCCTAAGCTGGTGAAGATTTTTTTTTACCTTTTATACAAGCAATTTTTTCTACCTTGTTACACACATACTTCCACCTATACTCTTAAATTTGTTAACTACACCAGTATATATATCAGTGTTGAACAATAGTCATTTTTCTAGATTGTACTTCCCCCCATAGGTAACCACCAAATTTTTTAATAGTTTATCTCTCTATAATTTTTTCTAAGGTATAAATATATATATACTTTATATGTATTCTTTTTGTGTATATATATGCCCTTTATGCACCTTATTCCTCTTCTTATCCACCTTCTTAAAGAGCATCTTAGTATATGTATGTTCTCCAACATTGATGTTTTTTTCAGTTTAAAGTACCCTGGAGATCACTTCACAGAAATATGAAAAGATAGTCTCCCTTCCTTTAGGAAAAAAAACCCAAACAGTTAAGTGATATATTATGGACACAAAGTAAACTACACATAGTTAAAGCATTTTAATTTTCTAGAACTATATATATGGAATCACCCAGTGTGTACTCAGTTTTCCTAGATTCTTTCACTCAGAATAATTATTTCCAGAGTCCTCATATGGCTCATTTTTATAGTTAAGTAGTATCCCACTGTATGAATATACCACAATTTATTTGTAAACCCACCTTTTGATGGACAGTTGGGGATTGTTTTCAGTTTTTGACTATTACAAATAAACATTTGTGAATAAGTCTTCGTATGGATATATGCTTTCATTTCTCTTGAGTAAATCCTAGGAGTGGAATGGTAGGATCACATGGTAAGTGTGTGTTTAAAGTACTAAGAAATTGCTAAGTTGTTTTCCAGAGTGGTGGTACCATTTTACATCCCCCCCAGTAATGTGTGAGACATTCAGTTTTTTCACATTCTCACCAACATGTGGTGTGGGCAGTCTTTTGAATTTTAGCCTTTCTAGATAGGAGTGTGATGATTACTCCTCATGGTTTTAATTTGCATTTCCCTAATGATTAATGATGTTGAGCATATTTTCATGTGCTTATTTGCCATCTATATATCCTCTTTGAGGAAGTGTCTGTTCATATTGCTTGCCCAGTTTTAAAATTCAGCTTTTAATATTTTTATTATTGATTTTGAAGCTTCTTCATCGATTCTAGATAGAAGTCTTTTATCACATATATGCTTTGCAATTGTTTTCTCTGTCTGTAGCTTCATTCTCTTAATAGTAGCTTTCAAAGAGTAGAAGTTTTAAATTTTGATCGAGTCCAGTTTGTCATTTTTTTATTTTATGGATTGTACTTTAGCTGTCATATCTAAGAAATATGCCTAACTTGAGAGCACAAAGAGTTTCTCTTATGTTTTCATCTAGAAGTTTTATATATTTAGGCTTTACATTTAGAAGTATCATCCACTTTGAGTTATTCAGTATTTTTTGGTGCTTTTTGTGTTTTTGTTTTTGTTTTTTTTGCTATGGAAGATTTGCCCTAATGTAACTTCTGTGCCAGTCTTCCTCTACTTTTTAGTATGTGGGCCACCAGCACACATGGCCGCTAAAGACCAGTGTAGGTCTGCACCCAGGAACTGAACCCAGGCTGCTGAAGCAGAGTATGCTGAACCTAACCACTAGGCCACCAGGGCTGGCCATTGAGTTAATTTTTGTATATGGTGTGTGTGTGTGTTTGGAAGTTAATTTTTTGTCTGTGTATATCCAATTGTTTTAGCCTCATTTTTTAAACAGACAATGTATTCTTCACTGAATTGTCCTTGCACCTTTGTAAAAAATATCTTCTCTACACATTTTTGGGTCTATTTCTACATTCTATTCTATGGCATTGATCTAGTTCTCCGTTTCCATGTCTTTACATATGCCATGCTATCTTGATTACTGTAGCCTTGTAACAGGTTGTGAAATCAAGTAACGTTAGCCCTCCAAATGTTCTTTTTCAACAATGTTTTGGCTATTCTAGGTCTTTGCATGTTTATACGATTTTTTTAATGAGCTAATTAATTTCTACTCCAAAATATCACTGCTAACATTTTGATTGGCATTTCATTGAATCTACAGATTTTGGGGGGAGTAATTGGCATGTCAACAATACTAAGTCTTCTGACCCATGAGCAAAGTATATTTCTCCACATTTGTCAGGGTTCTTCAGAGAAACAGAACCGAAAGGATGTGTATATACGTAAAGAGATTTGCTATAAGGAACTGGCTCACAGGATTATGGAGGCTGGAAAATCCAAAATCTGCAGGGCGTGCCAGAAGACTAGAGACCCAGAAGAGCCAATATTACAGTTCCAGTGAGAAGGCCAGCAGGCTGGAGACACCAAGAGAGCCAATGTTCCAACTGCTGTGCAAAGGGAGCCTCCTGTATAACCGGCAGAACCAACATTGCAGATGGGGTCTAAAGGCAGTCTGCCGGAGAATGCGCCCTTGCTTGAAGGAAGTCCATCTTTTTTTCCTATTCAGGCCTTCAACTGATAGATAAGGCCCACCTCTATTATGCAGGACAATCTTCTTTACTTAAAGCCCGCCTATTTAAATGTTAATCTCATCCAAAACACCCTCACAGAAACACCCAAAATAATGTTTGACCAAATATCCTGGCAGCCCATGGCCAGGTCAGGTTGACATACAAAATTAACTCTCACAGTCTCCTTTCATTAGGGGTTTAATTTCTTCCAGTAATGTTTCTTCGTTTCCAATATACAGGTATTGAACATCTTTTATCAGATTTTTGCGTAAGAATTTCATATTTTTTGTGCTATTGCAAATTGGTTTCTTTTGAGTTTCAAGTTCCAGTTGGTTGTTTCTAGTACATACAAAACAATTTATCTTTTGGACAACGATCTTGCATCTAGAAAATTTTAAATATTGACTTATTTGTTCTCACTGGTTTTTGGAGTTTATATAAGATTTTCTACATAGATAATCATGTGTCTGCAAAGAAACATAATTTTACTTCTTTTTTTATATATAGATGTTTTTAATTTCTGACGTATAGGTCACACAGTTTTTCCATAGATTCCATCAGACATATATAGACAATCACATAGTCTGCAAATATGTAGACAGTGTTACTTCTTCCTTTCTTTACTTGCCTTTCATTTCTGGCAGTAATTCCAGAGGAATGACAACATTATCCCATTTCTACAACTTTAAATTATTCTGCAAATAGGTTTTGTGTTGGAGTTCTTCAGAAGGTTATGCGGATAGTCTGTTTTCTTATCCAAATTTTCAGCTATGTGAGTAGGGCAGAAATATATTGTTCTCTTTCATTTAGAATCTATCAAAATTCTCTGTACACAGCAGATGCTCGCTGCCTGTTTGATGGTCAGCCAGTCTAACCACTGGTGTGCAGAATTTGGACGTGGGGACTCAGTTGCAGGATGCGAAACTAAATATAAGATACATATTTTGTTCATATTGATAGCAAATTTTGTGTGTTTTGTTTTTTGTTCTTTGGGGGTTTTTTTGTGAGGAAGATTGGCGCTGAGCTAACATCTGTGCCAATCTTCCTCTGTTTTATGTGGGATGCCTCCACAGCATGGCTTGACAAGCAGTGCTAGGTCCATGCCCAGGATCCTAACCTGTGAACTCCAGGTCCCCTAAGAGGAGCATGAGAACTCAACCATTACGCCCCCAGGCCAGACCCAGTAGCCAATTTTTTAAACATAATTCTTGGTGGATGGAATCTATCCTATCACTTGTTTCACAAAGCTTACAAAACTACAAAATTGAAGAAACAATAAATTTTATCTCACTTTGTTCTTTAGTCATATGTACAGAGTCCTAGAAAATAATGAGGGAACAACAACTATAACTGAAACTTTCCAGGGGCCGGCCCGGTGGCGCAGTGGTTAAGTTCGCACGTTCCGCTTCTCAGCAGCCGGGGGTTCGCAAGTTCAGATCCCGGTTGCGGACATGGCACCACTTGGCACACCATGCTGTGGCAGGAGTCCCACATATAAAGTAGAAGAAGGTGGGCACAGATGTTAGCTCAGGGCCAGTCTTCCTCAGCAAAACGAGGAGGGCTGGCAGTAGTTAGCTCAGGGCTAGACTTCCTCAAAAAAAAAAAAAAAAAACAAAAACAAAACTTTCCATCTGCTGGGCTATACACTGTAGTGGATGACATGTTTGGGTTTAGGATTCCAAATTTTTTACTAAATAGCAATCAATAATCTCTATGTGTCTCAGTTTACTCATCTGTAAAATGGGAATAACAGCCCCAATTTCACATTTAAATTCAGACTTAGTGGGCTAGTACTAGAATTATAAAAGGAAAAAGTAATTACAAAAATTTAAAAAATAAAACACTTTCTAGTCTGAAAACTTAGTAATATATTTATTTGTTATGACAAGGATTAATTTACTCCTCTATAACTGTCAACAGATTTTTTTTAATATTTCTGTATGGACTATGCATCTTTTAAAAGAATGCAGAGTGGCCATCTCAGTGACATAGTGGCTAAGTTTGTGCACTGTGCTTCAGTGGCCTAGGGTTTGTGGGTTTGGTTCCCAGGCACAGACCTAGCACTGCTTATCAATCCATGCTGTGGTGGTATCCCACATAAAATAGAGGAAGATTGGCACAGATGTTCATTAAGTGACAATCTTCCTTAGGCAAAAAGAGAAAGATTGGTAACAGATGTTAGCTCAGGGCCAATCTTCCTCATCAAAAAAAAAAAAAAAAAAGAGAGAGAGAGAGAGAGAGAGAAAATGTAGAGCTAGTTTCTTTTGCATGAAATAATTTTGTCATAAAAAAAGAATATTTAAGGCAATCCTTTAAATATATGCAAGTCTGAGACATCTTAATTTTTCAAAATAACTTGTTCCCAATTTACCTGTTTAGAAATCGGACACCCAGTAACCACATAAAATGTTTAAAAATAGTTGTAATGTACCTAATCCATTCACTATATCTATTTAAGGCATAGTTCATGGTCATATATTTGCCATAATAATTGAACTTTTTAATCAGCTACAATAAACAGCAATATTTCTATGAGGAAATTCATTTTGAACACTAATTTAAACGATTCTTTTAAATTGAACAATTTTTGTGAAGCTTCCAATTTTGTCTCAGAAATGCTTTTAGATGATTTGTTTACATTTTCTAATTTAATCTTCACAATAACTGTGTGAGACGTAAATGGGATATTATTATCCCTATTTCACATAAGTGAATGGAACTTTGGTGAGTTTAAATTACTTCCCCACAGTTACTCAGATTATGGTAGAGCTAAGATCCAAACCAAAACCCCAGTTTTTTTCCATTATGCTTTGTAGTCTCTTTTTACTAAACACACACACACACACACACACATACACATAGCCCTCAAAAATGGACTCCTTTTTGCTTCCGACCCTTGAATTTTATAGAATCACAGATATTCTTTGAGCTATCACATTTATTATGATTCATTGTGTCTTAGTTTCATGGGGCCCTCTCTCAGTAGACCATGAGTGTCTTGAACGTGGGTTCTATGTCTTACTCACCTTTGTAAAGTACATGGCAGATATTCCCACTCACATGTAGGTGCTGGATAAAGGTTTCTTGTATTTCTTAGAAGGTTTTTCTTGTTCTCTTGATAGGTGTCTGGGAGAGTTTGTTGGGAGACTTTCTTCTCTCTTCCCCTCACCTCTCTACCTTCACTGTCTGAAATCTGATAGGGAAAGATAAAGGTCTACATTTGTTTTATGGTGAGTCTTTCAGTATGCAAAGAATAAAGGCAGATTGCCGTTAATTTCCAGAGTACCTGGGTTGGGAGAAATGGACCCAAGACCAGGAACGTTACCTGAAAAATCAGTTCCTAGGCTGAGGGATGAGAAGAAGAATGAGATTGTGTGGCAGTTCACTCTTTCTTTCCATCGATTTTCTTCACTCTTATCAGTGTTGTCATTGCACATCACAGCTTATGGAATCAAGGATGGGAATGCGCGTGAGTGGCCAGAGGCAAGTCCACAGAATGAGAATAAAGAAAAAGGCAGAAGGAAGAAAACTCTGAGGTTATATCAACTAATAAAGAAATGTACTTAGTGCCCATGACCATCTTGTTTCAAGGGTTGTTCCTGGAAATCTCTTTTTACGCAGGTACCATCATGATGAACAAAAGATCTGATGGGACAAAGTCTGATTCATTAGTATGAACAATAATCATTAGATTAAATTAAGAGGGAACTTGAGAGTTGATTACACCCACAAGGCTTAGACTGGGAGGGATGTGGGAGGCAGAAAGGAGGATGCTCCCTGGCTGATCCTGATGGCTGGGCCAATGTGGAATCTCTATCCTCACAGTAGTCCCTAAAGATGTTGCCACAGCAGACAAGTGGAGTAGTTGCCAAGATAGTAGCCAAGAGTTTAATTTTAGAGATGTGAACATATATCGAATGAAGAGGAAAGGCACGATGTTATATACGGGCATCCAGGAAGGTCAAGAAAAAAGGGGCCACTAGGAGCATCAGACATGCCTGTCTTGGGCACTCTACTGCCTTCCAATAATGTGCCCACATCCCTCATGTAGCCTAAGTTCATCTTGTACTAGAATTAAGGTTAATAGGCCCTAATTAGCCTAGATACTCTACAAGTGTTGAGCAAATGCATTCAGTTGTAAGTTTAGCAGTTTAAAGACAATTAATTTAACTCTTGTCACTTTTTTCTAGTAGCCTGACTGATAGCCATGCATGCCAACACAATGTGATATATTTAATAATGAATACCAAGACTATCTTCTGTTTCAAAGGTAATAGGACTCTAAACACATGCCATTGGAAACCCAAAGATGCCCCTGCACAGCATATTTCTTATACATGCATAAAAATCCAGAATAGTAGTGGGTGCATGAATGTGAATATTACTGCTAATATATTTATAGATGTGCTTATTAATGCTACTCTACCTCACTTTCCTAATAAATGAACATTTCCTTTAAGGAATGGGGAAATATGCTTCCTTGTGGAAAATATAGGCACAGAAATCATTAAAGAATATATTATCTTTTAAACAATTGAATCACTGACTCAAAAGAAATAGCAAAATTAGCATACAAAATAATTAGTTTTGTTTTTGTATTTGAAGCAGTAAGGTCCCAGAGGGCAAATCATTTGATGCAAACTATCCATATAAATAACAGTTCCTTCAATTTCATCCACCTTCCCCAACTGGGTTTTTCTCTGGGATCATATGCTGCTTTCTGGGTTGCTCAGGTTTTTCTCCTAGAGTCCTATGTCAGCTCTGGTTTTCTAGAAGGGAAAACGCATCTTCAACCTGACTGATGGAGGACTTAAAGGCAGAGCAGATAGCTTAACTCCTCGACTCAAAATGCAAAGTAATAACCTACAGTATAAGCATCCATGAGTCCATACTGATATGAATAAGCGACTGAGAAAACAAATAGGGGAGAACACACAAGTCTCCCATGCAAAGGATTCCAAATAATTTATGTAGAAACTCTGCCCTCTAGGAGGTGGTGACAACTTCCTACTCCTTAAGTGTGAGGTGCACATACCAACATTTTCCAAAGAGAACAGTATGAGAAGGCAGGAGAGAGTAGCTTTACTTGGAGAAACCTGACAAAGGCTACGTCAGCCAGGTGATCAAGGTGATATCAACAGCGATAAGTCATGTTGATAGTCTGTGCCTTTGATATGATGTGATGAAATTGGCACTTTTCTTCTATGGCGTTAACCCCAGTCGAAGTAAGTATAAATTAAGTATGGACTTTAGCTAATAAGGATGTATCAATATTGGTTCATTAGTTGTGACAAATGTAGCGTACTAATGTAAGATGTTAATAATGGGTGAAACTGGGTGTGGGGTATATGGGAGTTCTTGGTATTAGCTTCACAATTTTTTCTGTAAGTCCAGAACGGTGCTAAAATAAAAAGTTTATTTAAAAACATGCAGAGTATGATTAAGGAAAAATGCACAGTACCTGAAGTATAATAGAAATAATAGAAAATATATATATTGGTTTCTGAACCTGGTTCCTGGCACAGAACTCCTAAATCCTTGTAATTTCCTAAGTGACGAGTGCTGGGAGCATCTTTTTTCTAATAGTTGTTCTTTGACCCCGGTGTCTGACACAGAGTTCCTAAATCCCTTCAAATTCCCTGGGTGATAGGAGTGTCTTTTGTTCTAATGAGGTGATCCTTGGCAGGCTCCTGGATGGGGATTGGTCATCAGAAAGACCAAGTCTGGATTAGAAGGTTGGAACTTTCAGCCCCACCCTGCATTCTCCAGAGAGAGGAGAGGGGCTGGAAATGGAATTCAGGATTGATCATGCCTACATGATGAAGCCTCCATAAAAATTTCACACATACAGGATTCAGACACTTTCTAGGTTGGTGGACACATGGAGGTGCCGGGAGAGTGGCGTGTTTGGAGAAGACATTGCAGCTTCACGCCCTTTCCCCATACCTTGTCTTCCACATCACATCCATCTGGATGCTCATGTGTATCTCTTATCATATCCTTTTATAATAAACTGGAGAATAGTAAATAAACTGTTTTCCTTAGTTCTCTGAGTTGCTGTAGCAAATTAATCAAACTCAGGGAGGGGACCTTGGGGATCTCCAATTTATAGCCTGTTGGCCAGAAGACAGGTGACAACCTGGACTTGCGACTGCCATCTGAAGTGGGGTGAGGGTGGAGGGGCAGTCTTCTGCGACTGAGCTCTTAGCCTGTGGGATCTGATGCTCTCTCCATACATAGTATCAGAATTGAGTTAAATTGTAGGATGCCCAGCTGGTGTCATAGAATAACTTCGTGTGGGAAAAAAAGCCCCCCACATCTGGTGTCAGAAGTGTTGTAAGTGTGGTAGCAGTGTGAGAGTAAAGAAGAAACACACAGGAGAAGGAGGGGTGAGGTTTTCCTTACAGAGCCTATCTGAGTGAGGCACACAGTTATTAGTGAAATTCTGGGAAAGGTTTCCAGAATGAGACGAAAGAGGAAATTTTGACCATGGAATATGTGGCTGAGGAAAACCTGAAAATTTTATAACGCAGGTCTTTAAAGAATCCATCTCTTTAATTATTGATTTAAATATTTCATAATACCTGGTGTATGTATTTAAATCACTATGTTATTTTGACAAGCAAGATTGTTAAAAGTATTTCTCCTTTAGTGGTAACATATTATCTTCTGTTGCCTTCTCTCTCTTACAATATACATAGTATCTGTGCTCAGCCTCCCCCTCGGTCTCCCATTCTGTCTCTTTGTCTCACTATCTCCATTATCTTTGTCTCTCTGTCTCCCTGTTTATCTCTTTCTCTCTCTCTCGCACACACGCACACAAACACACACGTGCTTTTGGAGGCAACAAGAAGACAAGAGAACACGCGGCACCTTTGAGAAAAGTATAAAGACAATAAGCACAACTGACCCCTCTCAACAGTGAACTCATTCTTATTCATATAAGATTATCTATTAGTACTTGAGTTTTATTATATTTTTGTCAGAGATGTGTCAATGGAGATCCATTTGGAAAATGTGAAATAAAGTGAGCAATGCAAAAAGAAAAAAAGTCTGAAAGTCTTTCAAAAATGTAAATATCCCTATAAATCCTCTAATTAGATTCTTAAAATTTATCTCAGAGGCAAGAAAACAATAGCTTCTTCCCAAGGTTGTTTCTCCCTTCCTCTCCATGTCTAATGTTATTATGATATTTTGATTCTTCTCTTCTCATGTGTACGATAATGCAGAAGGTTCCTGATTGATCTGTCTGCCTTCTCCCTCCTTCAGTTCACTCAAATCCACCAGACAAATTTCTATTCCATATCTTTTCACCATTTCATTCCCAACCTCAAAATCCTGAATACCTAAGAGACACAATCCAGCTCTAATGCTTAACTTATCTTTCCAACTGTATGCCTCATTTCATCCCACAACAATGTGTATCATACAAACTGACTTGCTTATTTATTACTATTCCCTTGACCTTGCCTTGAGTTTTCTTACCAGTTCACCTTTGTTTATTTCAATTCTCAGTCTCCATAATGCTGATCTCTTTCTTAGCAAATCTTAATCCTGTATCCTCTTCAGATGCCTTTGATGTTCACCCTGCTGGGAAGTGTTTTCTTAAACCATAACTCTCATTTAGTTATAACTATGGGCTGATCTGGAACACTAACTATATAGTTTTTATTTTTCTCCCCTTATAAAATTTCACTTCTTTCATAGCACAGAGATTCCTCATATTACACATCTACCTAACCTACTTGTCATTGTGTTACTTAAGATTTGGCACCAAGTTTCATTTCCTCTTTACTCCCTACATCTAGCACAATTCTTGGACTATTATAGACATTTATTACATAACCTTGAATGAACAAAGGAATGAACGAATACATTTATGCATATCTCCCCTTTTTGGCTACAAAGTCCTTAAAATACCAAGTCTCCTTTTTATCTGTGAAAGACCTGAAATGTGCCTTATAAAAGGAAGTTGGCCAATAAGTACAGGTTTAAGTTTAAAGTCGGCTGCAGGCTGTATCGCTTCCTGTCCGAACCTGATCCTTCGGCCCTATCTCATGCTATCTTTTGCACTTTGCCCTTCACAAACCGTTAACCTTCCTTTTCTCTTCTCAGACATCCTGTGTATTAGTTTCCTATTGATGTCATAACAAATTATCTCCAACTTAGTGGCTTAAAACAATACAACTTCATATTTTCTTGCAGTTCTCTAGTTCAGAGACCCAAAATGGGTCTCACCAGGCTAACATCAAGATGGTGGCAGAGCTCTGTTCCTTTCTGGAGACTGTGGGAGAGAATCCATTTCTTTGCCTTTTCTAGCTTCTAGAGGCTGCTTGCCTTCCTTGGCACATAGCCCCTTTTCCTCCGTCTTGGAAGCCAGCAATTATATTGCTCTTACCTTGCTTCTGTTATTACACCTCCTTCTCTGATTTTGACTTTGACTCTCTCCCACTTGAAGGACTCTTTGGTTGACATTGGGCCCATCCAGATAACTCAGGATAATCTCCCTATTTCAAGGTCAGATGATTAGTAAACTTAATTCCATCTGCATCCTTAATTTCCCTTTGCCACGTAACATAACATATTCATGGGTTTTGAGGATTAGGGTGTGAGCATATTTGACAGGGTCATTATTTTTCCTGCAACATCCTGGATGTCAACAGAGGAGGCCTTTGTGATCTAGGCAGGCATTAGAGTTCTTCTGCAAGTCTTGATCTGTACTGCCAAAAAAGAGGAGTTTCTCTCCTAGGACTCCTGAACTTATTGTGGTTCTATCATCTTCAAAGGTATTTGCTGCAGGCAGCAATGGATTTGGAGGTCAACATACCATAGTAAAACATAGTTCTCTCCCCTGACGCGAGAACAAGCTGCATGAACTGTGTTAGGCTGCTATTCCTGAGTTAGTCTTGTCCTTTGTCTCATCTTCTCCATCCAGATTTCCTTAGAATGGGAATCCTACACCAAGGGAATGCTTGCTGGCTCACCAGAGGCCCACAGATTACTTTGATTGCCTTTCAGTTTCTGGACACAATTCTCAGTGGTGAGAAGGTAGGTATTATAAAAAATTAATATAAAAATTATGTAGTAGTTATAATAACTGCTTTAAAATCCATGTCAAAGTAAAATAAAAGATTCTTCCATATTGGTAAATTTGCATAGCAGTTAGTCCCTCAAAATGATTAATTCTGATATTTTAAAGGGTTTTTTTTTTCTATATTTCAGGAATTATATAAATGATGAAAGCTAGCTTCTGCATTTTAGGACAGGGCTGGAAATATTCCATTCTCAATCCTGAAACAGATACAGTTTGGCTTTCTTAAGAAGCGGTACAGCAGTTTTCAACCAACTGTAAGCTGACTTTGGGTAGAATTGTAACCACGGGCTCATTTAGAGCCAGTTGGAGCAGAACCCATCTCTTATCAACAAAGTGATCAAGGATTGTCTTTCAGAGAAACGGCAAAGTCGGGAAGCCAGAGCATGCATAACAGAAGAAATCATGACCTGAACTGACCCTGGAACCAAAGACCCTTCTCAAGGACTGGACACTACAGGAAATTGAAAGCCAAACTCTTATCGGAAGTGAGGGGTCCATTATTCGGGAAGATCCCATATTAAAATTCCTTCCCCCCCCCCATAACAAATGTTTAGAGCCCCGTCATAAATGGTTAAAACTTACCATAAATGCTTGAAGCCCACCGATCAAAGGCTGTCTCACCAGGATTTCTGCGTGCCAACCCGTTCTCCCTAGCCTCTTAAATTTCACCCTAAATGCTGAATCGGGGAGACAGATCTGAAGGCACATGCCCTCTGTCTCCCTGCACATCTTCCGCACAGAATAAAAGCTGATTTCTCTCCTCAAATGTTGATGCCATAGTTAATTGGCTTGTTTATGCACATTGGGCAGAGGACCCCAATTTTGTGCAGTAACAGAATAAAGAAGTCTCCCCTACTTTGTTTCATCCACATCTTTCCAAATGATGTAAATATATGCTACTTTCTGCAGCTCAAAAGTTTTCCCTGCACTCTGGCCACTCTCTTTAGCAACACAAGGCCCTGTGTGAGAAAGCATATATGATTTTGCCCTGGCTGCGGTCAGGAAGCTTACTTAGGCACGTACAAGAAGAGGGCCCTGGAGGAGCAAGGAGAGAATGAACCATTTTGCAAGATTATGCTGAGCAGTGTGAGTCGCTGGCCCAGAAGATGGGGGCTTAATCCCTCGTCTCTGTCTTACCTGCATTTAAAGAGGTTATTGTAAAAGACGGTTTTAATTTTATACCTCCCGAAAGTGTTGGAATGGAAGGGAACCAACCATGTGATTAGGGAGTTGGAATTTCAGCTTCAACCCAGGACCTCCAGGGAGGGGAGAGGGATTGGAGATTGAGTTCAATCACCAAGGGCCAATGATTTAATCAATCAGACTCAAGTAATGGAACTTCTGTAAAAACCCCTAAATGGTGGAATTTGGAGATCATCCAGGTTGGTGAACACATCCAGGTGGCACACGTCAACTCCATAGTGACAGAAGCTCCTGTGCTTGGGACTTTTGAGGATCTTACCCTATGTACCTCTTCATCTGGCTCTTCATTTGTATTGTCGATGAAAATAATCCATAACCAATCTATAAATGAAAATTTGGGAGAGTTTATTCTGAGCTAAAATCTGAGGACCATGGCCCGGGGCCTTTCTTCCCAAAGGAAGAAAGGGCACCAAAGAAGTGGGGTGCACAGAGTGGTTATATACCCCCAAACAGGATGTTTCACATATGATTGAAATGTCACTTTTACAATAGTCACAAGACCGCTCTGTCAGCATAGCGATTGATGGAAGCAGCAGGTAGGTCTGCTGTCTCGGTGGGCACAGCAGGTGGCAGATCTGTTGTCTCCAGCTGGGTGGTCACAGGTGAGCTGGGTGGTCAAAGGTGAGTGCAGCAGTGAGTTCCTAGCCTAGGGAGAGATGCTTATCCTTAAGGAAATGCCAACATGGGGAGGGGGAGGGAAGTTGCACCTTTATATTAAAGCCATTTCTTCTTGCCATAGTAAATGTTTTAAAGCAGATATGCAATGCGTGCTCAATGGCCACAGTCAGCCCCTTTTGGAAAAAACAAAGTCGGGCCAAATTAGGTTTACACCAAATGGCTTCCTCATATACTCCAATATATCCTATTGCTTGCCATTTCTATTTGTCAGTATCCTTCATAATAAACTGTAATAGTAAGAATTGCATTTTCTTGAGTTCTGTGAGTCTTTCTAGTAAATTTTTAAGCTGGAATAGGGGGTTGTGGGAATCCTTGATTTATAGCCTGTTGGTCAGAAGTACAGGAAACCTGGACTTGTGGTCAGTGTCTGAAGTGGCAGTCGTCTTGTGGGACTGAGCCCTTAACCTGTGGGATTTGTGCTACCACCGGGCAGTTAGTGTCAGAATTGAACTGAGGGACACACAGATGGCGGCTGGGGGATTGGAAAATTGGTTGGTGCGAGGAAAACAAACCCCACACATTTGGTGTCAGAAGTGTTGTGAGTAAAAACAATTTCAGAGACTTTATAGAAAAAGCCAGAAATCCTTGCTATTTTTAAATTACCTGTTTTAAACTTACATTTTCAAGTTACACAATTTACATTAAAAAGTAACTTATTTTGAATGACTGTCTTACTGTTCACCATGCACTAAAAAGAAAAGTGACTTTTCAACTTCTTAGAGGCAGTTGATAAAGTAAAAGATAAGATTTCGTTAGAGTTACAAAGCATTAATCATAAAACTGCTGCAATTTTTATATTCTCACAATTCAGTAAAAGCAGAACATATTATTATGTGCCCATTAAAGTGCTCAGATGAAGGGATCTTTTTATTGTCTAATGTGCTCAGTTGAGGCCCATGTGAAACAAATACACATATTCTTTGTGCATGGGCTTCATCCTATCTGAACAGCTTTTGCCTTTCTCTTCCCCCCTTCTCTCTGCTTGCCTTTTCATTGGTGACATTTTGTAAACTTCTCCAGTTTTGCTTTTATTTACACCAAGAGTTGGCAAACTATGGCCCAGGTCAAACCAGCCCAACGTGTTTTTTCCCACCTGTGAACTAAGAATGGTTTTTATATTTTACACTGAGCTGAAAAAAATCCAAAGGAGAGTAACATTTCACAACATGTGAAAGTTATATGAAAATCAAGTATTCAAAATAAATAAAGCTTTATTGGAACACGTCCATGCCTATTTGTTTATGTGTCATCCGCGGCAATTTCCGGCTACAGGGCAGAGTTGAGTAATTGTGGTATAGTCCGTATGGCCTGCAAAATGGAAAGTAGTTATCATCTGGCCTGTTACCAAAAACGTTTGCTAACCTCCGCTTTAGACCATTTGATTCTGGTAACTCTGTGGTTACTCCTGCATCCCTAAATTAGTCTCCCTTTTCCCAGTTCTTGTTTGTTTTTTAACTTGGCTACATGTCTAATTTCCAACACTGGATCTATGATCCTTTCACATGGCAGGATTCAGTGGCTTCCTGGCTCATTTTATTGCATCCAGTGATAATTCTGGAAGATGGCGTCATATATCTATCAAGAAGGGGTTCAGATTTTTTGATAAAGTGAATGATAAAAGAGAGAAACAAAATGTGAGGAGCACCTCCTCAGAGGTAGAGAACACATTGTTATATATTTAGATAGAGTTTCAGGAGTCCGGGGGAAAACTGCGGACAAAAGAGACACATTTAAGGAGTTGTCAACAAACAGATGGCAGTTGAAGCCATGACAAAGATATTTTTTGAACCCAGGAATTTATACTCCAAAATTGAGTATCATATACTCCAGAAGTGATCATCTTTCTAACCTCCAGAACTTCTCTAAAAGAACTGACTACATCATTGTCTTTTTCTGGAAGTAAAATGATGATAATTCTAGCTATTATCATCTACACTGATTTTCCTTTTCTCCAAGAATAGCTCAGTGTGCAGAAAGGAAACACTGGGCAGAAGTGAAGGAGGAAGCATAAGAAGGAAGCTTCGACTATTCTGGCCACATTTCTAACCTTTGATGATGACTGCGTAGAGAACAACTTTTACATTCTCCATTCATTCACTTCCAGCATTAAAGTAAATACCAGCAAGTAGTGGCCTGATCCAACGAAGCATTCCCAGATGCTTGTCGTCCTATGCCCCCGTCTATCAAAGAGAAAGAGAAAATCGTTAGCTGCCCTCCAAGTGCAAAGACAAAGAATTTAGACTTTCCTTTCTCCCTTCTTAAGATTGTGAACAACTTAAGGCCAGAGACATCATTTTTTCTCATCTGTATTTCACACTCACTCTAGACCCCAGCTTTGCACACAGCAATTGCATCATATGCCTGAATGAATGAATTGATAGGTTTTATCTGGATGCTGTGAAATCACTAGTTTGTTACCTTGGTAGATAAATAATTCCCTTTTTGTGAGTTTTCAACCTTTCTGGTTTTTCCTTCACAAGCAATGTATTATAATCTTCCATATCATTAAAAAATTCCCTTTTTCATCTTCTGTTCTACCGTTTAAACATTCTTTCCTCCCATGTCTCTTCCCCAGCTGCTACCTTTCTTATAAAAATTAGTAACAATTGAATGCCTATGCGCCCAGCTCTTCACTTCCAAACATTTTCATCTCCTATTCACTTCTCAACATCTTATAATTTGAGTTCCAGTGTTCCTTGGTAAAGTGCTCAGTTTTTTTTTCGTAATTTTCTCTTCTTCTTTCACGTTGACTGCATTCTTTCCTTTTTAGTTTATTTATTTTATAAAATATAAATTTATGACATTCACTCTTAAAAATCAAAATTTTATTTTATCAAAGTTATATTTATGCATAGGTTCAGAAAAGATCATTTTATAAGTTTCATAATGTGCAACAGTAGTTTTCTATGTCCCTCCAAATCCTGGATATTTACTGCTCATCAGAGGCAACCATTTTGCACTATTTTAGATATTTCCTTTGGTATTTATCTCCGTATTTCTAAATAACATGTATGTTTGTTTATATGACTGTTAAAATCGGTTTTTTTTGACATCACCTCCTGGATTCCTCCTCTGGAAAATGAAGTATTTATCTCTTATCCCATTTACACACATATTTCCTCACCTATCATCTTCCCAATATAGTTATATCACAAATTTTATTATATCAATATTATTTTGAAGAACTAAATATTATTTATAGCTGATATGAGAGATGTACTTTGATTATATACACTTAGTAATATAACTTTTGGGGTTTTCTTTCTTTTTGGAATTAGTAATTGCCTCTTTTTTTTGCCTGCTTACTGTGCAATGTTCTACTCAGTATTTTAACATCAAATTCCTTGCCAGGAATTTAAATCTTCTTTCAAAATGTTCAAACAAGTCAAGTAATCTTTCAGTTGCATTGTTTTTCTTAAAAGACATATACCTTGAAACCCTCAGTCCTTCTGTTCTAATATGTACTGGTTATTCTCTAGGCTGCCTGGGAAGCAAAGTGTTAACAGCTGGTCCATAGCTTTCACCTCTCTCCTCTCTCACCGGATGTCAGAAACACCTTGAAATAAGGCCTGAAATATAAAAATAGCTAAGAAATATATGAAGTTTCTCTGGGAATCACCATATATTGATTACCAATCTAGGAATGCTTTCAACAAAATGTACCTAGATGTTTTACTGTGAATAAACCTGCAATTTATAGACTAATGGGCTACAGCTGCATTGAGGAATGGAAATTTGTCATATAGTCAAAATATGCCTATGTGATAAACAAGGTTTATAAACTGAGAGACCTTAAAATTTAGCAGCTCACTTGTGCTAGCTAAGTCCTTGTCACTACAAAACCAAAATGGAAAAGGAGTATAGTAAGCTGTGTCTCATAGATTTGGGACTCCCAGGTATCGGTATGATAAATTCTGCGACTCTCTTGTGTTTTTTGTCAACCATTAGTAATGCTTGTTGAAGCACTTGAAACACGTGTTTCCGAGGAGTTTGATTAGCGATCTGGGTCTTTTTGATCACACACTGTTACACACCCATTATCCTGTTCATTCTGTCAATGGGAATTCTCCCCATATCCCTGGGGTGCGGAATTCCAGATTCCTGATTCTTGTGTCTTTCTCTTACTGGTTAATCCCTCATTCTGGAGATTGATTTCCCCAACTTGAGTCCTGCTATTATCACTTACTAGTGTTTGACTTTGGGCTTATTTCTTAATTTCTAGAGTCTCAAATTCGCTCATCTGTAAAATGGGGATAGTAATACTTTCTTGGATAATAGGCAGATTGTGATGAATAAAGGAAATATGTAAAGCGTTTAGAAAAGTGCATGGAGAAAATAGACCTGTATAAGCAGTGGCTATTAGTCCTATTAATGAAGCATACTCTACGGTATGGAGTATATGGAAAGTACATTTTTTAAACCATTATACTGAAAAATTCATTCTCACGTCCTACTTGACGTGGTGGTTTAGTGGAATAGAGAATTGCAAGCTGGAAAACATTTTCCCTCGGGTTTCAAAAGGTGTTTCTCCATTATTTCTAAATTCTTTTGTTGCTTTTAAGAGGACTGATCCCATTCTGATCCTAAAATCCTTTATGAGAACTCTTTCTTTTATCTTTCTCTGAATGCTTTAAGGAAGTCTCTTCGTGCAGAGCATTTGTCACTTTTGCAATGCTATGCCCTACTACGAATCTTTCTCTTTTCATCTTTCAAGCATTTGGTCAGCTTTCTAAATATAGAACTTCATGTTCTTCAATTATAGGGAATTTTCTTGAATTATTCCTCCTCCTTTCTTTTTGTATCTTTATTTCTTAAATTTTAATTATCATGTATTGGCTTCCTAGATTGATCTTCTCATTTCTTATATTTTGTATTTTTCATCTGTTCTTTGTTTTCCTTTCTTAGAGAATTCTTCTACTTTAATTTCTAGCTCTTTTTTACAATTTTCATTTCTCCTAATACATTTTTAATTTCCCAGACCTCCTTTTTAATTCTCTGAACGTTCCTTTTGTTGTTGTTGTTAAGAAAGACTGGCCCTGAGCTAACATCTGTTGCCAATCTTCCTCTTTTTGCTTGAGGAAGATTGTCACAGAGCTGACATCTGTGCCAATCTCCCTCTATTTTGTTTGTGGGATGTCTCCATATCATGGCTTGATGAGCAGTGTGTAGGTCCACACCCAGGATCTGAACCTGCAAACCCTGGGTTGAAGTAGAGTGTGAGCTTAACCACCACACCACTGGGCTGGCCACAAATCTGCCTTTTCATTGCATCCTGTTCTTGTTTCATGATTGCATAAAAACCAAGTGTTGATCTATATGTATATATCAAATAATGTATATAAACACATACACACATATAGTTTTTCAGGATAAATGTTTTCCTCAAATATCTAATGATCTTTGGACATCCATTTATATTAAAAGTAAGGCACTGAAAAGATGGTTGGAACCTATGGTAAATGAACCTGTGGTGAGGATGGTGGAACCTCTGGGAGGTCGTGTTGTTTTTATTTAAGGGAATACCAAATGTCACCAAGCTTTGGTCTAATCTCTTGGGCAATACCTTACTCCAGAGAAATTGTCTAATTTTCTACCTGGGTATCTAACCTAGCAATTTCCAGCAGTGTTCTGGAAGCTGAGCGAGGAGAGGAGCTGGACTTCTCATCACTTATTAGTAGATTTTTGTACAACCACTAGTTTTTGGAGTGGCTCTCTGGGGTCAGCACTTTCTGGATACTCTGAGTTCAGAATTTCTCAAGTTCAACCACTCTAGAGAGTTAACCACTCAATCTCCCATCCCACTGGGAAGGGAGTAGACCTCTTGGCTGCATGGAATTGAAGAAGGGATAAGGTTAACACCTTTTTTCTTTTTCTTTTTTTTTCTGAATTAGAACCAATCCTCCTGTTTTCAGACCCGCTTGCACCTTTACCTTCAAAGGCCAATTCTTGAGCCTTTGCTAGGTGGTGGTGTGAAATTTGGCTCTATGTTTTGGCATTGTCAAGCACGTACCTAGGTTTTTTCACAACGTTAAGTCAGGCATGACTTGTTCCTCTGCTTTCCAGCTTTCAAAATGTTGTTGATAGATCTCATTTGTGCTTCTCTCCTTAACTGTTACTCTTCGTCCTTTTGGGTTTTGGTGTTTCTATTGTATCCCTTTACTGTCATTTTGGCAGTGCCTAAGGAGAAATCAGAAGTAACACTGTATCTTTTCAATGTGCTCTTCTTGACCAGAAGTGTCAATTCTCTTTTATCTCATTCCACGTGCATGGGTTTTGCATTCACGCTTTTTCCAGAATTCCATGATTACATCCACAATATTGACTCCTAATTCTAGTCTTCTAATCTTGATCTTTCCAGAATTTTTAATTTGATGCTTCAGCTTCCTTTGGCAAGGTTCCACATGAGTGGCCCATGGGTTCCTTAAGTTCTTCTTGACCAAAATAAAACCCATTATTTCGCTCCCTCACTGAAAAAGATTAACAGATATTTGACTTTCACTCCCTTGTTACTGCCCATTTTAATTCATTACCAAATCCTATTAATTCTGTCTTCTGACAAATTTGACTTCTTTCTTTCTACTCCTATTGTTCTGCCTTAGATCTGGGCAATCAAAATGCCCTTCAAAACTTCCAGATCATTCTGAAACATCTGCCGTGTTTTGATGATTTTAATTTTACCATTGTGGGTAGAACCAAATCCAAACTTCTCAGCCTGGCAATTTGAGATTCTTTATGATTTCACCCAAGTACAATTTTCTCTATTTTATATTTTATGATACCTCTCTTAATTGACCCACAAGCTATCTCCCACCACAGAAACTCTGTACCCACTGTTCTGGGTGCAACATTCACTCCCTGTCTCCCTGGTTGACTCTGTTTTTCCTTCAGAATGTGCATCACTTATTAAGGTCAGAGTTTTTCTTTTTTTCTTTTTTTTTGAATACAGGATCTCCTAGAAATGGTTGTTTCCCTACCTTAAGAAGATTTGTTTCAGTTTGCTTTTAAATACTTTAATTACTACGTTGGTGGTGAGGATTGAAGAAACAGTGGCTACCGTAAGCTAATCTTCTAGCAACAAATTTTTCTTCAGAGGACCAAGGTTTATGGATCAATAAGGAGATACCCAAAATTTAAGCTTCAGCTTTAGCAGCATCAGTGTAACCACAGGCCCTCTAGGATCAGTTCAACTGACCCTATCTTATCAACAGAGTCACTAAGAGTGATTTTTCAGGAACTGAGACCCCTTGTCCAGTTCAGGCCATTTGAGACCACCAACCCATCAACTGGGCCTGTGCAAATGCCTGATAAGTGTTGTTTTTGATGTCAAGGTATTAAAAACTCCACCTTCAGATCATGGTAATGCCACCATTTTGTGAACATGTACCCTATGAAGAGGCATGAAGCTTGACTATGCTTGCAGAGATCATCAAATTACCTCACTTCTCCTTACTTTTGATCATCTGTCTCCGTACTTCTGATCACCCTGTCCTTCATCCCCCAGCCTTGGATCAGAGAGACAGATTTGAGAGCGTATGCCCCTGTCTCCTTGCAGATCAATCTAGCAATAAAGCTGATTTCTTTTCCCAAAAACAGATGTCACAATAATTGGCTTTTTCTATGCACATCAGAGAGGAAAACCCCCATTTTGTGCGGTAGCATCAGTGACCAAAGAAGAGTAGTTAAAGAGAACAGCAGGTGACTAGCAAATGCTTCAATTAGGAATCCCCAGTGGGTCTTAGCCCTTTAAAATGCTGTAAGAACACAGTATCTAAATCTTATGGCTAAGAAACTACCATGAATGATCTTCTGGTATCAAGTTGAAAATACTTATATCTGATTGGGATGAAAGTTTCGGAAAGAATAATCAAAATATGACTGGAAAATACCTTACCATGAACTTGGTGTCATGATGACTTTACAATTCTTTACAGCTATAAACCATTTAACGTTCTTCAATAAAAGCTCAGAAAAGGCCGAATAGCATGCAATTTTCTTTGGCAAAAAAACTCTGGTTTAAACACAGTGAAAAGGTTTGTATGGGTTCAAAAGGGGTGACAAAGACACTGTTTTTTGCTATCATTGGCCTGCTATCAACTTTTGTGTCCAAAACAAATGAATCTGGATGGAAGTAGTTAAAAGACTGAAGTGAACTAGTCCAATTCTTTTAAAGATATTATTGCTACACTATCCTCCCCTATTTGAAATCTGTGTTGGGAGATAGAGACCACTTCAACTCAATGAGTCACTTCTACTTCCTAGCCAGAACAATTAAACTTCTTGTATAAAACATGACCTGAAGCCTGCCCTTCCCCACATCATCCCACCTCAAAAACTCCCAGGGGTCAGCTCTGACATTTAACAGCTCACAAATTCAATTTCTTAGCAGATGAGGCCAACTTCGTGCTTTTACAAATGAATATTAGGTTATTGAAAATTTTCTTTTTCAACATTTTGGGTAGCATATAAAACGTGTTGTCAGTTCAACTGCCAGCCGGAATAACATTACACATGCCTCTTTATCATGATGGAGATAGCATTTGTAAGTCAACTGCGGAGAGAATGAGAAAAAGTCAAGCAAATCCTTCATCCCTTACTCCCCTTTCTCCACCCACCAACACCCAAAGAAAGAAAGAAAGGACGAAAGGAAGCAAGACAAACTCCAGTAAATAGATGTATGGTCAATCTAGCCAGTATTCCCGCACTATCTCACTCATTGTTGAAACAGTTAATGCATTTTGCAAATTTGCTGCTTCTTTATTGTTAGCAGTTGAGCAGCTTTTTTCTTCTTCCTCCTTTCAATTGTTATTGATCTCTTGCCATAGTTTGCATACAATCTACCAACCGCATTAGCTCATTTTTACTCCAGTTTTGCAGATTAGCTCCTCTGGGGTATGTCCTTAGGTGTGCTGGTGTTGAGTGTTAAATACATCTTAATTTTTCATTCTCGAAGGCATTCCCAACCGTAACAGGTATTTAATGAGTTTGATCTTGTTTCCCATCACGTGTTTGACCTTCATACGAAAGGAACTCATAGATTTTCATTTATTCATTTGTTGGCATCTATAGCAGGCGGTTTTCTGTGGCAAGGGAGTAGGGGTTTTAGATTACTTTCCTTTATTTCTCAATGGTTTCTGAAGCCCATCCTCTTCCTGGAATGTATATTTGACAATATTGTAATGAAGGTTCTATTTCCACCCAGTCTAATGTAGCAAAGCCCTCTGCCACTTCACTTAAAGACAAACAGCTTTTCCTCTGTTTAAGATAATTCACTTTTGTTTACACTTTATTCAAATACACTCTATACTTCCTACTCAGGACTCAGCTCTCAGTTTTAAAGACAACCAAATTTAATTCAAATAAATTAGCCATGAGTCCATGGGAACATTGCTGCTTCCCACCCCAACCCTAACCAATGTACCCAGTGTTCCTGCAGTCTAATTGCAAATTTAGTTACCACTCTTTTTTCCCACTTATTCCAATTTCAGATCTCAGAATAAATAAAAGATCCAGTGCCATCCTATTTCTGAGCCTTTTTCCTTGGGTACTTGAAGCACCATCTCTATCTCTTTATCTCTATCTGCATCTTTGTCTCTTATCTCTTTCACTATCTCCATCTGTGTCTATGTCCATGTCACCATCTATCTATCTACCTGCAGTATGGACGTACAAGTCTTTATGGTTTACTAGCTGTCTGTAAGGGACTTGTCAAAAAAGATAAGCAGGGCTCAGCCCATTTCCCTCAGAAAAAGTTGAGAATAAGAGGCAGAGATGTTAAAAAAAAAAAAAAAAGACATTTCAATTGAATGGAGTAAGAGTGGGAATAAACAAAGTTATGAGAACTGATAGGAAAGACTGATTAGCTCGGCGTATGAATTGGGGAAAGTTTCACAGAGTGGGTGAAACTTCCTGACAGATGAGTAGGAGTCTGCAAAACAGAGGTGGGGGTGGTGGTATTAGAGGTAGAGAGGACAGTATGTGCAAATGCGCATTTAGTTAAATGTTTGGTGTGTTTGGGGAACAGCAGGAGAGCCGGGGTGGCTGGAGTTCGGGTTGTGTGGGATGGAATGGCAGAAGCCCAGACTACAAGCATGGAAAAGGCCTATGAGCTCATAGTTCCTTTTCTCCATCTCTTCCTTCTCTATCTCAAAGCCAAAATGTCCATGGTGTTCTCATCCATGGCTGGCCCAGGAAAATGGATTTAATCTCTTTGAACTAAAAGAAAGGAGGTCAAGAATGGAGACAGGCTAGAAGCCAGGTCACAACCTTTCTTCTCAATAGCCAAAAACACTTTGGTATTACATGTGAAGGCCTGTGTGCTTTTTAAATTTGAGTTACTCAACGTTTAGGTAATGTGCTATTTTTAATCTGTTTGCTAAAGTCAGCCATTCCTCATCCTTAAATCCATTTCTTGAGATCTAAAAAAGGATAAAATGTCATTTGATGTACCTTCATGAAATTTCAGTTGACTTATTATTAGAGATTCAGAGCTGGCATTAAGATGAGTGATGAAAAACAAATTATTTATTGAGTCTTTCCTCTTTCCTCATGCACACAGTCAAAACATTTTTCCCTCCCCCAGAGTGACCAAGCAAACTCTATTATACCTCCACTAGGGGACAATTTAATTTCTTATTCCATTTTGTCCAAGCATGACTACATGCCTTTTAATTATAAAAGATATTCCATTGCATTGATGGCAGTGGAAATTACATAATTGTAGTCCCAGATAATATTCACTAGATTTCTTATTTAGGAAAACTTTAAAATTGTGTTTCAAGAGATAGCAAGAGTTTAGTTCATGAGATTCTACCAGGAGTCTAGAAACTTTAAAGAGCAAATGAATTTTTTCTTCATTCATAACTATTATATTAACCATTAAGTAGGTATTATGCTTTGTGAGATATCAAAAAATGAAGGTCGAGTTACCCTTAAGAATTAAATTAAAAGCTATAGTTACAATTCAAGGGTGTAATTAACAGTGTCCCAGGAGTAATCTAGTAATCTGTATTGAAATAAAAAATCCAAATGGAAAGCTGACTACTCAAAGCATTTCCTAGACTTTTACAATGGATAGGTCAGTTGAAAGGTCAAAAATGGACCAAACTACACTAAATGAAGCCTCATGTATATATCGTGAATCAAAATTCTTATTATAAAGTATATCTAGCCAAATATGATGATAATTAAAATATCACAGAAAATTAGAAATATAAAGTAGAATACAGTTTTTTTAAATATAGCTTTTAAAGCGTTCTCATTCACAATCTTATGTAAGATTTGATATTAAATTTATTTTTACATCAAGCTGATAATATGAATCTCAAAAGTATTTTCATGATACATAATTGCCTATTTGAAAATATTATAATGTACACCATGTAATTCATCATTATTAGTGTTCATATGCTAGTTATACTCTACTCTGGGACTGCATTTTAGATATCCCTGTGTTCATTTTCCCTTAGAGATTTTATATAATTACATAACCAAAAAAAAGAAGCAGGAAACATAATAAATGTAGCTTTGTTCATTGTTAGACCTTCATAAAATGTGTAGCATTTTATGTGTGTGTATGCAATAACTTACAATTTACATAATAATCATTTACTGAGGTTACTACTTTGCGCCAGGCACTTTGTCAATTGCACACATCCATATATTCAATATGAAACTTAAAACAACTCCAGGAGATAATCAGCATTAATTCTATTTTACAGAAGAGAAGAGGAAACGAGCCAGAGAAAGTTTTACATAATCAGTTGAAGTTCAAAGCAACAAAGCTTGCATCTGAGCACATCTGTTAAAGCTTACCTAGGCCCAAACTCTTACTCACCACTAGGTATTGCCTCACTGCCATTGAGGGAATGGACGTTTAATCCCTAGTTGACACACATAGTAGTCTTGATTGATTTTTCATTCTAAAATAAAGATGGGCAATCACTCAGTGAGTTATCAACAGTAGAAACTAATGCAGTAAGAAATTGAGAAAACTTCTAGCTAACAGCCTACAAATAAAGTAATTTTCTACTCAATTATTTCCTTAAAGAAAGAGACAGCACTGCTATCTTCACAGCTCATTCTAGAAATTGCTGATCCAACAGTTGTCTATTTTTGTGTAGCAAATCAAAATCACTCTTGCTGTCATTTAAATCAATTTCCTTTCCCTTGTATCTTTTTGGGAAGGAAATCAGTAACAACTGCTATCTGCTTTCTATTCTATATGACTTCATTTGAACTCTGGACTCATTCTTTAATATTGGTTGTGAAATTCTGAGTTATATCATCACTTCTGAAAAGAGGAGATCACAAGATATAAAGATTGTATAGCTTTTCAAAACATAACTTGACAATGAGGTGTTTCAGCTGGTTAGCCATCTATTTCAAACATCGAAACTTAACAGCAATAGCGATTTTGTTGAAATCTTTTTTAGGTGGATTACACATTTCCCCACCTTCAGAAAGAAAATATTTTAAACATAATTGAATGCTTTTTTGATTGGGAGCCGTTGCAATAACATGTTATAATAGCATGATGTCATCAGAAGTAGGACCATTTCTAATGCTGTGATAGTCCTAGATTTTTATACTTTTTAAATTGTAGTGTTTCCCTTTCACCATGTTTCTCTGTTGCTATACACTGTGAACATTCTGCTTTGCTGTCATTGAGTACCTACTAAAGAGATGAACAGTCCCACGCCCCTTCTAAAAGCTCTATTGGCTATTTTACCTACTTGTGCATCCAAAGATTATTAGAAAAGGAAGGAATTAATCCTTAGTAAGTACCTCTAGTGTGCTAGATACCATGCAAGATGCGTAACACGTTTTATTCCATATAGTCCTAATGACTCATCTGTGAAGTAGGGATTGTTAGCACTAATACTCAAATGAACAAACAGAGACTCAAGTGGCTAAGTAATCTGCATTTGCTCATTTGTGATGCATTAGAATGGTGTTCGCATTTCTCTGTGTAAAGTACATGCATACTACTAATTTGCTCAACACCTTTATTTCGCATTCTTCCTGCTTCTCCCACTACGATCTCAATTGTTGATGTTGTTGGATGTGCAAATATTTCTATAAAGCAGTACATACATCCAGAAAACGACCTCTTGTTTTACAAAATTAATCCATGTTCAAGAAAATAGGAGTGGGCAGCCAAAACCTATGCACCTTTGTAACAGATTGCTAACAAAAACAATAAGGATACTAATAAACTATAAGCACAGTTTTAAAATATCTTCAATTTATATTAAATAAACACCATGGGAAATATTGGGCTTTAGAAATGAGGTAAAAGGGAGCTTGATGGAGGGAATACTGAGGTAAAGATTCCAAGGAAGAAGGGTGCTGAGTTATAGAGACAAGGGTAAAAGGCACAAGAAGCAAGGACAACGACCAGTACCCGGTAGGACAGAACACGGCTACACTGAACCAGAGAAACGTATGGAGTGACTCAGCATTGGGGATCATGCTATACTCCTTCACGCTTTGCTGCATGTAGCTGGTTTGGTGTGCTTGCATTCTGTTGCTGTGACTATACGGAATAAAATATTAACATACTGGGGCAAAAATTGTATGTGGACAGCAAGCCTTGCTCAGTGTCCTGATATCATTACCTTTCTTCCCAATAGTCCATCACTAACTTATGTATCAGAAACATTTATTGTCCTAGGTCAGATTTTATTGCCTTCATAAGCGAATGATATGTATTGTCTTTTTTTTTTTAAATCAAATGTCTGGTAGTATGTCTGTGTGGCCACCAAAAATATAAAAAGGCAGTGCATTGGAAGAATAATTAGTAAGCCCTGTGATTTGACAGAATATATACATATTTTTCAAACAATAGTATTGATATTGTTTTGCCCCAAAGGGTTAGATTTTTAAGAGTACTCCTAGGGTGCTGTTAACAAAAATCTTGTGTACTCCCTATGTTGATTCCTTGGGCTTTCAGGAGAATGGAGAGGTCAGTGTCCACCATGGGGAGGGGACTTCGTTCGACTTGCACCACCAGTGAAGAAACTCCACACTGTGCTCCACCATCTACTGAGCATTTCCTGAGTGTCCATTGCACTGAAGGCCTCTTCCCTGACTCTCAGTCTTGCTGCTATTGCATGCTCTAATCATGCTGCCACCATATTTTAGTGGAGAGCAGATGCACTGGATAGAGGAGAACTCATTTATGCCCTATACGGGGCTGGCAGGAGAGCACGCCTAGGTGTATTTAGATTGAGTGATTTTTAGGCAAGTTATTTTACATCTCTAAGCCTTGCTTTCCTCAACTGCAATATGGGGAATAATAAGTCCTTGTAATCCCTCATAATTATCCTGAAATTAATTTGTGAAAATGAATATAAAGTGCTTAGTGAAAAACATTCATAACTACAACTTACTCAATAAAAGGTGATGATAGTGATTACTACTACTACGAAAAGAACTGCTGATTATTACATGTTGTTGACATGCCAGTTGTCAAATCCTGTGCCCTCTATCAGGCCTAATTCTACTTCATCATGTTTAGCTAAAGCAGAATTGTTTGGCAATTAGTTATAGCTTGTAACACCAAGGGCATAAGCTCATTTCAACAAATTCATCTAATATCTATAAGGTGCAAGGCATTTTTGCTAAATGCTTCCTAGAGAATAATACAACCTGTTTCCTATTCTGAAGGAGCTGAGTAATGAGTGGAAATTACTATGTAGAAATTAGTGCTGTATAGTCACAGAAGTGAACATGGTAGAAAGCATGGATTATAGAAGTTGACAACTTTGGGTTCAAAATCTACCCCATCATTGACCCTGAGGAAGCTTGTTAATGTCTAGGCCTCAGTTTCTTTAACTTTCAGGTAACATGAGCCTACCTTTGGAGATTTAAAGGTAAAGTACAGAAATGGTAGGCACTTTTGCAACTCCTGACACATACTGTCATTCACATAGTAAGTTAACAATTACCTAAAGGATGAAGTAGGTAATATTGATGGGAACAGATTAAGGAAGGATTTTTATGCAGAAGATGATTCGGGCCTTCAGTGAAAGACCATTCTAGCATCATCTGCCTGGTACATATTAATATTTTGTTTATTTTTTTTTTAATTTCAGTGACTGATTTTACCTGTCACGATTATTTAAAAGGTCAGGGGCAGGCCCGGTGGCGCAGTGTTTAAGTTCACGCGCTCTGCTTTGGCAGCCCAGGCTTCACTGGTTTGGATCCTGGGCACGGACTTACCCACCACTCATCAAGCCATGCTGTGGCAGGCATCCCACATATAAAGCAGAGGAAGATGGGCAAAGATGTTAGCTCAGGGCTAATCTTCCTCAAACAAAAAAAGATTAAAAATAATTTCATCAAAATTTGAAAAGTTCAGGTCAAAAATTCAAGGTGGACTTTTAGAGAAAAAAAAGAAAGAATCACATAAACAGGAGATGTATAAAGAGTCAATTTGGATACTGGTAACCCTGAAGTGCAATTCAGGAGGCCTTAGCTCATACACGGGGGAGTTACTTCCTCAACTCACTGGGAACCACAGATTTGCCCAGCTTCTCTGGCTGTGTTGAGAACAGTTGGCTCCCGGTTGGAGCACAGCTCTGTACTCCGTGGCAAAGAGACAGCAAGACAGGAGTTACAAGAGTTTTCTGATTGCTTTCTCCTTTGTGTATGTGTGTATGTGTGTGTATTTCTTTTTAAGGAGGAAAAAAAGTGTTCTAAGAGAGACACAAGGCTCAACAAGTTGAATTTGGGATTTATTCCCGGTATTACTTGGATTTTCAAGAATTTTTGGAAATCTTGCCTTTCGGCCACAGCACTCCTCAGCAATATAACTTATTTGCCAAATTCATTTCAAGCTCTTGAACTTACAGTTAAGAGAGAAATAAAAAAGCCTTTCATTTGTTCCTAGGCTGTTTATTTTGCTTGTAAACCCAATCATAATATCTACCCAATAAAAAAAGAAATGCACGAACGTTATAAATCCAGAAAAGTTAACTGTTGAAGCCTGAAATCCACCCCCCTTCCCCCCACCACCGGCAAAGCCAGAAGTGGTTATAGTGACATAGAGTTTTCCCTTTGAACTTGGAAGGGCGCAAGCAACAAGCTTGCTGAGAAAATTCTCCTGGTATCCTTCTCCAGAATTCTCTCCTTTAAGACAGACTGTAGCTAAGCTTGGGATTGGAATTGCTGGCCTTTTAAGGCCTGAGCAACACAAAGCTGGAACAGAATACTACTGCTTTGAGCAGAGGGAAATTGCTTAAAACTTAGCACAGTGTGCACAGTATTGACTGTGAGTGTGTTCTGAGCCCGCCCCCTCATCTACCCCGCCCCTTGTCCCAGGAACATCATCTCTCATGACCCCTCACACACACCCCTACATGGTAACCTGAGGTGATGGCCAGGCTAGCCATCTGTGAGTCAGGAACCACAGATACAAAAAGTGTTATGAAATGCACTTTTTTCCCCACTAAATGCCCAGAGCAATGCTGATATGCAAACTGAACAGCAAAATCCTTACAGAAATGAGGTAAAACAGAAAAATCAAACCTAAAGGTGCACCATCTGATTCATTTCAGACCTACTAAGACCAGCCCGGGCCATATGGGATCCCGTTTTGCAGAAAATTTGGACACAAATCAAGGGTTTTGTTTCTTTGGGTTTAAAAACTTTTCATCACTTTTTCCTTCTAGCATGAAAATACAACACTAACTGCTTTACCAGGAGAAGCAAAAGTGTTTGAAAAATAATTTCACCCCCTGCCAGTGCCTGCTATTGAAATCAGTGTCTGTTCCAATTTGTTCCTGACTGTCAAATTTTTTTTTTTGTCTTATTGGGAAATTTCTCCTTGTATGACTACCAAGAGCATCTGTGGCACAAATAAATAAGCAAATAAATTAACTTTATCCGTGGAAGCTGTGATCTTGAGGACTGCTTTCCCTGCGGACTAATACCCTCTTTTGTTTGGTTCCTTTCATTGGGTGGAGGAGCGCCTGTGGAAGATGGCGGCAGCTCCATGGTTGGGCTCTCCCGTCATGGGGTGGAGACCATGCTTTTGGCTTCATCGTGAAGTAACACACATTAAGTACACTCTTTTTATCTTCAAAGCACCACTTTAAGTCTTCATCCCTTAATTTTTCACGTGGAATGGGGTCATTGTTGCTATCCCATCTCTAACTATTTTTATGATCTGTAACTTTTTTTATGATCTACCCTTCATTTCTCACCTCCCGTTTTACTGAAACTGAGGTATCAACTTGCAAAAAACAAAAACAAAACATAAGACAAAGCCAAAAGAAGAATGCTTTCAGTGTTCTCAGACAGGTTCTCCTCAGCCTTCTATGTTGTGGGGGCACCTGGGCCCCTCAACTTCTCTCTCATTGGTGGAAAGTGTGTTCCTCATGGTACAGCAGAGAGTCATCAGAATGGAAATATGCTCTTGGAATGAGGAAGGTGTATTTTTTCAGACAACACTGGGAGCAATATTTAAGAATAGGACTGTGACCCGAGGGTGGCCGTTCTCCTATAATAACAGAGGGCGCAGAAGCCTAGGCTTCAGTGCTTTTGAGGCTGAACTCAATCACTTATTCAAATGTGTCCTTGAGAAAGTTACTTAACTGTTCTGAGCCATAGAGTCCTCATGTGTAAAGTGGGCATAATAACACCTCTTGTTTCAGTGTTTGTTGAGAAGATTTAGTGAGATCGAGGATGTAGAACGCTTAGCACCATACCCAGCACATAGAAAGGGTCCATTAGATGTGAGCTGTGATTGGACCACGGTGCTGAATTCACATGCTAGTTAGTGCCTTTTGGCAAGATAACCTGAAATTCCTGAGGATTTAGTTGCACTTTAACACCAGGCAGTGGGACAGAGTGGACTGATCGTGGGTTTCACAGAACTGCGTTTCATATCACTCTTTCACATGTTAGCTTCGCCATCCAATCTTCTTCCATCAAGCAATATGGCTTCTTTGAGCTTGGACCCCTCCAAGGTTATCTGGGGACTGAATGAGATGACTAAGTTGCTCAGCAATTCGTTGACTCTCATTAACTGTAGTTTCCTCCCCACACTTTTTATTCTTAGAAGCAGGAATAGCTTAGAAACTCCCATGATTGAAAAAGTAGTTTTATATATTTGCTCAGCATCATCTTTTCAATGAACCCTTTCAGTAAACCAGAGAATCACATGGCACAAAGTGTCTTTAAACTACAGTCACTTAGTCAGTAACATTGGTGCATAAGCATGCCTGTCAATTTGTGCTTAAAACACTTCTTGACACATTAAATGTTCTCATAAGTGCTATTATTGTTATTTTTATGATTAAACTATAATATTATTAAAAATTAAGAGAATTTATTTCATCACCTTGTTCCATCACATCACATAAGTATTTTAGCACTTATGAGATACAGCTTGTGATACATAATTACATGATTTCTTTGTCTACACTTGTTTATCATATATACCATGACAGTTAATTTTATGTGTCAACTTGGCTAGGGTATGGTACCCAATTGTTTAGCCAAACACTAGTCTAGATGTTGCTGTGAAGGTACTTTTTAAATGTGATGAACATTTGCAATCAGTTGACTTTAAATAAATCAGATTACTCTCCACAATGGGGAAAGGCCCCATCTAATCCATTGAAGGCCTTAAGAGCAAAAGCAAGTTTTCCAGGAAAGAAGGAATTCTGCCTCAAGACTAGCTTCATCTACCTCATAAGTCTCAGCCTCCTGGCCTGCTGTATGGATTTTGGATTCAAGGTTGAGACATCAACTGTGACCTGGATTTCCAGCCTGCCAGCCAGCCCATATGTATCAGACGCCACAGCCATGTGAGCCAATTCCTTAAAACCTCTCTATCTATCTACCTACTTATCTCCTATTGGTTCTATTTCTCTGAAGAACTTTGGCCACATACCCATGTGCACTGTTTCCTTGTTTCTTCAGTTACAGCAGGGCTGGCTGTAAACTACGGCCCATCTGCTGAATCTGCCTTGCCACCTATATTTGTAACTAAGGTTTTATTGGAACACGGCCACACCCCTTCATTTATGTATCGTCTGTGGCTGCTTTCATGCTGTAAGTGAGTAGCAGAATTGAGCAGTTGCAACAGATCATAATGGCCCACAAAGTCTAAAATATTTACTATCTAGACCTTTACGGAAAAAGTTTACTGACACTCAAATTACTGCAAGCAGAAATTCTGTAAAATTTAATTTCAGTAAAAATTGCATGACGTCAGGGGGCTTGTCATCTTTTTGTGAGGAAAACTGTGTACCCTCTGGTGATGGTAAAACACTGCTACAGCAACTAAGAAAGGTAGGGTTCCTGTTTCTGAAGAGAAAAAGAAAGAAATAGATTATTTATTCTCAATACTGGTCAAGCTGTTTACCTAATTGTGGAAAAGGCAACTAAACAAAATATTCTGTTGAATGGATGACCCTATTATTTTTCTTGTCATATATCTCTCTCTGGAACCTACAGCAATATCCTACACTACTAAAAATGTAATTGCCATTTGATCCTATGTTTTACTTCTAGAAAATAATCCTAAGGCAATAAGCCTAATAGGAATCTTAATATTTCCAATCAATCTGGCAGGCTGAGCTGATATAGAAATCCTCTCTTTTTAGTACATTCACACAAAAATGTTGGATAAAATGTAGCAAAAATTATATATATAGCTCCAAGTTTAAATCCAGAAAGAAAAATCCCCTAGATGTAGAAACAAAAACTTCAAAATCAGAGTGTTGAATGGGAATTGAAGCTGAATGACCCTCAGGGATCTCAAAACCTGGGCTTGGTTTTAATGTTCACTTGCAGGAAGGTACAGAGTTGAGTCCGTGGAACTTGTATGTTCTTTGCAGAACTGGCATTGAGCTCCCTCCATCAGGCTGAGAGTTGGAAGACTCTAGAAAACCTCTACAGAAAGACTCTGGAAGGTATTTGAGAAGTGGCCACCTGCATTTGTCATGGGTTGAAAAAGAATTATCCAAAGAAAGTCAGAATTTTAACCTTAAGCTGTGCACATGTCTTAAATTCCACTAACCAAGTGGGAGTGGAAATAGCCTGATGTGAGACATGCACATAAACGCTCTTTTGTAACAAAGGAGTCTATAGGTTCCTGGGAGGAGCAAATAAGAAACTTCTCAGAGACTGTTTTCAGTGATTATCTCAGAAGGATAGATGTATAAAAGTGAAAACACTGGAATTTCAATTGCAAACCCTCTTCTCGGAGTAGGAAAAATTATATTTATCCTTCAAGGTCCAATTCTGATGTCATTCTGTGACTTTCTGTCATATTAAAACCTCCTCTCCACTCCCAACATTGCTTACCTGCACAGGCTCTTGCTTCCACACTCCTTAATTCATCCATCTAGATTAGAATTTTCATTATGCATTATTTTTACTTTTGTACTTTTCATCTCCCTCCTAGAAGTAAACTGCTTGAGGGCAGGAATCATGTCTTATTTACCTTTTTGGCCTCTGCAGTGAACTGTGATGTCTCTTGAAAGTACCAGAAATAATCATTTCCTTTACCCTTTTATGAGGGATATAAAGAAACAAACAACATTGACATTGATTATTTATGAATAATAAAATTTAATGTAGACAATTTGGGTGTTCGGGCATCTAGCTAAAGAACTTGGATGACAATTGATGGCTGAAAACTACATCTGATTAATGATAAGAAGAAATATTATAGACTGTGAGTTCTGTAGGAGTTCAGGAAACTAGTTTGGTTAGCTCACAATGGGGGAGTGTTAGAAGATAAGGCTAGAAGGTTTCGAAGATTGGGTGGGGCCAGATTAGCATAACTCAGGAATTTGAACTTTATCCTGTAGCTGGTTAATGGGAAAGCTTGGATGCTTTCAGCACAGAGGAGTTAACATCATCAAAGCCCTGGTTTAGGATTATTAATCTGGTAGCAATGTGTAGGATGAATTGATACTGGAAAGAAATCCAAGGCAGCAGAGTAGCTTGAGAGATTCTTGCGATAATCTAGGGATGGGTGGGAAGAGACTGGACCAGGCAGTGAAGATGAAGAGGAAGAGACAGAAAGAATTTTAGCAAAGACCTCAAATATCTTTTATTTAAACAGAGAATTAAAATGTTAAATTTATTATCGGGAAATCATGATGAAATCTGTGAATTCTTCACAGGGCAAGAACATCGTCAGAAATCAAACATATTAAGAAATTGATGAGATGTGATGAAATTACAATTTTCCTTAACACTCTGCATTCTTTAATAAGTCAGGAAATAGATGTTTGCTCAGACCAAGACAAAATTTTCATACACATCCACGTAACATGATTTACCTGTAAATTTTTAGCCAGCTATTATAAAGGATTATTTTAATAAGATACGGTTCTGAAAATGGGGAAAGTATGGAGGTCACATGTGGTTGCATTTCATAAATTCTAGGTTATAGGAAGTTCGCATATTGCGAAGGAAAGACTTAGAAACTCTGAAAAGAGCAACTAAATTGATTTGTGATGTTATTGTCATTGGTGTTGGATTAACAACAGCCATAGTTGCAAAACTATTATATCATTATGAAAGAATGCAAAAATCCTGAGTCTATATAAGAAATTTGACATTCATTCTGTAGAAGAAACTCGGGCTTAACCAAATTGATGTGGTTTAAGTTAACGTCTAATTTAGCTAGTTCCTTTCTTCCTTTGGTTTATTGCAAAGCTTTGTCTGTATCAAATAGTGTTCTTTTTTCTCTCTCTCTCTTTATCAGTTGAGCAGTCCTAGAATACCATTCTTAGCCTTTGAGTAAGTTCTCAGTCATTTATGGAAGCCAGAGTTCAAAAGCTTTGGTAGTACATTGTCGTGAAATTCTGTTTTTCTTCCCCTAATATAGTATAGCAATTTTAGATCTTTCTCTCTGCTCTAATTCATCATCAAAAATTAAGAGATCATAATCAGTCAGAAGAGCAGCTGATCTACTGGAGGAAAAGTTCTTGGCATTACACACACCTTAATTAGAGAGTGAGAGCATTGATGATTCAGCCAATAGTCACTGTCCTCTTGGGGTAGGTGGTGGAGAGGGGCTCAGGAAAAGCTCAGGTTTTGGAGTCAGACTAGCCAGAGTCCCAGTCAGTCTAGACCACCTGTTGAGTCGTGTATGATGTTAGTATGCTGGCGCTGCCATAACAAAACACTATAGCCTGAGTGGCTGAAGCAATAGAAACTTATTTTCTCACAGTCCTGGAGCCTAGAAGTCCAAGACCGAGGTGCTGTCAGGGTTGGTTTCTTCTGAGGCCTCTCTCCTTAGCTTATAGATGGTCACCTCCCTGTGTCTTCACATGATCTTCCCTCTCTAACAATCTGGGCCCAGATTTCTTCTTATAAGGACGCTGGTCGTATTGAATTAGGGTCCATCTTCATGCCCTGGTTTTAACTTAATTACCTCTTTAAAGGTCTTGTTTCCAAACACAGTCACATTCTGAGGTACTGGGGGTTACGATTTCAACATATGAATTTGGAGGGGTCACATTTCAGCTCATTACATGTACCTTCAGGCAAATTACTTAGCTATTCTGTGTCTTGGCTCTCTACTTGGAATAAATTTTGGATGCAGTTAAATCTGAAGAATTGCAGGTGTTGACTGTGAGGTAAAGACCAGGCCTGACATACCCAAAACAGAGCTCATTGTTCTAGCTTAAGGATATCCATAGAAATCTTTGCTTTTCACATTTAAACCTAGATTTAAAAATAATAATAATAATAATAACATCAGGATTATTTGATATATTGACATTTAAGGCATATAATTTTTTTAAAAATCTGTGTTTCTCAGGGCCAGCACGGTGGTGTAGTGGTTAAGTTTGCACGCCTTGCTTTGACAGCCTGGGGTTCTCAGGCTTGGATCCCTGCTCAGACCTAGCATCGCTCATCACGCCATACTGTGGCAGCATCCCACATAAAATACAAGATTGGCATAAGTGTTAGCTCAGCAACAATCTTCCTTAGGCAAAAAGAGGAAGATTAGCAACAGATGTTAGCTTACAGCCAATCTTCATCACACACACACACACACACACAAAATCTGTGTTTCTCAGATGAGTTGCCGAAACGAACATATTTATTTAAGTTGGATCTATAAAGACTTGTGATTTATTTAGAATTCACATACTTAAAGTTACTGCATACCAAGAAGAAAACGTATCCTATCTATTCCTATATAATGATATTTACTGATTACTTGATTTCTTCTTTACCCTCAACTTCCACATCAAAAAAATCACTAGATCCAGCAGCATCTACTTGCTAAATATCCTGACAATGTATTCTTTCCTCTCCATCTTCATTGGCCTCATCATAGTTCAAGTCCCCAGCAATTTTTTGGTGGCTGGGGTATGGGGCCCGGACTATTGCAATAAATTTCTCATTGTTTTCCCTACCTCTAGTCCTTCCCTGTCAAATCCATGATTACTATTGCCAAGCTAATCTGTAAAACTGCAAATGAGGCTATATCTCTAACTTATTTATAATCTATCGATTGTTTCTGTTGTATGTAGTCACACACCACATAATAACATTTTGGTCAACAATGGACTGCATATATGATGGTGGTCCCGTAAGATTTAGTACCATATAGCCTAGGTGTGTAGTAGGCTATATCATGTATGTTTGTGTAAGTACACTCTGTGATGTTCACATAATGACAAAACCACCTAACGATGCATTTCTCAGAATGTACCCTCTTGTTAAGTGACACATGACTGTATAGTAGTTCATCGGAAATTTTTTGGGACAAAAGTTGAGGATAAAGTTCGCATGTGTGACAAAGTCCCAGCAATAACTAACACTATCACAGGCTGTTCCATAGGTTACATTGGCTTGATTGTTCTTTGACGTTCTCTCCTGTTTTTCTTCATCCTAATATTCGATCAGGCTACACCAGCGCCGTTCTAGAGAATGAAGTCCAAGCTCCTTTTTAGGACCTTCAACAATAGTGACTAACAGCCCTCCATCTGGGCTGTGCCTGCTCTCCAGCTCCTTGGAAGTCTCTGGAGTTCTCCTTGTTGCCTCTTGGAATTTCCTTCCTCTCCTTGTTACTGGAAACTTTCCACGAGCAGAAAACTGCCTTCCTGTCTTACCGTAGCATTTCGACAGTACCTTTATACCATATTTCACATCAAGCTCTAATGATTTGTTTACCTGTCAACCTCCCTCCTCCCTCAGAGCTTCTCCACGGTGTTTTCATCACCCTTATTTCTCTAGCGCATTCAGTAATGACGCAATAACCACTGGAGATAAAAAACTCAGAAAGTAAGGAAGTGAGAGGTATTTCTGTGCCTAATTTTTTTTTTTATTTTGAGGAAGATTAGCCCTGAGCTAACTACTGCCAATCCTCCTCTTTTTTCTGAGGAAGACTGGCCCTGAGCTAACATCCGTGCCCATCTTCCTCCACTTTATATGTGGGACGCCTACCGCAGCACGGCATGCCAAGCGGTGCCATGTCTGCACCCAGGATCCAAACCGGCAAACCCTGGGCCACTGAAGCAGAACATGCACACTTAACTACTGTGCCACCAGGCCAGCCCCTAAATATTTTTAATTTTTTTCGTGTTTATGGATAGTTTCATGAAGGAAATAGAATAGAACCAGCCTTGATTGTCTAGTGGTTAAAATTCCATGCTTTCCACTTCAGCCCCCCAGGTTCACTTCTCGGTTGCAGAACTATACCACCTGTCCATCAGTCGCCATGCTGTGGTGGTGGCTCACACAGAAGGATTAGAAGAACTTACAAAGAGGATATACAACCATGCACCAGGGCTTTGGGGAGACAAAAAGGAAAAAAGAGGAGGATTGGCAACAGAAGTTAGCCCAGAGTGACTCTTTCCCTAGAAAAAAAAGAAGAAAAAAGAAGAGAAGATAGAATAAAAGAAAAAGAAAGAAAGGAACACGTATGGAAATGGAATAAGGGAGAGGCGTGAGGGAGGGGGAGCACTCACCCTGAGCTGGTGGGCCTGTCCCAGCCTTCATCCACCTGTGAACCACCAGGCCTGCACCCAGAAGGAGGGGGGTGCAGGCATCGCACTTCCACTCACAGTAAGTGTGCCGATCTTTCTGCCTTCATGCTGTGCTCCTCATCTCTTGTTCCATCTGATCTCTCCTTCTATCCAGCTCTTGCTCTCTTCCTCTTTCCTTCTTGTTGTTGTCCCAATTCCAAATCTTGCCTAATAAATCTCCATCTTCAAGAACCATACCAGCTGAGGCAGCTTGCCCATCACTCCAGGCAGGCCTTTGCCAGAAACTCCAAGAGAGTGGCTTGGAAAGGAGGGAGTGAGGGAGAGGGAAGAGAAGTAGATTAAATAAAAGAAAGGCAGGGCGCCTAAAGGAAGAAGGAATGAGAAACAAAAAGTGAGAAAGAAGGGGAGAAGAAAAAAGAAAACAAGGAGAGAAGAAAAACGTCAGGAAGAGGGAAATTAAACATTTCATAGAGTGAGTTTTGCATTCTTCTTTGATTGTGAATTATAATATTGCATATTCCTTTATTTCTATTTGGATTATTCACTTAAATCTCATTTAGCATAAAAGCAGAAATACCATTCCTTAAATGTCCCATAAGAATGACTTTGGGGGCTGGCCTGGTGGCTCAGTGGTTAAGTGCACACGTTCCGCTTCAGCAGCCCGGGGTTTGCCGGTTTGGCTCCGGGTGCAGACATGGCAAGCCATGCTGTGTCAGGGGTCCCACATACAAAATAGAGGAAGATGGGCACAGATGTTAGCTCAGGGCCAGTCTTCCTCAGCAAAAAGAGGAGGATTGGCAGCAGATGTTAGCTCAGGGCTACTCTTCCTCCCCGCCCCCCCCAAAAAAGAATGACTTTGATTTTACACTCCTTAGAGAAGTCACAAAATTGTAACTCAAGTGAACTTGACTAAAATTGTTCCATCACGAATTATTATTGCAAAGCTCTTGGCTGTGAAACTGACAAGGTGAGTTTAGTCCAGAGAAGGACTTACTGGAAAAACCACACCCTGCTAATGCCTCTGAACGGAAGGGACACAGAAAACATGATAAGACAGGCCGCACAACTTTCCGTGGAAGGTGGTGACCCAAAAGCTCAACAAATAAGAACAGGCTAGAACTGCCAATCACGCTGGTGTTTCTTATAGCCAAAAAAAAAAAAAAAAAAAAAAGATTTCAAAGATGTTATGTCAGAGTATTTAAATAATCACATGATGAGTAAAGTTCTTATTTTCTGCTAAAATTTTTCAGTGGAAGTCAAAAGAAATTTTTCTAATAGTCTAGATAAACATTTACCTTCCTCAATACATCTCCCACTTAAAGTTATTCTCCTCTACATTTAACACAAAACTGACTGAACAAGAGTTTCTACTTATAAGGTGAATAATCTAAATTTAAAAGCTCCTTGGGACTGGCCCAGTTGTGCAGTGGTTAAGTTCACGTGCTCTGCTTCAGCAGCCGGGGTTTGCAGGTTCAGATCCCGGGCATGGACCTATACATCGCTTATCAGGCCATGCTGTGACAGGCATCCTACATATAAAGTAGAGTAAGATGGGCATAGATGTAAGCTCAAGGCCAATCTTCCTCAACAAAAAGAGGAGGATTGTCAGTGGATGTTAGCTCAGGGCTAATCTCCCTCACAAAAACAAAAAGAAAAGAAAGCTCCAGCAAATTAGATTTTTTATATTCCAAAGATGGTTTTTTAGTCACACTTTCAGCAAATATGTATTATGCACAAATCATGTCACGAGCCCTCTGCTGGGAATTAGGAAGACAGCCCTCTTTGAAAAAATTAGAATAAAGTCAAATAATGTTATTATTACTTTTATGTCAGTCGAGAATGTATATTTTAAGAATCTGAAGTGTTTGTAATCAAGATCAATTTTACATTTAAGATTGGGCAAATACTCTTGAATGCTGCTTAGAAAATGCTAAAGAGAAAAATTTTTCTAAGTCCAACACACAATTGCCCAGTTGAAATGGACTTCTCTACTTTAGTGTTGGCAAGTGTTGTGGATGCAACTTGATAACCATTTAAGGATGCTGCACGGTTGCTGCCACAGGTGCAGGATTCTTCCAGTCACACTCCATCACGCTTTGAGGGCAACTTCGTCTTTACCTACTGTTACACAAGTTCTCTTAACTGGAACTCTATTTAACAAACTCATCAGATGAGTGATTTCTCTTCACTTACTTTGTAAATCATATGAACTGATACCACAGTTCATAGCTTTAGGCTCCCCCCACTATTTCTGTTTATGCCATTGCAGTGCAACCCGAAGTCAGCTATGCTTGCTCTCAATTATGTTCGAGCCAACTGTACTTGTTCCTGTAACTAAGTAGTGTGTAAAGCAATAAAATATGAGCCGTAAACGAGAATTAGTTTCTCTGAAAACTGCCCTGAATACTTTGGAAAGCCTTGAAAAGGAGGGTTACTACAAATATTTCTGGTAAATTAGGTGTGTGCAAGATGATTGTTAGAGATTGGTAGAAATTGTAAACATCTAGAAGGATTCCGGATTCAGAATACTTTGCATGTCTCTGTAATTTTGGCCTCACATTAAAGGAAGCCAAATTGAGAAATCATAGATGATACATTATGGGTGTGAGTGTATGAGAAGACTACATGGAATTTCAATCAGGCGGCCCATGTGCACAAGGAAAAGGCATGGGTCTACAAGAAAATGATGGGAGAATAAGTGTACATTTATTAAATTGAAATGAACAGTTCTAGTTACGTGCACATAACTTTGTGATTCTCTCTTTATAAAGCTCTTTCAATTAACCAGCCAACCACAGGTCTAATTACTTTCACAGTCAAATGTGGGAATGATGGGAGGAAGTCTATGGTCCATGCAGCAAAAGGCACGCTGGTTTCTACTCTCACCCCAGCTGCTTTGAGCAAGACGCTCCTTCTCTCAAAATTTTGATTTCTTGCTTGTGAAATAAGAAAAACAATACCTATCAGGCTGACTTTCCAGGGATTCTTTGAGAATTAGATGAAGTAATAAATGAAAATATTTTGTAAATTTCTAAATGCTAAAAAAAAATGTAAGGCAAATAGATGTCCTGAGCTTTCAACTCCTAATGATAGCGGCCATGTCTTCTATAACTTTGTATTCTGAAAAAACACCTAGAATGGTGCTTGCAGAGAATTAAAACAGTACGTCTTCAATGAACAAGTTAATGGATGAGTGGACCTGTTCTGCCGCAGTGATGTGCTGCCTATGGAAACACTGCCTCCTGGCCTAGCCTTCGTGACATGGGATCACGTTGGCTTGATGGACACCTTAGAAATTGTCCTCATTTTGACCATTTCTGGCAATGTCTATAGAGAAGGTATGTACCAGCCCTCTTGTATAAGTTTATATGGTATATGACAGATATTTATTAAACAATATTTTTGTGTTAGTCAATGAATGAACGAGTGAAGGAATGAAAATGTTCAGATTCTTTTTTGTAACTCTTCTTTTTCACAGCTCACTGTCAAAGCAAAGGAGTTGGTGGTTGTTCAGTTAACATAGTATGCATTCAGTAAATGCTTGTTGAATGAAAAAATCAATTAATGTGTAAATGCAATGTATGAAGATGAAGATAAACCTGTATCTTATTTTCAGCTTTATTGAGATATAATTGACATATAACGTTGTGTAAATTTAAGGTGTACAACATGTTGATTTGATATGCTTATATACATAGAAGTGTACACCTATATACACTTGATACATTTAAATATTGCAATATGATTATCACCCATAGCATTAGCCAACTCCTCCATGTCATATAATTACCATTTCTTTTTTGTGGTGAGAACATTTAAGATCTACTTTCTTAGAAACTTTCAGGTATATAATACAGTATTTTTAACTATAATCGCAATGCTGTGCATTAGATCTCCGGAACTTATTCAACTTCTAACTACAAATTTGTAATCTTTGACCAACATCTCTCCATTTCCACCACCCCCCAGTACCTGGTAACCCCCATTCTGTTCTCTGTTTCTGTGAGTTTGGCTTTTGTAGATTCCACATATAAGTGATATCATACAGTATCTGTCTTTGTCTAACTTATTTCACTTAGCAAAATGTCCTCAAGTTCCATCCATGCTGTCATAAATGGCAAGATTTCCTTCTTCCTCATGGTTGAACAATATTCATATAAGTATTAAAAGATCTCTCTCACATTTTCTTTATCTGTTCATCTGTTGATAGGCACTTAGGCTTTTTCCATATTTGGTTATTGTGAAGAATGCTACAATGCTGCAATAAATATGGTAGTGCCGATATGACTTCAATATTGTGTTTTCCTTTCCTTTGGATACATACTCAGAAGTGGGGTTGCTAGATCATATAGTAGTTCTATTTTCAATCTTTTGTGGAACCTCCATACTGTTTTCCATAGTGGCTGCACCAATTTACATTCCCACCAATAGTGTACAAGGGATCCCTTTTCTCCACATTCTTATCAACACTTGCTATCTCTTGTCTTTTTTGATGACAGCCATTCTAACAGGTGCCAGGCAATATCTCATTGTGGTTTTGATTTACATTTCCCTGATAATTAGTGGCGTTGAGCAACATTTCCTATACCTGTTGGTCATGTGTTTTAGAAAAATGTCTATTTAATTCCTCTGCCTCCTTCTTTTTTTTAGTGAGGAAGATTGGCCCTGAGCAAACATCTGTTGCCAATCTTCCTCTTCTTGCATGAGGAAGATTGTCCCTGACCTAACATCCATGCCAGTCTTCCTCTATTTTGTGTGTGGGACACCGCCACAGCATGGCTTGATGAGAAGTGTGTAGGTCCACACCCAGGATCCAAACCCGCAAACCCTGGGCTGTCAGAGAGGAACACACGAATTTAACCACTATGCTACTGGGCCAGCCCCACTCTGCCCATTTTTTAATCAGATTGTTTTCTTTGTTATTGAGTTACATGAGTGCTTTATATGTTTTGAATACTAATACCTTATCAGGTATATGATTTGCAAATATTTCTCTCATTCTGTGGATTGCTTTTTCATTTTGTTAACTGTTTCTTTTGCTGTGCAGAAGTTGTTTAGCTTGATGTACTCCCATTTATTTTTGCCTTTGTAGCTTGTGCTTTTGGTGTCATAGTCAAAAAATCACTGCCAAGACTGATATCAAGGGGTCCCCTATGTTTACATCCAGAAGTTCTATGGTTTCAAGTCTTACATTTAGGTCTTTAAGGCATTTTGAGTTAATTTTTGTGAGTGGTGTAATATAGAGGTCCAATTTTATTTTTCTGCATGTGGTTATCTAGTTCCCAACACCATTTATTGAAGAGAATATTCTTTTCCCATGGAGGATTCTTGGCTCCCTAGTCAAATATTAGTTAATTGTATACTGTGGCAATTTATTTCTGGGCTCTTGACTCTGTTCCATTGGTCTATGTGTCTATTTTTACACCACTACTATACTGCCATACTGTTTTAATTACTATTGCTTTATCGTATAGTTTGAAATCAGGAAGTGTGATGACTTCACCTTTGTTCTTCTCTCTCATCATTGCTTTGGCTGTTCAGGGTGTTTTGTGATTCCATACAAATTTTAGGATTGTTTGTTCTATTTCTGTGAAAACTGCCATTGTAATTTTGATAAGGATTGCATTAAATCCATAGATGGCTCTGGATAGTATGGACATTTTAGCAATATTCATTCCTTTTATCCATGAACATGGGATTTCCTTCTGTTTGTTTGTCTCTGCAATATTTTTTCATCAGAGTCTTGTAGTTTTCAGTGTGCAGATCTTTCAGAGATAAACCTGTCTTAAAGCTACTAAGGGTGGCTTAAAACCACTTGCTACTGGTTATAATTGAACACCTTCTTTTTTAAGATTGAGATTTGTATCATGCACATGATAAAAAATTCAAGCAGTTCAAAAGAACATATAATGAAAGTAAGTATCCTCCCCAGACCACAGCTCATTGTCATTCCTTAGAAGACCCTTTATTCACTGTTTTATGGTTTTTTGGGCACACCCTTCCAGGAATTTTATATGTGCCATAGTAAAATATTAATACATTCTGTATGTATTTTTTGACCAAAAGCTTGAGACATAAGCATACTGAACACACTTCTTTCTTTTCAAACTTAGTGCATTTTAGAAATTATTCCTTATCAGCATATAGATCTACATGGTCTTGTTTAATATCTTTACTATCATTCATTTAACCATTTTCCCAGTGACAGATATTTAGTTTGTTTTATGTTCTTTTTTATTCTGAATAGTGTTGCAGTAAATTCATTTTTATACACACACACACACTTGTTTATATGCCTGATTGAGTCCGTCGAATGAAATAAAATGTATAGGTTAAAAGGATTTAACACCAGGTGGCAGAGAAACTGGCTTACTGAATTTATTTCTCAGTTTCAATGATGTTTGAGAATATCAGCCCTGCCCAGTGAAATAATCAATGGATTTCTTTTTCCCTTAAAGTTAAAACTGAGCTTTAAAGACATTTGACCCCTAAGGTGGAACAATACTCTACAACCAGCTCAGCCATGCACTTGGGAACCTTCTGATCTTCAGTGTAGAAAAGACTTTATGGAAAATCTGAAAGACTTCTTGGAATAAAAATGTCAGGAGACTATCTGTCTTTCTTTGGAAAATTCATCTCAAACATGATAGAACTGATAGAAATGTGCTTCTTTCAGACTCATTTCATGCACATTTTCCTTTGGATTGTCTTTCTTCTTTCTTTTTTTTTTTAAAAAAAATTCATTATTAATTTTCTTCAGCTTTCCCTCTCTCCCTGCGGTACTTTTGTATTGCTTTAAGATGATAGGAATAATGAAGAAATTTAAATACATTTACGTATTCAACAGAAAAGAAATATTCAGACATGGGAACATGAATATGTATAGATAAATACAGCTGCTCAACAACTAATAGTATGATTTCCCCTTTGATTGACTGGAAATCATTTCAAATATGTCAACAACTTGAGTTAAAATTGGTACAGAAACTAATCCTTCTATAAATTCAGTGAATTCTTGGTAGAATTCACTTGAGAGATATTTTTAAACTAATTTATTATTAAGAATAATTTTTAGATAGATTATCCTAGAGTTGTGTCTATAAACATAGAGAAAAGAAATCAATACAGAAGTATTCCATCCAAAGCTGTTGGTTGAAGAGATAAGTTGTCATCTGTTTATATCAGTTATTCTCAGCCCTGGTTGCATATTAAAGTTATCGGGAGCTTTTTAAAAACTACAAGTGTTCAACCAGACCGATTAAATCAGAATCTCAGGCTGAGGGAGGGGAGTGGCAGGCATCCACATTTTTTAAAGCTTTGCTGATGATTCTGATGTACAGTCAGGGTTTAAAACATCTGGTTACAAAAAGATAAGGAGCAGGAATGTGGAATGGGACTCTTCCTGATAAGTATCAGGACAACAAAGTAAGTATGCGACAGATCACCACTCTCACTGCATGCAGATTTACAAAGGAAATGACCTCAAGAGCCTGTTCCATTTTTTTAGAACCTCCAACAGATTCAAGGATGGAAAAATGGGCCAGAGTGAAGATTTAAAGAGAACGTTACTGGAGACCTCTTTAGAAATAGTCTATGCTGTGCTAGAGTTTTCACTTGCCCTCTGCGAAGGAGGTGTGGTAGGTGCTGCTTTTTCCCTCAGACATAGAGAGGGGCACTTCAGTGGGGACACTCAAAAGACCTTGAAATATGTTTCCTGCCATTGGGAGACACAAGACACTAGACTACTGTCTCATCCACGCACAAGAAACCTTTATGAGGCATAGATTGGAGTTTTTATCAAGCATAGACTGAAGCTTACTGCTGTGTTGGGGGAATCAACAGTGCTGTAGTGTGGGAATCAGCCTGCCTCTCAGAGTTTGTCAGGGCGAAGCTGTGTTTTCCTGTAGAGAATGGCAATGACCTGGGGAGTTCCTGACCAAAGTGGTTGATAGGAGAGATGAGCCAAACTCAGCAGAAAGTGTTTGGAGGGATATCCTTGTATAGAAAGTGGAGGTCGTAGGCAATTACCTAGAATGGAGACATATCTTCCCTGGTCATCAGAAGACCAGACCCTCAAAGAGCCCAGAAAAGCCACCAACAAGATAAAAAGCCAGTCAAAATCATCTTCCAGGTCTATGTTTTAATGAGCTGTCAGATGGAAAGTATAAATTTATCCAGCTCAAGTAAAAACCAGCTTATTCTTTTTCTTCATTCCACTCCTGCTAGAGCTGTACTGAAGAGAGTAGAAGAACGAGCAAATAGAGAGGCAAGTGAGCAGGAAGAGGAGGAGGTAAAGCCATTTGTGTCCCCTTTCCCACTGCAGGCTGCCATCTTAAAGCCTGGCCAAGCTGCAGGAGAAGAGTATAATGTTAAGTGGACACTGGAGTTTGATTAGCACACTTTCCCTGTGATTTCTGAACTTGTAGCATACAACATAAAGTGAAGACTGAGTTCTAGCCAGCTGACATTCTAATTAATAATTTTAGTCTTGATATGACGTACTCAACATTTTACCCACCAGATCTTTTGTGCCCTTGATCCCAAATGTCTTCTTGCTTCTCAATCTGTGGCTTCCCGACTGGTTTCTTCATTTGTATCTTGCCTACTTGTCTTTGACTTCCAGTACCTAATTTTTTCTCAACTCTTTCTTGAGAACACGGATTTCTCATTTGCTTCTCATGCTGGTGAGTGGTAGCCTTTCCCACTGACTCCTGTGCATATCCAAGTCCTCACCCTCTGCACTGCCAACCCTCACCCACAGTGAGGCATGTCTCATCAAGGAATAAAACAGAACAGTTAATTAGTTATTTTACTTTCCAGCTTGTTTTGTTAGCCTTTTGGAGATGCAGGGAAACAGCAAAGAACAACGCAGTATATAGAGCTCATTAGTAGAGCATAAAAGTACCCACTGGTTTGGAACTAGAACAGACTGTGAGCTCATCCAAATTATGGAGTTGCAAACTTAGTTTTATTTGCATTTGACGAATTGTGTGTTATAAATGTACTGGAAATCATACAATCCAATAAGGGTGGTGTAATATTTCTTAAAGTCACACAAAATTGGGCACCTTCAAGGGGCCATGCCCATGGCCAAGAGGTTAAGTTTTCATGTTTTGTTTAGGTAGCCTGGGGCTCAGGGTTGGGCTCCTGGGCATGGACCTATGTACCGCTCATCAAGCCAGGCTGTGGTGGCATCCCATAAAGAAGAACTAGAATGACTTACAACTAGGATATACAGCTATATACTGGGGCTTTGGGGAGAAAAAAAAATTGGGCACCTTCACTTACACATGTTTACTTTACTTTTCAAATGGTATAAGAAGCAGGTTTCAAAATGATAAAAACACTCTGATCAATTTCTTGTTAAGAGTTTGAATTTGACAATGTAAGAAACTCGGTAAATTATTGTAAAGATGAATTTTATATGCCTGCATAATGTAGTTCTTTAGTACTGGAAATTACTTTCTTTTTACTTGCTATGATCTTTTCCAGTCTCTCTTGCAAACTACTTTGGATTGGCTTTCTGAGCCAGTCTGGTATGAGACCTCTAGGGACGGCTCAGTTGCAATATATAAAGCAGCAGTTTGGGTTCATTATTGCATTTTCCCTTCCTAATATGTAGACTGTTAATAATAGAGGCAGAGGGTGTCATGTGCCATTGTGTTAATGAGAAAATTGCTACTGGTGACATTTAGTTAATTCATACAATATTTGTTAAAAGCACACACAATTTTAAGTAATGAGTTGCAGATTATTACTGTTAATTGCCTTTCCATGAATAAGATGATCCTTGTATTCCTGCCACTTTCATTCATTAATGCATTCAACAATCATTTAGTGATCACCTAGAAGTGTCAGACATTGTGTTAGGTGCAAGAGATATAAAGTAGGGTAAGATATAATACTGCCCCTGCTCCACAATTTTTGTGTATTTGCAGAGAAAGGCTCATAAAAGATAATTTCAGTAGATGTGTGTTATAACAAGCATGCACCAACTCCAATGATGGAACTAACTGATTGGGACAATTGGAGAGGAAATGTTTCAGAAAGGAAAAGATGCTTGAATGAGTCTTCTAAGATAGAGTAGGCAATCTAAGGCAAATATGATGATGAAGGAATCACTGAACAACACAGGATGAGCACGTGGTAAAACAGATAGGTATGAAGCAGTTTGGCACCTTCAGGAAACCGTCAGTCATTTGATATGGCAAGAGGAGGGGGTATGAGAAATAAAGTCCTAGGAGATACTTGAAAAATAAAGACAAGAACTAGATCAGAAAGTATCTTCTATGAATGATATAAAATTTGGTGTTTACTCTGTAGTCAATGGGGAGCCATTGGAGAACATTTAGAAGGAGAATAACGTTGTCAGATTTGTTGTTTTAGACAGATCATTTTGGCAGCCATACGGAGGATTGGTTAAAAACTCAAATTTGAATCTTTCAAATCTATGATCAATTGCCCTATAAATTCACAGCATCTGTTAGACACTTACAACTAAAGGCAAAATTTCTGTTCTTATATCCTCTTTTTTGGGAAAAGGTCCATAACATACATTTGATTTTCAGTCACCAAAAGAAATGATACTGAAAGCTGGGAAGTAGAATGGCCAACTAGCCCTAATTTGCCTGGGGTTTTCCTGGTTTTAGTACTGAGAATATTGCATCCTGGGAAAATTCTCAATTCCAGGTAGAGTGGAACAGTTGGTGACCCTACTGGGAAGTCAGATGACTGTGGCAGTAGTTCCTGTGAAAGGAAATAAGGAACTTCAGCCAGAGGAGAAGGAATGACCTTGAGAGGTATAATTCATAGGACTGAGTGGCTAATTGGTTTAAGGTGTGGTGGAAAAAGATGAATTGAGGATAAAACTTATGTTTATAGCTCTAGTTACTGTATTTATGTGATTATCATAAAGTGTGTGTGTGTGTGTGAGTATGAGCTGCATTTTGAACATGTTGATATTGAATATTTATGAGATTGATGGAAATGTCCAATGGGAAGGTGGATATATAAATTTAGAGTTGTAGGAAATGCATCTAGGATTAGATATGTAATTTTGTGAGCCATTATATTGTGGATATTAATTGAAGAATTTGGATAAGATATTTAGGGATGATGCATCCAGTGAGAAGTAGTGGTCCAGGAGAATATTCTGAAAGTTTCTATATTCAAGGACATCCATAGGAAGAAGACCCTGAAAATGATATGAAAAAAGTCTGCTCAGAGCTGTAATCAGTTTGCCAAGATAAATTGTATTCTCAGAATCCAAAAGAGGCAAGATTGTGATTATTATTTATGTCTGTCAAAGTTTTAAGTATTTTTCTGGAAGTACTAACCAATGTAAACAGAAGAGGGAAAGAAATTAGAATATAAGAATTAGAAAGAAGGAAATGAGCTGTTATTGTTTAGAGCGTATAAAGATTATATACTTAGAAAATCAGTTGAAAATATGATTGCAACAGTAAGAGAATTTAATAAGCTGGCTAGATACAAAATAGATACCGAAACCAATAGTTCATGTATATATAAACAATAAAAAGTTGAAAGATGTAATGGAAAAAAGCAAACTTCTGTAATAACAATAAGAGTTAATGTTGAATGCTATTATTGAATGAATATTGCATGTTATAGGTGCTACACACTCTTGTAAATGCTTCCATAGCCCTAATTCATTTAATCCTCATAACAACAGCATTTTACAGATGAGGAAATGGAGGCAAAGAGAGTTCAAGTAACTTGATTGTGTTTGTACAGGTAATAAATGGGAGACCTATATTTTAAATTTAGGGAGTTTTAATCCTTAGGCTGTGGTCTTAACTGCTATATGATGTACTTAGTCTCTTTAAGAAAAAAAGTCGTAAGGTAATACTCAGGAATATACTTAACAAGAAACACCCAAAATCTACATGAAGAAAATGTTAAAATGCTACCAATAGAGAAAGGAAGTCTTGGACAAATAGAAAAGCATATCATGTTCTTGGATAGGAAAACTTAACATAAAAATATAAATTCTTCCTAAATTAATCTATAAATATAACTTGATTCCAATAAAAATAACAAAAGAATTTTCTCTGTGAAACTAGTTTTAAAGTTCATATGGAAAATTTAAAAAGGAAAATTCAGAAAAGAAGAGTACTGTTGAGAGGATAGCCCATCAGATATTTTAAAACTGTTACAATTTTCAACAATTAAAACAAGGCAGTGCTGGCACATGAGCAGACAGACAGATAAATAGAAAATAGGGAGTCTAGAAATATATACAAATACATAGATATTTAATGTATAATAAAGGTGGCATTATATCATATACATCTGTGGGGGAAAAGATGGATGATTCAATAAACAGTACTAGGACAATGGGGAAGCCATCTGGACAAAAATGTATTTGTATCTCATCACTTAAAATAAATTTGAGAAATTTAGAGTCCATTTTAATGTAAAAAATATCAAAGCATATAAGTAATGGAGAAAGAAATTATTTTATAATCTCAGTGTATGAAAGACAATTATATGTGTGACACAAATACAAAGGCCATAAAAAATCAGGTACTGGGAGAAAAACAGCTACATATATCAATGAAACAGATCTGAGAGCCTAGAAATAAAACCACACGTCTATGGATAGCTAATCTTCAACAAAGGAGCCAAGAACACACAATGGAGAAGGAAGTCTCTTCAATAAATGGTGTTGGGAAAACTGGACAGCCAGATGCAAAAGAATGAAAGTGGACCATTATCTTACATCATACACAAATTTTAATTAAAAATGGATTGAAGACTTGAATGTAAGACCTGAAATCATAAAATCCCTAGAAGAAAATATAAGTAGTATGCTCTTTCACATTGGTCTCAGCAGCATGCTTTCAAATACCATGTCTACTCAGGCAAGAGGGAAAAAAGAAAAAATAAACAAATGGGACTACATCAGACTAAAAAGTTTCTGTATGGCAAGGGAAACCATCAACAAAATGAAAAGACAACCCAGCAACTGGGAGAAAACATTTGCAAACCGTGTATTTGACAAGGAGTTAATTTCTGGAATATATACAGAGCTCACACAACTCAACAACAACAAAAAAATGAACAACCCAATCAAAAAATGGGCAGAAGATATGAACAGAAATTTTTCCAAAGAAGATATACAGGTCGCCAACAGGCACATGCAAAGACATTCAACATCATTAACTGTTAGGCAAATTCAAATCACAACTAAAGTGAGATACCACCTCACCGAATGGTTATAATTAAAAAGACAAAAAATAACAAATGTTGGAGAGGATGTGGAGAAAAGGGACCCCTCATACACTGCTGGTGGGAATGCAAACTGGTGGAGCCACTATGGAAAACAGTAGGGAGATTTCTCAAAAAATTAAAAATAGAAATGCCATTCGACCCAGCTATCCCACTACTGGGCACTTATCCAAGGAACATGAAATCAATAATTCAAAAAGATATATCCATCCCTATGTTCATTGCAGCATTACTAACAATAGCCAAGACATGGAAGCAACCCAAATGCCCATTAATGGATGAATGGATAAAGAAGATGTGGTATGTATATATAAAGGAATACTACTCAGCCATAAAAAAGAGACAAAATCATGCCATTTGCGAGAACATGGATGGAACTTCAGGATATTATGCTAAGTGAAATAAGTCAGACAGAGAAAGACAGACTATATAATTTCACTCATATGTGGAAGATAAACAAACAAACACATAGATAAGGAGAACAGATTAGTGGCTATCAGAGAAGAAGAGGGTGGGGGGACGGTGACAGGGGTAAAGGGGCACATATGTATGACAGATAAAAACTAGACTATTGGTGACGAACACGATGTAGTCTACAGAGAAACTGATATATAATAATGTGCAGTTGAAATTTACACAATGTTATAAGCCAACACAACCTCCATAAAATAATGTTTTCAGAAATCATATTGATAAATTCAACTATATAACATTAAAATATTTAATCCCAACTAAACTACTACAGGGAAAAGCAGAATATAAAGGATAAAATGGGAAAATATAACAGCATAAAAAACGTGCAACTTCCTTTTATTGAAACTAACTCTCACAAATCAAAATGACCATCAACCCAAAAGAAGGATGAACAAATGATACAAACTGAAAGAACACAAAAATAGAAATATAAATTACCTTTAAACAAATTTTAAATGTTTGCTCCTATTCATAATACAGAAATACGGATTAAAACTACATTAAATTATTAGATAATGAAAGATTCAAGTGTTTGAGGGGCCAGCCCGGTGGCATAGTGGCTAAGCTCATATGCTTCGCTTCGGCATCCGGGGTTCATGGGTTCGGATCCCAGGTGCAGACCTAGCACTGCTTGTCAAGCTATGCTGTGGTGGCATCCCAGATAAAACAGAGAAAGATTGGCACAGATGTTAGCTCAGCAACAATCTGCCTCATGCAAAAAGAAGATTGGTTAGCTCAGGGTCAATCTTGCTTACCAAAAGAAAAAAAATTTGAGAGCATACCATGCAGATGAGGATGGGGCGAAGAGGCACTCTCAGACATTATTGGTGGGACTGAAAATTTGTACAAGCTCTGTGCGGGGCAATTTGTCAATATCTACCAAATTTAGAATTTAGAAATGAGGATATCACCTATTCAAAAACAATCAAATTTTAAAATCTTGGAAAGTACATTTACTTACTTAAAGAGTACATGGTCATTTGGTTCATTGCTTCCACTGAGAGCAACAGCAAATGCAGTTTAGCAAACATCTCCTTAAAAGAATCCAAGAGGCCAAATAAGGAAATATTAGTTTAAAAGTGAAGGGAAAAATAGACAAATAAGTGAGTACTTAACTTTTGGTGGTGAACATGATGCAGTCTATAGAGAAGCTGAAATATAATAATGTACACCTGAAATTTACACAATGTTATAAACCAATGTGACCTCAATAAAATAATTTTTTTAAATGTATGCAACGTTATAAACCAATGTGACCTCAATAAAATAACTTTTCAAAAATCTTTATTTAGAGAGCATTTTGCAGATCCTGATAATTTGAATTTTGATTTAAATAGCCATACCAGGTGAGAAGGACAGAAATAAAAGTGGAAGACACACTTCCCGCTCCCACACATACAAAAGAACCAAAAGTCTATCATCTTACAGTAAGATAAGGGTTAACTAGATACTCTTCAGAGAAATATTAGACCATTAAAATCCTTTTGACCTTGCTCTAAGGTGATCCCACACTGTTAGAGACCCAGCAGCCAGGCAGAACAATAACAAATCATATCTGGATAAACGTTCACTTGTTGTAGCCCTCAATAACTATTTCTATAAATTATTATTTCACATAAAACATTTAGCACACAGTAAAGAAAACTGGGCATACAAAGAAATTAAACTTGATGAGTAGGGGCCAACATAAGGGAAAAAAACAGAACACACTTGCAAATATTCAGATGTTGCAATTACCAGATACAGACATATATTTTTAGAGATTGAATATATCTGCAGGAAAGCGAAACTATAAAATGACATAACAGATTTGAAGAAACAAATAGGAATCCTAGAAATTAAAATAAACATACAACTAAAACTTAAAACTGAATGGACAAGTTTAACAGGAGAAGAGACATAGCAAGAGAGAATTGGAGAACTGAAAGGTAGGTCAGACAAAATTTTTCAGAATGAAGCACAGAGGTTACAAAAAGTAAAAGGTGGAAATATAGAAGACAGAGCAAGAAACTAAAATAGAGTGAGAAGATCTGACACAAGTTTAATCAGAAGTCCAAAAAGAGAGGAGAGAACAAATGAGCGGAGACGATGTTTGATATGATGATGGCTGACAATTTTTCATAACTGAAGGATGCAGCTCTACAGATAAAGACATCCTAAGCACAATGAATAAAAAGAAGTCTCTAGCTAATCCCATTTTACTGAAACTCCAGCATATTAAAGACAAGAAGAAGAAAAAAAATCTATAAATGAATAAAAGAAAAAAAAAAAAGACTTTACCTCCAAAATAGCAACAACTAGGTTGACTACTGACTTCTTATTAGCAAAAATGAAAGCCAGACATTATTGGAACCATATATGTTCTGGAAGAAAAGAGCTACCAATTTAGAATTCTGTGACCAACAGAAAATATTCTTCAAAATTAAAAGTAAAATAAACATATTTGGACAGACAAAACCTGAGTGAATTTGTCACAAGCAAACCTATACAAAGGAAAATTCGAATGTGTGTGCTTTTAGTAGAAGAAAATTCTCTCCAAGGGATGTCTAAATGGCAACAAGGAAATAAGAGAAAAGAGACATAAATATGTGGGAAACTTTAATATTGACTACATAAAATCAATAATAATACTGTTTTGTTTGAATTTTAAAACACATAATTAAAATAGCATATCTTGGAAAGGGGGTAAATGGACTTAAAGTCCTCTCTGGATTTGGTTTTCTTCTGGTTGGAAGTTAAAGTTATTGATTAACATGAGGCTTTGATAATCTAAAGATGCATGTTAGAGTTTCCAAAGTAACCACTGCAAGGATAGAAAAACTGTTCTTGTTATCTGTTACTGTGTAACAAACCACCTCCAAATTAAAGGGTTTTAAGCAACAATAATGCCCCATGTCAGGACTCTCATCTTGAACTAGAGATCTTAAATAGTTTAGAAAGGCAAGGAAAGGAAATAAAAGGTGTATCAATTGGAAAGGAAGATACAAAGCCATCGTTACTCACAGATGATATGATTGTGTACAAAGAAACTCCAAAAGATCCTATATAATTAATAAGAAATTTTATTAAGCTTTCTAGATATACCAACGATATACAAAAAGCAATTGCTTTCTATAGCCAGCAAAAAAAATCATTAGAGAAGTTAAACTTAAAAAGAAAATGTAGCTAGCTAGGAAAATTCTAACAGATTCCTGCAAAGAGCCAAGGATAAAAAAGGCATACTTGAAGAAGAAAGTGCGTGTGAGAGGAGGTCTTAGTTTATAGGTATTGAGATTTATAAAGCTCTGATGACTGATAGTGTCGTATTGGTACAGGAATATATAGAGAGTCGAATGGCACAGAATGGAAAACTAGGAAGCTGACCCACACATATATAGACCCTTAAACATGACAAAGTGGCACTACCAAGCAGTCAGGGAGGTGACAGTCTTTTAAAGAAGTGATATTAATAAAATCGGGTATTGTATGGATGGCAGAAGTTGAAATCTGTTTCCTACAGACACAATAGTGATTTATGGGGAGATGATAGATCTAAATATAAAAAACTAACAAGAATTCTTTTAGAAGATAATGCAGGAGGATATCTTCATGATCTAGGGGTGGGCAATGATACCCCAAACAAGACACAAAAACTATAGACCACAAAGAAAAAAACTAATGCAGTTATGATATTAAAAATATGAAAAATTTGGGGGCCTGCCTGGTGGTGTAGCGGTTAACTTTGTGGGCTCCGCTTTGGCAGCCTGGGGCTCGCTGGTTCAAATCCTGGGTGCGAACCCATGCACTGCTTATCAAGCCACGCTGTGGCAGGCGTCCCACATATAAAGTAGAGGAAGATGGGCACAGATGTTAGTTCAGGGCCAATCTTCCTCAGCAAACAGAGAGGGAGATTGGTGGTGGATGCTAGCTCATGGCTAATCTTCAAAAAAAAAAAGAAAAAAATTTGTTTATCAAAGGATATCCTAAAGAAAATGAAATGGCAAGCCACAGAAAATAATATATGTCATACATATAACTGACGGAGGGATAGTATCTGGAATATATAAAGAAGTACAACACACCGAGAAGCAAAAGATGAAAGAAAAAAAATAAACCTATGAAACATAGGGAAAGAGCTTGAACAGAGTCTTCATAAAAAAGTGAATCCAAATTAGATTGACCAAACAATAACAAAAGAAAATCTGAGAACATCAAATGGTAAGAATGTGGAGCAAGAAGAAAACTCTTCACTGCTGGAGGCAACATAAATTGATCAAGTCCAGTGGGAAATAGTTTGTCATCTTCTAGCGAAGCTGAAGATTTACCTATCTCATGCCTTGGCAGTTTAATGCCTAGATTTATACCCTTTAGAAATGTGTGCTTATAGGTACAGAATACCATACAGCAAAAAAAACGAATGCATGAGTCCTTTGTCCAAAAATGATAAATCTTTAAACATAATTTTTATTTAGAAAAGAAGTCAGATTATCTGGTATATGCAGCATATGAATCCATTTACATAAAGAACAAAGTTAAACTCTGTTATTTATGGATAAATACATAGGCAGTAATACTATAAAGACAAGCAGGAAGTGATTACTAAAAAAACCGAGGTATGGTCCTCTCTAGATGAGAGAAAGGAGAGGAGAGTAAGGAGTGGGGCTGAGTTGCTTCTGGCTGGGGAGCTGACAATATCTCATTTCTTTACCTGGATGCCAGTTACACAGTAATTCACTTTACAACATTTCACTAAATTGTACATTATATTTTGTTCACTTTTCTATATTTATATATTTCATTAAAAAATTAAAAAAAAAAAAAGAATGATTTAAAATAGAGGGTGAAGCTTAAGTGCTAGTTACTGCCAGTAGCCACAAAAGAGACTTCTTGGTGCTGTTGGAGATTTGAAAATTCATCAAACTGCACATTTATGATTTGTGCACTTTCCATATGTGTCCTTAAATAAAACGTTTTTAAAAATCAAAGTGGAAGGAACAAGAGGACTCTAAAGAGGAAACAGTCAGTGTAGACTGTTCTTACTACAAGCTCAGGTTGGAATGGAAGTGAAGCTTACGGTAGTATCTACAGGGTGATACAAAATTTAGGAATTTACATCTTATAGAAGACACTTGAGCATATTTACAAGTAGTGGGAAAAGAATCAGCAGAAAGGAGAGAGTGAAAACAATAGAGAGAAGATAACCACCGGGCAGGTCTCAGTTTTAAAGGGGATGGGGATGGAAGTAGTGTTTAGATGGAATGACAGGGCTTGAACAAGGACAGGGTTCCTTTTCCTTTGAAACTTGGGAGGAGGAAATCAGAAAGGGAAACCTGGGCAGGAATGGGAGAAAAGATGATTTTATAGGAGTCTAAGCCACAGATTTAAATGTTTAAGCCCAAGACAACAAAAAAACACAATATCCCTTATCAAGGGAGGAGAAATAGGAACTCCTCTCTCCAAGAGAAGTGTCAAGGATTATGCATGTGTCAATGAAGAAGTGGGAAGGGAGAATGCAGGAGAACTACTCAAGGATTGTTCAATAGTGCTGATGGTCTAGCAGCAGTGGGAGTCGACATATTTGGTGGCATTTGTCTCCAGAGTTAAGCAGTTATCCTCAACAGTTTAGGGAAGGGAATGAGGCAGAGAAGGATTAGATTGAACCAAGATTGAGAATCTTCAGGTAAAATTTGGCAGAAGTTTATGAAAAAATAGATCGAAGTAACTGGTCCCGTTGAGAGTACGGTTAGATGGTGCATATGGGGCCTGGGATTCACAGCGAAGGAAGTAATCTTGAAATAGGGTGATCCAGTGAGACCACTGGAAGGATTGATGGACTATATGTCTGGGAAAGGTGGAAAAAGAGGCAAGTGGGGAAAAGACAAGTGAGAAAATTGCACTGATACTGTACACCAAACCAACCAATTCTCCCCAAAGTCTGATCAAAGATAAAACATTTTCAATTTTACAATGGAATCTTCCAACTCTTCTCTCTGATATAAAACTGAATTCAATAGAAGACATTTTGTAATTTCAAGTAATAATTTTATATAGCTTCTCTTAAACAGGTCTTGAGAACAGCATTTCCTTGAGACTTCAAGTTATAAATAGGAATCCAAGTTAAATTTTGTGGGGGAGGAGGTAAATCTGCAAAATAAAACACCCAAATCACGTATCCCAAAGCTCCAATACATGTTTACTTTTGGATACTTCTCTGTGTTAGCCTATCTGAGTCATGGCTTGCCTTTGCACCAGAATGACTATTTCCTGTAGGCGTCAGATGCCTGGAAGATTAGAACTCTGCCAGAAGTTCTTCCTAATTGCTCAGGGTCAGGAAAAAGAAAGAAAAGCAAAGAATCAGAGCAAAACTTCCTTTTTTTCCCAAGTAATTTTATTGAGATCATAATGGTTTATAACATTGTGTAATTTTGGGTGTACATCATAATTTATCAATTTCTAAATACACTCCATCGTGGTCATCAAGAGTAGTCTAATTCTTATCCATCATCATACATATGTGCCCCTTTACCCCTTTTGCCCACCTGCCCACCTCGCAACCCCATTCCCCTCTGGTGACCACTAATCTCTTCTCTTTATCAATGTTTTTTTTTCGTCTTCCACATATGAGTGAAATCATGCAGTATTTGTCTTTCTCTGTCTGGCTTATTTCATTTAACATCATAACCTCAAGTTCCATCCATGTTGTTGCAAATGGAATGATTTTGTCTTTTTTATGGCTGAGTAGTATTCTATTGTATGCATTTACTACATCTCCTTTATCCATTCATCTATAGAAGGGCACTTGGGTTGCTTCTACTTCTTGGCTACTGTGAATAATGCTGAAATGACCATAGGGGTGCATAAATTTCTTTGGATCATTGATTTCAATTTCTTTGGACAAATACCCAGTAGTGGGATAGCTGGATTGTATAGGATTTCTATTTTTAATTTTCTGAGGAATTTCCATACTATTTTCCATAGTGGCTCCACCAGTTTGCATTCCCACCAGCAGTGTATGAGGGTTCCCTTTTCTCCACATCCTCTCCAACATTTGTTGTTTCTTGTCTTGTCAATTACAGCCCTTCTGACTGGTGTAAGGTGACACCTCATTGTAGTTTAGTTTTGCATTTCCCTAATAATTAGTCATGTTGAGCATCTTTTCATGTGCCTATAGGCCATCTGTGCAGAGCAAAACTTCTGACTGAGGTTGAAGCTGTTGCTGTCTGCTCTGTCTGTGAGTCTGTTCTTAGGAAATGCTGTTGCCTGAAGGTTTGATTAAAAGCCTCCACTTTTCCCCTTGCCCCCACCCCTACCCCTGATTTCAGGACTCCAGTTGGTCCCGTTGTTTCTGCCACTTGTAATCATCCAGTTACACTGCATTGCTACCATGCTGAACAGAAGAGGTGCTGACACAAGGAAGGTAAGAAGAAGAATGAATCTATCAACCAGAAGGTAATTGTAGAGCAAGACTTAAGCATTAGGTACTACAAAGGACATGGAAAATGCATAAGAAAAGCTTCTTACCTTTAAGGAACTTATGTATTAGAAGAACAAGCCAAAATGAATATTTAACAAATCCAGACATGTATGATAAGTGCCAGAGGAAGAGAGGACAGAGATTTCAAGATAGATTGGCATGGTCACCATAGGCTATGTGGGAGAGAAGGGATGTGACCTGAGAGATGAGGCTTCACGCGGAATTTCCACAGGGCAATACATCGAAAAATCAGAAGTCACACTCATATTATCTCCTCTTTCCTCAAAAAGCTTTAAATGGCTAGTGCTGTTGCTTGAAAACATATCTGCATTTAATCAACTCATAATTATTTGTGCCAAGGAAAGGAATAACTCAAAAACAATTTACTTTGGAATTGGAATAAAATGTGTGACATTGCTTGAAGTCTATTTGTCCTCCTTATTTTGGATCGTTCAGGCTAATGTTAAAATAAGCTTGCATTCTCTGAGCTCACATGAGAGCCCAGAGATATATGGCTCAGCCCCACATGGGGGTGGGGGAAAGCCACTCTAGGATAAAAACTGACAAATGCTTCTGAATCAAATTCATGTTGTCATGGTTAAACACAAACAGCTTCAGAACATCTGGGATTTTGTCATTTTAATTCCAAGTTGCCATATTTTCACACATTCTTGCTTTTTGGTGCTTGGATTGAGATTTTCTTTTCTAATGTGATTTTTCTCTACTTGCAAAATTGTTAAGGATTCCCATCAAATGGGGACCTTGGATTTTCCCATGTAGACATGAAGGAGGAAAAGAAAGACTAGATATAAAAGAGTAAAGAGAATTTCTGAATTAAAAAACAACAATATCAACAACAAACTATATTATTAAAGAAAAGTGCTTAAAATTTTTTCTTTAAATGCAAAGGGATCTGTAATTTGAAATTGAGGCCAACATTAGGATGACAGCTTCCAGGACAGCTTTGAACCTCTCTAAAATTTCAACTCGCCCCAAGCGACTTTCACACTTTTCTCTCTCTCTTCTATGCTTTAGTTTTTCCCTTTAGAATTTTTCATTACCTAACATATAACATACTTGACTTATTTTATTTTGTTTATACTCTGATTCCACCACCAGAAGGTAAGCTGCATGAAGGCAAGAATTTTGTCTAGACCCCCACTGCTCAAACAGTGTGTTGAACATAGAAGTACTTTTCTGTTGAATGAATTTTAAATCTTCATGCTAATGGGTTTAAAGCATTTTTCCATGATCTCTGAGTAAATTTTATATTCAGTTTGCCTTAAATAGATCTTATATTTCTTCTGTGAATAGAAAATTAGAGTCAAATTATTAAAGTGTCTAGTCATAAAATCAGGTTAAATAGAGAGAACATAAATTCAAATGCTTGTGTTTAAAAAAATAAGGTTAACCCCACAACTGAAATAACTGTACTTTGCCTAGTTATCTTGGGAGTAAAATTAAGCTGGATCAAGCAATATTCATGAAGAATCTACTATTCAATGGATAACTGATGAAAAAGTGTAAACTATTTTTGAACGATACTGATTATCATCAAAAATAACCTTAGCAGAATAGCAACTCTGAAAAATATATTTTGCTGTTTTGTAATGGTTTTTATCAAGCCGTATTTATAAATGGAGCCAAGATCCTTTATAAAAAACTTATTTAGTTATAGAAAAGACAGCTTTGGAAAGCAATCTAATAGTGTGATAGACGGCCAGGAGAGATGTGTCATATGCAGATAAAAGAAGGTAAGAGTTTCATTTTGTATCCCATCCTGGTGAGAAAATGCCTAAAATATTTTTTAAAAGACATATTTTAAGAGGATAACTGACAATCTACAGCATATAAAAATAACCAGGTTGGCGAAATGCCTAGAAATTATTTTTAACGAGAAATAGTTAAATAAATTTTATTAATTTAAAGAAAAAAAAAAGAAGTTTAAGATTCTAGAGATGCCTAGCATAGAAGAGACAATATTTGGGTGAGGAAGAATGAAAAATTTTTAAAATCTTCAAATAATTGAGTAGCTACCAATAGAACTGGAATTTGGTGTTTTGAGTTATTCTAGCGGGTCTAAAAAGAACCAATGGGTAAGTTGAAATTACAGAGAGCTGGACTTATATTTACCAGAAGAAAGAACATGTTAACAATTTGAACATTTCAAAAATATAATGAACTGCATTGTAAAGTAATAACCTTCTGCCACTGGAGGAATACAAACTCGATATTGTAAATATCCAGAGGGCAACGGCCATGTTTTATAAGTTTCTGTACCTTTAGTATAGGTAATACGTTTACGTGTAGAAGGCCTATAAAGAGCTCAAGAACCTTTGGTCGAATGGATGAATGGTTGCTGTTTGAACCTCCATGAATATTTCCACGTTACTGCGTGGTCCAGGCTGTCTAAGAAAGAAAACTAATAAACTTAGTTAAAAGATGACTGAACAGGAAACATGTCTTGGAAGTGAGAGATGGTATATAGTGAATAAGTTTTAAGGCTTATCTACCCAGAGCCATTTGCTTACATTCCAGGGTAGTAAAAACCCAGGGAATTTCTCCTCCCCTCCCCAGAGAAGATTTGTTTACATTCCAGAATGAAGGGCTTTCTCTTTCTGGAAGAGAGGATGGGCTCCGGTGCCAGTCACCCTATATAAGCTTTGATTTTCATCATTTCAGGGCTCCTCTCTTGTAGTACAACGCTGGTAAATGTTCAAGTGAACTTCTGGCCCACTGAGTTGCCCTATGGAGGATTGGAAAACTGATGTTGAAATGCTCTGTGAGTAATAAACACCCTGTTCTCTGATCCAGAGATTTTGTATTTCCTGTCAGAATATCTATATCTATCTGTATATCTATCTATCTATCTATCTATCTACCTATCTATCTAGACTTAACAGATAAAAGGAAGGAAGCAAGGGAGGATGAAAGGAAAGAAAGAAGAGAGGGAAGGAGAAAGGAAGGAATGGAAGAAGGGAGAGAGGGAGCTTGGATATTTACCTGTCAGGAATTCTTTACATTCCTGCATTGGTTGGAAAATTTTACAGATAACGATAGAGGCCTATTTGACTTTCAGATATGTGTTGTTCTGTACATATATTTCCAGATGACTCTTCATAATTTTAAGTGGTGTTTTCAGTCCCAGGCCAACAAAGAAACCAAACAAAATTCAATTTCTGAGAACAAAAATTAAGCAGACTAAAGAGGATGCAAGATTTTTGTTTTCGAAGTATTTACTAGAAAGTATGTGAACTGCTTAGTATAAAGAATAATTAACCATTTATCTCTGATAAAAGCACTAGCGAAAAATTATCCAAGAAAAGGCATGGTAGTTTAAGGTAAATGTCTTAAGATAACAAGAAAGAATATCTTTTCTGAGATAACATAAATGATTCCATAAGGGTGATCTCTTAACTAAAACGGAAAGAAGAACCACTTGGCCTAAGTTTTCCTCAGGACATGCTCAAAATATACTGAATTCTCCCCTGAATAGAAGAAATAACAAAACCTATTAAAGATTCTGGAATCTTTAACTTGCTATTTTGCTGGAATTTTGGGTCTCAAGAAGAGCTTTAGTCAAATGAGCAATTCTTCAGTGTAACTACAGGCATTTAAGTTTTATTGTTATTTTTCCAAGTTCATTATGGTATAAAGTGATTCACGAAAACTTTCAAAGGATTGATTAATGCATGTCTGGTTTCTGTAGTTAAAACATTTGAAAGCTCTTTACTCCCCCCAAGTTTTATGGTGATTCACCTAAAAAGATCTCTCTCTCGAACAGAAACACATGTTAGCTACATTTATACACTCAAGAGAAACATCACAGAGACCAAACGATTATGTTACTAAGCTAATGATATGAATATCTCATAGAATTTACTGTAATGGATATCTGTGACGAAGTGGGCAACAGATCAAACAGTGGCTGAGATCAATTCTCTGCCAGGCCTTCCTCTGAATCCTTCACCCACTGACCATTCAGAGCTCATTATGAGGTTCACCTTCAGACAATAATTCACTGCCCATGTATGGTCTTACTTCAGCTGCTGCACATATATTTGGGGATTTTTATCTTGCTGATCAATGTCAGTTGTAATATTTACTCATATGCTAACAAAAGCATTATGTTACATATATTGCAAGCATTAGCTATATAGATAGTCTTTTCATATTAAGCTGTACAGTGACCTAGGCAAGAATTTGTACCCAAACTTTGAGAGATGAAAATGGAACAAAAAAGCTATAAAACATACAAAATATAATATTCTATATTTGTCTGTCCTGCCATTGAACAGTTTCACTGCCATTTTATCCGATCTTCAGAACTACAGTGTGACCCACCTTCTGACTTTCAGAGCTGTCATGTGAGAGGGGTTTAGGCTCACTCTGAATGATTCCAGAAGGCAGAACTAAAACAACAGATGAAATCTATAGGGAACCACATTTTAAGCCAAAATAAATAAGCTTTTTCTGCCTATTAGATCTCTTTGGGTGCATTGGTTTGCTTTGTAGTTAGTGTGTTTCTTATCAATGGAAATGTCTAACAGTGACAAAAAGCAGTCAGGTATCATGAGTGGCTGGATTAGATGAATTTTCAAACTTCTTCATTTGTTAGAATCCTGGTACGTGCTCTAGGATTCCCTTAGTTAAAGGTAGGTAGCAGCTCCCTGTCCTTCAGATCCTAAAGGAGAGTATATCACCCCTCTGTTTCCTTCTATCTCCTTTAGTGCTGCTGGACACATGCCCAGTTAAGATGAACAACAGTTCAGCCATGGACTGCAGCTGCTGCGTGGTTAATGGAAAAGGAGCCCAGGAATGCATACTCTCTCTGTGTCTACACGATGCCAACAGGCTCGGCTGATTTGAAGAAAAATCCAGTCAAGCTGCCTGTTTGGCAAGGTGCAAGCAACTCATGTGGGTGCCTCACAAGGTTTCTGACTGAAGTTACAGGCTGTTTTCAAACCACATAAGCCTGACATTAGATGCTGTCTTCACCAGTGGGCTGTGCCATAAGCCGATGTACATTGGGATCATGAAATCCATGCTATGTTGGAGCAGGAAAGGATCTCAAAGATCTTACCCTATGTTTCTCAAAACATGTTCCATGGAAACATTGCCTCTTGAAACCTGCCATGAGGAACAAAATGGTGTGATATCAAAGAAAGATTGCATATTTAGATCTTTCTAGAAAATTCACATACACATTAGTATATTAAATGTTTTGAGAAGTCTTATTGCAAAGAAACTTTGGCAAACACAGATCTGACCAATCCAGTTCATTTTTCTTGCATAATACTCGTTAACATTCCAGAGAAAACACACTGGAAAAAATATTTTAGTACCAAACTCTCATTATTACATATGAAGAAACGTAGGTCCAGAGAGATAAAATGACTCGTTCCAGGCTGAATATACTGACAGAGTTATGACTAGAACTTGGATTTCCTTGTTCCTAATCTCATGTTCTTTTCTCTGAAAGATTTTCATGATCATATTCTTGACTTTTATACTTTGTTTCATCATGCCCAGGTCAGATGTTCATCCTTAGACTGATCAGCTCTGGCTACGGGGTAGAGTCTGGGAAAAGCCTTAGGATAAGTACTTGCTTAGCCAATCTAATGGACCAGGAAGGGGTGTTGTAAAAATCCAAAAATATATCAGACCGTGGAGAGATGTTCTACCAAATCCGGAATTAGCCACAACTCAAAAGTTATCCACTGTATATTTCATTCTACGTCTGCCCTAACACATGTGTTTCCTTATTTTCCTACAAAATTACTGAGTCCTTGCTTAATATGATTCACCTGTTCCATATAGACTCCCAAATCTACTCAACTCGACTCAAAAATAAGACAACTCAAGATTACATTGTGTTAATGTTCCAGAAGTGATATGATCATTCTAAGTTTAGCAACTCAGGATTCCTTCTCTAGATGGCTCGGTCAGATCCAGATATGGCTCTTGAGCAGAATAAAATATATGGACTTAGCATTCTCCCCCAAGACAGCCCAATATACGATGGTGGCGGGAGGAAAGATAGCAGCACACATATTGTAATGAACTTCCCCTCTTAACTATCAAGAAATAGATCATTAACAGCATCCCAGAAACTCCCTTTAGGTCCCTTCCCAGTCAGTTCGTTCCTGGAGATAACCACTGTCTACTATCTGTCATCATCAATCAGTTTTGCTTGGTTTTGAATTTTGTGTGAAATAGAATCATACAGTGTGTATTCTTTTGTGCCTGGCTTCTTTCGTCCTCATATACTCTGTGTGGGGGAATATTGCTATAAAAATTTTGGAAAACTGTTTGGTATTATCTACAAAAGAAGAACATAAACTCACTCTGACTCAGAAATTCCACTCCTTCCTAGATACCAAAACTAAATGTGTACAGATATGTACTAACAGTCATATTTAAGAATATCCATAGCAGCGCTATTCATAATAGCCCTAAACTGAAAAATGCCAAATGTCCATCCACAGTAGAATGGATAAATAAATTATAATATATTCCCACAGCTGAATGAGAATGAATGAACTGTTGTTCCACACAACAGTAAAGATGAATCTCACAGTCATTCACTATTTTGACAGCTCTGATTCTTGAAAGATTTTCCATATTTGAGTGGATATCTGACCCTAACTCTTTAACCAAATTTAATTAAAGAACAAATATAATCCTGCTTCCAGGCTACAGTTAAGAATGTCATGTACTATTCATAATTAGTCAGATTAATCTAGAGCATGTTTAATATCAGAGTTAAATACTTTAATGAGTAAAAGGAAATTTAGAATGTATCCATTGATAAAGTATAGAATGAGTTGAAATTCACCATGTCACATAGAAATATTTAAAGGAACTGGTCACAAGTTACACAAGACCATAACTCTGTGGCTCTTTTTCATCCACTGGATCCTTTCTTACTCCAACTCCAGATAACATCTAAAGGGGAAAGACAGTGGCTTAGAATAGAAAGGGAAATAAATATCATTTTGTCCATTTAAAGAGGTTATTTTGTTCAGATTAACTGGCCTTGGGTAAGTGATGCAAATATTCTGTTTCTCAATTCCTCATGAATTATATCTCTGTCTCTACTTCCAAGATCTTTTTATGCACCATTAATCATTCCTATTGCCCATTGTGGCACAGTTCCTTCAAAACAGCCTTCACTGCTTGCCTGTCCATCAATTTATACAGGAAGCTGCTGGCAGAAGCATCTAGAACCTCCTTGACTCTGATCTTACAAGGCCTAAAGCACTTTATTTGCATGAGATGAGGAATCTCTTTCCTTTTCTCAGGTCCATCTGGAGGCTGGCTCTTCTCATAGGATCTCCTTCAAGTTTATCAAACTTAAGGGAAAAAGATCTTCTCTTTTTGAAAAAGAAGAAAAAGAAAAAAAGCCCCAACAATTTCAAACTAACAGGGGAACAGATCAATACACCTAATACCTTACATCTATTTGTAAAATGCAACCGTCATGAATAATTTCCCACCACACAAGTTGAACTATAATTCGATCATAATAACCAAGACTCCCTGAAATGATATAATTATTGCTTAGCCTTATTATATTAGCATTTATTCATTAATTTAATTGACAAATATTTACTGAGTATCTATTATGTGCCAGATGCTATTCTTGAAATAGGAGATTTACAGCAGTAAATAAAATAGACAAGGAGACTTAGATATTAATATGTTTAAGAAAAAAGTTAGATATTACTATATCTAAGAAAAAAGTGATTAGGAAGGAAAAAAGAGGGAAGTGGAGTTCGAAAAAGCTTAGGAGGACATCTGTAGTATGCTAGGCAAGAATAATCAGGTCAACACACTCTTGAATTAAGTATGTTCTGCCTTCTATCTTGACAAAACTTGCCTTCATAAGGACCTGGAGGGGCAGGCTTGAATTCAGAATTTCAGGACTCCGAGGACTCCTTGGCAGCACAGGGAGGCCTGGCTCCACCTTCCCACCCCTGGGCCCATGGCAGCACTCCCCAACCCCCGCCCCTTCTCTTCCCACACTGGCTCCAACCGCACCAGAGAGGCCTTGTGCACACCCGTGTGCATGCCTCAGTCCACATTTCTAAGCTCTGTTCACCCTTGACCACTTTGGGATCTAGTGGTGTGTGTAACAATAGCAGAGACCACCTTCAGGAGGACAGACCTAGGCAAGAGTCACTTCAGGTTCTGGAAGTAAGTTCAATTAGGCAGGAAATTTTGGAGTTTTTAATGCTTGGAGCATTGTCTCAAAGGGGCAGTGGCCACAAGCTCAAGATAGCCTCATGGACTCCTGGCCCAATGAGACTGGATAAGAGGCACAAGGTGGGGCCTTTTAAATTGAGGGTCCAGGGCAAAAGCCATCCCCCTTTCCTGGGTTTAAGGATGCTACTGCTTGTCAATACTTTTCCAATATCAACCCAAGTGAAAGCAGGTTACCTGGCCAAGGGATTCCACATTCGGATCCTACAGAGATATCTATAGATCTATATCTATAGATATCTGTATCTATACTATCTATATCTACCCATGTCTATCTCTTTGTATCTATACACATGTGTATACATATAATATATATGTATATATTATAATATATATGTATGAGTGTATCTATCTATATCTCTCTATATATATCTATCTTCCTGCCTGCCTGTCTATCTATCCATCCATCTAAATATGTTATATTGTGGAAATAGGTATTTCTAATATTATTAGCGGAAAGCATTAGCCCCTTGAATTATATATCTAATTTTCTATTTTCTGATTCCATGTTAATCAAGCACAATTCTGATTGCAAGCTTGGCTTTCTATATGGCTTGACTATAGGGACAGAATGTGACATCACGTCACAGAATGTATTCTGGTCCTTTGACTCAGGTGATAGTCACATTACCCGTTGGGTTTAATAATTGGTAACATTTTATATATCGTCTTCTTGTAAGTGTTGTTAGCATGTGTCAATATTTCCTGAGTCCACTAAACTCTGAAATACTAGCAAGACAGCTTTTCTGGAATTGAACATTGGAAGACCAGTTGCTTGACAAAGGAGAGTTCACTACTGGAAATGGTGCCCTAAGAGACCACTTGGCAGCCAGCTGGCTGATCTTCCCTGGTAACACTGTGAACATAGTCTGAGCCAGTTCCCACTTCCCCCATGAGTAGAGAGCCCAGCAGGCACTTATTGTGTATGCTCAAGAAGTATGTGACAGCTCACAGGGCCATGAGTTCCCTGCTACCCTGTGTGCTGCCTGAAATGTGGGCGGGCTTCCTGCAGTGGGAACAAGAAGAAGGGCAGGTATGCTGCAAACAGTCCTGCAGCAGATACAGCAAGAGAATAGAGAGTGAGAGGTTCACCTGTTAGAGTCCCTCTCCTCCTCGGTCATCAAATTTTTTCCCAACAGGATTCTCCTCCTTATTTCCTTTCAGTCAGGTCAGTGGGTCTGCCTTTATGTGCATGTACATCATAGCAACATAACATGACCATTGTTCTCACTGAATCTAGGATTGAAGCATGAAACTACTCTGACCACAGAAAGCACCCAGTGTTATCTAGTGCTCAGTCATCAAAAAGGATGTGCTCCTTTTTAAGGAAAAAAATTAAAAAATAAAAAATGATGTGAGGTAGAAAAGTTCAAACGCTCTGAACATCAAATTTAATGGAGCATGCAACACCAAATTGGATGGGCAGATATGGGTTGGGATTCAATCTTTGAAAGGACAGCTGGCTTCCTAGTTACAGGTTGTGCATTCTAATCACCTTAAGAACAGGATGAGTCAACCGTATGGAGACATCTATGACTATCTGAGCTACAGACAATGCCCAGTGTGGTCCAAATGGACATGCAGTATGGACTTCTCCCTCCTCCCTCTCTTCCTCTCATCCTTCTCTCCCTTCCTTTCCCATTCTTTCCCATAACTAAGAGTTTACCATGTGACAGGCACTTGGGCCAGCACTCGGCATACAGCAACAAAACTCAACATGTTTCAGGTGCTTTTGGAGCTTAGAATCTAGTATGGTAAGTGTGACTAAGTCAAGGGTAAAGTCTCTTGGGGATAAAACTTGCAGACCAGGCTGTGTAGCAAAGTGTAGTTAGCTTATAGGGATGGGAGAGATAGGAAAGAGAATTACCCTCTGTTGAATGCTATTTTACAGTTTTTAACCACAGCTATCCATGGGCAGCAATTATTATGGAAAAACCCACTGAAAATATAAAACAACACTTCATAAATGTCAACATTTCTGCACCATGAAAATATTACATAACTTTGTGACATCCTGTTTGCTAGAATCCTTAAGTGAGTTACAAGTGTACCAGAGCATTATCGTGTGTAAACAAAGCTTCTAAGAATACACATGTTGGGGGCCGGTCCAGTGGCACAGCAAAGTGCGCAAGTTTGGTTTCGGGGGCCTGGAGTTTGCCGGTTTGGATCCCGGGTGTGGACATGGCACCGCTTGGCAAGCCACACTGTGGTAGGCGTCCCACATATAAAGTAGAGGAAGATGGGCATGGATGTTAGCTCAGGGCCAGTCTTCCTCATCAAAAAGAGGATTGGCAGCAGATGTTAGCTCAGGGCTAATCTTCCTCAAAAAAAAAAAAAAGAACACACATGTTTATAATATTGTTCAAGAGCAGGGGTATTTTACCCCTCCACCCCCCTCCCACCTCATTTAGCCCAGTAACTTCCCCATATATGCTGAGAATATGCAAGTCCAATGATACTCCAATGATGTCAACTAAATGAAGAAGAGTTTAAGATGAGACTGACCCCTTCTGCTCTACCCTGAATGTCCTAAATATTGTGAAATTTAGAGCCCGGGCATTTTTCCCACTCCTAGGCACCAGGATTCCAAAGAGTTCTTTCTAGAATATCAGGGGCACATTATCAATTTGTACCAAAATAAGAAACTCGAAATTTTTTTCATGTAGGAGAATATATATGTGCATATTCAATAAAATAGTATACAAATTACATTCTAAGAAGAATAATTCTGAGGAACAGTTCAGAAGGTTTCCACCTTTGTTCTTGTGGCACGTTTCCTGGGAGCAGGAAAGAGCTAGCCCAGATCTTGACTCTGCCCATGTTACTTTCCTCGGCACCTCCATTTCTGAGAAAGTCGAGCCAGCTCTACTTGTGTGGCATGGGAGAGACCAACATTCTTCAGGAGAATGAGTTATGCGACTGAACGGATCAGTGACAACGGTGGTTTAAACTAAGTTGAAGAGTAGCCAACAATTAAACTGACCAAACTTCAGTTCCATCCTGGCCTTACTTGAACCTGTTTAATATGTCTGTGACTGTTTAACTTTCTGCCTGATAGAATGAAAATTGAAATTTTCTATACTAATAAGCAGGGAAGACCCAGCAAAAGCAAAACATTCTCTTAGAAAGAATTCGCTGAGTTATTACTTACTGACGACTTTTCCTTCCTAACTAGATTTTGTTTCAAATTTGTCATTTAAGGTCTGAAAGGTGCTTCAGAGTTTCTAAAGGAAAAATTTTGTATAAACATTGTATGTTATTTGGGGGCAAATAAATGCAAAATTATATCCAATTCACTAGAGCAACAGAATATAAACACAAAATACATCTGGAAAAGGAGATTAAAAAGAAAACATGGGTGGTCACTTTCCCAACCTATACTTTCCCTAATAAATCAGAGTTTGCTTCTATACAAAAATAATATATCATCTCTCACATCTTGAAAGCTGCTAGAATCATTTCACGGAAAAGTGGCCTAATGCCCACAGCATCTCCAGTCAGCCCTGGAGCTTCCTGAAATTGCCAACGAATGACACCTGTTTGCAAAACATTTATTTGCTCCCTTGCACAATGTGGGCTACTTTTCAGCTTCATGGCTTCATACCCAGTCTTTGGCGTAGCCTTTAAATGATCACAGGCATCAGTTGTTTTTCCAGAACATTCTATCATCTCTCCCTTATTTGTTTCTTTTGAACTGGTTTCTGTTATTATCTTTTGGATCTTTGGTTGAAATTCTTAGAAAAATCCTCCTGGGAAAGTGTTTATTTTTTTCACTCTTATTTGTGCCTTGGAGGTCAATACAAATAAGAGTGTTGGAACAAAAATAGAACAAACCATTTTATCTTTGAGCTGTGAAGCCACAACCAAAATTTCATTTGTGATACATAATCATGTAATATTTTATTTACCTTGTCAAAAGATGGAACACTCTCAAAACATCTGTACTGTCTAGCTTCATCCACTCGTGGTGATAATAGGGGAGTGCACAGAGTGGAAAAGGGCGTGAGAAAATTAAAATTCTTGCCCACCCCCCCCCCCACACACACACCAAAAGTGATTGTTTTGGAAGTAGTAACTGAATTCACAGGCAAAATGTATAAATCTAGAGGGCCTTAAAAATAATGTCCATTTTTCAGAAAAGAGAAAGAAATAACCCATAACCACCCATAAGAAATAACTGCCTCTCCCTCTTTCCAGACATATCCAATCCTATCTAGTTATTTACCACTTGGTGAATTGTGTTTGCAGTATTGGGAAAATGCTGATATAATGATTGTTTCAGAGTTTTTTCCTATGTTCCACACAGAGCTGGAGAATTCACACAATTTTATGCACCTGTGTTGTTTGGTCATTTTCTCTGTGTCCTTTGGGAGAAATCAAATGGCTTCCTTGATCCAATTTGTATGCAGAAGCCATGGGAAAAAGAGTTCTTCCTGTGGGAGTACATTGCACCTAAAAACTGAACAAATAAAAACGATGTTGAATTTCTAGTATGTTCACTGAATGTGTGCTTCTGTGCATGGACACCCACAAGCCCTTGTACACGTAGATATGAAAAAATTGCCCATTTCAGACGTCAATAACTGTTGGCTTTTTTATAAAAGGGATGTTGTATCTTCCATTTTGGACACACACAGAAAATGTTCTTAAATTTCTTTCTGCTTTTATCATTAAATGTGGGAATACACCTAAAAACCACACCAAAACTATTCTTCGTGTGTGGTCTGAAACATTTATTGTTTTTTCCTACAGAAATAGAGAAATTCTATATTTAGTCTTTTGTGGTAGAGGTAATAAATGAGTCTGACATCCAATAATTACTAGAAGGTTTATTCTATTAATAAACTAGTAATCATGATATTTAAGTTGTGCATACTTAGAAACTTTTAATTAGCAATTTTATCTTCATACGTTAAAGAAAAGTAGATGGCCAATTAACACATTATTTTATATTTCACCATTGATGAAATTGTATTGAGAAGGTTCAGGAAGAATTTTCCTTTTATTGACATGAAAATGAAGTCTTTTCTCGGAAAAAAAATTAGTTTATTTCTTAAAAAAAAGAACATGAAACATGGAAATGATGGCAGAAACTTAAAAAGGGAACTCAAGAGATTATAAATAAATATCTAGTGATAGATACTTAGTGGACATTCTATTCACACAAACTGTCACACTGAGACTTGGCAAAAATTTTATGGCTACTCAGCATTGAATACTGGTCCCTCCTGACCTGGCTCCCTCACTAAGTCTTAGTCTTCTCCCTCTGCTCTCATTAACAAAGGACCAATGCTCCAGTTTAGTTTACCAAACTGGATATCCATCTATCCAATGAGAGAGACTCCTACTATCCTCAAGTCTAAGGAGAGTAAGATTGCTTTAAACTCTTCCATTTGGAATATCAATGCTTTAAAGCTTTTTAAACCACTCAACTTCTTTCCTCCTTGCTAACATATTATCCATTGAGTAACTTTTTCTAAAATAGACCTTTGTCTACTTTGGAAATCACTGAATAGATTATTTCCTCTTTGATGATTTCTCCAAAGGTTGTATAAAACTTCTGAAGTTCATTCGCGCCTAGCAGAGCTGTGGCTTTGGGTCCCAACAAGCTTCTGAAGCATGTAGAGCCCCAGGGCATTGGATGCAGGACAAATTGACCAGTGTGTTTGTTCCCTGTCCATCTACCCATGCCCACAAGATAGGAGAATGTCTCCCCCTCAAAATCTTCCTAAGGAACAGACCTAAGTATGCCCTAATAGGAAATAAAGTAAGGATCTGCATGCAGTGGTTCATTAAGATTGATGGGCCAAGTCAACAGGGCTTCACCACCATAGTGTTCTCTTTTCTAAGTATCTACTCAGCCCCAGATCCCCCTCTGATGTGGAGGGGAGAGTGCAGAACAGAAGTAAGCTAAGTGAGCAAATCATTTTCCCTTTTGGGGGTGGGAACAGGAGAAAGGCTGCAAATACTAACATGTGAATCATATTGTACATAAAACTAAGTATAGACTCCTTAAGTGTATACATTTTAAAATAAGAAATTTGGCTTTAATAATAAAGCCAAATCAAATTTAAAAATGCTATTTGAAACACTAAAAAGTAATAAAATTTAAACTTACTATATTAATTTAATGTGAAAATTAAAATTGTCTTGCTGAATCTGAGTTGTCACATCATACCTATTGCCATAGTACATGATGGCTTTGAGTTTGTGATATGTATAAAATCCTATGTCCAAACTGACAGAACCTACTCTTCAGTTTTTATGGATGTTATCAGCATTGACAAAACCAGAGAGAATTTTCATCTGATCTATGACAATGAGTCTCTGTGTTCACTGCATTATGCCTGAGGAGCCAAGTACAAGTTGTGCAGAATGAGAAAGATCTTTGTAGGCACCAAAGGTATCCCTTATCTGTTGATCCATAATGTTCCCACCATCTGCTACCCTGGGACCCTCATCAAGTTGAACAACATAATTCAAATTGACTTAGAGGCTGGTAAGACTACCAGTGTCATCCAGTTTGACACTGGTAACCTGGGGATGGTGACTGGAGGTGCTAACCTGGGAAGAATTGATGTGATCACCAGAAGAGGGAAATCCCGGCTCTTTGGATGTGGTTGATGTGAAAGATGCCAATGGCTTTGCTCTGCTAACCTGGATTTCCAACATTTTTATTATTGGCAAACACAACCATGGATTTCTCTAAATCAAAGAAAAAGTGTGCATCTCACCATTACTTGAGAGAGAGACTGGAGGCGAAACAGAGCAGTGGGTGAAGTGATCTTTAGGTGATTTGAGTGGAGAGCTCTTTGTGGCTAATTAAAGACAATATAACACAGAAAACAAAAACAAAAATTCCTGAGAGATGCAGTATTTTGCCAATTATACAGATTCAAATTGATCCTCCTTGAATTTATGTAACTTTCACTGAGGACTTAAAATTCTCAAACTCCAAGCTTTCTCTTCAATTAATATTAGATCTCTGACGTTGGTGCTAATCCTCCAGCCAGACACATAAAACCTGACGTATAGCCACAATCTTCGTCTTTCTTTCTGCAGAAGAATTGTTGATTTCATAGGCCAAATCCTTTTTCCTTTGCATAAGTTATTCTTTGTTGCTCAGAGTCATTCCTCCTGTCAAATGACTCTTTCCATATTCCACATGTAGTCTCAATTTTCTCATCACTTCCTGTGTTTTTAATCACATCTAATTTCATTTCTGTTGTAATCTTGTACTTTTTACTATAAATCCAAACCAAGATGGAGAAAAATGAAGTCTGGGTTTTCAAACACTGCCATTATACGTAGTCAACCTCTCCTTTTCTTCATCCCCTCCCATATCTTTTACCAAAATGTCTATCTCCTCTTAAAATATCACCTCCTTTAGAAACCATTAAAGACCTTGTTCATATAAGAGCATTCACTGGCCACAGGACTTGGCCCCAGAGCTGTTTTCCACCTAGTGTCTAACTCAACCATGCCCTGCTCTTACCTACAACAAAAATTACAGTTACTCTTGCATCTGGTACCGAGATATGGAAGCATCATAGTGATGATGGTCGAGTGACAACATAAAAAGAGCCTGGATTCTTGACATTTCAAAACTGCCTTATCAGCCTTGAAGAGCTTACCCTCAGACTGTTGAAGGAGAAAGAAAGAAACTTCTAATATGCAAGTCCCCCTAAGTTCAACAAAGATATTTCAGCCACTGTTTCATTTGGTTCTTTGTTATAGTATTTGGAACCTATCTCCTAGTAAGCATACAAATGGAATGGGATCTTGAAATAGAACAGAAAAAGAAATTATATTCATTCATGGAAGATAGAGTTACAATTCTTGTACTTCTAAACTTGTGACCTGAGGTTCATGTCTGCTACATGGATATGTAATTTAAAAAACTCTGGTCATTGCTAACATGTAAAAGAGCAAGACAGTGCAATAAAGGATATCAGAGGGTAGATACTTTTCTTAGATATGGTTACCAGAGAAAACTCCTTCGAAGGGATATTTAAACAGTGATATGAAGAGTAGAAAGGAACAGGCTGTGTGAAAATCACGGAAAAAACCATCAAAGGAAGGCAATTTGCATGGATAAAAATCCTAGAGGAGGTAAAAATTTAGATTGTCAGAGAAACTGAAAGAATTCCAGGTGACTAGAGTCTGCAGGTGACTGGAAATGTGGCCTGAGACGAGCCTGAGGAACTCGACAGGGGCCAGAATGTGCAGGATCTCGCAGGTCAAGATCACAAGGCTGGATTTTACTTGTGGTGCAATGGTAAACTACTGAAGGATTTAAAATAAGGGAGTGATGTGGACTACATTGTGTTTTAAAAAGATGAGTTTTTGTTGCTGTGGATGGAAGAAAAGAAAAAGACGAGAATGGAGGCAGCGTAGCTTTGGAGAGGCTACTGCAGAGGACAAGTGAAAAGTAATGAGAACTTGTGTAAGATCATGGAGGTAATGGGGAAAACTGGAGAGAAATGGACACATCTGATGCGTTTTGATCTATATTTTGCAAAGAGTTGGATAAGACCTGCTGAAGCACTGGTTTTGAGGAATGAAGAAGAAAGGAAACAAGATAATATAATAAGAATGAGATGATTGTGAGATACTCTGATGAGTAAATTCAGGTTTCTGTAGCAAACAATCCTCAAATTTCATGACTTATCAAAATATAGGTTTATTTACCACTCATGCAACAGACCATCATGGGTTTTCCTGGCCACATAACTTTCCTAGGAGGCTCTTCTTTAAGTGGTGGCTTGGGGACCCATCTTTCTATCTTGTGGCACTGCTTTTCTCTAGGTTCTTAGAGACTTTTCCATTCAGCCTGCCAATGAATAAAGAGAGCATGAGGAAGCAGGGAGATTCGTGCAAGAGCTTTTTCTAGGCCTTTTCAGGCAATGGCCTGCATCGTGTCTACCGTATCACATGGCCAACGTCAATCACATGGCCTAGACTAATTGCAAGAGAGGCTTTGAAATGTAGTCTAGCTGTGTGCCCAGGAGGAAAGGGCAATCTTACCATCATATTCAGTGGGGGCACCAAACTGTCTCTTGGATATAAAGTCTGCAGCTGTTTTCTCAAGTAAGATTGAAAAAAAAGAATAAACAAATGTCCATTGAGTTCGACTTCCAATGATCTAACCGAGGCATTTCAGAAGGTACAAAGATGAGCACTCCTTTCTTACGAATCACAAGGGATGCATAATGTAATTGGAAAAAGAAGATATAGACATCTAAAAAGTTGTAAAAGAACACAATGGGAGTTGTCACAAAGCAGCAAATAATTACCAAATAGATGATCTAGACAAAGTGTCATATATTCAGAGGAGGGAAATTCGCCGCAGGCCAGAGTGATGTAGGGAGGTTTCCTAAAACGAGAAAGAATTTTAGGTGGTCATGAAAAGTATATGAGTTGTCTGGGAAACAATAGATGGGAGACAATTTTTTTTAGGCACAAGGGAATGCATCAGTAAAAACGAAATTTTTTTCACTATTTAAAACAGCTGCATTTTTGTCATAATTAGTCTTCTCTTAGAAGTGACTTTTTTTTTTTTTCTTAAAGATTGGCCCTGAGCTAACATCTGTTGCCAACCTTTTCTTTTTCTTCTTCTCCCCAAAGCTCCCCAGTATGTAGTTGTATATTCTAGTTGTAGGTCCTTCTGGTTGTGCTATGTGGGACGCCGCCTCAGCGTGGCTTGATGAGCGTTGCTAGGTCTGCACCCAGGATCCAAACCAGTGAAACCCTGGGCCACCAAAGCAGAGCCTGCAAACTTAACCACTCGGCCATGGGACCGGCCCCTGGAAATGACAGAGTTAATTAAGTCAAGTAACTATTTAGTAACCAGCTACTACATAACTATATTCAAAATGATGTTTATGTGGCTTAGTGTAATTTTTCTCTTTCCAACCAGGCCTACGCATTGAGGTACGGCCTGAATTGCTAAACCAAAGACAGGCTCATTCACATTTTGAGTTTGAATTAATGACTCACTGTCTTGGGTCTCAGTTCCCTGCTTTAGAGGGATGAGAAGTCAGCATTGTCCAGGGGATCCAGGCAATGGTCAGTAGGCTGAGAGTTTCTACATATGCTATATACACATAGATATGATTGTGGGAGGATTGGAAGAAAGCTGAGTAACTAGTAGCAGAAACAGAGCCAAAGAAGTAAGAACAAGAGATGATCTATCTTTTCAGAGTGAAAAAGAACTTATTTCAATTGTTCTGTCTGCAATTAGGCACAGGCCCTCAGGTCAAGCCACCAGGTTCAGAAGATGGAACCAGGCCTGAAGAGAACCCTCATGATTCACCTCTTGGAGACTGCCTTTGGCTATATTTGAAATAGATTGATGATGATGATGATGAAGATAATGTTAATAACAATAATAATTTGCACTTAGTAGCTTTAATGCTACATTTTCAAAGATGTCATTAACCTTAATTAATTAAGCCCTACAGCAGCTCAGAAGGTAAGGTAGCTATTACCTGTATTGTGCAAATAATTAACCAAAGCAAAGAAAGGTTAACTAGGAGGCCTGAAGTTATACCGGAAATCTAAGCTAGGGAACCGGAGACTGATTACTCGCCACAAAGTTGGCTCGTTGATGTTGTTTCCTTGGGAAAGGAAGCAAGCAGTTTGTAGAGCACATAATGGATTATGGGGGAAAGAGCAGAAATCTGAGGTCCAGGGGTCGCCAGGAGCTCTCTCAGAAAGGCAGTAATCCAATACGGATGTGTTTTGAAGCACTGATGCTCGTACACGTTGCCAAGATCGTCTTTCTGCCGGTGCGAGCTTCTGCGCAGGCGCCTCACCGCAGCAATCCGGTTACACGCTTGACTTCTTTACCAGAAAGGAACAGAATTACAGGTAGAAATGGGGTGATTTGCTTTGATTCGTCAACATCAAACACAGTGCCTGGCATATCATAGATGAAATGTAATAAACATGTTTTGAATGAATAAATGCATATGTAAAAACTGTTTTTGTAAAGTTAGCCTGAGGTACAAAAAAAACCACTCTGAAGTAAAATAATTCCAGAAAGCAACGGAATTACTGACTGAATTGAAAGGATAGGAACCCAGATATAGAAACCTAAGGTGTTAACATTGATAGTAAACACTGAGCTTGAAAAACAAGCCTGAATTTGCTCTGACAATTGGCCCACTCTCTCATATTCAGTTTATTCATTTGCAAAAAGTAAGTAACAATACCAGCCTCAGAGAATTGTTACAAGAGCCAAATGACGCAGTATACACGGATCACCTTTCTCTCGACCACACTAAGTCCACAATAAATATTTATATTCTTTCCCCCTTTTAAAAGCAAAAGTACCACTAAACCTTCATGGTTGTGAACATTAAGAATTAATCTTCTCGCTTCTAGGTAGAAAAAGCTGTTTTCACATGGACAACCCTTTATCAGTAAGGCAAAAGGAAGGAAATATCAAAATATTTCACTCTGATGCTTTATGAGAAAATAGAGACTAAAACACAACTGGAATTCCATTTAAGGGACACTGTCTTAGGAAACTCTAGAAAAATGAGAAAGTTGGCAGTTAGCTAACTTACCTGATACAAACAGTCCCAAATTAATTTAAGGACCTCACGTATCTAATATAGACAGTGACTGTCTATATTAACTCACTTAAGTGCATGACTGCAAAAACAATCCTGCAGAGTCAAGGTTTTAGGACCTGAAAACAAGATGGAGAGAAATTAGTTGGAGGAAGGGGAGGGGCAGGAAGGAGGAGGAGAAAAGCCAGGAGCAAAGTCAGGGTGGGCAGGGGCCAAGAAAGTAAAGGGAAGAGGTAACACAAACCATGTGCACACACACACACACACACATACACGCACGCACACGCGCACGCACACACACATTCTACCCCTTAACCATGAGTTCAATTTACAGATAACTCTGGTGAGGGTTAAGCCTACGGAAGGTGAGAAAGGGGTCTTAATCACGTCTTACTTTGACTCACTCCCTATGAATAATCCTGTAGAAGTTAATTTTGCTATTTCCAACAATCTTAAAGATAAGCCTATTCAAAATCGAAAAGACAGTGGATCTTTCTTGCAGCTTCTGGAAAATTCCACTTGGGATAATAGTTTTTACCTTTAATTTATATTGGGCTCTATGTTCTTAGCTTCCTCTCCTTAGCTGTCATGTGGCTAAGTTGACTTGGGGTTCATGAGAGGATAATGAAGAATAAACAGTGAGGGCATGGAGGGAGACATTGAGAAAGCTCCTGGAAAGCTTAGCTTAGGAATCCAGAAGACAGATTTATATGCTGCCTGATAGTGATAGCTCTTCAAAAAATAGGAAAACAAAATGTAATTGGGATTACACCTTAGATTATGACAAGGTAAAGTAATTATCTTTATTAGTTGTTGATTGACGCTGAAATCTATCTTTGGGTTTCATACAAATACAATGTGAGATCACTCTTAAAAGTTGAGCCAAGCACCATGTATTAGTATGTTTGGCTCTGTTAGACACTTTGGAAAGAAGCAATAAAAACTTAGTCTTAAGTGGTAGACAGACACAGCTTTATCATCTGTCATTGCCATTAAGACACATCAACATGGAACTGAGGGAAGTGAATGTTAAAACAGAATAATTATATTTTCGATACATCTTCAATGTAGCAAATGTTTTTACTGCATTAACTGTTTTATTTTTCTTGCTTGAAGTGGCAATATCTGATTAATAAGTTGACAGGCAAAATATGGACTTGTTAATAGTCATATATAAATGAGATAAAGACAATTTGAGCCAGAAAATGAAGCAAATGTGCTCTTTCTTTGAAAGCAAATTGGTCTACACGCTCGTGCCCTTCTTTCTTTAGTTCTTTTGCTTAGCACAATTCAAATTCTCTTTTTAAAATTCAGAATTGAAACTTAACTAAGACTTGTAACTATTCCCATTACCCCTGTGCAGTGTTAGGGTGGATGTGAAGTCAGCATCAATCAATTCAAAATGGCTACAGTACCATTTTCATATTTCCACTTCTCTGACCATTGTGTGATTGTATTTATCACTAAGAATCAGATGCAAGAGTCAACCCTTTACAAATGTACTTTGTTGTCACAAATCAGATACAAAAAGAGCTTAATTTAGAACTTTACAATAAAGGAAATTTATTTCAGAAAATATATGACATTCTTTAAATGAATACAGAAACAAGTGAATTTAAGAAAAATACAGGGAAAATAGGATGGGCTCAATAATTACATTTAATATTATTTTTTTAAATCAATCAATGTATTTTTTAAAAGTCAGCTACCCAATTCTTCTGTAATGTTTTTATTGCCCTCCCCATTGACCAGCATGCACATCTGTAAAAGGATTTTTACTCAAAGACAGTGGATATCTTGTTCAAAGACAGATAGATTTAGTGGGAATTTTAGTTTTTGAGAACTTTGCTTTGATGACTTTTGAGCAATTTTGACCTAAACGTCCTGAAGATTATTAGTGGTCCTAAATAATTTCTGTACCCATAAGGTCATTTGCAACTGTGACTATTTCCAATGAGCCATTGGTCTGTGCACGCTGTGTATGCACAAGACCTAAACTGGATGGCATACATTATTCCAAACTTGACGAATGGCTGCTTTCCAATATTTTGTTGGCAATCTTATCTTGCAGTTTCTGATATATATGGTTTGTAGCTATCCTTTATAAAATTGTTCAGAATGCTAAATGTGTCGAGTATGTGAGCCATAGTGAGTATTAAAAACAGTTACTTCTCTGGAATTGGTGCCAAATGCTACCGGTTGAAATGGGTTGCCTAGGAAAAAGTTGAACATTTTGCACAGACTATTTAGGGCACTCTTGCCTAAAGACATGGGGATGGTCTAAATCAATTGTCTAGCTTCCTTCTGGTTCTATGAGTTTCCAAAACGATGACCTCTGTTGGCATTTATTTCCTTCCAATTTGAAGATTTCTTAGTAGCATTTCTTTTTCTGGATTGTTTGATAGCTGATGATATTTAATGTAGGCTAAGGGTAGGTCTGCTTTGAAACGTTTGAAATGTTTTTAAACTTGCTCCAACTTCTGCTAAATGTAATTACATGTGGTTTGAATGCCAACTGTGTAAATCTGTTCAAGAGAAAAATATCTTAGGTGGAAAGTGCTTAGAGGATAATAAGAAACGTTTTCTAACATCCTTGATAAACTTGATTTGCTAAATTCAGTTAATTCATTTTTGATGGATCATTGTAAGAAATTTAAGATCCACAAATGATGTAATAGAGTTTGTGTTTACGACAGCAAGTATAATTAAATTAAATGTTTCAGCTGGGGAAAAAAAAGGCTAATGATGGTTTCATTGACCTGAAACCTAATTGATTCTCCCTCTCCTCTTATGAGAGATTTATCCAGCATTTCTTGAATGATCAATTTATACTAATTAGCCCCTTGCTACTCAAGTAGTGGTGGCAAGGTGGCACAGCCCCTGTTTTTTTCTTGGTGAAGTCTTTTGGGGGAAGACAATGAGGAATGAGAGAAATGGGTCGTGCTGCCTCTCCAGAAGGATCATTACCTGCTGTCACTGGCCGATTGGTCCTATCATCTCTGCCAAGAACCCTCAGTCATCGCTCAAGAGGCTGGGATAGGGGCCCTTGCCATAATGGAGGCAGACGGTCACGCTCCTTCCTCAGGAATTTTCCTGCCTTGCTGGATTCCCTCACTCCTGGACATGAGGAACTGGTTTTACTGAAAGAGTGGCTGTATCTCAAAACCAGCACAGAGTAGGATGAACAGAGGTTGCAATTTTGTATAAACTGACTCTTCTCTAGTAACATACAAAGAAAGGAGCCTTAGAAACTTAGGCTTTCAAAGAGTGACTCAAAAGGGAAGCTCCCAAGGGAGGTGTCCCAGTTTCCAGATGTCTCTGTCTGTATTATCCTCCCCTCATTTTCCCAAAGACCTCTGAAATCTTCTAGTCTTATATCAACCCTATCCCCCTCTCTTTCCCCCATTAGGAAATTCCTAAGGATTTTTCTCGTCTTGTCTTTTTTTGAATTCTGCCAAACACAGCAGTTTGGTCTTTGCCTAAATATGGCTGAAAATGCTCTGGAGGCTGGACACTGCTGATTCCTAATGGCAAGGGGTGGGTTCTCGCCCCATGGGCAGTGGTGATGGTAGGCACTCTGATACCAGTTTAGTCTCTCCATCATGGAGAGCCATCGCTGATTTCCTCCTAGTTGCCTAAGAAGCAGGACGCCCATTTGCCAAGATGTTCGTTACTTATTTGTCCTGGTATTCAGCATTCTAGGTTCTTTCCAAGAAAGTATTACTTAACATGACTTTGATCCTGCACCTTGAAAAAGAAAAACCTTGACATTATTGTGCTAATAAACGTTTTTCTCCTCTTAGTCCCAACAGTGGCATTATTGACATTTTGGGCCAGATAGTTCTTTGTTGTAAGGGGCTGACCTGTGTATTATATGAAGTCTCACAACATCCCCAGCCTCTACTTGCCAGAGGCCAGTAGCAGCCCAACTTGTGACAATCAAAAATGTCTTCAGACTCTACCAAATGTCCCGAAGGGTAAGCTCTCCCCCATTGAGAACCACCATCCTTTATATATCTTACAAGAATTTTCACAATAGCCATAAATGGCTGCCTCTTATCTATCCCAGGTATCAAGGCATTAATTAGAGTTTTTTTGTTTCCAAATTACTCCACATCCCAAAAAAGTATGGGACGCTCTGTGTATCCAACAAAACTGAAATAAAGACATCATACTTATAGTTAAATACAAGATCTGATATTGAATTGGTTAAGTAAAGCCTACGAGAGTGCCCTGCCGTTCTAATCATTTTCCTGAAGATTTCCAAAACTCTGGTTTATTTTAGCCTGATGATAAGTTAACATTTAATTGCTTAGCTGTTGGGCATTCTCTTTTATAGCTACGGGTCCCCTAGGGAACTGAGTTGCTCACAGAAAAGATCCAATGGGATATCTGTGGCCTTCTCGGTTCTGCCTGCGCGCTGAACCAGAGTCTCTGTCTCTGTCGGGATCATGTGGTCATAGTTGGAGAGCCCAAGGAAAGCTAGTTTCTCTTGGTGATATCAAAATAGTTACTAAATCGTGCGTCCAGTGTTCTACGAATGGATATATACATACTCTTCTAAAAACGTATCTAGTAATTTATATATAAAACTTGGGAGAAAGGTGAACAGGAACTTCCTCTGTCCTTCCTTCCCAACTCTGTCAATTTCTAAGACTGATTTAAATGGGATCCACTTTCATCTTTTCTTGGAAAGTATGACTAAAAAAATTTCAGCTTTCAAGTTTCCCTTACAATGTATGCCACGTAGTTAAATGCCCTTCAGGCTTCGAATAGCAGCAAATATTCATGACTTTTTGTTTGCGACAATTAGGGTGGGGAAAATGTTTTGGCTCTTCTCAGGGAGAAAAGGCTTCTGGAAAAACGCTAGCAAGTGTTTAAATGATTACGATCACATACACATAAAATTAAGCATTCTTAGAAATGCATTATGGTGCTTTTTTTTCACCATAGGGTAAATAAGGAACAGATTTTTCATTTTTTAGTTTTATTGGGGACATTTCATAAATCACAATACAGTGAACTACACCACATGAGTCGTGCTGGACACCTGCCACCACTCAGCTCCGAAAAAGCGCTACTTCTCCTTTGAGTTCAGAGAACAACTCTTGGCCTGTGAGAACATGTGGGGCTCAAAGTTCTGGAAAGGAACAGCTCAAGTCTCTTTATAAAGGCTCTTTCTGCAGTGGGAACAGTAGTGTGCACACACTTAAAAAGGATTTTGCAGTACCCATTGGCCAGAGGCGCTGGCTTAGAGCTTCAGGTCCCAGAAAGATCTGCAAGAGACTTCATCAAATCATTCAGTGTGACTCAGGGACAGGAATACACTTTGCATCTTTCTTCTGTTCTCTTTCTCTGTAGTTTCATAGGGAAAATGAAGGGCTGGTAGGCTGTTGGATCCTTGTGTCCTAAAGTAGTGATGAAGAAAGGGGTGAAGTCTGGGAAAGGTGGGGATGAGGACATGTACACAGAAGCCAAGGCAAATCTGGTTCCTCATATCCAGTGCCCTCTGGTGAGTTTTGACAGTGATTTTTAAGGCACAGAGTGTAGAAGTTAACAGATGAATAAATAGGCTTGTCTAACAGTCATGTGAAGGAAAGTGATCTCATAAACACAGAACTGGTGGCTATCTAATCTACCAGATAAGGGCCCCCTTAACTGCACCTCTGTCGACCCCCCAGGGGGCTCCGACTCATCCACTCCAATAATGGAATCTCTTGTTCCCTGGAGGGACGAGAGACGAAGGAAGAGGTGGGCAGAGAGGGGTGTGCACGCACAGACACAAGTATATTTATCTTCTGCGAGAAAATTTCCTTTCTGACTCATTCAGGATGTCTAGAGATGATGAAGAGAGATATTATTCATTAAACATAATTACCTGAATGATTTTAATTACAAATCATTAAGGAGAGATAGCCTTGTATTTTCTTAGAAAATGGAGCACTTAAGAAATCGTGTTGTTCCTTTCTCTGATCTTTTGGCTTTATAGATGAGTCTTAGGAGTGTAATTTGGACGCAGCTGTGGAGGCTCTGAGATATATAAAATTAAATTATATTACCAACAACATAAGATTTCTTTGGCTCACCCTGTCCTCTGGTTTGAGACCAAAGGCCTGCTGCCAAGCGCCCCAAGACTGTTATTTCCGAAAGCTTTCTGTGGCTTAAGTCATTGATCCTTCCTCCTACTCTAAACTCTACAACCTGCTGAGTCAAATATGGACCTTTTGTATCCAACACTGTCTATTGTCTTTGGAATCAGATTGCTTTGTGGTTCCAAAGCCACCATGTTGTGATAGTGTCTCAGTGCAACCTTCCCAATGCCACTGCTGCTGGAGTCTGACTCGGTGGGTATTAAGTACCATTCCTGTCTCTGGAGTTCAGAAAAGGTCAAAATTGAGCTGTTATAGACCCTAAAATGAGATGAATCTCCCTTTCCCTTTTAGTACTGCAAAAAGAGGGCTGCCTTGCATTCCCAGTTCCTCATGAAGATTTGAGTGAAAGCAGTTCTTTTCATTTTATTCAATCTTCATTTTTGCCTAAGACTTCATGGGGCTTTGTTGAGTAACAAAGAAAATGACAGTCACTGTGCTCAGTGCTCAATATGGACTCAGTCTCCCCTCTGATGAGGCATCTTTCCTCTGGATAGGTGTCCTTCAGGGAACTCCTAGGTTCCTCATACAGATAGACTCATGGTAGCCTATGTACCAGGCCTCTAGAGAGATCAAGGTGACAGAATTTGAGTTCAAACCTGAATCCCCACTGCATGTATATTAGCTATACGTTGAGGATATTTTAACACATTTTGTTTGCAAAACAGAACCAAGCAAAAAAAATAGGACTGTAATCTACGTACATAAAATTGTATAACCTACAATAAGAGAGCTGGACAAATCAAAATGAACAATCATCTAACATTCCGACTTTTTGTTTTGTTTTCAGTCAATCTTAATTAGAGTACTTGTTTTCCATTAATTCATACTTACTGGTAATATAATGTTTTATTTCCAGTCAAATAGTGCACTGGTTATTAATTGTTAACTAGGTGAGTTTGAAATTTCTTGTTGACTCAATTTATCTCCATATTTTTCTTTCAAATTGGCTTCTGTGAGTCATCAAAGTAGCCTTCCGAAAGTTGATCGATGTCGAGGAATCTTGTCTTCATTATGTAGCTAGATGTATAGATTTCAAGGTCTATAGCAAATGCTGTGTTATCTGGCGTTCCATCATGTAGAGAACAACTATGTCATCTTATCTGTGGAGTGCAAGCTAAGTGAAGTCTAAAATGAAGGCAATTCATCCTGCAGTAACTTCTAATCTTTCAGTAACTTCAGAATCATCAATGAGTAAATCAGGTTTAAGTGAGTTTTAGTGTGTTTTTATTGCACTTTGCTTCCTTAGAAATTGATAATTTGTGTATGTTATACACAGTAACTGAGTATTAAGTGAGCTATTTGAATAACATAGTCACCACCCATAAAATATGACAGGCTTTTCTGTGGTCTCTTTATCCTGTTTCAAAAGTGCATTTGAACTGGAGCATGGATATCTTATGAATGACAAAAGCTATTCACCTGGTTCTTGCTCACTGAATAGGAGTCCACTTCTAAATTTTAGGCTGTCAGTAACAGCAACCAGAGGCTCCTGGACAGGTGGAAGACTAAAAAGTTGACTGCCAAGATGGTTATGATACAATTTAAGATTGACTTGTCTGGAGTTGTCAGTGACAGGTCTCCTGATCTTTTGCTTCCTGGGAAGAACAATGGAAACGTGTATGCTCTTACCTCCCACTCACCTCCAACCCTCAAAAAATCGAAAGACTTCCCAGCCTTGTGGAAATCTGAGAAGAGACTTACAATTATGAGAGTCATCCCTTTTGTGTTTATTCTATTTGAAAAGCTGAAACTCGAGAGCATTACTCATGCCAATAGTGCTATTCACACGAAACAGGGTGCGAGGAACATCTTTGTGCTAATTCCTGTGGGCTCTGGATAGAGGGCAGTGGGAGAGACACGAGACCTCCCCATACAGCGTTACTGAGGAAAGTCAACATGCTGATGGAATCCATTGGAATCAAGTGTTTTTAAAAAGAAACAGCCAAAATAGCAAATATTTACACTTCTATGGTGTCACTCAAAAGGACACTAATACGAATCAAGATAACTACCATAAAGAATGGTGACCTGGTAATGTGTGAGCTGTGGAGTAAGTCCTGGCAACAAGCAATGCACTGCCTCCACTTCTTTGCCATTATTCACTCCTGATATTCTTGGAAATGTGTGCTTTCCCTAATAAAATATCTCTTTATAGGATTGTTCCATGAGATCACATCTAAGGATTTTTCTGGTCTGACTAAAATATAAGCCCCACAAGCGCAGGGACCATTGTTTCTTTTATTTGTAGGTGTATCTCCAGCATTTAGTGTGTCTGGCCCACAGTAGTGCTTAATAGATATTTATGAATGAATGAAAAAATGAATGGATTCCGTGGCGTATTTTACCTCTTTGCAGCATTTGCCATCCTTGAAGAAGACTTGGATTTGTTCCCTCCACATCCACATCGCTGCACTTCTCTGGTTTCTTCTTACATTTCTGACTACAAATCTTTTGCTTTTTCTTTCCCAGCATTCTTCCTCTTACTACCTTCTTCTATCTATTTATTCGTACTCTTACAAATCATATCTATGTTCAAATTTTTCAAATTATACCATAATAAGAATAAATTCTATCCTGGTCCTCTGTTTCAGCAACTTGGCTCTCAATCTAAACTAATTTAAGTCATAAAAAAGCAGGAGGGGAGTATTTATTGACTCATAAAACTGAACACTACAGAAGTAGAGTCAGTTTAAAGCATGGCTAGATTCAGCGATCCTTGGAGCTGGCTGTATCCTGAGACTGCATGGCGACCCCTGGGAGCTCCAGAATCACACTCTCATCATTCCCGGTCCAACTAGAGAGAGAAGCTACTTCCCTGCTTGTTCTGAAACACACGCAGCCTGAAATGATAAAGCATTGATTGCTTTGGTATATATTGCAGAATCTACCTAGGTTCCATGAGAATAGAGTGATTCCCAAATGAAATACATGGGCTAAAAGAGGGAAAGAGTTATATCCCCAAAGCAAAATTCTGTAACACCTTGATTCTCTGGTGGTATCTTAAAAGATGCATGTCATAAGTAGGCTGTGTAGTTAAGGTCATGATAACGGTTGACTTGAGGGGGTATTGTTGCAGTGTAATGTCTGGAAAAGGGCATGAAGGGCCTTGTGGGTGCTAGTAAACTTACATTTCTTGATTTAGGTGCTGGTTACAGGGTGAAAATTCTTTCAAATCATACTTATAATGACCACCTTCTTCTATATGGATTTTATGCTTCAATAGAAAGTCCACTTAAAAATTTTTTTTTAAAAAAGAAATTAAACATTTTAAGGCATTTTTGGAGGTAAATACTTTTTCATACCTGGTAGTTTCTTATCAATGGAGATTTACCAGTTGGTGTAACCCTGACTTATTTTTATCCTGACTCTGGAGTGAGGGGTGACATCGAATTGATGAGTTTGGAAGGGAGACTAATATACTGAAAGTTCCTTGAGGTTAGAAAGCATGTTTTATATATTTAGATATTCTGCACAACTCTAGGACTGTGCTTTACTCAATAAATATTAAGAAATTTATGAATGAATAAATACACATAACGTATGAAAGTCAAGGGAAAGAAAATGAAGTCATAATTGACCCCAAAGCCTCAGGACATTGTAATCCCAGAAACCAGGGGTTGGCTAATGATGGTCCATGGGCCAAATATAGCCCAATGGCTGTTTTTGCAAGTAAAGTTTTATTGGAACACTCCATGTGTATTCATTTATATATTGTCAACAATGCTTTTGCTACAATGGCAGAGTTGAGTAGTTGCAGCAGAGTCTATATGATCTGTAAAGCCACAAAATATTTATCATTTGGCCCTTTACAGAAAATGTGTACTGATGACTGATCAGCTTGGGCCCAGCCATTTATAATTGACTCATTGTTCATTGATTCATTCACTAGATCTTTATTGAGAAGACATTATTATGCTAGATACTACGCTCAGTACTGAGAATTCGGGAATGAACAGCAAAGATGAGATTTCCACCATTGTGAAGCTTACAGACTAGGAGGTTCTCTAAGTGGAGTAATATTTGAAAAGGATTCCTGCTCCTCCCTTCCCTCAATCCCCATGAATATGGCTTAAAAATATCAAGGTTCCAAATAAATCATCCAAACTCCAAAATGAAGATTTGCTTTGTAACTTTTTAAGGAATTTTGTTCTTGGGCAAAATACCTGAGATTAATTTCCAACACAATGGGCTTTTGTTCTTTACTTTTCGACATTAAAAGAGAGAGTGGATTCTTGACTGTCACTGTTTGGTAATCAGAAAATGTTTCAAAAGAAAAAGTCTGCAAAGCCTTGGCCAGCACAACATCTTAAAACTTGAGCAGTTAACCACCTTTTCCTCTCTTGATTGTTAGTGGAACAAGTTAAACCTTAATCAATTTGCTTTTCAAATGTAAGTGTTTTTAATGAAACATGGGGTTACAAAGTTCTCATTCTCCAAATCAAACCAAGCTGAAAAAAAGTTTTCGGGTCAGTTAACACATGCTTCTTATCCACATCATGACATTCTGTTGGGGAAAAGGAGAGGTGGTTGTTCAGAGAAGGGATTTGGCCATTAATGTTAATGCTCAAATGTTCTAAAATTTACAATATGGCTAGCTGAAGGACTATTTTGACTCGTACCTTTGCCTCTGCAAAAGGTGTGAAAAGAAAGCACTTTGGGCCCTGTGGCGAAGCAGTTAAGTTCACACTTTCTGCTTCGGTGGCCCCGGTTTTCACTGGTTCTAATCCTGGGTGCGAATCTACACACCGATTGTCAAGCCATGCTGTGGCAGGTGTCCCACATATAAAGTGGAGGAAGATGTGCATGGATGTTAGCTCAGGGCCAGTCTTCCTCAGCAAAAAGAGGAGGATTGGCAGCAGATGTTAGTTCAGGGCTAATCTTCCTCAAAAAAACAAAAAAAAAGCAAGCAAGCATTTTGGAAAAACCTGTACCCATTCTCCTGTATTAGAAACATTTAATGATCCCAAGATGAAAGTGTGGGAAGGATACTACAGATTCCTTGGTCTCGCCCTCTACAGCCTTCACGTGTTTTCTATTGGCTCAAAGCACACCAGGTCAAACCAGGCCGTAATGGAAGGTGCGTGTCCTCAGCTCTTGCTCCCCACATTACCACCTTTATTCAGAAACTTCTTTTAAAACTCTTTGCAAGTGTTGACATTGCCACCATGACTGTAGGATAATTCTGGAAAAACCTGTACTATGATTTATGAAGACTCAATACCTATAGGTATATGGCAAGAGGGAGGGCAATGACAAAAAGAATGATTTCAAATGCAAAGGGGGTTATTACTTTTACGATAGAAAATAAACATTTCTTTCACCAACACTTGCACCTGTGCTACTTCAAATGAAATTAGACTCAACCAATTTTTTCTGCTGCCTCATCATGTAGACAGAGATCCACTGTGATAAGTGAAGTTGTCCCAGGCTGGTGGTGAGGAGAGCCAAGAGACATCTCCTTAGGATCTGAAACACTCTTGCACTCTAACCAGAAAATTTCCAGAATATCTACAAATGCACCCGGAAGCCTGACAAGTAATTTTAGAAAGAACTGGAAATTTGGTTAGAAGAGGGAATGGCTCTGCAAAGATTGTTATTAACCCATTGGACTTTTTAAGTTAATGGAAGACGTCGGATACGTATTATGTATGTGTTACTATATAAATATAGGTTTACACCACACAAACAAATCAGGACCCGGAGCATCCTAGCACCTCGAGTTTCTTCATGGGAACTGGCAGCTCTAAGCCAGAATTGCTTTTCTCTTTGAAGGTGATACTGCTCAGAGGTGAAGCCACTGTATAAACAAACTGACAGTTTGAAAAGAAACACCCCAGTTTTAATTCCATTTGGAGCTAAGTTTAGATCATAATTCATCTAGCAACAGAATTAAGTTTTTTAGGAGATGTTTGTGATTTAACCATTAGTGTTGCTGTACATAACAGAGACAGCCAACACTGTGTCAAGTTCAAGTACTCTCTTTTGCAAAGCAAAGAGAGTAAGTGTTGTCAATTACCCCATACAGTCAACAAAATTGGGCACGGTTGATGAGTTCCAGGAGGGACCATGTGGAGGGTCCCTTTTGCTCTTTTCTTTTCTATCAAAATTAAAGGCAGAGGGCATGCAGGTCTTGGGGATTATCTCCAGCTCCTGCCCAAGCAAATAGCACCCAATCAGAAGCAGATTCTTCCCTGCCGACACATGTCTCAGAGGGCAATTCCGGCAATGGAAGTATTTAAGAATGGAGCAAATATTTCACAGGCAGAGTGCTTCTCACACTTTAAAGCACATCTAGACTCCACGGAGGCTTTCTTTAATAAAGATTCTGGTTCAATAGCTCTGAGATTCTACATTTCTAGGAAACTCTTGGGCAATGCTGCTCGTCTTCAGACCATACTCTGACATGTAAAGATCCTGAGCGCCAACTTTATAGATGTTGCCTGGAGAGCAATGTTGAAGATTCTGAGGCTAAATCTCGGCTTTTTGAGAAAGATTGATACCATCTATGAATGAACTTTGCCCCGGTGGTGGTGGTGGCTGCAATAATGTCAGTTTTTTCACCCATAAGCAATCATGACAGAATCTCGTCATCCTGCTTCGGGGAACAGTGAGTCCTAGAGTTTATGGTATTCTCTTATTTCCAGAGGAACTTAGAATTCCTGCATACTGATGAGATAATAAGGTGGTATAATTATGCAGAATCTTTTGCAGATGGAGGAAGTTCCAACAGAAAGGTTAAGTATGGTAGGTAAGGTCAAGTAGAAAATCAAGAATACGCTATAGTTTTTCTTTCTCCTGAAATATTTCTATGATTACATTAGCCTGTAACTCATTTTGGTATCAATTGTATGTGAAATCCAAGCAGAAAATAAATATTAGTTACTCCCACCCTTAAAAATCCTGTGTATAAAAATGCAATTTTTGTTGTTTTAAAAGATACATTAGGGATAAGTTACTCATATTTTTAAAAAATCATGGTATTAAATTCAGCAAATATATTTTAGAATAAATTAGTTTGGTGAAATTGTGTACATATTTTTATGAAGCACTTTATACTTATAGATCTATTGGAGTATGCCTGCAAAAATATACTGCTGGAAACTGGAGAGATGTCATTGGAATGGAGAGGGCATTGGAGTGGGAGATAGGAGACTTTCATTTGAGTCCCTGCACCGCCTTTATCTAAATGTATGAACTTGAGCAAGATATATGTGCATATGTATTTGTGTGTACATGCACATGCATACACACACATTCATGCATGTGAGTATTAATAATACTTGCCCTGCATATATCACTGGGTTATAGTGAAAATGAAATAAGATGATGTGAAAGGCTCTATAATAATAACTGTACAAATGAAGTTATTATTTTTACAATACCAGCCTTCTCAAGATGCTAACCCATATGCTATAGCACAAAATGTAGGACAATTTGTTGTCTACAAGTTGGTGGTGGGAGTGCATAAGGTCATTAACATAGTGGTACTGTCAGGCTCTGTTGACATACGATCATTGGCAATTGGCCATTAATTTCACAATTTGTGCATGTGTATGTGTGTATAAGAGTAAGTGAGAGAGAATGTGAGAAAATGAGAGAGAAAGAGAGAGAGAGAGAGGGAGAGGAGGCAGCATTGCAGAAGGATGGGATCCTTTTGACAAAAGTGGAGTTAATGACACTATCTAATACTTGTTAGTCAGTGAAAACCTAAGGAATAGCAAGAGGAAATAAAAGTGATCCACCAGGTTGGTATTATCCAAAGAAGTAAGGTAAATAAATGGTCAACTGGCATTGAGAAGACTAGTCAAATAGGATATACTGTTAGAAAACCAAACAATTAGGGAGTAAAAGCCTAGTGCTTCAACTATTAAATATCTCAAGCTGGCAACCAAATTAAAAATATCAATATTCCTTGTCAGAAATTGATTTCCAGAATTAATGGAAATAAAGCTGAATTGATACCGTTAAATTGAGTTAATTGATAGATTTTTACAAAATAATAAATTAATCGATATATAGATTTTTAAAAAACATTTGCAAGCTGCTTTTCACTGTTATGACTATAGTAAGGACTAGAAAGTGGTTTTTTCCACAATGCTTATGAATCTTTAGAAGTTTTCTCCCCCAACCACTGACTCAAGTAGATTCAAAATAACACTTGGTTACCCATTTCCAAATAATTTGTTATTGCAACTGAAACCAACCCTCTGCAAAGCCTCAAAGTAGGTTAAGCTTATTGTCAGTTGCCTCAGCTTCTCCTTTCTAAACTCCTTTCTACCTTTCCACTGACCCCAGGTATTAAATCTACTTATGTTCCACCTGGCTGTCAGAACAAAATGGACACTCTACCCAAAAGTGGCAAATAGCTGATATAAGTTTGAGTAGTCATTTTTCCCAAGAGTGTTTGTACTTTAAAAACTCGGCCACCCAGCAAACACAACTTACCCAGGATCCCATGTTTGTTTTTCTGGCATGGTGGCAGGGGATATATAGTGCTGATGGCCAAGGGCTGATCTGAAAGCAAGCATAACTCACAGAGGTTTAACAAAGTCTTGGTCCCTTACCCCCAAATTTATTCTTTATCGAGGTCCCAATTTTTCACATTCTTGGAACTATACCCAAAATATTATCAAGTACAGATATATTTATGTGAATAAGTATACTCTTCTTGAAGGCAAATGTTACTATGAGAGTTACGTCTCATTCACTTAGTATGTGTTGTTATAACTCGATGCTTTCCTCCTTGTAATGACTACTCCAAAAACTTATTAATTTAGGATATGGTACTTGGTGCCTAGAGATGTAGGGTAAGGCCAAGGGGCTGGATGTGAGGGGATACACAATCCTGGCAGGTCTCAGAAACTAATAGGTAAGATGGATGCAGATGTCTAGACCTAGATAGGCCCTCTGGTGTGAAAGTGTATCCATAAATCTAATGTCAGAGCAGCGTTAGGTGTAGAAGTAAGTGAGGCAGGTGTAGGTAAGATTCATAGGAATAACAAGGGGCAGGTAGATACTAGGTTGAAATTCTCTGTGCTAAGGACAAGGTCAATTTTGAAGATTAGAGTAAGTGGTAACTATGCCATTCTGGGAGTGGGCATTACAATATTAGAGATGAGGCAACAGAGCATTAGAACCCAGGCATAAGGCCTAGGCCACATGAGGAAAAACACAACTTCAAAAAAGCCCTTTATCAGAGTGAATGTTCTCTGTAACCTAAATTTGCTTTAGCTTTTGTATGCTGCTTGTTAGGATAGGAACTATGTCCCAACAATGGCTGGCTTAGCGTTTACAGGTAGAAGAAGTGAATATAAGGTAGAGAAAATGAATGTTGCATCCTGTTGGTCCAGATTTCCTTATCTTCTATCTGTTTAGTGAAAAATTGACCCCTGAGTCAATTGGTTGAGCCATGGCTGAACTGCAAAGACAGGTAGAAGAGAACAGGAGGAGCGTCAATGCACTGAACAGGCAGGCTCCCAAACAGATGGAAGGTGGACCTTCCTTCACAAGCAACAGAAAACCCACCACCCTTTGGGAGAATAACTGTTAGTTGTAAACATATCTTGCAGAGGATGGAAAGGAAGGAGAGGCGTTTTTCTGCTGTTAACCCTCTTTGAGAAGCCTTGAAGTCATAGCACTCAGGTGGCTCTTCACTCGAGCCACAGGTAAAGTTGCCGTACATGTGAGTTGATTATAGGGGTGATGTTCCAGGAGGTTAAACACAGAAAACAGGGCTGCTGAAAGATCTTACAGGATCAGGAATGTGTCACACTTGAGCACCAGAAGAAAAAGGACTAAATTCTACAACACTATTACCTAGACATGTGTTCTATTGGGACAATAAAGTAATAAAACGTTCAGTGGCTTTAGTAATAATCACAGGAATACAAAACATTCAGGATTAGAGGATGTTCATTTTCTATTATCAAAGAGTAGCAACTTTTTTACAGGGAATTCATAGACACCCTGAAGCCCGTATGAGACACCTTCGGCAAAATAGTTCAACAATTACCAGGTGTGAACTGGCAAAGAAACTGAGTTTCTAAAGAGAAAATGACACATAAATGCTTACTTCTTGTCCATTTAAGATAATTAACTGCTGCTTGAAACCAGTTATAATTTCAAGGGATTTATTATTTAAAATGAAATCATCCCTTTGATATTATACACTAAAATGTTCCGGAGGAAAAATAACACACACATTTTGTTTAATTGGAGCAACCTGGGCCATTGTTTTTCATGAATGGATGCCTTTGAAAAACAATCTTTGCTTTTTCTACAGTATGTGAAGAAAAAGAACTGAGAAAAATATATCTCTGCTTTTTAAAACTCCCCAAATGACAGCTTCTAAGTCAGACAAAAATGGTCACTTACCCTAGACAAGTAGGTAACTTTATTGCTGTTAATAAATAAAAGGAGTGGTGGCAAATATAATTCACAGCCACACAGAAGCCCTCCAGAGATGTCTCAGGGCCAGGATCCTGTGGCCAAGCCAGTGGCACACCCAGACCTCCCTCAAGTTAAACTTGGCCATGGTTCCAGTTCACTGAGTCACGGCAGGGAGAATAAAGTCACAAATTCTGACACAGGTAGATCTGATCATTGCGGAGACATTTGAATTTCTGGCAAAGATAATATCCATCAACCAATCTGGGGGAAAAAATTGCTACTCACTTTTTGAGATGTTCTTAGAGGAAAAAGAATTAGCATGGATTTAACTATGTTTAAGAATCCCTAGAGCTTCTTTAATGGTTTTATTCATGTGGTAAAGACAGTGAAAATGACAGCCTCTCCCACTGGCAGCTATCAATGTCAATAATTCGAAGTGTTCCCAAAGTCAATGAGTTTATGTGAAGTAGGTTATAGCTTTGAGCCTGCCTGTTCCTTCCGGAAAAACCCAAAGGCAAACAACATTTGAAACATCCTAACTCTTCTTTGGCATTTTATATGATTTTGGGTAAATCACTGCACCTTTTATTTTTTAAGATTGGCACCTGAGCTAACAACTTGCCAATCTTCTTTTTTTGTTTGTTTGCTTTTTCTTCCCAAATCCCCCAATTGGGAGTTGTGTATTTTTAGTTGTGGGTCCTTCTAGTAGTAGCATGTGGGATGCTGCCTCAACGTGGCCTGACAAGTGGTGCCATGTCTGCGCCCAGGATCCGAACCAGTGAAACCCTGGGCCACCAAAGCAGAGCATGCGAACTTAACTACTCCGCCACGGGGCCGGCCCCTCACTGAACCTTTTAAGATTCAAACGCTCCTTCCTAGAGAAACGATCCTCAGCTCTCTATATATTGTAGTGGTTTTTGAAAGCCATTTCAGTTGTTTTCGTTTTAAAATATGGTACTAATGAGTGAAAGGGCACATAGCTAATCTCCGGGTGGGCTACTTAACTTTGCTCTGTTACATGACCACACACTTTATCTTAACCAGGGACTTGGATCTAATAAAATATCAACTTGGTTCAAGTTTATTTCAGAAACTATTCTGATACTCTAGTTTTATTCTGGTTCAGTGGTTTTCAAAAATATAGGGTTGGTTTCTATTCAGAAGTTCTCACTGGATTTTAAAACAAACAAACAAAAATGTTGGCATTACTTCTTGGTAAGTGATGCTCAGCTCAGCTCGGGGTTCATTTAATCAAAAGTTCATTCCAGCTTTGAGTATAAATTGAGATTATAGCTGGAATCGGTTCAATTCTCAGCTTCTAACCTTAAGTCAGTTATCTCACAAATGGACGCTTCCAGTCATAGGAGGAACAAGGTCAGTGAGAGTGGAAAGATTCAGTGCATTTCTTTGACCTACACTGTAAAGATAAATCCTACTGAAAGTGGAAAAATCACATCATGTCATACAAGCTGGACTCGTGAGGACTTGATCATAAAAGCTGCTTTATTTCTGTCTACCATGGTATCTTCCAACTGCCCCAGTTGGGGATAGTCCTTCCCCTCCTTTAGCATAAAATCTTGGGCAACCCCTTGATTTCCTGGTCACTCTTAGGAAACAAGGAAAAGGTAAAAACACAGTCTCAATATGGTAATTAATGTCCAGTGACAGTCTCTTGTGATAATCAAAACTTCAAGTTCGATTTCAATCTAACCCTTCTTCCCTCCCTCAGCTGGTCCAGCTGTGGGTGAGCTCTGTGTGCAGAAGTGCGCCCCTTCCTGTCTCCCTGCTCCTCTTCACTCCATGTTTGGCCCCTCCAGCAAAGGAGTGGAGAACGTGAGTGGGCTGACCAGGACAGATCTCACAAACTGATGCCTTGTAAGATAGCTGCCCGCTCTGAGCACCTGGCAGATTTTTAAATCTGACTCTTTCTCTCATGGAAACTTTTGTGAGCTTCAGAGAGCAGGGATCTCCTCTACTTTGGTGCATCTTTCCCAGTGTCTCATACATAATATAAGTGAGAAAACCCACAGAATACTGCAAGGAATGTAAGAATAAATAGATATAACTGAATGTATCCATGTATATATGGGTGGAGAGACTGAGAGAATAAAATGGCTAATCTGACCAAGGTTTTGGAAATAATAAGCCTTGAGCAGAATTTAGTTAATAGCGGATGAGTAAGGTCATTCCAGGCGGTGAGAACAGTATTTAGATTATCTGAGAGGTGGAAGGAGATATGACAGGTATTGGAAGACATTGAGTGACTTTCCCAATGCGGGTAAGTCAATCTTGACAGGAAATCAGAACAACTTGGGAGGTAGGAGGGCGGTATTCATTATGAATAATCAGAAGACTTTAACTTGGTTCAAGGGGGAATTGGAAACCCTTTGGGGATTTAAGAAAGAAAATTAGATGATTAAAATATTGAGGGAGATTGCCTTGAAAATATGTAGGGGGGACCAGAGAAGAGAGTACTGCCTGTGAAATGTCTGAAGAAGCAGGTCTGGTAAAGACAGAATAGTCTTGTGAAATCCAGATGGTCTTGTATTTTCCAACTCAAAGAGATAAACAACATTTCTCTCTGTATTTTTTTATCATTTTTTTTTCTTCTTATTCTTCCATATTCTGATGAACAGATGTTTTCCTTGTAGTTGGTGAAGAAAAGGGTGAGGTGTTTGACAATTTTGTTATATGGCCATGCCGTTTTTCAAATAGTGCGTGTGAGTCTTGTGAGCAAAATGTGCCTTTATAGTGAAAAGTAGTATTTAATAATATAAATTTTTTTTAAAGATTTTTTATTTTATTCCTTTTTCTCCCCAAAGCCTCCTGGTACATAGTTGTATATTCTTCGTTGTGGGTCCTTCTAGTTGTGGCATGTGGGACGCTGCCTCAGCGTGGTTTGATGAGCAGTGCCATGTCCGTGCCCAGGATTCGAACCAATGAAACACTGGGCCGCCTGCAGCGGAGTGCGCGAACTTAACCACTCGGCCACGGGGCCAGCCCCTAATAATATAATTTTTAAAGTCCCAGTAAGAAGTGTTCATCAATGTTCCATAGACGTGAAGAGAGCTTTTCTCCTCACCTGGGACAATGGAACCACTTCCCCTCTGATGGTAGGGTAACGAGCATGATCATGTGGGTATTTCATGAAGTGTTCTCAAGCAATGTACGGAGGCTCTGCTCTCCAATCGTGCTTTACACTACTCCGGTCCTATGAGGTATGCTTTCCATTGTCTAAATGAACAAACTGAAGTTTCGAGAGGTAAGCGACTTACCCAAGTCACACAAAGAAAAAACTGGAAATGCAAGGACTCAAATCCAGATCATCTGACTCAAAGTTCCGGGCTCTTTTTCGTGACACCAAACAATTGGCATAAACAACTATTCATGTGTTAGTCATTAGTCTTATTCTGTCTGCTTCATTTTATTAAATCATTACCTCACATCCTGGGGACACTGTGCGACGACACTATTAAGGCAAATTTGTTAAGATGGACATGCCCTCCTAACATGTTAAGTCTCCAGGAGGTCAACTCAATTACTCTTCCTTTGATTGATTTTTGGTAGAGATACAGTGGACTTTAGTTGTGGTTAGCCTTACGACATGTTGTAAACATGAACACACACTGTATTAACTATCTAAAAAGAGCTGTGGTATTTTAAAGACTTCTTAGAGAATTAAAACATTAAGCTATATGAACATGAGTAGCTTAATTCCGATAGCCACAACCATGACAACCACTAAACAGCTCCTTCAGGACTTGGGAACTTATGAAAGAATGGCATAGCTGGAGAAGGAAACATCTAATAGGTAGGATATAGGAGAGACCACTAAAACTTTTGTTTATGGTCTTAGCAATGCAAAGGAAACCCAGATAAGACAGCCTGCTATTAATATGTGTCACCTATCTGATTTTTCTCCTTCTAAGCATCAGAATCTTGGTAAGAATATTTAAGGAGAACCCAACCAACAGATGAAATACTATCAGATCAATTCTTTACCTTGAGATATTATAAATGAGTTACTGACAATGATGAACATACGCATTTTATGGGGCAGACTTGCATAAAATTGTAGTGCAGTAAAAAAATTCACTCACATTACTCTTAGATATACAAAAAAAAGTTAATTTCTGTACCTTTCTCTAACTCTAAGCTCCCTCAGGAGCCTCCTTCCCATGTCAGCAGGGAAAAAGAAATGTTATCCTGTCTCCTAAATATGCTCTATCAATAATTTAATTTCAATATTTCAGAAGTCCTCTTCCTTCCACTGCCCCTCCATGATGATGTTTGGTATATAAGTGTGGAAGTGTCATGGTACCTTGTTCCTCAGTTTTGGAAAAGGACAAAGGCCGTAGATTTTGGCTCCTCAAACTTTCTGCATGAAGTGGCTATTCTAGTTGTTTCCCTGGACTAGTGAGGGCTGGAGTAAAATTGATTCTTCTTGACTTATTGGCACCCACCTCAGCAATCTGTGGTCCCAGTCATTGAGTCCCCAACACATGGCAACCTCTTTTCTCCAACTCCAGGCCCCTGCTTGTCCACTGTGCCTCTGAGTACTCTGCTCTCCTTCACAGAAGTACACGGGGACTTCTAAATTCCTTAGATACTACACATTCCATGAGGAGCCAGAATACTGTGTGGGGCTCATCTGTCTAGCTGCCACCACCTACCAGTTGTGCTATTTCCCCCTTGGTGATGAGCTAGCTCCAAGGTTTGACACCTTCACTTATTTTACTCCCCCTTTACCTCTGTTCTTGATCTCCTCCTTATTAATTTGAATCTTTCTACCGTGGCCCCACCTGGGATTTCCATCATAAGAAAGAGAAAGCAAGGGTTTATGAATGCTTCCGTATTCTACTTTCAAGTCCCTTCGTGCCACAAACCGCTTGGGTAGAAGAGTTGGGCTTTTCACTTTTTTATCTTTGGCACAGACTTCTCTTATGTAAAACTCTGTGATTAAATCAGCGAGACTTTGATATGAAGAAATCTACAGATATTTAAGAATCCTGTTCTTTCTCCCCAAGACATGTGGCATTCTAAATGTCAGCATTGACGCCCAAAGGCTATTGATGATGTCCTCTTTATTTTAGGTGATGAGACATGGCTCAGCCTTAGTGGCAAAGGTTGTAAGAGAATAGGATTTCGTAGAGAAATGAAATACATTGATTTAAAATTCCCCTAAATCTCATCAAACTTCAAACTATAGACACATTAATGTGAGGCTTTGATAGAAACTTCCAGCTTCTTTTCACCAAACGCTTCTTGAGAAAATTATTAACTAGTATAATTCAGACGATTGCCATCTTCTGATCTGGTCTGTTCTACTCTTTTCCTAATTCTGATGGTACTTTTCTGTGTCTCACATAATTTTTGTTTGTTGCCAGTCTGCACAATCTGAAGTTCCTCTCTTCCTTGTCTTATTTCCCTTTCTCATCTTTCTGCTCTTTATTTCTCCACTTATTTTCATTAAAATGATATTTTATTTCCATTTATAGAAATAACGCATTTCACTTATGGGATATTCTTAAACACTGAAAGATAGAAAACAAAGAAATGAAACTCTCCATATTCCGATTTCTGATGTATACTCTCCTTCTAAGCTATGTTCTCTCCACCTAGCAAGTAAAATCAAAACTGTTTTAAATCCTTGTAAAAGGAGGCATAAGCCAAGTTAAAGTGGCTTCCGTACATTAGGAAACAACATAGATTTTTGACATTTCCTAGAAAACAGCATTAATGTATCAGCAGCTCACTAAATGTTCCTATTAATCCATTTCACGCTGTCTGGCACACATGTGAAAACTTGCAAGATGGATTATAGTACTTAGAACTAAAAACAATTTTATTAAAATATTGTTATCAAACACACACACACGCATATATATTTTAGCAAAAATTATTCTACAACCTTGCCTTGATTTATCTTTCTTCACAGGTCTGTTGTACTTATGTGTGTTGTTTTATATACGTAGATGTTAAAAGCTCTAGGCAAACAACTCTTACACAAGGATCGAACACTGAAAAGGTAGAAAGCGGACTAAGATATCATGGAGTTGATAACTAGCGGAAGCGGCTCCCCATACCCCTTCCCTGGAAAAGGAACCCAATGGAGCTGACATTCAGACCTCTGAGGAGGTGTCCTGCCCGGCTGATACTGATGTCTCTAAGGGGGCATGATGAGGCTGACTCTGTGAGTGCCGAAAAAGCTGCAAGCCAGAATCAGGTACTGCAACTTGAGTGGACCACAGCTTTTGGGATGAAGCGATGTTGCTAGAGTAATGCCAACCAGGAACAGGAAGCAAAATCAGAAACAGGAAGTAAACAAGAAACTCTGTCCTCTGTCCCTTCTCCAGCCTTGGATTCTTTATCTAGCACCCCCTATCTGCAGGGGCCTCTCAGGGAGCAGCTGGCAAAGCAAAAATATTGTTTACAGAGTCCCAGCTATGGCATTATAGAGTGACTATAGGAGGGTGGGTTGGAACTGAGAGATACGAAACAGCTTAATAATTGGCTCATTCAGCTAGATGATAAATTTCTATAAAGCAAGAACAATTTTATATATATGATAAATATATAATCTCCATTATCATACCCATGCTAATATTAAGGGATACAGTGGGTGTTTAATTCTTGAAAGATTAATTCATAACTGTCAAATACTCATTTTATTTGACACTGTTTTTGTACATTTATTTTGCCCCAAGAGATGCTAAAGATCTGTGAGTGTTGATTTATTCATTCGTTAATATTGAGGTGTATTTCTTCGTTCATCTAATTCTAAAAAATTAGCAATATTATTCACTGAGCTCTGATCTGAGGGATGACAAACTAAGTGATAGCCTAAGGTAAGTGCAGTTCTTAAAGACATCTGTTGACACACAAAGCTGTTAGACTGAAAGTCTACCATAAACAGTGTTAGGGTTTGTCTTGTTGTGTTGTATTTTTTGCTGGAATATCCAATCATATCATTCCTTCAATCACCTTCCACTCCCTACAAAGAGGTAGGTAGGTAAAATTTACTGAGAGAGTTGATAAAATGTCATGTGAATGGTGTGGCCAAGATATTGCTCCTACTTTAAGTTCCATTATTTAGCTCAACAGTAACAAGTAATTTTTAATTTTCTCAAATCTCAAATAAGGGAGCTTAATGATCTCTTCCATTCATTTTCCTTCTGAGGCCACATTCTTTTCAGTTCAATAATAGAAAGGGATTAATATACAATTATATTATCAAAAGGTTAACACAACTGGATTCTCCTCACAGCCATAGATATGCAGCATATAAAAATGAGAAACACAATAATCATCTTTTGATAAATTAAGTAGCTTTTTGACACCTGCATTCTTCTGCCTCTCCCCCTCAGTTCTCAGTTTACATTGGCATGCGCATATTTGCTTCTGCAAATGAGTTGCTAGAAATGAGTATGCTGATTTAGTGCAGAAGAGTGTCAACATCTTGCTGTTCTTTAGACGACCAAGTGTTCAGGCTGCCAAGCTCATTCCATCTCAGCATTTTTGAACGTCTGAAATGCTCTGCCTCCATAGTTCATTGCCATATTTCCTTAAGTCTCTACTCAATTGTCACCTCCTCAGAAACACCTTTCCGTTCCACTCTGTCTAAATGCCACCATCCCCTCTCTCTGTCTCCTCCTCTTGCTTTACTCTTCTCCAAAACACTTAATGTGTGAAGCTATATTTATTTACTTGTGTTTCCTTGTTTGTTGCATGTCTCTCCACTAGGAAGTGTGCTTACATGACGATAGAAATTTTATCTGTTCGCTGTGCTTCTGAGCCACCAGAGGAGTAATGACACTAGTAGGTGTTCAGTAATATATATGGCATGCTTTTTCCATCTTATTGCTTTTATGTCTTAATTCTTGGGTTATTCCAACAAATATTGATTGAATTACTACCTATGCTTGGAACTGTGCTAGGAAGTAACAATAAAAATTGATTATGATATAGACTTTGCCCCTTAGGAATTTATGATCTAGACACTGGATATGTCAATTTGTCATTACAATAGCATCTATTTTGTATTCAAAGAGAGCCACAAATGAGATCTTAAAGGGTATAGTGGTATACTAGAACTCTACTGGTTACAGAAGACAAACCAAACTCAAACTTGCTTAAGTAAAAAGGAGAGTATATTCAGTCACATAATTGAAAAATCCAGTCTTCCAACTGGATACAAATGCCCAGATGATGTCATCAACGATCTCTCTTCTATTCCTGTCTGTGCTTTTCTATGTGCATTCTTACGTAGGTTGACCCCAAGAGGTAACAAAAGAGACCACGAAGAGCTTTAAGCTTATTTCTGCTGGCAATAAGAGAGTGTCTTTTCCCTGTGACAGTTCTAGGAAGACTCTCATTGGCAAGCCTTAAGTCATAAGTCATAAGCCCATCTCTGAATCTATTATCTTGACCATTTGGTCAGGTCTAGTTATACACTTCACTTTGGGGATCAAAGAATGGGTTCATGGTCTGAGACTTGGTAAACATCAATTCCATGGGAAATCAGTGTTTTATACTAAATAAGGACATTGTGAGGGACACAGAGCATGGATCTCTACTCCAAACTATATTTACGCCGCAATCCCTGTATATTATGTGCTCACATTTTCTCCAACTTTTTAATAGCTTCTTAGAGAAGCTATTAAGGAAAGAGTAATGTCACCTTAGTGGCAGAAAAGGAGTATAAGATTATTTCATCTGTTATGATCCATGAAAGAGTAGATAATTCTATATAAGCAAGTTGCCACTATGAATAGATCATGGTTATGCAGATGAGAAAAATAATGTACAAAATAAAATAATAAGGATCTGATTGGTAATGTAGATATAATGAAGTAATCAATTGTTGCTTAAAGATGGAAATTTGAGGGCAATGCATTTTTTTGATGGCATAGGCCAGTTTAACGTGTTGGTATGATACTCAGTCCTGTCGTGTTTTTATCATTTACTTCCAACTCCCTAAAATACACCCTCTTTACCTAGTCAAGGCAATGCTGCTAGCTAAGACTCATTACAACCCTATAATACCAAAAGCCAAGATGGACTACTAATAGCTAAAATGTATTAGTGTATACTGTTTGAAATACTTCACATGTATAAATCATTTAATCCTCACAACCATGTCAGAAGTAGATACTATTATTATCCCCATTTTATCCATAAGAAAACTGAAGCCAGAGAGGCCAAGCAACTTGTCCAAGTTTACACAGGGTCTAGAACCAGAACTGAAACCCAAACTACCATCGTGAAGGAATAGCTTACATCTTATCCCATGATGAAGATAACTCTGATTTTTCCAGCCCACATTTATTGCTTCATTCTCTACTTTGTGTTATACCTACTACTGTGTAATACAATTAACATTTACATGTTATCCTTAGCCTGCAATGTTCTTCTTTGTTATACCTAATTTTCTTTTCTGATAGTTTAATGCTTGCTCATATTGTCTATTCAACTCTAGTGGTAAGAGAAGTAAAGAAGCAATAACTTGGGTTTTGAATTTATTCCCCCTCTCCCAGCAAATAATATATTGCTAGGTACAAAAGACCTGCTGAATATTTACACATCAATTAACTTTGCTTATTGAAAAGTCCTTTATTCTTAATCATAATGATACAACTCTGGTGTTTTTCAGAAATGTAGCAAGTTCTCATTTGCCTTGTATTAGAGTATCATGTAAATGGGGATCCTCTATGGTTTCTGAAGTTATGGAAGAGAGAGGCACTAATATCGTCTAAACCAGTGAACACAGTTTACGTGAGTCAAGTGCAAACAGATACTTAGAGTGATGCTGTGTCTTAAAGGTGGGCATCAATATGAAAGAGGATGTAGGAACCACAGAACCGTATTCCCAAGGAGGGCTGGGGCCATGTCTGTATCGTCAATGACTAGTGTTGTGCCTCACACATGGTAGGCACTCAATACATTATTTTTCTGTCAAATGAATGAGGAAATAAATAAATCCTTTCCTAGAAAAGAGAGCTGGTGGAGCTACTGGCAGTCATGATGCATTTTAAAAAATGTCTGTGTAGACAAACACATGTATGTACCAGGGTAGTTGGTTGCAAACAACAGAACACATTCTGTCTATTTTAAACAGGAAATAAATGTATTAAATGGTATAGAATAGCTCACAGAATGAGTCAGCTCCCTTGATTGAACTGCACGTGTTTCTGGCTACATTATCACCACATTTGTCAGTTTTGAGAGGTCATAAACATTGACACGATAGTCAGAGGATGAGGCATGAAGCCTGGATAATTAGGAATATACCCCAGTGACACAACTGGGCAGCTTCGGTGGTGACCACTACTGCCACTACTGGCCTAGAAACAGCAGCTTTTCTAGCAGATGCTGGGCCAGGGCGTTGCTTTGGGACTTTCGCCGCTAGTGCCTGCAAAATCAATGCCAGGGAGCACCTCCTTCGCATTGCTATCTTCCAAGTCAAAATGTCGCATGGGTGCCTCTAAGTGGAAGAGCCTGAAACTCGCTGCAAGACAGACTGGAAGAATGAGTGTCTAGCTTCTACCATAGTGAGGTGGAATTCAAACAGAAAATTTCCCACGTCTATGAAAGCCTTCCAGAAATTGCTAGGCTCTAAATTATGATGGGGTTTTTTTCTTACTCTTTGTAGAATTTTTAGAAAATAAAGAAAAATTAAAGGAGAGGAAAACAATCGTCTGTATTTTAATGTGGTAATTATTTTCAATGAATGCTTATGACATCTCAAAACTGAGAAATGCCTTGATAATGTAGTCTGAAAGGAGTACAGGTCAGTCTGTGGAGTTGACTTTATCTAAGGGGTTGAGCTCTGATTCTGAGGAGAGACTTACAAAACAAAGCAAACCAAATCAAACGCAAATGAGAAAACAAACGTGACATTCCTTCAAAGTGAGTATAATGGTGATGATGATGATTATAATAGTCTCTGCTTAAAAACTGGATCAAAATCATAGCTTCTGAAACTTGCAACATTTTGTTAAGAAAGAAAAGTGTCTTAATAGTTTGCTTGACGGGTTTGAAGCTGCAGTCAGAGATCTGCTTCTCAATTTCGTTAGTTTTACATGCCAGGATCTGCCACTCCAAGGTAACAAAGAAATGTGGTTGAGGGGCCGGCCCAGTGGCTCAGCGGTTGGGTGCCTGTGTTCGGCTTTCAAGGCCCGGGTTCCACCGGTTCTGATCCCGGGTGTGGACATGGCATCGTTTAGCAAGCCATGCTGTGGCAGGCATCCCATATATAAAGTAGGGGAAGATGGGAACGGATGTTAGCTCAGGGCCAGTCTTCCTCAGCAAAAAGAGGAGGATTGGCAGCAGTTGTTAGCTCAGGGCTAATCTTCCTTAAAAAATAAAGAAATGTGGTTGAACACCAATTACAGGCCTATGTCAACACATCAGGGCCCTGGAAGGAGTAACTCATGTATGTTTGGCTATGTTTTGCCCTCTAAGTCTAAGAAGTAAAAAGAGAGGAAAAAACTTTGTTGAATCTAATTGTTCCAATTCCAAGGCAATTCAGTAATTTAATGCACACGCAAACTTTTCTTTGTAGAATAAATTAAGGCTCTTCATTAGTTTTCCAGGGATTCTAGAACCGTTATCCTGGCTATTTGAGAACAGAAGTGAACCCACAGAAAATTAGCCATTATTCATCTTTTATGAATTAAAATGAAAAATTTAAATCATCCAAATCACAGTATATTAAACATAACCACGATTTCTATCCTGTTAGAAAGACTGTTTAGAAGTTTGTTGTTAAGCAACGTTGATTATAAATATCCAAAATGTTTCTTCTAAACAATACCTACACATTTCATAATTTAATCAGATATATTAGTTCATAAAATATCTTATATTTGTAAAGTATTTTGGAAAAATTGGGTTGAAACATACCATATTAGCTTGTATTTTTTTAAAAATATGAACTTTGTTAAAACATAGATGACCAATTCCTAACATGAAAAATTCGAGACTTTTCTCTACTGTATCTCGCTAATTAGAATCAGGTCTTCGATCTTTTGAACCTGACTGCCCAGTGCCTCCAGACTATCACACTTTCACTATAATCTCCACTCTGCTTCCCAAATTATCTTTCTAAAACGAAATCTTCATATCTTAACACCAGAATATCCATGGCTTCCCCTTGTCTGTAAGATGAAATTTAACATTTTAAAAGACTTAACATGCTTCAGTTTCAGATTACAGCTGCATTTCCTGACACTGTAAGACGCACGCACCACAGGCCAGTACACCCCGCAATTTTCTGGTCTCTCGAGCTAGTATATTCTTTGGCAGCAATGTTCCTTTGCATATGATATTTTTCTCTGGCAGGCATGCTATTAATAATGATGATGATAATAACAATAGTGACAAGTATTAACAGAGCATTTTCCATCCGGTACTAACTTCTAAGCACTTCGCATTGATTATCTCTTTTGATTTAATATTTCCTACAAATATCCCCACTTCGTAGATGTGAAAACAAAAGCTTGTAGAGAATAAATGGAATGAATGGTTGGAGAATTTTCCCCACATAAGTAAATAAAGTAATGTGTCCTTTTGGAGCAGTATGCTTAAAATCAGAAGCCAAGGAAATGATTTTACTGTATTACTAATGCATACGTTTTATGGTCTTGAGAAAATTACTTGCCTTCTATGGGCCTTGGCCCCTGCCGTCTTTCCCTCTATGACATGAAACAATCCTTTTGTGGATCCTTTGACTTGGACTTGCTACTGCCCATTTACTGAGGGAAACTGGCAGGCTAATGAGGCAATGAGTTTACAGCAGATTTTAAATATCGAGCGTAATGTAAATACATGCAAAATAGTGCATGTGTCTCTTTCACTCTACAAATCCAACGGTTCCACTTTTAAGTGAGCGAGGGCGCAGTGAGTCCAGGAATATGACATTAGCAGAGATTCCACCACACGGAAGGAGTGGGCAAAAACTTTCTTCCTGCTCCTCTCTGCTCTGCAGTGCAGGTAGAATTTCTCTTCCAACACATGTAAACGCTATCTAGCCAGAAGTAGCAGAGGCTGCAGAGAAGAAGACAAATAAGCTTTTATCAGCCACATGGGGCTGGGAAGAATTTTCCCATGACCTCTTGAGCAACTCTATGGGAATCCATTAGAATTTGCTGTTTGCTATGGTAACCCTTATGGAAATTTGAAGCCCTCGTGTGACCATATTCAGTGCAAAAAGATGCCTTCTGTGAAAGAGATTCTGTTGTTAGTTTCCTGAGTTACAAACATTGTACTAGTATTATTAAACAATGGAAAATAACATTATTGTTGAAGGAATAGCTAAATTTATTGAGTGATTACTATGTGTCAGAGTCTAGTCTAAGCATTTTACACGCATTGACTTGGTGAATTCTTGTTATAGTCCTATGGAGGTAAATACTATAATTAACCTCATTTTACTGATAAGGCCACAGGCACACAAAAGTTAAGTAACTCACTCTAAATCACACAGCTAGTAAGTGGCAGAGGCAGAATCTTAACTCAGGCAGTTTGACTCCAAGTTTTCCTCTTCAAAATCAAAGATTAAGAGACCTAAGCTGGGCAAAGTGACCTCTTCAGACCCTCTGTCTAACTAGATAGAAAAACTATCTGGCAGACATTTTTTCCCCCCTGAAAGATCAGAAATCAAGCAATCATTACCACAAAACTGCTTTATTGTCCTCCTGTTAATCTGTTTAAGCATAAAACACTGGTTGTTTTGTTAAAATTTCCTGTTTACTTATTTCTCACTGAATGGGATCCTCTTAATAGGTCCCGGTTCTGCAGGAAATTGTATGAGCTGAAATTCCTCAAAGAGAGCAGAATCATGCCATCATCATTACATACAGTAATACCATTATTAGTCATTTGAAATGAAACATTAAGCTAAACAAATCTGTTTTATTTTCTTCTCAACAGAAAAATCCCTGTATTCCAAACAGATTTTGACATATGACAGACTATAGTGGAAAAGAGTGGAAGGGCAATTTGAATGATTAAAATGCTTAAGCGTGTAATCTAAAATCTGCTAATTTCTCCACCTTGACCTAATAGAAGACATTGAAGCTTGTATTTATAACTCTGTAGCCATCAAGTGTCACACAGCAGACAAGTATAATTTTCGTGGGACTATCATTTACCTGGTTTAAATGCTACTTGCTTTATGCTTCTACATGAAATATTTATCTTAATCAAAATGATAAGGCTACCTAAGACAGCTAAATATTAACAGAGAATAAATGAGAAAAGCAAGTAAGTTCATCCAATATGAGGTATGAAAAACAGTGCCATGTAGCATGGGATAAACAGAAAGAATGATCCCTCACTGTTCTACCTTTCAAAGCTTTTTCTTTAATGTGACTGAAAATAATAGGGTTCGGACTTTGGACACCATTCCCTAATACTATTGTATAAAATTTGAATAATCCCCATCAAGACTGTGTTCATGTTTGAATTCTTTGTTTCAGATTCTTGCATTTTTTCTAGATAATAGAAAATATTTACGTAAATATTGTCGTGACAGTCTTCATCTTGGTTTGAAGGTAAAAGTCCAGCTGTTTTATAAAGCTGCCCAACTATCATATAATAGCCAACTTCTATTTATCAAGTATCTACCATGTCTATGGAGTTAGGCATTGGGGTAGAGTGGTGAACTTATGAAACATGACTTATGCTTTAATGTGAATTTTATTTGTTTTTATGCAATACTAATATGGTATATAGATGTCTGCAAGATCTGTTAAATGTGACTCAATGATCATATGAAGAGATGAAGACTATACTTCTGTCTAAATATCCAGATCAAAGACATAATAAGTGTTTTATTATATACTATATATACTATATTGCTATATAAATTATATGCTATATATAGTATTTATATATTCTCTCTATATACTATATATAGTATACTACATATTATCTTTTATATTCTATTTACTATTATTACATATTATATATATTATACATTATAATATAATACACTGTCGTCCACAAAGCCTATTCCTTCACTATAGCCAGAATCAATATATTGGGTTTTCACTTGATATTTTGTCTAAAAAAGAACTCTGAATAAATAAGAAGAAACATAAAAGAAACTAGACTATGCAGCAATGTCATGTTTTTAATCAAGGTAGAAAATAATTTGTTGGACCAGTACAAGAGGTAAAGACCCAGTGTTATCTCAGCTGAACACCATAGCCTTCTGCTATGGCTCCTCTGGTTTCCTCTGTCCTTGGAAACTATACCCAGCAGGTAGGACATGGGATTTCTGCTCAGTGAGAACCGGGCACAGGTTCTAACATCTTCACTTTCTAGTTGTGAGACTGTGGGTAAGTCACGGCACCTCTCTGAGTCTTGGCTTTCTACTATGTAAAAATAAGGCTAATTATGCATCCATAATAGAGTTATCATAAGAAGTAAATATAATAATATATTTTAAAACACTTCTAAAAATATGTGGCATTGTATTAGATGGCCAGTATTTTTGTTTGAATCTGAATCTAAAGCACATGACTGAGATAAGTTTCACTTATTTTACTGAATAAATGTGTTTAGTTATCTATTGTTGTGCAACAAATTATCTTAAAGCTTAGGAATTCAGGAGTGGCTTAGCCGGATGGATGTCACTCAGGATCTCTCAAAAGGATTCAGTTAAGAAGTTGGCCTGGTCAAGTCATCTGAAGACTGCACTAGAGCTAAAGAATTCATTTCCATGACATGACTGGCAGTGCAGCACTGGCTCTTGGCACTCCTGCTGTTTATGTGTCCTCACAACATGGTGGTTAACTTCCTCCAGAACAGGTCATCCAAGAGTTAGGAAGGCGGGAACTATAATGAAATGACTTTTATGACCTTGCATTGGAAATCACATTCCATCATTTCCATGATATTCTATTAGTTACACAGATCCATACATTTTAATGTGGCAGAGGGCTACACAGGGGAATGATTAGGAGGACCGAGAATCCTCAGGGACCACCTTGGAGGATAACTAGCACAGCTGACTTCAGGAATTCAGGGGTAAATGGCTCAATATCAGGAGAATAACATGTATTATTAGGTACTGCCACCATACGGAAACTTCTGAGGTCTCCAAGGACAGCTTTTTGGACACTTCGGGATTTCTTAGGTGAGGGTTTCTGAGACTTTTGAAAAATAATTTTATTAATTTTTGCCTCTTCAGGATATCCATATTCCCACAAGATGCAAACATTTCCTCCTCAGCTAGTTTTCTTCCATCAGCAGGTTCTCCTCATATCCTCAAGTTTGATCTCAATGCTCAATGGATCTGGCTCCATAGTTTCTTGAAGTTTTGGGGAACCTTGATCTATGGTTCAAAGAAGCTTTATCTCCTGGTTTAGAGCAGTGCAAATGTTCTCTAAATGCACCACATCTTTGTAACCACCAGCAGCTGTGAGTCCACTCAAGACATTTTTACTGACCTAAGTGGATTATAGAAATACAGACTCTAGACTCCACTTTCAAAGCCTCAGAAATCAGATTAATACATAATTATTGAATATCTCCTCCAAGCAAGGTCATACGAATGAGATACAATGAATTAGACAGAAACCCTGGACGCTACTAGCCTCCAGTCTAGCTGAAGAGACAGATGACTCCAGTATAATATGGTGATGTCTCCTACAGAGTGGGGAAAAGGATGCCACGGAACACAGATGAGGGGCACGTGGCCCTCCAGAAAGACTTTCTGTATGAGGCAGTATTTGAGACAAGCCTTCAGATCTAGATTGTCTGGATGTTATATAGATATCTAGGTGAAAGTATAGCCAGGCAAAGGAAGCAAAATGAAGAGAAATGAAAGAAAAGATTTTCAGGGAATTATAAACAGTTCACTGTCACTAGGAGTCTGAGGTCTGGTTCCCTGGGAAACAGACTGAGGCAGAGGCTTGCAAGCAGGCGGTTCACTGAGCAGTGCTCTGGGAATGAGAGTGAGGCAGCAGGACTGGGCAGAGGGACATGTTTGAGAAGCAGTTGCAGCAGAGGCCTTGACTGATCTTGAGGAAGGCAGTGGAGCTGAGATGGTCCTTCAAAGTCATCCCAAATTGATTCAAATGGTCCAGGCCTTTGTATTCTTGCATTGACCAGTGAGTGGATGTGAGCTGCCCCAGCACAGAGGGTATAACCTTCAGTGAGGCAGCACTCTATGATTGAGGGATTCCTGGAAAGGAATTTAGTTGAAATCCATCAGCAACCAATACTGCAAGCAGATGGGGGAATGTATGTTCAGGCTTGAAGCCACCAGAGCATCCATTACAGCAGCATAAATTAAGCAGGGAATGTCAGGAGAGGACGGAGAGACAGGTGGGATCCAGATCCTGAAAGCCTTAGAAGCCATTCCAGGGGTCTTGGACTTAACCATGCTGTCCACTGGTTCTCCAACATTTCCATCTCAAAATCCCTTTGCGCTCTTAAAAAGTACCAAGAACCCTAAAAAGCTTTTGTTTATATAAGTCATAGCCATTGATTTTAAATAGATTAGAATTTAAACCTGAGAAATAAAAATTTTAAAAACATTTATTAATGTATTCCAAAAAATAAACCTATTATATAAAAACATAAAAGATTTTCATGAAAAACCGTATTTTCCCCAAAAACGTTACTGAGTAGAATGGCGTTATTTTGCATTTTTGCAAATCTCTAAAATATCTGCTAATAAAAGACAGCTGGATTCTTATATCTGCGTTGGCTATAATATCACACTTCACGTAGCCTCAGGAAAATGTCACTGAACTCCCATGACAGAATGAGAACGAAGAAGGCAAATAACTTTGAGAACCATTGATGCAGGCAGTAGGGAGTCATTGAAGGGTTTTAAGAAGCATGCACTGTGATCAGATTTACTTCTATGATTGTAGCACAGAGAACAGATTAGACAGAGCATGCCTGGAGGCATAAAGGCCACCTAGGAAGTGAGAAATTATAAGGGCCTTAGTAAGAGCAAAGTAGTAGGAACAGAGAGGAATGGATAGATTTGGAATTCATTTCTGAGGTACAATGAGCAGGATTTGGTAACTGGCCATGAGGGGTAGGTGTCTAGAATGACACGTTGTTTTCCTAATTGAATCTTTGTGTGGATAAAGATTTTCCAATACTTGAGAATAAGAATATCAAGAAGAAATGTTCACCTAACAGGACATTTGCACTCAACTGATACTTCAGGATTGGATTCCACTCCTCTTGGATACAGTTCCCTGGGAGCAGAGCCTGAGGTGGGGATTCTGTTTATGTGGTTTATTGGGGGAGTGAACTCAGGAAAAGAGGGGTGAGGGAAGCAACACAGAGCAGGCGAAATCTAAGTAAGTGGTCTCAGGTAGAGACTTGCTTTAGGCTGACCCCATGGGGAGTTCTGGTGCACAGGTTGCACCACACAGCTGGTCCCACTCTGATTAGGGGTGCCAGACTTTTGTACCCCCCATGTCAGCCAGACATTGGCCAAAGTCTATAGAATGTAGCCTCCAAGGCCAAGCATCTTCCCTTTAGCTGAGGGCAGTTACACAGAGAAGAGAGTAGCTGTGAGTTGCTGTCAGCCAACTGGGTGGCTGCGTAATGGTGCATTGGCTGGTAAAGGGTAATAGAATGCCAATACCATCCACTGCAACCATGGAACTCTCAATCTAAAAGTATTCTTTAAGAAAAAAACCCGTGTCTCAAGTGTCAAATGATAGAGAGGTCGGACCGAGCCCAGAGAAGCTCAAGAAAGGCTGGTAATGGAGCAAGCCAGATGCTGACTTCCTTAAAACCAGCCATGACTACGTATGAGTTGCCCCAAGGAATGGAGACAGGAATTTCTTTTCTACCTGGACAAACTAGAGAGATTCACAGTAGTTCAACACCCCAAGAGGTGAGAATTGTCTATCAAAAGCACAAAGCCAGCCCCACTGGTCTCTGAGGGAGCCATAATTTTCTCAGGAGACCCAGCCTTGGCTACTCTTCCACTTAGGACCCACAGCCACTTTTGGCCAGGTGTGTTGCCTCACGCCTATGTAACCCAGAGACCACAGGGCCTGCGGCTGTGTACCCTGTTCCTTGTACTTTAGGACTGCACCTTTGTACCTTAGTCCTTGTACCTTAGGACTGAGGACTTGGATGCATCAACAAAATGATCCAACTTCACAATGATAAATGACACATTTAATCAAATTTTATGGGGAACTGTTGAAGAGATGTGCATGTAAAAAGACACAGAAAGAAACTTAACCAATACCTGCTAGCTATCTCCAAGCTTCCCTCACTAACCATTAAAGTTGCTCTGCTAGCCTCAGCTCCCCACTTCTCTCATCTCTGCTGAAATTCGCTCTATCAAGCCTCTAGACACTCTGGCTCTCCTCTTCCTCCTGCTGCTCATCCTCCCACTATTCCCATTCTTAGGTTGGTGTGTTTTGTCTCCCTCTGGTCTCTCCAGTTTGAAACTTCACACTCATCACCCTCCCTAGTAAGCAATAGATCTTCCTTAGTCTCCATCCTCCTTAGAAGAAAGGAAGGGGAGAATGGTAAATAGCTAACCATTGTTGCCCTTCACATCTGAAATATTGTCTAGGAACCCAGCACTTTAATGGGGCATTGACAAAGTGAAGAGTGTTTCCAGGAGTAGTGGCCAGGATATTGAAGGGGCTGTGCATGTCAGTTTTTTGAGTTGAATCCATAAGGCTGAGGTGTTGGGCCTGGAGAAAACAACTCAGTGAGAGACTAGCCATCATTTACTAAATGTTCAAATGACTGGAAGAATAATCATGGCAGTGTGAGAAAGTGGAAGGAACATTAGACCTGGAATTAAAGACACAAGCTCTGGTCCTGGATTTTCCATTTATTTGTTATAGCTTTGTACAAATCACTTAATCTTAGTGAGTCCCAACTTTTCACCTAAAAAAAAAATGGGTATGATAATTCCTGTAGGGTTTTAAAGATTAAACAAGATGAGGTACCTAAACATATTTTATAAACCATAAATTTTCGTTAAAATGCTGAACAGAAAGTTGCTACCAAGTAAATAATTATTTTCTAAACGTATCATACTATTATTAAGACATTCTGCTCAGTTTTTACATGGCAGCCATAGACTTATTTTATGAATCTCTAGAAGGCAGAATTAAGACCAATGAGTGGAAACTCTAGGAGAATTGTTTTCCATATAAAACCATAAGAGACTTTGCAAGAACTAGAGCAGGCCAACAACAGAATGACGAGGGCCAAGTAGGAAAGTGAGATCCATTCACTGTAAACAGTTTTGAAGGATTACTGTATTGAATGGAGATTCACCTAGGCGTCCACAAGTCTCTTTCAAAGCTAAAACTATGGTATTATCTCATGGGTATGGGCTGCTTTCAGCTGGATGTGAATATTGAGTTGATTTCCCAGTGGCAGAGATGAATTTATACTGTCTTTCTCAGAATAGTTCCTTTTTTACAACTGGTCCCTCCCATTATAAGTTGGTTGTCATAGAGTCTATAACCAAGGGGCAGAGGGAAGCTGGCTTACATGGGAACCCAAACTATATCCAGTTACCCCATCACTCTACTCTGACTGAAGCCACTTGCCATGTGGTCACACACAACTGCCCTTGGTTTTTTCACTTGCCAATCCATGGTCTGAGCGCTCCCTGAAGATAGAGCCTGATGATTATATTACTTCGCCATCTTTAGGTGCTGGTGATATTCTGGTGCAGTGATTTGTAAACATCTTACAGATCTTTTTGGCAGACAGATGAAAGCTATGGCCCCTTCGTAGGAAAATTCATGCTCATACATACACACGAAATTTTCCATATAATTTCAAAACTCATCCATTGACTTCCTTCTGGGGATTAATGTACCACAGTTCTAGAATCATTTGACAGGGAGCTTTACTTGGAAAATGAGCAGATGGCACATCCACCCAATCCTCAGACTGTAAAGGAAACCAGGAGCTCACTCAAACACTCACCACTCTCTCCCATATAGACTCAAATTTCCAGGGAGATGGTCAAAGTCGGTTACAAGTGGGCCAGTGTCCCCAAAAGAAGAATTACCACTGAAAAATACTAGAATTCATTCCCACGAGAGTTAACCTCACAACTTTGGGCTTTTTCTGAAAAATAGGTGAGCACGTAAGTGGGAATAATTGTACCCCCTATTTTGATTTATGGCTCCTAGAATTGCTACTCTACATTTTTCTTTCCAGGATATTGATAACTAGCTGAGTGCATAGCCAGACCCAATTCCCTTAACCCAGATTGATTTTCATTGCTTTAGCTCACTTTTCCTTCTCTGCTTTGATGTTCTACTTACTGTTGAGCCAGATTGCTAAATTACAGGTATGCGTATACACACATGAGGGTCTTATAGACAGGAGAATTTAATGACCACTGTGTGCCCAGATAATTTGGCCTCATGATCAAAATCAGACATTTTAAAAGTTATTTCCAACCTGAGGCCATGTGCTTGCCTTTCACTCCTCCTCACCAATGCAGAGCCACAGTTTGCAAAAGATCCTGTTTCTTTGATTTTATTTTGTGGTTTCAAAGGTAGGAAAGAATTCCACCTAGTTTGAAATTACAGCTAAGTACAGGTAAAGAATGTTACTGTGTGTGCATTAGTCTACTAGAGCCAAGGATAATATAAGGAGCCAGCCCAAGACATTAAAATGTCTGCACCAATTGTGGCCATTGTGTCTGGGTTCAGCTCTCATTAGGGAGCAAACCTTGTTGATGGATCTTTGTGTGTGGGCTTCACGTCCCAAGTGAGGACCATCAAGCTAGTGAATGGGCTCGCACTGCCAGGTGGTTTGGGTGCAGCTAATTCTAAACTTAATGGAGAAACTGCGTTCATTTATTCTCCGTTCTTAAAACTCCAGAGACAAGAAAGACTTGGGTGGGGCAGGTGGGTAGGAAGCAGAAGCAGAGGAAAGCATTTCCCTTATGCCTGTGAATCCGCAAATCTCCTGATCCTGGTGCTGAGTCCCAGGCTCTTTGAGGTCTATGGTTTATAAGGAGCAGATTGTGGCCCATTAGTTGATCAAGAAATCAATTTATGAATCACAATAATCCTTTGTAAAAATACATACATATATATATAAATACAGAAACAGATGAGAAAAAATATCCAAATACATCACAGGTAGTAGGAGTAGGAGTGGTCCATAAAACTTTTATTTCAATTATGTTTATGTTTATATTTGTATATATGTGTATGTTTGATCGTAATGTAAATTTATTCTTTATTATCTAGTGTTGGTCAAAAAGTTTGAAAGCCGTAGCTGAATCTGAAGCTCAATTAGAAGAGCAAATGCTTCTCTTTCTGTGCATCTTATGGCCCTTTCTGGTATAAACAGGAGAATAAAGTCACTTATTCTGCAGTTGTGTTGGTTCTTCTTAAGGAAGTTATTCCTAAATTGAAACAGTTCAAATGAACACCTTCACCTCTTTCCTTCCTTCTTTTCCTGAGACAACTTCTGTTGATTAAAATTCAGTCTCCACACTAGGGGCCCCAGTCTGCCTCTTCCAGTGATTTCCTTCCTCCCTCCCTCCTTCCTTCCCTGCCCTCCTTTCATCCTTCCTTCCTCTGATGGAAAACTGGAGTGAATAGTTGAGAGTCAGGAAAGTTTAGTAGCCAAGGCAACCCGTGGTTGGAAATAGAAATTGTAGCAAATAAGCAATTAAGGTGGCTACAATGCCCCCCAAACAACACCTTCCACAAACATTCTCATCCTGGAGCAGCCCCCATCAGCTCACACCTTGATTATTGCCATTGCTCCCAGCTTACTCCCTGACTCCAGTCCTTCCTCACACTACACCATCTTGCCCACATATGCCAGATTAATGCTTTGACTATAGAGTTTTCATCATGTAATTTTCCTACTCAATGTTATGTAACGTTCCCATCACCTCCGGGTCAAATCTGACTCTACCGCATGCCATTCTGGACTCTCCACAAACTTGCTCTGACCTATCTGGCTAAACTTACCTCTGGATGCTTCTCAACTTGAGGCCAACTCCTTCTTCCCTTAATCTCTTAACAGGTTGCTCAACCTCTCTTCATTCAGTCTTCCTATCTCAACTTACACAGATTGCTCCCCGATTTGAACACGTGCAAAATTATCTCTATCCTTTCTTTGAAATCTCTCTGTATTCTCTCATTATTGTCATTTGGCTGTTTTATATTAATGTATCTGATCTCCTCAAGTTACTCGAGGGCAAGTTAATCAAGGGCAAAATCTCCCGCTCTGCCTCTCTTGCCTATCAAGATGCTATATGATATTAACAGATTAAAACAATAGCTAACACTTATTGAGCATTACCAAAAACTATGTTAAAAGTGCATTATTTAATTTAAATTTCGAATATGCATTATGTTATACATTCTTTGCAGATGATGAAATGGAGGAAAGAAAAGTTAACAGGGAAAGTCATGAGAAAAACCAAGAGCTCTCTGTCTCTTTGAAGAGAAATCCTGTGTTCTCACCCACTGCCTTATAGTCCAGAGCTTACAGAATAGTGGTTCTTAAATATTTTCAAGGCTTGCAGACTCCTTTAGAGAATTGGAAAAAAGCTATGGAACTTCTTTCCAGAAAAACACATGTATTGCACCCTAAATGTTTGCATTCAATTTCTGGTGGCAAGGACCTCTAAGGTCCATCTTTGGGTCTGCAGTGTCCATGGACCCACGTTAGGAATTCCTCTAACAAACACTACATGATGCGATATATTCAAATAAAAGGTTTCTGCAGTGTCCTCTAAAATCAACACCCACTATACGAGCAAACTTTTACAATATTACGCTAGAAATTGGAGACTTGGTGTAATGTGAATGGGGAATATGGTTGGGTGTGTGTGTGTGTGTGTGTGCCTTTACATCTTATCTATAAACACATGCAAGCAAGTCTGCTTTAGTTTCAGCCTTATCCCTATCACAGAAATGCTGAGTCTCATGAAGTGAATAGAGCAGTTTATTATTATCCCCATTTAATCAACAAGGAAACTAAACTCAGAGAGATTATTTGATCTACCTAAGGTCACACAGCTAACTCAGTTCTCTGGCTCTTCCCTGGACCTTGTGGAAAATCAACGTGCTCTATAAAGGAGCCAGAACCACTAAAGGTAGATTATTGAACCAGGGCAAAGCTGAAAGCAAAGAAATTGGAATTAGATGTTAAAAACCATTAAGGAGAAGTAGTAACAGTGGTGCCTTAACAACGATTCCAGATGCCTGGCCTTCATACTTTCACCTGCAGGCAAAGGTGCTCAGTGTCTACCGCCCATACGGGACAGAGAAGGTGCTTTTTGAGACTGTATAATGGCTCTTATGATACCTGTATGTGGTAAGTCAGTCCATAAATGTCAACGTGCCTGTCAATGTAAACTGGGTTTTCAGGTCAAAAGTCACCTGGTTTCCTCCATGTTAGCATTCTGGTGTAATAAGTGTATTTAACCACCAGAAAAAAGGAATATCATCGGCAGTTTATTTATAGCTCACTTCTGGCCTTTCAAAATCCCTGTTTCCAGAACCCCTTACATTTTCTGCCCCATGAATTCTTAATGAGTTCCAGTTGAAAGTGCTACAGTTCCACATTCAGGCTATTAAAAAGAAAAAGAAAAAAAGAAACCTAAAAAGTATGTGTCCCCCAACTACCAGCACTTGTATCTGATAGAACCTCCCCGTTTTTCCTCCGTCTTGGCAAATGTTGGCAAATATGCTAACAGTTGGACAGGACTGCTATGTTTTTAAATCCTTTTAATCCTCCTTATAGTAACAGAAACATTTGAGGCCGATCTTTGAAGGCTCTGTAGAGTGCAGAACACCTGCAGCTTGGTGCTTTGTGCTGACAAACACCTAGTGTGAGCCTAACACAGTCCGGCAGGCTCAGAGCCAGCCTCCGGAATCCTCCCAGAGTAATGAGGGTCTCTCTTCCCCTCTGACCTTGCCTTCTCCAGCTTAAAACTGCTCTGGTAAATGGCACCCTTGCCCTCTGACCCTTCCCAAATGGCTCAATGAATCACATAAGGGCTCATAAAAATGATTTGCCAATATGTCAGGAAGTAGAAAAAACTAAGTTGATTCTAGTTTGGAAATTGCTCAAATCACTAACAAACCTTCCTTCCTTTGATTCAGTTGTTAGAAAAGTTGATTATCTAGGATTAAAGCCAATATTCATGACAGTCTCACAACCAAGTAGGAAAAAATGGGCATTATTCTTTCTTCTCTTTTCCCTAAATAATGAAAGCCAATGTTGTTCCCAACTTCTCTGATATCAGCTGAAATCTGTTCACACGTTATTAGATGTTTCTCTCTCTTAGGGTAGGGATCCCATTTGTTCCCTACCACTTATGTCTATGCTCCCTTATATTAGTTTCTCTACTAACAACATCTGAGTGGCTAAAAAATCCTTATTCCACTTCAAACCAACTGTACATTGAAAAGTTCATATTTATCTAAAGCATACATGTATGAATTAACATTAACAAAAAGATTCACTGTAATATTTTTTAGATGGAAAAACACTCTACTGTGTTAAAAATATTGGATGAAAAGAAATATGGATAGAATTTTTAAGCAAAATACCCAGTGAATATGTGAGAAACTTCTCAACTTTGGGTGTTGTCAGGTTATTCCACTCATCAGTTGAAAATAAAGACACACGTTGCTGGGATCAATCGGGGAACCCAAGCATATACACTGGCTCAGGTCACCTGGAAAAACAAGTATATTGTTCTTGGGTTTTTCTCAGCCTAATTATGGTGTTTGAATTCAGTCAACTGCCTCTAGTCCAGCCACGTCTGTGGGGCCAATCCCAACCTGGGCGTGAACACCAAGTGTCCATCCCATCTACCGTTCAAACTCAACACAAATGTTTCCTCTGCCTGAAATTTATCCTTTATCGCCTCCCGCAACTTAAAAAAGGTCCCTCTTCGGTTTAAATTACTTCCATGTCTTCTGCAGACATTCATAAGCCACCACCTGGGACACCTGCTGTAACTCGCTGACCCTGGGTTTAGGTTGTAGAGCATTTTTCAAAGTGAGTTGATGAAAATTTTAAAATAGGCAATTTGACAAGCTTGAACAACTGGGTTTCCCCATGCATTCAGATCTGCTGCTTCTCTGTGAGTTGGTTAATTTGCCCAGCCAAGAAAAGAAATAGAGGAACAGGGGACACAACAAGCACATGCTGCTCACACCTTGTGCTTTTGTAACTACAAGGCTGCTACTCTACAGTGTGGCTGATGTGCATGAAATGCAAATGTTTTTTCTAAGATATACAGCCATTTTGCAATTTATTCTTTGACCTAATGAAGGGCAAGGTTTGTACTGATACTGAAAATCACTAGGCAATTCCTAAATTCAGTTAAAATATTTCTTTTTAGATAGTGCCACATCTCAGTATTTTTATTCTGCTTAACCAGGAGGATAAAATGGCTGATTCTATTTTCTTTCCTTTTTCTTTCTCATGATTGCCTACTTCCTGGGGTGAGGGGTGGGATGAGCAATATGGTAAATTAAGAAGAATATTTGTTTGACAGAAAGCTAGAATTCTACATTTGGACCCCTCACTATAACTAACTCTGTGAACCTGAATAAGTCACATAAACTCTAATCCTCAATTTCTACATCTACAGAAATATTATGGAGTTGGGTTAGATTTTATTTGAAGTATTTTTGAGGCTTAAAATTCTATTATCTTATAAAATTAAAATTGGATTTAAAAAACAAATCTGAATACAATAGAGATAAAAAATCTAACACATCTATTTATCCAAGTATGTACATATTTATTTTTATGTATATTTATACTTTCACTACATTGAAAAAAATTGGAAAAAATTCATGTGGTATAGATATAAGAGTAGTCAGGGAAAGCCCACTCAGATTCACTGAATAAAACAACAAGAAAAAATGTCTAGGTACCAAATGTGGGGCTTCAGATTTTATCTATTAACAGCAAGGATAAGAACATAAGTAATGAGCCCATAGCTAGCATATGATGATGGAAGAGTCTAGCTGGTCAGTATCTGTTAGACGGATAGAGTAACACTGTCTTTCACTGCTTGGAAACCCTTAAACCCAAGGACATAAGCATTGTGAAAAAATAAAACACATTTGATGTGATTATAGAAAGCGTTTGCTATGGGAATATAGAAGTTAGTTTCAGCAAAGTAGCCTATAAACTGTTGAGTCGGAAGAATCTTTCAACATGCTTTCCTAATACAGAGCACATGCAAGTAGAAATGGAGAGCTTCAGTAACTACAGAGATTCCTGCCACCTTATGCTAACAAATGCCTGAAAACTCTGATTTTTCCCTTGATGGACTTTTTACCTATCAGATGGTAAAAATAATCAGGAATGATATATTCAAAAATGGATTCAGTTTGTAACAAATAGTACTAACCGTGAAAACGCCTTCTAAAATTACATTCAGAACAACAGGAAAAATTAAGGAGCCTTAAAACTAGGGGAGTATACATATAACTTTAAGAGATAAACAATAAAAAGGCAGAATTTCTTAATTCCACTTTTGTTCTATATTCTCTATTTAGGAAAATAATCTTCAAATTAAGAAGACATCTATATCACTGTGGTTAAAAGAACTGGACGAGGAAAGAACTCCCTACCACATATTCTTCTGTCAGTATAGAACTGATTTAAAAAAAGGTCAATCAATAGAAGAAACAGATTATTCTAAAAGACAAAAATATATATGCTAAAGGAGTCATTGCACACAAATGGTGAAGGAGTAAATTATTAAATTAAAAATGTTGATTTTATATATAATTTACAGACACACACAAACACACACTGGGAAGCCAACCAAGGGCATGTTATCTGGCAAAGCCCTGTGGAGAGTGCTTTGACTTAATCTTGCAGCGGGGCTCTGATGACAGAGGAAGTCACACCTTAGAGGTGGTTGCATTAGGTACAAGAGAGCTGGGGCATTTATACTCCAGTGTATCTGATGGTCATTGGTTAAGGGCTGCCTCCAGGAAAACATCACTTCCCAGAAAGGCTCTCCATGAGCATAAGCAACACGGGCTCCAGTAGCCTGAGGCAGCCCTCCAGCAAAGAAATCGTTGCTGGCTGAGAAAGGGAAAGCACGCCTGTGACCAGTGTGTGGGAAAATGAAAGGGGATTTGAGGGGAGGTGGGCTGAGTCCTGACAGCAGCTGCTCTGCTCTCTTAAAGGAGATCTTTGCCTCACAGTGCCTGGGCCCTGATTTGTTCAGCATTCTCCAATTGGAGACTGTACAGAAAGCAGACATCAAATCTGTGTATGACTCCAAAAGGTGGGAGGAACAGCTAATAAGTTAGATCAAGACTGAGAAAAAGTTTGAATGATAGGCTCAAACTAACAATGAAATTTGAAGGAGAGAAATATAAAGCCTTCCAGCTTAGCCTCAAAAAAATCGTCTGGATAAGGCACGACATGAGCTAGAGGTGGATTACAGCAATGTCTGTGTTCAGAAGGTCCGTCTATGGAAAAGACGAAGGCCTTATGGTTGACTACAGATTCAGTGTAAGTCAAATGTGCCATAAGTGGACAACAAATTCACATAGAGAGACAGTAGTTAACCCAGATGAGGGGAGAATTAGGAGAAATTGAGTGTGAAAGGAGAATTATATTTACTCCATGTTGCTTTAGAGGGAAAAATTAAGAATGAAGGGTTTCCAAGAAATCACAGGAAGGCAGATTCTCACTCAGCATGAAGAAGTTTCTAATCATTAGAGTTGGGTAAACATGTCTTAGGGTGGTGTGAGCTCCCAGTGCTTGGAGTTCTCTGCACTGCAGCTGAGTGATATTCTTCAGAGATACCATGGAGTGGATTTTTATACAGGGTAAAGGAAAGGGGGAGTTCAGACTGAGAACTCCACATCCTCTTCCAACTCAATTGTTCCATGATTCTGTGAATTTTCTTGGCGATTTTCTATGAAACAGCTAACAGGGAGCGCCTGGAAGCAGACAGAGAAACATCAGGGGCCTGGATAGCCCTTAATGGATATATAAGTCTCTGAATTATGGAAATTGGCAATACTTAGAGAGCATCATTCAAAATTCCTGCTCAATTGTGAGTGCTTGGAAGGTAATGGGAAAGATTTGCTACCCTGGACACACCTATGCTTATGACCAAGCAAAGAAAGCCAAGGAGAGAAAAAGACTTGGAAAATCTCCTTAAAGAGAAAAAGGGGAAATTTGGATGACTAAGATGAGAGGAAACACAATGAGGAGAAAGGAGAGATGTTGTGCATCTACTTACCTTTGCTCAACCCTATTTCTTCCTCACTGTTGTTTTGGATACTTTAATTTCTTCTCTTCTGGGTCCAATCAACGGCTGACCACATCTGTTTGATTGGAAGTATACGTCATCTTGGTTTTGGAATATAGGCAAATATGCACTTAGTTTTTCTCCAAGCCAGAAGGTTGCTCAATGTTTAAGGCTTCTGCCAGTAGAGAGCCAGGAAACAGGGAACAATGGTATCAGGACAGGGAGCTGTGCAATAGGGAAGATGAGATTGTTGTCATTCCACGTGCTTGTGGGCCATTTCTGTGACCTTTTCAAGATGGAGTCATCCCACTCGTAAAGCAGAACCTCACACAAATTATAATGATATCTCTATACTTTATCTATGAAATCTCATTCCTCTAAGAACTCCAAGAACTTCACCTAATTAACAAACTAATCTTTATAAATTTCCTAGAGAGACTGCAACCTATTATTATGTCCATTTTACATATGAAGAAATCTAGAGGTCGTTACATAAAGCATAAGTGGAAGAATCTAGAGAGGAGAATGGAAGTCTCCTGAAACCCAGTTCAACAGCCATGTAACAGACCATCGAGACTTTCCTGAACACGGTTTTGTAGAACTGATGATCCTGAAACAAATATGTTACAGGCCTTGCGTAATTATTTAAAGTTACCTGGAGAGATTCTGGAGTGACAGTAGTACAGGGGAGGTAGAACATTTCCTCTATCCACTGGGTCCTTCTGGCTGGGCTACAAATTAAATTGACATGAGACAGAATAACAGGAGAAAATCAAACAAAGCTTTATAACATGCATACATGGAAGAGACCCAGAAAAACTGAGTAACTCACTGAAATGGCAGAGGCTTTCATCTTAAATACCATCCTCAGCTAAAGACAAAGGAGGATGTTGGCGGTGGTGGTTTGGGGATTCCAAGGGGAGGAAGGCAATTCACATGGAAATGGAAAAGAAAATGTCTGGTAAATAGAACTTTGATAAGAGTGGGCTTAGCAAGGATACCGGCTACCCAGTTATCTATGGTGATGGTCTGTCCTGGGGACAGGACTTTCTCTTAAATTTGTTTTAGGCAGTAAGGAGGAAGGTCAAAGTTTCTTTCAGAGCCTTTTCTTCTTAAAAATAATCAAGGCAAAGAGAAACATTTTGGAGTGGCCAGTTCGGATCCCCCAGAGTAGAATTACATAATACCCATTTGATTTGGCAGAGGAACCTTTAAAACTTGCTACAATATAAGCTTCAAATGCTCTGGCCTCTTAGAAAAAGGACATTTAAAATTAGATAGATTATTATTTTCTTTGAGTGTAAACTTCCCACTCTAGCAAGTGTTTCAGTCCAGGGTATTTACAAACATCATTGTTGGAGGCACTATGGCTGTTTTTATATTATAACACACATACACACACACAGAGGAATTAGTTGTTGCAAGTAAGAAGTCAACAGGTCATTTCATCTGAATGATTTTTTCCAAGAACAATCTGGAGAATTTGGAGACTAAATGTTTTATCATTGGTAAGATACAGCCTGTTTCTTTTCTCATTTCAGATTCAGTGGCAAAATAGACAAACAATTTACATTGAAATTTAGAACATTCTTGCAACAGAAGAGTGGACATGTATGGTGAGAATGAGATGAAAGGTGGGGAGAAGTACACATGCCCCAGTGTTTGCTACTTGGCTCTGCAGCTTCTGATGGATATGATGCTTTGGGACAAAGGAGGCTGAATGACAGCCCAAATAACTTTTTCAAATTAGATATTGTTGGCGCCGTGGAGTCAATTCCAACTCCTAGTGACTCTGTGGACAGCAGGGCAGAACCTTGCTGAGGCTTTTGGTGCCATCCTTTCACCTTCTGGAGCTCCATCAGACAATGCTCTGCTGCTGTTCATAGGGTTTTCATAACCGACTTTTTGGAAGTAGGTGGCCAGGTCCCTCTTCCTACTCTGTCTTAGTTTGGAAGCTCCACTGAAACCTGTCCACCATGGGTGACCATGTTGGTATTTGAAATACTGGTGGCACAGCTTTCATCATCACAGCAACATGCAGTCACCACAGGATGACAACCACAGATGGATGGTTTGGTTCCCTGACAGGGAAATGAACCTGAGCCACTGTGGTGAGAGCGCTGAATCCTAACCACTAGACCACAGGGCTGGTCCAAGTTAGATTAACATGATAAAACATAGTGGCCAGTGAATTTACTGACTCTGCAAGGTGAATAAAAATAGGAACAGATTATGTCTAAGACACTTAGAAACAATTTCACTAGGTAAGATTGGACAAAAATGCTTGGAACCCAAGGTTCATCTGGTCTTTTGCTCTCTTCCACGTGGAAACAGACTCAGGAAATCCTATACGAAAAAAATAAAAACCCAGAAATGACCTTTCCGGTTATGAACTGGAACAAAATCTAGAGCGAAACTATGAAAATAAAATAAAATTCACAACGATGAAAAACAGTGAACAATGGAAACTCCTGAGAGTTTACTATTTGTCTCTTTAGAGGTATTAGATTAAGGAGGCTATTTGCATTTAATATGCTGGGAGATCCTTTCATAACCATAAAAGCTCAATGCTTTTTTCTTTTTTGGTGCAGAAGATTGGCCCTGAGCTAACATCTGTTGACAATCTTCCTCTTTTTTATTTTTGCTTGAGTATGATTGTCACTGAGCTAACATCTGTGCCAATCTTCCTCTATTTTATGTGGGATGCCACCACAGCATGGCCTGATGAGCAGTGCTAGGTCTGCGCTAGGGCTCTAAACCTACGAACCCTGGGCCCTGAAGCAGAGTGCGTGAACTTAACCACTATGCCACTGGCCAGCCCTGCTCAATGCTTTTTAATTGTTATAAATAATATGTACACATAGACAGCAAAGAATGTAAAACAAAGCAAAGAACTTATGAGGCCAAGACTGAGAAATCCTAGGTACTTCTCTGGACTGTAAGTGGAGCAATTAACTCCCATGCAAACTTCTGATGAAAACATGTGAGCATGTGTAGTCAGTTGCAAATTCGTGGTCATTTGCTAAGTGTTGACTATGCCTTGGGCACTGTGTGTAGCTATAGTTCTCAAACTTCAGAGCTAACTAGAAATCACCTGGAGAATTTGGCAAAAGTTCAGATGCCCAAGTCCCATCGCTAGAAATTCTTATTGGTAGGTCTCGCATGAGGCCAACATATCTGCACTTTAACCCAACACCCTAGATAATTCTGATGCAGACATTCTTTCGACCAAATTCTAAGATTCAGTGGGTAGATCAAAATGGGATAGGTCTGCCTCTTAGTATTAAATTTGTCAAAGAAGCTACCCTTTCTGTTCTTTGGTGATGCAAAGTGGGCAAAAAACCAGTAGAGAGTTGCTTCTTTATATATATTTTTTCCTAGAAAGATGTGGCTACATTGTTGAAGAAGTGGTCTAATCTTTTTTTTAATCAACTTTATTGAGGTATAATCTTCCTAGAATGAGACACACCATTTAAGTAGACAGTTCAGTGAGTTTTGACAAATGTATACAAATAATCAACAATCTAACTAAGACCTAGAACATTCCCAACATCCTATAAATTTCCTCTGTGCCCCTTGTAGTTAACCCACATGTCAGAGGGATGTGCTGATCTCATCTCCATCACCATAGATTAATGTTGCCTGTTTTAGATTGGGTTTCTTTTGCTCATCATGATGTTGGTGAAATTCATCCTTATTGTTGCAGGTATCAGCAGTTCATACATTTTTATTGCTAGATAGTAGTCTGTTGTGTAACCACATCACAGTTTGTTTATTCATTAGCCTGTTGATGGGCATTTGGATTACTTTGCATTTGAAACTTTATGAATAAAACTGCTACGAACATTCATGTACAAGTCTTTTTGTGCATGTATGCATTCATTTCTCTTGGAATAAATTACTGTGCCATATGAGTATATACGCATTCATTTCCCTTGGAAACTGAATTACTGGGCTATATGAGACTTGCAGGTTTAACATTATAAAAAACTGTTTTCCAAAGGTTTTATCATTTTATAAATATATATAACTATATACATATATATATACATATAACTATAACTATAACCTTCAGCAGTGTATGAGAATTCAGTCGCTCCACAGCATCATCATCGGACTTATCAGTCTTTTAAGTTTTAGTCATTCTAATAAGTATGAAATGGTATCTCAGTGTATTATTAATTTGTGTTTCTCTAGTGACTACTGACACAACAATGTTGAGTCATTGTTGAATGTTGAGCATCTTTTCAGGTGCTTATTAGGCTGCTCCTACAACTCTGGCAGTGAAGTTCTGTTCTATTTCTCTTTTTCATTTTGTCAGATTTTCTTTATTTTTTGGGGCGGGGGGGCTCTGGGAAAGATTCACCCTGAGTGAATCTGTACCACTCTTCTTTTTTTGTTCTCTTTCCTCCCCAAAGCTCCAATACGTAGTTGTATATTCTAGTTGTAAGTCCTTCTAGTTCTTCTATGTGAGCTGCTGCCAGAGCACGGCTGCTGATAGACGAGTGGTGTGGTTCCACGCACAGAAAGAGAACCCAGGCCGCCCTAGTGGAACACTCCAAAATTTAGCCACTAGGCCATCAGGGCTGGCTCTTATTTTGTCAGTTTTGCTTCATATATTTTTCTATGTCTATTATTAGGTACATATACATTTAGGATTGTTCTAGTATTCATAATGAGTAACTAACCCTTTTATGATTCTGAAATGTTCCCCAGTATTTGGGCTTATATTTCTTGTTTTGAAATGCACTGTTTCCAATATAAATATAATATATACCAGCTTTCTTTCTTCCTTTCTTTCTTTTTAATTGAGCTTCATAATAGTTTACATCATTGTGAAATTTCACTTGTACATTATTTCTTGTTTGTCACCACGTAAGTATTCCTCTTCACCCCATGTGTTCATCCTCCACCCCCTCCAGGTAACCACGGAACTGATTTCTTTGTCCATGTGTTTGTTTATATTCCACATATAAGTGTAATCACATGCTGTTCGTCTTTCTCAGTCTGCCTTATTTTGCTTGGCATAATACCCTCCAGGTCCATTCATGTTGTTGCAAATGGGATGATTTTATCTTTTTAATGGCTGAGTAGTATTCCATTGTATATATATATATATACCACATCTTTATCCAATCATTGGTCGATGGGCGCTTGGATTGTTTCCATATCTTGGCTATTGTGAATAATGCTGCAATGAACATAGGGGTACACATGTTACTTTGGATTGTTGATTTTAAGTTGTTTGAGTAGATACCCAGAAGTGGGATAGCTAGGTCATATGGTATTTCTATTTTTAGTTTTTTCAGGAATCTTCATACTGTCTTCCATGGTGGCTGCACCAGTTTGCATTCCTACCAGCAGTGTATGAGTGTTCCTTTTTCTCCACATCCTCTCCAACATTTGTTGTTTATGATCTTGGTAATTATAGCCATTCTGACTGGTGTAAGATGATATCCCAATGTAGTTTTGATTTGCATATCCCTAAATATTAGTGATGTTGAGCATCTTTTTGTGTGCCTGTTGGCCATCTGTATATCTTCCTTTAAAAAATCTCTCTTTCTATCCTCAGCCCATGTTTTGATCAGGTTGCTTGGGGTTTTTTTTTGTTGAGTTGTGTGAGTTCTTTACATACTTTGGATATCAAACTCTTGTCTGATAAATGATTTGCAAATATTTTCTCCTAGTTGGTGGGTTGTCTTTCCATTTTATTGATGGTTTCCTTTGCTTTGTAGAAGTTTTTTAGTCTGATGTAGTCCCACTTGCTAACTTTTTCGTTTCCCTTACCTGAGTTGACCCAGTATTCAAGAAGACGTGGCTAACACCAATGTCAAAGGGTGTGCTGCCTATATTTTCTTCTAGGATTTTCGTGGTTTCAGTTCTTACATTTAAATCTTTAATCCATTCGGAGTTAATTTTTGTGTATGGTGCAAGATAATGGTCTACTTTCATTCTTTTGCATGTAGCTGTCTGGTTTTCCCAATATCATTTATTGAAGAGACTTTCCTTTTTCCATTGTATGTTCTTCACTGCTTTGTCAAAGATTAACTGTCCAGAGATGTGTGGTTTTATTTCTGGGCTTTCAATTCTGATCCATTGATCTGTTTGTCTGTTTTTGTGCCAATACCATGCTGTTTTGATTATGAGAGCTTTGTGGTATGTTTTGAAGTCAGGGATTATGATGTCTCCAGCTTTGATCTTTTCTCTCAGGATTGCTTTGGCTATTTGGGCTCTTTTGTTGTTCCATATACATTTTTGGATTCTTTGTTCTATTTCTGTGAAGAATTTCATTGGGATTCTGATTGGGATTGCATTGAATCTGTAGATTGCTTTAGGTAGTATGGACATTTTGATTATGTTTATTCTTCTGACCCATGAACATGGAATGTCTTTCCATTTCTTTACGTCGTCCTCTATTTCTTTCAGTAAGGACTTATAGTTTTCAGTATACAGGTCTTTCACCTCTTTGGTTAAGTTTATTCCTAGGTATTTTATTTTTTTTGTTGCAATTGTAAATGGGATTATATTCTTGATTTCTTTTTCTGCTTGTTCATTGTTAGTGTATAGGAATGCAATTTATCTTTTTAAATAGATTTTGTACCCTGCAACTTTGCTGTAGTTGTTGACTATTTCTAGTAGTTTTCTGGTGGATTCTTTAGGGTTTTCTATATATAGAATCATATCATCTGCAAATAGTGCAAGTTTCACTACTTCATTTTCAATCCATGGATTCCTTGTTTCTTTTTCTTGCCTAATTGCTCTGGCCAATACCTCCAATGCTATGTTGAATAGGAGTGGCGAGAATGAGCATCCTTGTCTTGTTCCTGTTCTCAGAGGGATGGCTTTCAGTTTTTCACCATTAAGTATGATGTTGGCTGTGGGTTCATCATATATGGCCTTTATTATGTTGAAGTACTTTCCCTCAATACCCATTTTATGGAGAGTTTTTTCATAAATTGATGTTGGATCTTGTCAAATGCTTTCTCTGTGTCTATTTAGATGGTCATGTGATTTTTACTCATCATTTTGTTAATGTGGTGTATCGCATTAACTGATTTGTGGATGTTTAACCATCCCTGTGTCCCTGGAATGAATCCCACTTGAGTGTGGTGTATTATTCTTTTAATGTATTGCTGTATTTTGTTTGCCAATATTTTGTTGAGGATTTTTGCAGCTGAGTTCATCAGTGATATTGGCCTGTAGTTTTCCTTCTTTGTGCTGTCCTTGTCTGGTTTTGGTATCAAGGTAATGTTGGCCTCATAGAATGTGTTAGGAAGTGCTCCATCTTCAATTTTTCAGAATAGTTTGAGAAGTAGAGGTACTAAGACTTCTTTGAATCCTTGGTAGAATTCTTCAAAGAGCCATATGATCCTGGACTTTTGCTTTTTGGGGAGGTTTTTGATGACTGTTTCAATCTCTGTACTTGTGGTTGGTCTGTTCAGATTCTATGTTTCTTCTTGATTCAGTTTTGGGAGGTTGTACAAGTCTAGGAATTCATCCATTTCCTCTATGTTGTCAAATTTTGGGCATATAGTTTTTTGTAGTATTCTCTTATAATCCTTTGTATTTCTGCAGTATCTATTGTAATTTCTCCTCTTTCATTTCTAATTTTATTTATTTGAGGCTTCTGTCTTTTTTTCTTGGTGAGTCTGGCTAAGGGTTTGTCAATTTTTTTTTATCTTCTCAAAGAACCAGCTTTTAGTTTCATTGATCCTTTTTACCATTTTTAATCTCTATTTCATTTATTTCTGCTCTGATTTTTATTATTTCTCTCCTTCTGCTGACTTTGGGCTTTGTCTCTTCTTCGTTTTCTAGCTCTGTTAGGTGCATTTTAAGGTTACTTATTTGAGAATTTTCTTCCTTGTTGAGGTGGGCCTGTATTGCTATGAATTTCCCTCTTATGACTTCTTTTGCTGCATCCCATAAGAGTTGGTATATTGTATTTCCATTTTCATTTGTCCCCAGGTATTTTTAAATTTCCTCTTTGATTTATTCAATAATCCAGTGATTGTTCAATAGCATGTTGTTTACTCTCTATATGTTTCTGACTTTCTCAGTTTTGTTCTTGTGGTTGATTTCTAACTTCATAGCATTGTGGTCAGAAAAGATGCTTGGGATGATTTCAATCTTCTTGAACTTATTGAGGCTTGCCTTGTTACCCAACATACGGTCTATCTTTGAGACTGTTCCATGGGCACTTGAGAAGAATGTATATTCTGCTGTTTTTGGATGGAATGCTCCATATATGTCTACTAAGTCCATCTGGTCAAGTGTTTCATTTAAATCCACTATTTCCTTGTTGACTTTTTATCTGGATGATCTGTCCTTTGCAGTAAGTGGGGTGTTGAGGTCCTCTACTATTATTGTGTTACTGTTAGTTTCTCCCTTTAGGTCTGTTAATAATTGCTTTATGTACTTTGGTGCTCCTGTGTTAGGTGCATATATATTAATAAGTGTTACGTCCTCTTGGTGGAATGTCCCTTTTCTCATTGAACACTGCCTCTCTTTGTCTCTCATTGTCTTTTATAACTTGAAGTCTGCTTTCTCTGATCAAAGTATGGCAATACCTGCTTTCTTTTGTTGGCCACTAGCTTGGAGTATTGTCTTCCATCCCTTCACTCTAAGCCTATGTTTGTCTTTGGAGCTGAGATGCATTTCCTAGAGACAGCATATTGTTGGCTCTTGTTTTTTAATCCATCCAGCTACTCTATGTCTTTTGATCAGAGAGTTGTCTATTTATATTTAGAGAGATTATTATATGAGAGCTTAATGCTGCCATTTTATCTCTCATTTTCTGGTTGTTCTATGTTTCCACTGTTTCTCTTCCTTTGTATTTCTGACTGCCATTTCATTTTGTTGGTTTTCTGAGAGGGTTTTCTCAGTTCTCTCTCTTTTTCTGAATTGTGGCTCCGCTCTTATTTTTTGTTTAGTGATTACCATGAGGATTGTATGAAAGATATTGGAGATGAGATATTCCATTTTCTTGTAGCTTCTTTCTCCATTAACCTAAGCAGGTTCTTTCCCTTTCCTCTCCCCTTCTGAGTAATTGCTGTTACATACTGTTCTGTTTTTAATTTTGTGAGTTTGTGGCTAAGCTGAAATGTTTATCATGACTTTTGATGCTTTCTTTCCCTTTCTCTTTCAAGTTGTAATTGAGCCTTTGCCTCCCTGCTCTAGTAGAGAGCTGCAGGTTTCTGATCATCTCTGTCTATTTATCTCCTTGCTCAGAGCTTTGTAGACCTTTTCCTTTTTGCTGCTGGTGTGAGGGCATCTTTAATTATTTCTTGTAGGGGATGTCTAGTGAAAATGAACTCCCTCAGCTTTTGTTTATCTGGGAAAGCTTTTATTTCTCCATCATAACTGAAGGAAAGTTTTGCTGGATAGAGTATTCTTGGCTGAAAGATTTTGCCTTTTAATATTTTGAATATATCATTCCATTCTCTCCTAGCCTGTAGGGTTTCTGCTGAGAAATCCACTGAAAGCCTGATAGGGTTTCCTTTGTAAGTTATTTTCTTCTGCATTGCTCCTCCTAATATTTTTTCTTTGTCCCAAACTTTTGCCATTTTTACTATTATATCCCTTAAAGAGGGTGTTTTCACATAGATAAAGTTGTGTGTTCGATTAACTTCATTTATCAGTAAATCTGAAACCACCCCCATATTTGGGAAGTTCTCAGCAATTATTTCTTTGAACAAGCTCTGTGCTCCTTTCTCCCTTGCTTCTCCCTCTTGCATACCTATAATCCTTATGTTGCTTTTTCTAATTGAGTCAGATATAACTCAAAGAATTCCTTCAGTTTTTTCAAGTCTTAGTTTAAATCTTAGTCTCCACCTCTACCTGTAAAATTTCTACGTTTTTATTCTCAAGAAGACTAATTCTTTCCTCCATAAGACCAATTCTATTTCTTAATCATTCTAGATTATTATTTAATTCATTAATTGTGTTTTTCATATCTAGAATTTCTGCTCTAGTTTTTTTTTTTTTTTTTAAGGTTTCAATCTCTTTGGTGAAGAGATTCATTTTATTGATGAGCGCCTTGAATTGTCTTTCCATGTTTTCTTGTAAGTCATTGAGTTTCCTTTTGATGGCTACTTTGAATTCTCTGTCATTTAGGTTGTATATTTCTGTGTCTACAGTGTTGGTTTCTGGAGAATTGTCATTTTCCTTCTGGTCTGAATTGTTACTGAGGTTTCTCATGGTATTTGATGAACTAATCTTTTGTAGGGGCATTTGTGGTTTTGTTAGGATGCAGATTCCCCTATTACCTATAGAGGGGAGCAGAGGAGTGTTTCTGGCACCACCCCATTTTCTGGAAGCTGTAGGGGTGTTATGGGTGCTTGCCCCAGCCTGGGATGCATTCAGGCACTTGTGTGGACTGTCCTTGTTGGGCAGGGCTTCTTTGCTAGGCTAGGGGCACACTTTGGTGCCTCAGGGGTGCTCTGAGCTCCCCCTCCCCTCCAGAAAGAGATCACTAGTAGGCTCAAAGCTACTGTACCTATTTCCACAGCTGCCCAGGACACATTCCCTCTTTGGGAGCGCAGCTGCACTGTGAGCACTCACATGAACCTGGGAAGTGCTTGCCCCAGCACGGAAATCTGCTGAGGTCCTTGTTTACAATCCACAGTCCACAGGGCCACTGAGCTTGGTGGGCAGGGCTTCCTCCCTAGGACCCAGGCTATGGCTGCTCCTTTACTGCACAGGGACACAGTGGGCTCCCTCTCTCTGCCAGGTGAGTGACCACAAGCACAGGCTAAAGGTTACTGCCTCCTCCTCTTACAGTCGCCTTGCTGCATGTTCCCACTTTCCAGGTGGTTGCACCAGGTTGGAAAGCATTTGTGTGCATGCACAGGGCTACTAGGGGAGAGCAGGATGTGCCCACCTATCTCTGCCACTTCGGGGGGGCCAGTCCATCCACCCTCAGATGTATAGCTGCGTATGTCTCTCAGGCATCCTATTGTGCTGTGTGGGCTGCCTCTGTTGACCAGTGAGTGTCCATTTAGTTGTAGTTCAAAACAGGGAGAGACAAAGGGAATAGCTCATTTTGCCATGTTGCTGACATCACTCTATACCAGGTTTCTTATACCTCCTGTCGACGTCTTTTTCCATCTTTTCATTTTCAACCTGTCTGTCTCTATATTTATATTTTGGGTTAATTGAATATGTTTAATATTTACTTTTGCTTTTCTACTGAAATTCTTTTAGCTATATCTCTTTTTATCAACTTTTTAGCAGTTGCTCTAGAGATTAAAATATATATTCTTAAATTATCACAGTCTGCTTAAAATAAATATTATGCTATTTTACACTTCACACTTTAAAACTTTCAATAATATAAAAAGCCTACAATAATGAAATTCCATTTCTCTCCTATTCCTTTTGCTAATGTTTTCCTTTAGTTTAGTTTCTCGTACATTGAAAAGCCATAAAATATTATTATTATTATCATCATTATTATTATTATCAGTAGGTTATCTTTAAAAGAAATTAAGAAAAAAAGAAAAAGAAACAAAATCCACATGGCCTGCATGCTTCCTTTATTTCTGTACTTCCTTGAAGACTTCTTGTAGTTCGGTTCTCAAGGCAATGAGTTACCTCCACTTTTATCCTTATTTTGAAGATTATTCTTACTCACCATAGAATTCTAGGTTGCCTTGCTTTCCTTTCATCACTTTAAAGATATTGTTCTATTATAGTGTATCATCCATTGTTTCTGATGAAAAGTCAACTACCATTTCTATAGTTGTTCCACTGACTTTAATGTGTCTTTTCTCCTCTGGCTTCTCCTAAGGGTTCCTCTTTCTTTGGTTTTCAGCACTTTGCTATGATGTATGCAGCTTAGCCCTTGGCCAAGGATGCATGGTGAATCCCTATATAAGCTTCTTTGCTCTCCCTCCCTCCACTCTCACCCTCACAAAGCTCTCCCTCCAAGGTAATCTGCCCTGGGAATGTCATCACTTAAGTCATCAAGAATTTTTATCTCTGCTTCCTCAGTTCAGCATGACTGCAAATCTTTGGGCTTCATGTGTGTGCTCTTAGGCTGTTAGCAAGTGTAATAGTGGGACTTGGTGTATGAGTTTACTTTCACCAAGGATCACAGTCCCCGGGTTGCCTATTGCTCAGTGCCTAAAAACAGTTTCCTCAGAGATTTTGCCCAGTTTTATAGCTGTTTATGGTGGGAGGGCATGTATGGTCTCTTTTAACTCTCTCATGGTCAGAAATGGAAGTCTAATTGCCAAATACTGACCCAATTTCATCTATCAGATTTAGATAACAAGGAAATATAGATATATGTGTGTGTATTTTTGTGTATATCAGCATAATTACATAATTTTACTACTGATGTGTTAATAGGGCTTACAAGCAATGGTATCTCATTATCAATAAGCATCTAGTACCCAAATTTTGGCTTTAAATATCAATAGAAAAACTTCTGAAATAGACTTGAATTAACGGAAACCACACCAGGGTCTTGGTTAAGAAAATTCAATATCAAAAAGATATAATTCTTTTTGAGTTATTTTTTTAATTGTAAGACCACAATTAAAATACTAACATTTTTTGTAGTTAGATCTTTCTAAAACAAATAAGCAGACAATAATCAAAGAAGAATAGTCAAAGTCAAGAATGGAGCTCTAGTGTATTTTTTTCCCGAGAAGAGTATGCATCATTGTCCTCACAAATATCACATTCAATAGCATCCTTCACCTTACCTTAAAATCATTAGCATGGACTTTACTTTTTAAAGCCCATGGCAAGATTCTAAGGAAAAAAATTATTTTAAAAGAGGTTGGGAAAAATAAGGGGAAATAATATGTGTTATTGTTTTGATTTGATGTGTCTGTGAACCACCGGTGATGTGCTTTGAAGTGGAGATAGAGATAAATCTAGTTAAATTAATGTAGCTGTATAAGTGAGCCAGAAACTGAAAGCAAAGAGAGAGGGGAGCCATTAATTTTATCTGATCAATTATGAGTTCCCTACAGAGGCAGTTTAAAGATTATATATCTATATGTGGGGCTTTGAGTCACTAAAGGGAACATGCTTATGGTTCTTGCACTGTGTTGGAAGTAGAAGTTTCCAAATGGGCCAAAAAAAGGAAATGGGAGTGTTTCCAGGTACATGTATCCTGAAGTCAGCCATGTTCCATATTTTAGTGCTTGCCTCCACCAGCATCTTCTCGTTGGACTGTCATGCTTCTTTCTGCAAGGATGGGTGTGGTGTGGTAAAGAAACAGAAATTTTCAGTGAGAGAATTGTGAAATGATATTATAAACAATTCAATTCACTTTAACAGTGAAGAATGTACTGTGTTATTCTTAGGCACTTGACAACAAACTGAACTCTAATTTATATAAGACCAAAACAGCTAAAAATGGTGTTGGGAGTTATTTATGATTTGGAAAACACTTGAAAAAATGTGATTTCCCTTTATTCATATTTTTTATTTGGACACATAGAAATCACCAAAAAGCAGAAACCCTGAAGATTTATTTAAGCAGAAAACTCTAGAGAGTTTCAGTACAACAGGGCTGATTCTAGCCAAATGATTCCACTTGTATCCAGTGCTGGCTTTGTTGACTAGAGATGACCAAGGATACCGAAGAGCAGGCTGTGTTTTGCCCTGTCCATGTTTTGTTCATCACTCTGGTGAACTGATTCTGAACTACTAGTCAGCACTGGGCAGGATGCCAGAGTTCAGTGGTTGGCCAGGAAGGATGGGAACCTCCTTAGATCAGGGGCTCCCAGTAATGAGCAGATGAAAACAAAGGAAGAAGAGAAAGGGGTGGAGGCTGGCTGTGAGTTGCTGACTTTCTATTTTAGACCACTTGCACAGAATCATTAGGGCGGATGCCATTTCTACACTATTAAGAAGGTCGTCAGAAATGGGATTTGGCATCTTGGTTCTCTTTCCACCTCGGCAAGCCCTACCCTGAAGCTTAACCAGAAAAAGTGCTTTGGCTCTTATTGTGAAAACATTATCTAAAGGTGTAGCCTTACACTGCACTTTGTCAGCAAACACAGAAAAATGAGCATAACAAAACCTTAGATAGTTCAAGATGATTCAGGGCTGCGTCGCAGAAAATAGGTATCATACTAAAGCCATTGCTTTAACATTCTATAATGTTAAATCTCTTTTCTCTTGCCTTTACTGAAACTACATTCTCCATTCTTATTGTTTGTCTTCTTTGATGTTTTCTCTATCTTCTTGCTGTTTCCATACCCTAGGCCCATGTATCCCTCTAAGGGAATCATTTTCTTCTTTCTCTATCTGCCATTCCTTAGATCTCTCACAGAATCTCAGCTCCCACTTCCACATAAATAGTTCCAAATTAACATGCTGACCCTGATTCCTCTTCTGAGATTCAGACTCCTATTTCCAATTAACCAATATTTCAACTTATTTGTCTTGTCTACCTAGATGAACCTTGTTCAAAACACCTTAGATGAAACATTCAGGTAATGTTCCTTTTCAAAAAAAGCACATGAGTACGTAGCTACAGATGTTCTAAATTGGCTTTTGTAATCATAACCCAAGAGTCTGAGAACTGACTCCCCTCAAACAGCCAGACAATCTGGAATTTGTAATAATTAAGGTTGGGGGAGGGGGTCTGAAAACCTTGTCCCATATAATGTCCCTCTTGATATCTCCAAGGATTCTTGAAGAAGAGGGAACAGGTGGGATGGAATGGGAGGTTGTATTTCTCCTAGTCACCTTTCCTAGTCAGCTTGTCCTCCAATTTCCTGCTTTGGTTAAGTTCTGGTCTTAAGGGCTGCTTTCTTCTTTATGTTGCACATATGCCAATGACTCCCAGATTTCATCTCTCCCTTGAGCTCTGGAATAAATTTCCTAAATGCCTTTTCAACACTCAACTTGGATATCTGATAAGCATCTCACACTTAAAAAATACACCAAACTGGACTCTCTCCCCCAACACACCTGTTTCTGTAGTTTTTCCCATCTCAGAAAATGGCACTACCATTCATCTAATTCCTTGAGCTAATAATTCAGGAGTCATCTTTGATTTTTCTCTTTCCCACACACTCAGTAATCCATCCTCTCTATTTTCAAAACACTTACTGAATCCAACCATTTCTCATCCTCCGATACTGTCAGAATCTCTCGCCCAGACACTAGCAATAGCCTTTCATTGTCTATTGTTTCACTGTTTTCATACTCATCTCCCTACATTCTAATTTCTTCACAAAAATCACCATGATCCTCCAAAACATAAGACAAATTATACCACTCCCGAATTCTAAACCATCCAGTGACACATCCCCCAAACACTTGTGGACATCTACTTCTCTGTCGTCATCTCTTATCATGTTCTCCATTGTTCCTTAAAGCTACAGCCATCATGGCTTTCTTATTCTTCCTTTAACGCAAGAAGCTCTTTCCATTTCAGGGCTTTTGCACTTGATGTTAGTTTCTCCATGGAATGCTCTTTCACCAATTTTTTGTGTCTATAATTTAGTTTATAATTCTTCATCCCAACGAGGTTATTTGTGATTAATTTGGATCCATACTGTATGAGTCATTAGCAGTTGAATTGCCCTAAACTAGAATGTACACTCCTCACTCTTGTTCTATTTTCTTAGCCCTTAATTTCTTTCTTCATAGCATTTATGATAAATTTAAATTCTATTATATACTTGTTTACTTTTTCATCACCTGCCCCCACCTCACTCCCTAGAGTATAAGATCCATGAGAGTGGGATCTCTAGTGGCTGGCACACAGTAGGCACTCAATATATGTTTGTAGATTAAACAAACACGTGGGACTTGTTACTCAATCTTTTGAAACTTCATTTTTCTCATTTGTAAAATGCAAAGAATATAAGATTGAAGTGAGTATACCCCTGAATACTTAACGTGCCCTATTCTATTTGTCTGTAGAGCAATTCAGCTGTCTTTTCATGTGGCCTATCTTGGCTGCACCCTGGGGGAACAGCACTGTTCATATCAAGTATCCTACCTGTGTGCCTCAGTAAACCAATGACAGCTTTACTTATTACATAAATTTTGATACCTAAAAAAAATTTTTTATCTATGTATTATATATGTATATATTTATATGAGATTACCTATGTGTGTTATATGTATGTATTCACATATTTTATCTCATATTCTGTATATATAGTCATGTAATATTCCTATATACACAGATTATTTGTCTTTGCTTAACTAAAGTTAAATGAATATTGTTGGTTTGTATATCATTTATTACAATTTTTTTCCAGTATGATTAGGAGTGGCAATAATAGTAGTGACTGAAATCTTCCGTTTTGCATTATAATAAAGGTAAGTATGGACTCATACAGTGCTCATTGTCTCATTTGATGCCTCAGATTGATTTCAGAAATATCAAGCTACGTGCTTCAATATCAGCAAATCCTTTAGTGCCTCCTCAACATAAGGATGCTACTTTTTTTCCCCTCAGACTCTCTTATATTCTTTAATTTACCTGAAGAAATGGCAAAGTGTAACCTAGAGGAAGCCAAGCAAGTGCAGTAGGACTCGACCATATGTCTCTGGCCGGAGATGTGGTAGCTCCAGCATCATCTTGGTCCCTGGTCCTCACAGCTAAGGCCTTATACCCAAATGGACATAAGCTAGGGCCCCATTGGTCATGCCTGGTATCACTAAGCTGGCTGGAACAGAGAAGATAGAGAAGCTATCTGGATTTTTTCCCAGGTCTAATAGGCTTACCTTACTAAAGACATCTCTTCCATCTCTAGCTTGGGCTTGCAAGGCTGATTCTACCTTGGAAGACTGGGTACCAAAAAAGAAAGACTAAGGCTTCTTAAGAACAGCAGAGCTATCTGAAAAGAAGGGCTTGTTCAAGGAGAAGCTTTAGAAATAAACTGTAATTCAGCCTGAAACAGTACTATTGAGATGGCAGCATTTGTATGCCCATTATCAGACTGTGTAGGGCTATATCCAAATAAAAGATCTCTTGCATTATTTTGACATATTTTCTATAAAGCTCTGAGTTTCTGCCATATCCAAATCCCCTTTCTGAGGTGCTCTTTACATCTTGGTCACTGTATGACTTATTACTGGTCCATAGCTGATTGGGTACAAAACAAAGTCAACTGCAAAAGTTGGCCAGTGACCTATTAGGTGAGATGACATGAGAGCTTGGGGAACTCATTCATTCTCCTGGATTACCAGTGGCTGAACCCATTGGATCTCTTGGATGTATGAACTCATAAATCTCAAGTACCTCTTGAGAATATGAACACACAGAGAGAGTAGGTTGGGAAACAAAGACAAAGAAATTAAGTTATGATAATGGTCAATTTAAAAAATATGAGGGAGTGACCACCAGAGTTCTTGTTGATCAGTAAGGCTACCATCAATTCAGAACTACTGCTGTACCCAGTTTTCTGGGAGGCCTGGCCATTTCTCTTCCTCCCCAGATGACCTAAAAATGAGCTCCCATTTACTAGGGTATGCAGAAGGTATCATTCGTCTTTGCACCTTAAATTAGGTCATAAATGATAGTGTACTTAATAAGTAATAAATAGGGTCTTTATTTTTTGTTCCTTATCTTCCTGAGTCTTTGACTATGCAGGGACACTGAATAGTCAAGATCCTTTACATTTCACTTTCAATTATATAAGCATTGTGACCTCCCAGGCCAACCTAGGACCAAACTGCTCCATATGCATGACCTAGGGCACACAGACTAGAATAAGAAAAAAAGAAAACCTACCACATCTTAAGAAGAAATAGCTTATCCTGGTCTTTGGCATGCATGGCAATCTTGACCTTGCTCAAATGTCATGACCAACTGCTCCAAATTTTTTTTAAAAGGTAGAGGTCAGTACTTTTGAGTGAGCCCTTAGTTCAGGAGATAAATCAGAAATCAACCTTCCTCATTGCTTTCCAGAAATAAAGCCTTTTTATATTGGACAAGTGAGCCAGAACCGTGGCTGACCTGATCATGTCTTCAGCCAGGGCTCTGAATCCTGTCCTGTGCTAACTAGAGACAAAATGGTGGATATATCATCTTCCAAACAAATGCACTGTGTTAGTCAGGGTCCACCAGAGAAACAGAACCAATAGGATTTATATACATATTATATATGTATATATACATATACCTATATATATTTAGAAAGAAAGGGAGAGAGAGGTTTTAAGGAATTGTCTCACGTGATTGTGGGGGTTGGCAAGTCTGATGTTTGTAGGACAAGCCAGGGGGCTGGAAACTCAGGCAGGATTTCTATGCTGCAGTCTTGAGGATAATTCCTTCTTCTTCAGGAAACCTCACTCTTTGCTCCTACGGTCTTTAACTGACTGGATGAGGCTGTCCCAGATTATTGAGCGTAATTTGCTTTACTCAAAGTCTACTGATTTAAATGTTAATCCCATCTAAAATCATACCTTCACAGCAATATCTAGACAAATGTTTAATCAAACAACAGGGCACCAGAGCCTGGCCAAGTGATGCATAAAGTCAACCATCATACACATTATTCATTTAGATTTACTGGTTGGAATTATTTGAGTAGAACAGAAGTTTACCTCTTTACTCTTATGGGGAACAGAGAGAGCTAGAAAGATTGTTAAGTAAGTGAATAGGCTAAATATAATTGTGGATCCAGTTTGTAGAAAATACAAAGTTTCAGAGCTTTGGCCTCTTTGTTTTTTGGTATATAGATGATGCTCCTAATAAGTCTGTTTACTCAGGAAAGCAGAAAGTTTACTTCTGCATCACTTGATGTGACTGAAAACACACATCTCCAAGGTTACTGCATATGGTTGCATGGATTGTGTACTGCACCAAAGTGTCCATCTGAGGGTGTACAACGGAGCTGTAATCCATCCCACACTCTACTTTCCAAGCCATCTGCCCCAGTTGGGGGGCTATGTCTATCTTGAGGAAAGGCACCTTTCTCTCTTCTTTGCTCAAAGGTGCCAAGGATTAGCCAAACCTAGCCTGTGTCTTTGGGGCTATGACCACCCAGAAGAAGTACCTCGTTCTAATCGTTCTAATTTGCACAAAGATGTCTTGGAGGCTGTCCACAGCCACGTACATCTCTGTATTAAATACTTTAAGACACACATCCCAGTAATTTCAGAAAGTCTTTTCTCTCTCTAATTGAGAGGTGAAGACAGAGATTATCGTAGGTTTGATGTGTAATTAGCTTTCCATTCTTCAGTTGTCAGAACTACCTCCTTTTCCTCCTGTTGATACGTGCCCCATGGTCCTTTCAGAACTGTTCCCCTAGTTTATCTTCCATTCGAAACAGTGTTGAATCTAAGGATTGTGTCCCTTTTAGACCCCACTCCACTGACAGATAATAAAAACGACTTCTTACTTTACCTTAATTTACCTTTGTTGTACTGAGCCATATCACAATTTCTCCTACACTCGTTATCCCTCCCATACACACACACAAAATTCCTGTTAAATGTCTATCTTCAGCTTTCAAAAAACACTTTGTTAGTTTATCTAAAACTTTTTTTTTGCATATTCATCAATTCTGTAATATCTGTATTTTTTATCTTCTCCATTACTATTTTCACTTTTTTTTTTTTTCAGCCTGAACTAAGACCTGCTAACTGCCCTTGGAAATCCCTGGATAATTAATTTTGTTTGCGCAAAAATGGAGGTCTCTACCTTGAAGGTATCCATGGAATGCTTTCCTCTGCCTCCTGGAGATAGGTACCACACTTCCTGAGACTCCAGATTAGTCATTTTTATCAATTGGGCTAGGGACACTCCTGTTCTTTGAGTAGATCATTTCCTTTCACTGGCCACTGTTTCTCCTTTGAAATTGATGGTTCAGGAAATTATTTTTCACGGCTATGGTTATTTAATATTTCCTATGAGTGAACCACGTATCCTGTGATAACTTGCACAATTAGGAATTAGAGAGTAATCTTCATCAACACAAAGGTCACAATCTTCCATTTCAGACAGGGTTATTGGTTAAAAAAGTGGTCTGATCAATTGTGGGGATGAGGGTGGGGATCCACCCTGACTCTATATACAAGTGTGATCAACTGGTCATCTATGCGTGACAACAGCGCTGGCGATGACAGTAACAAAAGTTCAATAGCTAGATAGAGATGCCTGTACTTATATCTTTTATTCCAAATCCCTTCCCCACTCCAAACTGGAATGCCAAGTAAGCAAGAGAGCATCCATTGAGGACAAGATTAAGGCAAATATCTAGTAACAGATGATGCAGAAGGAGGAACACAGGGCTTCCTCCCCGTGTATCTCACCTGGTTGTGAGACCATTTCATTGCTTTGAATACTCTCAGTGCCTCTAAAATGTTTCTGTCACTTTTCAATTATTAATACCATCTTCCAATCCTTAAGTCAGGACTTTTGTGGATATCAGCACATTAATCATTACCAACACCACAGGGGCGTTAGAAGAAAATCTCATTTTGCAGCTGAGAAAACAGAGGCTGAAATCAATTAAATAACTTGGTCAAAGTCACCTAGGTAGTTAAGAGACAGAGCTATATTGCTAAACCAGGGTCCAGTTACTCTGATTCCAAAGTCCAAACGCTTAAATACTAGTCTATAGAGCTCATGCCACCGCCGCCTCCACTACAATATGCTGCGGTGCCTGAGTTATTGGTGGACAGTGGTGGAAGCCCTGGACCCGGAGTCACCAGATTGGGTTCCAAGCCTGGCCTCTGTCATTTGCCAGCTATGGGCAGGTCACCTACCTTTCCTTATATGTAAAATGGATTTTAATAATACTAGCCTTACCTTCCTTATCGGCATCAAATCGATAACACATGAGAAATGCTTGCAAAATCGCCAAGTACTGTTCAAACACATGGCCTTATGTTACTTTGTAAGCATTCTTAAGTCACATTTTAATGCAGATATTCTTTTTCTGAAAATGAACAGTAAGTTCTTCAAGAGTGGAAATTAAGCCTATCATTTCTTGGGGCTACTTGCTCCGAGAATTCATCTTGTGCCTGATAGGAAAGCTCCTCCCCACCCCACTCCACTCATGTTCCCATACATATTTTACCTGATTAGCACACCCTCCTGTCCCTTGGAGAGAGAAGGTGGAGTGGAGGACAGAGAGTCCACGACTGCTGGGTGTTGCTGATGAGTTCTAGGATGTGAAGTGAGCTGTGTATGTCTTGGGGGAGGCATAGGTTGAAGGAGGGGAGAAGTTCAAACAAACTTAAGTAGCTCTGGCTTACATCTCTTAAAACTATTACCAGTTCTTCCTTTCCGCCCCTCTCTTTGTATCAGTCACTCCATCTGACCAAGTTTCCTGAGATATGTAATCCTTAACCCACAGCAGAGACATTTTGTCTTCTCTGATTTATTTATCTCTTCCCCTTTTTTACACCTTCTACATTGGTCATCCTATGTTCCCCGTCACTTGCCCAGACTGACCAGTTCAATCAATTCTTGTGGAATGAATTCATTTCTTGGGGTACTTGAATATTTTTGTGGTCTTCCCCTGGGCTTCATTCCAGTTGGCAGCTAAGGGAAATACTACTTTTTAAATTTTAATTTCTCAGAGTAAAATAATTTTAAATATGTATTATCCATATATATTATTTTAATATATATATTGAAGCATACAATATTAGTTGCATCATGGTCAATGAGGCCACTCAGGCAGCTCATCAAACAGCTCATCAGAGAATAACAGTAAAGAAGGATCTTATCAAACAAAACACAGGATACAGTTTCTTTCTCTCGTGAATGCTAACCTTCGGGTTCTGGGTTAGTTTCCTAGGACTACTATACAACGTACTCCATATTGTGTGGCTTAAAACAACAGAAATTTCTTCACTCACAGTTCTGGAGATCAGAAGTCCAAAATCAAGGTGTTGGCACGGCCATGCTTTCTCTGGAGGCTACACGGGAGGATCCGTTCCATGCCTTTCTCTTAGCTTCTGGTATTGCCGGCAATCCTTGGCCGTCCTTGGTTGACAGCTGCTTAACTCCAATCTCTGCCTCTGTGGTCACATGACCATCCCCATGTCTTCACATCATCTTCCCTCAGTGCATGTCTGTCTTTGTGTCTCTTCTCCTCTTCTTATAAGGACAACAATCTTATTGGATTAAGGGTCCAGCCTACTCCAGTATGACCTTATCTTAGCACATTGCATCTGCAATTACTCTGTTTCCAAATAAAGGTACATTCTGAAGTTCTGGGAGGGACACAAATTTTGGGGGCCACTATTCAACCCTGTACAGTTTCCCCATGGAGGCAGCAGCCAGAAATCAACCTCTGCTTTTCTCTGTTGCTTTGAGGATGTTTACAGATAATTAAGTTAACTCTGCAGAGGCTTTGGGAGTGGGTTCTGGTGGAAAGAACTAGTGATTAGGAAGGACTTTTCCAACCACATGTAAGCACTGTCTCTTTGCACATTACTTCTACCCAAGATCTCTTCAGCCAAATATACAGTGTTGATATATAATTCTTGGGTTCTATAACGCAAAATTTTATAATTACCTTCACAATCCTTTATCCTTAGCTCCAGAGTCTAGAAAAAACTGAAACCTGAAATTTTTTTCTAAGTTTGGTACCAATTCTATTCTGGTAGCAAAACCTCACCTGAACTGATCTAGGCCACTTTATAATGTGAACATTTACATGTTTCACTGCAAAAATAATGTTTGATTAAGGGGTTCTGTCCAGACACCCCTTAACCCTGGGAGTTTTATGCTATACACTGTGTATGCTCCCTATTACTTTTTAAATTCTGAAAAAAACTCTTAAATATGAATTTCCAAATACATATGGCTCCAAGGATTTTGGCAAAGAAAATACAAGCCTATTCTTTCAATTAGGATTAATCCAATCAAGTAGAAAAGCTGCCACCCCTAGCTTTGAGTTCTTCCAGTTCGATGGTTCTTAGACCTGCCTGCACATTACAGACATCTGGGGAGCTTTTAAAAATCCTAATGCCTGGCTTTTACCCCAGATCAATTTAACGAAAATCACTGGAGGGGGGATCCAGGCATCACCATTTCTGAAACTCCCCAGCCAATTCCAATGTCTACCCAAGTTTAAGAACTACTGTCTGGTCCTGACCCAGCCATTCACACCGTGCTTTCTGGTTGAGCCAATCAGAAATCCATTCTGGACGCCTCCATGACCAGATCCTGACAGTACCCACCTACCATGAAGCACAAACAGTTACAAACAACAGCTGGGATTGGTAAAAACAAGAGGACTTCACATGTTACAGATTGATTGTGTCCCCAAAAGAGAAATGTTGAAGTCCTAACCCTGAGAACCTCAGAATGTGACTTATTTGGACATATGGTCATTGCAGATATAGTTAGTTGAGACAAGGCCGTACTGGAGTAGAGTGGGCCTTTAATCCTATATGACTAGCATACTTATAATAAGAGTAGAAGAGGGGCACACGAAGAGGAGAATGCCATTTGAAGACAGACATACAGGGAGAAGACAGCCATGTGACAACAGAGGCAGATATTAGAGTGATGCATCCACAAGGATTGTAGATGCCAAGGATTTCTGGCAAACGCTAGAAGCTAGGAAGAGACAAGAAAGGATTCTACAGGTTTCAGAGGGAGTATGGCCTTGCTGACACCTTGATTTCAGACTTCTGGATTCCAGAACTTTGAGAATAAATTTCTGTTTAAGCCACCCAGTTTGTGGTACTTTGTTATGGCAATCCTAGGAATCTAATACACCATGTGTGTGGGAATGAACCACAGCACTGTGTTCAGATGTCCCCAGAGCTCCCTAGATCCACCATGAACAGCTAGTCATGGATGTCAAAGCCCAGCAACCAGAAGTGAATTGAAGGGGGCAGCTGGCTCAGCATGAGAAATGGAAATAGCAGTAACTAACATTTATTGAGGGCTTAATCCCTTCTAGGCACACATTACCTACACTAGTTCATTTAATCCCAAACAACCCTTTAGGGTAAATACTATTTTTATCCTGCTTTTAGAAAAGAGAAAACTGAGGCTCCTGTAGATCAAGTAACTTGCCCAATGTTGCTCCAATAATGAGAAGAAGAGCCAGGATTTGAATCCAGTTGTACCTGACCCAAAAGCCCCCGTTCTCAGTGTCAGCTTGGGAGAAAACTCTTGCTGAGCCCAGAGATCTCACCAAGGCATCTTTCTTAAAGACTCAGAGACCTAGTTCAGCCTGCTGTGCTTCAAGAGTGGGAGACATGGCCCTGATGTGACAAACACAGGCGTTTGGCATCCAACTCTTGCAGCTGCCAAAAAGAATTAAACAAAGTGCCTGAAAGCAAAGGAAAGCAACAACAAAAATGCCAGCAGCAGCAGCAGGAGGAGGGAGGGCCCCATTACTACTGGTTGAAGTGTGAGGAAAATTAAAGTTGGTGATGCTTCAAGGTTATGTTGAAATTCCAAAGCAGTGGGCTTTACATAACCATGAAACATGGAAATTAAAGTATTACTGATGTTCACACTGTTTATTTCAGGACTTTGCTTTCCATCTCACTTTGTCTCAACAAGTCTCAATTCAGTCAAGCACTAACCGCCACAGAGAAAGGAAAAATGATGGAGATGCATGTGGGTATGTGTGTCTGTGTGTATATATATATTAAAAATGCAAATAAATTAGGAACAGAGAAAACTGAAAAAAGGATAATATAATCTACTTTGTTTGCTTCTGGCTATGCCCATTCATATTAAGAGAAAGGAACAAAATTGCAACGATTATCAGGTCCCAAAATCTTTAAAACACTTTTCAGGCAAAAGCTTTCTGAATTCACCTTCCAAAGCATCAATAACTTGTGAATCCTCGACAACAACAATCACGAGATTTATTGAGCATTTCCTATGTCCCAGACACAGACACAATTAATCCTCATAATAGCATTATGAAGAAAGCATGATTATCACCCTTTTGGAGAGGAGAATATTGAGCTTACAAAACTGGAACGCCTGGCTCCAGGCTACAAATCTACTAGGAGGAAGAAGCAAGACTTGAACCCAGGGCAGCCTGCCTGACTTGATAGCTAGAGCTCTGTTACCATGTCACCTTTCTCCCGCTGTTCTTCTGCCTTCTAGCAGATTCTGTCCACTGTGCATTGCCAAAGCCTTCCCTCCCCTTACCTCTTATCACAGTTCTGAATTGTTGTATATGTATTGACCACTAAGTGCACAACTTTATTTTTCTCAGACCAGAGATTTTAAGTTATCAAATTGGAAAAAGCAATCCAGGCTTACCTTCCCACACTTTTGATTATAATGTGTGTTCATACTCGAGGTAAACAATGGTTTTTCCCATAGCCATTTTGGAGCAGAGTGACTACACAAACTCTCGAATAAGGTTCCTGTTCAATTTTCATAACACGGTACTCTCTTGCCAACTGTAGTTTGAAGACAAAATTTTTTATATCTGCGCACCAAAACTTGACTTCATTTGACTCCCTTAAACAAAAGGACGGGACAAAAATAATTGTTGCTTACTCTTCCCTTCTCCATCACAGAACACATGCGTAGTCCCCGGATGTAAGACAAACAAAGAGGAGATATTTTTTATGTCTCATCCTTTTGGGATATGGATAAAAAACTAAAAAATCAAACCCAGAAAAATTTTCCCTGAAGTAATACAATCGTTTAAAAAAGATCAGGAATTTTGTAAAGATTTACAAAAATGGAAAAAAGCAAGCAAGTTAATTGGAAAACATACGTATTTCAGAGTTCAGTCTGAGTAAACAGTATTTGTGGAAAATTTTGCTTAACTGATCATAATACTTTCTGACCAATTGACAAAGATGATTATAGATTAAATGAGTTCTGTGTCAGAGATAATTCTAAATGTTCCCCACATCCTGTTTTGTATTCCTCATTCCTGGAAAGATGAAAAACTGTATTTTCCAACCCCTTGAAGGTAAATGAAGGCATATGATGAGTTTTAGCCAACAAATTGTGAACAGAACTTATGAGTCTTAGTTCCAGGATGAGGCTGCGCAGAGGAAATTCAATTCTTTATTTCCCTACCTCAGTGATCAAGGAGGTCTCACATTGAGATGGTAGAGACATAAAATAGGCTGCATTCTTGAGCCATGGAAATGGTTACTTTGGAAAGTCACCAGAACCTGTAGCAGATTTCATGTGAGTGAGAAATATAATCCTACAGGAACAACATTTGGACCTTGTGTTCTCTTTGAGGAAAGAGTTTTAATAGCAAACTTAGTTTCTTTAATAAGTATCGAGATATCTTGAAATCACAGTATTACTGATGTTCACAATGTATATTTCAGGACTCCAGTTTCCATCTCACTTTGTCTCTACAAGTCTTGATTCAGTCATGCACTTACCACCATATTTATATAGGAACTTTGTCAATTTTTCTCTATTCTTGGTCTTTTTTGTATTTCATTGATTTTTTTAACTCTTATTTTTATTTTCTTCTTTCTACCTATTGTGGATTTGCACGATTTTTTTTTCCAGCTTCCTAAGGTAGAAAAGGTCTTAAGAACTTCCTGGGTCATTGGTATAAGACTCTTCCTTTTAAATAAAAGCATTTAATGTTCCATGTATACTTAAAAAAAAAAGTGCATTCTCCACTTGTTGGCTGGAGTGTTTTATAAATACCAATTAGCTCAAGGTGGTTGACGGCATAGTTCATGGAAATCTATATATTTAATATTTTTTTCTTAAGTTGTTCTATTGATTACTTACAGAAGGGTGTTAAAAGCTTCCATTATAATTGTGGATTTATCTATTTCTCCATTTAATTCTGTCAATTTTTGATTCATGTATTTTAAACTTCTGTTATTAGGTGCACATACAGGTCTTCCTGGGGACTTGACTCTTTTATCGTAATGAAATATCCCTGTGTCTCTGGGAATCTCTGTCTTTTCGTTTTCTTTGATACTGATGTAACCACTCAAGCCTTCTTATTTGCTTTCAATTTACCTGTGTCTTTATGTTTAAAGTACGTATCTTATAGATACAATGTAGTTTAGTCTTGCTTTTTAAGAAGCCAATCTGACAATGACGTTTAATTGGAGTGCTTAGAGCATCTATACTTAATATCAGTTTTGAGATAGTTGGATTTAGGTCTACTACTTTACTATTTGTTTTCTGCTTCTCTCTTCATTTTTTTTTGGAGGAAGATTAGCCCTTAGCTAACATCTGCCACCAATCTTCCTCTCCTTGCTGAGAAAGACTGGCCCTGAGCTAACATCCATGCCCATCTCCCTCTACTTTATACGTGGGACACCTGCCACAGCATGGCTTGACAAGCAGTGTGTAGGCCCACACCCGGGATCTGAACCTGTGAACCCTGAGCTGCTGAAGCAGAACATGGGAACCTAACTGCTGTGCCACCAGGCCAGTCCCTCTCCTCAATTTTTGTTCCTACGTTCCTCCTTTCATGCCTTCTTTTAGATTAACTGAGTGGTTTTAGAATTCAATTTTAATCTATGGATTTTTAGCAATACCTCCTTACATTAGTTTTTAGTGGTTAAGAAATTAAAATATACATCCTTGACTTTTTAGACTCTATTTAGTGTTAATATTGGACTACTTCCCATAAAATGTAAGAGGCTTGCAACTATGTGTGGCCATCTATCCCTCTCTTTCTGCTAAATTTGTCACATGTATTATATCTATATACACTATGAAAGTCCATAATAAATTATTGTAATTTTTACTTTAAAAATTATGTCCTTTTTTAATTAAGAGAAAATATTATCTTTTAGATTTGTCCCTCTATTTGTGATTTCCAGGGTTCTTCATGCCTTCCTGAAGATCTGAGTTCCCATCTGATATCATTTTTCTTCAGCCTGAAGAATTCCCTTTAGCACTTTTTATAGTGTAGGTTTGCTGGTGACAAATTCTCCTACTTTCTTTTTATCTGAAAATGTCTTCATATTGATTTCATTCTTTTTTTTTTTTTAGTTTTATTGAGGTGTAATTCATTCTTGAAGAATATTTTTACTAAAATTCTGCATTGAGAGATTTTTCTACTTAGCTCTTAAAAATATTGTTCCATTATTTTCTGGCTGCTATTGTGACTGATAAGAAATCACGAATAGTTTTAATCAAATTGTTATTGTCCTGTATGTAATGTGTCTTTTTTTCTTCTGCCAGTTTTCAAGATTTTCACCTTAGCTTTGATTTTCAGCAGTTTTACTGTGATGTACATAGTTGATTTTCTTTTCATTTATATCTTTCTGATTCATAGAACTTTTTGAATCTAAAATTATTTTCATTTTTATTAATTTAGGTAATGTCAGTAACTATTTTCTCACTTTTTTCCCTCTATTATCTGTCTCCTCTTCTTCTGGGGCTACAATTACATGTATGTTAGACCTTCAGAAATTGTCCAACTGGTCCCTCAGACTTTGCTCATTCTTCTAAAAAAATCTATTTTTCCTCTGTTTTTTAGATTGCATGATTTCAATTCATCTATTTCCACGTTTATTGTCTTTTTGTTCTATCATTTACAACCTACTGTTAAGCCTATCCAGTGTTTCATTTTTATTCCAGATATTTTATTTTTCAGTTCTACAAGTTATATTGATTTTTTTAAATAATTTATAGTTCTCTGTTAGGATTTCATAACTTTTCACTGTTTATGAACATAGTTTTATTTATATTTTTGAGCATAGCTGCTTTAAAATTCTTGCATGCTAATTTCAAATTTGGGTTTTCTTCTGGATATTGTGAATATTTTGTTGTGGAGACTCTGGATTCTGTTATTTCCTTCAAAGAATATTAATCGTTTTATGGCAGACAGTTAAGTCGTCTAAACTAAACTACAAATTCTCTCTCCCTTGCGCTGAATAACAGCAGAATCTCACTTCCATTCTTTTAGCCTTTGCAAGGCTGTTTGGAGTCTGGTTCTCAAACCCAGAAAGTCTGCTGATTTTCTATCTGCATTTCAGCCCTGCAGAGCTTAGTCTGGGGACTGCCATCAAGCTAAGGTTCTTTAAACGTTAAAGACTCACCCAGTGTTGTTACCTTCTTCCAAGTATCGACTCCTCTTCAGTATTTCCCTGGTTTGGTCACTTTCAAGTGCCTTCAGGTACAGTCATGCGCCACACAATGACGTTTCCATCAATGAGGGACAGCATGTATGACAGCGGTCCCATAAGTTTAGTACCATAGAGCCCAGGTGTGTAGTAGGCTATACTATCTAAGTTTGCGTAAGCACACTCTATGGTGTCCCCACAACAATGACATTGCCTAATGACACATCTCTCAGAACGTATCCCCATCATTAAGTGATGTGTGACTGTATTTGTTCTTTATATTTTGTCCAAAGTTTATAAGTCTTACCTGCTGTAGGGTTAGTCCCATAAGAGCTACTAGGCTACTACAAGAAGTAACACCCTCCATGAGTGAGGAATAAGCTTTGTGTGGTTACCCACTGGTATTCGGAAGTGATTTTTAGTACAGCACGGTTTAGGCTAGCTTCATTAATACAAGGTACCATCTACAGTATTTTTGTTTTGATTTTAAAATACGCGGTTTGTTTTGGAAGCAGAGCTTCTTGAGTATTGTAGTTAAGGTTTTTAAAAATATAACGTCATTTTTATTTACTTTCATAAATTTTCTGTGGGACACTGATCACAAAATAAAACTTCTTAGTCATGGCACTTTTCAGAAAAGTAACCCATGCAAAGTGTGAAAGATTATTTTATTCATCATTGATTTTCCTAATATTTGTACCATACCTTCCTGACCATTAGGATTCCCTTGAGACGTCCTAAATGTTTTTTTTACTCACAATTTAAATTATTCTAAATATTTTATATTTCGCCATCTTAACCTTTTAAGACTTAAAACTTTTAACCAAACAAGTTAATTCTTCGTATAATATTTTGGATACTATGGAATACTATGGAATGGTGCCTGGCTGCTTTTCCCTCTCTATAATCTGTTACTCTTTCCAGTTGCAGGAGCCTGGACAGATAAAACTAATTTTATTTCACACAATCCAATAGAATCAGAATAGAAATGACATAGCTTTTGCTTTGAATTTTTATTTATTTAACATTCACCAATAAATTATTGAGCCCCTACTGTGTACACATCCATCATTTTACTCCTACCTGTGATAGTCAAGGGTAGGGCTACCTGTGGTTCAAATATTGAAAGTATTAATAAATGAAACACACAGTGTCTAGAAAATTATATAACACTGTCCAAATTTACACATTGCAATCACATACTTTAACCTATAAGAAAATTCTCGAGACAAGTTGGAGAGTTGAGTAATTGCCCAGATTCTCTTAAAGATTCAGAACCTCAATTCTCCATTTGTAAATATCTTCCCCTAATTTAAGATGAACAGAGGAGCTCTACTCCCATATATCTCCTATCTTTTCTTCCATCCATTCATTTCCTCTGTGTCCTCTTTGCTTCTCACCTCTGTGGCCCCACCTTCTCTGACTGTTTGTCAGTTCTACTCCCCATGGCTCCCTACTCCAATGGTACAGGTTACTATTATAGATTCTCTTTTATAGGAGAAGAGTAGACGAGGAAAGAAACCTATTCTGCCCTCAGGGTGTGGGATCAGTGTGAAAATTTTTTCATACTAGCTAGATTAATTATTCTATGGGTATTATGCAAGAGAATCTGCATCCTTCTCATATTTTCACCTGGTATGTGTCCAAATTTGATAAAAGAAAGGAGAAAGAGAGAAAAACAAAAACATTGTGACACATCCACCAGGTATTGCCATTGGTACAGGGTATCACCGGTGAATGAGAGAAGTCAGGGTTATATGCAACTAATTTTAACGTAATGTGGAACAGATCAGCAGCATGATTTACAACATAATCAAGTATGGGAAAGAAGCACTAACTCTGCTACTGTTCCAGGAAAATTTTTAACACAAGGATGTAACATTTGAACTGAAACACACCTCCAGCCTTTAGTATTAGCAATTCTTTCTGCCTAGAGCATCCTTTCCCCAACTCTTTCTTTGCTTGACAGATAGTTACTCTGCAGGTATTAGCCCAAGTGTTGCCTAGTTACAGGAATCTTCATAATCACACTTTCCTGAATGATAGACTTTACCATTCTCTATCACAGCTCCCTCTTCATTTTCTTCCTAAAGTTAACCAGCTTTGTTATTACCGTATATATTTTATCATTCTTTTTGTATTCACTCATTAATTGCCTGTTTCCCCAACTTGAATGTAAACTGCAGGAGGACAGGAATCTGAGTCTTATTCACTATTATATTTCTAGCCTCATGCCTAGCACATAGCAGATGCTGAATAAGTATTTATTGACTAAATGAATTGTAACATAGTTACTGGTTTGTAAGTCTATCATCTCCATTAGATGTGAACCTTGAAAGAGAATCCTATTGCATTCATTTTGCAATTTCTTTTTTGTATGGCAATTCCTCCTGCTCTCCCACAGATGGTAGGCGCTCAGTAAGTTCTTTTTTCATAAAAAATAAATACACAAATTGTTATTTATTCTTCCTTTACCCCCTATTCCATTGGAAGGAAGATAAAGAAATTCTAGGCTGGAATTTTTTTTTTTAACTTACCAAAAAGTTTAAGGAAAAAATAAGTTGTGCTAACCCAAGTTGGGCAAAAATAGTTTTGCCATCTCACAGGAAGAAAATCAAAGAAAAACTTTGGAACACTTTCTATGTTTGATTGGGGATAAAATAGTGACAAGATGAAATATTCAAGAATGTGACCACTAACTAGAACGCTGTTGAAAAATGTTTTGATTTTTATCCTTGGACATGTCATGGTAGGTTAACGGTTTACGAGGTGACCAGAGATGGTATTTCCTCCCTGCCAATGTTTGGTACATCCCTTTGCCTCAAATGTGGTAAACATCTTGAATTTATTCCTTGATGTCCCAATTTTAAGATGGCAAGTCTACCGGCATGAAGATGAGTCAGAGCCAACAGAAATATAAGCTTTAAGATTAAGCACTGTCTGATTAAATAAAACACCTATACCTGATCCTAATAAAACTTTTTTTAGTTTTATGCATTAGTAGGACTTTTTAAAGTCTAGTCCCCATTTCCTGTCATGATAATCTTGGAGTCCTTCACCAGGGTTAAGGAAATTGCTGTGAAGGTCAATTGAATGATAATTAAACATTTGGCCAGAAGCTCTGAGGTGACCAATTCAAAATGAACAAATGTTGGTTACCTACCATGTGCACCACCAGAATCAAATAGATATCACTGGCCCCCTCGTTGTGTGCCATCTAGTGGGAGATGCTGACATCAAAGCAGGCAATTATGGTTCCAAGAGGCGAGGGCTGGACTAGCTTGTAAACGTGGTGCCGTGATAGCTCTCAGAAGGGGCACCTAATCCACGCATGATCAGAAAGATTTTTCCACAGCTACATAGCGAATGGTATAAGATAGCTTGATCCCGGTTTATTTTTTCCAGAAGAATCTCTATCTTCAGGATAGCTTTTCTTTAAGCATTGCCATCACACTCTTATTTATTGAAATTTTTTCTTAGAATACTCATTCTCGGTTGCATCAATCTGTCCCATGTATAAATTAAACTAGTGCTCATATAACAAAGCCATGTCTAGACTCCAGGTTATGAGCGTTTTCTGCTAAAAATACACGTTACGGCTAGTTTCGTTCTTCAATAACTAATCTTCAGTGTATGAGAAACAAGATTGGTCTGCTTTATATCTCCAAAGTAATTAATATAACAAGTATCTGGTGCATCAACATTTTTGAATTAGTGGGATCTGAATTTATGAGATGAACTAAACTTCATATAGAAAAACAATTAATATTAATAATGCAAATTTTGTAAAGCATAGGTAAGCACATGAGAAAAACAGAAGTCACGTTAGGATAATACCAAGTTCCAATGCAGCAGATCTGGAGAAAATATTGGCCATTGGAGATAATGAGGTCAGATTAAAAAATTCTGTCTACTTGAATTATATGACCCATGAGTGTTGAGTGCTTACTCTAGCTTCATCACCAGGGCAATTATAATTTATTGTATGTATTGGCTTAGATGTCTTTCTTCACTGGTAAACAGAGTTCCTTGAGAGTTGGGATCAAGTTTTTGAATCCTAACGCCTAACATAGTAACATAACTGGTATATAATGTGGGCTCAATCAATACAATCAAATAAATAACCGGTTGGTTGAACAATTAAGTAAAAGTGCTGAACATTATGCAAATGTAAATAGCTCCATAAAGGCAGCTATCTCTTTGTTTTGTCCATGTTTGATTCCAGAGCACCCAAAACACTCAATAAGCTTTTGCAGAATGAGTGAGTGTGGTCACTCCTGTCTGTGTGGTGTAGACATGGTCTCTACGGACAAATCTTATCAACAGAGTGAGCATCCTGCAAATATCTTAAGGATGCTCAAGGCTGCAGGAAGTACCCTCAGAGGCTACTTAGTTCATACTCTCTTGTCCTGGTTAGAGAAGAACAGAAGCTTCCTTTACCTGGAAAGTCCCTTTGCTTGTCCACTGTAGCAGTAAGGAGTGACCTTCGGTAACAAGCAGTGACAAGTATATCTTGCATGAGCAGAAGAATAAGAAATCGAGTTTTTCAGACTCCAACCAAGAAACATAGTTTACTTATTTAGGATGGAATTTTATTTGCACATCAAGATCTATCCAGCCAGGATTAGAGCCATGTGAGAATGAAAAAAACAAATCCCAACCACCACAACACTGGCAAAAAAACACATTTTCACAGGTTAGCAATAAAGCAAAACATTTTTCATTCTTGCCTCAATTTTTTGGCACAGCCAAGGGACAATTTTCTCAAGTCAAAGGGAAGAGCAAAGAAGAGAATGCAATATGCAAGCTGAGTGATCATAAACATTTTGGAAAAGGATGAATATGGCTAGATGCTGCTCAGAGGCCTGATTTTTTGAGGAGTCCTTAAGCAAGGTTTCTTGCTTGCTTGCTTTCTGTGTCTGTTTCTTTCTTTCCTTTTTATTGAAAGGCATATTTTCCTATCCATTAAGATTTATAGTTTTCTGCCAACTGCTTAGCTGGAACAAGTTTTTCCTTTAATTTAACAATGCACATATTAGACTGTAATGTACCCATAAAAATTTCTTCTCAGATAGTGCTTACAAAAATGCATTTCTTTAGGACTCATGATGAATAGAAATATGGTACACGCAATTCGGAACCAAGTAGCTCCCATTTATTTATTGAGCGACTATGTTGGTGCCATTGTTGTTTCACGAGAAGGTCAAATCCAATGAATTAAACATCTCCAGGTTCTGACAACCACATAATCTAAGGGTTTTCAAGAAAAATAGGACTGTCACTGATTTTTCTGGCTCATTTGGTCTTCTGTATGGCTCTACCCATTAGCTGGTCTCCAAGAAGGATTCATCTTCATTTTCCCATCATTGCCAGACCCATGGACTTTGTGGCATTTACCATAACACACTAAAAATTGAAGGCTTAAAGAGGAATTTGAAAGGAGAGAAAATGTCTTAATCACGCTTTCGTAACTTTTGGTGAACAGTTGGTTTAAATTTCCAAATACGTCTTTTCAAAAGGATAGTATCAAAAGCATGCAAAAAATAAAAGTCTAAATAAAGTACAATAAATTATTTCACTGCTAAGGTATTAGATTTCAAAGAGAGAAGAGAGCACACATGAGGATATTAGAGTGGACTATATTGGATCTTTGGGAATTGCTGTCAGATATTGATGAAAACAGAGAGACTGTAGGAGATCAGATAAAAGAGAGAAATGATTACATTTGGAAGAACAATGTGAAATACGTGGCCAACAGAGATTTCAAATGTAAGCTAATAGCAATCCACGAAAGAACAAAGTTGGAGTCAATCCCACATCTTTAACCACATTTACAATCATACAGCATCTGTAAAAATTTTTACATAGCATTTTTCCTTATTTCAAAATTTGCAAAATACATATTTAATAGGTTTAGTATGTCAGTCAGCAATTTTGTCCACAGGCAGCGAAAAGGATTTGTGTTTTTACAAAACGGGTTGGGTTTTGATGCTCTGCCCTTTCGGCTCTGCCCCAGCCAGCTGCAATCATGGCTGATTCACAGCCCAGAGATGCTGTAAACAATGTGTTCTGTACATTTCAGCATCCATGCGGGTGAGAAAACCACTCATCTTAGACTTTCATCTTCTTTCTCCAAAGTTTCACACCCGCTCAATCTGGAACAGAGAGTCTGTTTTCAGATTGATTACTGTCCTCCTTACCTTACCAAAAATCACCAAAGAGAAAGTGATCTGAGAAAGCTTTTCCCAAAGTATGTTTTCCTATCTGATAGGAGTATTAAGCATTACATTCAAAATGATCAAAGATTACTCCAACTGAAAGAAGATTTAAGGAACAAATAATTCAAAAGCCAGCTGGGACAGTAACTGGGAAATTGAGCTGAGTCAGCCAGTTCTCCACAGGCAGGGTTGTTGAGTGCACCTGGTCCTGAATGCCCCCTGCAATGATCTCATTGTGTTAAGATAACCTGAAGTGGTCACAGCATGGGTAGCCGTCTGGTTCATTTCAGTTATATAGATGTTACTTCATTACATGATGCAAGCTTTTCAAATTGCCCCCAGTTGAATTCCATCTTTTTTTCCTATCCCTAGTTGTCTGTATTTGCACCAAGTGAACAATTAAAAGAAAAAAGATAGCAGATGTCAAGGCATGCTGGAAGGGCATCCTAAACCAATTAATTAATTGCATCGATTCTACCCGTCATATATCTTAGGATCTATTGTAGCAAAGATTTGCTTCAGGACGGAGCATGAGCACCTCAATTAATAGCTGATTGTTTTTGGATTGGAGACTTTTCCTATCTTTGTGGCAATAGAAAAGAAATACAGAAAGGAATTTGTAGGCCAAAACTTCTCAATACTACCCAAATTTTTCTATCGTTTATAAGCAGCCCTAAACTGACTTGATATCAAAACTTTGAGTTACATAAACAGAGGTTCAGAAAGCTTTTCCACTCAGCTCATGTCATCTGCCATCCGTAACAACTTCCTTTTTACTCCATATTTATGTGACTCTATGTTCTGGAGGTTCGCAACAGAATACTGTACCTTGCAGTCGAATTGCAAAGAGAATTATGCACATAAGGTATGACACAGAGAGTTTTCTTAATAGAGATAGGTTAGAAAGGGGGTTTATTTTCTTAATTTGCTTTCTCAGATATAGTCGTCCCAATTTCTCTGGAAGTAGAAAATACAGCTAACAGTCATACTGCTTTATTAGAGAATTTACATCTGTTGGTATCTTTCAACAATATCCCTGGGACAGATTTTTGAATTTGTTTCAATCTTGATTACAGTCTACACAATGAACAAAAAATATTTCTACACAATGACAAATGCTAACTGAAAATAATATTGTTTTAGTTTTGGGGGGAAAAAAAGATTTTTCAAGTAAAGTCTTTCACTTTGTATTCTGGAAAAAAAAAAAAAAGAAGTACTAGGGAGAATTCGTGTCTTTCTCATAAGAAGTTACATTTTATCTGAGAAGATTTAGGTGGCATGATGGCAAAGATACAGGCAAAATAACCTCTTAGTTAAAATGTCTTGCAATTCTATAATGAATTTATGTCACAGCTCTTTGCATGTTTTTCTTCTCCAGGTCTTTCATCACATTCTAGTATCTAGATGTGGTTATCTGAAGGTACTCTGGGGTGAGACAGTCTGAGCCTGAGTCCTCCATCAGCTCTTAGTAACTGTGACCTTAGAAAGTTACTCAACCTTCCTGATCTTCAGTTTCCTTATCTGTAGAATAGTGACAATATTTCTTCCATTGTAAAACTGTTGTGAAATTGAGACAATGTGTATGAATTTCTTCACTCACTGCCAAGGATATGGTAATTGCACTATATTTGATACTAAATTGGCAAAGTTTTTATAAAAAAAGAGTAATTTTCTGCTGCTTTTAGCAATCTGGCTAAGAAAAAGTATAAGCCTTGTAAAGTATAAACTCTTTTTCCTCCACCGGGACAAGACCCTCAGCCCTCCAGCACGTGGTTACTGCTCATGACCTCGTCCTACACCCAGTCAATATGTTATTACTATTCTTTCAAGTAAGTTCAACCTTCTCACCTCTTATACCCACACCCCCCTCAGTGGTCTGAGTGATCGATACCTTAATGGGCAGAAGAACTTTCTCCCAATGTTTTATTTTATTTTCACTCTATCCTAATGACCACTCTTCAAGTCAAACTTTATTATCATGGAACTATTATTGTTGTAAATCAGATTCCAAAGAAAAACAGTATCAGTAGATTTCTTTCCACTTAATGTGTTATCAAACAATATCAAACGTAGGTCTAACCAAACACGTGTCCTCAATCTGTGAAGAAAGGCCTGTAGGTTGACCTGAAAATTGGGTTTCATATCGCTGACTCCTCTAAGAAGAAGAAACAAAACAAGAAAAGCGTGCCCCTGCTGATTACCTTTGAAGAACCTCCCTCGTGCAATGTGTTTGGCCATAACAGGATTTTCAAATGGATGTTTTTAGTTGGTTTCCTATTAAACTGGCTGGGTTTATTCACTTTAAGGGTGTGATAGATGAAAGAATTCAGCTTTCAAAAGTTCGTAGGTATCAGTTATCTATTGCTATACAAAATACTACCCCAAAACTTAGTGACTTAAAGGAGTGACCATTTTATTTGCTCATTGTTCTATGGGTCAACCACTTGGGCTGGGCTCAGCTGTGAAGTTCTTCTGTGTATGTCACCTAGGGTCGTGTACGAAGCTGCGGTTATCCAGTGACTAAACTGGGCATCCATGGGCTAACTTGGCCTCACGACATCTTTGGACATTAGTGGTCACAGTCAGTTGACTGGGCCACACGTCTCCAGCAGGAGAGTCCGGGCTGGTGGCTTGATTCCAAGAGTGCAAAAGCAGAAGCTGCAAGACCTCTTGAGACTCGGGTTCACATGCTATCACTTCTGCTTCCTTCTGTTGGTTAAGGCAAGTCATGTGGTCAAGCCCAGAGTTACGCATACACAGGGAGGAATTGCAGCAGCCATGTTGCATATAATGTACCATACCACGGAAACCTTTATAAGAATGAATTAAGCTATGTTTCATTTCTACTCACCTTCCTGATTCATTTAGCTGACTTTTTTTTTTTCCTACCATGTACTGTGTGCTGGGTTCTAGTGATGAAAGGGGATATATATAGCTCTTGCTGTATGGGACTCGATCCCTGCCAGAGTAGAAGGAAAGTTAGTAGACTTCCTGCATGGCTTGTGTCTCGATGACCCTGTGATGTGGGTAGTTGTGTTCAGTTGAACTGCTGAACCTGGCCAGGCACATCCAGAGATGTGTGCCATTCATCACAAAATGGCCTGAGCAAGAAAGTTTACATATGCTGTTGATAAACCCAACCTCACTACAACCAAATAATAGAATCAAGCAAGTCATGAAATATTTTTGGCTTAGACTAAGTCAGTTACATGCTATCACACTTGAATGACAGCACAAGTGTTTGATTCCCATTTAGGACATAGCAGGGTAGTGGTTAAAAGCTTGGCTATGCAAAATGAATAAATAAATAATATAATGTCTCAATATCTTCACTGCATAACAGAAGCTATACTATAGTCTACCTCATAAATTAGAGTTTGGAATAGAGAAAAGAAAATGCAAGTTGTGTAAAAATCTTCATCGTCAGATGTAACAGTATTATTTTATAACTAATGAAGATAAAGAACCCTCTTTCAGATGTTTGAGTAAAGATCCAGAATTGAAACTTACTCAAGTGTCGAGCGATTGTCTCCTTTAACTTCTGCTCTTCAAGGTTCTGGGAAAACAAAACAAAAATTAACAGAAGAAAGTTGTAGATATAGTATACCGGTTTGAATTTGGAATCAACTTTCTTTATTTGCAATATTTTTTTACTGGACACAACATGAAGAAAAAGTGTATGTGTGTGTGTTTGGGTGTATGTGTATGTGAATTTACGACTGATGACAGCAAATGCCTCCTGATTCTCTTTCTTTCTGATAGAAATTCTGCTTTCTTGTAATAGATGTTTTTTAATCCCTTACTCCCTAAGAAGTATTGAGCATGGAATGACAGGAAAAAAGAACACCCACTTGACATACCCTAAACTTATTCCAGGGTATATCTCTCCCAATCCGGAGACAGGCACCAAAGTTCATGATGTAAGAAAGAAAGTCATATTTCTGTATTTTCAGCAAAGATATGCTAGAAGGATTATATTTAGGGCCAAATTTCTAATTTAAGAAATTAGTTTTCATCTATCCAAAAGTTGTGATGCAGTACTAATTAAATAACAAAACATCTTTCCTGACTTATGGACACTACCAACCAATGCCAGAAAATTCTTGCAGCTGACAATGCTTGACTCTAGGTTGTGATTGTTGGACTTCACTTGGTTATGTCATCACTTGAGCATTATTTAAACGTTTCTCCTTTTAATTCAATTTCCTGTTTTGTTTTCTCAAAACCATAAATTGTCTCTTAAGAAATTTTACAAAATGCATATTGTTCTCCCATGAGACCTATGCTGTTCCTCAGCTGGGCATTGTCTGCCAAATGACATTTCTTTTGAAGAGTTTTCCCTTTATTGGTTTTGCATAATGGTTGCAACAATTCTCAAGTAATGAAAAAAGAATGAAGAATGCATGTCCTTTCCAGCACATAGCCACAATGTTAATGCTAAAACAGAGCAAAACAAAACAAAACAAAAACCCACCCTAAAAGTGGTCTTGGACACCCAGCCCATCTCCTCTCAGCTCCCTTATGTGGATTCAAGATGTTTCCTATCTTTTCTCCTCTAGTTCAGAATAAACTATTTATGCTCAAAGAAAATCCGTCATGTAGGACATCTGTGGTGATGTTCTTGTGGTCTGAGTTGGACCGTAGCTCCACCACCAACTAGTGTTGAATTAATGGGGGACATGACTTAACTTCTCTGAGCCTATATCCTCTCATTTGTAAAGCAGGAATAATGAAGCTTACTTCACTGGATTGTTTTGAAGATTAAAGACACGGCATGTGAGAGTGCCTCACACAGTGTGAGTTGAAGCTAAATATGAATCTGTTGTCTGTTCCAGGGATGAAATCACCAGTTTTTGTCCTCAAGGCACAGCGGGTAAATGGAGGGTGGGAGAAGGGCGTTGGAGATGGGCAGTGATGAAAGGCCAGCACGCTGCGGAGACACTGACAGAGAGTGCCAGGTCCCACCCTGCCGGATGCCAGAAAATGATAATGTACATGCATAAAACTAGATCTTAACTCATTTTTGTATCTACAGCATTAATTGTTGGCTGAATTTTTTACTGTGCACACATGTATGATTGTGCATGGCAACCTATAACAGGAGTAAGTACACGGCAGCTTGTGGGCCAAGTCTGTCTCACGGTCTGTTTTTGTAAATAAAGTTTTATTGGGACAGAGCCACAGCCAATTATTTAAGTATTGCTTATGCTGCTTTTGTGCTACAATGGAGAGTTAAGCATTTGCAGCAGAGACCCCCTATGGCCTACAAGGCCAAAAATAGTCCCTATCTGGCCCTGCTCCTGTATAGAAATTTTACCAAACTTTGGCTTATGGAGTTCTCTATTCACTCCTGCCTGAATAGAGGGTTTCCTGATGAGCTCCCTAATTCAAGTGCCGTGTACTTCTTTGAGGATTATATTTTAATGAAATTGCTTCATATTCCCATGGAAATTATTGCTTTACTGCTTTTTTTAAAGGAGAATCTGATTTTATTAAAAAAGAAAAACAAAAAATGTGTCAATGATGTAGAAAGACAATTTACTAGCAATGGTAGGCATCTTGAAAAGGTGAATGAAGGACACCATAATGCAGAAGATGAACCAGGGGCCCTGGTGTCGTCCTCTCCACGCTGACTGTCAGTGTGATGGCAACACTGGGGTCTCCACAGGATGATAAATGAATACCACTAACTTCATTTTCATTCCCAGCCTTTCCCTGGGTCTGTGTGTCTGGACTCATGGATAATGTCATCATCTACAGACATCAGACAACGATGTGACAAAAGAGACAGGTCATGGAAACCTGACTTGTAGATTAAAGCCTGGTTCCACTATTCATTCTACACCAGGGCTGACACACCTGCTTTGGCAGAATATCGGGTACATGTGCCCTGAATTCTTCATGGTAACGTTCTGGGTGCTGGAACACAATGTACAACTGTGGTTGGCTGACCCTAAGGAGGAGCTAAAGCGATCAGTGATTGACCTGGGGTCCTCTCCTCTCTATCTGGCAGCTACTCACACTGTAATTACTGCACACAAGAGGTCAAGTGGCATCGCTTTTCGACTATCTCTGCAAAATCCCTTTGGATCCATTTCTTCCACTACCATCAACTTGGGGGGCAAAAGAAAAATCAGCCCTAGGAGTGTGGAAACTGTACTTAAAACCATATCCTCTGCTTATTTATTTCAAGTAGAAGGCCACACAGACACAGAAAAGCTGCAGGCTCGTGAAATGAGATTTAAGGTCCATTCCAGTTAAAGGGTCCTCCGTGATGTTCAATCCTAAAGGCGGTACTCCTCAATCTTGAAGAATTTCCAAACCTTCCATGCCCAGGAGAGTTTCTCATGTTGAAAGACTGCAGGATGGGACCCCCTAACAATCCCCAGAAAGTTCAGGCTGAAATTACATTCAGGCCAAGTCTGTATGGTACACTCCTCTGTAATTGTTGGGTGTCTTCCAGAAGGCTCTCAACACATGGGACTCCGATGAAGTTCAGCATGTGGAAAGGGCTGAAGCTTGAAGCCTGTGTATTTGTAATGGAAACACAGCAGTGACCCCGTGATCCAGGTCTGTATCTGTGCCGCCATAAAATGTGTTTCTCTAAACAGAGCAGTTGAAGCGCCCGTGATGGGTGGGGGTGGGGAAGTTCAGTTAAAGGCTCCCTCAGGTAGGGAGGTAGCAGGCCTCCTAATAAGAAAACCATGCACTTAAGGAGGGCTTTATAGTTTGCAAAAGTACTTTCCCATTTAAGATTCTCTGGACAAGCCGCTGTACTAGGTAAGGCAAGCATTCTTTTCCCCCTTTTTATACATGAAGCAACTGAAACAGAGAAGTTGAAGGTCTTTCTTAAGGTTTATTAGAGATGCAGCCAGAATCAAAGCTAATGTCCTTTGATATGTAGCCCAATATTCTTTCTAATGAATTATTCTCTGATCTTTGTTTCTGTATGACTGCCTAAACTAGCACAGATATTCAAACACAATGCCTGTCCATAAATAAATCTGATGCAAACCACCTCAAAGAGTTGACCAGCCTGAGAATGAGAGTGAGGAAAGTACAGAAAATATTTGACAGTCTCAATGATTATGTTAATAAATGACTTGAGTACGTAAAGCGTCTTTTTGAAATACAATCTAGTACGACTAAAAGTTTGAAATGATCCCATCAGCTCTGAATGGGGTTGATTTCATATCTACTGATGTGTAGGGAACAGAGCCTGTCAGGCACTGTTGACCAGTGGTTCTGCCATAGCCATCAGCCGGTGTTCAAAGAGCTGTGAGTTGCCTAAAAGGACCCCTAGCCAACCATGAAGACATCAGTGAACAGAATAAGTGAAGCCCACAGGAAAGGCTATTTGGTCAGAGGCACAGATATGGCTCTCATCTTGGTATACATGCATCCTCTGAGCCCTACTATAATCAAGCAAGAAAACCCTTTAGCTTGCTCCTCAAGACTGAGTTAATTAACTGTGCAGTGTGTTCCACTGCCAGCTCCTCCCCACTGTGCCCAGGTGGCCTGTGCCCCACAGCTCTCCTTTGTGTCTGGCCCACGGGACTCCATGCTCTCTCTGCCCCATGAACACGTCCAAAGATATGGAAGGGGAAACTGGAGAGATGTAGCATATCTTGTTTTCCTTGAAGACTTTCCGAGTGTTTTGGACTATATGATCTTAAAAAACAGTCTATCCAAATCACAAGTAAAAGCAATATGGTGGGAGTCAGGCAAGAGGAAAATTCATCCTAAATTAAGGGAGCTCGGTAGGTAGACCCTGGTTCCAGGTTAGCTGGTATTTTCTACCAGTCTTAGGAGCATTCTCTCCATAGATGCTTGTGTAACCGCAGTACTCCATGCAGCTCCCATGCAGAGCAAGAATATGAACATTTTTACTGCCTTCCTGTTTGTACTTTTTAAGATGACTGGAGCTCCAATTCATATAACACATTAAAAATAAATAAATATAGACTCTTCCAGTCTCCCAATATAAAAGCATATCAAAAATTGTTTTGATGCAGGCAAAATGAAACAAAAGCTATACTAAGCTAACAAGAAATTTCTGTTTTAAAAAATTACGTGTTTGAAGAGGAGGACCTAACTGGCGTAGCTTGTCTTTTAATGATGACTGAATTCATTCATAGTATTAGCCATCTATGTAAGGACACCCAAAATTGTTCATCAGAGCCCTGGTTCATGCAACTCAAGAAATGGACATAGAGGCTTCATGGGTGAATCCACTCATTGCCCTCTCTGTTGTCACTTTTCAACATGTTCTACACATAAGTAGGAGGCATCAGGATTCCTGCCGCTCTGTACAATTGTGTAGATTGTGCCCTGCATAAGGCCTGGCCTGCAGACTGAAATCTGGCCCGCTCTCAAAGAATTCACCTGGCATCCACCTGGAAGAAGGACACTTTTTAAAAATTATTTATTATATACCACAAGTGCTAGGTGAGCCAGCTGGGGCTTGGCCATCAGTAAACTTACCTTTGAATGCAACTAAATCAGGGAAACTTATAAAACAGGTCAAAAACTTATTGCCAAAATCTTCCTTTGGGAAGAGATTAATAAGTGAAATTGCAAGAGAATCAAAGAGATTTTATCTAATGATCTAATATGCAGAGTTTATGAGTGTTACCATTTTCCATCATAGGTGGCATTAAATTACTCTCGCCTGCTATGTGAGAACAGTAACTTTTACTTTGTGATAGCGCCAGAAATTATCACTGAATCAATATCTGTGGATTTCCTCCTTCTCAACTTGTCCCTCCCTTTACTTCCTTAGGATTTCCATCTCCCTGCTTACATCACCTGTCTGTTCCTGCATGCTGTCTACTTTATCCATTAGAGCCCTTAGCAAATTAATCATAGTTGTTTTAAATTCTCTATCTGATAATTCCAGCATCCCTACCATGCCTGACTTTGATGCTTGCTCTCTCTCGTCCAAATGTGTTTTTCGCCTTTTGGTATGCCCTGTAATTTTTTCTTCATAGCCAGACATAATGTACTAGGTGAAAGGAATTGCTGAACATAGACCCTAGTAATGAGGTGGGGAGATGCGGAGGAAGCAATCTATAGCTATGATTAGGTCTCAGTGTTTAAGTGAGCCTGTGTCTCTGGACTGTGAACTTCACAAGAGCTTCTCACTTTTTTTTCTCCCCCTTAGTTGGGGCAGGATGGCTAGAATGGACTGGAGTTGGGTATTTTCCTTCCCCCAGGTCAGCTAGGCTCTGATAATACCCCAGCAGGTTAGACGGGGTCAACTAATTTCCCCTAAGGGCAGGCCTTGTTAAGAAGGACAGAGTGTTCTGGAGTATTTCAAAATGGTTCCTTTTCCCCTCCCTCCTGCAGGAAGTACTAAGAGATTTTTCTCTGGTGTTTCCTGTGGGAATCTGGTGGAGCTCCTGGAGGTAAATCTCACAATATCGTGGGGAACGAAACCTTATGACTGGATCCTCCTGGAGTTTTTAACTCTCAGAATTGTTCTCACTAAGCCTCCAGCTATTCATTAATTCCCGTTCGGGTTTTTGGTTCCCGCAGTGGTTTCTGCTTGTGAGCCTCTGCTGTGGGAAGCAGAGACTCCCCATGTCTGCTCGTGTGTCTCTCTAACGTTGGGGGCAGTGGTCTGCTCTGTGTCCTCCCCTCTCTTATGGATCCAAGAAAAGTTGTTGGTTTTTCAGTCTGCTTAGTTTTTCACTTGTTTTTGGGATGGAGTGGCGACTTCCAAGCTTCTGACAAGTGGAACCAGAGACTGGAATTCTCCATCCACTTTCTAAAAGGGAAGGAGTCTGGATCGCTATGGCATCTTTTGAGCTCTTGGTCATACTGAAATCCGGATGACAGGCTGATTCTCCAGATAGTCAGTGAGAGGCAGAATGGAAATTTTATTCTCCAGCACCTAGACTCCGAGGGGCAGAAAGAGTGAGTAGAGAGGATTATATGAATGAGAAAAACTGTGGTAGATATTTTTAGCTGCCACTACGAGTATGGAATTTTGAGGAAGGATAAAAATATACAGACAGTCCTTCTAGGAAGCTTTCTTCATGTCGTTCAGAGTAAAACCCCTGCCTCACACCCTTCAAGAAGAACTATAGGAAAAAAATCAACATTATTTCTCAAGGCCTCTTCAAAGTGAGTCCACGCAAGGAGGAAGTCATGTGAGGACCCAGTAATATTTATTAGAGTTATTCCTCTTTAGAATTTTGGGCCAATAAAAAGAAATTCTAGTATGGGGTACTCGTCATCATGACATTCACAGATTAGCAACCTTGGAAATATGAAAATCCAACTGCACAAATTAAATCATTTGAGGCAAAACATTAAAGTTCTTGAAACAATGTTTTGGTGAATGTAGTGAGTTAGGTTAATTTTAAAAATCAAGCCACTGAAAGGAAAAAAAAAAAGAACTGACACGTAGTAAAGAAGGGCTTTCCAACCGTAAAACAAAAACCATAAAGGAAAACAATGTATTTGAGAAAAAAAGTTAAAATTCTCTCTATATTAAAAAAACAATAAGTAACATATTGAGGATGCAATATTCACAAAATACACGGTAGACAAAGGGTTACTACTCTTATTTCATTTCAAAAAAAGTGCTTTTACATCAACAGGGAAAAGAGGAGTATGTAACTGAAGAAATAGTCAAGGGACACAAAGAGGCAACTTACAAAAGAAAAATAAACATATGAGTTTCTGTTCAAGTTTACCAGCATCACACAATGAGTTTCATTTTTGGATATCAAATTGGCAACAGTTGAAAACCAGAATGAATTCCCTGTGATGGTAAGATTATGAGAAAGCAGGCGCTGTTATACACGGCCAGTTCAACTGTGTTTCTGTGGAGCAGACACCACAACGAATAAGACAGACAGGCTCATTCTCCACGGAACTCTAGGTCTGTGGGGAAAGCATTACAAATAGAGACAAACATTAAAAGAGTCAAAGCTCTTGAAAGCTTTAAGTGTAGCTACAGAGTAGGGCACACACTTTATTCCACGCCTCACCTAGCCCTGTGGTGCGGACATGGGTTAGCATGGCTGGAATCCAATCTTCTTGGGGTGCATGTGGTGTATAAGGTAACAGATCAGTGTTCATACGAAATGTTTACATAGTAGGGCTTCTCTTTAGAACACCCTCAGTGGTGGGGTCCAGGCTAGGATCAGAGAATGAACATTACTCAACATTAAAAACAAACAAATAAACAAGGATAAGACTATTTCCGCTTTTATAAGAAAAGGAAACTGTAAATATTTATAATTTAATATAAAGGTTGACTTGACACATTAAATGTTGGAGCCAGCATCCCAAGCCAATTCTCATCTTTAAAAATGGCTTTCCTTCCACCCTCTGTTATTAGCAATTCCCTCATCTGGTGCATAAGGGAATTTTCCTCCCTCTGAGGGTCTCCAGGCACTTGCAGAAATGCTTGAATAGCAATTCAATGGTTTCCAGGCCTTGGGGGTCTTTATTTCCAACTTAGTTCAAGAGCACATCCTGGGATGTTTATTGTACTCTGGAAAATGACTCTGTCAAATGCAGAGGGATGGAAGGTCCCTGCCCTGTGTTCCATTTTCTTCAGAAATTGTATCGTGAAAGAGTTGTCAGCCCTGGTAACTGTCAAACTTGATTTCTGCCATCTGCAAAACTGAGGTGGGAAGATTTTCCTTTGTGGTATTTCAATCATTCTTCCTGGTCAGTGATGAAACTCTGTAAGAACTTACAATTATTATAGCTCTCCTATTTCCTCTTCAGGTCTGAATATGAAGTAAAGAGGTGTCTAGAAATTAATGTAGACTCTCTAGGATTTCTTCCTGCAAGGTACTTAGCATGGGCTGGAAAAAATTTGATGTATTCAGCAAGCATATGTGTATTAGAGATAGAGGCTTCCCGGGGGAAAACAAAAGGGATAATACATATAATATATCTTTTTTTTTTTTGAGGAAGATCAGCCCTGAGCTAACTACTACCAATCTTCCTCTTTTTGCTGAGGAAGACTGGCCCTGAGCTAACATCCATGCCCATCATCCTCTATTTTATATGTGGGACGCCTACCACAGCATGGCTTTTGCCAAGCGGTGCCATATCCGCACCTGGGATCCAAACCAGCGAACCCCGGGCTGCTGAGAAGCGGAACGTGTGAACTTAACCGCTGCGCCACCCGGCTGGCCACATGTAATATATCTTTAACTGTCTGTCCACATATTGACGCAGTAATTCTAATTCTGAAATTCATCCTAAGAAAATAAAGAGATGCTAAAGATGTACGAACATGATCCTCTCAGCATTGTTTGTAGTAGTAAACTTTTAAACTAAACTACTATACAACAGCCTGAAAATTATTTAATAAAAGATTACTAGGAAGTAACACTTTTGTTTTCTAAGATTTTTCTGATAGAGAAAAATGTTCTGAGCATATTTTAAATGAAAATTAGTTTATAAAACAATATGTTTACTACATCCAAATATTTTTAAAATGTATGTAAGAATGAAAATAACCAAAAGTATATGCATTAAAATGTTAATAGTAACGTACCCTGAGTGATAAAAATATGGATATTTTGGCTTACATTTTGAAATTTTCTATACTTTATAAATTTTTACAGGAATAATTGGGAAAATTGGTAATTATTGTAAGCATTCTTTTTTTAGATTTATATGTGCCATTTTATTTCTCAGAATGATGAAGTATATAAATGACAGGGATTTTTCTTTCTATGACCATGAGTTATCAGAAAATAATTGTTAAAATTTCACCCTTTAAAAAAACTGCCTTTAGTTTCTTGGTAGAAAATTGCAACCTGACTCCAGCAGTTCCTGTTATTTTCATCTAAGGAAGATAAAAGAATAGAATTACATTCCAGAACTATAAGAAACAATCCACATTTTAGTGTTTAAGTAAGTTATCCCCAGGTGTGGTTTTGTGATGCCCCATCCTATTATTTCCAGTGAATATTTCTGATATTATTTCATATTTTTCAAAGAATTATCAAAATCTGCGAACCATCTTTTGCCTCACCCACTCTTTAATCTTTCACATGTAATCGGATGAAAGTTCTCTTTGGTGTCTCTTTCCAAAAGGATACGGCTACTTTAAATAATTTTTTAGAACATTTAAACTACATTTTTAAATTTCAATTTTTTTTATAGCAAAAGCAGTTCCTAATCAATGTGGGAAAGTTAGAAAATACAGGTACACCCAAAGAGGGAAAGATCAAATCTCATAATCCCATAGCCCAGATAAGGTCACTCTAAATCTCATGGTGTATGTTTTCTCAGGCCTTTCTACATGCAAAGATTTTCACATATGTATCACACACACGAACACATACTTTTACAAAAACAGGATTAAATTGTATATACATTTTTGCTGTTCAGTCTGTTCACTCAATAATATATGGTAAACATTTTTCCAAGTCAACAAAAATGCATCTACAATATCATTTTAAAGTACAAAACATATTCAGTTGTATAATGTTTCTCATTGATTTAATTAATCCTGTAGTGATAAAAGTTTAAATTGTTTCTAATAGTTATCATCATAAAGAGTACTGCAGTGAACACTCTTGTAGCTGAATTCGAATAAGTCATCTCAATTAAGCTACATTAATTTTTATTGATGTTTGGAAATACAGTCCTGATGCAAAGAAAGTTACCAAAGAATATTAACATTTCTCTCTTCTCCATGTGATAGACATTTTAAATCAATGTTTCCTAACCTTATGATCCAGCTATCCTACTACTGGGTATTTATCCAAAGAACGTGAAATCAACAATTCAAAGAGATTTATGCACCCCTATGTTCATGTCAGCAATATTCACAATAGCCAAGATGTGGAAGCAACCCAAGTGCCCATCAATGGAGGAATGTATAATGAAGATGTGGTGTGACTATTTACACACACACAGACACACACATATACATATATATACACAGTGGAATACCACTCAGCCATAAAAGAGACAAAATTATGACATTTGGAACAAAATGGATGAACCTTGACAGTATTATGTTAAGTGAAATAAGTCAGACAAAAGAAAACAAACACTGTATCATTTCACTCATATGTGGAACATAAACAAACATAAAAAGATAAAAAGAACAGATTAATGGTTACCGGAGGGGGAAGGTGTGGGGGCGAGGGCAAAAGAGGTAAAGGGGCACATAAGTATGGTGATGGATAAAAACTAGATTATTGGTGGTGAGCACAATGCAGTCTATACAGAGACTGATATATAATAATGTACACCTGAAATTTACACAATGTTAGAAGCCAATATGACTTCAATAAAATAATTTTTTAAAAATCAGTGTTTCTTAAATTTTATAAATACATGAATCTCCTTTTTTTCTTTTTTTTTTTTTTGAGGAAGATTAGCCTGAGCTAACATCTCCTGCCAATCCTCCTCCTTTTGCTGAGGAAGACTGGCCCTGAGCTAACATTAGTGCCCATCTTCCTCTACTTTATATGTGGGATGCCTACCACAGCATGGCTTGCTGGGCAGTGCCATGTCCACACCCGGGATCCGAACTGGCAAACCCCAGGCCACAAAAGTGGAATTGTGAACTTAACCACTGTGCCACCAGGCCAGCCACGTGAATCACTTTTAAAGAAAAACACTTCTGCAGAATCCAATTTGACTTTAAATTATTTTTATCAAGTGCTTCCTTAATACATACAAACATGAAGTAGGTATAAATTACTGGTGCTATAGTACCATAAAGCTATAAAATAAAAACAAATTTATCGAAGTAAAACTTCAGGACCAATACAACTCAAATGAACAGTTATTTAATATGCCAAATAGTATTCCTCTGACGAAATTAAATTCCATGGCACGGGTTACCTTCTATACCTGGAATTCTGAGATAGGTCTGTTCTCCCCACACATTTTCAGCTTGAAGTACTGAGAAACATTCATTCCTACAGGTTGCCTTAACGTGGCTCAGCCTTCATTTGCTAGTGATCATCTGAGTGCTGGGGCCACTCAATCCCCTGACCTCCATTAGCTCAACAACAAAGTAGCCCAGCTTGGCTTGAGTGCCGTCATAATCCTACACATAAATGCAAAGGCAGGCACTGAATTCCTAAGGCGGTCAGCTAATCTACGATACAGTAACTTTTTTCTTCAGGATAGCACTCAAACAAAAATGTAAAATTTTTACGTTTTTAAAGGGAACTCCAACTTTAAAACTTTAAAGCCAAGAATACTCTGGTGCTAAAACCAGTCATTGGGTATCATTGATTCACAGCAGATTTCCTCTACCTTCTTGGATGGAGGAGAAACTTCTGATTTTCCTCAAGGAAGAGGGAATGTTGCAGACTACCTGGGAATCTGAGAGGAGTGCTTGTCATTCTGACTGTGAGAAGCATAGCATACTTTTGGGCACATTAAGGGGCTTGACGAAATTCTGGAGGCGGTTTCCCAGTGGTTACCTGAACAGCAGGATTTGGAGTCAACCAGATTGAGGATATTATCTAGATTCTGACTATTTTGTACTTTAGAGTGCGTTAGTCAAAGTCTTCCTAGCCTAGTCCTCTTCATTTGAAACTACAAATATACTAACACCTTTAGGGGTGGTTGTGACGATCAAATGAAGTTTTATATGTAAAGAAACTGTCGTATACTCCAAAATTCAAATGCTTTGCTAAGGCAAAGAAACTGTCGTATACTCCAAAATTCAAATGCTTTGCTAAGGCCCATGGGTCACTGTCTCTCTGATACCATCTCATCTCATTGTTTTTATAATTTATGCTGGAACTCATTCAACTCTTGGAACATTCTAAGCTCCCTTCTGCCTCAGGAACTTCAGAGGGGCTTCTCCTTTTTCCCCTGGCCATTCTTCCACCAGAATTCACTGGACATACTCCTTTATATCTGTCCAGAGTCTGCTCAGACATCACTGCTGCCTAAAATCGTCTCTGTCTCTCACCCATGGAGTCCTTCCCCACTTAACTCTGCTTTATTTTGTCCCATACAAGTTACTACTTCCTGAAATTATGCGTTTATTTTCTTATTTGTCCCTTGTCTCTCTCCATATTGGTTCCATTCAAGTGTCCTGACAGTAGAAACTCTGTTTTGTTTCTACCATGTCTCCAGCTGCAACACAACTGTGTCTTCCCAAAGAGAGCGCTCAGCGTTTGTTATTATCTATGAAGTAAGGCTTGGCATCTTTTGGAAGATTTGGATCTACGGTTTCAATACCTAGATCTAGAAAATATAAATCATCTGTATGGACTGTTATGAGACAAATTAATGTCAACTACTAAACTCCTCTCACATGCTTAGCTCTGTGATAAGAGCCCTAAAGAATGGAGAAAACATATCTCAATTAGCTCAAGTATGGAACATTTGCCATACAATAAGACCAATATAACTTATTACCATATCTATGACTCAAGAACTTTTCACTTAAATTATACAAACGAAAAGAATATAAATAACAAGTGGAAAGAAGAAAATCGTAAAAAAAAAAACCCAAAAAACACAACCATAACAAAGGTTTGATATCTTGCTTCCATTTGTTTTTGTAGGTATTCATCTTTGTGAAGATAAGATAGCTTTTAAAAATGGTCCCCAAATTTCAATGCTTTAACTCAGTAACGCTTTAATGGGGAACTCTGTTTCATATAGTCATTCAAGGACAGTTTCCTTGAGGAAACTTGAGGCCTTGTCCTCTTCTATACTCTTCAATTCCTCTCCATTCAGCCAGTGAGTGAGCAAAGAAAGCAAAGATTGCATGTTTTATACGGACCAGACTTGGAACTGTTGTGTTTCCCTTCTGCTCGTACGCTATTGCTGGAATGCATCGTGTGGCCATACCTAATGCCAGGGAGCCCGGAAACTAGAGTCTAGCTGTGTGACTGAAAAAGAGAATAACGTAGATTTGGTGAGCCATACAGTCTCTGCCACAGCATTCAAAACCAGTTATAATGTTCTTTAATAAGATTATTTAATTGAAACTATTAATCTGGAGATACACTCTACCTGAAGGAGGCTCCTGTCACACCAGGAATAGATGTGTCAAATCACCAGTTTATTTCCACAATAAGAGAAAGAACACACAATAAAATTGCTTTAGTCTAATCTTTATCCAGGTATGACAATAAAAGGCATTACTATCCTATGCACTTTCTTACAGATTCATGTTTGTGGTCTTTTTGGTCATTTGTGATGCTGAGGTACAAATTGTTATCATAACTCCTGTGATAGTATATTATGGCTGGTGATAGTCTTATAGGTTGATCTGACAGTCCTTTTAAATATTCCTCCCCTATTTTGAGCATTCATTTTCGCTCACAGCATAGTTAAGATGGATTACATCTTTAGGAAAATTTTCAAATTGTTCATGAGCAATTTATTTTCTGAACCCTTATATATCTGATGATATTTTTCTATTGTGTAGGGGAGGAGGAGATTTCCTCTCCCCAAATGGGGGTTCGTCTAGCTGGAGAACGAATTAAATTCACATGAGACAGAATAGCAAGAGAAAATTAAACAAAGCTTTATGAGGAACCATGGCCCGGGGCCTTTCTTCCCGAAGGAAGAAAGGGCACCGAAGAAGTGGGGTGCACATAGTGGTTATATAGCCCCCAAACGGGGTGTTTCACATATGATTGAAAAGTCCCTCCCACAATAGTCACAAGATTGCCCTGTCGGCACAGCGCTTGATGGACACAGCAGCTAATGGTCTGCTATCTCGGTGGGCGTAGCAGGAGGCAAGTCTATGTCTGGAGCTGGGCGGTCACAGGTGAGCGCAGCAGCAATCGGTTCCTAGCCTAAGGAAAGATGCTTAATCCTTAAGGAATGCCAGCGTTGGGAGGGGGAGGGAAGTTAGTTACAGGAGGTTACCAGACTAGCACAATAAAATGCAGATTTTAAGTCCTTGCCTTTGGTATTGATTAAGAGTTTTTAGAGAGAAGGTCATCTCCTTTCTCCTTCCTGGTACAGAGAGGGAGGCACGTTTTAGAGATAGAGATTTACCTTACGAATGTAAACGTGTCCTAACAAAGGGCAAGTTCCATTCCTCAGAGCCTCCTTCCCTGTCCCAGTTTATCAAAAGCAATCAGCCTCAAATAATCCTGATGCCAAAGAGACATATCTTGGGGTGGCCAATTCCAGGTCCCCACAATTGCTTTCACGTATGACAGACTGGCTGTGAATAAAATGCTTATATGGCAAAATTTCCCCCTCAAAAATTGTAGATATAGCAAAAAAGTTAAAAGCCAGACAGATTTTTTGTTTCCTCATGCTATCTTATATTTTTACCCAAGTAACATGCAAATTTTTAAAATTAATTTTGTCAAAAATCTCTGATGCTTTTGAATTTCGTATGTAAACATTTTTTAGCTTCATAAAATTTTCCTTAATTATGTTATTTCTTCGCTTCCAATTGTTTTGATTCCTTGTCCTGGAAAACCCATAAACCTTGTATTAGATGCCTGTTCCTTCTTCATATCTTCCACATTCTCTTTCATCTCTTTTTCCTTTTCCTTTGTATTCTTGGGAAGCTTCTCAGGTTGATTGGATTTCTGATTTCATGGAACTATGGAAAATAAAGACATGAAAGAAGCAGTAAAAATACAAGGTACTGTGAATTACGATAGAATTCTATATACTATTGTGTGGAATCAGGACTTTGAGAGTATTTAGTTCTCCCTGAAGTGTAAGCCCAGGAAGACTTCAGAAAGGAGGCACATGTGGCAGAGGTCTTGAAGGATAAGTACGTTTTCATCATAGGAACAAAGCAGGAAAGTCATTTTAGGGAGAAGAAAGAACATATTGAAGGGCATCAAGTGTCATCTCATGGCATGGTATTTTCAGGGGCCAGAGAGAGCTTCAGTGGTGTTGAAGCATAAACTCTGTAGAGAGGGGCAGTGGGGAAGGAAGTGGAATGTGTTTGGAAGCCAGATTGTGATCCAGATGGTGATATTTAGGTATGGTGGAGTTGGAGCAAAGCAGTGGGGAAAGCAATAGTAGAGAGAAGGAAGACTCTAGCATTCCAGCTTAGAACACTGGTTAGATGTTTTCTACATTAATTAAGAGAAATACAGATAAAGGAGCATATTTGCTGGGAGATAATTGATTTACTTTTAAAATACTAGGTTTAAAATGTCTGTAAGACATTTGGCTCACAACGTCATTATGCATCTATATCTATGAGCCTTGACTAAGAAAAGAAATGAGGATGGAGACATGAGAGGCTACGTGGTAGTTACATCTCAGTGTTTGAGATTAGCCGGAGTAAGCATTTAGAGCAGGAGAACCACTGTTGGACCACTCAACAATACCTCTATTTAATTCATGCAAGTCAAAAAGGAGAATTTGACAAAGGAGAAAGTGGTCAGTGGCACCAAGTATCTCAGAGGGATCAAGTAAGATGAAGATAAAAGATGTCATTTTCCAGCTTGACAATTAGGGGTGACTGAGTCCAGGATAAGACAGCACGGACAGCTTCTGATGTCTGCAGGAGCCAGAGCGCTCTGGGCAGAGCAGTGAAGGGGAGGCGAGGAAGAGAAGGCAGCCAAGCTCTTCCTCAGCAGTAACAAAGCCCATCACATCTTCCTGGTGTATCATGTCACTACTCGAAATATTTGGCATTTTTACCTCCAGCAAAGTGTTTGCACAGGGCCACTTTCACCTCTTGTTGACGAACCACGATGCTGCCCGTGAGGAAATGAAGCTGTCAATTTTCCCAGGTTCATCCATAGATACAAACTCCTGATATTACGTTATACATAAAGCTATCATTAGAGGAGAGAAGCACTGTGGTGTGTTTCAAATGGTGTACGTAAAGGTTTAGAAAAACACCAATAGAGACTATTTTGCAAACTACTGTATGTAAAAATGAACTAACATTATAGCAACTCGTGGCATCCCTTAAGGTCATGGCCCCACAGACCATTGTGCTGCCCTCACTCTGTCCTCACATTTGCACTTTTCACTCCCATCTCTTTGTCCTATTTCAGTCATCTGCCCAGACTCTACTAGCTTGTTCCAGCACTCAGCAGAGAGCTCACAGTTCTCAAGAGCTGTCCATCCACCAGAGGGGCAGAGGTACAAATCTGAATCAATCTACAAAATTTTTCTTCCAGTCTCTTCTCCCCATCAGCTCTCCATCCCTCAAGATAGCCCATAGAGATTTCTGACACCCTGTTGTTTTCCAGAACTTTCTCTATTACTTTTAGTTGTCAAGATATCAGTCTCAAGTATAAAAATGCTCTCTTCCTTCCCCTGGGCACCCCTGCCGTGAATTACAAGCCACAGCTCAGGGAATTGCTCTAAAAGAAAGATACTGGTTTCCACTTATCCTATCTTTTTATTTCTTTTTTATCTTTTAAGCCTCACTACAATGTAGTAATGCTCATTGAAAAAACTGGAAAATAAAACAAGCATAATGAGGAAAAAATTCTATAGTAGTTCTACAAAGCAGAAAAGTATAAATTAATATTTTTATTTTGGTGTGGGGCTTTCAAATTTGCCCTTTAATCTTCAAATACTACACACAGAACAAAATACACATAGACTTCTGGTTAGCTTTTGAAAATTAAAAAGAATATGCATGGCTCAAGTACAACTATACAAAAAGTTCTACATAGAAAGTAAACTTTTCTCTCCTGTTGCATATCCCCAGTCCTGTTTACCAGAGGCAACCACTGTTAGCAGTTTGTTTGGAATCTTCCAGAATGTTCCCTGGCATATAGAAGCATGCAAGTTGCACAAATATAGTCACTTTTAAATAAGTTTAGCATCATACTGTACATACAGATTTATCCTGCCTTTTCACTTAGCTTTTTAATTTCTCTTAAATATGGTCCAAGAAAACGACATTGATTGCATATTATTGATTCATTCATGCAACAAATATTTGTTGAGCACCTACTATGTGACAGGCACTGTTCTTGGCACTTGGGATATTGCGGTGAACAAGACAGAAAAATTCCTACCTCTGTAACAGGAATCTCCAGTTGTACATTTAGGCTGTTTCTAACTCTCCACCTTATAACTATGAATCTTTTTGTGTCCATAATTATTCCCTTAGGATATATTTCTAGAAACGCTTTTATTGCATAAACAGTATAAACATTTTTAAGCCTTTTTGACAAAAATGACAAATTGCCTTCCAAAAGGTTTATATAATTTATATCACTCACTCACCACAAATAAATAAGCATGACTATTTCAACGCTCCCTGACAAACAGTGACTTCCTCTCTTTCAGTTAAGATGAAATTCACCTTGGACCAAGCTAGCAAATAAAAGTACACAGGTTTATTTCAGATATGTAACCAACAAACAAAAAACCCTTAGTTTTCAGCCCCAGTACATTTGCATTCGGTGTGAGAAATTTAACCTACTATTTATGATCATTTCTAAAGAGTATCCCTAAAAACTTCAGATAGTCCTTAAACACAAAGATTTCATTAAAAAATACTACAACTAAATTAATAATAAGAAGAAGGAAACAAAATATCTTGGCCAAAATTAAGTCATTCTTATTTTTTGGGAAACCTAGAAACCTGGCTGCCTCAGACAAACAGTGATTCATTAATACTAATTGGTGCTTTTTTCCATGCAAAGGAGAAAAGTGTTTTAGATCCTAATCTTTCCTCATTACAGGAACAGCAGGCCGCATTTAATCTGCTCCTCAACTTTGCAGTTACAATCAGTTGACCTGTAATTAAAAGACATTTAGGTCTTAGAGGGAAAGAAAACAATTCCTAATGACAAACAGATAACAGCGATTGAAAAACCCTGCCAGCCTCGCCTCTGTCCTCCCACCTCTGCAGTCCTGCTGTCAACTTGACTCCATTCTGTTCAGGGCAATGGAAAAAATGTTCCTTCTCCACTCTAAATTTAAAGTATAAAAATCGAACACGTGGAGTTCAGGATTACACGAATATCCAAATATGCTATCTTGGAATCACACTTTTCTCTTTATATTTAATATTAATTTTTTTCTTGATTGTAAAGTTAATACATATTTATATTTGAGTTTTTGAAAAATGTGAAAGATTTAGAAAGAAGTTAAAAATCTTGCCACAGGAGAGAACCAGTATGAACAGTCCTGTGTGTTTCCTTTCATTCTTATCTCCTTATCTACATTTACTTTTATTAAACGTACACATATAGTTTTATTGTTGGGTAGAAAATCCAGCAGAGACAGGGATGAGAATTGAAAAGTATGCAGGCTCTACAGTCAGATCTGATTCTGTCTCTTTCTACATGTGTGCCTTGGGGCAGGTTACTTAACCTCTCTGAGCATCAGTTTCTTCATCTGCAAAATGGAGATAAAAATAGCACACACCTCAAGAGACAATTTTAGAGACTAAATGAGATCAATACGTATTTGGCATGTAATAAGAATTCAGTAAATGTCAGCTATGGTAAATCTTTTGAACCTGATTTTTCCCATTTAAGCTTATACCATTATCATTGTCTCTGTAAATAAAAAGTGTCAGGGGCTGGCCTGGTTAAGTTTGGTGTGCTCCACTTTGGCAACCTAGGTTCAGTTCCCGGAGTGGATCTACACCACCGGTCAGTAGCCATGCTGTGGCAGCATCTCACATACAAAATAGAGGAAGATTGGCACAGATGTTAGCTCAAGGTCCATCTTCCTCAAGCAAAAAGAGGAAGATTGGCAACAGAGGTTGGCTCAGGGCAAATCTTCCTCAGCAAAAAAAAAGTGTCGAAAACCTCACTTTAAATAGCTCTATGATATTCTATTATATGGGTGTAGTGGGTTGAAGAATTCCCTTATTACAGTTTCCACTTTTTCACCATCATAAATAGTACTGTGGTGAACTCCGTTTGTTATTATCTCTGATTATTTCTAAGGAGACATATTTAGATTTTGAAATACTGAGTCAACAGGATTAAACTTTTTAAAGCTCCTTGGCACACAGTCCCCAAGTGGCTCTCAAAAGTTTGTAAGGTTTCCCTCCTCCAGCAGGGCAGGGCCATCTCTGGTTAACCACATGCTTACCAAAACCGGTTACTATCAGGTTTTAAAAATTGGTATTGATTGGATATGTGACAAAATGAACCTCACTGTTCATTCAATTGGAAATTGTTTTGTTAAAGAAGCTGGCCATTTTAAATCACTTTAAAGTTTGTTTCTATTACTTATTTTGTGAATTGTCCATTCACGTTTTCTGCCCATTTTTTTGGGCGGGGGAGCAGATTAAGTTTTATCTTATTGATCGCTAAGTGAAATTTATTTAGCAAGCATATTTCTATTTCTGAATTAAATATTAAACATATTTCTTTCAGTGCTTTTTGTCCCGAAACTTTGATTTTGGTCTTCTCGACATACTGAGTTTTAAATTTTCAGGCAGTTAAAACTTTCCATTTTTTCCCTCATTATCTCTTCGTATTTTTCACATTTAACGTATACATGGTCTTTTTCATCAAACTTGTTTAACCACTTGTCAAAAACAACATAATAAATCAGTGCATGCAGATTTGTGTCCCAGGTAACAAGTATAACAATAAAGAAATTCTCATTTTAAAACAAACAAGAAAGTATACATTTCTATTAGGAAGTGGATATTTGCCAAGACTGATCCAGGATTTCTTTGATCATGTTATATTTTCATGATATATATTAGTCATGGCAGCCAATTTGAGTAAACTACACCAATTACCAAAGATGAATTTCTTTGTAGAATTTCTCTTTTGAGAATTTTTATAATAAAGAGAGCTAGTGACCTAAATTTATTTTTCTAATAATGCTGGGGATGAAGTTGGTAAATATGTGACTTACAATAGATCATGAGTGAAAGAACGGCCTGGATTGAAAACAAAGTCCACTGTGGGAACTCATAGATTTGTAGTAACTTCATGGAATGAGGCGTTCATTGCAAAATACTTTGAGGCCTAGCAAGAACTCAGTGGTGAGAAGGACTCTGACGGACTTGTAAAGTCTGTCCTGGGGGTGTGAGGTAAGGGAGTGATGTGTGTGCAAAATCTGTATCCTGCTACTAGTTCCTCTGAGGGTCCATTCTATTAATATGGCCTTAAAAAGAAAGTTGTTTTGTTTTGTTTTATTTTTAATGAACTCATGCTTTCAAAAATCCTAGCACAAAACAAGCAAATTTTCTCAATGAGCTACAATCCTCTCCTACTAGCATTGGCGTACTCAAAATGCGCCTTTTAGAGCAGAATACATTTCGTGAAGGATCCTTCTGGATTCTTTTCAGGTCTTATTAAAACAGGGACTCCTTTACTTGGAGAGTTAAACTCTGTCAAACTGGCAAATGCAGTTTCTCAACTGACTTTAGTAGCTGTTTAAGAGGTGGTTAGATTATAGATCATGTGTCAAAATGATGCTACGTGAGTCAGGTCACATTTATTTAAAAAATAGTTATCGACCCATCCCTGAGGGTGAATGGGAGTCAGAGACAAATAGATGGGTGTCCGAAGGAGCCTTAAAATCAAGTCCAGGTACCCAGGTGATGCTGAAGCCATCTTTACAATACCTCCACCAGGTAATGGCCCTAACGAGGCTTGAACGCCATCATTCACTGGGAGCTCTCATGCTGTCTCGAGAACTTGCATTTACTGAGCCCCTGCCAATTTTCAGGGATTATGCTAGCCCCTTTACCCTTCAAAGCTGATTGTCCCCCTATTTCTGGATGGGAAAACCAGCACAGAGTGGTTAACTAGATGAGCCAGGATTTGAAATCAGATATGTGTGACTTTTTTCTATGATGTCCTAACTCCTGGCCTTAGCACAAACCCAAACCTCAAAATTTATGAACGAAAGAAGAGACCTCACTATTCGTTTAAGTACTTGGTTTAATAAATCAAAATCAATTTCACTAATTTGGAGAAACTGCAGGGTAAATCCGTAGTGCTCTATAAAAAGTATCAATTTTTTCTTCCAGAAGCTCAGAATGTGTCTCTGTTTAATCCCTGATATGCTCATTCACTCTGTTAACATTGTTGACAGATTGAAGTCTTAATTAGTTTACTTTATTGCAAGCCGAGATCAATCTGAGTTGCTATATTGATTGTCTATATAAAAGTTGCTAAAAGATTTGAAAATCATTTTGAACTTTTAAATAAGTGAAACATCTCTAATTCCCCTCAATCCTAGTCTTTGAATTAATTAGCAGGGAAAACTCTATAAAGACACAGAAAAAATCAGTTTTTTTAATGCTTCTTTGCAAACTAGAATTTCAACCCTATTCATCCCAGGTTAGCAGATAACACCATTCTACAACACGCCCACATGGTTTGTACCTCTATTTTATATTTTCTGAAATACTATAGTGTGGCCCGCAGCTAGATACTAGCATAAGTAAATCGGGTAGTTATGCTTGTAATTATCAGTTTACACCTGAAACTGCTCAGCTGTAGTCAGCAAATAAAGATTTCCTGCAAGTGATTTAGGACAGGATTTGCCAAGTTTAGAACCTACTCACACTTTGTTGGTTTCAAGTTCTGAACCAAACTTTAGGTGTTGGGTACATGAGCGTTTTCTCTTCTACAATTTGGCAAAATAGGACTTTCTGTTTCTAAGAAAATCAGCAATAAAAATCATCTTGGACATTTAAATTGCTTTACAAAACATTTTGATGAGTTAAGTATAAATGAAAAAGAAACATAAGGCTTACATTTCCCTTAAACACACAAGGGATTGTAAATAAAGAGAAAATGTTTGTGGAAACATATTTGGGAATGTGCTCAAACTTTGAAAAATAGTTAGGGACATTTGATGAGCCCAAGTGCAGCTGGGTCTTGCTCATCCATGACTCTTTTCTAAAGGTAATGAATTATAAATAAAAACATATATTAATAATTCACATAAGGGTTGATAGCCATGGAAGAGAAAAATCCCTCTGCATTAGTCATCCAGCTGGAAAAATCCTAAGACAAGCTTGAAAAAATAAAACATGAGAAAATTGCAAAGTTTCATCTCTCACATAACACAGTTGCTTTTCCTACAAAACACAACAGAATTACAAAAGCCAGATGATTAAAATATTGAGGATTAACTGAGTATCAGGTGACTGTCAAATTGAATTGGTTCCTATTCTCAAGTGGTTCCATCTGAACGCTAGACCTGCCCCCATTGGAATATATGAGAGATTACACACACACACACACACAGAGACACACACACAAACACGTTTGTATCTAGACTTTAAAACTTTTAGGGAAAATACAATTAAAAACTCTCAAAATGTACCTTTGTCGTTAAAAAAGCAACAAAGAAAACCCATGTTTGGACCTTATCCCAGATGTTCTCCCACTTGAGTCAGGGCAGGATTCATGCTTGATAAGTTACAATGAAAGCTTTGATCAAAAGATCTCACTGGTGATTCTTAACTCAGGATTTCAGGTCTGTGGATTGCAGGGCTTTCAAGTCACCTGCACTTTTGGGAGGTCCTGAAGGGAATTCAATGCCTTAGCATTACCAAATATCACGTGCAAACGTGAGTTCAAGTTTCCTTCCTGAAATAAACCACAGCCTTGCTAATTGGCACTAATTCACGCTTGTGTTCACTAATTTAATGTATAATTATTGTACACTTACTACAGGTGTTCAGCACAATAGGCACTAAAGAAATACAGAGTATGCTCCCTGTGGTATAATAAAAATATATATCTGGTCTTTCTCCCCAGTTCTTGGCACACAGCTCCTCAAACCCTTGGAATTTCCTGAGAGATAGGAGTGCCTTTCGCTATTCATAATGAGCCCCTTTTACCACACCTGAGTTTATACTGACAAGGTGACTCATGGTGGACTCTTGGATAGTTTCCAGGGAGGAGCTGGCCACTCCAGAAATAATACCAAGCGTCTGACTAGAAGGGTGGAACTTTCAGCCTCACTCCCTGACCTCTAGAGAGGGGAAGAGGGCTGGAGATGTAGCTTAATCAGGTGGACGATGATTTAGTCAACCACATCTAGGTAATGAACCTCCACATAACAAATGAAACGATGAGGCTCCAGGAGCTTCCAGGGTGCTAGGCTCATCAATGTGCTGGGAGGGTGGCATGCCTGGAGAGGGCAGAAGCGCTGCAGCCCACTCCATCTTGCAGGTGTCTGTATCTCTTATAGTAAAACTGTAATCCTAAGTGTAGTGCTTTCAGTGAGTTCCATGAGTGGTTCTAGAGAATTAACAAACCAGAAAGGGGTCATGGGATTCCCTGCATTTGCAGTCAAGACAGTTGGTCAGAATTACAAGCAGCCTGAGGACCCAGGACTTCTAGGTGACCTCTCAGATGGAGACAGTCTTGTGGGACTGAGCTCCTTAACCCGTGGGGGGTCTGTGGTAACTCCAGGTCATTAGATGTAAGGTAGTATTATTGTTAGAATTGAACTGATTTCTTGGACACCAAACTGGTGTCAGAAAATTGCTGTTGGAATATACCCCTCAGAGTTTCCAGCTTAGTGGAGGAGACTGCCAGAGGAAAGGAATTTTTTTGAAAATCACAACTTGCCAAGATAGTCCCCAGTGGAGACAGAAAGTTTAAATGATCTTCAACAATTACAAGAGATGAGCAAGAAGGAGTAAAGAAGCACAGGCCCCAGAAGTTATCACGGGGAAATTCTAACTAACCTTTAAAGAACAGAAAATCTCAATTCTACTTAAACCATTCCAGAGGATAGAAAAACACAAGAAACTTTTAACTTCATTTTATAAAATGAATAGAATATTGATTCCAAAAATATGACAAAGATTATACTGAAAAAGAAAACTACAATGCACAAATCTTAAATAAAATATTAGCAGACAGCAACAAGCAACGTAGCAAAAATAACACATATTCAAGAAGGGTTCACTCCAGGAAAGTAAAGATGATTTGAAATAACAAAATTCATTAATGTAATCTGTTATATTAATAGAGATAGAGATCATATCCTTAATTGGGGAAAACGCATTTGACAAAAACTCGATACTCATTTATGTTAAAAAAATTTAATTATTTATATATATCAAGGCAAGATAAACAATGAGTTTAACATGAACACTCATTCATGTTAAAATCATTCAATTATATATAAATGTAATATCTATAATACATATATATAAATGGAAGATATATGAGTTTAACATGAAGGAGTTAATTTGTGTGCGTGTGTGTGTATTTCAGCTCAAAAGACAGCATCTCATTTAACATTGAAAAATAGAGCCTTTCCCAAGAAAGTCAGGAACAGAAAAGGATGCCCATCATATTTATTTCTATTTAATATTATGTAAATTTAATAGCCAAGGCAAAACGGCAAAAGAAAGCAGTTAGAAGCATAAGAATTAGAAAAGAAGAAATAAAATTATCCTACTTCCACGTGACATTACTGTATATCTGGAAAATCTGAGAGAGTCAATAGAAACCTAATGCAACCAAATAATCTAGTAAATCAGAGAGTTACAAAATTACAAAAATCAGTAGCCCTCATATACTAAGATATAACTACGAAAGAAGACATAATGGAAGAGAAGCCCAATTTGCAACAATAAAAGTGTTGAAAAATAGGATACTTAGCTTAATAAGAAACATCCAAACTCTATACGTCATACATTATAAAGCACTCAGTAAGATGAAGTACACTTGAAAAAAACCAAGGGATTAAACATGTTCTTGCATGATAATACTCAACATCATAAAGACAAAAGTTCATTCCAAATTACTTTATAAATTTAACACAATCTTAATTAACCTATCATCAGTTTTCCTTTCTTGGCGCCATACAAATAAAATATAAAGTGCATTAGAAAGAATTGAAAAAAGCAAGAATAGCTATGAAAACTTTAAAAAGAAAAGCAAGAAATAAAGACTAGTCCAATCAAATGTTAAAGCATACTGTAAAGCCTTTACAGTTAAAAGAGTGTGATATTGGTAAATGAATATGCAGATAGACGAATGCAACAGAAAGACCAGTACATTGATCCAATTACACATACAAGATTATTATATAATAAACGCAGCATTACAAATCACTGATGGTGATTAGGGTGGGCCCTAACATGACTGGCGTCCTTATAAGAGAAGAGACACAGATAGAGACCATAGGGAGAGTGCCATCTGACAAACGAGGCAGAGATTGGAGTGAAGTGTATACTAGCCAAGGAACCACCAAGGGTTGTTGGCAACACCAGAGGCTAAGAGAAGGGCATAAAACAGGTTTCTCCTAGAAACTCTAGGGAGAGCATGGCCCTGTTGATACCTTAATTTCATACTTTTAGCCTACAGAGCTGTGAGAGAAGAAATTTCCATTGTTTCTAAACCACTCAGTTTGTGGTAGTATTTGTTACAGCATCCCTATGAAACTGATATAGGTTTTATTTAAATTGACAATATTTCTTCCTTAAATATATGAAATAATTCACCAGTAAAGTAATCTGGGCCTGAAATCGTATCTGTAGGAAAGTTTTAAACTAAAATTTCTTTTTTTTTTTTTTTAAGATTTTATTTTTTCCTTTTTCTCCCCAAAGCCCCCCGGTACATAGTTGTGTATTCTTCGTTGTGGGTTCTTCTAGTTGTGGCATGTGGGATGCTGCCTCAGCGTGGTCTGATGAGCAGTGCCATGTCCGCGCTCAGGATTCGAATTAACGAAACACTGGGCCGCCTGCAGCGGAGCGCGCGAACGTAACCACTCGGCCACGGGGCCAGCCCCACTAAAATTTCATTTTTAAAATAAATATCCAGAATTCTATTTATTCACCAGTGGGCTTTGGCACTTTGTCCATTTTTCCAGGTCACTGAATTTATCGACCTAAATTTTTTCACAATATTTCATTATTATTCTTTTAATATCTGTAGACTCTGTAATGTTGTCTCAGCCTTCATCACTCTGTAATTTATGTTTTCTTGATCAAACTTACTAAAGGTTTATCAAATTTATTTATTTATGCAAAGGACAAACTTGGTTTTATTGTCTACCTCTATTATTTGTTTTCTAGTTTATTGATACTTTCTCTTATCTTTCTATTTCCTTCCTTCTACTTACTCAGAGTTCAATTTGCTCCTCTTTTACTAGCTTCATAAGTTGGAAGCTTATATTATTGATTTTCAACCTTTCATCTTTTCAAACATCCACACTTACACCTATAAATTTCCTTCTAAGCAATGTTTTGGCACTATTTTGCAAATATTGGTATGTTTTTATCATTCAGTTCAAAATTTTTTTGAATTCTTTAACTGTTTCCTCTTTGGTCTGTAGATTGTTTAGAAACAAGTTGCTTAATTTGCAAATATTTGGAAATTTTCTACATATCTTATTGTTATTAATTTCCAATTCAATTCTATTGTGATCAGAGAACTCATACTCTATGACTTAAATCCTTTGAACTTTATTGAGACATTTTATAGCTGCATGTGGTCTCCCTTGGTGAATGTTGCAAATGAGCATGAAAAGAAAGTTGCAGCAGTGTTCTGGAATAGTCAATTAGTTGATAATATTGCTCAAATCTCAAAATTGTCTGTTTTTTTCCTTCCTGTTCTAGTAGAGAGAGTAGAGTACTGTTCTCAGTGGAGAGAGGGATGCTGAAACATTTTATTGAAGTAGTTGATTTGTCAAATTCTCCCTTTAGATCTGTCAATTTCTGCTTCATGTACTTTTCGGTTTTCATTTTTTTTATGTTCACAGCTAGGATTGTGATAATTTTTTTTGATGAGCTGACACTTTCGACATTATGAAATGACTCTCTTAATCTTTGCTAATACTTTTAAAATCTTTGTTCTTGGGTTTTTTATATAATTCTTTTACTGTTTTTACTTCACACCTATGCATGTCTTTCTATATAAAGATATGTCTTTATGCCTCTCATAGATAGCATATAGTTGGATATTGCTTCTATATCCAGTCTGACAATCTCTATTTTTTAATTTTAGTGTTTACTCATTTACATTTAATATAGTTATTGCTATGATTGTGGTTAAGCTTACGTATCGATTTTGGTTTTCCATTTCTCCCTCTCTTTACTACCTTTATCTTTTCTCTTTTTAGATTAATCAAGCATCTTTTAGCATCTCATTTTTTCTTCTCTATTGACTTTTTAGATATATCTTTGTGTATTATATTTTTAGTTGGTTCTCTAGGGAGAGAAATACACAGACACAACTTATCACAGTCTGCCTAGTATTCATATTATACTATTTTGCAAATACCTAAAAAACATTGGAACAGTAAAAGTCCATTTAGAACCCCCTTTGTTCTCTTTATTGTTGTTGTCCTATATTTTGCTTCTATACTTAGATATAGAGACAGAGATGTATAAATATATGAACATACATATAAATATACATATTTATCTATCATTTATATATGCATTTGCAATACATTGCTATTATTTGTATATTAAATAGCCAATTGAGTTTTAGGGAATTTAATAAAAGAAAAAATAGTTTTTTAAAAGAAAGTACTCATATTTTCCTTTTCCAGTATTCATTTTTTCTTGTAGATTCATCTGATATAATTTCCTTTTAACCTAAAAACTCCTTTTAGCACTTTTTCTAATACAGGTCTGCAACAATTCTCTAACCTATTGCTATTGTTTTTTAATCCAAAAATGGCTTTAACTTACCTTCAGTTTAGAAAGATATTCTTTGCTGGATATAGAATTCCAGGTTGACAGTTTTTTTCTTTTGATAACTTAAAAATATGGTTCCATTTTCTTCTGACTTGTATTGTTTCTCCTGAAAGACAAGTCATCCTTCTTATCATTGTTCCCCTATATGGAGTCCCCGGTATGTAATAATTAACTACCACCATATCTGTCTACTTATAAGTATTTTAAAAAATTCTTTTTTTTTAATGTTTGTTTTTTGCACTTTGACTATGATTTGCCTACGTGGGATATTTTTGCATTTCTTCTATTTAGTGGTTGCTTTGTTTCCTGGTTCGTGGATTGCTGGTTTTAGTCAAATCTGGAATATTTTCTCCTAATATTTCTCCCTACTTCTTTCTGCCCTATTTTCTACCCCCTCTACCTCTAGGACTCCAGTCATGTGTTTTTTAGATCACCTGAGACTGTAGCACAGGTCATGAAGTGCTGTTCATTTGCACACTTTCTTTCTTTATGCTTCAGTTGGATGCTTTATATTTAACTGTCTTTAAGTTCACTGATTCTTTCTTCCACAAATTCATATATATTTTCAGTTCTATGATTTCCATTTCATTCTTTTTGAGTTTCCATATCTCTACTGAAATTACCTGTGTCTTTACTCATTTAATTCATTTTTCTCTGGCACAGTTATCACAGTTATTTTAAATAACTTATCATCTAATTTCAACATCTATTGATTATTTTTCCTCTTGATTATTGATTATATTTTCTGCTTCTTCACATGTCTATTAATTTTTTATTGTACTAAGTGTATCTTGCTTTTTAGAGACTCTGAATGCCTTAATCATTCTATGAAGAATGTTAAGTTTTATTTTCCTGCTTAAATTACTGGTGTGTCACCTTAATTCTGAAGAAGCTTGTTTTAATTTCTGATAGGGAGTGTCTATTTCAAGATTTCCCTTACTCTTAGGACAAACCCTGAAAGTGAACATCATTCTTATCCCTAATGCATAACTCTTTGTGAAAGTGTGAGGTGATTTCAAAGTCTCTCTACCTCGGTGAAACTTGAATCCAAAAGTCTTCCCACAATTGTATGCAACCATTGACATCTCTGCCCACCCCTTTCAATCTTACAAGTGCTATTTTTGCTTTCAGCTCCTTGCAGTCTTATACCGTGCCCTCAGTGTTCAGTTGTCAAGACAAAACTTTGAGGAAATTTCCTTGTAGATTTTTGAGTCTCTTACTTTTATGGATCCCCCTTTTCAGGGATTTCCTTCCTCAGTTCTCAGATATTCTGGAAACCCCTAATTCTTTCTTCTTCTTTTTCTCCCCAAAGCCCCCCAGTCCATAGTTGTATATTCTACTTGTAGGTCCTTCTGGTTGTGCTATGTGGGATGCTGCCTCAGCATGGCCTGATGAGCAGTGCCACATCTGCACCCAGGATCTGACCTGGCAAAACCCTGGGCTGCTGAAGCAGAACATGTGAACCTAACCACTTATCCTTGGGGCCAGCCCCCAGAAGCCCCTAATTCTAATTTCTGACTAGTCAGCCAGTAAGAATACCACTTTCTTGTTGAGCTCTATTCTTCATACACAGTACAGACTAGGCGGTCCTCGTTCAGAAACTGGTTAAATGTGGATCTCATCCAGCATGACTCCCTTCCTTCAAGTTTCTGCTTTCCTTTGTCATTTTCCCATGCCTTCAAAGACTTACTTTTCTTTTATTTCATTTTGTTTTGTGCAGAGTCTATAATTATTGTCATCAAGATTAGTTTAATATAAGCTCCTCCACCATTACCAGAAGCTGGAAATCCTCTTTTTGTCTGTATTTTTATAGTGCCTACTATGATGCTTGGTACATATCAGATGTTAGTAAATGAATAAACAAATGAAGAGAGCAATACATACGAATTTTCAGAGTAATATCTACATGGAATGTGACACAAGCTTTCTATTTTTAGCCACTTGTTTTTCTGCTGAAGTAAGAAAATACAGAAGGTTAAAATATAGAATGAGTCATCTCTTCTTTATCTTGGATATTACACTCCCAGGTCAAAGAGGTGGCACTAACTTAATGTTTTTTTTGGTTGGTTTTCTTTTGGTGTAGAGGTACCATTCATGATTTATTACTACTTTTATTTGAAAATCAAAAGAAATGGCTACACATTTGCATTAATATACATTTGAAGAGCATGACAATTTCACGTGGAATTAATTTGTATTTGAAAGTATAGAGTTTTATGATTAATTTACAACTTTATGTAAACTGATGGAAGTCAGTGTGCTTCATTAGACAAAGATAATCACATATAGAATACATTCATGTAAATTTTAAAAGTAATTTTTTGGCTCAAACTCATGTCACCTAAAATAAAGGTTAATGTTCTACTATGTTTAAATAAGTCCAGTGAGACTTAGATTTTGAACAAATTGGAAACTGTATAGCCAAACCCAAAAACAACATTAAACTTTTCGTATAATTACAATTGTGACCCATACAAAATATATCAGTCTTTGCTGATAAGTTAGTGGAACGTGAATTACTCATATAGTTAAGCCAGGACTTACTGTTGCTTCTTTTATGTAGTAAGCATGACAGATTTGCTGCCATGGAGTGTTATTAATAACTGTATATACAGATTAAGTGCTTACTGTGTTTTATTTGAAACGTAATGTATTTAACTCTTGAGAGTATTGTATTGACTTACTACAACAGTTACATCAAATAGATAAAATAAATATTAACATTATTTACAAGTTACTATATCCATTCGACAGCTATTTTCGGATTTGATCATTTTTGAGGATGTGTCAATGCCCATTGAATAATACTGTATTGAGAACTTGGGGAGAAAAAGTGATGAACTTGTTTATAAAAACTCTGCTACAGTTTTTGTTTAAAAATGTTTCTCAAAAATGTAATGGTCTGTGGTGAAAGATATAATTTCTCTCAGAAAGGATTTTGTCAATTGGTAAAATTATAGGATCCCAGGGCCAACTTCAACTTCTAAATTATGTGCCATTTAAGTTACGTTTCAGTTAACACTTACAACCTATAAATAATTGTTGAAAGAGGAAATGCTTCTTATTTCTTTAAATAGAGTAGAAAACTAGTTCCTTTTCCTGAGGCTACAAAGAATATCTATTAGTGTGGAAATCAATTTTTGTGATGTTATTTTCCTCTCATTTCTGTTCAGTGATGTACTGTTAATTTAGTCAACATAAGAAAAATTGCATTTGTCTTTTCCTTTTTGGAAGTTTCTTGCTCTTGCTTGGTAAGAGGAAGAGGGAAAGTCACTATGAAGATAGAGAATTGAGTGCCTGAAAAAAAACTGGTAAATACAGTATCTTGCTAGGGACCTAGTGTGGGACGCTAAAAGTTTTCTAATATATATAATATATATATCATATATAAGCAAATATATAAGATCTGCAATCTTAGATTTGTGTGAGAGAAACTGGAATGGATGTTTATAATGTCTGGATGCAGAAAAACTCCCAAAAGGTTAAGACTGAGAAGTTGTTGATACTAAAATAAATATGAAATAACTGAAGGCTGCTCAAAATGCTCGTAAACCCATGTTGTGTGTACAGTAGCAATTCTTCTATTTTGATTGCTCATTAGATTTCTATTTTTGCTCGTTTTTTAAATTTTTGTTTTTTTGGGCTTTTCATTCTGTTTTGCTTTTTAGCTCCTTTCATCCAAGAAAATATCTGTCAACACATTTGTTGAACATGAGATAAAGGACAATAGACTTCATTGACCACATGACAAGGAATGCAGATTTTGCAAAAATAGTTGGGAGCATACCTGAAAAATGGACTACAGCCTTCCTTAATCAAAGAAAAGAACATACCCTGGGAAGGGGAGAATCTGATTACAGAGTTTCCACATTATAATATTTAAATGCCCAGTTTCCAACAAAAAATCATAAAATATACAAATAAACAGAAACTATAGTTCATCCAAAAGAATGAAATAAATGGACAGAAACTATCTCTGAGGAAGCCCATATATCAAATAACTAGACAAACACTTTAACTATTATCAGTATGCTCAAAGAGCTAAAGAAAACCAAGAGCAGAGAACGAAAGGAAATCCGGAAAATGATGCATGAGCAAAGTGTGAATATTAAGAAAAGATAGAAAGTATAGAAAGCAACCAGACAAATTCCAGAGCTGAGAAGTACAATAAATGAAATGAAAAGTTCACTAGAGGAATTCAGCAGAAGAGTTGAGCACGCAGAAGAAAAAGTCAGCAAACTTGAAGACAGGACAATTGAAATTAGAGTCATGTGTCACTTAGTGATGGGGATACCTTCTGAGAAATGCCTCTTCAGGTGATTTTGTCATTGTGGGAACATCATAAAATGTACTTATACAAACCTAGATGGTAGAGTCTACTCTGCAACTAGGATGTATGGTATAGCGTATTGCTCCTAAGCTGCAAACCTGTACAACATGTTACTGAACTAAATCCTGTAGGCAACTGTAACACAATGGTATTTGTGTATCTAAATATATCTAAACATAGAAAAGGTATAGTAAAAATACACTATAAAAAAATGGCACAAGTGCATAGGGCACTTACCACGAATAGAGTCTGCAGGACTGGAAGTTGCTCTGGATGAGTCAACAAGGGAGGGCTGAGTGAATGTGAAACCCTAGCACATTACTGTCACTACTGTAGACTTTACAAACTCTGTACACTTAGGCTACACTAAATTTATAGAAAATATTTTTCTTTCTTTAATAGTAAGTTAACCTTAGCTTACCGCAACTTTTTAACTTTATAAACTTTCCTTTTTTTTAACTTTTTGACTCTTTTGTAATAACACGTAGCTTAAAACACAAACACATTGTACAGCTTTACAAAAATATTTTATTTCTTTATGTCCTTATTCTATAAGCTTTTTGCTATTTTTAATTTTTTTTAATTATTTTTTACTTTTTAAACTTTTTTGTTAAAAACTAGGACACCAATTCACACATCAGCCTAGGCCTACACAGGGTCAGGATCATCAATATAGTCACTGTCTTCCATCTCCACATCATGTCCCACTGGAAGGTCTTCAGGGTCAATAACAGGCACGGAACTGTCGTTTCTTCTTACGAGTTTCTGCTCCAGTAAATTGTGGTTCTCTGTATTCTCTTGCCTGAATCTCCAAGTTTTTGGGCAGCGATGAGTCCTGTGACCTCACTTCTCTAAGGGATCGAAGAAGGACTGATAATTTTTAAGTTTTTTCAGCTTTTTATTTGTTAGGATAGAAAAGCAACTTCCAAGCTCCTCATATGTCAGACTGTAACAGGAGTAATAATCCTTCACAGAATACTTTCCCCAGCATTGAGCAAGCTTTCATTTTGGGCAAATTTTCTAGGTTAAGCCTATTACCACACTCACTGCTTAGTTCTCACAAAAACATGTAATTACTAACATTTATTGTTTTCTGAATTTCCGCTCTCTTCCAAATTATTTTATTTTTGGAGTTTAGCCCTGTCCTCACCTTAACCCTCAGGATGGCATATGCTCAAATTAGTATCTTCCCAATTGTTCTCTGACAGGTGAGTCCTGAGGCAGAGGAGGTAGAGAGGAGGTAAAAATCTAGAGCCTCAAAGGAGAAATTGTGGCCCGGTTTTCTGTTTAGTATAGACCTTAAGTCCTTTCTGGAAAAATTATGCAAAATGAAAAAACAGAATGTCATCCCAGAGCCTCATAAAAATATACATGAACAATCTTTATTGAAAAAAGAAGAAATTTATTGTTTTTAAATGTTCAACATTATCAATGGGATTCAAGAAGACATTATATCTTGAAAGAGGAAAAGAAATTCTATCAGAGGAAAATAAGATGCCAGGAAGAGGATGTTTGGAGGGGAAACTGTTCCCTTCTGAAGGATCTTTCATGCCTGGCAACTAAAATCAATCCTAGCAAAATAGCAAGAAAGGGGTCTTTTGACAAGCGGACATTTCTCCAAGATCCTAGAAATAAATTGATGGTCAGTCCAAGTGTTTGATGTTGAGGAAGTTTCATTTTTTAAGTGTCTGCAAAACTATTTAGTGGGAATTTGGGGAGGCTGAGTTAGGGACTGCTGGCCAGTTGACTTTGTATCCATAAACTTTCCCTTTTAGTTCTGAACAGTATCTTCAGGAAAAAGCAAACGTTTTTGTCCAGTGCAGACATGGATCAGAGTCCAAAAGTTTCAGGGTGAGTGGTACTTGACCTCTAGCCTCCTCTGTACGTTATTGTCTACTAAAGCCGGATCAGGGCCTGACTCTGCAGATTCTAACAACTTGGATAATTAAGAATTGATATCATTTTCCTATTCGGGTTAATGGGAAAAGCCCTGAAGAGGAGGAACCTTTGGCCAGCTACATTGGGTCTTGGTTACTGTAGTTATGAAATTAGAATAGTGTAACCCTTGCCATACCTATTGCCAAGGGTGCTGTGAGCACAAACAAAGATGCTGATCAGTTTGGAAAAAAAAAACAGTGAAACACAAGTATTTTTCTCTGGAACTGAGAATTTGGTAATAAAGTCAATTCTAAGAAGATGCTTAGCCTATGATCTGACGACAGTCCCAGATTAAGCAATTTGGTAAACAATCATACATCAAAAACAAATGGGATGTCAGGGAACATTTTTCTTCTCGTAAATCTAAGTAATTAAAACAGCATAATTCTGATTGCTGAAGGAGAAAAATACTTGCTGCATCAACTTTGTACTCTCATCAATGAAAAAAAATTAAACCCAAATGAAATTGTTTTTGTTTTTTTTTTTTAAATCTTCTCCGGTATTGACTGTATTTTCCCATTGCTTAAATAATAGGTGCTTATTTCTTGGATCTGCTTTGTTTGTTTTGTGAACTAATTATTGCTCACACACTGGGAGAAGAGGCGTGCAGCACAAGGATTACCAGACCAAAACACAGCTTGAAAACCCACCTCTTACATAACCACCTTGGACAGGGAACAGCTGCCAATATCAGTAAAAATGACATCTGAAGTCTCTGAATAAAGTTTATTATTCTCGCACCTGTGATTTCATAACTTATTTGGTTGAACTGGGTAAGACTGGCTATTTTGATTTCTTTTCATTTTTAATTTCTTATAATTATGTCCACGCTTTGACTCCAAACAAATATTTTTAAGGTACGAGTAAATTCAACTATTCTTGTCACGCTCAAAGAAATTAAGGTACTAAAAATTCACAGACATTCTCAAAAAGCCTTCCTTTATTAAATTTTTTCTGTCATTTTCAGAAAACAGAATAAGTTATCAGGAGTTCGACCTATTATCAAAATGGAAATCTCAGTTTCAGGCATTTATTTTATTTCCATGATCACTTATTTATCCATTATTTATCCAATAATCAAGTTAAATATTCAGGAAAGAAGGTAACAAATATTTCCAATGTAAGATATTAACGCTATGAGATTTTGTCAAGGTAATATAATACTTTACTGACAAAATATGACTGAGCTTTTGAGTGTATCATTCTTTAGTCCCTTATCCATCTGTAATCACCACACCTAAACTTAAGACAAGTTCAACACTCAACCACATGACTATAGTCCCCGTATTTCTTTTTTTCCCTCTTGATTTTCTCCTTGAGAACCCAGTCATAACATATAGACTAGCTCCCATAGTTTTCTCTTGAATGTGATTCTTCAATCTTTCCATTTTATTGCTTTGGTTTTTAAAGTAAGACATTTTTTATGTGGCAAGTTATGTTTTAGATCTAACTGGTTTTTCCCATATACCAGGATTTTCTTTCATAATTTACTTTTAAGTTCTTAATTTTGTTTCTCTTTTTATTTTCTTCCTATTTGTGTTTGTATGTGTGTTTCCTTTTAAGCCAGTAGGGAAAAGAAAAAAAGGTGTGAAGTTAAGACACATGGCCAAGAAGGCTCGGTTTATAGGGATGTAGAGAGAGGGGGATTATTAGTCAGGAAGGAGGATATGCCCCCATTTTTTGTAAGGAGGGCCGTAGACACATTTTTAAAACTAAAGAATAAGTCTATTGTGACCTAGATAGGAAGTGGTGGGGACAGAATTAAAATCTCTGTTGTCAAAATAGTCCAGAACTGGCCTCTCAATTACATTGCTACCCGTGCTACCTCCGGTTTGGGGGAACAAGGGTGAATGAATAATGCTGATTTTTTTTTAATGAAATGAGCCCAGTTTGCCTATTTCTCTGGGCTCAGATGTGACAGGTTTTCAAAGTGTAAACCAATTTCCTGCTTGGTTATGAGGTAAATATTTTCTTGACTCCCTCCCAGCACCTCTCATTGGAAATGAACATCCCTAGACATGGGCTGAGTGTAAAGGTAAAAGCGTTGGGGAGGATGACGTAAGAAAATCACAACCCCAGAGTTCAGAGCATCAGAGGCCTGGGCAGGAATGAGAATCATTTGTCAACAACAACGCTATTTGGTACCTACCTTTTTTCCCTGAATCTGTAACATTATCACAATGACAACTATCTCAATGAAAGGAAAATAAAATAATAAATACTAAGTGGAAAAACTGGAGAAATAAAATAAGCAGGTCTTCTGATCTGATTTCTTTATATTGAATCAACACTACTAGGGAAAGAAAAATGACTACTGTGGCTCCAAAAGTGTGAAAGCTTGCAAGTTGGAGTGCAATGAGAGTGACGATGAATGTTCTCTGCAAGACTGACGTATGTCAATTAGAGGAGGAAGCACAAGCAATATTTTTAAAAATTCAAGAAAATGCTATGAATGTATAAAGAATCCAGCGGTCCTCTTACATTTTTGAATATTAAAAAAAGTATTTTATTCCTTATTTATTTGACAAGAACAGTACACACTTTACAAAGAGAATTGAATGAAGCTTCCATTCTCTGTGCCTGAAACACAAATGACATAGACAAACTATGCGAGGGCATAAACACATACAATTATCTTGGAAAAATATGAACAAAATAATATTGAATATTAAAAAGTCCCGTTCTTCTATTGCAATATCTCTTGGTGCAAAATCTATCTGTTGGTTCCTCTCCATAGCAGGAAGGAGTTGAAACTTCCTTGTCCTCAAGGGAATCTCTCTCTTGGTTTGCAACTACTCCATTTTCCAATCCACAAATAATTCTCTCACTGTTTGTGCCCAAATTAGAATAACCTTCCTTATTTTTTCCTATGATCTTATCATGTTAAAGGATGTACCATGTATCCACTTGGTGAAAAGATAATATACCTAAACAAATCCAGAACTTATTAACAGCCTAGCAATTTAATTTCATTTCCTCCCCTTATATCAAAAGTTATAGTTATAAAATTTAAAAGTTCTCTTACTGAATAAGTTTTCTTCCTAGTCACTGTTTACTTTGCACATAACCCGGAAAAGATTGTTGGCTGCAATTCTTGCGGTGTTATTAAAATATTTCTTTAACGTCCCCAGCTAATATAGTGTGTACGAATAGATGACTAAGACAGAAGCTGAATTTTCATATTGTGCTTTATCACGTGTTATACAGGGATTCAAAATTTGGCAGGTTTTAGTAAACATTGCACACACTACAAGAGTGTGAGAGTTTTGGTTCTCTTTCCTCCCCATACACAATTTCCCCACTGCTCCACATTTAATTAAATTTCCTAATTCAAGTTCATGTTGATTCCAAACCATAGAATTCCAGTTATAATTCACATATTTTGGTAAGAAAAATAGAACTCATGATCTACAAGAATATTTTCCATCAACTAGATTTGTCAACAGGAAAAGACGCTATTGAATGATACTTAAGTATTCATTTATCTGAACCTGAAAATCTAACTTCTTCCTAAGAAAACTCTTAGAAACTAAAGTTCTGAGTAATTATTCATTTTTTGTCTCAATCTACACCTTTAAGAGATTTAAAAATATTTCTGAAGTAAAAGAATGACTTAGAAAATTCAAATATGAATTAGTCACCAGAGGCTTTTAATCATGTCATAGTGTTATGCTTCAGTGCATAAGATAAGTCTTGAGCTAGTATCTAATTTTGCTCCTGAGCTAAAAGTAAATCTTACGGTAATTTTCCATCACCTGCTCTCAAATTTTACTGTCTTTGAGTTGAGAAATTAAAGATGTTTCTGAAAACCTAAAGCAAACGCAGAGAACCATAACTCCAGGGATTACCTTTCGATGCAAGAACCTTTTTCTTATGATAATTCTAAATAAATTTTCAATAATTGTACACTATTTGTAACCAATAAATGCAGATCTTTACCACATGTACGGAGCTTACCTTCTGACAGGGGGTGGGGCCATACCACCAGCCAATAAAACAATGAATAAATTAATAATATAACTTAAGAATGCTCTGAGGGACCCTACAGGATTCTGATGTGAAAAGAAATAATGCCGAAGAGGAGGAGGACCCACTTACATTAAGTGATCAGGGATTGCCTCCCTGGGGAGGTGACAGGCTGTGACCTGGAAGATGAAATGTCAGCCAGATGAAGAGTTTGCACAAGAGTGTTTTAGGTAGAGGAAACTCTTTATTCAGACCTTGAGGTAGGAAAGAGATTGGCATGTTCAAGGAAGCAGGAAACATTAAAAACATTTGGAGGAACATGATGAGCTGGAGGTGAAGTGTGAAAAGAATTTGGTAATAGCTAGTCAAAGGATGTCTTGCAAGGATTGTATGTTGAAGTCACGTTTTGACTCTCTTCCTTCACCCAATTACAAAGCAATAGTTAATGAAATAGAATAAAATAGGAGGGAAAAAAACCCACAGAGTCGCTCAAAGAAAAGATAAATATCTTCATGGACTAGAAATGTTGGTAAGACTGGATGAAGCCACATAAATGATAGACTCCAGGTGTGGAAGTTGGAAATGATGACTAAGAATTTGACTCTATGGAATAAAGGAGACTCACTCAAAAGTCTATGTGCAAGGCAGGACCCCAAAATAAGGCTTATTATTGTATCAAGGAACTAAGTAATGTTCCTCATATCATGAAAAGAGGACTAAAACAAAAGGTGCTGACCACTGCCTGAGGCTACAGCTTTTAATAAGTTGCGTATGTAATTGCCTATAGAGGACACAGAAAGCATCCTGCCCAGGAACTGAACCGTGCCCCACTGACTGGGTAACTGAATTTATAATGTATTCAGTATCACAAGAGTCCTGAACTCCCTTCATATTAACCTCGTTTGGATTTGGAGCACACGGAGCTGAGAGAAGGTAACCACAAAGTTGTCAGATAGAACACTCAGAAAAAGAGAATGCAAGACATCTCACACAAGAAAGAAACCTACAAACTAAAAGTCCAAAACACTCAAAGAAATGAAAAAAAATTCACAACCAGAAGGACGTACAACTAGAGTACACAACTACGTACCGGGAGGCTTTGGGCAGAAGAAGAAGAACAAAAAAGAAGATTGGGAACAGATGTTAGCTCAGGTGCCAATCTTTAAAAAAATAATTAATTTAAAAAATGGAAAGTAAAATGGGCATCTAAAATCAATAATTAAGTGACATTGCACTTCAAATGAAGTTAATTTTATAGAAGTCTGAGAAAGAATTAGAAGTAAATTGATCAGTGTGCTCAAAAACGTGAATGAAAGAATAATTTCTATATAAAAGGAGCAAATATTTAGCATGCAGCAAAAGTAGAATAGAGGCCAAAACTAGGAAAAAATAAAAACAATCAATATGATATTTTTTTTAACAGAATTTATTTTTTTGAGTAGTTTAAGTTCACAGCAAAAAAACTGTCATTATTGGGCTGGCCCCGTGGCCGAGTGGTTAAGTTCGAGCACTCCGCTACAGGCGGCCCAGTGTTTCGTTGGTTCGAATCCTGGGCGCGGACATGGCACTGCTCATCAAACCACGCTGAGGCGGCGTCCCACATGCCACAACTAGAAGGACCCACACGAAGAACATACAACTATGTACTGGGGGGCTTTGGGGAGAAAAGGGAAAAAAATAAAATCTTAAAAAAAAAAAAAACCATCATTATCATTCAAAGTCCATAGTTTACACTGGGGTTCACTCTTGGAGTTGTACATTCTCTGGGTTTCACAGATTTATAATGACATGTTTCCACTTAATAATATCATGCAGAGTAGTATCACTGCCTAAAAGTCTTCTGTGTTCCACCTATGCATCCCTTCCCCCCTCCCAATCCTTGGCAGCCACAGATCTTTTTATTTCTCCATAGTTTGCTTTTTCCAGAATATCATATATTTGAAATCATATGGTATATAGCCTTTTCAGATTGGCTTCATTCACTTACTAAGATGCATCTAAGGTTCCTCAATGTCTTTTCATGGCTTGATAGTTCGTATATTTTTAGCACTGAATAATATTCCATTGTCTGGATGTCCCACAGTTTGTTTATCCATTCATCGACTGAAGGACATCTTAGTTGCTTCCAAGTTTGGCAATTATCAATGAAGCTGCTATAAACATCCATCTGCAAGTTTTTGTGTGGACATGTTTTAAACTCTATGGGTAAATAACAAGGAGCATCATTTCTGGATACGATGGTAAAAGTATTTTTAAATTCTAAGCAGGAGAAATTGAAAGAAATCCACACCTAGACACATCACAATCAAATTGTAGAAAGCAAAACACAAAGAATCCTGTAAGCAGTAAGTAATCCATTACATACAAGGAAACTTCAATAAAATTAACAACTGATTTCTCTTCCAAAACCATGGAGAACAGAAGGCAGTGAGATGACATATTTAAAGTGTCAAAAGAAAAAACTGTCAACAATAAACTCTATATCCAGCAAAAATTATAATTCAAAAATGCATGAGAAATTAAGACTTCTCATATAAACAAAAACTGAGTATGTCACTAGCAATTTTACCCTACAAGAAATACTAAAGGGAGTCCACTGGGCTGAAATGAAAGGACACTAAATGGTAATTCAAAACCACATGAAAACCTAAAAAGCACGAGTAAATGTAACTACACAGAAAAATATTAAAAAATGTATAAATATATTTTTGTTTGTAATTCCCTTTTTTTCTATCTGATTTAAAGAAGATGGGATAATGTAATAATTAAATATCTAAGCTGATGGGCACACAATATATAGAGATGTAATTTGAAGCAATAACAGCATAAGGGGGGACAAAGGTAAACAGAAGCAAAAATTTTTATACATTATTAGTTTGATAAGGCTGCTGTAGCCAAACGCCATAGATTGGGTGATTTAAACAACAGAAATTTATTTTCTGATAGTTCTGGTGTCTAGAAGTCCAAGACCAAGGTGTCAGCAGGGTTAATTTCTTCCAAGGCCTTTCTCCTTTGCTTGTAAATCACCATCTCCTCCCTGTGTCTTTATATGGTCCTCCCTCTATGCATGTCTGTGTCTAAATTTCCTTTTCTTATAAGGAAATAATCATATTGGATTGGGGCCCACCCTAATGAATTTGCTTTAACTTAATTACTTCTTTAAAGACCGTGTTTCCAAATACAGTCACATTCCAAGGTACTGGGGCTTAGGACTTCAACATATGAATTTTGTGGTGACACAACTCAGCTCACAACATATACTATTGAATTTATGTTGGTATTAATCCAAACTAGATCACTATAAATTAAAATGCTAATGTAATTCCCAGGGTAACTATTAAGAAAATCATTCACAAGTATATAGAAAAAATATGATAAGGGAATTAAATGATATACTGGAAAAATAACTATTTAAAAGAATTCAGTAATGGAGGAATTAAGGAACAAAAAAGACAGGGCGTACAGAAAGCAAATAGCAAAATGGCAGATGAAAATATTACCTTATGAGTAATTACATTAAATGTAAATTGATTAAACATTCCAATTAAAAGTCAGAGATTGGTGGAATGACTAAAACAATGATCCAACCATACACTGTTGATACTTTAGATTCAAAGACACAAGAGGTTGAAAATAAAAGGATGGAAAAAAGATGTATCATGTAAACAGTAACCAAAAGAGAGCTGGAGTGATTATAATATATCAGACAAAACAGACTTTAGGACAAAATTGTTACCAGAGACAAAGAAAGACAGTTTATGTTGATAAAAAGGTCAATCCATCAAGAAGATATAACAATTATAACCTAACAATTGAGCCCAAAACACATGAAGCAAAAACTGGGAAAACTGAAAGAGAAAGCGACAATTCAGAAATAATGGTTAGTGACTTCAATAGCCCACTTTCAATAAGGGAATGGATAAACAATTAGCCAGAAGATCATAAGGAGACAGAAGACTTGGAAAACACTATGAACAAACTAGACCTAGCAGATATCTATAGACATTCCATCCACAACAGCAGAATATACATTCTCCTGAAGTGCACATGGAACATTCTTCAGTACAGGCCATATGTTAGACCATAAAACCAGTCTCAATAAATTCAAAGGATTGGGAACGCACAAATTGTGTTCTATGACCACAGGGAGCAAAGGGAATGACCAAGGGAATGAAGGTAGAAATAAATAACAGAAGGAAATTTGAGAAATTCACAAACGCGGAAATTAAATAACACACTCCAAAATAACCAATGGGTCAAAGAAGAAATCACAAAGGAAATTAAAGAATACTTTGTGACGAATAAAAACAAAATGCAACATACCAATACTTACGGGATGAAATGAAAGCAGTATTCAGTGGGAAATTTATAGTTGTAAACTCCTACATTAAAAAGAAGAAAGATCTCAAACCAATAACGCCTTAGGAAACCATGAAAAAAAAATGAGCAAACTAAACCCAAAGCAATCAGAAGGAAGGAAATAATAAAGTTTAAAGTTTGAATAAGCAAAATAGAGGATACAGAAACAATAGAAAAAAATCAATGAAACTAAATGTTGGTTCTTTGAAAAGACCAACAAGCAGATAAAACTTTAGGCAGACCGATCAAGAAAAAGACAAGAGAAGATTCAAACTGCTAACATCAGGAATGAAAGACGGGACATTACCGCTGACAAATTAGATAATTGAGATGAAATGAACAAATCCATCTGCATGAATAAAGGATTATATACTATGAGTAAGTGAGTTCATTCCAGGAATGCAAAAGTGGTTCAATATATGAAAATTAATCAAGGTAATGCATCATATTAATAGAATAAAGGGGAGAACACGCATGATCATTTCAATAAATGCCGAAAAGCTCTGACAAAATTTAATACTCTTACTTGATAAAAACATTCAAGAAATAATAAAAGAAGAGAAATTCCTCAACCTGATAAAGCAAATCTATTAAAAAACCCACAGTTAACTTCATACTTAATTATTAAAGATGAACATTTTACCCATAAGATTAGGAACAAGACAAGAATGCTCACTCTTGCCACTCCCATTCAACATTGTACTGGAGGTTACACAAGAAAAAGAGCTGAAAGACATCTAGATTGGAAAGAAAGAACGAAAACTGTCTCTACTTGCTGGTGAAATGAACTTATATGTAGAAAAACGTAAATAGTACATATACACTCACACACAAAAATTTAGAGTAATAAACACGTTTAGCAAGCTAGTAGCAAACAAGTTCAATATATAGAAATCAACTGTCTATCTGTATAATAGCAATGAAAAATTTGAAAATGAAATTAAGAAAGCAACTCCATATAAACATAAAAATGGCATTAAAAAGAGTAAAATACCTAGGAATCCTTTTTAATTGCAAACATACTTTGAAAATCACATCTTATAGAAAGAAATTAAATAAGACCTATAGAAATGGTAGGACATTCCATGTTTATGGATTGGAAGACATGATATTGTTCAGATGGTGATACCCCCAAATTTATCTACAGATTCAGTGCAACCCCTATCAAAATTCCAACTGTGTTACTTCAAGAAATGGCCAAGCTGACCCTAATTCAGATGGAACTGCAAGAGTCCCAAAATAGGCAAAACAATCTTGAAAAAAAAGAACAATATTGAAGGACTCATACTTCCTAAATTCAAACCTACTACAAAGCTACAATAATTAATACAGTGTGGTACTGGCTTAAGAACAGACATATAGTTCAATGGAGTAGAATTCAAAGTCCAGAAAAAACTCACATATCTATGGTCAGTTGATTTTCAACAAGACCATTTAACAGGGAAAGAATAGTTTTTTCAACAAATGGTGCCGAGACAACAGAATATCCACCTGCAAAAGAATGAATTTAGACTCATACTTCACACTACACACAAAAATTAACTCAAAAGAGATCATAGTTTTAAATTTAATAGCTAAAACAATAAAACTCTTAGAAGCAAACAACGGGGAAAGAGAAATTGGACTGCAAATCCAAAACTTTTATGCTTCCAAGAACACTATCAGGAATGCAAAAACCCCCACAAAATGAGAGAGAATATTTGCAAAGCATGTATCTGACAAGGGATTAATACGTAGAATATATTTTTAAAACTATAAAATTCAACAATAAAAAAGATAAATGACCCAATTTTAAAATGCACAAAGGACCTGAACAAATGCCTCACTAAAAAAGAAATACAAATGGCAAATAAGTGCATGAAAATATGCTCTCCATCACCATTCATTAGGGAAATACAAATTAAAACCATAGTGAGATAGCTAAGATGGCTATAATATTTTTTAAAGAACAAATCAAAACTATTTGTAAGAAAGTAAAGAAGTTGGAACCATCATGTATTGCTGCTAGGAATGTAAAATGGTATAGCCTCTTTAGAGAAGAGTTTGGTAGTTCCTCAAAAATTTAAATGTAGAGTTACCACGTAATCCAGCAATCCTGCTCCTAGGTATATACCAAAGAGAATTGAAAAAATATGTTAATATAAAATTTATAAACACATATTCATAGAAGCATTATTTATAATAGCCAAAATGTAGGAACAACTCAATTCTTCATCAACTGAATAAAAAAAGTGATATATTCATACGATGGAATATTATTCAGCCATATAAAAGGAATGTGAACCTGATATGTGCTACAACTTGGATGAACCTTGAAAATATTATGCTAAGTGAAAATAGGCAAATACAAAAGGGCACATATTGTATGATACCAGTGATATGAAATGTCCAGAACAGGCAAATCTGTAGAGACAGGAAGAAGATTCGTTGCCAGCAGCTGAGGGAAGGGAAGATGTAACATGACTGCTACCAGGAATGGAGTTTCTTTGGGGAATTGTGAAAATCTTCAGGAATTAGTGGTGGTGTTTGTACAACCTTGAGAACATACTAAAAAACCACTGAATTTTATACTTTTAAATGATGACTTTTATGGTATGTGAATTATATTTTAATTTAAAAAATAAAGGATCTAAAACATAAATATCATTACTCTCCTCAGGGAGATAAAGAGAAATATATTGCATATTCTATAGGAAAATTAAAAATTACTGTAAAAGAAACTGTCAGAAAACAAAATTTTAAAACTCTTTAGAAAATAAAATTTGACAGCAAATTAGAAAAAACAACAAAACAAAGGGAAGCTACAGGTGAAGATATTCACAAAAAGCAGAGCAAAAAGACAAATATGGAAAACAGAAGAGAAAAATGTAAAGACCAGAACAGATAACACCATCCAGAAAGAACAAATAGAGAGAACTGCTTAGTAACCTCACTGTCAGTGAAATGATTCCAGAAAATTTTCCGGAACCGAGAGACAGGGATTTCAAATGACAAGGTACACACTTGGACATATTATCATTATTTTTAGGAACATTGGGAGCAAAGAGTAGACCCTATGAGGTTCTGTGTTGGAGACGGATGATATAGTAGTTCTCGAAATATTAGGAATCTGATTTTTTTTTTACTTTTGATAAACATTGCTAAAAACTAGAGATGACTGAATGAGGTTTTTAGAACTCTGAAGAAAAATAATTTCTAACCTAGAATTCTAGGACTAATTTAGCTAAAAATTTTGTGATGGTAAAATAAAGACATTTTAAGACAAGTTTGGTCTCAAACGTGTATTTCCATTGCACATTTTCTCAGGAATTTACCAGAGAAAATTACCTACTAAAATGAGAAAGTAAACCAAGAAGAAGGAACAGGTGGATACTGGAAATAGGAGATGCAACTCAGGAGAAAGACCGAAAGGGAATCTTAGGGGAATGTTGAAGAGCGCAGGTGACAGCTGTGTATCAAGATAGATAGAGGCAACTAGGCCATATTAGAGATCAGAAAGCTCCAATAAATGTTTCTTTAAGAAGATTACATAGGTAGAATAACATTTTTCTGAATGCACTGCAAAGAGAGGTAGACAATTGGTATGAGAATAATTTCATACTTTAAAAATATATAGAAATATAAGCAAATGAAAAAATATGTTAATTATTAATTATAGAAAAACAAGTTGTACAGAAAAGTGTACACTCAAAATACACTAAATGGTGTAGCCGTGAAACACATTGATGTAGTCATAAAAATGCTCACAGTGTTTATCTCACCAAAATTATGAGGTAAGTAGAATGGTAATGGGAGGATGGGGAGACTGGAAGAGCATGTGGTGAGATCAGTGTGTGTTGTTACCACAGGGAGGGGCTCTGGTGGTAGACTACATTAGTGCTCAGGAAATAGTCACTCTTCTGACCTTCTGGCTCCATTGATGTGGACTTGGTCACATCATGTGCTTTGACCAATGGAACCTGTGCAGAAGCAACGTGAGCAGAGGCTATATATGTTCCTGTGTGTCTTACCCTGGCCTCTCGAATGGCTTTCCTCCTAAGAAGAGCATTCCCTGAGTAGCCACTAGTCCCAGAATGACCCACGGAGTAGAACTGAATCAAATCCCACTTCCCGGGGTAGCGCTCCCCAAGACAATGTGGATTCATAATTGAGAAATAAACATTTGCTTTCATAATGACTGAAATTTGGCGATTCTTTGTTATGCAGCATTGTTGTAGCAAAAGCTGATAAAAAGCAGTCACCCAAATCCACCCCCTTGATTTTTACATTTTTTCATCATGGGAACACAGTAGATAACGGTTAAATAATTTAAAAATCAAAAAGCAATACATAAGATATAATGCTAAATGGCGAAAAGATTATCTAAAAGATGTGAAAGTGTTTATTTCTGGAAAGAGAAAAATGGGGCAAGGAGGGTGAGTTGGAGTGACTGCTTTCTTTTTTAACAAATCTGGTAGAACTCTTGGATCCTTTATGCTATGTGAATGTGTAATGGACAAAAATAACTTCAAAAACAAGGAAACAAATAAAATAGGAAAATATACACATATAATAGTACTATTTACCACAACTAAAAGAGAAAGCAAGATATCATCTGAGAATTTTTCAGAATTGAATTGAAAAATGACCTGAGCCGTCAAATTTGAAATCCAAATGTCAAGCAGGTAGTTTTCAGTTTTTGAGCTGTTTCAGCTGTTTTCTAAATCCTTCCCTCTCCTTCAAGTGACCCCTATCGCTCTCCTTAAATTTGGTAGACCACCTAATTTTCTATCACCTCTTATTCTCTTAACATCTTTTAGCTTCTCAAAACCTTGGCTCAAACCCTTCTCCACCAAGTCATTTTGTCCTCTTCACTCTTCCTGTTTAGTCTCCTCTGTCCTTTGTAGTTTTCTGGAGGACTTTTCATGGTTGTACATGACAGACAACCTTAGAGAAAGAGCAATTACATAAATAGATTAGAGTTCTTTAAAGGAGGAGTTGCAAGCATATGATAGTTGTATGTAAATATTTCTCATAAATATTATCAATAACAACTAACCTTGGCTGTTGGTCAGGACAGAGCTATCTAGTTATGAAACAGAGCCATCAGAGGATTTTAAATACTGGAGGAGAAATATGGAGCTCAGGCCTTCGGCTGACCCGAAAGTTCTTTTCTCCATTTACATTAGTGACGTTCTCCTAATCCTTAATCCTCGGAGATGTACGCTCAGTAAAAGCACAGGCCCATGTCTTGATTAAATACAGCTGTATCACGACCCAAAGCGAGAGTTTAACAGCAATCTTCTTGTCATCACTCAAAGATATTTTAAAACTTTAACACAAAAGGTCACAAATTAATTATTTGTAATGTCCTCAATCCCTTTATTAAGTCTCTAAAGCTCCTGTAATTTTTTCGCCGTCACTTCCTAAGAAGCACTTAGAAGAATCTTGGAAGCACGTCATTAACTGGAAGAATCTCCAGCCTTGTTTGCCGAGAGCCAATTGACACAGGCTCCTCTAGGCAATCCTCTTCTTTTCCAGGCCTTTCCTTAACCTTTCCTCTGTGCCCTTTTCCCTGAGATCCTTTGAAACGGAATGTTCACTAGAGCAGTGAGGACGTGGAGCGCTAGCCCTTCCCTGACCTCTCAGGGAACTAAGCTATAGTAACGGCTCCTGTCTTCCCTTAGAACAGAATAATGCCGCTGCCTGTAATCCTAATTGTTTAATTTGTCTGTAACAAAATTTTCTGGGGTGTCAGCCTTTTGAGAACCAAGATGAAAAGCTTCCCAGAGACTTGCGAAGAAAAGAGAATAATTCTGTTTTAAAAGACATCTCTTCCAGGTTTGGGTTTCTGCCAGAGGTCCCTTCCTTTCATAACATAATTCAGTTCAAGATAGAAGAGCGTTTCTTAGAGCCTAATGCCCTCGTAATCCATTTAGGTTTGAATATTTCATAAATTTAGAGCTTAAGGTTTCAGCTTTGGGTATTCCTTATAAAAGCTGCTTTTTAAGAAAATTGGACCAGTTGACTCTCTGGACATTGCATGGATTGTATGAGGTATGATGGTGAGTTACCTATAAAAGCATAAGGATTCACAGATTTTATTTCCTATTTAATGCACATCAGTTTAAAGAGGAGGAGAGAATTGGGCTGTACAATATGGATTTCAAATTCTGCTGAATCTTGATATTTGAAAACAGTTGTAAGGTGTAAGCCAAACCAAAAATGCAGTTAAATTCACCCAATTCTGATTTATACCACATATTTAAGCCCACTTCCCATTGGGTTGCTTCCCAGAGTGTGCATTATCTATTGATTGCTTTAAAATATAGACCAAGTTCAGCAAAACAGTATATAAACAGAAGGGAATTATTCTGTTCTCCTGCATCAAACTGAAATGGCAACCCAACATATAATTTACTCTACGTCGTTGGCCTTGTTTTTGGGTGTAGGTCAAAAAACAAATGTATTTTAAATACATAAAAATAAATTATGAGGCATTGTTTTGAATTATAATCAAAAAAGTCATTGATCTGTGCCTGGGAGAAATTTAAAGTTATTCTGAATTTTGTCTTTATGCTTTTGATCTTACTTTCAAATCTCACTGGAAGAGGATTATAAAGCTAACATGGATATAAACATGTTGGTTTATGAAAGACTGGGCAAACACAGATTAACACAGTTTATTTAATTTCACCTCTGACAATATCACGATAGCAGAAAACCTATGTATTTTCTCCATTTCAAGTTTACTATCTGGAGCAGATATGAAAAGTGAGTAACTAAATGTTTGGTGTGAATATCATTATGGCCAATGTTCTCAAATGAATTTTTAGTTTTTAGGAGATGAACTGTGGTATATTGTATTCGGTTTGATTTAAATAACCAGCCCCAAAGTTCAGATAAGTATCTGAACTTTATCCGAACTATCCAAACTTCCTTTAGCCTGTGATTCAAGTCTGAAAATCTCATGAGAACAGATGCTCTCGTAGCTTTCCCTTCCTTCCTGCTTCATTGTGAGAACCAGTTTTCCACAGAAATTCTTACACGCATAAGAAGTCCGAATGCATGATGCCCTGGGGACTTTTTTCCCATTCAAATTAAGATTCTTTATTGCTTTTATCCAATTGAAATTTCAGTTCTTATCTTTCTTAGTATCTCCATGATGTTCTGATAGCTTTGACCGCTATTTTTTCATCTTGAAAGGCTTCCTCCTCAATTCTCCATGGCATTAGTTTCTCTTGATGCTCCATCCATCTTTCTGGTCCTACTTTCTCAGTTTCTGCTTTGACTTTCACCTAATCTGAATACCCCTTTGTCGTTTGTTTTTTCTCAGGCTCTTAATTAACACAATAGATATACATTGGGCACTTTCCATGTGCCTAATAGTGTTATACGTACTGGGGTTATAGCCATAAACAAAGCAGGAAAAAACCAAATCTTGCTCTCATGGAATGTAACTTCTAGTGGAGGTAAACAGATGAGCAAAACAAAAATATAATTAAAATATAAAATATATTAGGTGGTTGTAGGTATTATGGGGGAAATAAAACAGAGGGATGGGGAAAGTTCTGGGAAGGGGTGGAGTAGAAATAGAGCTGTCATGGTAGATTTCACTGAGAAGATGACATTTGAACAAAGAGCTGAAGGGTGTGAAGATGTGATCACGGCTATCTGGAAGAAGCCACCCCAGGTAAAGAGAACAGCATCTGAAAACGCTTGGAGACTGGCATATGTCTAGTGTGACTTTTGGTTTTCTTTTCTTCTCACAGTACACATTGTCTATTCCCATGGACTAAGTTATTAACAAATCTGCTCATCACTCCCAAATCTGTATCTCTATTTTGAGTGCCCTATCTCTAACTTCCTGTCAGACATCTCCACATGAATATCTTATGAGCATTTCAAACTCAATATATCCCCAAATCTAACATGTTTCTTCTCTCTGAAACATATATTTCCTCTTATTATGACACAAATACCTGCTTAGTGATCAAAGCCAGACACCTAGGAATCTTTTTAAGTTTCACCTTTTCCCTTTCTCTCCACATCTAATTTGCATTTCCATTTAACACTAATTATTGAGAAACTACTTTGTGCTGGCCTCTGTGCTACACACTGTGGTGGAAAGATTGATCAGAACATTAAGTACCTACCGAATGTTTTTTCTTTATATTTGTCACCATCTCCATTACTACAGCCCAAGCATGTCATCAGATGACACTAACAGTCTCCCAACTGGTGTCCTGTCTCCAGGTGCTCACCTTTCCTTCCTTGGGGTCTTTGCTTTCAGAGTTATCTTTCTAAAATATAAAATTACAGATAACCAAAGACAAGCGAGAAAAGAAATTCTTGTATTTTGACATTTGGGAAACAATTTCATGTTAACTTTTAAACAAAATGCTAATTTTTTCTGAAAAAATCAGCAAAATACAATAGATGATAGTATGGACAAGACAGGAGATCCTAACTAGTTGTGTGATCATGGACAAACAGCCTCATCTACCCCACCTCAATCTTCCCTTTGGCAAAGTGAATAGATCAGACTAGATTATAACTGTAGACATTTCCAATCCTTATTTTCAATAGTGTCAATTGAGGAGAATACTCCTACAATATTAGTCTCAGAGGAAAAGATAGATTTTTCTGCCTGGTAGCAGATAAAACTATACATTTCCTAATCCAGAGATATAATAAATCCTGTCAGTTTTTACCTTTAGACAAAGACGTGTGTGACCCGAAGTTCAGTGTAGCTTAGCCTGTAGAAAATGAATAACTTCTCCAAACAATTTTACCATAGTGGAGAATGTTCCAGAATGTCCCAAAATACAAAGATCACAATAAGGTTAAAGAAATAATAGGGGGGAAAAACCCAAAATTGAAAACAAGAGGATTTGAGTCATGGATTAAATACCTATGTCAGCTAAGAACTCATATCAAATGGTTCTACCTGAGAACTTCAAGATGAAATCAACAGATGAATGGGAAGCAGCCCTAAAAGAAAGTACTCTCTACCCCGATATCAAAATGCAATTACCCCAAACTCGCTAAGACAAAAAGAGAACTGCTGATAGGTTAGCAAAGCCCTGGGAAAACTTGACCACATTCCTCTCTCTAGTATTATTAAGGAATTTATTGAAAATCTAGGGTAGTCATAAAATTACTTAGAAAGCATTTATCTGATTTCTGTTGAAAATTAAGGGATTACAAATCCCCAGATTTGTCTATCTACCCATAACCTCTCCTCTAAACAAAGTTAATGTATAAACATAACTCATTCCACCTGCCACTCCCTTCCACCCCAACTTGCTCCTTTCCCCATTTCTTCCACATCAGTGAATGGCACCAGTGTGTACCAAATTTCTCAGGCAAATAAATAGGAGTTGTCCTTGCTCGCTCTCCTTCCCTCACTTCCCATGTGCAGGGCCAGAGAAAACCCACTTAGCTCTACCTGTACAATATATACTGAATGTAAATTCTTCTCACTCTCACTGCCATCATCACAGTCAAATGCACTTTCATCATTTCAATTCACTAACTCCACAGCTTCCTAACTTGCTTCTCTGCTTTTTCTTTTGTCTCCTTATAGTCTATCCTTCACAAAGCATTCATAGAGGTCTTTTACTTTAAAGGTAACTCCAATAATGACTTTTGTGCTTAAAGTCTCCTTATCAGAATAAAATCAAAATCTCTTACCATGATCTGTAAAGTCCTACATGATCTGGCTCCTTCCTGGTTCCCTGGCTTGTGTTCACTCACTGTTCTGTACTAGTTCTATTGTTAGAAATGGTTAAGAATGCTTTTAGCTGCAAGCAATAGAATATCTGACAAATAATGGCTTAAACCACAAGGATATTTATAATTTACTTGCCAAAAAGCCCAGAAATAGGTGAACTCAGAATTGGTCCAAAAGTCAATATGATCAAGGACCCAGGGTAATTTTAAGTTTCTATTCTACCACCCTTGACATGTTGGATTTTAATCCTTATGCGTATTGCTCTATGGTTGCAATATGGCTGCTGCCATGCCATTCTTCACATCTGCATTCTGGGCAGGAAGAAGAGGGGAAGGGAGAGATGCTAAATCTATCTTATTAAGAAAGTAAAAATTTCCCAAAGTTTCTCCTTAGGTCTCATTACACAGAAACAGACTTCTCTGTAAATCTCATTGCTTTGAAGTAGTTTGATGACCAACACTGGCAATAAGAGATGTTAGGAAAGCTATTATCTAACTTTCAACCCCCTATATTGGTAAGAGGTAGAGGAGAAAGGAATTGACTACTGGGTGAGCCAAATAATATTATGTGCTGCCCTGGCCTTCTTTCTGTTGCATAAACACACCAAGCTAATTCCTCCTTTAAGGCCTTTGCATGAGCTTTGCCACTGCCAGGAATGCTTTACCCCATAAATTTTCATGACTTCTTCCTTTTTGTCATCCAGGTCTCACTTCAAATGCCCTCCTTTCAAAGAGACTTCTTCTGATCACCCTGTCTGAAATTGTCCCCAAACTAGAGTTACTCTCTATCCCATTACACTGTTATATTTTTTAAGCACACAGAATGGGGAGGATGGCAGAATGGAAGAGCACTACATCCCCGCCCTCCAGAGATGGAAAAGTAGAGAAAGAAAATTACACAATAGATGAAAAAGAAAAATAGAACTAAAATGGAAAAATAAAACTTATCTTCCCTTTTATCAAATATCAACACTGTCCATGTCCATTAGCCTCCCCATCTCTCCACTCCATATTATCCAAATTCCCTCCAGAACTAGAAGGAACTGACCTTCCCGGGGTGTTGAGCAGATAACATAGAGGTTGCCTGTAAAGGTGGTGCCATGTGCTGACCCATTGCCAGGGAGTAACTGTTTCAAAAGCACAGCTTGCTTCTGACATTATATGCTCGAATTGAGTCTTTTGCCTTTTCAGCCTCCAAAGCCTAAATGTTTGGCATGAGTAATAGAAATCTGGCATTTTCAATACTCATATGTCTAAGAGCTGGAAAGCTGGAAGATGCTAGGAGTCCCATATTGGTGTCCACTTTGGAATATTTGGCCCAGGAAAATGTACATTCTCAAGCCGCAGGAAGTTGGTTTGCAAAACGAAGGCTGAATTGAGGCCAAAAAGCAAGCACAATTTGCCAGAGTGTAGATGAAATATGATCGCTTGCTGCACAACGTTTCTTTTTAAAAGTGATTTGCAGCTGCCATGACACATCTTTAAAGTTGTAATATGCAGAACTGTTATTTAGGAATTCCAACAGAGAGAAACCAAGCTCCGTTGTTTACGTTTAAACATGATGTAGGGAGATACTAAGGGATAAATGTAAACATTATAGATTGGACAGAGCAAGGCATGTGAAACACGGCTCAAATCACAGCACAGACTTAAATGGGCCAGAGCAAAAGCAGAAATTTTCATCTTCACAGAAAAGCTGTATTTACTATTATCCTACTTACCAGACTTTGTTATGGTGTGTTGAGAGAAAATATATTGCGTTAGAAAGTGTTTAAGTTAAAGTAATATGATGATGAAACTCCCCTGCTTCTAAAAGAAAGTTTTAATTCTTAACAGATAGTAGAAACCTTAATTACACTTTTTATTCCTTTTGCAGAAAAAAAGCATAAGTATAGAAATTCATTATGTGATATTTACTGGTTAAAACAAAGGCTTTAAACATTTGATTTAAAAAGTTAGAAACTGAGCCAGTCCAGTGGTGTAGTGGTTAAGTTCTTACGTTCTGCTTTGGTGGCCCAGGGTTTGCAGGTTCTGATCCCGGGCACAGATGTAGTACCACTCGTCAAGCCATGCTGTGGTGGCATCCCACGTAAAATAGAAGAAGATTGGCACAGATGTTAGCTCAGGGCCAATCTTCCTCACTTAAATAAATAAATAAATAAATATAAAAAAATGAAAAGTTAGAAACTGAGTGTAACCCAACCTGGACCATTAAAATGGATTAAAATTTTGCAAGCAGATAGGAAACAGAGGGTGTTTGCAGAAATGGAGAATTCAAAACAAATTGAAAAACAAGAAAGAAAGAACAAGATAAGTGAATAAGGAGTGAAATGCAGAAGACAAAGGGGAGAGGCTTTTACATTTATTTTTCAGTTTATTCAAGAATAACTTTGGGGGTGTCAGGATGCAATTTCTAATACTGAATTTTCTATTCTCTTAAGCAATTTAAGGTGCAAAGCATAGAATTAGTAGCAATTTAAGGCTCAATGCATGAGGCTTGAGTATCTAAGGAATTGGTTTATTCCAATACAAGATTTGGTTTTTGAGTTCCTGGTTGAATCCCTACTTTCATTTGGAGAGACGCTCATTAATCATAGAAACACCTTCAATGTTCTTCATTCTCTATCTAGCCACCACCACACAAATCTGTTCACTGATTTGTTACTGTTTCCATGAGATGCTGTTAATTGCAGAAATGCAAGCCATGTGATCTTGGGCAAGTCATTTATCACCTCTTGCCACAGTTTGCCCACCTGTACAATAGAGGTAATAATAGCAATGCCTCCCATAAGGGCGGCATACGAAGATTAAATGAGAGAATACGGGGATAGTGCTTAGAAAGGTATCTGAAATTTAGTAAGGCCTCAGTAAGTCATAGCTGCTGTTATGGTTACCTTATGCCGTGTAACTGATGGGGAACAAATATTAATAAACAAAGATATTTGTTTATTTCGTCGAATCTGCTTCCCCGTACCCATATAACAAAGCATAACAGTGTCCTACTATCTAATTCCAGTCTGTGATTGTGGCAGAGACATTCAGCCCTTACCAAATACTCCAGGCAATAGATCAAACATAGTCCCTGCCTTTGCCATCCTTCCTTGCAGTTAATTGGGACTATGTAGCTGTGATCTGGCCATTGCCTGGGAGAAAGTGATGGCCGTCTTTTCCAGGCCTACCCATAAAATCTCCCACGCTCTCTTCCTCAGCCACAGCACCCTTGGAGGCCATGCCCTCCAGATGGTGAAGTTTCCAGATGAAGGACAGCACCCCAACCCATATCAGATTTTTCATGAGTGAGCAATAAACCTTTGTGTGTTAAGCCGCTGAGAATTTATGGTTTGTTTTCTACTGTAATGTTGCCTAGCATAATCCTCATTACCGCAGTGATCAAGATGATGCATAGCTCCTTCATAAAGGGATTAAAAAAGAAAACAAAACGTTATTCCAATCCCTTAATAATGTCCAGGGAAGTCTGCTATCTCAATTAAAGAAGATTCAGAACCTCTTTCTCTTCTTAATTTCCCAGCCTGGCACAATGGCCGATACTGATCCATAGTACTTTTCTTTTTAAATCCAAATTGGCATTCCTTATTTCAAATCTAAGTTACTATGGCCTTAACTCTATGGACTGTTTTCCGGAGCTAAACATTTAAATCCAAAAACTGGAGAATTTCTGCTGATTCTTCTCTTTGGAGGATACAGAACACAAAACATCCATTTGAAATACTAGCTACAGTTCAGGTGGGAACGGTGATGCTACAGTGTGGCGCTTGCAGCCCTCAGGGGCTCTGTCTTCCTCCTCAGTTGCCTCACTGGTTAACACTTATTTCAGTATCTCTTCCTTTTATAATCATTAGGCAAGATGTAATCCTTTTATTTCATAGATTCGTTTGTCACCAGTGCATTTATGTTTAGTGAAAAGATGGATGCCCTGTGATAAAGCTGAATTGTCAACTTCATTTGGGAAGTTCTTTAAGGATGTCTTGCTCTTCATAGTTCTAAAAAATAGTGATAAAATGCAAATACAAAGTTATCTCAAAAAAGATGAAAGATATGCCTTGCCCTACCCAAAAGGCTGAGCGCATATTTAAAAACAAAACAAAACAGAGGACTGGGAACTTAGAAGTCAAGGACTAAAGCTATAATGATGACATGCAGGTTGATTTGTATGTCCTGAGGTTTTTAAGGGCAGACATTGACAGATCAGAGATTTGCCTCAGGGACTATAAAGGTCCTATAATCTAAAGTACAGGAACTCTTTTAGGGGAAGGAAAAATATAAAGGGAATTATCCTGAAAGCCTCATTGGATAAGGTGTTTTTAGCGTTCAAGACCAAATTTTCGAAAATGAGTCTCTGTTGCCAGGTCTATTTTTATGACATTATTCAATTAGAAGTTTTACGAGCCATATTTTCAAAGTTCTTTATATTTTAGTGAAAAGCCCAAGATACAGTCATCATTATTCTTGTAAAATTGTGGATTTTATAAGCAGAAATAAAAAGAAAGGACAAAATGTACATTAAAAGAGTAATGCATTTTGAATGGAAAAAAAAAACACTTCTCTATGCTATTCTCTTAAGTATTCATACTGCTTTAATCAAAGTAGGAAAATATGTCACTAGAGAATTTTTACAATCTTTTTTCTACCTGAATAACAATAACCTTTCTGAAATGTGTAAAAAGAATTGCTTGTTTGTTTGTTTATTTGTTTTTAGGTTAAATTTGCTTTGGTGAAATACCAACAAGAAATATATTAGCAAAATGAAGTGAAGGAATTGAGTGATTGTGCAGACAATTTTGTCTTTATAAAACTGTTTCCACCTAAAATATTACATAATTCTGTCTAAAACATTTTTAAAATACCTTTGCAAAATGAATTGTAGCGCTAAGTTCAGCTGTGACCTAGACAGGAGAAATCTGCGTGGTGAGCTACCACAAAACTTAGGATAAAGGAATTTTTGTTGCTGGTATAAATTATCTGGTTTTCCTGCTGACATAGCTTCTTTCCATTTTACCTCTGAGGATGCAAGTTATAGGAATTATAGCTCTTTGGGGATATTCTAAGCACTGTGACTTTCTCATGAAGCTTAGTTCACTCATAAGTTCTCTCTGCTTAGGAATTTCTTATTCTTGATAATCCCCCCAAAGAATAGTCTATACTAGAATATCCTTTGCAAAATCAGGAGTTCACTTCATATTTGATTTTCTTCTATATGTGAATCTGGTGAATAAAATTACCTTAAAGCTTGCTTGGGCACTGTGATGATTAGTTTTTTGTGTCAAATTGGCTGAGCCAATGGGTGCCCAGATATTTGGTCAAACATTATTATGAATGTTTCTGTGAGTGTGTTCTTGGATGAGACTAACGTTTCAATCAGTGGACTTTCATTAAAGCAGATTGCCTTCCATAATGTGGGTGGGCCTCATCTAATTAGTTGAAGACCTGACTAGAACGTGAAGACTGGCCTTCCCTGAGCAAGAGAGCATTCTACAGCAGACTGTCCTCAGACTGGAATGGCAGCATTGCCTCTCCTGAGTCTCCAGTCTTCCATGCCCTCCTGCAGATTCTGAACTTGCCAGTCTCCACAATTGTGTGAGCCAATTCTTTATAATAAATCTCTTCCTATATACATACATATCCTATTGGCTCTGTTTCTTTAGGGGCCCAAATAATACAGGTATTAAGTACAGACCTACAAAAGGTTATCCTGATCTATCTCTTGAGGGGAATATATTAACAGGACAATTCAGGTCAGTATGAATCATGCCCAGCAGCCTCCTCATGGCATTATTATGTTTTTATAAGAAAAGTCAATCAGTCTAAACCATCTATGAATAAAAAATGTCATGAGGTCTTTTCAAAGGTGCCTGGAATTATGTTCTCTTCTAACTAGGCAGATCATTTTCTTGTTTTGCTTCTAACCCAACCAAGGAGGAAAATAATAAAGAAGTTTCTATTCTAAACGTCTGATAAGCCATCAGACCATAAACTCCTAGGGGATCAGTCTAACTCTGTTTAGCTCTCTTGGAAACAAGCCCCACCTACAATCAGAGGAGAGCAGATCCTTAGTAGATGCCTTGAGGATGTTCAGTTGAGAGCAAAAGAGAAATCAACTACATGTTTATGTTCACAACACACATTTGTCCCTCCATACATTCCTTTAATTAAACAAACAAACAAACAAGCAAAAAACAAGAGGAGGTATGAGTTAAAGTTTGAAAGGCAGGCCCTTTAGCATTAGTTGAAAGAACAATGTAAAAATAGTCAGAGAATCATGGAATCCTGACAGGTGCATGTTATCTTGAAAAGCTTCAGAATGCCAACCCAGGGAATATTCCAAAGGTGGGACCCAAACCAAGATAAATCTTTAGGAAACTAAAAGAATGAACAAGGTGGCAGAAGATGCTAGAAACAGAAGAAAAATCTTAGAGTTAAGAGATGTATTTTTTCATTCACCAGACATTTATTAAACACAGACTGTGTGTGAAGTGCTATGTTAAGTGCTGAAGTACACCAATTTTGAGCTTGGATTGACAGGCCTGATGCCAGACAAACATAGATACTTCTTCTCTTCATTTGCTGCTAGCAAATTCTCCAGTCACCATCAGCACTCCATTTCAACCTTTAAAAGCACATACTTTATTCAAGAATTTATTCAGAACTTATTCTCATAAGAATGAGTGATATGTGTTTTTAAAGTATTCTTCCCATCTGAATTTTTGTTTTTAAAAGAACAGTAACTTAAACCAATAAAGAGATTGGAAAAGAATCATATGTTTAGAGGAAGGAAAAAGGAGATAGAGAAAGGGGAGTAAGGCAAAGAATAAGATGGAGTAGAGAAAGAAGATTATGGGAGAATATTCAGACCTTCTCATGCTCCTTAAACGCACTCAGGATATTCTTAGTTATTCTACCCAAACAGGCCAAAAGGCACCAAGATAGATATTCCAAATTGACTATGACAGGAGATGGCCATTGGATTGACCACCTCATGTACCACTCCTTAATAAACCATGAAGCAATTCTTATTGAGGGCACTATTAGACAAGTAGATGGAATCATCCATTGAATTGAAATCACACTATGAAAAATTTAGTGAATATGTTATATTTACAAAAGAAAATGGTACACAGCTCTAATTACAGTATAATTATAAAGTACTTACGACAGAGAAGGTTAGTAGTCTGATGCCCATTCTCCTCGTCCTCCTTACTGAAAGAATTCAAGTTTATTCTAGGACAGAAATATTCCTCAGCTGAGCCCCCATTTTGCAAGCTCCTCTGCAGCTAGGGGTGGCCAATGAGATATAATCAGAAGTCATGGGGTAGGATTTTTAGGAAATTTCTTTAAAAGAACTACTTTAGCTAGGAGGTGTATCCTTTTATTCTTGGCCCCTTCCTCCTCTTCCTGCCTCGAGTATGGTCTTGATGGCAGAATCTCCAGCAACCATCTTATATAACAAGGCAGCATTGAAGATGGATGACAATAAGGATATTGGAGCAGAAGGACAGAAGGAGCCTTGGAAAATAACTCACTTCATAAAGTTATCTCATCAACCCTGGAGTACCTACTCCCGGACTCCTTTTGCATGAAATGCTGTTACTTCATGAACAGTTATCCTAGTTATTTTAATAAAGTACTGTTACTTCATGCAAAAGTTACTATTACTAGAAGATAAATGCCTATAAGTTCCAATGCGTCCTTATTAGTTGACACCAGTAATGTGCTTACAAATGTTTAACAAGCAACTTTCAGAAAAGAAAGAAGGTAAATAAAAGTCACTGTGGACAATTTCAAATTACCAACATGAAGGCACTGAACCAAACATGGAGTTGGGAAGAAACGCACACTATCACAGCATTATTGCCACCATTCACATACAATGGGCATATATCACCTCAAGAGCTTAGATAACAGTGTTTAATAACCAGCTATCAAACTAAAAATTGTTATCAGCTGACTCTAGCACACCACCGTTTGAAACCATTATCCCAGAATTTCTAAGAGTCCAATCTGAACTATATTCTAAGTGGGTCTGGTTCTGTTTACATCATTCTTCAAACCGTTTCTGCATTGCACACCAGACTACACCTCACGGGGATCAACATTGTTCTGTATTGTTCCATTTTAGATAGGACACTTCCTCAGAATAGATATATGGATTGAAAACAGTTCTTGGGCCCCATTAAAGCAGTGGTTAAAGGATTATTATGTTATTATATTATCTTATGTTATATTATTATATTGCATATTAATAAGTTTTCATTTGTCTATTTCAGTAATTCATAACATGATGGTGATAATGAACCCCTTACAGAATCAAGAAATCTATGAACTTCTTCCTATAAAAATGTGCACGTGCACACACACAAATATACACAAACATGCATACACTGAATATTGCATGAACTTCCTGAAGTCCATTCATAGACCTATGTTTAAGAGATACGACTTCAGCTATTTTGGTTTCTATATACACAAACTGCTTCTAAATTTAGTGGTAATGACTATCCCTAATACACAGGGAGATGCTTGAATTTTTGCTATGTAAACTATAAACCATAATGAGATGTCACCTTCTACTTAATAGTATGGCCATAATAAAAAAACAAACACTAAAACTAAAAACCCCAGAAAATTACAGGTGTTGGCAAGGATGTGGAGAATTGGAACCCTTGTACACTATTTGTGGGATCATAAAATGGTGCAGCTGCTATGTAAAACAGTATGCAGGTTCCTCAAAAAAGTGAAAAACAGAATTGCCTTCTGATCCAGCAATCCCTCTTCTGGGTATTTATCAGAAAGAACTGAAAACAGGATCTCAAAGAGATATTTCTACTCCCTTGTTCCTTGCAGCATTATTCATTGTGGTCAAGATATGGACACAACCTAAGTGTCCGTCAACAGATGAATGGATAAAGAAAATGTGGTAAAATGTGGTGTATATGTACAATGGAATGTTATTCAGCCATAAAAATGAAGGAAATCTTGCGATTTGTGACAAGATGGATGAACCTGGAGGGCATTATGCTAAGTGAAATAAGCAAGTCACAGAAGGACAAATACTGCATAATTTCGTCTATGTAAGATATCCAAAGTAGGCAAACTTATGGAGTAGAAAGTGGAATCATGGTTGCCTGGGGAGTAGGGGCGACATGGAGAATTGCTGTACAAGATATAGAGTTTCAGTTATACAAGACGAAAAAGTTCTAGAGATCTGCTGTACAAAAACGTGCACATAGTTAACAATACTGTGCTATACACCTAAAAATTTATTAATAAAGGAGATTTCATGTTATATGTTTTACCACAATAAAAAAAGATTGAAATCCTATAAAATATGACCTTTGACCACAATGAAATTAAACTAGAGTTCAATAACATGAAGTTATTCTGAAAATCTCAAAATCTATGAAAATAAAACAATATACTTTTAAATAATCTATTGGTCAAAGAAGAAATTACAAGGGAAATTAGAAAATATCTTGAACTGAAAGAAAATAAAAACACAAGTGTATTAGTCAGGTTCCAGTCAGTAGCTAGAAATCACGGCAGTACAGTGAACAGACTAAATTTAATGTAAAGAAGTATTAACTAGTGAAAGATGATTAACTATGGAATATAGGAATAGCAAATACAGAAAGCATCTACTATCTCTATATCTGGGGAAGAATACATAAGGAAGAAGCTTAGAATTTGGAAGAAATTCCCTTTCCCCAACTAGTCTAAGTTTAAGACCTTATGGGAGAGAATACGACTGCTACAGGAAACTGCAACCCGCCTAGGGCAGACAAACTGGCCAGAGGTTGAAGCCAGAGCTGATCAGTAAGAGGAGCCCACTGAGTGAGAAACTTAATCGAGGGTGCGGGCAGGCTGGAGCTGTACAATAGGCATTATCTGCAGGGTGACTATAAAGTAAGCTGAATAGTTCTGGCTGGCCAGAGCTGGTCCAAAGAAGCAGCCCATATGATGGCCAAGAAATTCACTGTGGAGTGTCAGTGGGCCAGAACTGATTCACTGTCAGTAAACCAAGAGAAGTTCACTGGGATGATGGAGCGTCACAGCTTCTCTGCAGAAAGCTGCTCCCACTGGGTGCTGGCAGTCTGGAGCTGTTGTACCAGAAACAGCCCACTAGAGTGCTGGAGAAAATCCCTGACAATGGAGCACTGTCAGGCCTACCTCACATCACTGCTTTCTATGGGAGAAAAATAAAAATCACACCAGAAAAGAAGGTTCTTTCTTTGCTGTCTTGCAGTGTTCCTCCAGTAACCACCATGGACTTAAGCTGACATGATGTTAGCTGGCCAAGGGAATTTTTTATAGGATTTATCTTCAGTTTCCCAAAGCAGAACAAAGGCTGGATGTGAGATGAGAAGCAATAAATTAATAACCAGCTTAATAACATATCAAAATTTGTGGACTAAGCAAAAAACAAGGTTTAAAGAGTAATTTATAGCAAAGAAAAAAAAGAATTTATTAGAAAAGACAACAGGTCTCAAATCAGTGATATAATCCTCTACTTTAAAAAAGAGAAAACTGGGGGCTGTCCCCATGGCCAAGCGGTTAAGTTCACGTGCTCCACTGCAGTGGCCCAGGGTTTCGCCAGTTGGGATCCTGGGCGTGGACATGGCACTGCTCGTCAGGCCACATTGAGGAGGCATCCCACATGCTATAACTAGAAGGACCTGCAACTAAGATATATGACTATGTACTGGGGGGATTGGGGCAATAAAGCAGAAAGATAAATAAATAAATAAATAAATAAATAAATAAGAGAAAATTAAATCAAACTAAGTATAAAAGAGGAAACAATTAAAGTAAGCATGGAAATCAATAAAGCAGAAAACAGAAAAACAATCAGAAAATTGATGAAACCAAAAGATGGTTCTTTGAAACGATCAATAAAACTGATAAACAAGTAGTCAGAGTGAATAAAAAAAGAAAGAATATCAGGAATAAAAGAGAGAACATAACTATAGAGGCTACAGAAAATAAAAGGATAATAAGGAAATATCATAAATATAGTTCTATAACTATAATGAAGTTAAATTCATGGTTAAAAAACCTTCCCACACAGAAAAGTCTAGGTGAATTTTAAAAAAATATTTAAGTAAAAAATTGATACCAAGAATCCTGCACAGAGCCAACCCTGATGGCCTAGTAGTTAAAGTTCATTGCTCTCACAGCTTCAGAAACCCAGGTTTGTTTCCTGGTCACAGAACCACACCACTCGTCTGTCAGTAGCCATGCTGTGCCAGTGGCTCACACAGAAGAACTAGAAGGACTTCAAACTAGGATATACAACCATGCTCTGGGGCTTTGGGGAGGAGGGGAAAATAAGAGGAGGATCAGCAACAGATGTTAGCTCAGGGCGAATCTCTGCCTACAGAAAAAAAAGGAAGAAAAATACTTCTACACAAATTTTCATAAAATAGAAGACGGAACACTTACGAACTCATTTTAGGAAGTAAGCAGTACCTTGATATCCAAAAATGACAGAGACATTTACAAAAAAAAAGAAATTGCATATATTGTTAGCAGAAATTCAAAATATTACGTCTACTTTAAAAAACAATATGAAACTTTCTTAGAAAGTCATATGTCCCAATTTCACCCCCCAGCAATTCTACTCCTAGGTGTTACTTAAGAGAAATGAAAACATATCCACCAAAAAACTTGTACATGAATGTTCATAGAGCTTTTTTATTACTACAGACCCCAACAGAAAACAACCAAAATGTCCATCATGTGGAGAATGGATAAAACATTTTGTTATACCCACACAATATATTATCATTCAATACTGAAAAAGTTTGAACTACTGACACACGAATCTCAAAAGTGTTACGCGAAGTGAAAGAAACCCAACACTGAAGACTTCATAGTGACATACTGCATGATCTGTATGATTCCGTTTATATGAAATTGTTTAAATGACAAAATTGGGGTAAAAGAAGGAGATGAGTGTCTGCTGGGGGACTGGTGATTTGAGGTTGACTCAAAGGACATAAAGGAAAACTTTGGGATGATGGAAAAGTTTTACATCCTGATGATGGTGGTGGTTACGCAATTGAACTTGTCAAAACTCATCAAGTTATACTCCTTAGAGTTGGAACACTTTTTTGTATGTATATTATACTTCAAAAAAGCAAAAAAATAATAGAGTAAGCCTATGGCCTTACCATCTCCTATTTATTTTTAAACTCCCACAGGTAACCAAGTGAGAAGAGTCCTCTTGATTCCCTCTTCTTGAGCTACGAAGTTTTATGTGTGTGTTCTGAAGCTAAGGTTAAAACTTCAGGTCTTTCTGACACATTTAGATCATACAGTCTACCCTCAAACTCCTGTGGCCTTAGAGAAACAAGAGGAACTGTTAGCATACAGAGAAACAGTCAATAGTCAATATGATTTTAATGTCTAGGGTAATGTTAAGAGATAAATGTTACAATTCTATAGGTGGAAAATATATCATTGTAAATAATGCTAATATTTTTGGTTTTATTGTTGATAGACTTGTTGATCGCTGGTTTCCCTGAAAAAACATTTGATTTTCAAGTTATTTTCACTGTGTACACTTGAAAATTTATTTTGTTGATTAACTCTGAGAAATCTAATCTCCACATCTATCTACCAAAGCCTGGAATTTTTCATGCTAGAAAATCCTACACATTACAGATATTTTTGCCTGTCATGCTTATTAAGCATTATATATAGTCTGTTTTGTGCTTGTATAAAATTTCAAATCACATACCACACTGGTGTTTAGATTTTCTGTGATTTAAAAATAATTTGTAAGTAAATCACATTTTGAATTTAAAAAAATGATCAGTAAGACATTTAAGATAAGCTATACAGGATTCAGTTTCTTAAACATTGTGTTAAAACAAAATTCAAACATGGAATTCATCAAAAAATTTTAGAGTGAATTTAATCAGAATTTCTATTTCTTTCATTTTACTTTTCTTCTACAGGAAGGGGAGTAATCCTAAGACTGACTGAAAACGTACTGAATGAAAACACTTACCTATGAAATGAGGTAAGTATTTACGATTAAAATTGCTACTTAGATAATATGTTTTCCATATTCCCACACGTTACAATATTGTATATATTTTTTATGCTCAGAATCTGCATCTTCATGAAGAAAAATAATGAGTTATGAGGAGGAATAAAACAGATCTTTTTACTCCCTGGTCTGATGTTTTATTGACCTACCCATACCTTCCTCTTGAATATCTGACTGGATTGGGGTATAGAAAGTCCTATGTCAAGTTATCTGTGTATCAAAGCTGTACACAGATGTCCGCATTATAACCGCAGTTTTGTTCCCATACTCAGTGCCTTGTCCTCGCTTTCCTTCTTGCAAACTGACTTGTTCAAGTCCTGCTATTTGGGTAGGATTGTCCATACTCATCACAGTTATAGACCCCTGACTGAGAAATGCTTTGTCATTGTACCCAGCACTGTTGCACAAAGGCCAGACCGGTCTTGTCCTTTGGCCTGGCTTGTTGTGTAGGATGCCTGAGGTCCACTCAGGGAACAGAGCTCATTATTTGAATGGACCACATCAGACCACAGAGGAAAGGAGCCCAATGAACAACCAGAAGTGGCCTATCAGAGGAGGAGTAGAGATGTGGAGCTGTCCAAGAGAGAGAGGAGGAGAACTATTTTTTGGTGGAAACAAAGCCAAATGGACCGATGGGGTTCAGAAGCCCACAGGAAGGTGTAACTGAAGTATAAGCAAGTGCTACCTAAGGCTGAAGATGTGGAAGTGGGCCGAAGCTGCCTGAAACAGCAGTGACGTTTTCTTTTCTTCTCTTGGGGAGGCAAGAGCGTCAAGACTTAAACATTGTATAGGAACCATTTTGCCCTTTTAAACAAATCAACACTCACAAATCATATCCCTCCCTGCCCCGTGGTTCATCCGCCCTGTGTAATCCTTGGTTACAAAATGAACATCAGAACAAAAAAACGCAGGCCAGTTGTAAAGGCTTCTCTCACCAAGGCCGGGCTTCAGGGCTAAATGGGAGAGTTCTGCCAGCCATCAAACTTAACAGCCTTTAAACATGTGCAACATTTCTCTAAGCAAATTGGTTCCTTAATATGGTAAAATGTGCGGCACCCAAGGGGAAACGCTGATGATCTCATAGCCCAAAACTGATGGAGCCACAGCACTGTATTCCTGAAAAGCCCTCAGACTTTCCGCTTTGATAAAACCAGAAGCAAATACGAGGGTCAGTGGATTTTGACATCCATTGTTCATTCTCACTGAACTTTTCCTCCTATACAGCAGAGCACAGGGGTTTAATTCAGAGCTGACGGGATTTTTTCTTTTAATATAAACCATTCAAATTTTTTCTATATTAATCAGTGGTTTCTAAAGATCCACAGGGATAAATAAACCCTGCTAGCTGGCAGGGGTTTTTCGTGGCACAACTGCTGGTAGTTATAAACAGTAAACAAAACATAGTAACCATCTGAAGCACAAGAGATTGCTGTATCACAGGGGGCATAAATCATTAGCTTAATAATTTCAGCAGCAGCGTCTCCAAAGCAAAATTAAGCCAACAGTTCCCCCTGTGGCAATAATGAAGTACTGTAATGCTAAAGAAAAAAACAACCCAGAGAAGGCATGATTGTGCCTCGGAAATGATTGAAAATCCAAGTTCGATAAATGACTGTAGGACTTCTGTCTCTGTGCTGTTATTTTGAGAGGTGGGAATGGTTGCCTCCCTCCAAACCCCATGTCTCTTCTTGTAGATGGTTTGCCAAGCATAATGCACTTCCGTTCAAGACCCCCATGGCCAGCGTGTGCTGTAGGTAGTGCATGACAGCGATGACATATTACAATTGAGAAGATGACAAATTTCTCTCAGCTGTATAGGCAGACGTTATTCACAGATCAGCCAAAAGAATGCTAGGCTAGGAGAGGACAGAGAAATGATAAACCCTCCCTTTCAGGGGCTCTCAGGCTAGACAGCCAACAATCTGAAAAATACACCTTTCAATTTTGAGTAAAGTCGTCCTGTCTTCCCCACGAATTTCACCAACTGCTAAAGTTCACTTTTTTAAAAAACTAGCTAATAATTTCTTCATTTTGGACAAATGTACTTGGCTATGGGACACCATCAAACAAAACCTTAGGGAGACCTTCTTAATCCCTCTGTTGTGTCCAGTCAATATTATACAACCTTCATTTTTCACCCTGATTTCTTCATCCATTTTATGAAATCAGTATAGTCTGTCATCATCCCTAAAAAAGAAAGTTCTGATTGGAGAGAGTTTTTTTCTCCCCTCAATAATACCATTTCTTTAAAGTAGCCTTTTACCCACTAACAATATTCCTGTTTCCTGAGCACCTATTATGGACACAATTATCTCTTAAGAATGTATTTGGTTTTAAAATTATATGGTTCAGTCAAGTAGAAGCTGTATTATTTACACAAAGCTAACTACCAGCTTGACTACTGACTCAGTGGATTGAGGTTTAATTTGTTTGACAACATAGGGATACGGATTAAACTGGGGTAGATAAGGTCAGAGTCACTTTTATAGGCCGGACACATCCTAACCACTTTAGAAGTAAGTAATCAACAAATGCCATTTTTTGCCATTTTTATTGTGCTTTGTTTTCAGCTATGACACTTCAAACAAAGTTATCTTACAGAACCCAATTCCTACGCTTAATAGGTTTAATTATAGATATAATAACTTCTTTACTTCGGATACACACACTCTCCCTTATTAATCTGAAACGGAAAAATTGGATGGAGAGATGACTCTCTCTGTACCTACAGAAAAAACTTTTCTCCACAAGCTAAATAAATTATTATATCTTTTATCTCTCTCTACAAAAAGGACACATCTAGCATAATCACTATAGCTTGTATTGTAAGTGTGGCATGGAAGGAATCGTGTGTACAAAGTGGTGAATAGCACAACTCATTTCTAGTCAAAGAAAGGTCAAAGCTGATCCTAAGTAGAATTGTGAGGGAAGTGTTTGTCTCTATTGCTGTTCCTTTCTTCCTTCTCCTTGCCATCCCCCTCTCCTTAGCTCCTCTGAGTTCCACCTTACCTCTTCAGGGACTCTATTGGTTAATGTCACCATTCTTATTTAAATTTGGTAGCTCCCAAAAGTTCTTCATACTTGTGACCAGGACAAGGCCAATGATGATAGGATACACATAATTAGGATTTCACAAACCTCAACTCAGGTGGCCAGTGGTACAAATGCATAGAAATATACCCATCTGGTACAAAGTAGAAGAGTGGGCTAAGAATGAACCAACCCAGTCAATTACTAGCCAGAATGGATTGCTGATGCTCTACTCTAACAGGCCACAAAGATCTCCCAACCTGAATACTCATCAAAATTCACTAGTTGCACCCACAAAATGGGAGAACATATTTCAAATCATATAACAGTTAAGAGTCTAGTATCTAAATACATAAAGCAATCTTACAACTCAATAAAAATGCAACTTAATTCAAAAATGGGCAAAATATTTGAATAGACATTTCTCCAAAGAAGATATACAAACGACAAGTGAGCACTTGAAAAGATGCTTAATATTGTTAGTCATTCCAAAGGAAAATATAAATCAAAGCTCAATGAGATGCCACTTCACACCCACTAGGAAGGCTATAATCAACAGACACACAATGGCAAATGTTGAAGAGGATGTGGAGAAATTCCAACTTTCATACTGCTGGTGGGAAAGTAAATGTTGCAGCTGCTTTGGAAAACCTTTTGACAGTTCCTCAAAAAGCTAAACATTGAGTTAGGTATGTCCCAGCAATTCCACTCCTAGGTATAAGCCCAAGAGGATTGAAAACACATGTCTAAGAAAAACTTGTACTCAAATTTTCATAGGATTATTCTTAGCAGTCAAAAAGTGAAAACAACCCCAACATCCATCACCTGATGAATGGCTAAGCAAAATTTGGTACATCCATAGGACGAAACAAAATCCGTAAAAAGAAAGAAAGCTTTGATGCATGCTACAAGATGGATGAAATTTAAAACATACTAAGTGAAAGAAATCGTACAAAGGAGGCCACGTAATATATGTTCTATTTAAATCCTGGAGACAGAAAGATTAGTAGTTAACAGGAGCTAAGGGGAGGAGATAATGCAGTCGGATTGCTAATGGGTACACAGTTTCTTTTGGCGATGAAGAAATATTCTGGAATTAGATAATGGTGATGGTTGCACAACTTTGTGAATATGCCAAAAACTACTGAAATATACACTTTTAAAGGATGAATTTTATGGTATGTGAATTATATCTCAATTTTTTTAAGTATGAAAGAAAAAGTACTAGTTGCAATTCCCATGTTTCAACCTACCTAAACCAAAGCTAGTAATTCCCCCTTCCTCCAGCTCTGATTCAATGCAAAAAAGAGTTTAAATTAAGTGTTACCTTTCTCTTGTGCTCTAGAAAGGTCTCATATACCTGAAAAGTCAAACTGGTTATAGGTTCCTAGAAAGAGGTTCCAGAAAACAATCTGAATGGTACACACCAATGTACTCAACCACTTTTTTCCTAATTTAATGGTCACTTTTCTGAGAACATACCCCATCACTCTCCCTTCACTTAATCTCCTTGATTTTTCTTCAGAGAATTGATAAAAATGAGATAAATCATGTATCTATTCATTTTCTGCTTGTTGTTTATTGCCTATCTCTGCCTCTAGAATGTCAGCTCCATGAACCAGGAAGTTGGTTTTGTTCACTGCTGTATGTCTACCACTTGGAACAACGCCTGCCACGGAGCAAGAGAGTCACTGAAGGAATGTTTGTTAGTGAGAAAAACTGGAGTAAGTTTCTTTCCTCCACTGGAAAATGGGAAGGAATAAAAGCAGTGGAATTATCTAATACTTGAAGTCAAGGACATCAAGTGTTTCCCTAAGCCCTCCCCTTTCTGATCGCGACTTGCCATCTCCCTGAGGACCTTGAAACTGAGTTGTTTTGCATCCCTGGTCCTCAGCGCTCCAAACGTCAGTGTCTCTTTCTTCATCTTCTCTTTCTGTATCTGTTTCACTCCAAGATCCCTTCAAGTGTTTCTGAACCTAGTCTAAAAACCTAACCCTTATTCCTAATTGAATTGTTTGCTTGGTAGTTTGGCTTGGGATTTTAAGGTTCTGACCTGGGGATAAATTCTGATTAATAGTGTTCTCATGGCCAAACCAAAAGGCCTAAGGTCTTTCCCCTTTCTACTACTGTACATTTGAAATAATATTTTGGCCAAACAAAACATCTATGTGCATTTAAGGGGTATGTAAGTCATAGCCTCTGGCCTTGGGAAGAAGTCAAACTTGTCACAGAGATTCTCTCTCAAATAAGAATCGGTGGCCTCATTTTTCATGGCTCACTTGTTTTGCCGTAAGTTTGATCTTAGAATGTATTTTTAAATATCACATTGTACAGGCCTATGTTGAATTGTTCCAGATCATTCAATTTATTTATAGCTGCCTTTCTATATTTCTGCTGCCATTATGTATCAGGCAGAACTCATTTAATCATCTTCCAGACAGTAGAATTTAAAGGACTAAATGAAATTTATTTTCCAAAATAATGATTCAATCATTTCTAATATACAATGTCTGATTCTATCACTAGAATCTAATAAGTGAAGCCCCTGATACTGCTCTCAGGGCCATTAAGGCAAAGAGTGGTAACCACTCCCCACCTTTACACAAGCTCCTTATAGGCTGAATGTGCAGGGCTCTGTTATGACTTATTTCTATTGAAACTTCCATTTCAGTATGATTTCAACTGAATAAAAATATTTGAGGGAATGTGGGAAGACTGATATTTGCCTTAACCCCACATACCCCCAAGTGATGGCCCTGATGACAACACACATCTGGATGTTTTGAATCATTCCGATGATTGATTTGATTTTTCCACTCTTCACCTAGACTTTTGGCACTGCCCAGACAGAGCTATATCACTTTGGGCTTCAGTCTGTAACTTGCTTCCAGCTGCAAGTTCGCACTACACTCTGCTTCACCTTTCTTCTTGGCCACACTCACCCCTCCCTCCATATTTTTTTCCCCGTATGTCATCCCAGCCTAACAGAGCACCAAGCCTTGCTCTGTTGCCTGTCCAAGACACACTCCTTCCTTGAATCCTGATCAGTCACAAGTCACTCTGTGTTTAATTCCTCCTTTATAGCTTTGCAGGAGACAGCAATGGGTAAGACTGGTGTGGTTAGAAATACCCACCCCCTAATCCAGCAATCAACAAGCATTTATCAAGTGCTTCCTTTATGTTTAGCATGCAAGTAGGTCCTGAGCACCTACATTATGAATTTCCACTCTCTATTCTTACCTCCTCCCAGTGTGAGCTTTATGGAACAACTCAACTTCATTTAGCCAATGTTGACTTGAACGTCTATTTCTTGAAAGGCATATTGCTAAGATTGCCTCAGGGGTTACAACGATAAATATCATACATCCTCTGCCCTCAGATCAGTTTCACAATCCATAGAAATGGGATTCTAAATTATGAAAAACTTGAAACTGTGGGATTAAAGAAATGTTTGTGCCAAATTTGAATTGACGAAAAATCCAATTTATTTAATTCCTGCAGAATTGCAAAATTTGAAAACTGAGTTAATTACACTGTGTTTATGTCACTGGCATCACCTACAACATGAGAGAAAAGAAACACAATCCCTCCTTTGTCAGTATTATGAGAACCAGTCCTGATTACTTGCATCAGAATTTCTGAAAGAGACTTTTGGTTTTACAATCTAAGCAAGGACTGCTATTATCATTTCAAATCTTATTTTTGACATCCTTTCACGATGTTACCCAAGTTCATTAAAAGGTGCTGCTAAAGTTGGTGTTGAAAAACAAACCCCAAATCAATAACCTGGGAATAGAAGCAAGACGGGATAAAACACTACGAAAGAGAGCAAACCACCACCAACACTAATTTAGGAAAGAGCCCTCGGCAAAATTATAAAGAAAATGTAAAAAGCAACTTCAAAGCAAATATACACTAAAATAACTATAAATTTCTAAGTTCCAAAAATGCATTCCCCCTTTGGGAAAATTCGTTTTGAATTATTCGAGTTTTAAGTTATACAAAGTCTCCAGGAATAACATTTCTCTTCATATGAGAAGCAAGTGTCCAGTACTTAAATTTTATTTCCCACTGCTTTACCTTACAATCCCTACAGTTTCGTTAGAAAAGTCTCTTTATTATTCCACACATCCTCTGCCAAGGAAACCAGTATTATTCCTTTCACTATGTCTTTTATTATCCTCCTCTTCCTGTTTTAAATATCTTTGCTCTTCCTACCCACTAATCCAAATACACAGCCCAGCTTCAAAGGCCCATTCAAACTCCACCTCGTCTGCGAAGTTGTACCTGATTTAGTAGAGTCATAGGATTATATACTTGGAATGGATTTTAGAGATTATCTGGTTCAAATACTTTCCAACTGTGCAACACAGAGACACTCAGGAGCCTTTCAAAGGAGAGTGAGAAATGGGAAGGGAAGTATCAGTGGACAGCACAGTCCTGGGGCTCTCACCCTCTTTAATCCAGCCCTGCTTTCATCATTTTCATTATTTTGCCTTTCCAAGGAAGAAATTGTATGAATAATAAATTCCAGAGCTTTAGGGGAGGGAAATCCCACAGTTCAACATGATAAATGAAGAAACTAAGCCTATTGAAGTTGGATCTCTTATTCAGGTTTATAAACAGAGTAGCAGCAAAACTAGACTAAAATACCAGGATCTTTGGACTCCAAGCCCAGCTACACTGATCTCTCTATTTTCTTTATCACTAAATACTTGCAATTTCCTGTTGGTGATTCTGTAGTGTCTTGTATTACTTACACATTTGTGTCTTGTCTATCCAATACACTGAGTGAGGTTGGAGCCGCCTCGTGCCAAGAAGTCATTTGTAGACTTCTAGTCTTCTCCAGCAGAGCTCTAGGTTCAGAGAAGACACTTGCTCTGCCTTTCCATCCCAGAATAATCGACATTCGTGATTCATATATACAAGCAGACAAAACAGCATTAAAAAATCAACATTAAGGAATTGACTGAAATAGCATCAACTCTATCCTTCGTAGAAACTTTCTTCTATTTCCAAACCCTATTCATTAAAGTTGGTATCAATGGTAGTCAGTACCGCCTTTTTTTCATAAAAAATAATGAATATTTCCAGGTTCCTTTATATGTTTACCCTCACTGTGTTTACAAATCTAGGCTAAATCAGTTCAACTCTTTGTTCTAAATGTTATTCTATTTTTAACCCTAGAATCTCACCTTGGTGATTTTTCACAACCGCAACAAGAAACTGTAACAAGAAAAACTGACCTCTATCCTTATAAAATTTTTTTAAAAATTCATTAGATAATTAAAAACTTCCTCAATTCTTCATCCTTTATGAGCTCTTCCTCCAGCTGCCTCTTTCTGCTGACAAACTTCTTGAAAAGGGTACATTGTACATGCCACCTTGGTTTCCTCCATTCCCAACTCCATCTTCAGGTTCCATGCTATTTACCTCCGAAACGTAGAGGTAATTGCTCCATCTCTATGTCTCTTCTTCCTCTATGCACTATTTCATTCACTCCTCTGAATGTGTTGGACTCCCAAATCTACTTTTCTGGGAGTGTCTTCTCATCAGTGCCTTTAGAACAGGGCAAGAGGAGCCTTGTTCTGGACTCCAGGCTTTAGATGCCCACTCTGCTTCCACAGGGCAAGAAGTCTGCAGGCCCAACAGGATGTGATCACCTGGAGCCTACACCCTTCCATCTAAACCACACTCTGGGTACCTGGGAGCTCAGCATTCCTTATCTGAATCTTGCTGAGTCTGCTTCCAGGGCCTGAGTGTCTTCTTGAATTCAGGACTACATTCCTGATGTGTGCAATGCATCTCAAGTTCTTAGAGGTGACCAAGGAGTGGCTATATGTGAGAAGAGGGGATTGAAGTCAGTGGGCATGTGGTCTGGGCTTCAGCCTGCAGGCTGTGCCTTCCCAGAAGCCCACCTGGGGCCCGTGCTGTGCACGGATGGGACTAGGGTGGGAAGAAATGGGGGAGAGAAGCTCTTCCTAAGCTCTGCCGCCACATTTTAGCACAGAATTCTAACTCAAACCTGGTCTTTAAGGTGGATATGAAGGAATATTTGTCAAAATAGGAGGCTAGAACATATTTTTTAATAGTTTGTGGCTTGATTTATAACTTTTAAATATTTAACATAGTGTTTATGGCCCTCCATTTTTACTCTTATCTGAGGCCCTACAAATCTTAGGAAAACACACAGGTATATTCTTTCGAAGTCAAGATTAATTTCTGACTTCAAACTGGTCTTCCTTTTAAAGGTGCACATCCAACTTAAAATATCAAAAGCTAAGTTAATATCTTCCTTCCCATCTTATACTTGCTTGTCCGTGCTGGTGTCTTTTCTTAGTTAATAGCTTCATCATCCACCCAGTCACCAGCTAAAAGTCTTGGAGTCATCTTCAACTTTTCTCTTCCTCAACTCTCAGGATTTAATCAGAGATAAGATATATCCTACATCTGAAGTATCTGACTCCATTTTCTTTCAAACCCATCTTCCAGTTGATTTGTTACAACAGCCATTCAACTACCCTCTCTGTTTGTCCCTTCCTGCTTCATCCACTGACCACATTTCCTCCAGAATTATCATGTTTGCATTCATGCCCTACCCCATCCTTGTTAGAAAACAAATTTCTTTTCTTAGTTTCAAGGTCTTCACAATCTGACCCAGACTACCCTTCCGACCTTACTTCCCACAATCTTTCTTGTCTCTTACCCTTCACATTCATGCACACAGCCATACACTATGCTCTATAATCTAGTCAATCCAGACGACCTGCTAATGCCAGATGATTTGCTAATAAACTTATCATAAATTTTCACATACATGTACATTTATTAAGCTACTCCTCTGTCTCCATTGCCCTTTTCCTCTTTATACTTCTATAGGAATCCAACGAACTATTCTATTGCCATTTACTCTATGAAGGCTTCCAAAATTACTGCACCCAAATCACTTTGTCTTCCATGCTTGCTTCACATGCATTTATACTGCTATCACAATACTTACATTTTTTACAAGTTATGAATGGACGCCTTTCTATCCCTTAAATACAAATTCCTTTTATGCAGGAACTAATCTATTCCCATTTATGATTATTCTTCTTGACTTGTATATTGTCCCACACATAGTATGTGCTTTGTAAATGTCTGTTTAATTTCTGAGCCAAATTTAAATAGATTAATTTTAATAAAAATAAAACAACAAACCATACACCATTTCACTTCAAGAGGACTATTAGGATTTCTTTGTTCTATTCCAGCCCACTGTGCGACCTTCAAACATTTACTTTATCACAAGATTCTAAGATTTCTCTCTCCAAAATGAGTTTAACATCTCCTCTAAAAGCTGCAGTGGTATGTCTGCAAAGCTTGTCAAGAAAGGCTGATGAAAGGCAAGGCAGAGCTGCAGGCATTATTACAACGACAGGTGTAGTGTTCAGTCCAGAACCAGCCACCTGTGCGTCCTTGGTTTCCAGAGATGACTCGCACATGTCGGCTGCAGGTTTCCCGGGGTCACTTATCACCCTGAGCACAATGCTTCTTAGATGGAGACCATCTGGGACCGCAGAGTCTTCCATCCCACACCCCTCTAATTTTTCCATCACCTACTCTGACATAAGCCTGGTTTTGTTTCCTGTTTATAGTATGTCTCCTGGGCAGTTTATGGATCTGTTTCTGGCATTTTCCCTCAAGTCATCTTGGGAATCCCAGAATGAAGTTAGGAGGGAAAAATTCAAGTTACACTGTTTCATTTTCTGTCATGGGATTTCCATATCCGTTTGGATTTTAGAACTGGTGACACTAAAATACTATGTCTTTACTCAGTAAGTATGCAGATGAAAACCAATTAAGCCTATTAAATATCTGGCAGTAATGACAGTATTACAAACTATTTGACAGTTCAGAAGTGACTTTAATGCACACTATCTAATTTAATTCTCATTACAAGCCTGTGAGGTATGTGTCCTGTTTTACAGATCAGAAACAATGATTCACAGATCTTTTTTTACTTTCTTGGGATCACAGAGCTGGTAAGTTAAGCTAGGATGCAAATCTTCTGAACCCAAATACCATGATCTTTAGTACAGTATAACACATAAGAAATAGCCAAATAATTAAAAAATATCTTGGCTATCTTCCAAATACATGATGTAATGTTTTTATTATTTGTGGAACTATGGGTTATGTACAGCATAGTAAATTCTTATTCACATGTTACAAAGTGTGTTCATGAAAAAGTAGAGTTTAATCAGGAAAAAAGTCCAAATTACAGTATTTTAAGGCAGTTGAATTACTCATAAGCATGGTGTGTACGGTAAACTAAAAAGCAAGTGGATAATAGGTAAAGTAATTGCCTCCCACAATATAATGTTTGATTTTTCTCAGAGAAGTTATTATTTATACTATTTCAAATATTATTCATTGTGATGCATTAAAGAATCTGATCTTTAAATATCAATTTATTAACATTAACCAAATTTTTAAAGATTAACGTAGTAGTATCATCAATTTCTGATATTACCTTCTTGACTTTGGGTAATAATTTGGTCTTTTTGTGCCTTTTATTTTTTCACAAGTAATATCAGCAATAAAGTATGATTTTTTCCCCTGTGAGTGATAAAGAAAACTGAGAAGAGGTGAATATCCGAAGTCTGATTATGTGTCCTGTGCTACGATCATTTCCTAAATTATCTAAGAGAGTACTGATGTCAATAAAATGAAATTATTTCATCTTCCTTCTATTTCTAAGAATTTACTCTGTTTTAATTTTTGTTGTTGAAACTTGAAATCAATGATTAGCTTCTTTTCAGTATATTTTTTTTGCTAACATAAATATCTAAGGTTACAAATGGCCATCAATACATTGCTCTTGCAATATCTCATGAGTTTGGATACGTAGTATTTTCATTGACAGTATTAAATACTGTGTGATTGCCATTATGATTTATTCTTTCACCCATAAGTTATTTAGAATTGTATCTTCTGGTGTTTACTCATAGAAAGAGGAAGGGGAGTGGAGCCATATGTTCTCATTGATTTCTATTTTTATTTCATTGTGATCAGTGAATATCATCTACCTAGATATTAATTGGTATTTATGGAGACTTCCTTTGTGTTCCAATACATGCTTAGGTTTTTAAATTTAGTTTAATTTAATTTAATTTATTTATTTTGTGAGGAAGATTGGCCCTGAGCTAATATCTGTGTCAATCTTCCTCTATTTTATGTGGGACGCTGCCACAGCATGGCTTGACGAGCAGTGCTAAGTCTGCACAGAGGATCCAAACCTGCAAACCCCAGGCTGCCGAAGCAGAGCCTGCAAACTTAAACACTACACCACCAGGCAGGCCACAGGTAGTTTTTATTTTGATGTCCCATGCATGCCAGTAAAGACTGTGTATTGCCAAATTATACACCGTTCTACCATGTTCATTAAACATGTTAACTATGTTATTCAAATGTCGTCTAAACTTACTAATTTTTATTTGCTTGATCTGTCAGTTTCTGAGAAAGTTGAGTTAAAATCTCCTATTACTAGTTTATGTTAAATATTCTGTTTCTATTTTTTAGTTGCTGTTCTCAAAGTTTTAGTATTCATGGTTAAATAACATTCCAAAATTAATCAATATTAATTCTCCTGAATAATATAAAGAACATAAAATTCTTTTTATAAACTCTTCCCCCTCAAATCTTCCACGTTTTTGTCTAGTATTTAATTAATAACTTTTTTTCAGGTTTATTGAGAAATTCACATATCATACAATTCATCCATTTAAGGTGTACAATTCAATGGCTTTTAATACATCCACAGAGCTCTGCAACCATCACCACGATAAATTTTAGAACATTTTCATCATCCACCAAAAGATATCCCACATCCCTAAGACATAAATCCACCATCCCACAACCCTCAGCCCTAGGAAACCACACATCTAATTTCTGTCTCTATAGATTTTCCTACTCAGCACATTTCATATAAACAAAACCATATAACAAGTCGTCCTTCGTCTGACTTCCACTTATCAAAATGTTTTCAAGGTTTATTCATGTTGTAGCATGTATTAGAAACTTACTTCTCTTTTTTTGCTGAATAATGTTCCATAGTATGGATATACCACATTTTATTTACCATTCATCAATTGATGGACATTTAAGTCATTCCTACTTTTTTGGCTATATGAAGAATGCTGCTATGCACATTTGAGTACAAGTGTTTGTGTGGACATTTTTTTTCATTAGGTATACACCTAGGTAGAAGGGGAATTGCTGGGTCATGTTGTAACTCTATGCTTAGCTTTTTGAGAAACTGACAGACTATTCTCAAAAAGAGTCAAACTGTTTTACACTTCCTGCCAGAAGTTTATATTTCCACCACATCCTCTTCAACACTGATATTATTTGTGTTTTTGACTATACCTTTCCTGGTAGGTGTGAGGTAGCTTCTCATTTTGGTTTTGATTTCCATTTCCCAAATAACATAATTTTGAGCATCTTTTCACATGCTTATTAGTCATTTGTTTATCTTCTTTGGAGAAATCTCTATTCAGATCCTTTGCCCATTTTCAATTGGGTTGCTTTTCAATTATTGAGGCTTAATAGTTCTTTATATATTCTAGATAGAAGTCCTTTATTAGATATACGATTTGCAAATATTTTCTCCAATACTGTAGGCTATTTTTTCACTTTCTTGGTAGTCCTTTAAACCACAAAAGTTTTTAATTTTGGTAAAATCCAATTCATCTTTTTTTATTTTATTTCTTGCGCTTTTGCTATCATATCTAGGAATCCATTGACAAATATGAGGACAAGATTTACCCCTATTTATATTCTATAAATTTTATATTTTTAGCTCCTACATTTACATGTTTGATCCATTTTGAATTAATTTTTATATATGGTGTGAGGTAGGGATTTCTTTTGCATGTGTTGAACATGGGATGTTTTACCATTTACTTAGGTGTTCCTTAACTTCTTTTAATGTTTTGCTGTTCCCTGAGTATGGGTTTTATACTTCATCTTAACTATTTTATGCTTTTTGATTCTATTATAAATCAATTGTTTTTCTTAATTTCATTTTTGGATTGTTCATATAGAAATACAATTGATTTTTGTACACTGATCTTGTACCCTGCAGTCTTGCTGAACTTGTTTATTAGCTCTAATAGTATTTTCTGGATCATGGAGGGTAGGTTCCTATACGCAAGATAATGTCATCTGCAAATAGAGATAGTGTTACTTCTTCCTTTCCCATCTAGATGTCTTATATTTCTTACTCTTTCCTAATTTCCATGACTAGAACCTCAAATACAATGTTGAACAGAAGTGGTAAGAGTGGACATCTTTGTCTTGTTCCTGATCTCTGAGGAAAAGCTTTCAGAGTTGCACCACTAAGGATGCTGTTAGCTGTGAGTTTTTCATTGATACCGTTTATCGTGTTGAGGAAATTCTTTTCTGCTCCTAGTTTGTTGAATGTTTCTATCGTGAACGGGTGTTGAATTTTGTCAATTGCTTTTCTAACTGGTTATTAAAACCCTCTCAAAATAATGAGTATAAACATAAGTGTTTTACAGTCAAGCATATTTACATAAACTCACTCATTTACGAACTTGTAAACTCACCATGGCTTCTCATATTGCATTCTTTTTCTTTGGGTTTAATCTTGCTAATGTTCCTAGTGGAGAAGATCTTTCAACAAAGTTCAGTGAGTTGCAAGCTGGCTCATTCTTTGATAATTTTCTTAAGTCTTTTTTTTTCCCTTTCATTCTTAAACATTGGTTTAATCGGATAAAGAGCTCCAGGCGAACATTTTGTTTTCCTCAGAATTTTAAAGATATCAGTCCACTGTCCTCTTGTTCTTCATTGCTCATGAGAAGTAAGTTGTCGTCATTCTAACTGGTAACTTTATTTTGCTTTTTGTTGTTATTAAGATTTTCTCTTTGAAAAATAATCCAGTACATCCAGTTTTTGAAAAATAACTGATGCGCATCACTGTATAAGTTTAAGGCATATAGTATCATGGTTTGATTTACATGTACTGTGAAATGATTACCACAATACGTTCAGCTAACATGTATATTCTTATATAGATGCAATAAAAAGAAAAGAAAGAAGAAAAAAAATTTCTCCTTGTGATGAGAACTTGTAGGATTTACTCTTAACAACTTTCCTAGATATTGTACAGCAGTTTTAGTATAGTCATCATCTTGTACATTACATATTTAGTACTTATTTATCTTATAACTGGAACTTTGTATCTTTTGACCACCTTCCTCCATTTCCCCCTCCTTCCACCCTCTGCCTTTGGTAAAAAAATGTCTGAAGTTGGTATTCTGCACCAAATTCAAATATGCTGTGTTGCTATGTGGATTTGGTTGGTTTGTCCTACTTGGGAAATAGTATGTTTCTGCAATCTAAGGATGTAAGTCTTTCTTTAATTCTAAATAATTCTCCGTCCCCATTTCTTGAGTATTGTCACTCATCAAATTCTCTTTATGTCTGCTCTGTGGAAGTCTTTCCTAGTAAAAGTATCTTAAACTTTACCATGCTATTTCCCATATCTCTTGATTTCTTCATAATTTAAATTTATTTGTATCTATGCTGCATTCCAAGTGATTTCCACAGAACTATAGTTATCAATTACTTCTTCATTTGTATTCAATTTCACATACCCATGGAGGGTTTTGTTTTTCCAATGACTATATTTTTATTTCTAGCAGTTTTATTTTGTCCTTTTTCAAATATTCTTGTTGTCTTTATTATTTATGTCCTATAATTACATTACATTACTATTTCTTCTTCAACTATTTTAATAACTTTACATTTAAAGAACTATAAACATTAATATATTTCAAATTATTCTATCATCACTATTTCTGGATATGTTATATTCATGCTTGCCTTTGTTAACTCTCCCTCAAAATTAGCTTTTTATACAAAAAATTTATATATATATAAATATATTTTAGATATCATCTTCAGTGGAAAATTGCTTGCCTCTGTTAACTCACTGCAAAGATTGCATCTTTGAAAAACAAAAAACATCTCTCTGTATATATATGGAGAGAAAGAGAAAGAGATCATCCTTAGTGGGTTATTTTTTTCTTAGTGTGTCCCATGCATCTGGGGTTGTAGAATTGTCCTTACAGAGTGACTGAGGTTTTTTTGCTGTTGTTTCCTCAAGCCTCAGTCTAAAGGATTCTTCTGGACTCAGACCAGTATTTTATTAATTTCAAAGCTTGTCATTCCTGCTTCATGTAGTTACTATAAATATTGACCACACTATTGCTTTGGGTGCAGACTTGGGTTCTTGATTTTTCCTCGTGAAATGATTTATAATTCTGTGCAGGGCCTGGCAAGTCAGCGACATTTCTTTGCCTTTGCCTGAGTCTATCTTCAGGAATTTCTCTTCTAATGTCCTATCCTGAAGAGACTCGAGGTTATATCTGACAGTCCTTGGATTGCTAGGGCATCCCTTCAAGGTTCCTTTTGGATTTGAGTTATTTATTAGTTTCTGGCATTTAGACTTAGAGATTTCCTTTTCTATGTGATTGGCTATGTGTTTTCTTAATTAGTTTATACAGTATTGTATCTAGCGTATTTCTGTGTTTACAGTTGAAGAGTGATCATAGAAAAGGATTCATGTGCAAATAATTCTGATTGTGCTTGGTAGTGATTTAGATTAGAGCATTGAATAGGAGAAATGGCTTGGAAAAATATTTCACACTCTGATTTTATACTTTCAGATACATTTTCTAGAGTGCCTAGCCCCCTACGGTAGCAAAATATGCAGAGAAACGTACGTACACTTTAGTAATTCAATCTTGATTAAATCCATAGTCATGCCTCATTTCTGAACCAATAAGCAGTCATTTTCACTACCTATAGCAAGAAATCAGCAAGACGAGTCCAAATGAGAACAAAGAATCTTCACTTCCATATCATGCCTGAAACTTTTCCTCTTGCTTTTGTGCACACACCAAAGAGATGTACACCTCAAAGAGTGTGTTTATGGACCCTGGGCTCTCAAACTGAATCAACAATGATTTCTCTGCTTTCCACCCCACTGCAGCCAACCAGCATGGTTATCTTAAATTTTAAATCAGATCATGTCACTTGCAATGGTTTCCCATGCCATTCGATAGAAAACCCAGCCCTTCCTATGAGTCTACAAAAGCCTGCAAATGGAGTCCCTTGATACTCCTTTATCCTCATCTCTTACTAAAGTCACTTTAGCTCACTTCACTCCAGCCATACTAGCCTGCTTAGTGCTCCTGGATATGCTAAGCAAGATCTGCCCTTGGAGACTACACCCCTGCTACTCCCTCTGTTTTGAATGTATTGAATGGACCATTCACTCCCTCGCTTTCTTCAGCACTCTGTTTAGAAGTTACCTTCCATGGCAACCCAACATAAAATAGAAATAAACACACATTCCCTATTCCCCTTACCCTGTTTTCATTTTCTCCCCTTTCACAGCACTTGTTAACATTTGACACAGTATTCATGTACTTGGTTATTTGTTTATTGCATGCCCTCTTCCCAGAGAATACAGGTTCCAGGAGAACAGAATTGGTTTAGGGGTTTTTTTTTGTTTGCAGCTGTACCTCTAGTGCCTAGAAAATTGGCTAACACATAAAAATCTTTAATCTGAGAGACTAAAGGAATACTATAATTTACATTTTTGAAAAAAAAAAACAGATGCATGTGAACAAAATTTGTTTATTGAGACTATTTAAAGGATATACACAATCTACATTAAAACATATATATTTATATACAAGTCTATTTAAAATATAAATGTATGTTCAATATATTAAAATTACACTAATATAATTATTCATGTATTAATTATTAATATAATATAAAATGTTACTATATAATAATATAATATAACATATATGCATATAAAGATTTATCAGCTCATTATCTGATCCAAAAGTACAGGTTTACAAATTCAGCTATTGAAAGTTCCTAAATTAAATAGTAATGGAGGAAAAGTGCTCTTTCTTTCCAGTAGTTTCTCCAAAGAACCTTCCATCTTCATCCAATCCAGAGAGGAAGAACAAATAGCCCCAACAGTGTCTTGATATCTGAGGCACTGGTGCTTTCCTCTTAGAAAAGAAAAGATGGTGGTCCTGGCAATGATCTCAGTGTAATTCCCAGTAAGATAGTCTAGAGAAAGGGTATCTTACTGCCCTGAAAATGCTGACAAACCAGTCCATGCTGTTTGTGACTCAGAGTAAGAATTAAAGTGAAAATCAGGTGTGAAATATCCTGAAGTTTTTAATGTAAAGTGTTGACGGTTGAGGAAAATAGACACTATTGTGCCTTAATGCATCTTTCAGCTATAAGTTATGATTAAGTGATAGGGAAAAATGTTGTTGTACTTCCAAAGCATTAAAACTTAAATAATAATAAATAGCAGCAGATGGAGGGAGAAAAATGTGGAGATAGGGGTATTTATAAATCCCTGATTAGTTAAGAGCACATTACCTTTATTTAGCATTAATTGGGAAACAGTAATTTTAAATAAATGGTAGGTTTTTGAGTTAGAAAATTAAAATAAAACTGAGAGAAGAGGCACATTTTAATAATCAACTCACCCAACTTAGGTGGATTATTAGCAGCATATGATGGAAAGAACATGGAACTTAGAGATGTAGCTCCACCATTTGCTAATTTAGGGACTTTAGCTATGAATATATCACATCATATAACAGGTCAATACATTCAGCTGGAACCATGAAACAAATCAGGTGGACAACTGTGTCTTTCCTTTTTTCTTCAGTTAGTTTTATATAAATATATCAGCAATCTTTGCTACTCCTCCCTCAGTTTGATTAATTTGACTGCTGACATTAGCCAAAGAACAGCCAACCTATTATTTCATTTGTCTGTCATAAACAGAGTTTAAGCCAGAGCGAAATAATGCATAAGCAACCAGATTCCCTTCAGAGGCTGTTTTTAAGGGGAAAAAAAAAAAAGATTACAGGACTTCTTGCAGGTCTCTCTTTTACATATCCACTCCCTACCCTTTCTACTTCACTTCCTATAGATAAGTTGCACTACAGACAAGTCCAACAAATTATGTCTTTAGTCTCTAAGGGAATAACTACAGAAACCATCAGAATTAGGAATTCTTGGTTTTCAGCCCAAACTGGATTTCCCTAGGTCACTCCTGTGACACTTCTCCCTCTATTTCTACAGATTGATATTTTGTATGTCTAATTTTCATGGCTCTTTAAGTCACCTGGAAAAGATTAGTATATTTTCCAGAATAATTCAACTGGTACGTGACAGCTGAAATTAACACTTCTCCCTTACCTATGCAGTCTCATTCTACTCCTCCGAAAAACAAATCCCTGTTGATAGAGAAGAGTTTCATTTGATTTTGTGCACCCAGCTACCATTTGTGAGACCTTGTTATTTCTTTTTTCTGCCAGTTTGAATTGCTGTGGCACAGTTAATGTCTCCATCGACAAGAAGAGAGATGAATACCAACAATTAGTGCTTATCTAAAATACTTCTTGTGCAAATGCCCTCACAGATCTATTTCACTTAAGTTTGAATGTACCACTCAAGGCATTGAAGTATTCTGCTAGTGGGGAAAGCCGAGAAATAACAAAAAGTGCCAGTAATGTGTGATTTGACACCAAACACATTTAAGATGAGGTTAAGAGTTATATACTTATATGTGCATTACTGATAGAGTAAACTTTCTATATCAACAAAAGAGGACAGTTTTTCCACTGCAAATTAATAGATTATAAAATCAGTAGGCTTTTCATGAAAGCAATTAAGAAACATAGGGGCAGAAACAACTTCAATCTTTTAGGAATACTTTGCCTTTAAAACAACTTTCTGTAAAATCACCTAAAATGAAATATAAGTTAACTCTGATTCTATGAGTTCAGTGGAATCAAATTTAACTTGAAAACATCTTTCATTTCTGTAGCTACTTTATTATATTTATACAGGACTACAAAAAATTAATTGGGTGATTTAAGTGAGTCAACTGTCACATATATTATGGGCTCTGCATGTGTGTGTTATGAAGCAATGCTGACCATGAGTTCAGCCTTTTACCAATTTATTTAGCCAAGTTGCTAGAAGTTACTTAATGAGCATGAACACACAAACTGTCAATAAACTTACAGGGGGAAGAGTGGCCCATGACCTAAAAGGACCCCTCTGTTGGGCCAAGGAGATGATGAAGTATGTAAGTCACTGGTCCCTCTGTGTGATCCTTGTTTATGCTGCCAAGGCACGTGTGGCAAATTTGCAGAGTTGAGGGGGTGCGGTAGGTGAGTAGGAGAAGGTCAGTTTCTAAAACTTCACCTCACAGCCTGTATTAAATAAAAAGCTGACAGGAGTACATTTTCCCAAGTAAAATTTAAGAATGTATGAAGATTTGTAACATCTAGTCTTTGACCTCTCAGTGCATAAGCTTTTCCTTGATTACACTTGGCAATCTTTTTGATTCTTTCAGTTTATAGAATATCAGCAGCAGGAAAAAAAAAAGCTTAAAAATTACCTATTGAATACATGGAAGGGTTAAGAAGAGCAGTTCAAGAATCAAGTGGAGCTGACTTGCATCCTGGCTCCACCTTAACAAGCTGTGTGGCTTTTGGCAAACTATTTAAACTCCTGAAGCTCCAGTTTCTTTATCTGTTAAATGATGAAAATAAATAATGCCTGCTGGAGGAGAGGGTTGTAAGATTAAGTGAAATAAAACAAAAATTAATATACTGTGATTTGCTCAGAAGTATTACCTTCTTATACTTGTCAAGGTTCTCAGTTTTAAGCAATAGAAACTGACCTTGGCTAAATTAAACAGAAAAGGAATGTATTGGCAAGATATCAATAACTTAGAGAATCAACTGAAAGGGTGGAGAATAAGGCTCTGGCAGAAAACCAAGGAAAGCAGGTTATAAGTGTACGGTCTGCTTAGGGCATAGGAACTGATACTCCTGCTACTGAATTCTTGCTGCTACACCACTGGCCTCTCAACTCCTCCATGTGGGCTAGGCAAAACCTTGAACTGACCCCACTCCCTCAACATTCAGAGCTACCAGAAAGAAGATCTTACTAGCTAAGCTTAAGACATGTATCCATATTTTACAGTCCAGAGAGTAAATATGGACTGCTTGTATTTCTATAATGGTAGATAGGGCCTGTCTTCTCATCCTATGATTCAAAAGAAATAGAATATAATATGGGGCACACCACTAGGCTACAAAGCAAGACTCAATAAATTTCAAAGAATCAACATAAACCGGATTTATTCTCTGACCACAACTACAACTCCATTAAATCAGAACTCAGTAAATACAAGATAAATTTTAAAAACCCATTATATCTATAAATTTTTGAAAAGTGCATTTGGAAATAATTCAGTTAAAAAAGAAATCATAATGGAAATTATGAAGTAGAAGTGGATGAGAATAAAAATATCAAAACATGCGATGCAGCAAAACTGGCATTTTGAGGGAAATTTATAGCCTCAAAATGCTTATTTTAGAAACAAAGTCTGAAAATTAGTGAGCTAACTGTCCAGTTAAGAAGTTAAGAAAAGAATGACAGAATAAACATACTAATGGCAATCAATGAATAGAAAACAGATAAAGTAGGGAGTAACAATAAACCAAAACTGTTTACTTGAAGTAATTAATAAATTAGACAAACCTCTGATAAGATTGACCAATAAAGAGCAAGAAAGCTTTCAAATAAACAATTTTAGGAATAAAAAGATGGATACTCACTGAACAATAGAGATTTTAAAAATAAGTAAAGAAAATTAATAATGTGAATTAATATTGTGAAGGCAATAAATTTGAAAATTTAGATAAATGGAATAAATTCCTAAAAATTAATACCTTATCAAATGGACTCAAAAACAAGTTGAGAGCTTATAGATTCCCTTGCATATTTAAAAAAAACAATTGAATCAGGTGTTGAAAATCTTCCTACAAAGAAAATATCACGCTCAGAAAATAACACAAAATCACTAATCTTAAGAGAAAAAAATGACAAAAATTACATTAAAATAAAGAACATGTTCATCAAAAGACACTACAAAGTAGGAAACAAACAAATAAACAACCAAAACAGCCATAAACTGAGAGAAGAGTATTTGCAACACATACTCTTTTCTTGACAAAGAATTGGAGGCCAGAATCCATAAAGAACTCCTACAAATGACAATAAAACTGAATAACTAATAAGTCAGTAGAAAATTGATGTGAACATATATTACACAGATAAAGAATGGCCAGAACTATTAAAAGATGCTAAACCTCATTAACAACGAGGGAAATGAATATTAACACCAGAAGGAGAAATTTCATATCCAATAGATTGGAAAAATTTGGAAGTCTGATTATATTAAGTGCTGGAAAGAGTATTTGCACACGTTGCTTTTGGGACTGTGAATTGGGACAACCACTTTGGTAACCCGCTTAGCATTATATTCCAAAGTTAAGCATTGCATACTTTACAATCCAGAGATTCCAACTCCAGGTATATCTCCTAGAGAAACTCTTGCTCATGAACACCAGGTGACTATGCAAGACATGCAAAAATGTTTACAGCAGGACTCTTTAAAGCATCAGAAAACTCAAGTTACTAGGCGCCCAACAGGAAATAGTAACAAATTGTGATACAGTCATATATTTGAATATTACATAACAGTGGAAATGAAAGAATTGCAACTGCATGGAATAACATAGATAAATCAGAAGCATGTTATTGAATAAAAAAGCAAGACCATGAAGATTACATACAATATGCTGCCTTGCTTGTAAAAATATAAAACAGGCTAAACTAAAAAAATAAAAATTTACGCATAAATGCTTACGCTATAAAACTGTTTTTTAAAAAGGAAGGATAAACACAAAATTCACAGGGAATGCAGGAAAGCACAGAAGTTATGAAGCTAAATTCGAGATGGATTTAAAAGCCCCTTCATGATTTCTCTAAATTGAGCTGCATTTTCCAGTAAAAATGTATCCTAATCAAGGAATAGCCTTGTAAGATAGTCTTCCTATGCACCTCTGTGTCGTCTCTCTTCTCTTCTGGCTTCAGTTGCACCAAGGATCTGATGCTGAGACAAGGTGGATATACCCTTAAATGTTGGCAAACAAGAAACAAAGAGTTAAAAGAAATAGAGCTGGCAAATAAACCATTCAGCATTTGGCTGACTTTGGCGAATTGTCCTAGAACTAGCAAGAGCAGAAGGAGACCTGTGAGTCAGGGTGCTACCGCAATGTTCCAGGGAAGAGATGACGGCAGCCTGGAAGAGGATGGTGGGATGGACCTAGAGAAAACCGAACAGATTCAAGAGGTATTTTGTAGTTGCCTTCAGCTTTGTCATCTCAAGAGCAGTATTAACAGGAGTATTCTCATCATAGTAATCATCTAATCCAACTGACAGCCTCCAGGTGCTGACAGAGCTGAACAGCGACTGACATCAGCCCAGCCAGGATGGTTCTATGCTCAATCTCCACAAGGGTGCCTTGATCTCAAATTTTCTTATCCCTGTTTTCCCTGTTTTCTTCAGTTGCCCACCTCTCCACAGCCCCAATATTTAATCGGCCTTCCTCTTTTTTTTTTTTTTTTTTTTGAGGAAGAGTAGCCCTGAGCTAACATCTGCTGCCAATCCTCCTCTTTTTTCTGGGGAAGACTGGCCCTGAGCTAACATCGTGCCCATCTTCCTCTACTTTATATATGGGACGCCTGCCACAGCATGGCTTGCCAAGCGGTGCCACGTCCGCATCCGGGATCTGAACTGGTGAACCCCGGGCCGCCGAAGCAGAACATGCACACTTAACCTGGCTGGCCCCTGACCTTGCTCTTAATGACTCCACTCAGCTCTGAAACTCTTGGAAGTACTGCTTCACAGTCATCCAACTCCCTTAATCCCCTACCTTTTTCAGAACATTCCTCTTAACTCCTTGCCTTAATACAATCATTCTCAGTCTTGGTTGCATATGTAAACTATCTGGGAAAGCTTAAAATACTACTGCCTGTGTCCTAGCCCTAGAGATTATGATATAATTTATCTGGGGTGGAGCCCAGGCAAACAGAATTTGATTAAATCACCCTTTGAATTGCTAATGGACAACCATACATGAGAACTATTGTTTTAACTGAAACCTCATATGATGACTATTGATCATTTCATACCTTCATACCTCAGAGTTATATTCTCAACCGCCTTGCTTTCCATTGTCTCTTTGAAACCAAAACTGCCTGATCCTAAACATCCTTGCTCCCATGAAGCTCAGTATATAGATTTCTTTGATATGACATCAAAAGCATGATCCATAAAAGAAAACAAATATTTTGGTCTACATTAAAATTTAAAATTTCTGCTCTTCAAAAGACACTAAGTGCACAAAAAGACGAGCCATAGAGTAAATACTTCAAATCAAATATCTGATAAAGAATTATATCCAGAATATATAAAGATCTCTCAAAATTAAATGATAATAAAACAAACAACCCAATTTTTAAAATGGGCACAGAATTTTAACAAATATTTCACCAAAGAAGATATATACTTATTAAACAAAAGCATGAAATATACTCAACATCATGAGTCATTAGGAAAATGCAAATCAAAACCTCCAAGAGATACCACTACACAACTATTAAAATGGCTGGAATTATAAAGATACATCATACCAAGTGTGAGTGAGGATATGGAGAAACTCATGGAAACTGGAAAGTCACTTTGGAAACAGTTTGGCAGCTTCTTAAGAAGTTAAAACATATGCTTACATGTGACTTGGCCATTTCACTCCTAGGTACTTGCCCAAGAGAAAAGAAGGCATGTATCTATGCAGAAATTAGTACAAGAAGGTTTACAGCAGCTTTATTCATAATAACCAAAAACTAGAAAAAACTGTATGTTCATCTACAGGTAAATAAACAAATTATGTAATATCCATACAATCAAATATTATTCAGCAATTAAAAAAATGGCTATTAATACACGGAACAACATGGATGAATCTCTGAATAACTATGCTGAGTGAAAGAAACCAGAAAGATAAACGAATAGACACTGAATGACTTTATATGTGTGTGTGTGTGTATGTTTCTGTGTGTATATATGCATAGAAATATAGAAAATGCCAACTAATCCATAGCAGGAGACAGCACAGCAATGGTCACCTGGAGAGGGCGGGACAGAGATTACAAAGGGGCACAAGGTGACATCTGGGGATAACAAATATGCTGTATGCTCTATCTTGTTTGTGGTGATGGTTTCATGGGTGTACATACATGTCAAACCTTATAAAATTGTACCCTTTCAATGTCCTCACTTTATTGTATTTTTATTATACTTCACAGTGATGCTGTTTATAATTATAAGATATATAAATTATAATTATAAGCAATTATAAGAAAGAGAAAAGTAATTCCATTCCAGATATTAGCCAAAAAGATGACCTCAAACTCCAAGCTACTCAATATCCATAAAATACTCCATGGAGCTCAGACTCTAGCGGGGTGAGTTTGATAGCAAAGAAAGGAAGAAATATGTGCTATGTCATGGTGATAAGTGCTAAAGAGGAAAAGCAGGAACGTTTTTCCTGACACCACAAAATTTTCCTCTGAATTCACCTATTTGCATTCTTTTCACCCCTAGTGGAATTGTTTTTATTCAACTGCACTTTGGGAATGATGTGACAACACGCACTGAAGGATCCAGGAGATATAACCTCACAGAAGTCACACAGAGAAGAAAAATAGGAGGTGAGCTCACTTCTAGTTGATTTTACATTTTAAAAAATTTTATTTAACAAATACTTACATAGCACTTCATATGTGCCAGACACAGTATGCTTTATAAAAATTTACTCATCTAATTCTCAGAATGACTTTATGATAAAGGTACTTTCATTATCCCTAGTTTCAGATGGGTAAACTGAAGTGCAGAAAGATTGAGTAACTTGCCCAAATCCCCCCCCCAGTAGTAAATGCCGGAGGTAGACAGCTGGCTCCAGAGTCTATGCTCTAAACCATTGCTTCGTGGTGCCTTCCTTGAAACAAGAAAGCTTTGATAGGGATGACAGCATTCCATAGATTGCAGCAGTGATATGTAGAACAGGCATATTCCAGGAGAAGTGATAAGGAGGAATAATGAAGGTTAAGAAGAAAGAGCGTTGCCCAGAGAAGGAACAGTTTGAGCAAAGACAACAAATAGGAATTGCCAAAAAACATTCAATTTTTCAACCAACATTGAGGAAAAGTCTACAAAAAGGGATAGAATGATGGGCCAGAGGCAAATCTAGCCTGCAGACAGAGGCAGCTTCTCACATTTATGTTACCTGCCTGGTCCTTGAACACATCATCTTCTCAGTTCCTGACCAGGAAGATCACTAAATGCTGAGAATGGGGAGAAATAAGACCCCAAATAGCTCATCCATGTTCGTTCGTTTATTCTTTCATTCATTCACTCATTCTTCTATCCATCAGACTTGTTTTAAGGGTCTATTATGTGCAGGATCAGATCAAGCACAAGACCAGACCAGATCAGACCAAACTAGATAGTCTCTGCCTTCCTGAGGATTACATTTAGCTCTCTAGTAGGAGAAGAAAACTCTAAGCTATTAATTTAATAGAAAATTTAATTGCCAAAAAGGATAAATTCAATTGCTGAGGAGACATAAATACAATCGCAATTTAGAGGGTTAAGCACTAAGACTATTAGACATAGGGAATTAAGAGAGCACAGAAGAGAGGCTATGCCACTCTTTGTAAGAATGGGGAGATGGGGTGAATGGGGGAGGGGCAGGTGGGAGTCAGGGAGGAAATTTCAGAGAAGCAATCCATCTCAAACAAATTATTGAGATAAAGAAGGAAGAAGGAGATTGTAGCTTCCATTTTCCTCTCTCCATGTAGGCTGCAGGGAGAATTATAGAAAACAATGATTTTCTATGCCAAATTATTTTGTTTTCCTGACATATAGGTTTGTCCCAATTTTAAGATTCCATTCATCTCCATATGCACGTGGAAGGGCGTGCAGCTAAATGTGCACTAATGGCACCACCCTTGCACCATCTGTTTCTAATTAGGTAATTCAGGCTCTCCCTGGGTGAATGACTTAGCATGACTCTGCAGCCTAATTTGTTTTTTAAAGGATCCTGATTATTTTATGACACAAACAAGTTAATACTACAAAATGCTAACCCATACTCTATGGAATAAAAAATTATACTTCTTCTCCATGAACAGAAAGGTTAAATGACTTACGCAAAGTGCATGCACTGACAGCTGGATTTTAGACTTTCTATCTATCTTTAAGAGCACGCTCTTTGATAAGTCAAGTCTGAGTTTGCATTTTCTGAGTGCTCCTCCTGTGGAACAATTTCTTTCAGCAGCCTCCTTTGTTCATTTTTATGAGTTCAATCCAGGTTGCAAATAAATGGATCTGTCATCATTTCTCAGAATGTGTTGTTTTCAATGTGACCTGCTGATTTTCCCAAGTGCTTGCTGTTACTGCGGAGTCATGGTAGCACGGCCCATCAACTCCTTTCGTTTGCTTTTTGGCCACTGAATCCCTTGCCTTTCCTTTGACCTCCACCCAAGGATATAGCCTTGCATCATCCTTTTCTCCAGATGTCTCTACTTTTTTTTTTTTTGATTCGAGTCCAAAGTATTTTAACTTGAATTTCTTGACTTATCTCAAGCATAAGAACAGCTGCTGGCAAAAAGCCCAATTTTGCACACTGAGATCAAGGTAGCAGAGCTCTCTCACGTGCATAGCAACTTCACTGTCATGTTTCTGAAAACAGCCCCTCTCATTTTCTTTTCTCCCCACGGTGTTGTTAAGAGAGTCAAATGAGATCCAATATGTGAAGCTGTTTTGTACACTGTAAAAATATTAGTGGGGGATAACATTTTTATGGCTTTAGTCTTTGTTTGAATGAGTTTTCTTAATCTGGTAAACAATACATTGAACAAATGGCTTGTTAGATTGCAATGTAGATTGACTGACGGATGGTGACACCTGCTTTATGTACTTCAAGGCTTGTCTCAAGGTATTACCTCCTCCAGGAGCCTACTGGAACGTTGGTCTCAACTTAGCTGTATGTTAGAATCAGCAAGGGGGTTTTTAAAATCCTGATGCTCAGGCCACACATCTGAGAGCAATACATTAGAAATTCTGGAAGTAGGAGCCAGGTATACTACCATATAAGATACTTACCATCCTACCATAAAAAATACCATAGGAGCCAGGTATTTTTTAAAGCATCCCAATGATTCCAGTGGGTGGCCAAGCATGAGAATCATTGGTCTATGCTCCTCAACACCATGTGTAGAGCCCTGTCACAGCCCTTAGCACATTATATCAAATCTATCTGTCCACGTGTCCATCTCCCCTCCCAGACTATAGTCCCCTCCTTTATTCAGTTTCATCTCATGTCTAGAGCCTAGCACAAGGACTGGTACACACTAAGCATTCACTAAATGTTAAATGGAAGAGAACTGTAAATCCCTTCAGCTTCCTCTGGATGACTTTTCCTATTATACTGAAAAGGAAAAGGCTCAAAATTGGTTGGGAAAAAATGACTAGGTAAAATTGAATTTTTGCTTGTTTTGAATATTTAAACTATTGGCTGTGAATTTTCAAAGATAGTTGGAAACACTATTAAAATTTCATCTCTGAGAAAAGAACAACATCTTTTTGATATGCAGTATTAACTTTTAGAGTAAAAATTATTGAACTGAAAACCGGGTGGTAAATTTATTAACAAATTTTAACAACTTTAAGAGAAATTTATTAGAGTTTTCTGAAAATAGTTTGCTCTCAGTCTTCTAAAATACTGGTCCTAGTACTTTAATATGCTTAAGAATGAACTTGTAACTTTGTTAAAAATGGAGGATCCTCGGTATTTGTCCCAGAATTTCAGATTCAGGAGGTTCAAGGTGGAACAAAGCCATGTAGGAAGTTTTGGGTTTTTTCTATGCCAGAAGAATGTTTTATTCTCTACACAAATTTACACTATCTCAGGCTCTAGTCAATATGTTGGAGAAGCAGTGTCAGAGATTACTATTTTAAAAAATAAGATACTACCATCAAAATACCATACTAATGTCAGAATATCTCTATGGTAAGATGTTTTCAAGATCCACATTCTAAATCACATCATGGGCTTTATTTTATATGAAATAAATAGAAGACATCAACATTCAGATGCTCAAATAACATTGTTGGCCACACAAGATTAAATTAACACAGTCAAAACTGGTTAGATTTCTCTCTCTCTCTTTTAAAAGCTTTTCCCTTCGTGCCTATGCTCTTGTTATTATTCAAGTTGATTTGTTCCCAGTTGAAACTGGCTGCCAGTGTCTTCACTCCTACAAGAGCAATTATCAGATATACTAATATTCATAGTTGCGATAACAGAATCCACTCTACTTACTTTACGAAGAAAGGGTTTTATTACGAGATTTGGGTGGCTCACAGAATCATGGAAAGGCCAAGGAAACAGACTTTAGGATAAGTTCCAGGAATGACTCCCAGAATCACACTCCCAACTGGCCCACCCAGGAAGCTGATGCCTCTGCCAAAATAAGGAAGCTAGAGATTCAGGAAGCTACTATTAACAGCTCTGCCACAGTCCACACTGAGAAACGGAGACATCGCATCCACTAGTTTTCTCTGGATAATTCATTTCCAAACCAAAGTCTTCTCCAGGTGCATCTGATTTCTAGAAATCAAATTAAATATCTGTTCCCAACAGGAAAGGATTCTATCTTGGAAAGTGGTATTTACACTGTAGGAAACTGTATGAGTGTAGAAATGGTGTTCCAAAGTTTTTGGGTATCTGATGCCCCTCTACTAGGTAAATCATTATAATGATTAACTTTTTGCATCCTGAAATATTCTTAAATGCTGTTTTCTGAGTTTCTTGAAATAAAACGTAAAAATCCCTGGGTGTTCCTCTAAGTATCATGGCTGCTACAAAATCAATGATTGCAAATTTTTCAGTTTCTCTTGGACTATTCATTTCACCCTCAGGGATGTGTTTATTTTCCGGTTTCACATGCGTCACAAAACAGATTTCAATAAAAATGTTTGAGTCAGAGCCTCCATGTAGATACAGTTTAGCCTAATACTTCACCTTTGAAAGTAAATAGAATATTTTTCTCATTTTGTGAGTTGAGAGTGTATTAAAATGTTTAATTCTTGGGAGGAAGTAGGGGACAAAAAAACTTGTCTACAGGGTGGGCTGGAAATATGCCAATGTCCTTTAATTTACTAAAAAGGGCAAAAAGATGTCAAATGTGACATACTGACCAACACTACTGTATATTTACCAGCACACAAATATGATCCATAATAATAAAGAAAGAAAGAAAACAAAGAAAAGACCATTTGCCTTAGCTTAGACAAAGCTACCTGACATTTGGGATGGATGCCAATTAAAGTAATAGACAAAATTCAGCCAAATTTGACAATTATATAAAGCACCATGGGTTTCCTTTAAACAAAAAGGGTGGTGGCTTGAAATTAATACTGGGCTTAGCTCATTGCCTGTCTCTTGTGTGAATTATCTAGTACAAATACAATGCACATGAAGACCTTCTAGGGGTCTGTTTTCCCTTGCTATTGGAATCTCTATATGTGCACTTGATGGAAACTTTCCAAATCATTTCACGAAACTCAATCTGCTCAGACTTCATTTTTAATGAAAGGTTTTTCTTTCCTTGTTGCATCACCTGGGCAAGACTTTGAAGTAGCCAAGAATCTTTATTCTCTGTAATCTTAGTCTCCCTATCTCGAAGCATAACTATCCCCTCTCCTCTCACCTAGGGGACCAAGACCTTTATACATCTACCTTATCACTCATCCCAAATGTATTACTGATTTAATTCATGCTGAGAAAACAAGAATGACTGATAGCTTCAGGTTCAACATCCTATCAGGAGCTAACAGAGCCAAGTCTTACAAAACTAAAAAAAAGAAAAGACACTAATGGTATCACCCAATAAATAGGAGGATTTTAACATGGATTTAAGAGAAAGATGGATACACATCTAAATAATACATCTCTCCATTTACATGTGAAGCTGAATGTGTCTGTAAAGGAAGACATGCAATGCAATTGACTTTTCAAAAAGTCTTAAGCCACGTCTTTTTAAAAACAAATAATTCACAAAGGAATAAATTGGTATTCCCCTATTTCCACCCCCTATTGTCACTGACTCAATTCAAACCATTACTACATTGCTTATAGTAAGGCAAAAAGCCTCCTGCTGGGACTCCAAGTTTCCAGGCCCTCCATGTCACCTCCAGAGCCATCTTCCAAAAATAAATATTGTGTTTGGTCGCTTCTCAAATTTCTTCAAAGAGTCCCAGTTACCCAAAGGATAAAGCCCGGATTTCTTAAGATGACATAGCAAACTCTGATTAATATAACCACAGCCTATTCAGCTCCTATTCAGCCGTAGGTCCTAAAGGTTTTTCACTCTAAAGAGCCAGCCCTGCCCAGGTTTGGAATTGATCCTGCATGAGCCATTTATGCCTTTTGGGAGGATAAGACCCTTAGGGTCTGCAACTAGTCTTACTGCCCTAAGATTAGCAACTAGCATATCCTGGTTTAACCCTATGCATGCATGAGCCTACCAAGATTCAGCCTTCTCACTGACCTCCCAATATTTGTCTTCTCCCTATTCTGTGTTTAGGCTTTAATTTCCTAGTTTCCCCTCCACTTCTACCACTAGGATTCCAGCCTTGCCCTGAAGTTCAGCCTACTTGGATAGGTCTATAGAACCCTATAAACCCAGGGCAAAAGCCATATGACCGGACATTAACTGAGGGCTGGAGATATGACCCATGTAAGATAGTCACCTACATGAAACTTTGTCATCACAATCTTGAGACTTCTGCTACCATGTTCTGTCTAGTAGGTCAGATTCTTTAGCATGTCAGTGCCAACCCAGATACACCAAATGAGCCTTCTAAAGCCAACAGTATGGTTAGTTCCTGGAATCCTAGCCTTACCTGTTCCAGGATTCCTCCATCTTTACTAGTTTGCACCTAAGAGGTCCCAACCTACTTTTGGCACACTCCACATAAGTTATGGCTCTACAGTCTAGCCACTGATTCTTGAGTGAAACATGAGGCTCTATTACATTGACCCTGGCCCATGTTATTTGCTGTTCTTAGGCTTTCCTTACCTTTCTCCAGTCCTCCAACTCCTATCAATCTTTCAAATGCCACTCCTATGAAGTCTTCATTAAAACCCTAGAGCCTGCTCCCACTTGGCACATGCCTTGATTATAGAACTTCTCAGATTGCATCGTAATTTTTTTGTTCTAGCATATGTTTACCCCAAAAAGACTGAAACCTCCTTAAGGACTAGCTCAGCCCTTAACAGCTCCTTCCTCACTCACAGCTGAGACCATATGTGCCCTATAAAAATGTCCCTGGGGCTACTCCAACATTTCATGGAGTATGTCCAGGATCCACTCCCACTCTTTTGTCCAAAACCCTTGTTCTAGTCTAGTACACACTTGCCTCATATCTAAATGCCTTATTCCTGGATAAACTGGTGGGTTCTGCCCCTCTGCTTTGCCTCTTGGGGTTGAGCTCTTAAACTATCTTCCTAGCTTTTGATTTTGGTTCCATCCTTGGATCTATTTGAGCAACTTGCTCTTGTACACACTGGCAAGAAACACTCCAGCTTGTGTCCAGCCCAGCCTCTGGAGACTCTAACTTAGGTCCTGTTTGTCCAGGCAGAGAGTTTGGACAAAACAAATAAACATAGTTGAGGTTTGCGAAGCTTTCCCTAATGAAAGAGAACAAAAGCTTTCTCTTCATAAGGAGTAGTTATTGATTTATGTCTTGGATAGTGAGATGGTAAGATATCTGCTCTACAACCCATGATGTCAAGCCAAGCCAAGGACTCTAGAGGTTCCACAGATGAAGCACAAAGTGACATAAGGTAAAAATGAAGACCATTTCGGATATTAATTTATTCAGTGAAAAAGATGACCACAACATGAACAGTCATGGAAATACTTTAATCATCACTTCATCCCTCATACTTCCCACCCCTTCATACTGACCTAAGCTTCTCAAACGCGTCATGGTGTTTTCATGCTGTTGAGCCTACTATAAACTCTACCTCAAGCAGTCTTGCCTCTACCTCGTTTTCCCCCCGATCATATCATTTTCATCTTTCAGGTTGCAGGTAAATACCATCTCCTCTTGGAAGGCTTTTTTGACCTCCTTATTGCACACAGTACTCCTCTCATTAAAGACATTTCTCATTAATTTGTTTGCAACTCCCATGAGACTTTAAACTCAGTTGGGACAAGGATTGTGAGTCTAGATACCAGAGTACCTACTACAGGGTATAGTATTTAGTTCATGTTCAATAAATATTTGTTAATTAAATGAGTAAATGAATGAACAACAATCAGTACTATCTCTTTCATATGACGTGGCTGGTCACAGGAGGAATGACAGCATGTGTACAGATGGAGCTAAAACAGACTGGATGTGTTCATTCTGGAGGAGGAGCCATGGGAAGAAGAGGGAGAACAGACAAAGGCCATCGATCGAGTGAAGACGCTGAGCAGAGACTGTGATGAGTGGCAGATGTCATGGCCAGAAGAAATTGCTGTTATCAAAAGATATAGCTGAGATAACAGAAGATATTGGTAAACGGGCACAGAGTGACAAGGAACCTTGGATCAAGCAGTGTTCACTAATACAGTTAGGTAGTCAACTTTAGAGGTATCTTTGGGAAAGCAACAAGTCTGTAGTAACAAAAGTGGAAAGTCAGGACAACACTTCAATTACCCCTTGGGACGTCCACAGGTGCAATAGAGAAAGACTGGGAAATTGCACAGATCAGCAGCGTCTGTGTATAGTCATGAGAGAGGGAAAGGCAAATATGTAGTTAAAAGAATTGTGTCACCAGATACTGATTTCGTGTCAAGAGCAAGTTAGAAGTCTAGTTATTAGTGTTGTACAGAGGCAATAACATGGAAACTTATCTTCCTGCCTTTCCTCTTTCCTTGGTCAAGAAATACTGGACACAGAAGCCTGAGTTATACCTTTAAAATGTAAATCAGATTCAATTTTCCCACTTTCCTGCCTAAACACTTTTCATGGCTTCCCATCACACCTAAAACAAAGTCCAAAACATTATCCTGGTCTACAAGACCCTACGTGACCTGGCTTCTACCAGCTTCTCCGACTTTATCTTGTAATACACTTCCTCTTAACAATTTCAGCTGCAGTTATCCTTACATCCTTCCTTTCCTCAAACACAGCAAGTTTGTTCCTGCCTCAAGGCCTTGACACATGCTGTTTTCTCCATCTGGAATTCTTTTCCCTCAAATATTTGCGTGACTTGCTCCCCAACTTCCTTTAAGTCTTCAGGTAAATGTCGTCTCTTCAGAGAGAGCCTCGCTAAATTAAATATCATGCCACTACTTAACTCTTTATCCTTTACCATGCTTAACTGTTATAGTCCCTAGCACTTTTGAACATCGCATTATGTATTTATTTTCTATCTTTTCTCCCAGTAGAACATAAGCTAGTGAGGGCACAGACCTTCTTGATGAACATCCTAAAAGATGTTAAGGTAAAAGACAAAACCATTTCAGAAATTTAGAATAGGGGCTGGCTCCATGGCCAAGTGGTTAAGTTCGCGCACTCCACTGCAGAGGCCCAGGGTTCGGATCCTGGGCTTGGACATGGCACTGCTCGTCAGGCCACGTTGAGGCAGCATCCCACATCCCACAGCTAGAAGGATCTGCAACTAAGATATACAACCATGTACGGGGGGGGGGGGGGGGGGGCGGTTTGGGGAGATAAAGCAGGAAAAAAAAAAAAGAAGAAGATTGGCAACAGTTGTTAGCCCAGGTGCCAATCTTTAAGAAAAAAAAAAAGAAATTTAGAATAAATTGCAAGGTGCCAAAGGAAGATTCGAATGAAGTTTGAAAGAAAATATAAGGAGCGCTAAAGAAAAAAACAAGAGAATGAAAGTGAAATAAAGTAAAAAGTAAAAAGGACTTGGTGAAAAAGTGGTTGAAATGGAAGACAGCAATAGAGATTGAACATACATGGAACAAAAGCACAGAACACAATTAACATCAATGCAATAATACAAGAAAACTTTCCAGAAATAAGAGAAAACCTAAATCTACATATCCAAAGGACTAAGCATGAGAATATCAGGAAAATTGACACAGAATGATCGATCAACTTCAAGACAGATTCTAATAAAACTATGAAACTTTATTGAAGTAACATTGGTTTACAACATTATATAAATTTCAGGTGTAAATCATTATATTTCAATTTCTATGTAGACCACATCATGTTCACTACCCAAAGATTAATTACCATCTGTCACTGTACACCCTATACCCCTTTTGCCCCTCCATCCCCCCTTTTCCTGTGGTAACCACTAATCTAATCTCTATATCTATGTATTTGTTTTATTATTTTAATCTTTTACTTATAAGTGAAATTATGTGGTATTTGTCTTTCTCCATTCTGAGTTATTTTGCTTAGCATAATACCCTCAAAGTCCATATATGTTGTCACAAATGGCAAGATTTATATAATGTTATAAGCCAACGTTACCTCAATAAAAATAAACAAATAAAAAAATAAAAATGAAAAACAACCTTTAAAGAAAAAAATTCTTCAGGACCTCCGGCAAAAGGAACAAATTACTTACAAGGGCAATAAAATTTAGAAAGACATAAAGTTTCTTTAAAGCAGCATGCAAAGCACAGCAATAGTACAGCATTTTTAAGAAATTCCAGAAAAGAAAATGTGAACCAAGGATGTTTTTATGTACAGCAGAACTCTTCTAGTTTTACAGGGATAGAAAAACAGTTTTACATATGTAAGAGCTAAGGCAATAGTGTGTTCACAAACTCTTTCTGAGAAATCTACAAGCCAAAAGGCTTCATTTAACCAAAAGCTGATTGGAGAAACTTTGATGAAAGGACTGAAAGTATTTAATACGTATAACTGCTGATCCAGAATGAAACAAGGATGAGACTATGAGTGTAAGAATAGTCTGAGACTGTTATATGCACTAATAAAGTAGAAAGTAGAATATGAGCATTGATTTTTGCATGAGTCAAAGGTGGGAGTCAAAAAATATAATTTAAAATTTATAAACCAGACTGTATATAATTAAAAGGGTATTGAGGACACCATGAAAGGTATGGGTACAAAACTAACCATTAGGATAACAAAAATAAAAATCCTTCTCAAAAAACAAAAGGAATTTTTAAAAAGAGCGATAGAAAAGACATCCCTCATAGAGAAAGAAATACAGTATAATATATGCTGAAATTAAAACAAAATTATAATATATAACAGGAGTTGAGATATAGTTGACACTAGATAGTCCCAATACTACAGAAATTACTTCAGAGCATGGAAAATGAAAGAAAACTTCTAAATTACTTTTATGAAATAAATGTAACACTAACAGCTAAACCTAATAAACAGCACAAAAATGAAAACTATAGACCAATACACTTATTAATATCAATGCAAAAATAATAAATGAATTTTTACTAAAACTCTACATCACATTGAAAAGATAACCCACCATGATCAATTTATGGGATTTATAATAGGAGCGTAAGAATTGTTCAATATTAGGAAATCTAATAACTTAATCTATCACATTAATATATCTAAGGAGAAAATCATATAATTATCTACATAGATGTTGTAAAAAACCTTTAGTAGTATTCAATATCCATTCCTAATAAAATCTCAATAAACCAGGATTGGTTGACTACTTCCTTAACATGAAAGAATGTATATGCCTCTTTCTAAATCCAGCATATTGCTTAAAAGGGGGCAAAAGAAACTACAGGTATTACTATTAAGGAGAGGAATGAGGCAAGAAGACCCACTATCTCCACCACCACTTAACAATGGTACGAGAAGTATTAGCCAATGCAATTAGACAACAGAAAATAACTAGAGCCATCAAACTTGGGGAAAAGCTACTTGCAGATAACATGCTATAGCTATAAAGGGCAGAATCTGGATAATGAAACCGAGTAAAAGAATAAAAGAATTTCAGTCACATAGAAGAATATAAAGTAAATATGCAAACAGTAAAAGCCTTCTTGTACACAAATAAAAATGACCAGACAGAAGATATAATGGAAGAGAAGATTTCACTTACAACATTTTCATTAAAACGAATAAAATACTCAGGAATGAACTTAAAAGAAGTGTGCAAAATTGACATTAAAAAAATCCTATAAAACACTTCTGGAGGACCAAAAGTAGACATGAACAAATAGAAGGCTCTCCCTTGTTCTTAAATAGTACATCTCAACATCATCAATTGTATCAATTCTCCCAAAGTTAATTTATAAATTAAATGTAATCTTTTTTTTCTTAGATTGGCACCTGAGCTAACAACTGTTGCTAATCTTTTTTTTTCTGCTTTTTCTCCCCAAATACCCCAAGGACACAGTTGTATATTTTAGTTGTGGGTCCTTCTAGTTGTGGTATGTAAATGTAATCTTAATAAAATGCCAGTGAGCTTTTTCCTCCAGCCAAGAAATAGGTGATACTAAAATTCATATGAAAAAATAAACACCCAAGAATAGCTAGGAAAACATGGAAAAGAAAGAGAGCTGAGGGAGAAATAACCATAACGGACCTTAGAACGTTGCACAAAGCCTCTGTAACAGCGCTGTCCAATATAGTAACCACTAGCCATGTGTGGCTAAATGAATGCTTAAAATGCAGCTAGTACAACCAAAAGACTGGATTTTCTATTTTATTTAATTATAGTAAATTTAAATTTAAATAGCTACATGTGGCTAATGACTACTGTATTAAATAAGGATAGCTTTACAATTAAATAAGTATGGTCCCGATGTATGAATAAATAGACCAATTAAGTGGAAAGTCATGTCTAGAAATAGCATCTCTCTCCCTCTCTCATATGATATATATCTGTATATATGACAACTTGCTATGGGAAAGGCATTATTTCAAATCAACTGGGCAAAGAAGAACTTTTTAAAAATGGTGCTGGAACAACTAGATAGTCATTTAGTAAAAGGTAAAACTAGATTTATTCCTCACGCCATAATCAAGAGTAAATTCCAGTGTATCACAGATCTAAATGTAACAAATGAAACCATACAAGTACTGGAAGGAAACATGGGTGAATTCCTCTTTATCAACCTCAGTACAGAGGAAAACTTTCTAACTATGATTCAAAATCCAGATGCAATAAAAGAAAAGATTGATAGATTTGACTATCTAACAATAAAAAAACTACAGAATGGCAAATCAAAATCTCATGATAAGCAAATCAAAGACAGATGATAGGGAGAAAAATTGCAACAATATCACAGAAAAATACTAATTTCCCTCACAAACAAATAAAAAGCCCTGAAAAAATGAAGAAAAAAAGTTTTATAAATGCCATGGGAAATGAGCAAAGCTATAAACATATCATTAACCAAAAAGTGGCCCCTAGATGCATGAAAAGATGTTTCATTTTACTCATAGGAAGAGAAAAACATATTAAAACTCACCGAAATAACTTTCCTTATCCATCATGTTAGCAAAAACTTCAAACGTTAATAAAACACTGTTGGCAAGGAGGGCTCACACACTGCTGATGGAAACGCAAAATATCACGACTCTTATGGGGGAAATTTGGCGATATTTAACAAAAGTGTATATGTATTTGTGTTTTGAAGCGGCAATTCCACTTCCTGGAATTTACCTTGAACAGTATGAAAATACATGCAAGAGGTTATTCATTGCCTCATTATTTGTAATTGCAAAATATTGGAAACTACCTAAATGTTCAAACATAGGAGATTGGTTGAATATACTATGTTGCATGCATGCAATGCAGCAGCTTATCATGTAGCTTGAAAAAGAGAATGAGGAGGACCTTAACGAAACAACAGGGAATTGCTTTCAGAATATATAGTGAAAAGGACAAAGTGTAAGAGCATATACTATATCAATTGTACATTTCTTAAATTTGGTCATTTTAGTGTGGCTACCTGAGAAATATCTTTGTTCTCAGGAAATACACAGAGTATTAAAGAATAAAAGGGAATGATGGATGCAACCTGCTTACAAGTGGTTCAGAAAAAGCAGCCAGAAAGAGAGAGAAAGACAGGAGAGCGAATGAAAGACAATGTTAAAATGGGCGAATCTGGGTAAATGGTGTAAAGAGCTACAGGAGGAATCCGTGGCATCTCTTGAGCACTCCTAGAGCACCCTTTGCTTGTTTCCATCCTTTTTCATCACTGATTGTGAGTTGCTTAATGCTTACTTTGTACCCCCATTACTTCCAACAGGATCTGGTACGTGGGAAGCTCTCAATTATAGTGCAAATGAATTCATGGATGAATAATAAGGAATTAGAAGAGAGAAATTATGTGGTTTGGTTTCTCCAAGGAAAGTATCTCAGAGGAGGTGGATCTCTCGTTTTTTTTTTTTTAATTGCAGTAACATTGGATTATAACATTATATAGCTTTCGGATGTACATCATAATATATTTCGAATTCTGTGTAGATTACATCATGTTCACCACCCAAAAACTAATTATAGTGCATCCCCTCACATGTGAGCCTCATCACCCCTTTTGCCCTCCCCCCTCCCCCCTTCCCCTATGGTAAGCACCAATCCAATCTCCAATGCCATGTGTGTGTTTGTCGTTGTTTTTATCTTCTACTTATGAGTGAGATCATATGGTATTTGATTTTCTCCCTCTGACTTATTTTACTCAGCATACCACCAGGAGGTGGATCTTAAAATGTATCTTGAACATTGTTAAAATTGGGGAAAAAACAGGATGAATATGAGCAAGGAGAACAACTTAGACAAGGTGCAGAAGCAGGAGTAAGTGGATAGGGCTGCAGGCAGGGCCATTACGACAGGAGCAGAGGCTTTGGAATGGAATTAGTGGGAAATAAGTTTGAAGAGCTGATAAAGAGAATCAGACTGCAGAGAAACTACAAATGGAGGTAGGAAGTTTGGAGGGTACTAGAAAATCCCATTGGGCTCCTGGTACCAACAACACGATACCCATAATACACAGCTCCTCCTGTTGGCCATTCTACACTGGGGACAAAAAGAGGACAATGGTAAGGACTTGTTTCCCTCTCTGATGCTGGTCACTGATGAAGCAGGCTTCCCAATTGCTCACATCTTCCTTTTGAATTTGAAGACAGGAATCATGACAGACGGCAGCCCCAGGAAAATGTTGTGCAGTTGTTGTTTTTATCCGCCGCCCTAACCACATTGTTCCATGCTCTGAGAGTTTTGCTTGGATGAAACAATACGAAAAAGGAAAAGATAATCTTAATTGGTTTTAACTTTAAAGGGCAGAAAATACGCATTTCAGCTCCCATTAACTAGGCACGGCTTATACTCTATGAGGTGCCAAAGCTTAACTTGAAAGATGTTAAATGCTTCAAGCTGTGCAAGCAATGTGTTTCCTAAGTGGGCAGAAATGCTTATCATGAACACAGGCAAAACTTTAATCGAGGGATGTGCACAGTTTTCTTGGTCACATAGCAGTTACTAGGTCTACAATTTACTTATTGAGTGATTTTATTTTTTTCCTGAAAAGATTAATATTAATCCATGATAGGTGTATGTCTATAAGAGATTCAAGGTGTAAGAATATAACTATGAAATACGGACAGCAGAGCCAGCCCGGTGGTCTAGCGGTTAAGTTCAGGCACTCCACTTCGGTGGTCTGGGGTTCAGATCCTGGGCATGGACCTATACACCACTCATCAAGCCATGCTGTGACAGCATCCCACATACAAAATAGATGAAGGTTGGCACAGATGTTAGCTCAGGGCCAATCTTCCTCACCAAAAAAAAAAAAAAACATACACACAGCAATCAGATTGACCTCAGCATTACATGATAGAGAGTAGAATGGGTAATCATTTAGAACTAAGACAGCAAACTGATACCTTTCCTCTGGCAGGCCCAGGTAGGGGAGAAAGAAGATGAGTGAAATTCAGAAAAAGAAATGATTCTTCAGTCTTTTGTTTGATGCATATTTATTAGCATGAGAAGATGCTTATTTTTAAACATGTCTAGAAAAACATATCCTCAAAATATTAATAAGCACCTTTTTCAAAATTCCCCTATACTCAGTTGTCTACAAGACAATGCAATTGTAAATTACTTTAATTATACAATTGCTCATTCAACAAATATTTATTAAATACTTAGGAAGTGCCAAACACTGCTCTGTGCAATGGGGATATAAATAGGAAAAAAAAAAGGCAAAGATAACATTCCTGCCCTTGGGAGCTTACATTCTAATAGCAAGGGCGAGACACTGAAGGACATAAGTATAAAATCTGGTGTGCTGGGGGTGGTAAAGAGTGTGGAGAAATACGAAGTATGGGAGGATAGGAAGCGTTGAGGAGGGTGCAATTTTAATTAAGTTTTTTGGGAAAATCTCACTAAGAAGATAGTTGAGAAAAGACTTAAAGGATGTGACAGAGTGAGGCTTGTGGACAGCTGAGCAAAGAGTCCTGAAAGGGACACAGGGAGTAGCCAGGACCTGCTGGGGTGTCCTTAGAGAGCAAGGGCAAAAGAAAGCCCCAGGCAGCCTACAGGACATAAAATGGAGCATCTAGAAGGGAAAGAAGAACACAGAGAGACAGAAGTGCTTCAAAGATAAATTGGCCACTTGGTAGTTTTTCCTAGGGGCTGTGTGAAAGCACACCTGTAAGGCCACTGGATTTCCCACTGCCTTTGGATGCCAGCACCCCATCTTAACCTCATCTTAATGCCTCTGGAGGAGTAACTAGGGCCATAGGAGCTGTTAGTAAATCAGAGAAGGGGTAAAAGGGGAGAAACAAAGAATTGATAAAGGAGAGAGAAGGGAAAGAAAAGGTTCAAGAAGAAAACAAAGATGAGCATGGAAAATCTTTTAATAGTGTGACAAGCAATGGCCCCAGCCACTGTTCTGTGACACTCACAGTGCCAGCGCAAACATCTGATCAAGGGCATGCAAGGATACGGTTGAGCAAGAGAAGAGATTTCTGACTACATTGACTTGACCAGCCTTGTGTGTCTAGGGGACAGACTCTCTGGGTGTATTTCAAATATGATCCCTGACATTATTTTGTAATAACTGAATAAAGATAAAAGTGCTTTATACTATCGCTAAATTATCTCAGATTGTTTTAATTCCCTTTGATTGTACTGTTATTTTCAGCTGGAGAGGAAGAAATAATTGAACATAAAAATCAGAGCTGGATGAAATTCAAACCAAAACTTCACTGGAATTTGATTAACCTGATCAAGTTAGACAGCTAAACTAGATAATTCAAGCCTCCAAGTGGATTTTTTGGATCAAGTAATCATACAGAAATGAGCAATCCAGTTTGGCTGTCTGAATCGATCAAGCAAACCAGGTAATTGCAAAATTTCTCCCTTATTTGTGCTACATAGATACAGATCAATTGTAGCAAGGCAGCTCTGAAAAATTCTAATGGGATTATATTGGCTATGGAGTTTTCCACGTTTTAATTCTCAGCATCTTCTCCTAACGACTTGTTTGAACAGAAATGTGGTTTGTGATCCAGGGTTGAGGACAAATGATGCTGGATGGTTTATTATTAATTTGTGGGCTCTTTCAGCTTTTTATCACAGTTCATGTCCCCATGATGATCCTAACGTCAGGTTGCTGGGTCATAACTTTTTTTCCTCCCGTTCCTGACACACATCTGGAAACTCATCAGCCCTTTTTCCCATCCAACTGCTGAGGAGGCCTATTTACAAAGTCAGCGGCAAGCAGCAATTCTGAGTAACTGCCCTTCTCCCTAGTCTTGAATTTCTCACCCCCTCTCCCCCAGCACACACTGTGCACTCCTCCACCTGGCACTAGTTTAGGATTAACGCAAGAGCGAGCCAACAAAGCAATGCAAAGTAGCGTTGGGAACAATGGTGCCTCACACACCCAACTACATTACACTCTTCCCATCGACCACCAATTTTCTATCTCTTATGGGTCTTATACCCTAAGTCCCACTCATTTTCTCCTCCTCATTATACAAATAGTCACCTTATGGTAATAATAATAATAGCCAGCACATCAGCATTTAATAATGTCAGGCACTGTTTTAGCCTCTATATAGATATATACATATATATATATATGTACAATATAGTGTGTATGCATATATATACACACATATACAATATGTATTAACTGATTAATAATAATTAATAAATAATAATAGTATAACTGATATATAGTCATATATTAGTTAACGCACAATATATTAACTCAATAATGATATCATTAATACTATATGATATATAGTTACATAGTTATTAGTCATTATATAGATAGTTATATAGTATATTAGTTATTCTATAACTATATATTATAGTTATCTATATATACTATAATATAGATATATTAACTCATTGGGTTCAAGCACTATGAAATAGACATTATTATTGGCCACCTTTTATAGATGAGGGAACAGAAGTACCATTAAGTAACTTGCCCAAGGTCACACTGCTCATGAGTAGGAACTCAAGGTGAGGTGGTCTAGCTTCAGAGCCCATGCTCATAACTACTCTGCCCCAGTCGCCTCTCTGCAGAGCCTACCGCTGCTATGTGCATGGCTCCTGGTCTGGCAAACAACTGAGGGGTCTTCTCTGCTGGTTTTCCTTTAGTGACAGAATAGCACTCACCCACTCCACAGAGAGACCTTGGAGATTTCCTCTTTTCCCAGGGCCTGGGGGTCAAAAGTGTGCTCCATGGAGCTGTGACAGCTGAATCAGACCAGCGTTGATATTGCTGGAGCCCTGCCTTCCCCAACGTCCCCTCTCCCTCTGTTCTCAAAGGCTGTGGAAGCATAGGAGGAAATAAAGGTGCAGTTATAAATTGCTAAATTCCCATTCTAGTGGCCAAAAGGTCACTGGTTGATGTGTGAATATAGATGCAGAGGTCTAGCTAAAAAGAGCTTTACAGAGCTCACCATGGATTCATTCAACTGCACGTACTAATGGGCCAGGTACTAGACGAGCTCTTGGGCTTCTCAGTACTCCTGTATGTTTCATTCTATGACGTGAACAAAATTAGTTTTACTTTACTCACTCATTAATTCATTTGACTTTTATAAAGGACCTATTTGGTAGCATCTGATAATGTGCTAAATTGGAAGATACAAAGTTGAAATACAAGCTCCGGGCTGCAGTTCCTCATATCAACTGAGGCATCATTGTACGGTGCTCTCGCCATACTCGATATCCTTCTTTATGGTAACACACGTGTCTTTGCTCATACAGCCTCAAAAAACATAACTCCCTGAGTACCAAACCTTTGACTATTAAGAAGCCCTGTTAACACTAAACTACTGCCAATACTTGTATGGCTTATTATTTGGGGCTTTCATCTCTCCGATTTTTTGCAGAATTCTCCACTTAAAATATTTTTATTGTTGAAAAAGGAGAAAGAATAGAGTATATATGGATATAAATGTCTTAGTATTTGTCCCAAACTAGTTTCTAGCTGAATCGGTTTGAGAAGTTTACCTCTGAAGCCTCAATTTCCTCATTTGAAAAATGGGATAATGTCTAATGTGAACGTTATAGCGAAGATTAAATGAAATAACGTGCATAAGATACCTATATATAATAGACATTAAAATGGCAGTGGAGGAGGAGGAGAGGGGAGGTAGAATTTACTCCATGTGACTTTTTTAGGAGTAGAAATATTGTAATAATAGGAGAACCTCCATGACCGATGGAGTATGAGATGAAGACTTTTTTAAAGAAAGGAAGAGTTTTTTCGTCATTTTGTTTTTTGACCTTGGAGATCTTTTTAGTGAAACACAAGAACCCTTTCTATATTTTTAAGTCCTTTAATTAGACTCTTCCTTGGCTTTCTGTTTTCTCTTAGCCTAAATCTGATCCTCCACATTATTCGGGAAATTTCCTGTAGTCATTGTCCTCCCAAGTCCCGCACAGGAATATAGTGCTTTATGTTAGCCTGTGGCTTTTTTTTTTCCATTTTAAAATATTTCTGGGATAAGAGATGAGCCCACATATTTCTGTTTAATAAAGAAGCCTTTCAGAAAGCCATGGTGACAACTAGATTGAGAAAATGCTAGATTCTTGGTTTCAGAGGGTCAACTTTATATTATGTAAAGAGTATTTGAGGCCAAGAAACCACAAGGAAAAAGAGAAAAGAAACATAAATATATTTTATCCAACTTTTAGGAAAATATACATAAGATGCCTAAATATGACTTCAATAGCCAGTTCAGAACATGATAGGAATAATTAGAGAGCTGACTTTGAAAGAAAGACAATAGCACTCTGATCAAGTGTTCTGAGGGCTCGTGGAAAGCTTACTATAAGAAGATGAAATGTATTTCAGAAACTGTGAAAGATCCAGAAATTGAAAATGTTTCAAGTTAAAACTAACCAGAGAAAGAATAATACAGTGAAGTGGGGAAAGGGATATAAAACTTTTACATGCAAAAAGCCTTCAAAAAATACTTAGAAAATGAGAGCAAGGGGCTTGGAGGTGCCATATGTAAAAATAAGTAGAAACGAGGCAAGAGATTTTAGCTGTTGCAATCAGTGAAAGGATTATGTGCCAAACCACAGGAAAATATTTCAGCAGAAAATAATGGGCTCTTGAAATATATTTTCAGAATAAAGGAGCAAAGGTAAAAGCTGTTCCCCTGACAACATACTAATGAGAAATTAAAGACAGGGAAGAAAGGCTGTGAAGATTAACCCTTACTTCCTGGAGAAGGAATACCTAGAGAAGGGGAGCTGGCAGCCCATTTCCTAGGATAACTGGGAAGACGTTTTAAAGTGAGATGGTAGAAATTAAAACAGCAATGAGAAGGCTAGAAACTGACAGGGCAAAATATATACCAGGTCTTAATAATATATCATCATGATTACTAGATTGATAGCATACTGTTCCACTATATCAAAACCTTTTGTAGTAAAGGGATCATATAAAAGGATCAATAAAACAACTCTTTAAAACAATAAAGCAAACATATTCCATATGTTTTAGAGGAAATGAAGAAAAAATTCATTAAAATTTAAGCTTGTTTAGGTCTCTCTGGCCAGGTTAGATTAGTAAAAATTCAAGACAGAAGTAAACATTATTTTTCTAAAGGTTGGGAATTTAAAATCAGAGGAGGAGCCCAGGCAGAATGTACTGAAGATCTGGCAATTTTCTGGTTAATTTGTTTAATGTGGATAGCCTCCAAGTCTTTTTTTTTTTTAAACTTGTATGATTAATATTCTCTTTCTATAATACTAACTCATACTGTCAGTTTCCTCTTTGTGCGTTATGAATATAGCCTGAGAAGCATGGGTGTATAATTTAAGATTTTTCAGCAATATTTGTACCAAATAAATTATAAAATACATACATATATAAATACTATGTATTAAATTCTGTGGATATAATGAATAAAAGAAAATGTTTACAAATATAAGTTCTTTACATATATATTAATTTATTTAACCCTTGCAAGAGGCTGTAAGATAAATTCTAGTATCATCCGCATCTTGTAAGTGAGAACACAAAGGACTCAGGATTAGAGTGAATTGCCCAAGATCGCAGAGCCTGTAGCTTTGATTTGAATCGAGGCTGTCTGGTGCCCATGGTCTCTTGCCACTACGTTATGTAGCCATCAAATAAACGGGGGGATATATATTTGTGAAATCACTCTGTTCAAGTATGAAAAGCATGATATGAGAGCAGAGGAAGGGATACCTAACTGCATGGTGGGAAGGAGGATTAGGAAAGTCTTCCTTGAAAGATAAGTAGGAACTCGCCCAGGTGGTAAGTCGGAGATGCAAGTACATGGTGAGAGAGCACACGTTTGGGGAAGGGAGAGATGACAAATAGTTAAATGTCACTAGAACACAAAACAGAAGCATGTATATTCAGCAACCGATTTTTACAAATATGATACAGTATGATCCTCTCTCATGATGCTGGGCAGCAGCAGCCCCCACAGCTCTCAGGCACCCCTCAATCACGAGGGTAAACAACCGATACACTTACAACCATTTTGTGCCCATCTAACCATTCTGTTCTTCACTTTCAGCACAGTATTCAAGAAATTACATGAGATATTCAACACTTTACTATAAAATAGACTTTGTGTTAGATGATTTTGCCCAACTGTAGGCTAAGGTAAGTATTCTGAGCACATTTAAGGTAGGCTAGGCTAAGCTGTGATGTTCGGTAGGTTAGGTGTATTAAATGCATCTTTGACTTATAATATTTTCAACTTCTGATAGGTTTATCCAGATGTAATCCCATCGTAAATTGAGGAAGATCTATAATGAAGTAACTCCATGTTATTAAGATAGACTAGGCTGTTAATTTCTAAATCTTTCTGTTAGTCCCTCCCACCCTTAAAATCACTGGGGCCTTTTTTGCTTTACTTTTAAATATTGATTCATATTCTCAATTAAATAGGTTTCTTGAAATGCTTTAGAATTTCCTCCAAGAAAAGATTTAATGTTTAATATTCTAGTGCATAATTGGTGTCCCAAATAAACATAATTAGACAATTAATTTTGAGATTGACCACTCTTCACTTCCACTTCACTCTACTATCCTAATTCTCCACTCCCACTCTATTCCTATTTGAATTCCTTGCCATTTTCCTGGAATGAAACGAGATCTGAATTTTGAAACCATGATTGGGCCGCTTATTTCCTGCCACTATTTTCACCATTCCCACCGCCTCCCCCACCCCCAACCCCGCAACAGTCCTTTTGTTTGCAATGATTCATATAGGTCTCCCTAACTCATAACACCCAGTGTACACTTGTTAAGAACCAAAGCTCTTTGAAGATTCAGTTGCTATACTTACTCATACCCACTGATGAGATCTCAGGTCCTCATGCCAGACAAGCCAGAATCAGAGTTAGTCATGCTCTTTAGAGAGCACACAGTTTCTCCTACACAATTTCCCTCAACTGCCTCTAAACATTAGTTCCCAAAAGGCCCTTAAATTACACGCTTTGTGGCTGAACACATATTAATAACAGAAAAAAACCAACACTTTGCCTGATTCCTTTCACAGACTGGGAGCTCTGAGGTTCCAGTCACCCACTCTTCAGAGCTGCCAACAGGAATGCCATGTCTCCCTACCTTCCCGGTACACCCATGCCTAAAGCTGGCAGCCAGGATCATGAGGTTTCCGTGACATGGCCATGTCTCCAATGGGATCAGACTCAACCAGAAGATATATTTCAGGGACTCTAACTGCCTAGATACCAACTGATGGCAGGGGCCCTAAATTACCACAGCCCCAAAAGAGACTCAGATGCAGAGAGTTGTCTCTATTAAGGACCACTGGCTGATGGATATTGTCAATCTAGGATGTTGTCTTTTCCAAGAAAAATGAAGTAAGAAGGAAAATGGTCGCTCCAAGACACCCGGAATGCCTGAAAATGATAACTATCCCCATGACAGCTGTATTTTTATATGGAGCTGAGCACCTCAGTGCATACACCTTCATAAGTTTAAGTTAGAAATACAGCTTGGAAGGGGCAGGCCTGGTGGCACAGTGGTTAAATTCCCATGTTCCACTTCAGCAGCCCAGGATTTGCTGGTTCAGATTCTGGGCGCGGACCTAGCACTGCTCATCAAGCTATGCTGATGTGGCGTCCCACATAGAACTTAAGAACATACAAGTAGGATACACAACTGTGTACTGGGGCTTTGGGGAGGAAAAAAAAAGACGGAGGTTGGCAGCAAATGTTAGCTCACCAAAAAGAAGTGGGGACTGTATTGTTGCTGAGTTGCCGCCTAAAAACAACAAAGAAAGAAATATACCTTCGGGAGATTGTTTTTAGAGTTATCTTGTATTCATTTTAGACACCTGAAGTCCAAGTTTCCTCTTCCATCTTTTCGTTATTTGCATAAACTAGGGTTCTTAGCGATTTTTACATTGATATTAAAAAATAAATATGAGGTTGAGTTGCCCTCTCTTCATTATGTATTCACTTTTCCACAATATTCTTTAGTGAAATTAGACATTCATCGGAGGACACTAAAATGCCAATGACAAAAACAAAATCCAATTAATCCAATTTTGTCTTTCACTCAGAGGACTACTAATAAAAAGACTTTCTTTAAGAATTTCAGATAGAGGACAATTTCCACCTACTTTTAGAGTGAGAAAAGATTATCTTCTGGCATATGCTGAATAACATGAGTATTAACTGTAGGAATTTATGTCACTTCTGCACGTGCTTTCTTTGGGTAATAGACTCTTGCCCACTTTAGAAGAGTCACTTTACAAAGAAAGCCTCTAAAATTGCTTTAAGCTGTGTAGTAAGGAATACCATACCTCCGAGTTTATGATAAATTAGCATAGGCTAAGTTAAAGTCTTGTATATTCCTTCAGAGCATGATCCATGTTTGTTTTATTTATTTTTTAAAATGTGCCTGGTGCCATAACACCTAGGGACAGTGCCTTAAACAATACTAAATATTGATGAATGAATTAAAATAATTCATGTATTTGAAAGGATTTAAATTCAGTATATTATATAACTTCTACTTCACCATTTCACAATTGAGCTCCCTTGTAATTGGTCCAAATTCCCCAGAGCTTTTAATATTTTTGAATTATGTCTAACTATGGCATCACTAGCTGAGATAAATCTCATTACTTGGGATTACTACAAGGAACTAGGTTGGTAAATTCATTGGAATAGATTATATTTATTTATGGATCTGTTACATCACATAAAAATGTAAGTTTAAAGCAATTGAGAAAACACACAATTAAAGAAGAATAAACTGGAACAGACTCAGCAGAAAATGTTAAACTATTTTGGTGGATTTTGGTTTTGTTAAATTCTTAAATATGTTTGGCCTAACACATTTCCCTTTAATTCTCTTAATATACCCTGTGGATTTCCACAGAAATGTGAACCGTATGTTTCTGATTCATTTACACTTAACTCATCAACGTGTTCGGTAAAAATCATTTGAAGCGCAAAGCCTCATGAACAGTTTTTGCGGGCTCTTTTATTTGGGTTAGTAAACAACTGGAACCTGAACCCAGAAATCTTGGGGCTTCATTTAATACTCAAATTCCATAAAGAATGAGAGAATTCTTAAGTGCATCAGGCACACTTTGCCGCTAACGGTGCCTCGCTCCAAATCTTGCAGCTGGGAGGAATTATTTTGATAGTTCACTCTACGTCTTGTCACTTTTATTTTAGAGACTATAGGCCTTTGATGCTGCAAAACTTGTTTGAGTCAGGACTAGATGACACCCTATCAGCTCGATTTGTTTACCCAGGCCTAGGTAAATGCTGTAACTGCCCTGGGAGCCTGCTCATCACTGTTCACTAGTAAATGAAGAGGCTGAAGCAGTGCTATTCCATCATCTCTCATGACCCACCTACTACAACTTGTTTATTTATGTAGAGAGAAAGAGATAGAAATTTTCAACCTGACTCTCTCTAGGATGTGAACGAACAAGTATAAAATTATCTTATTTAATGACTATTTTCATGAAGCCAATTATTCCTCAGTTTTCTAGTCCAACCCTGGCATCTTTGATACAGCATGGGGACACAGCCATTTCTTTTCTCTACCAACTTGGGAAAACATACACTAAAGGTCTATGCCTGAGTATTTAATGAAAGATAGTTAGTCCCAGCATTCTGGCTAGCTCCTCTCTGCCATTAGTCTATCATCCCGTGGGGTTTTATTTTTCTCATTAAAACGGCTGACATCTTGTTTTTTGGAAATTAGCAACCACACCTCTGTTCTTCCTCCTTCTTCACAGGCATTCCTCCAACAGCTGTCAGATCCCAGTTTCCTGCAGTTTGTATTTATAAAGACCCTTAACACTCTGTAAAACATTAGAGATAATCTGCTTATACTGATGTCTACTTTTCCCTCCTCCCACCCGCGCTACCTCCTTCATTACCAAAGCCCATGCCTTTCCTGTTACTTCTAAGGTCTCCTTGGGAAACAAGATCTTAGGTCTAGGGGCATTCCTTTCCTTCTGCTACTCATTGCAAATTAGAAATAAAAATTCTCTGGCTATTAGATATATGAAACTTCTGTAGAAGAAACTTAAAAACAGAGGATTAGCATACTGAAGTAAGAAGAATCTGAAGGAAATTCCTAAGGGGAAAAACAACTCTCTTTCATCCACTCTCTCCGGAATAATAGAGAGATGAAATAGATATGTGCAGTATTTGTAGGGAAAAAAAGCGTGTTTTTCAATGCAGAGCATGAAATCTACCTTCTGAGTTTTATGAACAAAGGTCGTGATCTTTTATCAAGCTCGAGTGGTATAACTTATCAGGGAAAAAATACAGTGAAAGAAAACCATGCGGAAATGGGTCCTGAGCCACTTGTTTAATAAACATTCCTGGACCAAGGTGTTGTGGAAAATAAGGCACTGGGGATGGAAGTGTGTTACCCCTCATTTATAATCATTAAGGACTTTTTATTTCCCAGTTTACATAAATCATTCTGCCCTATTAAGATACAAGTCTGAGTGGCCTCATGCCAAAGTGGGGAGAGGAGGAAATTTCTAGGACTTCTATATATTATTTATTTTTAACCTTATCTTTTAAAATTTTCTTTTTGAAATATATTGTATAATGTAACAATATACTAGTTGTGTAGTACATCTATACATTTTACAGATAAATACACAGATCTTGGAAGAACAGCCTCAAAATGCCCCTTGTTTAATTTTGTTTTGTTTTACTAATAGGGATGCATAAGCAAAAATATGTTTGGAACCCACTGACCTAACAAAGCGAATCCTGGACGGGTAGTTCCGGATCTGAGACACAGTTTCTGACCTGTTACCACTTAGCTGCTTTCCCTGGATGACTCACTTAGGTCTCTGAATCTCCATTTTAACTTCCAAGGTTAAATTAGATACTCTCTGAGGTCCCTCTTGGCAGAATGAGAGTCGTATGTTGTACACGTGCTTGTTAAAACCAGCAACTTGAAATTCCCAGTGACTTGCAACTGAACAAGTTGAAAGGATGCAGAAGACTGTCATCAAAGAGCTGGGAGTCTAACAGGAGAAAATTAAAAGGCTTATTCTATTCCAATCTTTATAACGAGGTCACCAGGAAAGGCTTCACTCTACTTACCTAGATGGTTACACGTTGGACACATCACTGTCTCCTTCTCAGGATTTTCCTGGTGGTGAGTTTAGAGGCATAGTTTCTGCAAACAAGGGGGGGAAAGTTCTTAGGTTATAAATTGGGAGCAAATAGAAACTCAGCTGTTAAAGATGAAGAAAGAAAATAGCTAATGTAATGTAGAGCCCACTTTGATAAGAATTCTTCTAAACCTTCTTTAGTTACATCCTTACATTTCCACTATAGAGAACTTTCTGGATTTTTATGGTTTCCCATTTTCTTAAAATCATATGACTCATTTTCTTAAATTAAGATTCTTGGATGTATACCTTGTGAATTCAAAAAGTCAGTTCTTATCTTCACCCAATGGATCAAGTTCTACCTTCTAACTACGCTGCTCAGCTCTAAATAATATGGAGTATATTTCATCCATCTCCTTTCAGAATGGAAAGATCTTTATGTGACATATCTCCCTTAGTATATTTTTTGATTTGTTGGCAAACAAAAACAGTGTTTAATTCATTTTGGATTCCCCAAAGCACCAAGTATGACTGTTTGCACAGAGCAGGTGCTCAAAACATACATTGAATGAGTGAATGAATGTACAAGAGGAGAGCAGTACCATACCAAAATCTAGAAGAGCTTTCCCAAAACGTAATCTGTGGACCAGTTGCATCATTCACTCTTTGAGACCTTGTTTAAATGCATTTTATTGTGCCCCACTTCTCCTATATTAATAAGCTCACCAAGAGATGCTGGGCATGCAAAATTTAGGAACCACTGACCAAGAGAAATGTCAACGCCTCCCCTCTTTTAGTTTTTGGTGAATATTAGGGACATGAAGGACGGCTTCTGTTCTGACATTTCTTGAGATCTAAACTTTCCCTTTGCTCCCGAGTTTGTTTGGTTTAGAATTCCATCTGAATCTCCAAGGCTGCATATTTGTGGTAATTGGACAGTAGGGATCTTCTTGTACTGGTGGAGGGTTAGGGGCCAATTGAAAGTAGGACTAATAAAGGCTACAACGTTTTGAGTACTTACGACATGCCATGTTTTGGTTTAAGAACGTTTTATATAGATTTATTTAATCTTCACATTAACTCTATTTACTAGGCACTGTTTTTAGGTCCACTTTACAGATAAGAAAACTGAGGCACAAAAAATAACTAACTTGCCCACAATTAGCAAATGGCCATTATGAAGAGATTATTTGATAGCCTTTTCCTGAAGAACTGTTGCTTAGCTGCTCTCACACCCACTATGCCTCAGTTACAAACATCATTCTTGGAGTTAGTGGCTCTGGTTGATCTTAATATGAGCAGTCTCTCAGGGGACTTGGGTTCTTATCGTGGGGAAAGTCTAAGAGTTACAGGGAAGCTTGGGCAAAGGAACAGATACCTAAGCGGAACTGAAGATTCCATGTGGAGCATAAATAAAAATGTAATTTTAGGAAAACAAATTAACACATTCTTTGCCGTGGACACATTACAAAGTGGGAGCAAGGAATTTCTTATATGCTATGCTGCTGGCCCAGGTTATATGAGATTTATCAAAATGAAAGGAGTGTGGAACTATAGACTCCAGACCAAGTCATTCTCACTAGCCTTAAGTAATAGTGGGGGAGAATGCAGCTTCCGGGGGTGGGGGTTAGGGGGTGGGAGAAGTCACTCTCTTAGGTTCAGGGTAATTGTACAGCCAGAGTAGGTGCTGACAGGCACTTTACACTTCAGTCCTCTGAATAGGAAGGTCTGAGATCCATCACACTTTTCCTGGATTAAGTCAGGACAGCTCCAGTTGTGACACCCCATTGTCATTAACAAGAAGGATATAATGTCAAATAGGTCCTTCTGAGGCAGCTTCCTGATGCCCTGCTTGCTCTCAGTAAGACATAGGGAACTTTGATCCCTTAATCAGGGGGAATAGGTCAGTTTAGAAGTGGACTAAGACCCAGAATTACCTGTGTTATTGAGACAGACACACACTTCAAGCCATCAAACATTTTTTTGAACACCTGCTATATGCCAGGCACAATGCTAGTCTCCAGTGGGAGAATTTCTTGCAAGTCATATGGAAGAGTATCTAATAGGGCAAGAAGTAATGGGAATAGGATGGATTCCAGTCGCTGGATCTGATGAACAAACAGAGAAAAGCACATAAAGTAGGTCATTCTTCTGAGGGATGATCTTGAACACTGATTAAAGTCCCACAGTAAGAATTAAGAAAAAAAAAAAAAAAAGGAAAAAAGGGTCCTCTTTCCCTCAACAAAGTAGGATGATTTTTTAAAAAGCAAATCCTAAACATCAAGTTGACACAAGAGAAAGGTCTTTGAAAAAATACACACCAAAAAGTAGCTCTCAGCATGAATATTTCAGCATAACTCAGCATGCATTTAAAACGAAATGTGAATTATTCACCACCAAGAAAGTTCAAAGCTCTTCAACTGAATTTGTTTGACCTGTTTGGCAGCAAAATCAATATGATGGGAAGTCTGGTTGAGGCACCTGCCCAAGTCCAATTACATTACATTTTCATAGTATCAGCATTTAAAAGCCCCATCCCTGTTGCATCAACAACAGCGCGTGGGAACATCTCCCAAATACATGGCAACCAACGTGTTACCCAAACACGTTTGCCCTGAGAGCCAGACTCTGTAGTTTTCCAGAAAACACAAACTCAGCAAATGAAGAAGGGATTTGCATGTTACAACTCAGAGCTCTACCGCTTGAAATGCGTCACCTGGACTCGAGGAGGATCCATCTCATTAATAGTCAGCATACTTTGCAAAAGCGCAGACACCATTTTTCAGCTCAAATGGCAGAGAAGGGACTAAAATGCAAGCTTTCTCACTTTTAAATCACTATATTTTCCATTCTACAGGATGTTTCTCAGTTCAATTTTCCATATCAATGAAGCCTGGGATAGAGTTAATGAACAACCACCAACATTTTTCCCACTCCTTTAATATATGAGGTGTGGCCAATAGGTCAGATAACTTAGATTTGAGTCTACAACTCTGCCATTAACTCTATATACCTAAACAAGTCACTTAACTTATCTCAAGTCCATTTTTCTAGCCTTTAACTATATTGACTAAATTAAAGGGGTTTTGAAAAGATTATATGAAGAGTCTTGCATATTATAAGCACCAGGCAAGTATGTTAGTATTAATAATAATAACCATCTCCTTGAGGTTCAGAATTACATACACACTTGGTAAAGTACCTTGTGTATGGTAGTAATAATAATTGAATATTATTAAACATTTGCTATGTATCAGGCACTGTTCTAAATACGTTAGCTGTATAAACTAATTTCATCTTTACCACAAGACTATGAAGGAGTTACTATTATTATTCCCATTCTACATACGAAATATCTGTGGCTCAGAGAGGTAGATGGAGGAACTGAGATTCCAGCCCCACAAGCTCCACTTCATGACCACTACTGCATAAAGCATACGATATAATTAATTCATAACACTGGACCAGTGGTCAGCGGGCGTTCACTGTGCTTCCGGTTTAGGGTCCTCCTAGCCAGAGCCTAGAATCAAACACATGCCCACAAAACACTTACTGAACTCACTCTGAGCAACATGTTCTTCCACAAGTCTCTGAATCTCGCTTCACCCACCTACCTCTGTGATACGTGTGAGGCTCAATGAGAAAAACACCTTTTATACAGGTCTAAGAAGCTATTAGCAACATTTGTTAAGAAACAAATAATAGCCTGGAATTCATAGCTGGACTGATTTGTTCTACTCTTATTTTACCCTTTCTTTGGTCTAGTCCAGTACATGGTGAATTGGGTTTAGATTTCAGAGTAGAACTTGCTGATTATGTTCCCATATATAGAAGAGTCAGGAGACCTTGGAAGATTTATGCAAGGCCATGGATCTTGCTATGGGGTCCATCCAATAATTCCACCGTGGAACATGAAAGACCCAAGGGATGACTCCACTGCCAGATCACTTCCTGTGCTATTTCCTGAGGCCTCCACATTTTTGGCCACTCACCCCAGCAGGCCTTTCCCTCTACAGCTGGTCTGGCTGACAACTTTTAAGATGTGAAATAATGCAAGCCTGAGACATTATTATTACCACTTGTAGTGGCTTGCGTATCGTCCCCCCAAAATTCATGTCTATCCAGAACTTCAGAATGTTACTTTATTTGGAAATAGGGTCTTTGCAGATGTAATTGTTTAGGGATTTTGAGACAAAATCATCCTGGATTTAGGGTGGGCACTAAATCCAACGACCGGGATCATTATAAAAGAAAGGAGAGAGAGATTTAGGCACAGAGACACCCAGACACTGAGGAAACAGAGATACAGGAAAGAAGGCCATGTGAAGACAGAGGCAGAGATTGAAGCGATGCAGTACAAACCAAGAAACGCCAAGGATTGCCAGGAGCCACTGGAAGCTGGAAGAGTCAAGGAAGAATTCTTCCCTCGAGACTTAGGGGGGAGGATGGCCCTACTGACACTTTGATTTTACATTTCTGGCCTTGAGAATGGTGAGAGAATAAATTTTCGTCTTTTCAAGCAACACAGTTTGTGGTAATTTATTACAGCGACCCTAGAGAACTAAGACACTATTTCTAATGCTCCTTCTACAAAGAATTAGAAAAGGTATTTCAATGACTTTAGAATTCACTGAAGACTCAGAGATTCTAAATATAAAGCTAAATTAAAAATTCTGTAAATCACACCCTATGTGGGGAAAAAAATTCTGTTAATCACACTTTACATGGAGAAAACACAAACCATTACTGGCAACGTTTATTTTCACTTTTGATGGTCCAATAATGAGAACAAAATCTACTTATAGTCAAGAGACTTTCCCCTTGTGTAGCATACTTCCACATAATTATAAAACAGCACGCTCTTAAAAGACACACTCTATAAAAATAAACTTAAAGGAAATATTTTAGAAAAAAATGAATTCCAAAATATAATAAAATACTGTCATATTTCTGCCATCAAACAACCATTTCAAGAAATATTTTCATTACTCTTGGTTACCACTGATCTATCTATCCCAGTTTTAAATCTATTATACAGTAAAGGTCATTTAAAATATTCATTCATCCACATTTTTCCATAACCTAAATGACCAGGGACCATCAAAGATGATTTTTTAAAAACATATTTTGACTGGGTCCATTTAGGCACTTCTGACTATTTTGTCCTGGATTATTGCCCAAATGAAACATAGGAGAGACCCCAAATTTTAACTTATTAGGAAAAAAAAGCCTGTAAAAATTTTATGCTTTGCAATCAAAGGTAGTGCTCCCAGCATGGTACCTGCTACCCATATGCAGCTGTGACTGAAAAAATCAAGGCGTGATTAAACAGTCTTTTTCATATTATCCTCCCTTAAAGGCTTTTTAATTGGAACACTGCCATTATTAACAGAGCCTGTTCACCAGAAGTCTTTGCTCCAAGTGACGAAAGGAGCCACCCACCTTCTGACTTCTTCATGCTAGGTCGATGCCTGCTACTGACATCTCTCAATGGTGTACTGTTCTGTCACATGTCAGTTTTAATAAAGAAAATAACATGATAATAACTCTGTTTATGAGCTTTTGACATCCTGTGGCTTCACAACAAATTTACTTTTCACAGCACAAATAAGAAGCATTGGGGCGAGAACTCTTCTCTGTACACATACCTGTCTCTTTCCATCCCCACATTCTCCCTCCTTTCCAGGCTCCACACATCCCTCTGTAGTAGGATTATTTTCTGGTGCCCTGGCCTGAAAACTTTAGAACCACTTTAGTTCTTCCTTCTGAATGTTCTCTGCATCTCATTTATCATCAAACCCTTTCATCTCCTAACTGAAGCTGTTTCCATTCATGTCATTGCTCCGGCTCTCAGACCTGCCATCTCCCGTCGTCTGAGCCTTCTCGATGACATCTTTGGGCATAGACTCCTCCCCTCTGGAATCTCTTCTACAGTCTCCATCCAGGGAAATGTGCCTAAAACATTACTTTCTTCATGGCATTACCCTGCTTAATATTTTGGTATGGTTCCCAATTGTCCACTAGATAAAAGCGCTAATCCCAAAATGAGTTTTCAAACCCTTCTACAATGTAGCTCAATTTATCTATCCATCTTTCTTTTTCTTGTAAACTCCAGTACAGCTACTGTTCCAGACAGATCAGTGTTCACACCGCTTCCTTTCTAGCTGGATCTCCTTCTTCTTCGGGCCTCATGGTAGTGGTGCTCTTTCAGCCTGTCCCCAGTTCTTCTTTGATGTTGGGCATAGACCATCCTCCGTCTTCTCCACCAATAAGACTCTACCAATTCTTAAAGATCCTGCTCAGTCCTACTTCCTCAGGGAGTCTTCTCACACTACTATATTCCACACAATAGAATCCCACCTCCGAAATAATTAACTTTCTCTGTCCTTTATTATATGTAACTTCCTGTCCTTCCATCTCCCTCATTCCCTCATTTTCACTAAATGAGCTCAGAGATCCTGTTGGAAACCTGCAGGCTTTATCCTCTCATTATTTTTCCAGTCTACCTGCTGTCTCTTGACTTAATTCTTTCCCTACTTAGCCTATACAGTACTACATTTTCATCAGTCGAATCAGTAGTCCCATCTCACCTTGAAATGCTCCCTTGCTATCTCCAATACGAGATCCATAAATTGTTTACTTCTTCTGCTTCTTTCCAGTAGCTACTGGTACAAATTTGATGGCAATATAAATTAGTTCCTTTAAATTTTCTATTTGCACTTGTGACTATTTAGCAATTCTTCCCCCTTGGAACTCAGCTTCCTTTTCATATAAGCCTTTATAAATTTTCTTAAGTCCTTAACCTTTTTCCTATTCCTTTCATTCTTAGCAAATGGCCATTATAACATATAGTCTCACTCAGCTTCACTAGTCTCACATTCAGATTGGCCTATAGTATTTCTCTCTAGTCTTAGAAGAAGAGCACCCCCCTCTCCAAGGCTCTCACTCCCCTCACCTTCCGTCTTCTTTGAGTCCTTGTTCAAACTATTGTTCTAGTTTTACCTCTCCCCTGGCTTCTCTTGTCAATTTAGAAATTTATTTATGCTCCAATCATCCCTGGATTTAAAAATACCCTTTTTTTTTTCAGCCTTCCTTCCGTGTTTTACAAGTAAACCTTTTAAAGGAATCAATTACTCTTGCTTTGTACACATTCTTACTCTAGATTCTCAGCCTGAGCCACTGCAATCTGCATCCTGCCTCCTACCCCAGTGCTCCACTGAAACTCTTCTCCACCACCTTGCTACCTGCCAAATCCAATGGCCTCACTTCATCCTCATGTGGCCCCCACAATTGTTTACCTACATCTTGAAACAACTGTCTCCTTTGCTTTCATGACATTCCTCCATATTTTCTGCTACCTTATGATTTCTCCTGAGAGTTTTTCACTGATTTCTCTTCCTTGACCTAGCCTTTAAATGTGAGTCTTTAAAAAAAATTATTCCTAGGTTCTCTTCCTCCTACTATTAATTTTCTCTCAAAATGATTTCTTCAATTCCTATGGTTTTATCTGATTCTTATGTGCTGATGACTTCCAAAATTGACTTCCATCCCTGATCTAAGCTTTAGACCCATACTGCCAGCTGTCATCAAGCTTCTATTGATACCTCAAATAATCTGCAAAAAGAGGAACTCATTGTCTTCACTCCACACCTGCTCCTTGCTCCATATTCTTTGTCTTTGTTAATAGCTTCACCAGAACTCTTGGAAATAGTCATTTTAGACTATTTCCTATACCTCTCCTCCAAGAGCAGTGGGAGACCAAGACCTAGCTCATTTCATCTTTCCAGTCTGCCCCCACCTGCATCCTGAAAACCACTGCCTAAATTCAGGTAATTCTCATCTCTCCCTAGTCTATTGAAAAAGACTTCTAAAGAGTCCCTCCTTAGCCTCTTTCAGTCTACCCAATATATTGTCCCTAAAGTTATGTCTATGTTGCCAAAACTAGCTTGTTATATACATGACCATGTCACTCCTCTATTTTACAAAAATAAAATAAAACAACTGTGATCTATGTTTCTATACGCTAGCCTGTCTTTTGCATCTTCCCAAGTTAAAATATGGCTTACACATAAAGGCTGGTTGAGAAGACCAGTGTATAACTTTTGCCCATGTGGTTTTTATTTGAGAGATGGTTCTAATTTTCTTCTCTTGTTCAAAGTGCCAGGTGCTGTCTGTGAAACCATTTCCTCCTCTTTCCAGATGCAGCTCCCTCTGCTCCAAAATGGTTCTCTCCGTGTCAGTGTCTACACATCAGCCTCATTTGCCTGCTGTTACCGTTTCCTCATACCTCACAGCCATGTTTAAAAGATGGAATCTGGGCTTCAGTGAACTCTCTTAAGAAGTCTCATTTATTTCTATAGAATAGTCTTCTCACTTGGCATAAAAATAAATATTGTCACTTTTAAAAAAGCCTGCCAAAATGTCCAGTGTCCTGGCTTTCCATCTAGAATAAGATAATGAGTAGAAGTTTAAAAGAATTCACCTAATTGGAGATGACCTTGGATTCTCAAGATTATTTTAGGAGATTTACAATTGTTACTTTGCATTTTACCTGTGCAAACAAAGCCATCAAGCCAATTAAGGCTGCTTCCAGTTTACTCTGCCAGTACATGAAGGTACTTATTCACTGCCAGTGCCAGCCTGGGCATTATGCAAGTCTTAACTCATGGATCTCACCTCCCACTGCGGCTGGCTGGAGAATTCAAGCATATTTTTCAAGCCTTGTTTAGGATTTGTCAAGAGACTCTTCTCCCACTCTACTTTCCAATGTAAAGCATTACTTAGTAGAGGACAGAAAGCCTGATTTTGTGTTGATTTTTCAGCCTTTCACACAACATAAATATAAAGAGTTTTATCTGAGTTTACTTTTACTGTCTCAAGATGGATCTTAAAAAATGCTTTAAGAATCTCCCCCTTGTTTGTCATGTGGTAGGGTGTGTGTGAGAGCAGGAAAGAAGCAGCCAAGGATTAAGTTTGTTTATCTTAAAATTTTTAGCTCGTAGTCAATCACTTCATCTTAATGTGGTACATCATGCTACAGTAATTGTTTTAACCTATTTCCTGCTGGCCATACCAAACCTTCTGTGAAAGCAATTTAATTTTGTCTTTTTGAAATTGCTCTCCAGAAAACAAGGAAAACAAAGATTTGAAGCAATTATATGAATAATTACACCAAAATCTAACTATTTAAGGAGAGTTTGAGCTTGCATATTTCTCGATTGCCTCACATTTTTGAGCATATTTGTCATGCAAGACACTGGGCTCTATATTTTGCAAGATATAAAAACACTTAGATTAAATGGGTCAATCATTCCATTAACTAATTAATTAATTAACATCCTGCTTCACTTTTCCTCTAATTACATAGCTGTTAATATTTGTTTACAGGAGGCAAACATGATATACTGATAATCATTCTCATAAGCTATTATTCCATATTATAGAAGTTTTGTGACATAAAAATCACACAATTAAAATGTCCTTTTAAAAAAAAATAAACCCTTCCCCCACCCCAAAGAAAAGCTATAAATTTAAGCCAATATAAACTTGTCAGAGTTTTCCCTCACAATTTCACACCAGGGCGTGGTGCTGCACAGCTGGGGAGCTGAGCTAATAAGTGTTGAAAAATGAAAAATGCTGCTTTATGGCATCACATAAACTGGCAAAAAGAATACTTTTACCTCCACCCCATTTTTGACAAACAAATGCCGAAATGTAGATGCTGTAAGAATGAGACTTTACGGTATTGGACCCGTGGGGCAAACAGAATTGTCTTGTGGGATTTTGTTTTTATTGAATACTATATGTAATAAGAAGTGGCATAACATTTATAAAATCTAATCACTTCGTGTTCCATTTTGAACCTCAAAGGGGTCATTTCTAGGAAAGCTGTTGGAAATACTGCATAATGATCTATTTATCCGGTAGTGAAACAGGATTATCCCTTCTACAAGGCGACTGAGCTTTCCCTAACAATATAAATACTGTAATATGAATGCACACATTGAGGATTTTGAGGAACATCGTGTTCAACAAATATTTACGGAATAGCTATAATAGAGTTCAAAGAGTGATGCCAAGGCCTCTCGTGTAATTTACATTAAATAATATAATCAGGATCCAGCTGTTTTTCTTGGGCTGGTTTGTTTCCTAACTGATGGCCATTCACTCACTCACTCACTCTCTCACTCAATTAATCACTGGCTATTCATTCAACACTCAATCAGCAAACATCTACTGCAAGTTTACCGTGACCAAGACACACAGGCCTACTAAATCATGAGAACTATACCATCATAGCAACACATCCCACATTTATTATGAGATGAAATCTCTTTATTCAGGGCCTAGACATCAACTTGATGGAGCCAGAACAAGGTAAGCAAGAAAAGAGAGTCCACTGTGAGGGTACATTTCTTCTCCTTGGAGAAACACATTGAACCTCAGTGAAGAGGGGGGACAGAGCAGCTCAAGGTCCTATCCTGAGGCTTCTAGGTGTTGTTAGACTTCAGTGGGAGGGAGTTTTTTATTATAATACTTAAAGAACTATGACTGTCTATTCTACATATGTCTTTCCTGATTCTTCATAGCCGGAAATATATTCTCTCTCCTCTGAATTTGTTGACATTTTATCTATGACCTTAAAGGAGCTCTTGGTATTTACTTTTTATTATAGACACGTATACCTCTTGTCTCCCTACTAAATGTAAACTCCTTAAAGGTAGGACTAAAGTCAGATGTATCTTTCATTCACCAACAGTATTTAACACAGTGCATTATGGCTATCGTATATGGTGTGGTTGAATGAATGTCTTCAAGGGACTCAACCAATGCATAATCAAATACTCACAGCATCAGAGAATACTTATTGTCGCACTAAATAAAGATGAAAAATATAAGTACTAATTGAGAAAACTAAAAAGAATGCCTAACATTTGGAAGAAGTACCATTTCGGTAGTCTAAATCATGTGCCCATCAATAAATAATAGGATGAAATGAGGGAATTCTGATGTCAGTTTTTAAAATGTGGAATTACATGAAGAAGCCACTGAAAAGTGACCTTATCCAAATTTCCAAAAGTATTTGAGTATATTTGATAGGACACAATTGAGGACTACAATTTACATGAACTAAGTCATATTATCATTTTTATGTTCCATAATTTAATAAAATGCATCACTGGAGTATTTTCCTCACAAACAAATGCAAATTCTGCAAATGGCAGATGATTTTCAGGAATGAATCTATTCCCCTGTCACTATTATTACTCTCAGTGTTACTATACTGAGCATTTCCCCCGTCACTATTACTACTCTCAGTGTTACTCTACTGAGTATTATTACTACTCAGTATTACTAAGTTACTACTCAGTTTACCATTACATACACGAAAATGGTAAAAACAAAAAAGATTTTGGTTAATTGAAGTAGCTTCTAACTATTAAGCAGATAGCTTTAAAATGTATCATTTTCTCATCACCCTGCTGCTGTACTCTGAGCTATAGAAAAGAAATATAAGTTCTTTAAGAGTACAGACTTGTCAATTATCTTTGTTTTAGTGCTCAAGATATAGCTGGCAATCTACCAGTGCTAACAACATCTTAACTAACTTGATCAGGTTTAATGAAAAGTACTACCAAACCTCAGGTAATAGTCGCTACATTTTTGGTATCCAGTTGAACTTCTGGATGACTAACAACACAAAGGCAGTTTCCCACATTTCCACATCATCTCTAGGAAGCTTACGTCTATTCTTGATTTCACTCTAGAAGAGAAGATCATTACATCTTTTTAAGACTCAGACTGTTCATATTTGGGAGGTGGTGAATACTGGACAGTTTTACATGAACACGAGCCATCTGGATATGTGAGTAATCACTAATCTTGTACCACTTACAGTGAGGATTTTTTATCCCTTTGAATTCAAATGATGGCCATCACAATACAACTTCACTGGGGTAGGCACAAAATACCTTAAAGTCTTAAGTGAGCTTAAGTGAATCAAGTGCAAACAGCAAGGCCCGAGAGAAACACGCCTTGGGATGGAATAAAGTACTTCTTCAAACAACATGGGAGGCAGGCAAAGAAACTTCAGCCGGACAGCTTGGAATGTAGTCACGTGGAATGTGGTGACATCTTTTGAGGAAAGGATTTAGTCCACGACAGGTCGAAAAAGACAATAATTATAAACAGTGACAACCTCTGAGAACAGTAGCTAGAGCTACAAATTAAAGTTCCCTCTTCAAAGGCCTTCGTTTTAAGCTTCAGATCCCAAAATAATTGTCATGATTAGCATAATCTTTGAACGTAAGGAACAGCCTTTTTTTCCTAACTCGGGATATAGAGCACTATTTAAGAAAAAAAATATATTTGGTTCGTTGCAGTATTTGTGCGGTCTTTTTTGAGCTTATGTGAACTTTTTAAATGAAATCCCTAAAGAAGATTCTTGGGTTGATCCTATTGGAAATGCCTTAGAGATCTGTGGAACATAGCTAAGAAATAGTTGCTGTTGAGTACAAAGAGTATGGCTGAACCCTTAATATCACACTCTATATTTTTCTTCTCTTTTTTTTCCTAACTCAGAAGTGAACAAGTCCCCTTAATGATGTTATGAGGGAAACTTAGTGCTTTACTCAATGCACAACTTGTAGGGGAAAAAAAGCATGGACCTTGTGTTTATGGCCAGGGCCATAGGTCAAAATGAAAATCAAAATGTCCTGTGTGAATTGAAATAATCAAGAGATTTCACTGGCAGTGTATATTGATGTTTTCTGGAAGTTTGTTTTAAGACAAAGAATATATTTATTGATAGTTCAGTCTTTTCACTGCTCTGATGAATGGCTTAAAGACAATGATGAGATTTGTCTATGGGGGCGTATATCAAAGGAAACATGGAATTTGCCTTCTCTATTTCCATTCTAGTATGTCTTCCCTGAATAAGCAACAAATTGGTGGTAGCTATTACTCCAAGTGGCTTCCAGATGTTAACCATGTGACTGAACAGAACTATTCTCTGATGAGAGTGGCAAGAGGGGAATTGTTAGTATATGCGATGATTTTAGTAACCACGAAACACACCTTTTTGTCTATCACCTCCACCTGCACGATGTAAAAAACCTACATAAATAGGATACTTTTTTGTGGGGAAGAGGAAGATTTAAATCTATATGGCATATGTGACTCTACCTTTTTTTAAAGAAGAAATAACTAACTTAATAAAAGCTGATTATTATCCTTTAATGCTTTACAGTTTTTTAGATCTGAAATATTATGTCTATGCTCTATAGAAAGGGATATACATTCTTACAGTCTATGTAAAGATATGACAAACCCTTCTGATGTTTTACATAGTCTAGGTAAAAATTTCCTGTTAAATTTTTTCAGCTAAAGTTGAACATTGATGCACTTACATTTTTTGTTATGAAAAACAAATAATTCACACTTTTGCAAGTGAAGGTATGTACTTTTTCTGGCTTTCTTGAAATTATATTATTATTAGAAGCAACTGCCAGCAGACTTCATGGGTGGCATTTCTCACCAAGAAGCAAGACATGAATCAATATTTTTATTAGAGTCAACCGACTTGTCTTCATAAACAAAATATTACTAATGTTTTTCCATTTAGACTTCAATGTTAGAAGAAAGAATATACAAATTTTCAGAAGAGAGAAATAAACTACTCAGATAAACAGTTTTTCAAAGGCTATTATTGGTGCAAATTGAAGCAAGAAGTTGAGATTGTCAGCTTTTAACTGACAAATGTTGATGTTATAGTGAGTTTTTTAAAAATGTAAATTATTGAGTAGCTTGCTTATTTATCTCTTGTGCTTTTCCTATTGACACAGCTGCAGTTGATATTTTTGAATGTCCTTTGCCTATTATGCATTCTATAATCACTATGTAAATATAAACTAATGGGGAATATGAGAAAAAAAGTAAGCAAAAATTCTCTCTCTCTCCACACACACGCACACACCTGCAGCCTGCCTTCAAGTGAGAGAATAATTGCAAAGGACTTAGCACAGGAGCAACATTAAATGGAAGCTCTTTATTTTTGCTGATTTTTTTTAGGCTCACAGTATGGAAGTGAAGAGCAGGAAAGACAGCAAGACAAATGGTCAAATGTGCAAACACCATGTTAGTGGTGGCCGTGCTTGCTGTAGGAGCAGGCAGAAAGGGCACTTGGGCTCAATGAAGACCACCCACAGGAAGAGAAGGTAGACTTGCATTTTGAAGAATAAGCCGGCAAGTAACCAAGGGGAAGGGGAGAGCTACTCCTGGCTGAGAGATCAGAATGGGCAAGGGCAAAGGGGTGGGAGGCAGCCCAGCACATCTGGAGAACTCCAGGTGTTCAATATGATGAAAAAGCAGACCAGGAGACTGGCTGTCTCTACAAATAAATGGGGAAATAAGTAGAGGTGTGTTTTGAAGAGTTTTTTGACAACCGGTTTTGTAAAATCAAACCTTACGTTAGATGTAAAAGCATCTTTTAAAAAAAACCGACAACTCTGTGAAGAATCCTTTTATAGTCTAGGCAATGGGAATATAAAGAAGGAAAAAAATCCAGTTTGCCTTCAAGAAGGTCACAGAAATACACACTCAATGAAATATAAATGATACCATATTTAATTTACCTTGTAAATTTAGTCTTTGAGCTGTATATCATACTTTCTTAAAATAAGGCATTCCTATAAGAGTGACCTCATTTGCTTGTTGCTTCCATGTTTGGATTTGCAAGAGTCATCCTGAAAAGTACTGTTTCCAAATAGGATAGCTTTACCTCAAGAGTGTATAAGACAGTCCTTCGGAATGTGGAAAGAAAATATTAAGACTTGTTTATATCTTATTTTTATCCCATGCTTTTAAATTTCCACTTTTATGTTTTATATGCACACAATGTATTACTAAGTAGTATCATCACTAATTTATAAATAAATAAATATACATATATAAGAGATACGCTAAAAACTTTTTACTGATGGGGCATACAGTGGAAAAATTTTGGAGACAATCACTATAAAAGTTAATTATTTTTCGAGGCCAGCCCAGTGGCATAGGGGTTAGGTTTGCACACTCAGCTTCAGTGGCCCAGAGTTCACTGGTTTGGATTCAGGGCAAGGACCTACACACTGCTCATCAAGCCATACTGTGGCGATGTCCCACATTTAAAGTAGAGTAAGATGGGCACGGGTGTTAGCTCAGGGCTAATCTTCTTCTTCTTCAAAAAAAAGTTCATTATTTTTCTCCTATCAACTAAGCTGGACAATGTGGTAGTTAACACCAGGTGAACAGTGCTGCTTTGGTTCAAAAGCACACGGCCTCTCGTAAGCCTTGCTTTTTGGGATTTGGACTGAACCTGTGGCCATTAATCTCAAATGTTGTTGTTCTCAAAAACATAAAAGCATGGAGCAGTGTAGTCACATCTGAGACGCACACAATTCTAGGGAGCCCTTTGGTGGGTTCACTAAACCTCTAAAGCACATTCAAAATGATATGTTTATGTGTGTTGGTGTCCCTTTCACTTAAGATGGTCTGTAACTTTACACTGAATCTTAAAGGAGACCATGAACATCCCCTATCACCACCATCAGTTTAATAGTCTTGCCATGGGACAACATCCTTTCTCATGGGCTGGCTGATCTTTGTGCTCCAATCACACACACCATGTTTTAAGCAACCAGCCTCCCTGGATTATGGCTCTTTCTTTTCCTTGTCTTTATGATCTGGTTCTTCTTTTCATTCAGGGTCATGTCCTAGCTTTCTTTGATTCCCTTTACAAGATTTCTTAACAATGGGCTTCGTGTTTTTCAAAAACTTTGGCATCTCATGAGAAGCTGGGAACCAGTCCTCATATTGCAATCCTGGCCCCGGCCTTGTCTGGGTTTCTCCAAGTCTTGGCCTGTCCACATCTCTAGCTCTTTCTGGCGACTGCCAACATGCCCAAATGACAAATAGATGACTGAAGGAGTGTAGAGTTTCACTCTTTTTCTTCAAAATATAACTCAATTAAAAGCATAATTTAATTCTAACAGGAAATATTTATGATACTGTTCTAGGTCTTTCAGGAGGGCGCAAACATAAAGAAAATAGTTCTTGCCCTTAAGGAAACTACAAGTTAGTAGATCACAGGGCTGGCAGGACAAGTATTCAAATTTAGGTTTCATACCTCAAATCCACTGCAACTTCCATCATAGAACACTTACAATTTTGTCTATAATTAGTTTAGAATTGTGTGTGAGTTTTCAGATTTTCAACACTGTTTAATAAAGATATTTATTTTCACTTCTATTCTTTTACTCTGTTAACCTCTGTGAAGGCAAATTAAACAAATACATGCAAAGGAAAATATACAATGAATGCCAAATTAATTCGGAATAATCACTGGTTTAAACTCCTATTTTGCCACTTGCATCCATTGATCTATTGTGATAGAAAGTACATAACATAAGACTTCTCATCTTAACCATTTTTAAGTGTAATGTACAGTAGTATTAAGCACGGCCAGGCTGTTGTGAATCAGATCTCCAGAACTTTTTCATCTTCTAAATACGAAACTCCATCTGAAACTCTATAGCCATTAATCAACAACTCTTCTTTTCTGCCTTCACTCACCCCCTGGTAACCACCATTCTACCTTCTGTCTCTATGAATATGACTACTCTAGACACTTCATATAATATGACTACTCTAGACACTTCATATAAGTGGAATCATATAGTATTTGTGTTTTTACGACTAGCTTATTTCACTTAGCATAATGTCCTCAAGGTTCCTTCATGTTGCACCATGTGGTAGGATTTCTTCCCTTTTTAAGGCTGAATAATATTCCATTGTATGTATACACCACACTTTGTCTATCCATTTATCTCTTGATGGATATTTGGGTTGCTTCCATCTCTTGGCTATTGTGAAGAGTACTACTATAAACATGAGTCTACAAATATCTCTTTGAGTTCTTGCTTTCAATTATTTTGGATATATACACTTGCAGCCATTTTCAATCTATACAAAGAAAATTTGCTCTTAAAGAATGATGTTTTGTCAGCATTTTGTAAGAAAGTAAATTCTCTGAAAGAATAATAATCAAAAGGAATGGTATTTGCCTTTAGAAAATGAATTAAAGAGAATTTTACAAAGCTTCTTTATTTTCTTAATAAAATACAGATATGACAATAGAAAATCCATTATCATATCTTTACATAAAATACTTCCCATTGGTCAATGATATAGATAGATACATACATACTTACATACACACATATATATCTTGAAAATAGTCCACTTCTGAATAAATTGCACTTACTTTTCAAATTGCAAAATTGACTTCATATTATCTGATTATCTTTTTAAAAGATCTTTTTTTTTTCAACTCTTTTTCCCCCTGGTCTTTAGAAACCACCAAGAAAAGAGTAGGAAGAGAGAGTAAGGGTGCTAAAGACCCCCTCGCCAAGCATCTCTAGTAGGAGTAGTGGGGTGAGGTAGGGGGACTCCCCACATCTGTATCTAGAAGAATTGAACTGAAAAAGTTTAAGGTCCCTAGATTGAGGCAATGGCGATATTAAAGTTTATAATTTCATATAACAATTCCTTTCTACAGAGTTTAATTCCACTATTTTATAGGAATTCAGGACTTTTAAGCTTTTTCAAGTTTTTCTTTCATCAATGGCTAAGGGGAATGTATAAAGGAACTCACTTTGGTAATTTATAAAATTTTTAAAAGTTGCCTAACACTGAGACATTTTGTTCAATGTGCATGTATCCTTTATGCATAGGTGTTTCTCTGTCCCTTTGAGCAACGCAACAGATAAAAACCAACCAATAGAGACCATACAATGTGATGATCAAGAATGAGGAAAACAACAATGCCTAACTGTGTATTGTCTGAACTAATAATGTGATTTCATTTAACTGTAATCATTTGAAAATACCAAATATACTACTCTAAGTAGCTAATCTTTCAATCATTATTTTAAAGCCAACAAGCGTGCCCTAAAGAACTTCTAAACACATAATGGGACAGTGAGCTAAACTCTGACCTTGCCATTTCTACCTTTAGATCCCAATAGATGTTGAAACTCTGCAAAAAAGGAGTTGTTTTTTACCTTTGCTTTTATTTTGTTGACTTGTTTTCTTAGTTTAGACATTGAAGTTACCAAAAGCGGGTGCACCAACAATGGGCATATAGACTGGCTGAAAACAAATGAGTGACAACAAAAAATTAAGAGATACACAAAGAGTAAAAGAATGTATGAATAAAACATCTCCCAGGGATAATTTTTCCCCCTGGTTCAAGAGGGCAAAAGATGTACCATAAGAGAAGCAAACAACCATCCTGAAACTTAATTACATTTCAAAGTAATGCAGTTACATGAAAGGAACAAAACACTGTTGTTCAATAGTTGGCCTACCAGATGGCATTGCTAAATTTAGTAATCTAAACCCTTCTGTTCGTCCTACAAATAAAGATGAAAGGAATAGCAACAATAGCTAAGGATTTAAAACACTGGAAATAAAAGAGCACTTTGATTAGGTTTGGAAGAATCTGACTTATTCTAATCATCCCGAATGTGGGAAGGCTCAATTTCTAGGGGAAGCTCAGAATCCCAACCTTCAGGTATTGCTCATCTAGCAGCTGACCCACTGGTGCTCATTCAAGCGGAGGAGCAAACTAGGAACTCCTAATGAATAGAGACTCTGAAGGGCTACAGTCCCAATCTCAGAAGTAGTTTTTTTAATAAAATAGTTGGGACATGTCCTATCTTATTTTTTGAGCTAATGTGTAAACGTGGGTAGTAGTCAAGGACTTGGACTCTGGAGTCAGATAGGCCCAAAATGTGAGTCCAGGTCTACAAACAACCAGCAGCATGACCTTGAGCCAAATTCCTTACCTCTCTGAGCCTCATCAGCCAAAACAGAAAGTAATAGCACAAAGTTTTATGGGAACTTACTTATGACAGTGCTTGGCACCTAGTAAGGCCCAATCAATTTCCGGTGTTTATTATTATAATTAGCAATCATATTAACCGTAACTGTTAAATAATTATGTTTTGGGGTTTTCGCTGTCTCAAAAGCATGGGGTAGTGACAGCAAGGTTTTTTGACAGTAAATAGACTTCTCAGAGTAGAACTGAAACCCTTACCTGGCATATCTCCACGTGGCTTCTCCTAGCATAGTACTGCACTCTTCTCACCTGCCTCTTGAAAGTTATCAACAATGCAGAAAAGGTAGTTCTAGAGACAGAAGTATTTTTTGAGAATTGACTATCAGAGCTCAGCCCACCCCATCCTGTCCTCCTTAATGACCTCACTGTCACTCTGGGAACTCTCAGCTGAACTTCTTTAGCCTTTACTGAAAAGACTCAGAGTTCCTTTTTGATCTGGTTAACTAATAGCATGTAGGACCATCCCCATCCACGGCATTGGTATAACACTGTGGTAGAATAGAGCTTAGCTTGGCAACTGACCCATGATGATAAGCACTTTAGTCACTTGGGAGTAGCGTGATTACACGCTGAACAAATAAAAGATAAGTTCTAATTACTTAAATATGATGCAGACTACAATGAATGGAAGGCTGCTGTTTAATGACACTTAAAGTTGTACTGGGTTGTTTGTTAAATTTTACGTGAGGAAAGAGCCACCTGCTGGGGCTACAGCCCTGAGTATTAAAAGATGTTCATGGTTAGGTCTTTATATAGAAGTAATTGTATTTTTTTTTTTGGTATTTTAAAAATTATGATGCAATATACATAAAATTTATCATTTTAACCATTTTTAAGCGCATTAAATACATTTACAATGTTGTGCAACCATCAACACTATTTCCAGAATTTTCTCATCTGTACCCATTAAATCATCTCCCCATTCTCCTCTCCCCTCAGCCCTTGGTAACCACTGCTCCACTTTCTGTCTTTATGAATTTTCCTATTCTAGATACATCATATAAATGGAATCACACAAAATTTGGCCTTTTATGTCTGGCTTATTTCACTTAGCTTACTGTTTTCACGGTTCACCTATGTTGCAGCATGTATCAAAATTTCCTTCATTTTTAAGGCTGAATAATATTATACTGTATGGATAGACCACATTTTGTTTTCCATTCATTCATCGACGGACATTCGGGTTGCTTCCATCTTTGGGCTATTGTGAGTAATGCTGCTATGAACACTGGTGTACAAGTACCTGTTAAGAGTCCCTTCTTTCATTTCTTTTGCCTGTATACCTAGATGCAGAATTGCTAGATCATGCGGTAATTCTATTTAACTTTTTGAGGAACCACCAAACTGCTTCCCCAGCTGCTTCACCGTTTTACATGCCCATCAGCAATGCACAAGGGTCCCAATTTCTCCACATCATCACCATCATTTATTTTTCCTTTTTCCAATAATAGCCATCTTCATGGGTGTGAAATGATACCTCTTTAAATTAGATTTGCTTTGTAAACTAGTTTTAAAAACTACACAAAGAGTTATTATTCTATGGCTATCTTATCCTGTATGTAAAAAGCTACAAACATCCTGTTCAAATCCCAAAGTAGAAGGGAAAATACAGCTATACCTCTTAAATCTTAAATATAATAACACCAATATTTCTCCAAGTAAAAAGGTCATCCTGAGTTTTAGGAAGGCAGTCAAAAATCCTACAGCAAATAAATATATCTATCGGCCTTACTGAAGCTGTCACTTGCATACCATTCTTAGCAAAACCAAGCTCCCAGCACAGCTAGAAACGCCTGAAGACTTGGCCCGGAGGCGGGACAGCGCCTGCCCCTCCGCGCATGCGCGTCCCAGGCTCGCCCCCGGCAGGCCAGCGGGGCGGCGGAGGGCGGGACCCGCGGAAGTCGCCTCGGAGTGGCAGCGATGGCGGCCGCCTGGGGCTCAGTTCGCCTGCAGCGCTGCATGGTGTCGCCGGCTGGGAGGCACAGCGCCTCTCTGATCTTCCTGCACGGCTCAGGTGGATTCTAGTTTTACGTCATGGTTTTCTGCAGCCTGGGAAACGTCCTGCCCTCGGGTCCCCCAGTGTTGCCCCAGTGGGGCAGGCGCCGGGCCCCAGCAGCGACCTGTGGGCTCGGAGAGGGTGACTCTCCCCTCGCTGGATACACGGGCCTGGTAACCTGTACCCAGCCGTCGCCCCTTGTCTTACTTTTTCTATCTTGCGGTCCCTGGCCCATTGGCCTCGCTTCCAGCCCTTGTGTCCCGCCGCTCGGCCAGACCCTCCATCCACATCATTCTCTCCATTGCAACCCTTGCCGGTCACCACCCCCACCCCCCACCCCCCACCCCCCACCCCCCACATCCCCAGGTTTAAACAGAGCAGGTTAGTAAGGTAAGTCTTCTGCTAGAGACAAATTATTTAGTACTTTTCAGGGTCAGTTACGAATGGTTGAGTTTTCAGCCGCATTGTATTATTTGCCATTGTTTTCTTTCCCAAGTCTCCCATACTAACGTAGATGATTGAGATTCACAGTTAACTTAAATAATATTTATTGTCTCCTTTCTATGAGGCACTGTGCCAGAGCTGCAGTGCTTTTCCCTCTTTCTGCTCGCCCTTCCTTTATTCTCCTCTTTCCTCCTCTTGCCATTAAGTCCCCAAGAATACAGCACAAAGTCAACTCTGAGTCCCAGGGGCTGATTTTTCCTTCCACTTCCTGCCTTTGTAATGCGTGCTTAATTCTGTATGGTGTTTCTTACACTCATCTGTAATGACTTCTGTCTGTCCTCCCCACTGGATGGTGAGCTCCTCGAGGGTAAGGATCCTTGTTTTAATTTTTGCATCCCTCGTGCTTGGCCCAGGGTAAGTTCTTGGGAAATGTTTTTTAAAGAAATGAGATGCAGCCAGTGTCTGCAGGGGGCCTACCTAAAGTTAAACACAGAAACAATTCATTTGAGTCAGCAGTGGGCGGGAGATCCCATGATGGCGCGTGATTTACTGCCAAGTAAATTGTAAGGAGAAAACTGTGGTTAGGCGTTATTAAGGCGTTTGGAAGATGAAGAGCTTGTCAGATTTGCCAGAGAAAGTGGTCTTTGAGCTGAGACGTGTAAAGAGGATGGTGATTGGATAGTGGAGGGGATTGGAAAGATACAAGGTAGAGAAACGAGCAGTGGTGGGAAGTATTCTCCTTTTTAGAACGAGTCCCCCCATGGATCGTTGAACAGCTTGCCCAAGGTCACTTTGCTATTGTGAGTGGTGGTGGAATTGAGATTTGAAGTCAGATCTCTCTGACTCCAAAATCAGTGCTCTGGAGGGGTAAGGTGAAAAAACTTTGAACTAGGGTGTGACATTTTGGAAACAGGGAAGAAAGAGGCCAAGAATAGTTAAAGGGAAAGACTTGACTGATGAAATGTGTTTAGAAGGGGAGGTGTCTAAGATGGCAGCAATGTTTTGCAACTAGGAGACTATTGTTAATACTTTTCTGAGCTCCCATGATGTTCATTTATAAGAACCAGAAATTCTCCAGTACTTTTTTTTTTTTTGATGAGGAAGATTGGCCCTGAGCTGACATCTGTTGCCTCTTTTTGCTCAAGGAAGATTGTCCCTGATCTAACATGTATGCCAGTCTTCCTCTCTTTTGTATGTGGGATGCCGCCACAGAATGGCCTGATGAGTGGTGTGTAGGTCGGTGCCTGGGATCCGAACCAGGGAACCCTGGGTCACTGAAGCAGAGCAGGCGAAGTAACAATTACGCCACCAAGCCGACCCCTACTCTTTTTAATAAATAAGTTAGTTATTTCATAGTATCCTAAGGAAATCCTCCTAGACTTTTCTTCATTTTTCCCTGGACCCCTTTGCTTAATTATCCTTATTCTTTTCAATTTCAAGTTACTGACATTTTTATAATTTGTAACTATATGTCTCTGAAATGCAGAATTGTGCATTATATATATTTTTTCCCTTTGTACTTTGAACAAAGAATTTATCCAAAGAATTCTGCCAATTATGCAAGTGTAATACAATTCCTATATATTTAGAGCTCCTCTGTAGTAAGTAAAATTCTTATTGGGAGTTTGACTTTACATTAGATTTTAATACATGTGGTTGTGTTAGAGGAAATGTGTGGCTTCTGGTTAGTCCAAATAGGGGCAAACAGTTTTAACAGTTTCATCGTGCTCGTGGAATAAGGTGGTGGCTTGCTAAAAAGTGGGCTTTGTGAATGGATGGATGGATGATATTCTGTAGCATTCACTTTTGCTTTTCAAGGTTGAAAAAGTGTTTTTAGAGGCAGATTTTTTTTTTTTTTTAAATCTTAAAACCTTAAGGTTCTCTTTTAGGATATGGCAGCCATAGAAGAATATATGGGAATGTAAGTTAGTATATAGCCAATATAATTTGAACCTTTCCTACTACTGAAATAAAGTACCTTCTTTCAGGAGGATAAAAACAAATGAGAGTTTAATTAGCTTTGTTCAATTTCTCAGATTAGAACCATTTACTCTGTTACGTCCTCCTTTAGTCCACTATGGTTCTCCTTTCAATAGTATTCATCATATTTGTAATCACGTACGTTAATGTCTGTATTCCACACCAAACTATAAGGTTCATGCAGGCCCAAACCATGGATGTCTTGCTTTCTCCCCATATAGTAAATCTCAGGAAATTGACTGAGTTAGTTCTGACTAAAGTCTCCAGGAACCTCTGTGTTGCCAAATGTAATGGACATTTTTCAATTATCCACTTATTTGAACCATCAACGGCATTCACTTTTCTTCTTGAAACACTTTCCTGGTTCTTTCTACTTCCGTTCGCTCCTTCTTGTTTCTTTTGCAGACTCATCTTCCTCTACCTGGCCATTAATGTTGGGGTTCCTCAAAATTTGGTCCTGGGTCCTCTTCTCACTTGACATTTTTTGCCCCAGGCTAAACTCCATAGAAGCCCATGGATTCAATTTTTACCTGTGTACAAGTGACACAAATGTGTGTCTCCATTTTAGGTCTCCTTTGAGTTCTAAATTTGTTTGTCCAACTGCCCAATAATCATTCATTCATTAATCCATTCATTCAAGAAATATCTATTACATGGCCACTGTGCGAGGCACTGCTCTAGGTTCTGGGCATTCAGCAATGAACAAAACAAACAAAAACCCTGCTCACGTGGAGCTTACATTCTAGCAGAAGAAATATTATATAACAGACGATAGTAAGTTCTGTGGGAAAAAAGAAAGCAGGATACAGAGGATGGGAGGTATGGGGATACAGTTTTAAATAAGGTGGTCAGAGTAGGCCTCACTGTGACGATGGCACTTCAGCCGGATTGAAGAGAGTGACTTGGTGAGTGAGTCATGTGGACATTGGATTAGACTGTTAGAGACAAGGGAAAAGCCAGGACAAAGGCCCTGAGGTAGGATCGCTGACATTCAAGGACAGCACTAGGGCTGTTGTGCCTGGAGTGAGAGGAGCAGAAGGTATCCAGAAGGTACAGGAATCAAGGTGGAGTGGGGCAGGGGCCCGCACACTTTTTCTGTGAGGGGTCAGATAGTAAACATTTTAGCTTTTGTGGGCCATCTATGGTCTCTTTCACTTGTTTTTCTTTTTCCCTTCCCTTTTTTTCTTTTTTCTTTTTTTTTTTTTCCTGTATGACTCTTTAAAAATGTGAAAACCATTCTTAGCTTGTGGCCCTTAAGGACCTGAGTTTTGTCCTCTAGTCTGCTCCAATGTGCTCAACCCCTGGTGTAGGACCTTGTGTACATTACAAAGAGATACCTCACGCTCATGGTGTACAGACTTGGCGTTTTGTGTGCTTCCTGTCTCAGTGCATGGTGCTATTGTTCACCCAGTTGTCCTGGCCAAAAACCTCACCTCAGGGGCTGGCCCCATGGCCCAGGGGTTAAGTTCACACGCTCTGCTTCAGCAGCCCAGGGTTTCGCAGGTTCAGATCCTGGGCACAGATGTGGCACCGCTCATCAGGCCATGCTGAGGTGGTGTCCCACACAGCACAACCAGAAGGACCTACAACTAGAATATACAACTATGGTAGTGAGGGGCTTTGGGGAGAAGGAGAAAAAAAAACAAAAGAAGATTGGCAACAAATGTTAGGTGCCAATCTTTAAAAAAAAACAAAGCAGAAACAAAAACCTCATCTCATCCTTGAAACCTTTCACCATTGACCCCTCATAACTAATCTATTGCCAATTTCTCTTAATTTCATCTCCTAAATATCTCTAGTATCTGTTCTGTGCATTCCACTGGTATCGCCCTAGTTTAAGCATCACTCACATGGACGGTAGTAGCTTCCTAACTCCTCTCCCCACGTCTGCTTCTGCCCTTCAGTTCTGTCTTCACACAGAGTGACCTTTAGAAGCATGCCCTCTTTCGACCAAAAAGTCCTGTACCCCATGCTCTTAGGGTGTGTCAGGTCCCTACAGTTTCTCTAGCCTCATTGTGCACTCACTGCTCTTCTTCTCCTTCTCAGATGCTGAACTTCTTCTTCCTGTAAAGGCTCTTAGCATTTGTCATGTCCTATCTGAGAAGAGCTTTCCTTCTGCACTTCACTTTTCACCAGCCTGTAGATTTTAGTTCAGACCATTCACCAACTATCTGTTGAATGCCCGATACGTGTCAGTCCTGTTCTAGGCATTAAATGAACAAATAACTCAGTGGATAAAACACAAATGACCCTTGCTTTGCAGAGCCTATATTCTAGTGATGTTATCCCTGAACCCCTTAACTGGGTCAGCTCTGCTTATAATAAACCCTGGCGGCATCAGCTGTCTTCTTTCCATGGTTACATTTGTCTTTCACGTTTACATGTATGATTATTTGACTAAAGTCTGTTTCTCACAATAAACTGTAAACTCTGTGAGAGTAGTGGCTCTTTCTGCCCTCATCTTCCCATCTCTTCCTCTCTAGAGTGAGCACAGTGCCTGGCACATTAATAGATATTCAATAGATATGTTTTGAATTGGTGTTTTCATGAATTAATTGATTCAGAAATTTGTTGTTACCTTTAAAATTTCCTCTTCAGGACTCCATAAGATGGACGTATATTTCCTTCCATTTTTTTAATGGAAATATGCATACGTTAATTCTTGCATGAATTTTGATTATTTGTCAGCCTTGGGATGTATAATCATTATTTTCAGTCATAGAAACATGTTATCAAAATTAAATTTTAATTTCTTCAAGTTAAAAATAAAAGTATGCTGAATACCCCTTTTGAACGATTTTATTATTTTAACCAAGAAAATTGTTTTACGTTGTTCCAACTATAAAAGTTTATAAGCACTTGAGGAATTTACTATTTTTTAAGAGTAAGATAAGAAATGACAGTGTTTAAAATCAGATATAGAAAGAATTTTTTTCTTAGAAAAATTGAATTACTTTATTTATTTGTTCCTGTTATACCCTTTAAATGGGGAAACTTAGAATTCAAGCTTAAACAAGGTCTGTAAAGTGATCAGTGGTGGTTAAGAGCAAAATAATCAAAATTATTCCTAGCTTTTGATTCCTGACCAATTAATTCACACTGATAACTTGGTTTCTGGACAGTTATTTTTATGGATGGAGATCTTTTTAATTCCTTTTTCCAGCCTCTGTGTGACATGAAAGTTATATACTGCCTTTAAGTACACTGTATTGTCAAAATGTGTTATCTTAATCTGGATTTTGTCATTCATCAGGTGATTCTGGACAAGGATTGAGAACGTGGATCAAGCAGGTTTTAAATCAAGATTTAACATTCCAACACATAAAAATTATTTATCCAACAGCTCCTCCCAGGTATGCAGTAATTTATCTCACTCTTCAGTATAACTCTGTGCATAAAATATATATAAATAGATGTATCAGCTAGATGTTCTTTAAGCTTAGTTCTGTGTTTAAAATATTTTAAATTGGGGTACTTTTGTTCCAGAACATTTTATTTTATTTTTTTTGCAATTACACTGTTGGGCCAAGTTTTGCTAAGTGAGTAATTCCCTCATTGGAAAGCATTTCCTGAAGCTCTTTTTTTGTTTTTCTTTTGAGGAAGATTAGCTCTGAGCCAACATCTGCTGCCAGTCCTCTGCTTTGTTTGTTTGTTTTTTGCTGAGGAAGACTGGCCCTAAGCTAACATCCGTGCCCATCTTCCTCTACTTTGTATGCAGGACTCCTACCACAGCATGGCTTGCCAAGCGGTGCCATGTCCGCACCCAGGATCTGAACTGGTGAACCCCGGGCTGCCAAAGCGCAACATGCGCACTTAACCACTGCGCCACCAGGCCAACCCCCCTGAAGCTCTTAAATTAAACTTTGTCCCGAGCACAAGCTACTGAACTCTGCTTCCTCTGGCCCTGCAGATTGCTGTCTTTCAAACTTTCTTTTTCCCTTCATCCACTCCAAAAAGAAACAAATCCCTCCAAAGAGCATAATCTTTCTAATAATTTAATTAAGCCAGAGTTCGTAATCTCTGGAAAAGGGTCTCGTGGCATTCATTCTACATTTAAAAGGATTTACGAGTACTGTTAAGCTTTTGGAATCAATAAACCAGAATAGAAATATGGACTTGACTACTTAATAAATATTTAGGTTATACAACCTGTAAACAACATTGTCTCACGGAATGCACAATCAGGAGATGGGTATAGTTTTGAAGTCAAACTGCTTTTTATAATGATTAAGTTCACATCTGCATAGCCTTTTTATTCTGAATGCTTGCTTTAAACTGGGGTTTGCAAATACTTTATTGTGTAAGTGAAATAATGTGCTGAGCTGTGCAACCCAATCTGATTTCCCATTATCTGTTCTTGATTTGTTCTTATGAAGCACACGGTGTACTTATGCAAATGCTTTGCTTTATTTTTGTGTTAACTTAGGATTACAGAGAAGTAGAACCAGAACTTCAAGGGCCTTTTTCTATGCACTATTAAGATTTTAGTTACCTCAGTTGATAGAATTGAAAAAGGTAGAACAATAAAATGATAATTTTATTGTAAGATTTAAGATTCAAAAAAAATTATTATTTTAATATAATTTTAGAGGAATTTAGTAGTTTGGTAGTGTAGATAAAAGACCTAAGGACCAGTGGGTTGTTTTTGCACTGTAAGTTGAATGTCTTTGCAAATATCAAGAGAACTTGTTATTCATTATTGATTATTAGGGTGAGTGAGGTTGGAAAGGAGAAAGACAGTGGTATTCCTATGGGGATGGGAAAGATAAGTTCATTTTAGCCTAAATATAAATGTAATTATCTGATAAAATTGAATGGAAGGTCATTGGAAACATGATTCTAGAAATTAATATTTTTCAGCTTACGAATTTCATGTCATCACCAACTGTGATGTGAATTCTAGATCAGCGTATTTCAGACTTTAAGCCAGAGATATTTCTGAGAATCCAAAACTCTCCATGTGCCCTAAGCATTATTTGTGGGTGCTGTTGTGATTTAGTAAAATATAAAATCATTGAAATATTTCACTGAATCCATAGTAACTTTTTGGTATTATATGTTTTCATGGTCAGTGGCTACTTGGACAGATCATCCAAGATTTTAGGCCATGCTCACCAAAGAAATGTAATTCCAGCTGCATGTGCAAATTTAAATTTTCTTGGTACCATGTTATAAAAAGGAAAAAGAAACCAGTAAAATTAATTTTAATAATATATTTTATTTACCCCATTATATCCAAAATATCAATGTGTAATTAATATGAAATTATCAAAGTGATGTTTTACATGTTTTGTTCATTCTAAATCTTTGAAATGTGTATATTTTATGTGGACAGCACACAACAGTTTGGATGCTAATTAATTAATTTTCAATTAAATAAAATTAAAAGCTCAGTTCCTCTGTTGTACTAGCCACGTTTTTAAATGCTCTATAGCTGTATGTGGCTGGGGGCTACCATCTTGGACAGCATAATTCTAGACCTTAAAAAGGAATTCCCATTGACAGTATGTCAGGGGCCATTGTTCCAGATCAAATCATCATTTTTACTTAAATTTCTCATGAGTTATCATCCTTGAACTTGTGTAAGATTTTTTTTTTCTTAAATGACGAGATGACTTATTCTTTCCCAAGCAGGGATGACTCTCCCTCAGGGAACATTTGGCTGTGTTGGGCGAAATTTCTGGTTGTCATAACCGGCAGGAGGGGCAGCCTAAAAGGCTTCTGGCATCTAGTGGGTGGAGGCCAGGGATGCTGCTAAACATTCACAGAGCACGGGACAGCCCCACAACAAAAAATTATCCCGTCCAGGATCTCATGGTGCCTAGGCTGACAAACACTGCTTTAAATTACACCTCTGTCCCACACATGCTAGACGATTAGTATCTTGATTCTCCTTTAGGTTAAAAAAAATGTCCCTGTGTGGTCAGCTCTGCTAATATTTTAGAGAAACAAATATCAGAGGTAATTAAAGGATGAAGGGCATCATTGTTTTTGAATCAATACAAAAAGAAGCTGAGACTGCACCTAAGAACAGGTCTTTATGTACTAGGCTCCCTTTATTTTTAGACTTAATTACTCTAGGTCAGAAACGTTAAAAACAAAATTCTACTTTCCTTCAAAAGCCTTTCTAGTCTCAAATTTACTCTTGTGAGCATGGAGTTGTAAAGTTTTGCTTCCATGTTTTCACTCATTCTGAGTCCTAAAATGAAGTAAAGAGCTCAAAATTCAGTATAATTTGCAAGTTTCTATCCTGGAACTCAAGAGCTTTTCAAAACTTTTCAGAAAGAGTATATATATATGTTTTTACTATAAATAGGATCAACATTGTGGAGTATTACATTTCAGACCCCTATCCTTGATTAGAAGCATCAAATAAAACACTGAAATAAAACATGCAATTAAGGATAATAATGCCAGTTAGTTTGCTACTGATATGCAAATCAAGTAAGTTTGTAAAGTATTCTTATTTCTTTCAAATATAAATACCGGAACCCTCAACTGACCTAGCAAAATTATTTCGTGTTTAAATATTTAGCAATTCGTAGATTATGCAGCTCTACCATATTTCACTGATCCTTTTCCATATTGGAAATCAAATATCATTGATCAAGGACAGCCAATGGCTGCGAAACTTGACTTACGATTTTCTAAGTGTTGGAAGGGATCTTCCAAGTGATATAACAAGCAAGACCTGTTTAATATTTTATCATACTAGAAAATGTATTTCAACATTACTGTGAAATCATTTTTCTTTTTTATGAATAGTGCAGAAATCATCAAATTTTAATTTCTGATGTCTCAGACTCTCTGAGAAATTAGAAACGACATTTAATATATCATTTAAAATTACAAGATCTAGGGGCCGACCTCGTGGCCCAGCGGTTAAGTTCTTGTGCTCCACTTGGGCAGCCCCCGGGTTCCGCCGGTTCGGATCCTGGGTGCAGACATGGCACCGCTCACCAGGTCACGTTGAGGCGGCGTCCCACTTGCCACAACTAGAAGGACCCACAACTAAAATATACATCTATGTACTGGGGGGTTTGGGGAGAAAAAGCAAAAAAAAAAGAAAAAGAAGAAGACAGGCAACAGTTGTTAGCTCAGGTGCCAATCTTTAAAAAGAAAATTACAAGATCTAAAATATTTTCATTTTCAAATATGAACCATATCTCTTGACTGAGGACTTTGCAATCTTAGTTCATCTTACATCTCATTGCAATTTTGGTATATGCTATTTTCTTTCTGTTTTAATGTATTTCGCAATTATTGCGACTTAAATATATCGGCATTAAATGCCCTGTGTTGAGGTAGTTAAAACACTAGATTGATGATGTTTACAAACTAAACAATAATATTCTATTCACTTGTCATATTGAAATTGATGATGATACTTTCTTCATTTCATGGTGAATTAAATGTAATATATTTTAAGAATTTTCATATTTTTAGACCTAATCTTTTGTGCCACAAATTATTGTTTCTTAGGTTTTTTTTATTAATTTATGTTTGGTAGTCACATATTACGACTCCTGTTCACAATCTGGCCTTTTTCAGTTAAACCTTTTCCAGATCCTTCAATCGGTGCAGCCCAAATGCTTCAGATTTTAGGACTGTAAGTGGTGATTTTATATAAATAGAGTTAATAAAAATTTGTCATAGGAGCTGGGCCTGTGGCATAGTGATTAAGTTCATGTGCTGTGTTTCAGTGGCCCAGGGTTCACTGGGTTGGATCCCGGGCATGGACCTGCACACAGCTTGGCAAGCCATGCTGTGGCAGGCGTCCTACATATAAATAGAGGAAGATGGGCACAGATGTTAGCTCAGAGCCAATCTTCCTCAGCAAAAGAGGAAGATTGGCGGTGGATGTTAGCTCAAGGCTAATCTTCCTAAAAAAAAAAAAATTCGTCCTAGCGGAACTTTTTGGAAAGCTTTTGCGCTTTCCTAACTAAAAGTGAAAAGTTGAGTAAACCACAAGTATTTTAAAAAATAGATGAACATTGTTAAGACTGTCTTCCTATCTGGAATGTCTTACTTGTTTATGTAGTTTTGCAAATGTGGGTTCATACTAAACATACGATTATAAATTCTGCCTTTTTTCACTTAACACTGTGATGATTTTTCCCTATAAAGATTTCTCATTGAATGGTCTTAGAAAACTATTTTAATACCTATAGAATATTCCTTAAAAATTTTCCTCTTGGAGACTATTTTAGTTTTTATCCTCAGTTTATAACTATGCACATCTATTTATTCTATTTCTGATTTTCCTTCAGGAAAAATTCCTGGAAAGTACTCAGAGGCCGTAAAGTCAATTTCGTTTTGTTAGGGGATTAACTGTTCCGAATTGTTTTCCAAAAGTGAAGCATTTGCATTGTTAACAGTAGTGTATCAGGATACTAATTTCACTGAACACTTACTAACATTAATTTATCATAAAAAGAGATTCTGATTTTATCATTGAGATTCTCTAAGAGTTATCAGTTATCAAATAAGCAATGTTTTCAACATCACTAACTAATTCATCTTAGCCTATTAGTCTAATGTGTTTAGGTGAAAACATATATAGATATAGATATGTGATTTTTTTCCTGTACACTCAAAAATTTTAAAATATTTTTTCTTGGTCGCAAAATTAATTGTTGCCTTTACAATGATACCTACTTTATAATTTGACAGCCTCTAAAAGATGTAAGACTGAAAAGAAAAATATAGAAAAGTATCAAAACAGGTACAGACTACTAATTTGTTGATCAATTTTAAGCTTAGTTAATGGACATATGCTTTGAAAATATATGTGCAGTCACGTTTATGTTATATATATATATTTTAGTGCTATTTATATTTAAGTGTGTCATGTATTAATAAAAGTAATGCATTTGTAATACATAGAGTGACAAATATAGTAATATATGAACAATAAATTCGCTTGTTATGCCTTCTAATTATTTTGAATCAACAGTCTGATTTGTACTATACATTGTGGAATCTTTGAGAAACCAGTACTTCAGATAAAGAAGAAAAGTGAAGACTTTCAGAAATATATATATAATCTCATTCTTGATTAAAATAAAATTGTGAAGGCCATTAATGAAGAACTTGTCAGTTCTGGGTCTTAATTTTCACGTGTCTAGAGGAACAGATTGGACTAGATCTCTAAAGTCCTTTGCAGTCATTAACTTTTTTAGATTTGGGGACCCTTCAGATTTTACCCATATATATAGAACAAGAATGAGTAATGTAGTATCCATCTTCTTTTCTGCCACAGTTGTTAGACCAATAGGTCAGGGAAATACCTGAGATATAATATTGTTCAGTAGGATATTGAAGACATATGGAATTATTGTGGTACAACAGTTAAGAATGGGTCTCTGGATTAGGTGGACCTTTGCTTGAATCCTGATCTCTCTGCTTAATGCTGTAAAGCCTTGAGCAAGGTATTTCACCTGTCTATTGGTGTCCCCATTTCGTCAACTGCAAAGTGGTGATAATAATTGTATCTACCTCAAAGAGTTGTTATGAGAATATATAATATTGTTGGACATGTAATGTACATAAATTCTTCAGCATGATGTCTGACATAAACACTCAATAAATGTTAGTTATTAATAGTAGCCTATGATATCCTTGTGGGCAGGATGTGGAAATATTATCCAAATAATTAATTACTGATAAGCCTTGAGGAAATTTTCCAGACTTGTGTTTCTGGGTTGTATTCTTAAGCAATTGTTTGGGTTAGCAGTTTTACTTTCGCATAGATGAGGGGACACTCTTCAAATTTTCAGATAATGTAAAGCTGAGAAATACAATGAATATGTTGAATAACAAACGAGAAATCTAAAATGATCTGATATCTAGAGTAGGGATCAGCAAACTACAGTCTGTGAGTTAAATATGGCCAACCATCTATTTTTATAAGTAAAGTTTTATTGGAAAACAGCCACACTCTTTCATTTACGTATTATCTATGGTTGCTTTTGTGCTACAAAGCAGAGTTCAGTAGTTGCCATAGAGATTCTGTGGTCCACAGAACCTAAAATGTTTACTATCTGGCCTTAACAGAAAGAGTTTACTCACCCCTGGTCTGGAGCAGTAGCTTTCAAAAGTTTTAAACTCCAATTCACAATGGGATATATATTTACTCACTGATCCTATACACACATTTCAACAAGTAAAATATTACAGATGCCTGAGTGTGGGGTTGCCAGGTTTATTTAAGAAATGAAAAGGCAATATTTAGGACATACTTATACTAAAAAGTTATTTACCTGAAATTAAAATTTAACTGGTGTCCTCTCTTTTAGCTACAATTCCACTTGGTTGTTATCCCCAGAGAGTTTGATTTAATTGGTTTGGGATGTGGCCAGGGCAGAAAGATTTTTAAAAGCTACATTGCTGGTTCTTGTATTCAGCCAAAGGTGAGGTCCACCACTGGTCTAGTACTCATAAAAGCCTGAACCAGGTCGCTGTGGTGGAAATGTAATTAAAGTGATCAATTCAGGAGAGATTCACAGAGCAGAGACCGGGAGAAATTGAAAATTAAGGGAAATGAGAAGTTGGTGATGGTAAGGTAGGAAATCTAGGAGAAAACTGTACATACCGTGATTGAACATGCAGGGTGTTTTGTTTGAGATATTTTAAATTTAGCATACTGGCAGGATGTTCAGAAAGTAGCATCCAGTTAGAAGACCTTTTATTTTTTTAATTTTACAGTTAATTTAAAAATTAGGGTTTTAAACAGAAAGGCAATTATTTTTAAAATATATTGTTCACAATAAGAATCCCTTGGGAAATTTATTAAACTGTGGATTTTTAGGTTACAACCTCTTAGATTCTGCTTGAGTATGTATGCGATGGAGCTCATAACTTGCATTTTTAAGAGCACCACTTCTGATATAGGTGGGTTCAAAGTGTCTACCAGTCCTTCATATTCAAATATACTGACATATTTTTTAAAAAATACAGAATCTTCCTTCCCAGCTCTGAATTCTGAACAGATTTTTGGATGTAATCTGGCTCCCTGTGTAGTTTTGCTGCATCAAAATTTTCGAGCTATTACTTTGGAAAATAGAGGTTAATTTGAAATGAATTTTTAAAAGCATTTTTGCAGGGCATAACTTTGAAAATATTTATCTATGTGTTTGAGATTATTTGAAATATTAACTTTTAAATATGTTTTTATACTTCGCATGTCTCTTCTTCTGATTTATGCTTTGATTAAACATGAGCAATTAACACTGGAATTGTAGAAGCCAGTGCAATTCTTAAACTCTCTCCTATGTTGTGTGACCTTTCCCCCTTTGGGGCCAGGAAGGCGAATTCTTTTACAGTTGTTACCACCAGAAATGTTTATTTCTACTGAAACTTTAAATCAGGAGAGATGATTATCACCCAATTTAAAACAGGTAATGGTAAGTTTTAGAGTTTATTTTAGATTTGTACTAGCTGCATGGTGGTATACTTAAGATAATATCATTCTTCCTCCCTTTTTGTGGGGAGGCACCTTCTATTTAATATTTTTAAAGATTCTCAGAGTTCTTCTGTTTATGTATTACTTATTTCTTCCTGACTCTTCTGTATCAGTGACTAAACATTGAGCAAATTATTTGAGCCGTCTTTATTATCATTAAAGCCTTTTTAGAAATTTTAACGCTTTGCAGCACAATTCCTTGTGATCTGTCATTCAAAAAGCCTTTTTGGTCTCTCCCTAGGTTTTACCATCCTCCCTCAAGAATTAATCACTTCTGGCTTTGTGCTTAAATATAATTTACATATCCAGTAGATGCCTTCTTGGCTGGCAATGCCAAAACCGTAATATATTGACTAGGATAGCAAAGCAGTCTGAGTACAGAATCCTTGATTACTTGTTTATTTATTTTTCTGCAGTCCTTTACAGTTGAATTCCACACACCTAATTTGATAGGCCTTTGTTTTGGTGACTGAGCTTGGTGGATCTTTCCTAAGCATTTTTTTTCTCATTTTTTTTTTATTGTGGTCATAATAGCTTATAACACAGTCAGATTTCAGTTGTACATTATTGTTTGTCATACAGCGTATGAGTATGCCCCTTCACCCCTTGTGCCCACCCTCCACCCCTTTCCCCTGGTAACCACTAGTTTATTCTCTTTGTCCATAAGTTAGTTTATAGTCCACATATAAGTGAAATCGTATGGTGTTTGTGTTTCTCTGTCTGGCTTATTTCGCTTAACATGATGCCCTCAAGCTTCATCCATGTGATTGCAAATGGGAGAATTTTGTCTTTTTTATGGCCAAGTAGTATTCCATTGTATATATTCCACATCGTCTTTATCCAGTCATCCGTCAGTGGGCACTTGGGGGCTTCCACGTCTTGGCGAGTGTGAATAATGCTGCAATGAACATAGGGGTGCATAAGTCTCTTTGTATTGTTGATTTCATGTTCTTTGGGTAAATACACAGTAGTGGGATAGCTGGGTCATATGGTAGTTCTATTTTTAATTTTTTGAGAAATCTCCGTACTGTTTTCCACAGTGGCATTCCCACCAGCAGTGGATGAGGGTTCTCTTTTCTCCACAACTTCTCCAACATTTGTTGTTTTTTGTCTTGGTGATTATAGCCATTCTAACAGGTGTAAGATGTATCTAAATGTTGTTTTGATTTGTGTTTCCCTGATGATTAGTGATGTTGAGCATCTTTTCATGTGCCTATTGGCCATCTGTATGTCTTCTTTGGAAAAATGTCTGTTCATATCTTCTGTCCACTTTTTGATTGAGTTGTTTGGTTGTTTTTGTACTTCATTTGTGTGAGCTCTTTATATATTATGGAGATTAACCCCTTATCAGATACATGATTTGCAAATATTTTCTCCCAGTTGGTGGGTTGTTTTTTCATTTTGATCTTGGTTTCCTTTGCCTTCCAGAAGCTCTTTAGTCTGATGAAGTCCCACTTGTTTATTTTTTCTTTTGTTTCCCTTGTCTGAGTGGACATGGTATTAAAAAAGATCCTTTTAAGTCTGATATCAAAGAGTGTACTGCCTATATTCTCTTCTAGAAGTTTTATGGTTTCAAGTCTTACTTTCAAGTCTTTGGTCCATTTTGAGTCTGTTTTTGTGCATGGGGAAAGATAATGGTCTACTTTCATTCTTTTGCGTGTGGCTGTCCATTGTTCCCAGTATCATTTATTAAAGAGGCTTTCCTTACCCCAGTGTATGTTCTTGGCTTCTTTGTCGAAGATAAGCTGTCCATAGATGTGTGGTTTTATTGCTGGGCTTTCAATTCTGTTCCATTGATCTGTGTGCCTGTTCTTGTACCAGTACCATGCTGTTTTGATTACTATAGCTTTGTAATATATTTTGAAGTTAGGGATTGCAATGCCACCAGCTTTGTTCTTGTTTTTCAGTCTTGCTTTGGCTATTCAGGGTCTTTTGTTGCCCCAGATGAATGTTAAGATTCTTTGTTCTATTTCTGTGAAGAATGTCATTGGGATTCTTATTGGGATTGCATTAAATTTGTAGATTGCTTTAGGTAGAATGGACATTTTAATTATGTTTGTTCTTCCAATCCCTGTGCATGGAATATCTTTCCATTTCTTTATGTCATTATCGATTTCTTTCAGCAATGTCTTATAGTTTTCTTTGTATAGGTCTTTCACCTCCTTGGTTAAATTTATTCCTAGATGTTTTATTCTTTTTGTTGTGATTGTAAATGGAATTATATTCTTGAGTTCTTGTTCTGTTAGTTCATTATCTTAGTATAGAAATGCTACTGATTTTTGTAAGTTGACTTTATACCCTGCAACTTTGCTGTAGTTGTTGATTATTTCTAATAGTTTTCCGATGGATTCTTTAAGATTTTCTATATATAAAATCATGTCGTCTGCAAATGGCGAGAGTTTCACTTCTTCACTCCCTATTCAGATTCCTTTTTCTTGCCTAATTGCTTTGGCCAAAACCTCTAGTACTGTGTTGAATAAGAGTGGTGAGAGTGGGCACCCTTGTCTTGCTCCTGTTCTCAGAGGGATGGCTTTCAGTTTTTCCCCATCGAGTATGATGTTGGCTGTGGGTTTGTCATATATGGCCTTTATCATGTTCAGGTACTTTCCTTCTATACCCCTTTTATTGAGAATTTTTCTCATGAATCGTTGTTGGATCTTGTTAAATGCTTTCTCTGCTTCTATGGAGATTATCATGTGGTTTTTGTTTCTCATTTTGTTAATGTGGTGAATCACATTGATGGGTTTGTGGATACTGAACCATCCTTATGTCCCTGGTATGAATCCCACTTGATCATGGTCTGTGAACTTTTTAATGTATTGCTGTATTCGGGTTGCCAATATTTTGTTGAGGATTTTTGCATCTTGTTCATCAGCAATATTGAACTGTAATTTTCCTTCTTTGTGTTGTCCTTATCTGGCTTTGGTATCGGGGTGATGTTGGCCTCATAGAATGTGTTAGGAATATTTCCATCTTCCTCAATTTTTTGGAATAGTTTGAGAAGAATGGGTAATGAATCTTCTTTGAATGTTTGGTGGAATTCTTCTGAGAAGCCATCTGGTCCTGGACTTTTGTTTTTGGGGAGGTTTTTGATAACTGTTTCAATCTCTTTACTTGTTATTTGTTTATTCAGATTGTCTGTTTCTTCTTCATTCAGTCTTGGGAGGTTGTAAGAATCTAAGAATTTATCCATTTCTTCTAGATTGTCCATTTTGTTGGAATATAGTTTTTCATAATACTCTCTTACAATCTTTTGTATTTCAGTGGTATCCATTGTAATTTCTCCTCTTTCATTTCTAATTTTATTTATTTGAGCCTTCTCTCTTTTTTTCTTAGTGAGTCTTGCTAAAGGTTTGCCAATTTTGTTTATCTTCTCAAAGAACCAGCTCCCTGTTTCATTAATCCTTTTTACAGTCTTTCTTGTTTCAATTTCATTTATTTCTGCTCTAATTTTTATTATTTCCCTCCTTCTACTGAGTCTGGGCTTTGTTTGTTGTTCTTTTTCTAATTCTGTTAGGTGTAGTTTGAGACTGTTTGTTTGAGCTTTTTCTTGTTTGTTAACATGGGCCTGTATTGCTATAAATTTTCCTAAACATTTTAACTTTTAATATTCAACTTACTTTTCATAGGAACAAAACTCTTTTATACTCCTGTATTTTTTTAAAATAATATTTAAATTGCTTAGTTGCAATGGAAAAGGAAACTGGCATAAACAAATTTGGAAACAAACTTAGCTGACTCTTGGTAAGCGTAAAAAGCAAAATGCTCAATATGTAGGAGCAAAAGTGTGAAAGTCTGCTAGAGTGAGGGCTCCTCTATCAAGAGCATCATCAGGCATGGAAATAGGCAGCTTTGGTTAATCCTGAGGCAGTTAAGTGGAGTTCAGTTAAAAGGGATCATATTTAGTGTATTTTATTGTAATTAGCTGATTTTTTTCTACCTTGTGCTACACTGATTTCTAGAGCAGTTTATATCATATTCATTTCTATGTCCCTGAGTACTCAGCACAGAACCTGACACATAGAAGACTTTTACTGAATATTGAACAAATATCTTACAGAATTTGTTATAATTTCAAATACTGTGCAAAGAATAAATAACAGTGTTTATATATAATACTGGTAATTTTAACTCTGTAATGCTTTCTGCTTATGCAAGTTTTTAAAAAATGTATTTTGTTGTAGTAAATGATATAAGAAATGTAGTTCCTAAGGAGTTGGAGTTGTTTTTTTCTAAGACTTGACCAGTAATAGGATTAATCCAGAATGAGCAGGAGATCAATGAGTTGCAGAATGTAAAACATCATGGACCACTTTTAACTGATGAATCCCAAACTGGGCAGGCCTGTAGCGTCATGAAGCCTATAGCTTTCAACTTGGTTTTCAGACTTCGGAAGGCTGTTTGATAGTATTTTACTAGAATAATCTGGCCTTCATAGTATACTCTGTTGTTTCAAGATCTCTGACTGATGTTCCAAACAGTTTACTGCCTTTAGGCAAGGAGTTTGGGCATAGATTTACTGACCAAGCTTTTGTAGCGTAGTATGTCTTCATTTGGGTAGCACAAAGATGGCTGCCACTTTACGTCTGTTGTGACAGTGTTTCTTGTGCTGCCATTTGAGAGAATCCTGTGCCATCTACCTTATTTGCCATCTTTTAAATAGTATCAGGAGGCACGTGGTAGATAGATGCCTTCCTTAACTCTGAGTTTAATGTGGTTGATACTTGATGAAAGTTAATTTTAACAACCTTTTAAAAAGTAACAGCAAAGTTCCATGCTTTGACATTTTGCTGCACACTTTCTGACATTGTCCAAATTTCTAGTATTTATTCTCTCTCCTGTTTTTTTCTTTTGTTGCCTGTAGACCCTTAAGTTTTTCTCCTCTATAGTATTTCATTGACTTTCTATGTTATTCCTACCAGAGTATACTAAAATATCATCTGGCTTTTTAGATCTTTCCTGGTGCCATCTAATTGGTACACAGGATTAAATGGCCTGCTAATTAAACACAGTTTTGTCCTAGAATGTATTTAGTCTCCCATGATTGAAATGATGCTCACTGTTATGCAACTTTGCCCAAGCTAGATATTTGTGAAAATGAAATGTTTAAGCAGGTCTAGCTTTATTGGCTTTGATACAGAATGCCAAACATATTTCCACAGAGATTATGGCAATATACACCCTTACCAGCAATGTTTGACAGTTCCGTTTGTTTCTCATCCACATGAACAGTTTCTGTCATCATACTTTTTAATTTTAGCCAATCTAGTGTATATGTAGTGGTATCTCATTGGGCTTTTAATTTGTATTTCTCTAAATGATGTTGAGTACTGTTTCGTATGTTTATTGGGCATTTGGAAATCCTCAAAAGAAATGCCTTTTCAAATCATTTGCCCTTGTTTTTATTTGGTTGTCTGTCTTTTTCGTATTGAGTTGTTAGAGCTCTATATTTTTTTGGATTTATTTTGTTGTTGTTATTCTTAGATAGATAAATTCAAAGGCTTGTCCCTGTCTGTGGTTTGCATTTTCACTCTCTTAATGACTTTTAATAATCAGAAGTCCTGGTATGTTTCTTTAAAGTAAAATTTACAGTGAAATACAAAAATCTTAAGCATACAGTTTTGCAATTTATTTAAGCAATATGTATGCACCTGTTTAACTAACTTGAATTAAAATAGAGAACATTCCTCACCTCACGAAGTTTTCTTGTGCCTTCTTCCAGTCAATTCCTACTACACATAGGCTGCCATTGTTCTGATTTCTGCCACTATAGCATAGTTTTGCCTATTCTTGAATTTCAATTAAATGGGTTAATTTAATCTTTTGTGTCTGGCTTCTTTCACTCAACATACTGTTTTAAAGATTCATCTATATATGTTTATTGATAGTTCATTTTAAACATTCTGAGTAGGCATTATGTGCGACTATACCACAGTTTATTTATCCATTCTACTGTTGATGGGCATTTGGATTATTTCCAGTTTTCAGATATAATAAATAATACTGCTATAAATATTCTTTTACCAGTCTTTGTGTGAACATACTTTAATGGATTCTTATCTAGACTCTATTCTATTCCATTAGTTTATTTGTCTAACCTTAGGCCAGTGCACAACTTTTCTGATTACTAGCTTTGTAGGAAATTTTGAAATCAAGTGATGTAAATTCTTTTTAAAAATTATGCCATTATAGATTCTTTGCATTTACATGTAAATTTTATAATCTGCTTATCAACTTTACAAAACACCTGTTTGGATTTTGATTTGAATTGCATGGAATTTACAGTTCAATTCAGAGAAAGTGGATGTCTTCCAATCCATGCACGTGGTATGTCTCACCATTTAGATCTTTATTCATTTCTTTCAGCCGCAATTTGGAGTTTTCAGTATAAAGATCTTTTGACAAATTTATTCGAAAATATTTTATGCTTTCTCATGTTATCGTAAATGGAATTTTTAAAATTTTAATTTTCCAATTGTCTGCTGTGAGTACATAGAAATACATTTTACTTTTGTATCTTGTTCTTGCATCCTGCTGTCTTCCTAAATTCACTCATTTTTAGTAGTTATATAGTAGATTCCTTATGACTTTTGTGTAAACAGTCATATCATCTATGAATAAAGGCAGTGTTACTTTTTTCTTTCCAATCTTTATTCCTTTTATTTCATTGTCTTGCCTTGTTGCACATGTTTGAATTTCCATACAGTGTTGAATAGAATCAAGGACTTCTTTCCTGTGTAATCTTAGAGGGGAAGTGTTCAGTATTTCACCATCAAGTATGAAGTTGGTTACAGGTTTTTTCTATGTACCTTTTATTATATTGAGGAAATTTCCTTCTTTGCCTAATTAGCTGAGAGTTTTCTCTGTGAATTGGATAAATGCCTTTTCTGTATCCTTTGAGATAATCATGTTTTTTATCTTTCATTTTGTTAGCAAAATGTTAACCAACCTTTCATTCCTGGGATAAACCTCACTTGGTCATAATGTATTATTCTTTTTATATAGAGCTGAATTTGATTTGCTAGCGTTCAGTTAAGGAACTTTACGGCTATGTTCATGAAGGGTATTGATCTGTAGTTTTCTTTTCTTTAATGTGTTTGCAAAATTTTGTTGTCACTGTTATACCGATCTCTTAAAACGTGTTCGGAAATGTTCCCTTCTCTGTTTTCTGGATTTGTTATTTCTTCCTTCAGTGTTCGATAGAGTTCACTAGTGGAATTATCTGGACCTGATGTTTTCTTGTGTGAAGGTTTTGATAATGAATTCAACTTCTTTCATATAATGAGGATATTCAGATTTTCTGATTTTTCGTTTGTCAGTTTTGATCATTTGTGTTTCTCGTGGAAGTTGTGTCTTTCTCTAATTGGTTAAATTTATTGGCATAAAGTTCGTGATATTTTCTTTTATTGCCTTTAGGATTTGCGTTGATATCCTTATTTCATTTCATTATCATATTAATCGTTTGTATCTTTTTTCTTTTCTTCTTGGTTCATCTTTCCAAGGGTTAATTTTATTCATCTTCTCATAGAACCAACATTGGCTTTGTTATTTTGCTCTCTTATTTGTTTCCTTTTTTATTTATATTTGCTCTTATATTTATTATTTCCTTCCTCCTATACATTAAAGCTATAAATTTCTCACTAATCACTACTCTAGCTAATTCCCACTAAGTTTCTCTTTTGTATTTTTTGTATTATTTATATTGAAATATTTTCTAATCTCTCCTATAGTCCCATTATTATTTCTGTGTAATAAACCACTCCAAACGACAGTTTTATTATGGTCGTAAGTCTTTGGGTTAGGAATTCAGAAAGGGCTCAGTGGTTATGTCTTGATTCTGTTCTTTGATAACTGGGGCCTCTGCTGGGAAAACTTGAAGGCAGGCAATGACTTGTGACTCTATTGCTAGGGACTGAAATCATCTGAAAGTTCACTCATATCTGGCAGTTAATGCTAGATATTAGCTGGGATCTTCCTTTAGTCTTATTACTGTAACACCTACGTGAGTTCTCACCATGTGGTGTCTTGGGCTTCCTGACAGCATGGAGACTGAGTTCCAAGAGTAAGTGTCCTAAAGAGAATCAGAAGGAAGCTGTATTGCCTTTTAAGACCTAGTCTTAGCAGTTACATAATACTGTTTCCTCTCTAGTCGGAAGACTGCTCAGATTCAAGGAGAGAGAACATAGACCCCACTTCTCAATGGAAGTATCAGAGTCACGTTGTAAGACAAGTATGTGGGATGGAAAATATTGTTCTGGACAAATATGGAAAATCTAGTTCTGTGAGCTTCCTTAACCCATGGAATATTTAGAAATATGTTGTTAATTTCCAAATATTTGGGAATGTTTTAGATATGTTATTCTGTTGATTTCTAATTTCATTCCATTACTGTCAGAGAAAATATTCTGTGCAATTTCAGTCTTTTGATGCTCATTGGCACTTATATTATGGTCTTGCATATGATCTCTCTTGGTGACTGTTCTATCTGCATTTTTGTGTATAGAGTGCTATAAATATCAGTAGTTCAAAGTATTACTCAAATTTTATATTTGCTTAGTCATTCTTTTTCTAAATTTTCCTATTAGGTCCAGAAGAATGGTTATTAAAATTTCCAACTATAATTGTAGATTAGTCCATTTCTCTTTTTAGTTCTGCGTGTGTTTTTAAGCGATGTTATTAGCTGTGCACCTGTGGAGGATTATTGTCTTTCTCATTAATAGCTACTTTTGTCTTATAAAATGTTTACTTTTATCTCTAGTAATACCTTGAAGTGTACTTTGTTTAATAAGAATATTAGTATATATCAGCTTTCCTATGTTTACTGTTTATATAACATATCTTTTTCTATCCTTTTTCTTTCTTTTGATTAGTGTTGCCTAGTATGTCATTTTCCATCTTTTTACTTTTAACTTATCTATATCATTATATTTAAAGTGGTTTTCTTGTGGACAACATGTATTTGGGCTTTGTTTTTTCTTTAACCACTCTGATAGTCTCTGTCTTTTAAGTGATTTGTTTAGACCATTTGCATTTAATGTAACTATTGATATGTTTGAACTTCAGTCTACTGCTTTTTGTTCCTCTTTTTCCCTTTTCCATCTTCTTTTTGGATTATTTGAATTTTTTTAATACTTCATTTTCATTTATCTATTCTTTTTTTTCATATTGCTATTAAGGATTACAAGATATATATCAAAACTTCCAGCTATTTATTTACCACTTTACATGAAAATGTAGAAACCTTACAACCGTATTAGTTCCTTTATCCTGCTCCCTTTATGTTATACTCATCATATGTGTTTCATCTTACATTGAAAACTATCAAACAAGGTTATAAGTTTTGCTTTCAACAGTCATACATATTTTAAAGAAGTTAAGAGGGGAACAGTAGTTTATTATATTTACCCAGTTGTTGTCTATTACAGCATATTAGTATGTTTTGATTAAATTGTGAATTGCCATTTTGGCTATAAGGTATTCCTTTTCCTCAACCATATTTAATAGATGTTTTTAATCAGCTAAGTTAGGGGCATATTAAATAAAAGTCAGGAATTAGCTTACTGTGTTGATTTAAATGGAAAATATTGCTTCATTTTTTTCATTATGTTAATTTGGACTCTATTTAATTGAAGTGCTCAATAAAGATTTTTATTTCTATGACATACTTTAGTTGTATTTATAATTAGAGGTTTTCTTGGTTTGGGTTTACTATTAGAATTTCCACTTTAAAAATAATAATTTTTAACAAGCTATTAATAATTTATATGTTGATATAGTTTCTCTTGGTGTTTTCAAAATTCTAAATTTAATAAGATTTGCATAGTGCTTCTACTTTTTGATTCATTATTTTTCTACTTGAAGTGCATGTTTATATTTTTCATTAAACACGTATTCCAAAGCAGTGGTAGGCACTTTTAATTTAGGTGAGGTAAACAACGGATTCAGTTTACTCTATCACTTAGGATTCCTATCTGAAGAACAATATTAAGAGATCTCTCTCCTCATACCAGTAGGTCTGTACCATACATATACTTCACTGATAGGGAACCCTACTAAAATCAGCTATTTTGGAGAAATAGGTTTAAAGTTTTACTCCTTTGGTAAATATTTTAAATAGCACATGTAAATACCTATAAGTATGTCAAAACTTGTTTTCTTAGAAACATGTTCTTTTTTTTAAAAAGCAACAAAAGAAAAATTTGACCATAAGAATCACAATATGGATTTTGTAAGAATTAAAGTCAAAAGATATTCAGAGCAAAATAAAACAATTTTAGATATTCTCATATTTCTAGCTGACGCAAATTATTTCCAAGTGACACAAATGATTATTGACATTCATCATTCAATAATACTTGTTCTTGGCACTGGGGGTATTATTGTGCAAGAGATAAAGTCCCTTCTCTCCAGGAGCTCACATAGAAGTGGAAAATAAAAGAAAAATTAAATATATTCATTTCAAGCAGTGATAAATTCTGTTCAGACAGTTAAATAGGATTGTGGAATAGAGAGACTATGTGTGCGCATTGTAGGGTGGAGTGGAGGTATACTTTAAATTGTAGGGTCAAAGAAGGCTCCCCTGAGGAAGTGACGTTTGAGCTAAGACCCAAATGATCAAGGGGGAGCCCACCATGTGGAAATATGGCAAAGAGCGTTCCAGGTGGAGGTAATATCAAATGCAAAGCACTCCGTCCAATAATGTTCTCTTGGTTGAAGAAAAACAAGAGGGAAATGAGGCTGGAGCTAGTGAATGCTGGGGAAAGTGCTATGAAATGAGAACGAAGAGGAAGACTGGAGCCAGATGATGTTATCTTCAAGGTTATGAGTGACCTTTGGGTTTTATGACATCTAGAGAACACAGATCAAAACAGAACTTGGTATCAAGCTGAATGTCAACTCTTTTTTTTTTCTTTTTTAATCTTGGACATTTTATTCCTTCTTAATATTTTGCCAGTGTGTAATGGTTTGATTGATTGATTGAGGAGCCACACAGATAATCTTTGCCAAGCATATTTATTTATTGTGGTAATGCCTGAGCTGTTTTATACCAGCTAATAAAGTGATTATTTGAGGAAGAAGGTGAATGAGTATAACACATGTGCCAGTTTGTTTAGCCGTTTTGTAAAACAGTCTTACTTTTATGCTTTATTTAAAGGTTACTTTAACGTCTTAAGAGAGTTATGCCTTCTTATGTTTTCTTAACAAAAAAGTAAGTCATTCTTTGTCTCATTAAATTTTCCCAGTTATCTCCTTTGAACAGAATCTTAGTTTTCTCAGAGAATTGAGAGAACAAAGAGCTATTATATTAGTAAAACTTACATTGGGTTCCACCTCCATGGGGCATCTATCTCCGATTAAATAAGGCACTGTCAAAGGCAAAAAGTCATTTTTTTCTATTAATGGCTGAATTCCCAGAATGATTCATATTTTAGCCTATGATATCATCTTTATTTAAGTGTTTAGACAGACAAACAAACACTTAGAGAAATAGCAGAATAAAATGAAAAGGGAAGTAGAAATAATTCAGAAGAGTTAGAGTCTAATTCAAGCTTTAAAGTGAAGGCTGTATATTCACTTTTCATTCAGAAGATCACTGTGACTTTTTAGTGACAAATTGAATACAGTTTGGGATTTCATTTTGTTCAACAGTGACGGTAATACTAGGTGGAAAGCACCTGCTGTCATTTTTAGAGTACTTTGAGAATATTAATCTTGAGAAAGGAATTCTGGGAGGTGGAAGGCTTGAATGCCTTCTGTCTTCTCTCCTCTTCTGCTTCCAATTTATCTGCCTCTCCTGAGCCAAGCAGCTTCTGAAGTCAGAAGGCCTACAGGAATGCGGGAGAGCTGGTGCAGGATTTTATCCTCTTGATACCCTTTGAGAACCTGGAGAACGATGCAGCAGAAGCCCTAGATGAGAATCAGAATGAGGCAGATCCTAGGAAGAGCTCTGTCTGCAAAAATCTTCCCTCCTCTCAGGTTTATGTCATAAAATGTTAATTCCCAGACAATAATGCAATATTAGTTAAAATTCTACAAGGATTTTTAAGGAGAATTATTTGAAGTTATTTTATTATTTGGTTAATTTCTTAGATAAATAAAGATGAATGGATGCCTGAGAATAGGCAGGACAAGTCTGAAAAAGAGACTGGTGGTGATGATGGTGAGGAGAGGGGAATACATTGCTCAAGTGCAGGACATGCTCTAACACTCCTGTAATACAATCAATACGATCCTAACACGGGACAGAGAAATAGATCAGTAGAACAAAATAGAACCTTTCTCAGAGTTCTTCACCTAAATCACAGAACACAGAAATGATTTGAGTGAGTGTTTTTTTATTTTCCCAAGGATGGTGTAGAACTGATAGCATTCTAAATGCATTCGAGAGAAGTCCATTCATCATATGTAGTGTATGTTAGGGTTAGGGCTGTCTCTCTTACACAACCTAGGCTGAGAGACTAGATAATTCCGAACTATAAAGTTAAGTTTATGGCAAAGATGGAATTTCACCTTCGTGAGAGAAGGTTTTTTTCTTTTGGTAGTAGTACAGATACAATTGACTATCCGTATGGGAGAAAATGACTTTGAACACTTAGTTCACTTCATATGTGAAATAAATTCCAGAAATTTTCAAGATTTAAATGTAGAAATGAAATAAAAAATCTTTAAGAAATCTTGGATTCCATAGGTAAGAATGTATGAATTGGGAAGAGCTTCTTAAATCAGGAGACCCAGAAATTGTTTTTTTTTTTTTAAAGAAAAAGATTATATCAAATGTAAAATCTTTTATCTGACTTTAAAAAAAGATACCTTAGGTACACAATGCCAATATATAAAAACAGGTTTAAAAAATAAAGTACAAATGATAGATATTTGTGTCAATAATAGACAAAGTTCTATTCTAAAACTAATAGAAAAAATCAAAACCACAATTAAAAACAATAGCAAATGATATGAATAGGTAATTCCATTTCTGTGGAGTTCTAGAATAGACAACACTAGGCTATAGTGATAAAATCACTCAGTGGTTGCCTGGGAGTGAATAGGAATTGCTTGCAGAGGCGGGTGATGGAATTTTCCAAGGTAAAGGGAACATTTTATGCCATTGTAGAGATGGTGGTTACATTGTCAAAAATCTTTGAACTATATACTAAAATGTAGACTTTTATATATAAATGATACCTCAATAAAGTTGATTTTAAAACTATAGTTGATACCCTTAAGTGGTAATATTTTAAAGAATGCTACATCTATTGCTATTAGGGCTGTGGGCAAAAGGGTATTCTCTTACTTGTAGAAAGGTGAATTTTATAGCCTTTCTGGAAGCAACTTTGAAACATCTATTAAGATAAAAATTATACCTTTCAGTTCTGTTTCTTGGACTCTATTCCATGGGAATAAAAGGCCCACTATGTAAAAACCTGTATGCAAATATGTTTAAATGCAGCATTGTTCTTAGTGGTTAAAACCTGGGTACCAAACAAATGCCCATCAGTAGGGGAATGGCTGATTAAACTGTGGAATGTCCTTGTTGTAAGATACTATATAGCTGTTTAAAAGGATGAGTTAGAACTATATCAGGTGGAAGGATTTCCATGAGGTATTGTCAGAGGAAAAGAGCATGATGCATGTAGTAAAAGCAAATAGTGCTTTAAAAATTCTCCTGTAAAGATGCATGTTTCGATGTAAGTGCAAGAAAAACGTTCAAGGATGTATTACAGATCATAAACGTGATTTACCTAGTGTGAAGGGCAAGATGTGGGGGCCAGTGGGAGAGGAGAGGCGCAGTGGTGCAAAAAAATAAATAAGATTTTTATGAAAAAATCAAAACCACACACATATGTATATAATTTCCCATATTTTCAAAATATCATGTATCTTCATAAACTTGGAGAAAATGTTAGCTTTTTGTGTACTGTATTATAGGGATATTCAACATACACATTCAAATTTTAGAAATGTGTTGCAAAGTAATGTTTATGACACGGTTCTATTTTAGTAAATAAAAGAACCTCTGTAGGGGCCCGCCTGGTGGCACAGTGCCACATTCTGCTTCAGTGGCCTGGGGTTTGTCAGTTCGGATCCTGGGTTGGGGACCTACGCACCGCTTGTCAAACCATGCTGTGACAGGCATCCCACATATAAAGTAGAGGAAGATGGGCACAGATGTTAGCTCAGGGCCAGTCTTCTTCAGCAAAAAGAGGAAGATTGGGAGCAGATGTTAGCTCAGGGCTAATCTTCCTCAACAAAAAAAAAAAAGAAAGAAAAGAACCTCTGTAGATGAGTTCTTGGTTCCAGATTTCTTTCATTTTCTCTGAGAAACTGTTCGAATATAATCCTCTGGACTTCCAGGCTCCTAAAGTGGATGTCCATTTATTTTAGAGTGGTATGATCAATATAGAAAAATTATAGTGTAGTTCCCTGTTCCCTTCAGTACCAGCCAGTGGTCCCAAAGATTGGATGCTTCCTGAGGGCAGATCCGCGCAGACTGTGGGGTCCTTTCCATACAGTGGATGAGAGAATGAGAATTGATTATTTCTTGCTCTTTGAGTTTGCTGAGGCTCCACTTGGTTCTTCACTGGGGAAGATACAGGAAGCAGTGTCAGGTCTCAGCTGGTGTCTTTCTGCCCTCCATGTTTTTGTTCTAGCTGTACCATACATGCTTTTATTTCACTGACTTTGGAGGGTGAGAGTGTACTCTGAGATGGGGCAGCGTAGTGACTGTAGGAGGACTTCTGCATCTGTGGTCATCATTGGTTTAGATTTCTTTCAAGTTATGATAGGTACTTTTGGCACTGGTATTTTCTATGGCATTCTTGGATATAACATAAATCCTGTTTTCACCAGCAGTTAAGGAGAAGGTAAGGCTTGCCAAGTGAAAAGTTTCTTTTATGGAACTCTTGTATCCCTCATCTTTGGGGAACGTTTGTTTTCCAGGTTTATCTTATATATCCCCATGTACCTCTTTGTGTTTGCTTACAGGAATATCTAAGATTGGTTTTTGTCCCCTAAATTTACCTTTACTAACATCGGACTGGAACACGGGACCCCTTAACCCCACTGTAGTCCGTTAAAATAGAATATTTGGAATACTTTGAGACACACACACACAGTCTTTAACAGAGTATTCCAGAGTACAAATATACAATGAATAGGTTAAGATTCACTCATACTGTAAGCATCCCACCTCATACGTAAATGTAAAGCATCTTCTAAGATCAGTCTTGTTCAACAAGACATCTGGTTTAGAGCATCTTATCACATAAAACATAAATCCAACAAAGCACCCAATTTGAGACCCAAATGAAGCAAACAGCGTGGAATATATGTATGATAAGTGCTTCCAAGGTTATTTGTATCCCATTAAATTCTCTCTTTTCAAGCTTTCTAAGATTTTTTAAAAACTGGTTCCAACTGTTGATTTAAAAAACAAAGCAAAACTGGGGCCGGCCTAGTAGCTTAGCGGTTGGGCTCACGTGCTCCCTTTGGTGGCCCAGGGTCCACTGGTTCAGATCCGAGGCAAGGACCTACACACCACTTATCAAGCCATGCTGTGGCAGGCATCTCACATATAAAGTAGTGGAAGATGGGCACAGATGTTAGCTCAGGGCCAGTCTTCCTCAGTGAAAAGAGGAGGATTGGCAGCGGATGTTGACTGAGCGCTAATCTTCCTCAAAAAGAAAAAAAAGCAAAACCGAACACTCCCATTCTAAGGATGATCTATCTGGATGTGATCAAGAAAGCTGTTAGATTATTAACTCACCTTTCATACTTAAGTGCTGCCAATTTTCAAGGCCTTTTGATGAATCACTTTTTCCACTCTTGAGCTTAAATGAACAAACATTGTTCAGTTAGCTGTGAATACTAAAATATTGATTCTTACGTAAGAGGAAAAAAAAGATTAAAGTAAATCAAAACAGAAATAAAAAAATAGTAGACCTGATTAATGTCATTTACATTGAGAAGAAAAAATATATACACACATAATTTTATTTATAGATATAGATATCTATCTATCTATCTATCTATCTATCTATATATATATATATACAAAAAAATTTCCACATTTTTTTGGAGATTTTCTAGAGAATCTGTGAATCCTAAAAGATAGATAGGATAAGTAAAGGTGATCAGCTGGCATTAGTAATATTAATGGAATCAGTATAAGTATAGTCAAGTTAATGCAATATGTATGGGGAAGAAATTGAAATTATTCAAAAGACTAATGTTTTAGAAATTAAAACACCCATTTTAATATCATCCCCCTTTCCTTTCTTTGTTGTCTCTTTTTCTTCTTTATTTGGTTTCAAACAGGCCGTATACTCCTTTAGAAGGAAGCATCTCCAACGTGTGGTTTGACAGATATAAAATATCTAATGACTGCCCAGAACACCTTGAGTCGATCAATGGGATGTGTCAGGTGCTTACAGATTTGATTGATGATGAAGTAAAAAGTGGCATCAAGAAGAACAGGATATTAGTAGGTAAGTAAAATTTGATTTCAATTTTGTTCACTTTTGTCTAATTCCATACATTGAACTTTACTTGGAGTACTACTTAGAAATACTTGTATATCATTCGACGTGTTCCTAGTTTCAAATAAACTTACATATTAAAGGTTTCAAAGATATTAGAATTATAAACAACAGCTCATGAAACTTCATTTTCTTTTTAATAATAACATGGTTTGAGAATGCCACGTTTAATGTTCAGTTAAGAGATTATTCATTTCAGTTTTTAAGACATTTTATTTTAAGTAGCTTAAGTTTTATAGATATGTTTAAACTACTATTGCCGTGAGTAAGATAGAGTGCACAGTTAAAATATAACATCAAATTCATGAAGAGTAAACTCGTCAGAGTTAATATCACAGGAATAGGGTCTTTACAAACTTTTGTTAAACGTGTCTTTAGCATTCTCTGTGACCCAAGGAATATGATGTGCCTTCATAGAAGCTCTTTATTCTCCATAGTACCCTTTGCTTTTTCTGTAATCATCAAATACATAAACTATTAAAATCTCCGTTTCTATAATGCATACAAAAATTAGATTGGCTGTGTAGAATGTGGATGGTGCAAGACATATTTTAGTGAAGGAGTTTTATTTTCAAATATAACTAATTTATGATGAGTTGCAGTTAATGATGAAATCATAAAGCAAATTAAATATCTCTGTCATGTTCTAAATAACATTAAAATGCACATTGAAGTCCTGTATATACAGGATTTGGGTAAATTAATAAACTTCCTTTGTGTCTGTTGAAGCACTGGACTATTCATTGAATTCAGAGGCAACATGGTATAATGAATAGAATCCACTCTTTTCCACCTGCCTTCAACTTCCATTTTTGTTAGTTAAAAGCGGTGTGCTCTCCAGCCCAGTCATGGCACCTTTCTGGGCCTCTGATTCCTCATCTACGTTTAACTCTGTATTTCTACATTTCTATGAGTCTGTGTTTAACATCGAGTTTAACTCTAACAGAGGTAAATGTGAAACATCACAGGAGTACTTGGGAGAGCACGGGGAAGGGCGCCCAACTCAGTCTAGGGAATTAGAAAACAGGTACAAGATAGAGTTCAAAAGGTGCGAATGTACTACAGAGTCCGTCATTGTCATTTTGAAAATATTTTCTAAGTTCCTACTGTGTGCCAGGAAATATGTTAGCTGCTCAAAGAGACACACGGATAAATAAAACAGGATCTGTCTCACAATTGCTGACAACCTGGAAGAGCCCGTGAGGTACGTATGATGAGAACTGTAGTGCCAACAAGCCTGTGAAGAGTGCCCTAAAGCGATGTAACTGATAGCTCTTCAAAGAGAATGATCATGTATATTTATTATGATTTTCCGGGACCCATCACAGTTTCTGGCACAGAGCAGATGCTTAGGAAATTTATAATGAATAGCATGACCTGATCAGCGGATTGATGATTTAAGTTATTAGTACCACAGGAATTGAGACAAAGAAGAGATGGTATATATTTGAGGCTATTAGAGAAGAGTTTAATAGGAAGGTAGCAGTGGCATTTGAGATTTTGAGATGTACAAATAAAATTTTAATTAGTGTAGTTTGAAGGTCAAGGCATAGAGAATGATATGAACAGTATATAGAAGTAGAAAAAGTAACGCTTGCTGTTTCTTTGTGGACATGAGATGGCTGTAGCAGAAAGTTTGTTGTCTGAATGGAAAGTGTCTTGTTGGCTGATAGCTGGGCTAAGAGACTGAAGAGCATAATGACAGAGTGACGAAAATGAGCTCAAATCTAAAGTCTAACCACTGCCTACCTAGCGGGTTCACCACTGAATTACCTGTGCTGAATTTCTGCTACTTCATCTGTAGAGTTGTACTGATAAGACAGGACCTATTTTCCTAGGAGACGATGTTTGTAAAATCCTTGGCTCATTCTAGGCTCTCAACAAATTCTGGTTCCTCTTTAATCCTTTATTCTATAGATAATTGGTGAGGGATGACAAAAGAAGGTCTTTGAGTCATATAGTTAATAAAACTGTGCTTTAGGAAAATTAATCTGGCAGAAGGGGTGAGTGAAGAGATGCAGTTGGGTGTGGGAAAACCAGTTACTGAATTTATCGTTATAAGGTAGTGAGATCCTGAAGAAATGTGATGACGGTGGATAAAAAAAAGATTAGGATGAGAAATTGCTTTACAATAGAATTACAAAATCTTCATACATAAAAAAAGTAGAAACTGTTCTAATGAGACTCTTTATGTACAGGTGTTAGAGAGTTTATCACATTGAATTGTAACTGCCATCTGCTCCTCCCCCTCCATCCCTACTTCTTGCCCTTCTCCAGATCCACCGTTACTTCCTCTTATTCATCTTTGAAAAGAAACGAGATTGGTGTGAGGTCAGACAGCTAATACAAATTTTGAATCCAGGTTTACTTCCTTTCAAAGCCCATAATTCTTCTATTTAACTGAACATTTTTAAGACTCTTAATGCATATTGTCAAATTCCTTTCATGAAAAAATTGTACCAGTTGATACCTCTACCACCTATATTAGAATGTCCATCTTTTACGCTCTCACTGAATAATATTGTCTTGAAAAATCTTTGCTAAAAATGAGTAAACAAAAAGTGGTAATTAATTTGCACTTAATTTATTTTCCTTTTAATTCTGTTTGTTATATCTTGACACAAAAAACGTTTTTTAGTTGTCTGTTATCTTTTCTTTTATGGTTTTTCTTCAAATAATGTCCTAGTTTGAGTCTTTCTCTAGAACTTGGATAAATTTTCAAATAGATTTTCTACTGATTTTTCTATAATTTGATTTTTTTTTTTATATTTAATTCTTTGATTCATCTGGAATTTATTTTGGTTTCTTTATACCATATCATGGAAGGCTTTAATTATTTTCTAAAGTGCCAAGAGAACCTTGTTAAAGGATAGTCTTATTTATAATGCAATCAGTAATATGGTCAATATTTTATCAAAGCTCCATTGAATTTATAACAACAGAATTTCTTTTGAGAAGGTTTATAGACTATTATATTATAAAATTCTTGAAATTTATTAAAGTCATATTAAAATATTGTATATAATATTTACATATAGGAAAATAAAAATTGAGAAAGAAAAAAATTATTTTTTTAGAATTTGTGAGATGAGCTAATTAACTTCTATAAATGTAGATTTCTGTAAATTAACTTCTGTAAAGCTAATTAACTTGTATAAATCTTAAGAAAGGAAAGAGACCACAAAAGTACAGATCCAAGGTCCTTATTATATGTATTGTTAGTTATTTAAGTAGTCAAGTGAACATAAATCTTCAATAATAGTTCTGTAAAGTTAAACGTGTGCCCCAAAATACACATGATTCTTGACCTCTTATACTATGACAAAAGGTTAGTTGTATTACCTCCTTTTTTGTATACTGGGTTCTTTACATAGGTTAGCTCTTGATGCATAGAGGAAATAGCATTCTAGTCCTACAGGGATTTTTTTGTTGTTATTTTTTTGTCTTATTGATCTACCTGAACCTGTCATTTATGTGAAAATGTGGCATGAAAAGCAGTATCATCGCTGTGTTAGAGTATTTGTACGTGCATCCTCTGAGTTATGAGGATCATAATTACAGATGCGCTGATGCAGCTGGCAGTGTTATCGCGTAGTTGAGAGCTTGGGCTCTGGACTCGCGCTGCAGGTTTCCAATCCTAGATTCACCACTTTGTAGGCATGGAGTCTCCTTAACCTCTGTGCTCGGATGATCACAGTGCCTGTCTTACAGAGTTGTGATATCGAATTAGTCAAGTCATGTGAAATACTTAGAAATGCGTCTGGCATGCACTGTTGAAAAAGCCGTCTTACTGTTGTTAAATACTCTTTATACCACCCACCCCGCCATCATTCCAGAGAGCAGAAAGGCCATACCGGACCAATGCCGCCCCTCGGGGACCCGTAGGTAGCTCAGTGTTTCTTCCCTGCCAGCTGTTTTTGTTTTTGTTAGTGGTGCACATACTTTGTTTCCCTCTTTCTTTGTCATTCTTCATAGATTATTAAACAGAAGCTACTGCTTAGTACTTTTCTACTGGTTTTTATGCTGTTGTACAGTGTCTGTGATAGTCCATTTAAGTTAAGGAAAATGTAAGTGCTATTCATAATGTTTTAATAAAGAAGAGATTCAGTGGGAACTCAAAGAAAAAGGCATTTGAGATTCAGAAAAATTTTTATTAAACACACACCATAGTGAAGTTAGGTTATTTTAAAAAAATTGTAAGAGGAAAAACTAGAAAATTGCAAGATTGAAAAAGGAAAAATGGAGACAGTAGGTATAAAAATTGTTATCCTTATTGATTTTAATACGTGATAACATTTCTGATTTAATATCACACAGTATGTGCTCATGGAACCCTTGTCTCTGAGATTATAATTAGCACCAGTGTAGCTTTCTCTATGTTTGACTGTGCTCTATATTTGAGTAGGTAGTAGGTTTTCTGTGGTTTTATTTTGATTTGTGATATTTTATTATATTAAACTTAGTTTTAAAAACTATTCTTTTTATAATGTATGATATCCAGCCTTTTCTGGCTAGTCTGCTTAGCCTCGTCAGCTCAAAAATGGGACTTCTCATGCTAAATTCAACCTCAAAATTGTTAATAAAAATTTTAACTCCTGGAGCGCCCTACAAAACTGTCAAAAATTTTGCAGCCTAATGAGGGAGCTACAGACAGAAAGTGTTCTAGTACAATGCAGCTATTATTGTAAAAGTATGCACAAGGCACAGTACATGCAGTGAAGAAAGAAGTCAACCTTTTGGGGAATTAGGAACTGCTTCTTGGAAGAGAGGACTCCAACTGGGTTTTGCAGAACAAGTGAGAATATGACTGGTGAACAAGTAGGGAAATACATTCGTGAAAGAAAGCAAGAGGCAGATGAGAATCTGTCAGGATACCCTGGTTTAGTACGCACTCCAACCCCTAGGATTATTGAACCATGTTCAGAATGACGCGAGCAAATGTGCCTTTTGGAAGGATGATGCTGACTATTCCATGGAGGGCTGGCCAGTCTGAAGGCCAGGAGAAGGGCAAGATGACAAAGGCAGTAGATCCAGGAGGACGACCGAGGACTGACACACTGTTTCAAGATCTGGGGAACGCAAGGATGAGTAAGATTGTGGTTGACTGCAGATGCGTCAGCTATGAAAACAAATTGTTTTCTAGTTTTCATCACTGGAAATACATTGCTTTCTTATTGGAACAAATAAATAAACTTTGAGTAGATAGGAAGAACTGGGCAAAAGATTCACTACGTGTCTCAGTGTTAGATATCTAGGAGGTAGGTGTTCAGCGAAAGTGTGTTCTTGGAGACATTTGTGAATCCTCACTCTGTATTAAGAAAATCAGACATAAGAAAGTTTACTTATTTAATTTTATATATTTTACCACATGTAACTCTACAGAGAGTATGATAAAAGTTAGGGGAAACACAGTCAATAATTGTGACTTTTAAATTAATTCTGAATGTTGGCAGTATAGTTATTAATATAACCTGGGTTCAAACCCTGTGTTCTGATAAAATTAATAATATCAGATTATTCTGTCTTCTTCTGGTTTTATTGACATGTAGAGAATGTCCAGTGTGCAGAACATAAGCATATTTCATAGTACATTCTGCCTCTCTGTTAATGTCTATCTTGAAAGTCTTCATTTCCTTCTAGTGTGTTTCTGTATAATGTGAGAAATCAAAATGGAGAAAGGTGTATCATTTTTCCTGTGTGCACTGTTGTGCTTAAAAAGTATATATGGTAGTAATACTACTAAAATAGTTGGTATTTACATTACTCTCGACAGTTTTTAAAATGCCATTATACATCATAATGTTTTATGTTTAGCTGGTGTTTAAATTATACAGGTTGTTTTCATATACAGTATCTCTCTTGAGACTTGTAATAGGTAAAATAGGATATTTTTACATTTCAGATATGGAGAAACTAAAATTCAAGGAGATTACTGGCTAATGTAAAATAGAGTTGAGACTAGAACCCAGATCCATTGAGTTGGTCAAGAACTTTGTACCAGGGCGAGATTCCTTTTTTGGCCACTAGGTGGTGATAATTTGTTGTTAAGAGAAAATTGGTATATTTTAGGTTTAACTTTGATTTAGGATGTATAGAACCTGACAAATGATATGACCAGATTGTAAGAATTTTGATGATAAGAGCATACTATCAGAGTTTTTAAGCAAGGAGAAACAAGTGCTTCTGGAATTGTACCTGAGTAATTTATGTGGATGCTCTAAATACCCATGATGTGGGAAAGGATTTAGGGAATTATGGTCTATTAATGCAATTGAATATTATGTAACCACTAAATACTTTGTATACATATGGAAGGTACTTAGTAAGTATGTGTTGAATGAATAAAAAAATAATTATGGAGTTTCGTAATTCTGTAGAAAGAATTTCAAATCAGTTTTACATGAAAGAGAAAGTAAGGTATAAATTGTACGTATAGAGTATTTAACTGTTAAAATGAATTTTAAAAACCGTCAAAATTGTACGTGAGTAGTGAGATTTTGGATGACTCATTTTCTTTATTTCTGTCTGGTGGAAACACTTTGCACAGTGAGTATATATCAATACATTAATTTTATAATAAGATTTAAAATAAAAATAAAAGGATAGTTGGAATTACCAGGTGAAGCCCAGCACCAAAATTTCCAGGCTCCCTTTTCCTGACCTTATTCAAGTGTCTTTTGAAGCTCTTTCATGGAGCTAAAACTTGAGAATGATAGCATTCTGCTACTTTGTTTTAACGTATATATGTCTTAATTAAACGTTATGTTTCTTCAACAAAAATTACTAAAATTTAACAGGCCTGGGACTGCTATTCTAGCAGCTTTTCACAGAAGATGATAAATATTTTGTTTATCCTATGAATTTTGTAGGAGAGAAAATATGCAAATGAATATACCATAGATAATCAAATCTTTTGAGACTTTATCACAGTTCAATCTGAAGAATAATTCTAATATATAAATTAAATGGAAGAATTGTTGAAATTTGGCGGGAGGGTGCATTTTATTACATTTTAAAAATTCTAGTGCATTGGTGGTAAACTTGAATCATAAGTGTTTTTTCCTCTGTATTTTGTTTTCGGGTAGATTACCTTAGTTTTCCCAGTGTAGTTTTTATACATTGTTTCTGTTTTATTTTATTTAAAGAGTTCATAAAAGCTGGGTTTATTATTTTTTAACATGTTTTATTCAGCTTATTAATCTTAAATGTATGTTGAAATGTTAACTCTTGACATTTTAATACTTTGCCTGCAACTATAAATATACATTATAACCATTACCTACAATGAGTTTACTATTTGGTATTTACTTACTGAGCAGTATATTTTATATGGCATTTTAGACATTTAGATGGAAATTGAATTCAAATAACTAGTCCTTTGTTTTACATTTTCTTCTATTAGAAAAAAATACACAAAGTCTCTTTCATAGTAGTGTCTGATGCTAAAGGTGGTTGTATTGTCAAAGATGGCTGGTGAGAAATTGCAGGTCTCCTCACAAGGTGATAAATGGGTAAGGGACTGAGATTAAATCTTTAAATAATAAGATTTCAAAGAGTACATTTTTCTTTGTCAGTTATGAAAATTGAACATGAAATTAAATGTCTACAGGATGCATCTATGTTTGTTCATAATGACATTTTTTATGTGGGAAAATATTTTCTTTCTTAGGTTTTTGTTGTTGTTTCTGTTCTGGTCCCATCATGGGGGCTCTGAAACCATATAAAGTGATTTGGCTACTCTAGCCAATAAAAATGAAGTGATGGAGGGGGAAATTTTATGTGTAAAATTTTCTCAATAAGTATGCTTTTAAAATCATTTTTAAAATATGTTTTTGCTTACTAATCTATTTTTGTTCACATTTTATCTTGTGATGTGATTTTTAAAAAGTCTTTATAACATTAAAAGATCACTTTTAATGATCTTAGCCTCAACATTATCTTTTTCTGAAATATTAATTTTCTTTTCGCCCCATTTATGAATTTTGAAGCTTTTTTTCAGTCATTGGTACAGTTTAGATTATCTAGAACTTCGTTGTCCAGTATGATAGTCCCTAGCTACATGTGACTATTTAAATTTAAACTAGTTAAAATTAAATAAAATTAAACATTTGGTTTTTCAGTCACACTAGTTACGTTTAATATGTCCCATAGGTACATTTGGCAAAAATATAATTTAAGCCCTTCAATTTTTCCATAAAATAAAAACTTTGTTCCTGCAGCCTAGATTTCTTTTAAATCATATTTTCACTTTCTGTTCTTACCATTTATACGCAATTTTGAATTGTCTGCCTTGCAGCTACTGATATTTTTCTAAGGATGTGATTCTCATACATTTGATTTATGGGTATAGGAGCTTTTAAGATTTCGACATATGCTCTGAGATTGTGTTAGTGGCTCTGGGGCTGAGTCTAGGAATCTTTATTTTTAAGGAGCCAGAGTTAGGAATCCTTGACCTGGGAAACACTAACCATTCCCTCCTACATTTTCTAAACTTTTGTATCATGTCAGATCACCAAAAAGCTACATGATGACATAAATTTGTCTCCTTGCAGAAACAACCTCATAGAACTACAACTGACATCCGTTCACTTATTCAATAAATATTTATTAAGCACCTACCATGTGCCAGGCACTGTTCTGAGCGTAGGCAGGGTACCTCATGAATACAACAGATAAAAACCCCTGCTGTCTTGAACCTGATAGTCTAGTGAATGTGAAGCCTCCGTGACCCAGAAAAGAGTCAGTAGCAGAAGTGGCTGTATGTAAAATGTCTGATTTTGAGTTTTATGTGTAATAAGGATCTACTTGATAAATTCCACCCAGGAACTCAATGCTAGGAAAAGTTTCTAGTCCCATTTGGTATGATTCCTTCTGTGAAAGGATACTGCCTTGCTACGGAGAAGCAATCCAATGTCCAGTTGCACCCTAATTACTGCTGCCCCCATATTATAGACTGTGCCTCTCTTTCTCTTTCTCCCAACCCCATCTCTCCCTCCCTCGCATTTTCCCCTCATTTTAGAGATGTAGTTTTATTGTTAACGATGTATTTTATTATAAGCAAGCTTGAATTCATTTTGTAAGTAAGTGGGGAAAAGAGGGGAGATAGGAAGTGGTGAAGGAAGTAAGCATTTGCTAAGGTGGACTCTATGAACTTTAAGGAAAGCTAAGATCGTATTCTGAGAGAGATGGAGTCTTACTCCTAAACTGAAAGTAGACTTCTGTATTTACAATAACTCTGTAAACTTTGAACGTCCTTCCTGGTTTGACTTTTACGAGTGATTATTAAGCATTTTTATAATAGACTTAAAAATTTGGTGGAAACCTTAGAGATCATCTGGTCCAGCTATCTAGTTTTACTGGAAATGGAATCATGGATTTTAAATAGTTTACCCAAAGATATTCAGCTAGCATGTGACTGGCAGGATTAGAACTCAGTTTCCCTTATTTTCAGCCTGGTCCTCTTTCCACTAGACTTTAAATTAGAAAACGTTTTGTGTGTCTTTAAATAGGACAAATCTAAGAGACGTTTGTAAATGTTTTATTACTTTCATCCTATAATATATGGTTTCTAAAAATTCAATTAAACAAACTTCTATCAAGTTGTCACTGTGTGCCAGGGACTGTGCTCACCCGTGGGCATGTGAAATGGTGAAGCCAGCTCATCAGCCTGTGTGTACCAAGTGGGTGGAGCCATTGCTTGGCTCATCATAAGCTCTCAGTCAAAATGTGATGATTGAAGAAAGAACTGTTCCTTACCCTTAAGGATTTCAAAATCTAGAGGACTAATTTATAGTCAATAAATTAAAACTTGATAAGAATTGTATTTCAAAATGTGTTTGCTTCATAACTCACATAATGTATTACATAGAGAAACTTGAGGAGCCAAGTCAAGTCTCTAATTAGAATTGTGGCAAAAGCTTAGAGTTCAACAAACTTAGAGTCCCAATAAGCTTAGAGTTCTGTCTGCATACTTACAATGAATGTTTACCAGAAATACAAATCTCCTCTATAGGAAGATCTTATATCCAAATGGGGCATGTCAAAAATTTATTAATGCACAAATTCACAGATCGTGTAACCCAGTAGCTTTTAACCGTTTTGGGGAATCTGATGCACGTGTGCAAATTTTGCATACACTTTTAAGATGTTTATGCTCTCCCTCTGCCGCCAAGCTCATTCATGAACCTCTAATTAGATGTATCTGCATCTGGGGATGGGGTGGAGGTTATTTTGAAACAGCCCTTTGAGTGGTTCTCATTTATGGTGAGCTCCTGCTACTGAGGAGACCCTGTTATTTCTTTCTGGTATGTTGAAAACCACAGATGTAATATTTATCATACACTGTAATTATTTACATATTATGCCCTTTGTAAAACTCAAAAACTTCCCAAGGCTAGTCCTCTTGACTCATACATTTGTATGTACGTTAAACTCCGTTGCAAGCAATCTGGGTTCCAAAAGTCCTAGCTCTATAGCTAAAATTAGGGATGCAGCCTTAAGCAGGTCACCTAATCTCCTTGGGCCTCAGTTCCCTTCATCTATGAAAGGAGATTGTGATAAATTCAAATTTATGTTCTCTAAGGGTTCAGCTGTACCCTTTGTTAAGTGTAATAAAGCAGGAGGCTGGAAATTAGGAGATCTGAATTCTACGGCAAAGTAGATTTTTGTATTTTTACAAGTGTGTGGTATGTGATTTACTTTCTATATTTACTTCTTTTGAAATATAAATGAGAAGTCTTTTACTCCTCACTCAAGCTGGAGAATATCAGACCACGTCTCATTATGTACCTGTCTCCATATTCTGAAATCTGTTTCCGCCATGAACAGAAGGGTCCATGTATTTTAGTATATGTGCTGTCAAAGGGAGCACGGGGTCCATGTATTTTAATGTGCTTATCTCCAGTGACTAGCACAGTGTTTAACTCATAAAGATAAAAGTTTTTCAAATGAGCAAATTATTTTTTTAAACTGTTTTTAAAAAGTTCATATGGGTACTTCTGTTTTAATTATATCATCATAAGTCAGTTTCCAACATAATACTGTAATCCAAATTTGTTTTAACTAGGTCACCAAATTTTTGATCATCCTTCCTAATTTAGGGATCGCTAAGCATCTATTATATGGCAGACACTAGAATATAACTCCTCATGGAGCTCATAGCTTGGCAAGTAAGAAAACAGATCCATATTATTAATTCTAGTTGCTATGTGAGGACTCCTGAAAGTATAAAGAACATATAAGTAGATGTTAGAAGTTTAAATAAATAACACGTACTATGACTCATATTATAGATTATGATAAATATTTTAACTCAATGAACATGACTTCTTTGTTCAATTCCAGCTCAGTTTATAACAATCTCTTTATCGCTGATGACATAGATGGAGCAGTGTTGTCTACTCAAAGCAGATCTTTATCCATGAGATCTAAAGTAGACTGCATTTCTTTTTAGCGCTATATCTTTTTAAGGGTCTCCAAATATTTTTAAAATATTTATGGAAGACCGGCATAGATATATCTTGTTCTAAATTTTTGTTGTGTATTTTCTCCTTTTTCTGACAAGTGAATTTTTGCTTCTTTTAGGAGGATTTTCTATGGGAGGGTGCATGGCAATGCATTTAGCATATAGAAATCATCAAGATGTGGCAGGAGTATTTGCTCTTTCTAGTTTTCTGAATAAAACATCTGCTGTTTACCAGGTAAGTTCCAGATTTTCAAAACAAAAAAGAATGAAATATTCGCACATTAAAACTAAACCAAAATTGGTAATTAGGCAATAATACTTGCACAGAGAATTCTGGAAATTCATGCCCAAATTAGTCACATTGATTAATTCCAGCTGGTCATTAATGTTCAGGAAATACCCTGTGCAAAGAATATTGTTAAAAAAACGTGTCAAAGGGAAAAGGATAAAAAACAATAAGGGTATGATATGTATGCATCCTTTATCCATATTAAAAATATAGATGATTTTAGCTAGGTTTACTTATTACATCATGAACATAATCAAAAGAAAGAGTCAATTACATTGCTGATCCGTGCTTCACAGCAGTATCCTAATTTGTCAATATGATGCATTATAGTGTTGCTGCTTTATCACCAGAGGTAGAAACAGCAGATACAGAAATGAGAACTAGAATGTAATTTTTCCCTCGATTGAACCTTAGGTCTGTGTTCATCCCTCTTTCCACTCTATGTGAAGAGGTTTGCCGTCCCAAGTCACACAGTCTCTTCAGGAAATGCTTTGACCATTTTTGAGACTGTCCTCTATGGAGTAAATGCATGTCATGTACACCCACAGCTCAAGTGGTGCCAGCGACCAGCTAAGGCCCCAGGCCTGGCCTGCCTACCACTGTGTACCTCAGACAGCACTACCACTGTCTCTTTTTTCCCTGTAAATATTGAAGCTTTGGTGAAATTGGAATTTTATCCGCCCTCCCTGATTTCCAAGAATGATGTTCTTCAGTGAGTTTCTTAAACTTTTCCATTTTTATGTCCTCTTCCCTAGGCTCTTCAGAAAAGCGATGGTGTACTCCCTGAATTATTTCAGTGCCATGGTACTGCAGATGAGTTAGTTCTGCATTGTTGGGGTGAAGAGACAAACACAATGTTAAAATCTCTAGGAGTGAGCACGCAGTTTCACAGCTTCCCCGGTCTTTGCCATGAGCTAAGCAAAGCTGAGCTAGAGAAATTGAAATCATGGGTTCTTACAAAACTGCCAGGAGAAATGGAAAGACAAAATGAATGAATCAAGATTGATCTGTTAATATACATGCAGTGTCTTTGTGAGAAGCGATTTTTGCTGCCAAGTTATAATTTGATAAATGATCATTAAAATACTAAGAAATATCAAGTTTCCTGACTTATTTATTAGTTATTAAAATAGCACCATAGAGAGTAGTATAATCTTATTAATGGTAAATGTTATACAATCATCTGTGTGTTAATTTTCCAGATACATTTTTATAAAGCTTTGGAGAACTTTTAAGTAATTAAATATTTAAATGTGAAAAAGTAGTTTAAGCTAGTTTAAATAAGGGCAATGAGAAAACATGAAAAGACTTAACATGGTATTATTTCATCTTGCCTACCCCTTTCTCTAAATTGCCTTTCCAAAGATATTCATGTTTATGTAGTTTTTCACAGAATAAGACTCCAAGTTTATGAAGTGGTTTCACATTATCTCACTTGATCATCACAAGAGCCTGATGAGATAGACGTACTAGTTGTTACTGGTATTTGATAATAGGGATAGAAGGATTAAAAACTTTCCAAAACTCCTGAACCAAGATTAGAATCCAGGCCTTCAGATTCTCAGTGGAGCTCTCTTTCTGTTGGACCCAATTGCTGGAGTTGTTGTACTCCAGATCCTTGCCAACACTCTGTATGGCCAGTCTTAAATTTTATCCATTCTACTGGGTGTAGGGGGGAATCACATGGTGGTTTATTTTGCATTTTCCTAAAGACTAATGATATTAAGCAATTTTTATATGCTTATTTGTGATCTATATAAATTCTTTAATGCTATATCTATTCAAATATTTTGCCCGTTTTTATTAGGCTCTTTATTTTGTTGCATTGTAAGAGTTTTTTATATATGCTAGGTACAAAGCCTATGTTAGATAGATTTTTTGCTAAATTTTTAACTTGGTCTGTGGCTTGCCTTTATGTTTTCTTTATAGTGGGATTCAAAGAGCAGAAATTTTTAATTTTTAATTTGATGAAGTCCAATTTATTTATTTATTTTTTTCATTTATACTTTGTACTTTTGATGTCATGTTTAGGAAATCTTAATCTTAAGAAAGCCAAGGTCCCTAAAGTTTTCTCCTGTATTTTCTTCTAGAAGTTTTATAGCTTTAGATCTTATATTTAGTCTGTGATCAATTTCAGGTAAAGTTTTGTATATGGTAACAGTCAGTGTCAAGGTTCATTTTTGCCTATGGCTATCCAATTATTGTAGCACCATTTGCTGAAAAGACTGTCCTTTCCCCACTGAATTGCCTTTTCGTCATTGTTGAAAGTTGGTTGTTCATACATCTGTAGGTTTATTTCTGGACTCTGTTATGTTCCATGGATCTGTCTCTTTTTGCTAATACCACGTTGACTATATTACTGTAGCATTATAAGTAGTCTTGAAATCAGATCATCTACGTTCTGTAATATTCTTTTTTAAAGTCGTTTTGCCTATTCTAAATCCTTTGTATGTCCTTATTCATTTTGCAATCAACTTCAATTTAGAGAGAATTGATGTCTAAATAATATTGAGGTTTCTGATCTATGAACATACTTTATCTCTCTGAAATTTTTCTGGTTTCACTAATCAGGACTTTCACATTCCCTGTCAGATTTATCTTTCAGTGTTGCATATTTTTGATGATATTGTAAATAGTATTTTTTAATTTTAATTTCCTTTTCTTTATTGCTAACATATAGATATACTATTTATTTTTATACATTGATCTTGTATCCTGCAACCTTGCTAAAATTTAGTTATTGTACTTAGAAATAATCAGCAGGTGTTTTCTACATAGGTGATTATGTCATCCACAAATAAAAGTAGTTTTACTTCTTTCTTTCAAATCTAAATGTCTTTTCTTTCTTTGCTGTTATTATAAGTTGTTATTGCTATTTGTTTTCTTGCACTAACTGAAACCTCTACTACAGTGTTTTATAAAAGTGACGAGACTGGGCATCTTTACCTTGCTCTTGGTCTTCAAGGGAAAGTATCCAGTGTTTCACCATAAGTATGTTTCACCTCTGCGTTTTCCAAAGATGCCCTTTATCAGCTTGAGGAAGTTGCCTTCTGTTCCTCTTTTGCTGTGAGTTTTTATCAGAAATGGATGTTGGATTTTGGACACCCTATTTTTGCATCTATTGAGTTTTTCACTATTACAAATAAAGCTGCTATGAACCTTCTTGTACAGATTTCTGTCTGGACATAGTCTTTATTTCTCTGGGATAAATACTCAGGAGAGTAATTTCTGGGTTGTATGGTAAGTGTATGTTTAAGAAACTCTCAAATATTTCCAGTGTAGCTGTGCCATCTAATGTTCCCACCAGCAAAGTATGAGAGAGATTTCCTACATCCTCACCACCATTTTGTATTGTAAATATTTTTTATTTTAGCTCTTCTAATAGGTATATAGTGATATCGTATTATGGTCAAAATGTGCATTTCCCTAATGGCAGGTGATGTTGAATATCTTTTCATATGCTCATTTGCCATCTCTGTATCCTCTTTGGTAAATGTTTCTTCATGTCTTTTGCCCATGACCTACTTATATTTTGGTTTTGGTTTTTGTTGAGCTTTGAGAGTTTTTTAATATGTTCTAAGTATGTCTTTTGTTACATATGTGGTTTTCAGATATTTTATCACTGTCTAGCTTCTCTTTGCAACTTCTTAACAGATTCTTTCATAGTGCAAAAGTTCTAAATTTTAATGAAGTCCAATTTATTAATTTTTCCTTTTATGGATCATGCTTTTGGTGTCAATGATCTATTGTGAGTTAATTTTGTGTATGGTGTGAGGATAAGATTGACATTCATTTTTTTTGCCTGTAAATATCAAATTGCCTCAGCTCTATTTGGTGAAAAACTCTTCTTCTTCCATTGAATTATTTTTGCACCTTTATCAAAAATCAGTTGTCTATTGTTTGTGCGAGTCTGTTTCTTGTGATCTGTTCTGTTCCATTGATCTATGTGTCTATCCACATAGTCTTAATTACTATAGTTATATATCTCTTCAAATTACATACAGTGAGTCCTCCCTTTTATTTTTATTTTTCAAAATTTTATTAGCTCTTTTCATATAAATTTTAGAATATGCTTATCTATATCTACAAAAAAAATTGCTGGGATGTTGATAGGAATTGTGTTAAGTTTGTATATTGATTCGGATAGAATTGACATCTTATTACATTGAGTCTTCCAATTCATGAACATGATATGTTATTCCGCTTTTTTAGGTCTTCTGTGGTTTCTTTCATCAGTGTTTTGTAGCTTTCAACGTACAAATTTTCTACCTGTTTTGTTAGAGTTACACATAAGTATTTTATTTTTTTGAGGAATTATAAATGGTATTGTATTACTAAATACAGTTTCCATGTGTTGATTGCTAGCGTATTGAAATACAGTTACTTTTTGTGTATTGGTCTTATATTCTATGATCTTGTTGAGCTCAATTGTTAATTTTGGGAATTTTTCTGTAAATTCCTTAGGATTTTCCACAAAGACCATCAGGTCATCTGCAAATTCGAATAGTTTTCTTTCTTCCTTTCCAAATGTATGCCTTTTATTTATTTCTTTGCTTATTACATTGACTAGAACTTCCATTACTATGCTTAATAAGAGAAATGAGAGCAGACATCTTTGCCTTGTTCCCATCTTAGAGGAAAACCAATCTGTCTTTCATCATTAAATATGATGTTAGCTGAAGGCTTTTTGTAGATGCTGTTCATCAAGTTGATGAAACTCCTTTCTCTTCCTAGTATTCTGGGAGTTTTATCATGAATCATTGTCGAATTTTGTCCAATATTTTCTCTGCAAGACTTAATATAATCATGGGATTTTTCTTTTTAGCCTATTACTATGGTGATCAGTTTTTGAATATTGACCTGATTTGCATTCCTGGAATATTGCATACAGTCATGCGTCACTTTAACAATGAGGATATATTCTGAAAAATGCTTCATTAGGCGATTTCGTCATTGTGCGAACATCTTAGAGTGACTTACACAAACCTAGATGGTATAGCCTACTACACACCCAGGCTGTATGGTACCAATCTTATGGGACCACTGTCATACGTTCAGTCTGTCATTGACCAAAATGTTATGTGGCAAATGACTGTAATTGTTTTTATACATTGCTGAATTCTACGAATATTTTGTTAAAGATATTTGTGTCCACATTCATGAAGGATATTGGTCTGTAGTTTTTGTGTTTGTTTATTTTGTACTGTTTGTGTCTGGTTTTGGTATCGGTTAACACTGGCCTCATGAATTGGGAGGATTTTTTCTCCTATTCTATTTTCTGGAAGAAATTGTGTAAGATTGGTATTAATTTTTCTTTAAATGTTTGGTAGGATTCTCTAGTGAAATCATCTGGGCCTAGGGATTTCTGTATACTTAGGCCCTCTAATCTTATCACAGTCTACCTTCAAGTTTATTATGCCATTTCACATTTAGTATTAAAACCTTCCATTTCTCTTTTCCTGGCCTTTATACTATTTTTGTAATTTTACTTATAAATATACTATAAGTAGAATGTGTCATAAACCTCACAATATTACTATTACCTTTTTTAAAGTCAAGTTTACTTTAAATTTATTTAAATAATGAAGAAAAGATCTTATCTCCCCATGTAGTTACTATTTCAGACCGAAAGGACAGCCTTTAACAATTCTTCAAGCATAAATCTGCTGGCAGTGATTTCTTTCAGTTTGTGTGTCTGAGGAAGCATGTATTTGTTTTTGAAAGATATGTTCACCAGGTATGGAATTCTGGATTAACATTTTTTTCCTTTAGTATTTTAAACATGGTGTTTCACTATCTTCTTGCTTGCATTATTTCAGACAATAAACTTTCTTTCCTTCTTTGTTTTTCTGTTTCTGATATGTCTTTTTACTCTTGCTGTTTCTAAGAGTTTCTCTTTATCACTGATTTTGAGCATTTGATTATGATGTATATTGGCGTCATTTTTCATGTTTCTTATCCTTGGGGTTCCCTCTAATCTTTTTAGGTAGTTCTTTCCCTGGACTCAGATAGTTCACTCATACACATGTGATGATTAGTACTCTGCTGAATATGGTAGTCCCCTTAATCCACAAGGGTATGTTCCAAGATCCCTAGCACATGTGTAAAACCACAGATAGTACCGAACCCTATATATACTATGATTTTTCCTATACATACATGTCTATGATAAAGTTAAATTTATAAATTAATCACAGTAAGAGATTAACAGCAATAACTAATAGTAAAACAGAACAATTATAACAATATACTGTAAAAAAAGTTATGTGAATGTAGTCTCTCTCTCTTTCTCAAAATATCTTATTGGGGGCCAGCCCTGCGGCTGAGTGGTTGAGTTTGTGCACTCCGCTTCAGCGGCCCAGGGTTCAGATCCTCGGCTTGGACATGGCACCACTCATTAGGCCATGTTGAGGCGGCATCCCACATGCCACAACTAGAAGGATACACAACTAAAAAAGAAAATATACAACTATGTACTGGGGAGATTTGGGGAGAAAAAAAAAGCAGGAAAAAAATATCTTATTGTACTGTACTCACCCTACTTCTTGTGATGTTGTAAGATACCTACGTGATGAGGTGAAAGGAGGGGAATGATGTAGGCATTGTGATGGAGCATTATTTTTGGACCGCGATTGACCACAGGTAACTGAAACTGCAGAAAGCGAAATTGTGGATAAGGTGGGACTGCTGTACTCCAGCTAAACCATCTCTAGATCTGTGGAGTTCTCTTTCTGTGCCGTTCACTCTGCTTTGGTATTCCATCCTACAAACTCTAGCCAACTTGATCTACTCAGACTCTCAGCTCTGCTTCTCAACACTGGGCATCCTCCCAGCTCTGCATGCATTTCCCCTCTCAGCCCTGTGGCCTGGGAACTCTCTCCAGGCAATAAGCTAGGGCACTCATAAGGCTCACTGTTTCCTTCCCATCTCTCAGAGGCACTGTCCTTCAGTGCTTGATGTCCAATGCTTTGAAAGACCTTGTTTCCAGTGTTTTGCCATTTTCTTTTTGGTTGTTTCAGGTGAAAGAATAAATCCAGTTCCTCATGGCTGGGAACTAAACTAAATTATCTTTTAAAGAGATTTAAAATTTGTTTAAGTCTTTTATATTTACCCATATGTATACTTTTTCCAATACTCTTTATTCCTTAATATAGTTTCAGATTCCCATGTGATATCATTTTCCTTCTGCCTGAAACACTTTAACATTTATGATAGTGCAGGTCTGCTGCTGTTAAATTGTTTTACCTCTGAAAAAGTCTTATTTTGCCTTCATTTTTTAAAGATGTATAGAAGTCTCTGTTGACAGGTTCAGTTCTTTTTCTTTCATTACTTTAAAGGTCTTACACCATTGTCGTCTAGTTTACATTTTTTCCGCTGTGTTCTAAACTGTTTTCCTCTGGCTGCTTTTACAATTTTCTCTCTCTTTAGTTTTAAGCAGTTCGATTATGGTGTGCTTTGGTGTTATTTTCTCCATTTTCCTTGTGCTTAGAGTGTGTTGAATTTCTGTTTCTTAGATCTGGGTGTTTATAGTTTTCTTGAAATTTGGAAACATTTTGGCCTTTGCATTTTCAAATATTTGTTTGTCTCTCCCTTCCCTTTGTGGTGGGACTTTGAGTCTACTTACATTAGCCTGTTTGAAATTGTGTCACAGCTTACTAGTGCTTAGTTCTTTTTCCTTTTTTTTTTCATTCTTTCTCTCTCTGCATTTCATTTTGTGTAGTTTCTGTTGCTGTGTTGTCAAGTTCATTGATCTTTTCTTCTGCAGTGTCTAATCTGTCATTAATCCCATCCACTTTATTTTTTATCTCAGATATTGCCCATCTCTAGAAGTTCTATTTTTTGTTGCAGTTTTATATTTAATGTACTTAACCTTTTCTCCACCTTCTTGAATATATGGGATATAGTTATCAATAGCAATTGTAATATCCTCATTTATTGAATCTATCATCTCTGTCATTTTTTAGTTTGTTTCTTTTGATTAATTTTTCTTTTCATTAAGGATAATATTTTCTCACTTTATACATCTAGTGATTTTTTTTTATTGCATTCCAAACATTGTGAGTTCTACCTTGTTAACAGCTGGATCCATTTGCATTTCTATAAATATTTGTGAGCTTTGCCGTGGAATGCAATTAAATCATTCGAAAAGTACTTAGGAACAGTTTGATCCTTTTATGCTTCCTTTTAAGCTTTCTTAGGTGGTATCAGAGCAGTGTTTGCTCCAGGACTAATTTTGCCTGACTGCTCAAGCAATACATTTTTGAGTACTCTAGCTGATACCTGCTGGATTATGAGGCTTTGCACTCTGACTGATGAGAACACAAATTTTGTCCAGCCCTCTGGCAGCCCCAGTCATTGTTCCTTCTGTTCCTTTCAGGTGTTTCATACTTTCCCCACACCCATCTGATGACTAGTTCTCTGCTGAAGACTTGTCGGGGACGCTCTGCAGATCTCTGGCACTCTCTGTGTAACTCTCTAATCCTCTGTTCTGTGACTCTAAGCTCCTTGAGCTCTCTGGACTCCCAGCTCTGTCTCCTCACTGGGCTCCATCTGCCTCTCGCTGCCCATGCTGCACCCTGGAAGCTCTCTCCACACAGTAAGCTGGGCATTTGTAGACCTCACCTCATGTGTTTCTCCTTCTCAAGTCTTGACTGTCCTGTGCTGCCAGTATCCAACTCTGAAAACATATATGTGGTCCAGCTTCTTAGTTGTTTCAGGTCAAAGGATAAATCTGATCCCTGTTACTCTGTCTTGGTCAGCTTGGTTATAAGCAGAATCCCTTCATTTCTCTTTATTTAAAGTCTTAAAATCTAAATTTGAAAAGGGAGGGAGAGAGAAAGAGAGAGAGACAGACCAAGAATTCAACTAATAAAATCCAACATCCCTTCAGGGAAGATTCAGTTCATGCAGTGTTTTAATTATCTTAAGCTAGTTTTAATGACCTTCAATTTCTTGAAATTTTAAATGTCCTGGCTTGAATATACATGATATTACTCATGTTTAAAACCCTTATGGCTGCAATTTACCCTAAGAGTAACATATGTATGTGTCATAGATAAGGGCGTCAGGCCTATAAGTGTTGAGTGTGTACATACCAAATATAGTATAAGAGAAAAGAATCCAGATATTTTGTCTGAATACTTGTCCTGTCACTTAATAACCACATATTCTGGGTTAAATCTCAGCCTTTGCTACAGTATACTCTTTTGTGAAATTGTTGTGTGAGGATCAAGTTATATAGCATATGTAAAAGCCTTTAATAAAATGTAAAGTTAAACAAATTTATGGTATAACAGGTATTGTTTTGCCAGAGATGGAGGACTGTGTGCATTTAACAGTTGTAAATCTTTCTCCACAAACTGATCTATGCGTGGGCTATATATCTAAATTTTTATATAGGCAATCTTCAATCCAATTCTGGTCCCCTACCCATTGGGCAGATAGGATGTTCGTTCTCAATTACCATGTACTCTTTTACCTCATTCCAAATCATGCAACATCTGGCTCCCCTTGCACACAAGGAGGCCCTCCAGTATCCAGTTCTCACTCACTAATCTTGAGATACCTGTTGTCCATATGTGTGTGGTCTGTTAAATCCAGGTATTTGAACCTCAAAATTCATTGCTAAGGCTGAGCACATTAGGGTTTAAGGGTTTATCCTCCTAAGGAAACAACTCAGCCATTCTCATGTCCCATTCCAAACCATTCTGTTGCTTTACCCACATAAACATTTCCAAAGGCAAGGGATTTGAAATAGCCTTGGCACTTTCTTACATGGGAGAGGAAAAATGGCGATGAGAAGAAATCATAGATCAATAGCACAATAAATTATATATGTTGCTATGTTGGGGAGACAAATCTTTTTGCAATGGACACGAGATAAAGCTAGGATGTGAGTGAAGGGAGACTTTCACTTTTTACTCTAAATTTCTTCTTTTTCACTTTTTATAGTGAGCTTTATCTTTGTAATCCTTAAAGTAAAGAGTTTATTGATAGCATTTTCTCAACTGAAGACTCAATAAGAAAGATCATCATCAGTGGTAAGGAAATTAAATACATTCTTTATAGAAAGTTGAGTATTTCAATTGAAGTAAACAAAATGAACTGAGAACAAAATATGAAGCAGACTGGCAATTTGGCAATTTATGATATTTTGATATGTAAAAGAAAATGTCTAGATATCATTTACTCAGAGTATATTTAAACAAAAGTCTTTATCATATGAAAGGGATTTCTTGATATATGATAAGAAAATAGAATTATCAAAGCCATGCAAACATTTCAGGAAAATACCAAAAGCATGCAAACATTTCCAGAAAATTCAGATTATATGATACACAGCTGGTTCACAAAACTCGAGTAATTTTAGCACATGAAGAGCTAGAATTATATTTACAGAGAGCAAATGTGCTGTTATGTGTATTCTGATTCTACTTTCCAATTGACCCTTTAGAAATGTGTTTCTGTGCATATACACGTGGAAAGTCTTCTGAAGGGAAGATGTAGCCTTAGCATATTCCTACACTGAGGGTAAGATGCAGACCTGTGCATGTATTATCTCTGTCATATTTGTTAAATTCTACCATTTAGCTGCAACCAAGTGAGTTCAATTTGTTTCATATAGCATAGAATTAAGAATACTAGGAGTAGGACCCCAAGCACCGGAACGAGGCCAGCCTGCAACACTGACCTCAGCTGTGCCCCCCACGGTCCTGGTCCCATCCAGCTGAAGAAATCCCAGGGTCCAGTGAGGATGTACCTTAAGAGGCCAGTTATCCTTCTCAGGTTTCTGTATTGACCTTCCCACTTGGTCCAGGGCATTAATCCAGGCATCGCAGGATGTATGAGTAATTACCCAGAGTCCACCTTGGCCTGCAAGGACACAGTCTAGGACAAGGTATCCTTCACAACAGCCATGGCCATGAATTGAAGTGCTCCTGACTGCTTCTAGGGACAAGATGATATCACTGATCATTTTAGCTAAAGACAGGCACAAATTTCATACCAACTTTTCTAATCGGATGATTCCCACTGTAGGGATCACAGCCCTTAGGCCATACATAAATAACAAACTGATTATTGTATCTAGAAAGCTTTCCTGAATAACCAAGGGTAGCTTCGTTTTGGCAAGATCTCTGCAGTCATCTGAGATCCACATGAGCCATTTGTGGCATTTCCTAAAACTTGAAAGTCTCTTATGACGGATGAAAGCCACCTTGTTTTCCAGAGAGACAAGTTAATACCTGTACAAATGATAGGCCCCCTCAAATGGGACCTACATCAGTCAAGGGCACAGGTGACAATGTCTCCTATGTGACTTCTGGGCCAGCTGGTAAGCCTTAGCGTTCCCAGTTCAGCTAGACAATTAAGTGTAGTCCTTTTTTTGCCAAGAATGTCCAGGGACAGTCATCCCAACCTGTGCTGTTTGTCCACAGCACTGGCTGGGTGGCATTTGTCCATACCACAGAATGAGTAAGTGGCAGCTATGGGAATAGGTGTGGGGAAGGTATCTGGGGTGGGGTGGGGAGAGTGTTGATAGGTGTTTTTGTTTTTGTGAGGGAGGGGTTTGGTCCAGAAGCTGAAGCCATCCTTTGCTGTTTCCATAGACTTTTCAGTAAGGTTCAGAAGAATAGCAATCAAATTTTGAATTCTCTGTTGAAGGATGGCAGGCCCAGCAGTCAGTTAAATTTAAGGTGCATGTAACTGTTTGGGAAAGCCGCACCAGGTTGTTTTCTATCTTGAGGAAAGCTGCAGGGGTGGTTCTGGGAGACAGCAATCGTTAAGGTGCCTCTCTTCCCCATAAGCTCCTGGGGTCTCAAGTGGTCTCTCCTCAGCTTCCATAATTGTTGCTTTCCCTCCTCTTACACATAATTTATGTTTCCTTTCAGTACCTGTGACTTCACCTTTCTTCCAGTTGTCTCATACTCACACCCAGACCTTTCATCCGGAAGGGTTGGGTACAAGAGGGACAAGGGCATTTTTGTAAAACTTGCAGAGATCTATTATTCCCCCAACTTAGGCCCACATTGAGCACAGTAGGGAGTTTCAGCAAGCACTGTATTCAACCAATTAATCATTCTGTTTTCATCTAAGACCATGTCAATGAAACAAATAAATCCATATTTGTAAACCAGAAATATGTGTGAATCTCCTGCATTCTTCTGGCTAAGCACCCTCCCAGAACGTGTTCTAACCAGGCTAGCCTGGGGTTGTCCTTAGGGAAAAGAAGAAACATCGTACGCAAGAATGGCAGGAGGAATCCCAAATTTTCAAAATAGATCTACACAATCTCCCAACACTTTCATCTGACCCTTACTCAGGAAACAGCTGAGAGGAGACCATCCCTTTCTGAGGACAGTTCTGTTCATTGACCAAACTGCCTTACTGGGTTCTATGAACCAGAAGAAAGTGAGGGAGGTAGAGCCAGACATCTTTGAGTCAGTTTTTGAGGAGACTGCCCCAATGCTCAATGATACCAGATCCCAATGAATTGTAGGGAATATGAAAAGCCATCAGATATCTGACGCCAGCCCATTGTTGAATTGTTTCGCAATAAGAGGCACACCATTGTCAGACTGGAAGTAGTCCAGAAATATAAGCCAAAGATATAACACAGATTAGTTTCACAAGCCACAATAGTACGGCTAGAGCGAGCTTATCAGACCGGAACAGCAACACATAACTTGAAAAAGTGTTAATAACAGTGAGGTACCACTTACAACCCCAAAAAGAGATCAAAGGTCAGATGTAATTAATGTGGCAGGAACAAGTATGGGCAATGTCCTATGCTGTGTGGTTGCCTTCACTGCAAGACAACTGGTTCAATTTTCATCATGACTTACAAGTTTGGCATGCAATGGTAGCCTCTGCAGCAAAAACATAGGATCTTTTACTTTATACCCAATATAATGGTTGATATGTTGCCATTTCTGGTATGACGATGGCTCAAGTAAGCAACAGTGGCAGTCTGGGCAGTGCAGGCTCCATCAGAAACTGAGTCCAGTCAATTTCAACAGAGAATGAGTCCATCTACAAGGGTGACCCAGACGGTTCAATCAGCGGGCTCTATTTATTTCCTTAATTTGCAGTACCAAAGAGGGGTGTCTTTATCTTCTAGTCTGTAGTTTTCCAAATGACAGTCCAAATAATCCGGCCATGGCAACAACCAAAGAGTCAGTAAAAATATAATGAGGTTTATCAAGGGTAGTATTTGCCAGAGCTATAAGAACAGCCTTGAGTTCTCCCCACTGAGCTGAATGACCATGTCCATTTTCAGTTCTGAATAGTTGGCCCTGAAGATGAACAGTTTCAGTTGCCCAGTGGACACCATCAGATTTCAGCTTAGCCAAACCTTCGATGCAGGCGCAGGCGTTATGGGGAATCTCTGAATCAAGGGCCCCATTGAGTCAGCAATTTTACTACAGTTCGTTCTGTGGAATAGCTGCCACTTTTTCATGGAGAGCTGAGATGCCTCTGGGGCATGCCCAGCTGCATTTTTGAATGTACCATTTCCATTATTGGATCCTTTTCACTTTGTTAGTCATTGCGTCTGAGTTGATCCACTCCAAAATGGAAATATTAGGACAGAGAATCACATTTTCTCCAGGGGTCAGGCACACAGTTTCAACAACTGCCCAATAGTAAGCTAATAGCTCCTTTTAAAAGAGGTAATACTGGAAGCTGTGTCGAGGAGTCAGTGAGTCCAACCCAAAGAGGCGCCTCCAAGTGGGGGCCACCTCCCTTTGCCAGAGGCTCCAATTGGCAACATCATCAGTCCCAGATTGTAACTTGTAAGTTGTAACTCAAAAGATCATTGAAGATGTGGGCCCCAGAAGTATTAGCACTTCTCTACATCCAACTCTTCCCAATCAGGAGAATTCCTTTGGGTACTTAGATGCATTTATAGCATAAGCATATAAAACATCAATACCAATTATACATTTAGCAGTGGAAGTTAGTACAACAATACATTGAATCAACACAGAGGGCTCTACCCCTAGGCCATGTAAACTTCCCTTCCCCAGTGTGAGCTCTGCCCTGACCCCCTCAGTGGAATTTGGGCATACCCTCACCGCATGGAACCCAGTAGGATGGTAACTCAGGTGCTGGTATCCACCAGGGTTACAAAAATTTGAATCCCCTCCCTTCCCAACATTCCCTAACATATTTGGTAGACGAATGGCCCTTCATCCCTTTTAGGAACAGGGAGATGTCACTCTAGCCCTAACCATCTTTCTCCTTAAATCAGCAGAGGTTACTGAAGGAAGAAGGGATGGATCCGAGAGGCTCCATGCAGTAAGCAAGCCACATTTCAGTTTGGAGAGGAAAGGCAGTGGCAATAATTTATGTAGATTTTCAGGGTCAGTTTCTCACTCGTCAGGGTATCAACCACATCAGCGTTGCAGACCCAATCTAGGGCAAGGTGAACCTGAGTACCAGTCAATGCCCTATCTGTGGTTTCCCATGGGAAATTGTGTGTCTCAGGGAAATTTCCCGAGAGGGCCAGAGCTCCCTTAAAACAGGCAGGACCCACTGCAGAAAAACAAAGGAAAGCTCTGAGGCCTTTTACTGCCATCTTCAAATGGATCTGAGATAAGACGGCCCAGCTGTTCTGTTCCTCCTTAGCGAGCATCCTGTACAATGCCCTCCAATCTTCCAGGTGAACCAGCCAACATTGTAAAGGTCTGCCCTGTCTCCCCATAGGGATTGTGAATTGCCCTCCTTTTACTCTCAGTTCAGGTGAGTGTCTCTAACTGTTGTCTGAAAGAGGGCAGAACCTTCTGCCCATCCAGGACGAATGTTAGTACTAGTTATTCTAAAGGGGTGGGCCTGATGCTGAGGCTGACCGAGGTCCTGCCACTGGAGGAGGGTTACCAACAAGCAGGGCACTTTTTGGATAGTTGTTTGGACCCCTTTCCCCAGCCTGCAGTCACCTCCCTAATTTTTCCTCATTAAAAGGAAGTAAGATGGAAGACCATTTATTGCCCAGTTGACCATACAATTTGGTCAATATGTCTGCTCCCATTTCCCATAGACTTCCCTCAAATCCTGTTAATTGCACTGCAAAACCTTCATTCTTCCCTTTTTAGTACTTCAGTACTTTAGAAAATGAGTGTGAAATTGCATTTGAAATATTGAATGGACTTTTACAAAAATGTAAAGTACTATTTTAAAAAATACGTTTTCTTGGTGCTACCCTCGAGTTATTATGTGCATCATGTTTGTGATATTTAGGCCTTTTGTTTGGGGTTGGTTGTGAAAGTCATATGTGCTTTTTATATTGGGAATAAAATTAATGGTTCTATGATGAATAGTGGACATCCTGTTTTGAAGAAATCATATTTTGGGCAAAATGCCCGTAAGAGGCTTATGTTTTTGCCAATAGTTTGGTTCAGAGCCTCTGGGATCTTTCTTTCTTTTTTTTTTTTTAGGAAGTGATGAGAAAGTTTGATGCTTTTGCATTCTATTTTAAATTCTTTTTAGGGATAATTACACAATAACTTGTTACTTCATTTTTTGTTATTGTAACTAATTCATAATGGTTTTTTGTTTTGCTTTGTTTTGGTGTTTCCCTACCTATTATTAAGGACATAATATTACTTTAGTTAAAAATCACTCTGTTTTCATTTTATTTGCCTCGTTATTCCTACTCCATTTTTTTCTAGTCAGTTCTTGGCTTCTCCAGTTGAAACTAGAGATACACTTGACATATTAGTTACTTGACATATTAATTTTGGCCACTTCTGGTTTGCTTTCTTTTGCCAATGAAATTATTGAAATTGAAAAATTGGGTGGGGGTGTCTATGACAGACAGAAGTCTCTCCCTTGGGCATTAAGCATTAAGCCAGTTTCTCTGTCCTATAACAAGAGAGAAGTGTTAAAACCAAAGTTCACGGCACGCAACTGGCAGAAGCATCTAAATGGTTCTCTTTAAAAATTTCACTTCAACAGCAATAAATCTCTAAGTTTAAAAAGAAGATTTTTAAATGGCAAGTGAAAAATGTATCGCTTTCAAATAGTAGCTGAAATGCATTTCTTTGTTTTTTTCAGGTTATTTAATTATCCTGTGAAATGTCAAGTGTGTTTTAGGGCAGCTGATTAACATTGTCTTAGTTCTGCCATAGAATCAAAGAATTTTTATTGCTGGAGGGAATTCAGAGATTATCATTTTACACATATGGAAACTGAGATCCAAGAAGTGAAGTGATGTGCGCGCAGTCCTGAATAAGCAGAGCTCAACCGTAATTCTCCTTTCTGATGCTCTTTTCACTACACCACATTGCCATAGTGCTCGTGTTCAGAAAGGCTCGCTAAAAGTTCACATAAATTTCAAGTGTTTTAGATTCAGAGCCATTTCCTTTCCTTTGTAGATATTTTATATTCATGCTGCCTTTGGCTCCGTTTTTACTGTTTGGCGAAAGGAATGTAGTGGTCTTTCCCTCTGCCTCAACGTTAACAGCAGGGCCCAACCTAATTTTTAAGTCATGGTATGGATTTAAGAGTTTTTAAAGATTATTAATCACTTCTATCAGAGTTCTGATTTCTGAATCCCATAGCCTGCTTCAGTCCTTATTTGATGTCTTTATAGGATTGGACACTGATGAACCCCTGATTCTGGAAACTGGAGCCCTTCCAACCTGGTTTCTCTAGTATCTCTGGACTGTGATTTTTCTGTCTCTTTCATTCGCTCCTTCACTGTTAGTCCCTTAATGTAGAGGCTGCTTTTGATTCTGTTTTTCTTTTTATTCTCTCTCTGGGTGATCTTCTCCTTCTATGGCTTCAGATTGCTGGCTCCATATACCTAGCTATACCTCTGGCCTCAAGATCTCATTCTAGCTCCACATCTGTATTTTGAACTTCCTGCTGGAACTGCCCCCCTCTCATATTTTCATCATGTCAGTTTCCAAAACCTTTTGATGTTCTGTCAAAGAACTTTGCATTTTGGCCTCTAAACCATCCTCATTGTCTCTGCCTTAGTTCTGCTCTCGTCATGACTTTGGATGGGTCTCCCTGTTTCTGGTCTCTCCGTCTATTCATTCTCCAGCATGCCATCAGAGTTATTGCCCTGCTTCACCACCTAACAGCCCCCCACTGGCTCCCCACTGTCTTCAGAATAAAATTAAAATTATTTAGCTAAGCAGCAAATCCTTCCACAATCTAGACCCTACCTGCTATTTCACCTTCATCTCTGCCCCTCTTTTCTCCCATGTCACAGTGTACATGGATAGACACACACACTCGGTGCTCTTGCGACACAAAAATCCCCTAGATGCGCCAAAACTTTTTCATGACTTTGCCTTTAGCATATTATTCCCTCCACTTGGAATGCTCCGTCTTCCTCCTTCGCCTGACAGACTCTTAATATTGAAGACACAGGTTCTGAGTGACCCAGTGCCTTGCCCAATTGTCTTTGGCAGAAGGAGTTGCTCTGTTCCCCAGGGTTTTGTCTTTATCCTTTGTACGTTGGTCCTCCACCCACTCCACAAATTTGGGACTCAAGGACAAGGGCTATATTTTTATTTCCTCATCCGTGCCTAGTACAGCGAGTGGCACACAATAGAAATGCAATGAATGGATGATAGCCTAATCAGCATTTCCTGCTGGCTTCTTTGTTAGATTTCTTTGGATGTTCTTTCGAATTTCTTTTATAAGACTCCAAGAATGTAGTCCTTTCTTTCACTTTAGTTTTCCCTGAGGTGAGATTTAACTTTAGTTTAATTTTGGCAAATATACAGCATGCATTCTGCACCTCACCCAACCCCCAGCCGATATGGACCACCAGGCAAAGCTTTCTTCCCTGGGGAGCCACGTGGTTCTTCGGCCTTCTCAACACAGGACTCCAAGTGGCCGCTATCAATTGAATGAAGTTGGCAGCTGACATGAGGCCTGTTTGGGATAACAGGTAGTTAAAAAATACAGGACGAATATGAGATGAACTAAAATTCTGTTCCAGCTTTGTTTCTGGTGTCTCTGAGATGCCTACGATGGCACTTTGTGTGGTGTCTTACATCACATAGATATTCAACAGTTTATCTATTAGCAAATGGTTGTTACTATTTTTGTCTCATTTTCTCTATTCAAACAGTAGGGCAGGTAATTTCCAAGCAACTTTTGATGGTTGATGGAAGAATAAACATAAGGAATGTGAATTTACTAGGAAAATAGTTCAAAATGATCTATAAATAATAGTTTCATGAAGTTAAAATATTATGTACAATGAAGTCGTTAACTTGTAAAACTAATTGAGTGTCTTATGATTGAGTTCTAACAAATGGGAAGGTAGGCTATACCACTCTCTATTTTAAAACAATTTTAAATTTGTATAAAAAACAGTTGCAAGTACAGTACAAAGAACTTTTTTTCTTGAACTATTAGAGAGTAAGTTGCCAACAGAATGCCCATCATCCCCCAGTACTTTTATGAGTATATCCTACAAACAAAAACATTCTGCAGATCCACAGTACAACCGTAATAAGCAAGAAATTCAAAATAATACCTTGCTACTATCTAATCCTGTTTAGATTAGATCCCCATTGAACTTTCACCAAGTGTTCAGTTATATTCTTTATAGTAAAAGGAATCCAAATAGATCACGCATGACATTTGTTATTCTATCTCTTTAGTTGCCTTTGGTCAGGAAGAGTTCTTCAGCCTTTCCTTGACTTTTATCACCTTGGTACTCTGGAAGCTTGTAGGCCAGTTATTTTTGTAAACCAGATTATTCTGATGTTTCCTCCTGATTATATTTGGGTTAATTCCTCTTGTGCAGATATACAGAAGTGACAGTGAGTACTTCTTATTGTATCTTATCAAGCGGCTCGTGGTTTCAGCTTATCCCATTACCAGAAATGTTCATTTTGATCGTTTTATCAATATGATAACTTCCAGGATTATTTATTATAAAGTCACCTTTTCTTTTTAGAAATTAAAAAGTATTTTGTGAGGAGGTACTTTGAGACTGTGGCCGTATCTAATTCCTCAGCAATGTTTTACTTTGTTTCTTTACTCATATCAGAATCAACTCATGCTTCCTATTTTGTTCAATGGGTTGTAATATGTTGCTGTCATTTTGTTGTGTTTTCTTTGGATATTGAAATTGTCCCAGAATTGGCCAGTTGGAGCCTCTTTGAGTTGGCTTCAATGTCCTCTTCACATGTCCCTTTCATTCTTTGAACACTGTGTTACTTTACAGCTCAAAAGAATGTATCAGGCTCATCTTGTACTTTTCTTGCCCAAGACACTGAATCAATCGTTTCTCCAAGGACTCCTGGTTGCAATTTAGTGGAACATGAAATTTAGACACCAAGATCTGGGCACTAAGTAGAGTTATTCTATTAGGGTATTGCTATTCCTAGGCCCTCAGTGGAAAGAACTGGGGATGAGTCTGTATATACATACACACATTTGCAACTATATTTATATGTATGTATATTTATGTAAATTCTATATACATATTCTATATTATGTATATATACATATATGTAACGAGTTCATACCTATACCTCCAATCCCAATAATAGTGATCATTTTACCCCTGAGTTGTTTTAGAGCCAGCTTTTACTGCCTCCCAATTGTAAAATTTTCAGGAATTTTGCAAGCTGGTAGCTTGAAATTGGCCATGGTGGGAATCTTTACACCGTGGAAATCCTCGGTCGCTCCCCTCGATGTGTCTGATTCACATATTTGCAACTAAAACACTGATCTTGCTTCTGAACACCAGACCAAATTTTCTAATGACTTGCTAGATGTCTGTCTTCTCATTGATATCATCCCATGAGCACCAATTCCAGGGTAGATAACCTGATCATATCTTCCCCTAATCCTGCTTCCATGCCTGATGCTTATCTCATTATAGCTAAGAGTGCAGCTTTCTCCCTGACCCACAAACAAGGGGTAATAGAATCGTTTTTATTCACCCCTTCATCTTAACCTTCCCAAGTCTAGTCTCAAGTTCTGTTGAGTCCGTCTCTGAAATGTTTCTTGTTTGCCCCCTTCTTTTTAAATCCCTTTTATCATTGGGATTTATTATTTTAGGCTTTTACTTTTTTCTTGCCCGGTCAGTTGAAATCGTAAATTTCTCACCTTGAGTGAGAGATAATGTATGATAATAGAATACCTTCTGACTTTCCCAATATTAAAAGTTAAAATTATCTGTATAGAGTGATTTTGACTGCAGAAATCCTGATCAACTATGACAGTTACTAATCTGTCATATAAAAGTCAGAGAAGAAGTGTTCTCAGGTTTGGTAGAGCTGTTCAATTCTGTCATGAAAGACCCAGCCTTTTCTATCTGTTCACTGTGCCATCCCCAGCATATTGGCCATTTTCCTGAAACTTGGCATTCTCCGGTCATAAAATGGCTGCCAGAACATCAAACAATGCATCCTCACATCACAGCATTCAGTGGAAGAAGAAGGAGCCCCAAGAAAGACACAAAAAAGTCTTGCCTGTCTTTTTTCAGACAACATAGTCTTTGCCAGAAATGTCCTAGCTGTCTTCTCCTTCCATCCTAGTTTTCAGAACTATGTTACATGGCCCCATCTCCCTTGGAAAGAAATCATACTTAGCCCAAGTTCTCTGACTTTGTTAACAATATTATTTTTTTAGTTTAAAGTTTATACCAACTCTTCTGTCTTTCTGCTGGGTGGATGATATGTGGAGAAAACCACACCCGTTCTTTCTAAACTTGTTCACACCCCAAGCAGGGGTCCAGTTCCACCAAGATTACAGAATATGTATTTATTAATTCAACGAGCATTCATTGACAATTACTGTAAATTCTAGGATATGGTAGTTAACAACACAGACAAAAATTTCTGCCCTGAAGGTGCTTACATTCTAGTGGCACATCTGTGCCCCATTAGAGGAAATCTAAACCTAAGTCAGGAGATCAGAAGACTTTTCAGAATTACCTTTCCTTACTTCCTGCCACTCTGCTTTACTCTTTCAAAAACAGGAGTTGGGTGTTGATTTCTGCTGTCTTTTGACTCTGACCTAAATTATATTTTTCCTGGCTAATATTTCTCAGTTTGTGAAATGAACTTGGGCTTCTCCCTACTTTTAAGTACTAACATTTGCAATGCTGTTTTTGCATCTCTTTGTTCATTTTGGTCAACGGTAGTGTTGAGAATTTTATAGTCTTGCCCTTTGAACGGCCACTCTTCCTTAGATTTAGTGTGTCACATTTGAGAAGAAACTTATACATTAAATGGAAACTTTTGCTTTACAACATGGTTTTGGAAAAGTGCCACAGGAATGTTTTCAGATTGTATAGGACTTGGCAATGAAAATAATTGGTTGAAGAATGACATTAAAAAATAATCCTTGGATTTTGACACCTTATAGAAGAAAAGAAAGAATGTTATTATATCACTCTTTCTCCATGATATGGTTTTCTTAAAGGAGAACAGTATATGTTTAACTAAATAATAACTCACTCCTTAATGTCTGTTTTAAAAGGGTATTTTATTAGTGTGGATATTTTGGAACAGCATGTAACAGAAAGCACAGTCTCTATCTTAGTCCGTTTGGGCTGTTATAACAAAGTGCCACGGACTAGGTGGCTTATAAACAACAGAAATTTATTTCTCACAGTTCTGGAGGCTGGAAGTGCAAGATCAAGGTGCCAGCATGGTTGGGTTCTGCTGAGAGCCCGCTTCCGAGTTGCAGACTGCTGACTGCTGACTTCTCCCTGTGTCCTCACATGATGGAAGGGGCCAGGGAGCTCTTTAGGGCCTCTTTTCTAAGGGCACAAATCCCATTCATGCGGACTCCACTTCACGACCTAATCACTTCTTAAAGGCCCATCTCCTAATATCATCGAATTGGGCATTAGGGTTTCTACATATGAATTTGGGAGGAATATAACCATTTAGCCTATAGCAGACTCAACCTGAGTTAAGAAAGAAATGTATTATTTCACATAACCAGAAGTCCAGAGTGGGGCGGGCTCTAAGGAAAGTGCCCTCCATGGTGCAGCCCATCTGTTAGGGACCCAGGTTCCTTCCATCCCTTGGCACTGCCATCCCAAGAAGGCTGGCTGTCCTCTCAGGCTGACTCCCCTCTGGTTGAGTGATGGCCTCAACAGTTCCAGGCATTACATTCAGACGCAACATCATCAAGAGGAAGCAGAAAAACCATCTCCTTTCCTGGCTCTTTCTTAGAAGCGAGAACTCTTCCCTAAAAATCCCCGGAAGACTCTCTCTCACATATTATCGGCCAGATTTGGTTCACCTGTCCATTTCTAAACCAATCACTGACAAGAAGAGAAGTGGGATTATCATGATTTACTTAGTCAAATCAAGGTCCATTCCTGGAGCTGGGGACAGGATCGCCTTCCCATGACGCACATGGCTTTGTGGAGAGCAGATACCTGAACGAAATTGGATTCTGCTAGGAAGGAAGAAGTTGGAAAGAGAAAATGGATACTGAGTAGACAACCAGAAGTCCCACCATAATCTCCAACAGTAGAAAACTTTCTTCTTATGAGTGTCGCTGTATTTTATCATCTGACATATATGATTGCTTTTCCCACGTGACATAATTTATTATTTTATTTACTATAATTACATATGTGTTCCCCAAGCTTCCCAAGAATAGGACAGATGCCTGAGGATTCAATGTATTTCTGTAGTAAGTAGTTATCTGGCAGTATTTTTTTTCAAGTACATTTCTAACCACTTTACCTATAACTCTTAATCTTCACAACACCTTTTGAGATAAGTACCAATATTATTCCCATTTTACATGTGAGTAAACAGAGGCACTGAAAGGATAACCACTTTTTCCAAGGTCACCTGGCTAGTAAATGTATCTTTAGCTATTTGGCGTAAGGGAAAGCAGAGGTACCTCAAATATTGGTCAGTTCTTTTTCCCTGAAACCAATATTAGCAAAGTCCTCTAACTATACAAACTGAGATTTTTGATGAAGGAAGAATTCACCTCTACAGATTGGAAATATTTTCTGTCTTTTAAGATGGTGATGCTTACGTTTATCTTTAGGGCAAATTGACCTTATTATTAAGACCACCACGCCAATGGCCTTTTAGCTATATAAATACAAAATGAAAGATTTTTCTCTGAAATAGAGGCTTTTAAAATAATTAAGGGGCGAGCCCCATGGCCGAGTGGTTAGGTTCACGCGCTCTGCTTCGGCGGCCCAGGGTTTCGCTGGTTCAGATCCTGGGTGCGGACATGGCACCACTCATCAGGCAATACTGAGGCGGCGTCCCACATGCCACAACCAGAGGTGCTCACAACTGGAATCTACAACTATGTACTGAGGGGCTTTGGGGAGAAGAAGAAGAAAAAAAAGAGAAGATTGGCAACACATGTTAGCTCAGGTGCCAATCTTTAAAAAATAATAAAATAAAATAATCTAGCTTCAAACAGTTATAATATTGTGTATCCATTACATTCTGTGCTGTACATATTTCTTGAGTGAGTCCTCTGCAGCTGGGACCATACCAGGTGCTAGGAATACAGAGATGAACTACCAAGATACGGTTCCTGCCCTTATGGTGCTTACAGTCTAGTGGAAGAGACAGAAAAGAAACAAGCCGATAAATGCTTACCATATGTTAAATGAGACTTTCCTACAGTCTAGCTATTTTGCCAGGAGTTTCCACTCTGAGAAAATGCAATACGAAACCACACATTCTAAAGAAAGATGCTAGTTCCCTGTCCAGATAGGAGGACAACTTAAGGAGAGATAGAGGTTTGAGTTAGTGGTGAGTATATATAATACTAAGCAAATGAATTAAATAAGACACTTATTAATTACAGAGAGTACAAGTTATGCAGGGGAGGAAATGTAATCATGGAATACTACATATCTCAGCTCTGAATAGAGTTTACATAATTATAATGATATAAACGATAATCATTGAGAAAATAAAAATATTATATTTATATATATTTAAAAGTATGCACACATAGGAGAGTACATCTTAAAAGTTCTCATCACAAGAAAAAAAGGTTTGTAACTATGTGTGGTGATGGATGTTAACTAGACTTATTGGGATGATCATTTCTCAATGTATCCATATATAGAATTATTATGTTATGCATCTGAAATTAACATGTTATATGTCAATTATACCTCCATTTTTAAAAAGTACACATACAAACACACACACACACACAGAGATGAGGGGAGCAATGGAGGGAGATAGATAGATGGATAGATAGGTAGATAGATAAATAGATGATAGGCGGGAAGACAGATGGAAAATAGAGGGATGGAGAAAAGAGAAGTGTGTATATGTAGCGAGGACAGGTAAAGGAGAAAGCACAGATAAAACCACTCTACTGAGAAGAGGATAAAATCTGAACCTGAAAAATCGAATAACAGTTAAACATATGTTATTTAGAGGTAAATGTGTAGGTAAATATCAAAATAATCAATTAAAAGAATTAAACAGCAAGGCACCACTACTTTGTTTGATAAGACTTATAAAACTAAATTTAAGGTGTTAACAAAAATGAAAAGGAAGTTAAAGCAAATGATATGTGAAAGCATTTTATAGTTGCCAAAAGTCAGTATGTAGAGTCATTAGAACGTTATGGGGAGGTCATGTTTCATTGTCTGAAAGAATCCCCTTTGTAGTTTCTCCTTCTCATTAATATCTTACTCTATGTTTTGAGCTAACTTTTCCAAGTTTGTTCTTGTGAACTATCGTGAGCCATTGTGAACTGAGGCCATTTTGAAAACAGGAATGAAAGACCTGAGTTACTTTCACTATTCAACCACTTAGTAACTGGGTTCTTGCTACTATTTGATTGGTTTAGCAAGGTCAATGCATTGGTCAAAAGAAAATTAGTCTAGCTAGGATTACATTGTCCTGACCATATGTTTCCAATTGTATCAAAAAGCAAAATACAAGGAAAATACAACTTAATCTCATGTCATTAAAAATTTTAGGTGTAATTGTAATTAGCATTTAGCAGACAACCTCCAATCCCCAAATGTAATAATCTGTCTCCATCAGTGTCTCCTTTAACCTTATAGTGTTACTACCTTGGTTGGTTTTTAATGCTGGAAGTGTTATCTAACTGTTCAGCTGCAATGCACATTTATTCAGTTTTAATTCCCCTTGATTGGTACAAAGAAGCTTTTTAGGGTGCTGGTGGGAAGCTGTTTTCACTAAGGGCAGTTCTGGATGAAGAGCTGAATTCTGTAGGAGAATCATGCCAGGGCAAGTCTCAATCCAGTCAGATGCCAGACTCACAGAATCTCACCTGGCCACCCACCCAAGTGGACATTGTTCTGATTCAGAAGTCATTTGTAGAGGCCCTTTTAAAAAAATTACATGTCAAAATTTAGTTATATAAATCCTTGAAAATAGCCAATAAAACCACTAACAAAGACAGCTAACTTGTATAGGGCATTTCTAAAGAAATATAATTCTGCTTTTAAATTAGTCCTTCTTGCCAGTATATTGAAATACTTGAAATTTTAAGTAAATCATCCTTAAGATCCCTTAACAATTTTGTACAGATGGAGGGCTACGTGGGTGAATATTTTGCATGCATAAGGATGAGATCCAGATGACGGGAATGCAGTAGGGGTCGTTTGAAACATGTTAGAGGAGAACATGGAAAACATCAAACGCTATGATTATAAGCAATGGAAATAACTGTCCTAAAATCTGAAACAATGCAAGAATATGAAGACATCAAAACTCATGCTATCTTCATTTAGTCTTTCACTGGACTAAAAATATTTGTATTTTCTGTCAAGAACAGATTAGCTTGATTATATAAATATATTCATACAAACATGCATATTAATAAACACATATGTATGTAATATATATGACATACATTGCATATATATGTGCATAGATATCTTTGTGTATATGTATGTAGGTTTTTTAAGAAGACAAACATCACTAGTATGTGATAGAAAATGTTCATTATTAAACCTTTATTTCCTAATTTTCTTAACAATAGCACCAAAGCTAGAAAGTAGAAAAATAAAAAGAATCATCATTTTTGAAACAGATGGGGTAAACATTCTCTGGGGAAGTCCAACAAGACTGATGTTTCGTCTACACCAATTTCTTTACAGACTATCAGCCATTTCTTGACAGCTTGGCATGCTTTCCTTACGTGTTGAACATCAACATCTATGGGCAACTACATATATGTTCTCAAAAGAGTAAAGGTCATGTCAAACAACTACCAATCTGTGTGTGTAATTATTTCTATGTGGCTATACTAGCTATCTAATTTTCACTAAATACTAAGCTCTTTCAGAAACAGATTTTTTCCTATATTCCCCATGACATATACATAGAAAATATTTAGTACAGAATTTTCACAACACTGTAGAATCTGTCCACATATATGTAATTGAGATTGTATATGTTTCTAATGCAGTTATTTCCATAAAACTGGATGCCAGATTTCAGGAAATGAGTTTTCTCTTGAAATTCTAAATTTTAATTTCTTGGCGATCATAATGTGTTTGTTTCCGAAAGGGTACTTTTCCTTTTAAATAAGCAAGTATTACCTATGTCACCTAAAGTCTGTGAGGTTTTAAGGAGATATTATTAGTAGATTTGGAATAAAGTGGTGCTCTTTACTGCAGATGATTCAGCTCCTCTGTAACTCAGTAATAGTGCCCAAGCTCAGATAGCCTCCCTTCAGGGCGTTTAAACACACACACACACACATAGATTTTTTAAAAAACAATATAACATAAAGTTGGACCATTACTTTACACCGTACATAAAAATTAACTTAAAATGGATTAAAGACGTAAACATAAGAGCTAACCTATAAAATTTTAAGAAGAAAACCTAGAGGAAAGCTTCATGACATTGAGTCTGTTAATGATTTCTTGGATATGACACCAAAAGTATAGGCAACAAAAGTAAAAATAGATAAATTGGGCTATGTCAAAATTTAAACTTCTGTTTTAAATCATCAAAGGATACAATCAACAGAGTGAAAAAGCAACCTATGGAATGGGAGAAAATATATGCAAATTGTATATCTGATAAAAGGATTTATTTCCAGAATATATATGGAAGTACAACACAACAACAAAAAAGACTTTAAAAATGGACAAGGTTTTACATAGACATTTCTCCAAAGAAGGTATACAAATTGCCAACAAGCATATGAAATTATGCTCAACATCACTAGTTATTAGGGAAGTGAAAATCAAAACCAAAAAGCCTCACACCTGTTAGGATGGCTACCATCAACAAAAAAAGGAAAGCAAGCATTGGCAAGGATGTGGAGAAACTGGAACCTTTGTGCATCGTTTGTGTAAGTGTAAAATGGTTTACCTACCGTGGAAAACAGTATGAAGGTTCCTCAGAAAATTAAAAGTAAAATTACTTTTTGATCTGGTGATCCAAAGGAATTGAAAGTGGAGTCTCAAAGAGATATTCGCACACCCATATTTACAGCAGCACTATTCACAGTAGCCAAAAGGTGAAGCAACCCATGTCCAATGGTGGACGAATAGTTAAACAAAATGTGCTATATATGTGCAATGGAATATTATTCAGCTTTCAAACGGAAGGAAATTCTGACGTATTCTACAACATGGATGAACTCTGAGGCCACTATATTAAGTGAAATAAGTCAGTCACAAAATAACAAGTAGACTGTGTGATTCCTCTCAAGTGAGGTGTGTAGAGTAGTCAAACTCATCAAAACAGAAAATAGAAATGGTAGTTTCTTAGGGCTGGGAGAGAGGTTAATGGGGAGATTAATGGACGTATCGTTTCAATCTTGCAAGATGAAAAAGTTCTGGGGGTTGGTTGCACAACAATGTGAATATGCTTAACACTATTGAACTATACACTGAAAATGGTTAAGATGGTTAATGTTATGTTACTTTACGACAATTTTTTAAAAGGTGTGACAAAATGCAATCAGATATAACAGTGGAAAAATGCTTTCCAAGGGAGTGATATTTTCTGCTTACAAGTACTGCCATCTGTAGAGGGACAGAGGCTGTGATGGGCACTCTGAAGAAGAGATGTGGCATGTTCAGGGGAAAGCAGCAAAGAATACAGTGGAAAGACTATCACCTCTGGGGTCAGTTAAATGAAGGTTTGACCATACTAAGTATTGCTATGTTGAGCCAAGGTCACTACATATATAGTGGTCCCTGGGTTCTCCACGTTAAGGAGAGGCAAATATATAAATCTTATGGGGCCAGCCCGGTGGCATAGTAGTTAAGTTTGTGTGCTCTGCTGTTCACAGGTTCATATCCCGGGCACAGACCTACACACTGCTCATCACGCCATGCTGTGGCAGCATCCCACATACAAAATGGAGGGAGACTGGCACAGATGTTAGCTCAGGACCACTCTTCCTCACCAAAAAACTAAATAAGTAAATCTTACAACATTATTTTGAAGATGAATTTATATATATGTATTAGTTAAGTACCCAATACACAGCCTGGAACAAAGAAACTACTAATCTATTGTTATTACTGTAATCATTGCCATTCTTCAAAATGTTTTTGCTTCAAATCTGGATTGTTTTTAACTTTGGAAAACAAAATAATAATGTACCAGATCTTATATAAATAGATGTAATTTTGTGCATGTTATTGAATCAGTAAATTATGGATGAGTCTAAAAAACTATAAATCTCGTTTAGATAACTTCCTTAAACAGTAATTTCTTCCCCTAATCAAATAAACACTCATGCACAAAGGATAAACTACAGATAATCAGAAATGTTATAAATTTTATATTAGAGAATATTGGAAGTTGTATAAGATGACAATGAAAATCTGCACATTCAACTAGAAGAAAAGCATTGCTCCTCTGTCAGTAGGTCCATGGGCTTTCTTTCCCGTTTGCTGCTGTGAAACTACTGGAGACATCCGTCATCCTCTTCCTGTAGCATTCTCACTAATCTTTGAAATACCTTTGATTCGATTCCTTTGCAAACATCACCTTTGATTACTAAACTGGTACTTTTATCACTTACGGACATTTGTTAAGTGCACATTGCGGAGTCTCTAAGAGAAGTCGTATTTGCAAATAAATAATGGATAATGTACCTCCAGCCTCTAGTTTGGAGGTAAAATGAGACATATCTTTTCCTTAAATATTTAAGGTTACTCATTTCTTTATCCTTGTACTTGATGAAAATAAGAATATGGCAAAGGTCAGAGTCACTCAAAGTGATTTTTAGAAAGCATTAATTTTTCACACTGGCTTTCTATGTAGATCTTATATAGTGTAATATGAGATGCCTCGTCTGTGTACATCGTAATTCACTTTGACCAAGATGTCCTGAGGAGAAGAAAAGATTAATTAAAATATTATTGGGCTTGACTGCTGAACATATGGTTTTCGATGGCTGACAAGACACTGGGCAGAGGTTGAAATACCACACCATTAAATCATACGGTAACCGATGTATTTGCTCATGGCTCCATCTGTAAGCAAAAACGTAAACATCTGAAACATAAAGGTGACATTCTTGAAACAGAAAACTTCTTTCACTGAGAACATACACTTTCTAAAGTTAATACTGAGGCATCTTTGATTACTACCAGACCACGCTGAACGAGAAAGTGAGGTTGTCAAGCCAAACCTTTGTTTACAGAGCATAATCTAATTACCTAAGGATCAGTGTGGGAAAATAGGCCAGGATCTGACTTGACATCAATGTGCTTTTAATATTTCAGACAATCTCTTTTACGTTCAGCCTTGGAACGTGTGACTTGACCGAGAGTGTTTTTGCAGAGTAGCACAGAAATGAAGCTTGCCATTTCTGCCATGTGTGTGTACACATACAGAGTGTATTCAAAAATAAAGTTGCCTACTTCCTACATGGTTTTCTAAGACATATTCATTCGGTATATAAGCCTCTGAATTTGAGCATAGTCTTGGCATCAGGAAGACTTCTCAACGCCAATGTGAAGATTAAGTACCCATGCTTGTTTAATATACGAATTGCCAGCATTTAATAAAGTTTCTGTCTACCTTCGGCACACTGGTGTAAGGAGCCAAGAGAATAGGTTGACATTGTGAAGTTCCACTATCAGGGAAAGGACTGAAGACATGGCTCTAATGTTCAGCATTTCTTTGGAGTTCCAACAATATTGTTTTCATTATAGTGAGCTTAAATGAGCATTAGCAGCCTTTCTATCAAAGAAATTAGTCCTCATGTGAATGGCCTATAAATAAAATTGTTATACACTGGAATAATAGGAGCATGTAATGAAACTTGATTTCCAGCCAAACAAACATATGGACATTAAAAACAAAAAAAAGGAAAATGTGCGCTATATGGGTCCCATGTGGGACGATTGAGGTCATCCACTAACATGTGTGTCTGGATTCTATCCATTTAGCAACACAAGATTCTTTCAGGCAGGGGACTGCTCTTACTATCTAGGGGTGTTGGATGTGAGAAGATGTGGTTTCCTGTGGGGAGAAAAGGGGGTGAGGCAAAGTTTTCAACAGTTACAAAGGTATTATTCAACACATTTTATTGGATAATGGGATACCAAGAATCATGGCATAGGCAGTATTAGCAATTACAGCATTCACTATTATCTCAAAGCAGGTAATGATGCCTCTATTTTGTATCAAGAGTTATCTTACAAATTCCTACATGGTTATGGTTGACTACATCAGACAACATGTTAATTTCATACATTCACCTAAAGTCTTAGACATTTATTAATTCAAAACCTTCATCAAACTCCTATCAATAAGACAATTGCCTAATAAACAAGTGTCACTTTATGTATCTCTACCAAAATGGTCTATTCAGTCACATAATCCTAGTGACAATACTTCTTGTATACCTCGGAGTTTTCCTAGTCTGCTATGATAGTGTAAAGTACCAAATAATGGACTGAATTATAGTTGAACAAGCCACTTGAACTTTTTATGAATTTTTAAATCAGTGAAAGGGCAGTTGAATATAAAAGAAAACACTTTTAAATTTTTTTGTTTTAACACCTAAAACTGTATGAGTTCACAGAAAATGATAAATAGAAAGTAATGCTGTTAACTGAGTATTTTGATAATAGGAAATTAATGACTAAAGCAGCATAAAATGTCAGGCCAGCACAAATGAATATGCCTACTTGTTGGGCATTCAATACCACACACTGAAGTTGAGAAAATTTTGAGTGAGCTATAATGCTAAATAAATCATCAGCAGAATAAAATACAGATTATAGAAGCTTAAATTTCATTGTTTAAATATTTTATATTTTCTTTTCAGTACAATAGAAGACTTTTTTTCCAAGTAACGTTATTTTGGGATTCATGTTGACTGAGTTATGGCTCTTAACGAAGACTCAGACCCTGCGTGTAGGAGAAAAAAATATCAGGGAGAAATTTCCAACAGTTACCAAAGATTTTGTCAACACATTTTATTGGATAATGTGATACTGGGCTTCATGGCATAGGCAGTATTAGTAATTGCAACATATGGCATTATCTCAGAGCAGTCCTGATGTCTCCATGTTGTATAAAGAATGATATTAGTTATCTTACTGCTGGGTCCAGGTTGATCATAAACTTTCACTCCTCTTATGTCCATCTTTTCTCTTCCCTTTGTCTGGTTTTCCTCTGTTCTTTTTTCAGATTTCAGCTTAGATTTCTCTTCCTCCAGGAAGCTTTCTGGGAACACCCAAACTGAGTGGGGCTTCCTCTGGGTTTTCTCATAGCACCCTATACTTCCTCTTTCACTTCACCTGTATTGTAATTCCTTATTTAATATTCTGTCCACCTACCCAACCGCCCCCTCCCCTGTGTACGCTCTATTAGAGCAGAACTGTCTCATTTACCACTTTAATCCTCAGAGTCTAGCACAATCCCTTGCGTATAAAAGTTGCCCAATATATATTTATTGAATGAATGAAATAATGAGTGAATGAATAAATGTATGAGTGGGAATCTGTAGACATAACTTCTAGACTTTGCCACTGTTGGTATGGCTTTTGGCAAATCACTTGCATCTCTCTGCCTTAGTTTCCTTAGTTCAAAGTGAGAGGTGTGGGCGAGATGATTTCTAAGAACTTTAAGGATCTCAACATATATACCTCTGTGATGAACCCTTCAGAGTAATCCTTCCTTCAGAATACCGTCACATCTGCCTGAGGAATGGTTTTCTCAATTTCATAATGCCATGTTGAGGGAGAATTGCTTCCATAAGCAAATAGATAGCTAATAACTCAAATGTAGGGCATTTGTTTAGCTTTTCTTAGGTTTTTAGGCAAGGTCTTTAACTATTGTGGACTTTGTACTTAGGATCTATTACAAAGTTGACACTATCAAAAAAAAAAATCAAATACTAGGTACTAAAATAAAATAGGGCTCTATTTTACCTATACCAGCACACATAAATAACAATATAAACCTCATCTCATTTGAAATTTTTGTTAGCCATTTAAAAAATAAGCTTCATATAAAACAAGACAGAGTATAAAGATGAACATATAATCTCATTACCATTATTTAGATAAATACATCTTGGCCGTTGTCTGTATGAATTCAACCAGAAAATAGAGAAGAGAAGGAGATGGCAGATGTTATCTTGATCATAGAGTGAATAACCTTGAGAAAGTATTCAAAGATGTGGGGTGATGTACTGGTGAGAGTCTGTCCCAGGAAATGTGTACACCAGGAGAAATTAATTATTTCCTTATTGCCTGTCTTAACCCCTCTGTCCCTAGCTGGGCCAAGGACACTGTCAGATAATAATAGCTAACATTTATTCAGAGTTTACTATGTGTCAGGCCCCGTGACAGGAAATGTCTTGTTATTTCCAGTTTACAGATTAGGAAATTATAAAATAAATAAGACTGCTGGGATTTCAGGCTATCTGAATAAAGTCCAAGCATGTGGTTACTGTGCGTAACTGCCCTTGCTTGCTCTGATTATATTTCCAGCCTCCAACATAGTTCCTGGGACACAGTAAAGTTCCCAATTTATGTTTGTTGAATTAATAAATGAGTAGATAGATGAATAGATAAGATTCCAGAAGTAGATAAGGGAGGCCAGAAATGTGAAGATAGGTCAAGGAGTTGGTCAAGATGGCAGTGAAATCCCCTTTATGAAAGAAACACTATCTTGGGATACACAGAAAGGATTTTGTTACAGAAGTGCATTTGTGACTTGCAATGTGTGTGTGTGTGTTTTCTTGTGTTAGCACATATAATAGTTTACAAATGATAAGGTCTTAACTTAAAAGTGAGATTTAGGTATTATATTTCAATTTATAGCCAAACTAAATGTGACAAACTATAAACTCCTGACAAGTAAGGATTATAATGGAAATCTTGGCAGTTCCTCAAGTATGCTTCTAGAACACATCATAATATTTTAACTCTTTATATTTAGGCCTGGAATAAAGTTAAATTACAGTATTTTCCCCACAGGCATTTAATCCAATAATTATAATTGAATCTGTCCAATTACTGATTTTAACATGATCATTGGACTTTTCCCTACTCATCAGACAGTAATCAATGGATTTGCAAAAGATTCCTTAAGAGGAAATATTTTTAACCGAGGCAAAGAAAGGGTCACAGTATTTCCATTATCATTAAACACTTGTCAAACAATGACTCCAAATGGGAAAAGACAATAGGATGTAGTCTGAAATCTTGAAGTCCTGGTTATAAGGCATATGGAAAAATATAAACTAGATTCCATAGCATACTACACTACAGTTGTGTGTGTCTGTGGTTTTGACAATGTGGTGGGAAAGAATTACTTCTGGAAGACTTTGATATTACTTGTTCCCTTGTACATTTTCTGGACCTAGGAATGGCAAAGAGGAAATAGAATTTATAAATGTGTGCGTATTGAAATTACATATTTTTAACAGGCGTGAGAAAACCCTTGGAATTATCAAGGCACTAATGAAACTGTCCATGAGATAATGGTAGATCTAGGGTTTTACACAATTTTGAAAGATTTTCTATGAAATGTATTGGAGTAAAAGTACACTGTACAGTAACACAAATATAGCCCAAATGCTTAAATTGGGACACAGGCAAATCTTTAAGTTTATTTGCATATAGCCTAATTAATTCTTTTCATTTAGGGTTATTTGAAAACATTGTTAAAATATAAAAATTACTATCATATCAAGATGGAAATTAAGTAGAATCAGCTTTTGGCTCTCTATGATTTTAAATTATGAAAGCCAAATTTCCCGAATGAAATATTTCAGAGGTAAGTTCTTCTAAGTTCCATTGTTTTTCGGTGGAATTGTTTTCAAATAGTTCAAGCAATATTTGTTAGGTAAGAGAGAAAACTGTGATTTGACCTCCAAGAACTTAGAAAAATGGGTAGTCTTTTGTAGTATAGACTGCCCAGAAGTTTCCAATTCTGTTCTCTCTTCATGTGGATACAAGAAGACTACATTATCCACTGCCACTAATGGAATGTGAGTACAGTGATGTTCATCACATCTAGGACTAGTCCTTAAAATATCCCATGGGATCTTCCCTGATGTTTTCCCTGTTGCCGTGGATGGAAGTGAAGGTATCCATGATGGTGAAGCCACCAGACAGAAGGATCCTGGATCCCTGAGTTAAAACTTGTAGAAAAACCACTAAGGAGAACTCATCTAACCTACATAAGACTATGACATGAGTAAGAAGGATGATTTTACTTTATTATCCACTGAGATTTGGAGATGGTTATAACAGATAGTTGTAATTACCCCAGTAGATAAAGAAATATTTGTATCAAATGGGGTTGATGGTGAAATAAAAATCTAAATTATATGGCATTGACATAGTATTTGGACATGAGCTTTGCAGAAACAAAGCAAACTGAATGGTTAGAAATTCCTAATCTTCTTGGGTTGTGAAATCCAATTACTTCTAGACCCCAAAGAATAAGAGATGGGGCTATGAGCCACAGTGGCCCAGAAAAATTTCTCAGTTTCATAAATGGCTAAGAGTTGTCAATGGAAGAGACCACCACTTACTATCTGAAACAAATAAACAAACAAAAATTTGAATTTATTACTTACTAAGAAAATGAGAGCTGTGCTTGTGAGATACAGTATATGAGCAAAGAAGAGACCTAACCTTATATATACATATAAGGTTTGGGGAAGCATCAAGTTTGGGAATTGGCAGGTTTTCAGAAACAGAAGTTGGATGTTGATCTTTCCCTGTAAAATGAATAAGACTGTTGTTGACTGGCTGTCTTTCAGAAGGGTGTTCACTGAAGTGAGGGTGTTGTTAATTGGCTGGCTTTCAAAGTGTTATTACAGATGCAAAGTTGTCGTTGATCAAATAGGAGACATTTAAAATCACTTCAAATTGTTACTGTTTGCTATGGCCAGAAAGCAATCCATCCTTTCCTAGGGGATAAGGAACTTTTTATTTTCAGATCTAAGATGAAATTAAAAATATGATTTTCTCACCCATGGTTCTAGGTAGTACTAAAATAGTCACTATTAAGTTGAGAGGGTAGGGCATCAGAATGTGGAAGCAAAATAAATCAGTCTAAGGGACAATGTATGGAAAAGAACTTTGGGTATGGTTATTGAGCAGTTTCTTTGACATAGAACCAGCTGGAAACAAATATGTCAGAAGCCTAACAAGTTTCTGAAGGAATTCTATTACCAGAGAAGCCATGAATGTGGACTTACATCAACCCTAGGCCTCCATGACTACAAGCTTGGCATACTTCCCAATGTCAACCTCTAATGAGTCCAAGGAGAAAAACAGACAAGGAAGAACCTACTAGAGAGCAGAGCCAAGGGCCGTGGAGAATAATGGATAAAGCAGTCCCTTTCAGAGAACAGAAGCAGGGCCTATTCAGAGAACTTCTACACTCCTGCAGTAGGACGTCCGTAATGCCTGCCTTGGTAAATTTCATCATGTCTATGGAACAGTAACTGCTGTGTGCCTTCCACTCTTTCTTTTTCTGAATGAGAGATTTTAATTATGGTTTATCCTGTTCCTGCTCTATCACTCTATATTGGTTGAAAACATGTTGTCCCCACAAAATTGATCGCCAATGAGTCTCTCTCTAACAATTATTAAAGAATTATACTCCAGAAAAAAATATGTATATATCCAAGAAGAAAAAGATGGATACAAAACTGAATGGTGAAGAAATAAACCAGTAAGGATTGATTGTTAACACTGAATAACTGTGGTTGTAAAAACAAATTAATTTAGTTTTGAAACTAAAGTCTGATGATGTTCACAAGATATTTGGAGATGGACAAGTAAAAGTGGAAATTAAAAGACAGTTGAAGCAGAACAATTTTTTTGGCTGCATTTGCAGGTTTTCTCAATCGAGACAGCAGTTTGGGGCTTTAAACTATAAAACCATCCCAATCCCATGTGGATTAAAGAGGACCAGTATGTCCCAAACCAGGCATCTGTAGGTTGTGCTCGATCAGCTGTCCCACATTTTGTCGTCTTAGAACCGTGGTCAGGAACAGGGAAGAGAGTTAGCGGGAGGGAGTACTAGCTTCTTAGATTCACATAGTTTGACCACAGGTTTTGTGCTCACTAAACATGTGGTCTCAACATGGCTCTACATTTATTAATTACATGAGTTTGGATCGTGGCTTCAGATTTCAGAGAGCCAGACTTTGGCTTCATCCACTGAAATGGACTAAATATTTGTATCCCCCCAAAATCATAGTCTGAAGTCCTAATCCCCAATGTGATGGTGTTTGGAAGTAGATCCTTTGGGAGATAATTAGGTTTAGAGAAGGTCATGAGGGGGAGCTCCATGATGGGATTAGTGCTCTTATTAGAAGAGCAAGAGACCAGACTTCTCTGCCATGGGAGGATACAGAAAGAAGGTGGCCAGCCATTCACAAGCTAGAAAAAGGGATCTCATCAGAATCTGACCATGCTGGCACCTTGATCTTGAACTTCCAGCCTCCAGAACTTTGAGAAATAAATTTTTGTTTCTTAAGCCACCTATGACTTAAACTATGGAATGTGTTATAGCAGCCCAAGCTGACCAAGACACCTACAGAAGGATGATGGGTTTTATTTATAAACAAATTAAAATAAATGGAAATGCTTTGTTTTTAGGATCAAAGTAAAGAAACAACACAGGGAAATATTTGCAAACCCGAAAGCAAAGGAGAAAATTTAAAAGGCCTATGTCTGGAACATTGTTTCTAGGAATCAATCTTCATCAGGAAATGAATGAGGAACTAAAGTGTTTTGAGATATATGCTTTGGTCTTACCCTCAGAAAGAAGAAAAGGAGCAGTTAGAATAAAAGCACAATAAAGGAAGACCAGGTTCATTAAGCTGAAGGGTAAAAGGGATTTCCTTTGGAGAAATGTTGAGATTTTAGGTAGACTCGGCAGATATGATTAAGAACATGAGATCTGATTGGATATGCTAGAATTTTGGCAAAAGAAAAGCTATTCATGTATAGCTACTCAAAAAAATGATGTGTGGAGTGGGGAGAGGGTTTTTGGTTACTTATATACCAAAAAGAATGACCAAGGCTCAAAGAAATCTACCAGAGGTGGGCAGGTAAGATCTCAGACAGCAGACTGAAAAGAATCCTCCCAAAGGAATCATCATCAGGAAATAGTTGATATGGATCCTTATAAAGTTACTGGTAGAGCCAATAAGTGCAATCAGAAAACAGCCTTTGAAGACTGAGCATCAATAGGTGACCTTCGTGGTGACACATTTACAGTAAGTGAGGAATGCAGTTATTGCCTAAGCCTTGAAGGAACATGCCCAATGAGAAATATAAAGGGAGGCACAGGGAAGCTAAAATACTGAAGGAAAGATAGGCAGGGCAAAGATTAACAGAGTGGGTCTGGGTTAGATGTTGGTCTGGTGGGAGAGTACATCCCGGGTGGAATTACTCAACTTCTGCCATTGATATGGCACAAATTACTTAAGTCCCAGAAAATTCCAAATTGGAGGAGAGATCCTGCCTCATGGAACACATGGTGGAGGGGTAGGTCCTAATAAGAGAGACAGGCCCCAGAAGCATCAACAGCTCTTTCAGTGAGGAATATGCAGAAGGAGATTCTCCAGCTAATCCACCTGGAGAAAATGTCCCTTAGAGTCAGATTTGATTATTCCTACAATTCCATAGCCAGAGGTCACTGTAGCAGCCATGATTTAGGTCTTAATAGGTCTATTGGCCATGGATTTATCATTCATTCATTCATTCATTCATTCATTTAGGTTTAGATCTTTAGGGAGAGCTCATCTTCCATATCACATTACAGTTTCAGAGTTACAGAGTAAAAAGTGGGAATCAATTTACAACTTGGAAGCATTTGCATACATTGGATAGAGAAGATCAGCATCTCAGGATGTTTTAAACTGCTCAACTTCCAGACTCATATAGAAACTTTATCCATTCTGAGCTGCAGTTGCTAAAGGAATCCTCACTCTGCCCAGGCATTGCAGTGACACTGAGAAATTGGGGAGAATGATGTTTAGATTTTCACGATTACCAACTTCGATTTTACTGCATTTTATTTTAGAGCAAGGGAATTTTTACTTTAATTATTCCTCACAGGTTTCATAATAAAAAGGACTTATAATCAAATTTGAGCCATCTCTTCATTGACTCACTATGTACAACTGGAAGATCAGTGTTGTGTCATTTTATTTTATGCATTTTCTCTGGTAAGCTATATTGAGCTACAAGTGTCAGCATAATCTGAGATAGGAAATAGAGTAAGGAGGAAATTTGCATCCTATGATACAACTGGGCTTGATCTTAATGTGATTAGTGTAAAATTTGACCCATGTCAGCACCTTCCGGTGACAAAATCTAAAATTCACACTATGTACTAAAGTGGATAAACAAAAAGGGAGAAATCTTCGTGAGGAGAGGAGCTAGACTATCATGAGGGAATCTCTTCTGTGCGTTGGGGTCGGGGGAGGGCAGCTAGCCATACTTCTGGTTTATTTTAGGTTTAATGGTTAAGAAATGAAAGTCCTGGAGAATGTTAGGAGAGAACTGATATTTGCTTTGCCCCTTGGTTCTCTACAATCTGCTAGCATAGCAGTCTTGGCTGCTTGCCCCATCTCTTACTATTTCCTGATGGAGAATTGAGTTATCTGATTGATAGATGGCATCCATGGTCCATATTTCTCAACTGGGTAGAACTGATCCACTAACGGTAGCAAACCCCAGATCAATGAGAGGCAGAAATCCTGTTCTTTAGTTCTAAATGTTCCCATAGGCAGGCTGGCCCAAGGTCTAGGCTTGAAATGGAGCAGCAAGGCCCTTTCATCAATACATCTCAAGTCATTTTATCCAATCAGCTTTATCAATAATAAAGCTGACATTTTCATCTCCATCTGGGTCTGATTTGTCAAATGGATCTGAACATGAAAGTGGAAGAAAAGGATATTATTTACTGCTTCCCTTCACATCAACACTCCTCCCTATGCATCCTATGTTGTTGCCCCAGCTTGGAGTGACTGACACCAGAATTCCTTCCCTTTATGACAAACAAATGCCTAACTTACAAGTAGACTTAACTCTAATTTACGTTTTCCATAAAATAAAGGAACATGTAGTGGAAAGGCCAGAAACTTGAAGTGAGGCATAGCTAGGTTAGAACTCTGATCCATCATGATTTGAATATGGGCAAAATAAACCATTTTCTCTGAACGTGTTTTCTCTCTGGCCAGACTATATTGAGTATCAAATTAGACACATAAAAAAAGTACCTAGTACTATGTCTGGTACAATAGTTGTTCAACAATAGATTATTCTTGTTAGTATTAGTAATAACTTGTTAACCAAAAGCTAACTTTTGAGACAATGTGTCACAGTTTCTAGTACATCATAGTCAATAAACATTAATTCCTTTTAGTTCAGTCTTTGCTCCTGAAGAATGAGTAATAGAATCCAAATGAAAGAAGTTTTTGCCTTATTTGTTAAATAAAAAAGTGCAATGTAAGAAAATCTTATAAAGAAACATCTGTCAAGTGAAATTTGTAAGTTTCTTTACTTGGGAAAGTTCTAGTTTGTGCTCCATTATTTATGGTATGGGTTTAAGATCGTGTTGGGTGGCCCAGCTGTTCCTCCTGTGCATTAGGAATGTCGGGCACTGCATACTTCTTAAATCCAAAAGCAATAGCTCTTTCCCTCATGATCCAGCTCAAGATGTAGTTAGAGTTAGTTGGACCAAAAGTTGAGTAGGGCCATAAACCAAAGCTAGGCTTTGCTTCTTCCAGTTTGCATGCTTTCTGTGGTTTATAGTGTGATTGGTAACTGGGAAAGTTGAATATAACCGGCTCATTGCATCTGGGTTAAGATGTATGCAAAATTATAAACATTGGCAACAGACTCAGCTGTGGAGAGGCAACCATGTTTATTCAAGAATATGGCATAATAGTAATCCGGCTTCTGTCATATGATTTATTCCGTAAGGCCAAAAATCTAATGACCCACGTTAGAAGTCTGTTATTAAAGCCTCAGGCATGTAGAGCTTATTTGATTTCTAGAAGAAATCAATGAGAAATGTAGGAGAGTAAAGGGGGAAATATAGAGAGGGTTAAAAAATAAACCTCTTGTTAACATGAAATCCATTTTAGAGATTTTTTTTAATCTTTGAAAGAGCGATATTACTGGACCAAATGATAGTCTCTCTATAAAGAAAACATTATACCACTTCTCAAAGTATTTCTTAATATGCATCTAAAGTTTCATTGTTGAAGAGTCAAATTTTCCAAATCAGAGAAAAGTATTACTTCATGGTTCCCAAGTTTCCAATCACTTAACATATGAAACGTTGAAGTTTAAGAGTCAAATGCTGCAAGTGAAAAGCATCTGTTTGATGTTGGCGAGGTCTCTGACAAATTTGGTGTTAAAAGACTCTTTGTGCTGCTCTTTGAAAATATATCACTTTATAATAAATCTCTGGGCTCTGACACACTCAGTGATGAGGTTTGCTTTATAGACTTATGCAAGAGGATCTGTTTGCTGCACCTGGCTCTCTGCGAAATGAGAGTGGCAGATTTTAAAATCTAGACTAACATGCGGCTTCAGGTTAGGTGCTGGCCAAAGCACCTTTATTTTCTTTACATTCAGCGCATACATTCTCAGGAGAGTGAACTCTCCTGGGCTATCTAACTTTGTGTCTTCTCCATTTCTGGAAAGGAAGGTACCAAATTATAGAAGATGCTAGGAATTACGAAAGTTGCTGTGGCTGTGTCATCATGGCACTTGGATTTTGAGATGGTTAGTGCAATTATTTCAGCCGCTATGGGAGCTGGTTGATTGGCACAGAGAATGTATCCAATGTAAAATGTCCCATTTTGTAGTTGCTTCAGGGAGTGAAGGATATCTTAGTAAGACAGTAAAAACTGATATCTTACCTAACATTAAGGAACAGCGTGATGATGAATTAGATCCCTAAATGTAACACACTACCTTAAGAAAAGTGTATTATATGTTCACCAGAACCTTTAAATACCACAGATAAGCACAAAAGAGATGCATCTCACCATCTAAAAATAATCTCTTTGGCATATGCTGACTTCTCTTACCCATAAATTCACAAACGCGCGAATATGTTTACTCGTGTCTTGTAGAAAAATAACATGGACCACTTGACATATTGTTCAAGATAACGGTTTTATCACATAACATGTCAAGAACATCATTCAATCTCTCTCTCTCCCTCTATAGTGAGTTTGTGTATACACACACATATATTCATTTTAATGGTTGCATAATAATCCATTATATGGATATTTCACAATGAAACCATCAACCAGCCAAATAACTAGATGATCACCAAGGACTCGTATATACCCTCAGCTTCTCACCTGTTTCCTTCCCTTTCCCTCCCACCAAAGGAAACCACTATCATGAGGTTTGCGGGTTTCTGTTTATCATTCTCTTCCTGTTTAAAAAAGGAACTACACATGCACTCACATGCACGCATGAGCAGGTACAATATGTGGCTTATTTTCTCTGGCATTTGGTCTTTATAAAAAAGAGGTTATCTTGTTTGTGGCCTTCTTTTTCTATCACTTAGCATTTCAAATGTTTTTATGATTCATCCATATTATTGACTGTAATTCATTCCTGTGTAATATTCAATACTGTTAAAATACTATTATTTATACATTCTGCTATTGATGGACATTTGAGTTGTTAGAGATCTGTGTGTTAATGTGTGTGTGTATGTGTGTGTTTTGCTCTTATGAACACCAGAGACGTGAATATTCTTGTGCATGTATCTTGAAACATGAGCAAAAATATCTAGGAGTGAAAATACTGGATCATAGAGTATGCTAATGGTTGGCTGTAAAATAAAATGTCAAATTATTTTACAAGTGGTTGTATCCATTTACACTTCCACCCAGAAGCACTTGAAAGTCCTATTGGCTCCATATTCCTGCCCACACTGGATATTTTCTATTTTTTCCATTTTACCTATTCTTGTGGGAGAGTAGTGGTATGGAACTGTGGTTTAATTAGCATTTCCCTCATGACTTTAATCAGCATTTCCAATAGCTGAGCACCTATTCATATATCTATTAGGCATTTGAATATTTTCTTTTGTAAAGTGTCTGCTCATACCTTTGACTCACTTTCCTCTGGTTTTTTGTTGTTATTGTTTATTTAATTGTAAGAATTTTAAATAACACAGTCTGAGTTTGTTGTTGAATAAATTCTTGGCAAATATTTTCTCCCATTTTCTGGCCTACTGTTTCACTCTTTGCATGGTGTCTTTTGATGAACAGACACTCTTCATTTTAATTTAGTCCAATTTTTAAATTTTCCCCTTTATGGCTAGCACCTTTTTTCTAGCACCATTTGTGTTTCAGAAATATTTTTGCCTACTCCAAAGTCATAAAGATATTTTCCTATCTTTGCTTCCAAAAATTTAACTGCATTACCCTTTATAGTTTGATTTACATTTTATCTACCATTGATTTTTGTGTATGGTGTGGTAGGATTCAAGAGTCACTTTTTTGCATATGGGTGGTCAATTTACAGAGCACCATTTACTGAAATGACTATCCTTTCCTACCACACTGCTCTGTTACCTTGTCATGATCTGGTGACCCTACATATGTGAGTCTGTCTCTTTCCCTCTGTTCTACTGGCCTTTTCATATATCAGTGGCTCAAAGTATTGATTATTATCATTTTATAATAGATTTCGAGGTCTGGTGTCATAAGTCTTCCAGCTTTGTATTTCTTCTTGACTGTCATAGGCCTTCTGGATTTCCTTATAAATTTTAGAATCAGCATGTCAATACACGAAAAAATGTTCACATTTTGATTGGAATTGTTTTGAAACTACAGGTCAATTTGGGAAGAATTGACATCATTACAAAATGACTTTTAGTTTTCATGAACATGGTATATATTCTTCCGTTTATTTATGATTACTTTAGTTTCTCTCTTTAGCGTTTGGTTTGTTCAATTGTCTAGTAAGGTTTTCTACGTTTAAAATAATTTTGTCTGCAAAATTGCAATTTTATTTCTTCCTCTCCAATTCCTGCACCTTTCATTTCTTTTTCTTGCCTTGTTGCACTAAGTAGGACTTCCAGTCCAATGTTGAATAGAAGTAACAGGAGTGGATAAGTCTTTCTCCATTCCCAATATCAATGGGAAATCTTTCAATAAGTCACAATTAAGTATAATGTAGATATCCTTTATCAGAGTAAGGAAGTTTTCTTCTATTCCTAGATTCTAAGAGTGTTTGTCATGACTGGATGTTGAATTTTATTTTTCTGTATCTATAATGATGATAAAAATGAAGGAAAATCCACATAATTATTCTCCCCTTTTCTCTTAATGTGATAAATTACATAGATTGAGTTTTGAATTTTAAACCCCGTTTGGTCATGACATACTATTCCTTTTACGTATTGCTGGATTTGGTTTGCTAATATGTTGTTTAGGATTTTTTCATCTATTTTCATAAGATAAATTTGCCTGTAATTTTCCTTTTTAAAATATTCTTATCAGGTTTTTCTATCAAAGTTTAATTGCATCATAAAATGAGTTAGGAAGTGTTCCTTTTTTCCTACTCTCTAGAAGAGTTTTTATAATTTTGCTTTTATTACTTCCTTAAATGTTTGGGAGAATTCACAAGTGAAACCATCTGGGCTTAGAGGGTTTTTTCTTGAGGAGATTATTTAATAACAGATTCAATTCCTTAATAGGTAAAGTACTATTTTGATTTTCTATTTATTCTTATGTTAGTGTTGGCAAGGTGTATTTTTCAAGAAATGTGTACATTTTATTTTAAAATTTATTAATGACTTAAAATTGTTTTAAATTTTCAGATTTATTGGCATATAATTGTTTAAAATTTTCCCTTAGTATATTTTGAATATCTGTACAAAATGTAGTGATGGCCCCTTCTGCTGAAAGATTAGTTTGAGCTCTTTCAATCTCTCTCTCCCTCTCTCTCTCCTTCTTTCTCCTTTTTAATGATCAGTCTTATTAGTTTTACTAATTTTCCTTTTAAAAGAACTAACTTTTGCCTTTGTTGATCCTTCTGATTGCATGTTTGTTTTCAAGTTTTGTTAACTGAATGCTTTCCTCTATGCATGGTTTTAGCTATATTCTACAAGATGTCATATTTTAAGTAAGATTTAATTTAAATTGTTTTTCAATTTTAGTTGTAGTTATTCCTGACTCATGAGTTAGGTACAAGTAAATTACTTACTTTCCAAACATTTGGGGATTTTTCTGGCTATCTTTTGTATTATTGTTTCTACCCCAATTCCATGGTAATCAGAAAACATATTGCATGATTTCAAGCTTTTAAAACTGACTGAGGCTTGTCTTATGGCCCAGCATATTGTTGATTTTAGTAAATGTTCCATGTGTACTTAAAACAAATGTGTATTTTGTTATTATTCTAGTTTCTAAATTAGATCTAGTTTCTTTTTTTGTTGAAATATAATTGACATACAATATTATATTAGTGTCAGGTGTACAACATAATGATTCAACATTTGTATACATTGTGAAATGATCACAAAGATCAAGTCTCTTAATTGTCTTTGTCAGATACTCTTTATCTTTACTGTTTTTTTTTTGGTCTGCTTGCTCTGTTTTATCTTGTAAAAAAATTATATTAAAGTCTTTTGCTGTTATGATTGTTGACTTCAATTTAATTTTCTAAATTTTTTTCACATACATTGAGGCTATGTTAATAGATATATACACATCTAGAATTGTTGTGTATTCCTGATGAGTTGACATTTTTAGCTTTATGAAGTGTCCCACTAGTAATGTTTCTTGCTCTAAAATTTATTATGTAATTTGAATATGTCCACACTAGTTTTCTTTTGGTTACTGTTTGAGTAGCATATTTATGTCTACCTGTTTATTTTCAACTATTCTGTATTCTTAAAATTAAGATTTATCTTTGTAAGCATAATATTGTTGGATTTCAAAAATTTTTGTCTTTAAAGAGTTTTTAATTAATTTACTTTATGTCATTACTGATATGTTTGTTTTCATCTCCATATTTGTTTTATATGTACGCCACTTTTACTATATTTCTTCTTCTCTTCCTTCTTTTAGGTAGAATACTTTTTAAAATTCCATTTCTATTAGCTTATTATTATATCTTCTTTTACTGTTCTTTTAACAGTCACTCTAGAAAATACAACATACGTCCCTGACTTATTACAATTTTTATATGGCTTAATCCTTTTGCCACTTCCCAGACAATGTAAAAAACTCAGAACACTACGTTATTTACTCTACTCACACCGTATTTGTTGTATATTTCCATTCTATATACATTTTAAACTCTATGAGGCATTATTATTATTATGATCATGATTTAACACCGTCAGTATTCATTTACATGTTTACCCTTTTAATTGTTCTTCACCTCTTCCTGTATTTCCATATTTCTACCCTGGCTAAGTTTCCTTCTACCTAAAGACTTTTTATTAGGATTTGCTTTCAGTTATTCAACTGGTGACAATTTCTTTAAGTTTCTTATTTGGGAGGGGAGTGTGGTAGATGGTTTGAAAATGTCTTTTGCTTTTATCTTTAAGAATATATATATGCATGTCAAATTCTATTTTGGCATTTGTTTTCTTTCAGTACTTTGAAAATATCATTCCATTGACTTTTATGTTCTGTTATTTCTGTTGAGAAGTCAATCTTCAGTCTTATTGCTGTTTCTTTAAAAATAATGTGTATTTTACCCTCTAGCTTCTGTTAAGATTTTTCTCTTTGTATTTGGTTTTCAACAGTTTTACTATGATGTCACTGGTGGGAATTTCTCTCTTACCCTACTTGGTGTTCACAGTGCTTTTTGCATTTGTAGATTGATATCTTTTTCAACTCATCTCTTCAAGCATTATTTCTATCCCATTTTCTCATTTTTTCTCTTCTAGAACTCTAATTTTATACAGGTTAATCCTTTTCGCATGCACCATGCATTTTTACCCTCGTTTCCTTCTTTATTTATTTATCTCTGTGCTTCAGCGTGGATATTTTCTACTCTCTTACAGTTTGCCAAACTTTCTCCAGCTACATTCAATCTGATTACATTTTGAAATTTAAATTTTTAAATTCTTAAATTAAATTTTTAATTTTGATTCTTGAATTTTTACTTTTGAAATTTAAACTTGCTTCTTTTAATATATTCCAATTCTCTGCTGATAGTCTTGATCTTGTAATTACAACTATTTTAACATCTGTACATGAAAACTCCAATTTTCCATTTCTTGTGCATGTTTCTATTGTCTAAGTTTTCCTCTTGATTTTTGTTTGTTTGGTCTTGTCTCTTGGAATGTCTGATGTTTCAAGGGAAAACTTGAGAAATAATTTGATGCTTTGGATGATATCTTTCTCCAGAAGGTTAACTTTATTCTGCCAAGCAGTTTTCCTAGGGAAAAATTATCATGACTCAATCATATAGTAACCAGAATTAATTAGTTTTCAGTCTTTATGAGAATTTCTATATACAGTTGATTCCTAACACTAGTGTGGATCCCTTCAAGGATCTAAGTGAAAATTTTGTATGTTTAACAAGCCCTGTCTCCTTCATAGTTTGTGAACAAACATTTTTATTCTCTAACCCAGTAACATTGAAAGAAGCTTTGCTCACCTTAGTCTATTCTTCACTCTTGGCTTGCAAGTTAGCAAATATTTTGAGGAGAAAAGTGGTGATGAATGTTGCACTCATCTCTCTGCTCTTCCCTCCTGTATTGTTTCTTAGTTCCTCGAGTTCATGCTGCCTTGGCAGTTCTCCAGTGTTTTATAATTGATGTTTAAATTTGTCCAACTTTCTAGTTGTTCTCAGATGGATGGTTGTTCTACCATAAGTCTGAAGCTATTGCTGAGTTTTAAAATATGAGTGAATTAATGAAACACAATAAAGCACAAAGCAAAAATACAAAAAGAATGACATTATGAGGTAAAACATGAAAGATTTCGAGAATAGATCAAGGATGCCTAGTTTGAGAATATGTTTTAAAGTAAGAAATAAAAACCATGAAGGAGGGAAAATAATTTAACATGGGAAAATCATCAAGGAAAAAGTAACTTTTTCTATATTGAAGAAAGAGCTGAATCTAAAGCTTGGACACACTCAATATGTTTCAGGATGGGATGAAATAAGACACATTTTGTCATATCCCAAACAGAATTCTGAACTCAAAGGCTATAAAGAAAAATCTTTCAAGCTTCCAACCAGAAGGAACTTGCCAGCTATCAGGGAATGCAAATCAAAACCACAAAGAGATGTCACTTCACATTCACCAGGATGGCTATAATAAAAAAGACAGATAACAAGTGTTGGAGAGGAAGTACAGGAATTAGAGCCCTCATACACTGTTGGTGGGAATGTAAAATGGTGTGACTGCTTTGGAAAATAATTTGGCAGTTTCTTAAAAAGTTAAACATAGAGTTACTATATAACCTAGCAATTCCACTCCTAGTTACATACTAAAGAGAAATGAAAACTTACGTCCACATAAAAACTTGTCCATTAATGTTCACAGGAGCATTATTCATAGGAGCCCAAAGGTGGAAACAACTCAGATATCCATCAACTGATGAATGATTTAATAAAATGTGGTATACGTATACCTTGAAATATTATTGGGCAATTAAAAAAATGAAGTACGGATATATGCTACAATATAGATGAACTTCAAATATGTTGTGCCAAGTGAAAGAGGCTAGTCACCAGTGATCGTATATTATATCATTCCTTTTATACGAAATATCCAGAATAGGCAAATATATAGAGACAGAAGGTAGTTTAGAGGTCGCCTAGACCTGGGAGGATTGGGGGAAAACAAGGGGTGTCTGCAAATGATTATAGATTTTCGTGCAAGGTGATGAAAATATTCTAAAATTAATTATGGTAAGAGTTGCATAATTCTGTGAATATATTAAAGGCCATTGAATAGTATACTTTAAGGGGGTAAATTGTATAGTGTGTGAGCTATGTCTCTATAAAGCTGTTACATAAAATAAAAATGTTACCTACGAAAGGACATAAATGTCTCATCTGAATTACTGAGACATAGAATATAGTAAAATAACACCTGTAGAAAAATTAGAGTAAAATATTTCAACCCAATAAACTTATATCCAGTCAAGATATCAGTCACCTTTCAGAGAAAAATACAAAGAGTTGAGAATGCAAGGACCAGAGAATAGACATGATTGTTGCTGTGTTGCTAGCTACTATAACAAATCAACTTCAACATACTGTAGTGTCTTACAAACAACAGAAGTTTACTTCTCGTTCATGTAATAATTGGAAGTGGAGGTACTTGGTTAATATGAAGGGTGTGTGTGTTAGAGAGAAATACTTTTCCTAATGCAGTAATTCAGGGACACAAGCTCCTTTCATCATGTACTTATACGCTCTGCTATAAACTCATCTTTATCACACACATCCATGCAGAAGAAGGGGAAAGGGATCAGACACTTGCTTTTTAAAAGCACTGACTCAGAAGTGATAAACATCATTTCTGGTTGCTTGTAATTGGTGAGAACTAGTCATGTGGCCATGACTTTAAAAAAGGACTGAGAAATTCAGTTACTTCCTGGATAGCCAATTTCTAGAAACAATTCTATTATATTGTTAGAGAAGCGTAAATTTATGCTTGGTGTCTCCTACCTGACATATTTGAACAATTTTCAGAAAAATAGTTATATGCTAATCAAATAACAAGTGAACCAGAATGGAGACCTTAAGATGAAAATAACAGAGAGAAGAATTAAAAGAGAGTAATGAATTATTAAAAACAGAGTATGGATTATCATTCATTAAAATGAATAAGGAATGTGCAGTATGTGTTCTTAAAAGGGATTTTGGAGAAGGGATTTACTACAAGCAAATTATGATAGAACTTCAGAATCAAAGTAATGAAATCATATTAGAAAAACTTAGATGTTAGGGTAATCATTATGTAAAGACACCCTAAATATCTCTTTTGGAGAGAAGATGGGAGAAGTGAAAATGTTCTAAAACTTTTGTCTTTTTGGAGTCCAAGATGTTAAGGGAAAAATAGTTTTTTTGTTGAGGGATATCAGCGTATTTGGCTGAAGAGAATAGTGGGCTTGATTCTTTTAAACACTCCAGTAGGAGTGTATGATTATTCAACTAGAGATAGAAATGTTAATGTTATTACAATGGAATGCCATGGTAGAACTTTCAAGTACTTATTTGCTCACAACAGCAGAAATTTAAAATAAAAAGAAAAATGAAGAGGAAATAACAAATTAAAATAAATGATAAAGTTAAGATATCAATTGTTACAATAAGTGTAATTAGTTTGAATTCTCCCATTAAAAGTCAGAGACAGTAAAATTGGTATTAAAAAGAACTCCAAATCTATGTGTCAGAAGGAATATAATTTAAAAAATTGAGAAAAACATTTCATTTTAAAAGAAGGGCAAAAGAAATATCAGACAAATAAAGAGAAACAAAGAGTGGAAATACAAATATTAGACAAGGGTTAAAAGGACTAATCAGGATAAAGAAGGACTAATAAAGTATACAATAATAGTCATAACTTATATGCACCAAACAACACACCAGCAAAATAACTAAAGCAAAATGATTTGAATTACAAGAAAACCTTAATAAAAAATAAAATATATTTTTCACAGGACTGGAAAGACTTAGTAGGTTCCAAATAGTGCTCACATAGAGGAACTAAATAATGGAATAAACAACTTTATTTAGTACATGTGTATATATAGAGAAAAAGCCTTACATTCTCAAATGGGGGATACATTTTTCTGAATGTCCACGTAACATTTGTAGAAATCACTCATGTTCTTGACCACAAAGAAAATTTTAATTTTAGCTTTTAAAAATTAGATTCTATGGACCACATTCTTGGAACATAATCATTAAAAAAAATTATTAAAGGATGATCTTCTTCTCTTTAAAGTACTTAAGATTCTAGTTCACAAATACTTGGAATTTAAGAAACACTCTCTTCAAAAATCCTTGGATAATAAAGAAAACATAAAAAAGGGCTGTAAACCATACAGAAAGCAATAGAAAAGAGAATAGATCAGACCCCGTGGGGCGCAGTCATAACTGTAATCAGAGGAAAAGGAATAGCTTTATATGTCTTCATTATTAGAGAAAAAAGATAAAAATAAAGAAACTAGTTACTGTCAAACCCCAGCGAAACATGATAAGCAAGGTTCAAAAGAATTCAGTTACGTTTTTACATAGTTATTGAAATCAGAGATCCACGTTTAAAATCGAAATCCCTCATGTTTCTGTCTGATTTGTCACCACTTGATGGTGATTATCTGCACAAACTTAGATTTCAATGGGGATGATTTGGGGTTGTGTTGTTAACTAGGACTACAGGACAGGTGTGACAATTCAACAAATATTATAGTTAGTTGGCTTCATTTCCTATTACTGGTCTGAGGAGAAGGTACAAGGAAATTACTAGTACATAGCACTAGCTACTAACACAGAAAAAAAAAGATTGGGAGGATGGTGGTGGAAGAATTTCCGAGATCTGAGTTATAGTAAACTTTAAATTGTTAATATTCTTTAGAAGTTATAAGGGCACTGGTTTAATTAATCAAATCTGTTTTAGGCAGATTTGTTAGTCTTTACATATTCCACTGTTTAAGTGAAAGTGATGATTTATACATATCAGCTACTTTGTTTCATTGAGTTGCCTCCCACATTTTTCTTTTCTTTTAATCATTGCTATACATATCTCCAGAGCCAGAATCTTTCAAGAGCAAGCCCGTATCCAGGTCTGCATCACACATTATTGACGAAAGGGTCAGCTAGGTACTAACAGCTGAATATTTACTATTGTCCATGGTGTCAAAGAAAGAAAGAGAAATTGGGTTTTCAAACCACCACTTGGGTGGACAGAGGGAGATTTAGATACATCATCTTTTTTTTCTGGGCACATCTGATAGAGTTTTTGGTCAGTTGAAAATATATTTTTCCTGTGAAGTCCTTAATGAAAAACTAGAAAAAGTTTTGATTAGTTAGCCCTTTCTATTTAACTTAGATTTGCTCTGCAAAGGCAAACATTAAGTATGTTTACCAACTGGGGCAAAATAACGTGATAGACTCCAGAGTAGAATTCATCCTCACCTTATAGCTTTACACCCATGGCTTGGGGCTGACCCCCTTGACTTTGGGTCTGACTCCGTTGGGACATGTGGATGGCAATGTTTGATTGGGTTGAGGTGTGGCAGTCTGGAGTAGTGTGGGTGGGATTCTGAACTAACCTGGGCTCTTAGATGTTCTTTTCTCCCATCGGATTTTTAAAAGGTCAGTGTGTGAACCACTTCAATGCCTCCCGCTGTTTTCCTTTGCATTTTACAATGCCTGTGTGAGCTCCAAGAGGGACCACGTTTATTGGGCATACCATTCAATTTAGATTCTACTAGAGCAAATGATTACAACAACTCAGAGGAAAACACTGGAAAATAAGTCCCTGATGTAAAATTGGTCATAGGGCCAAAACGGTAGTGCCAATTATGATTTTAGTGCCTTACACACGTTAGTTTGCCAACAGCCTTTTAAAAATATATAATTTATTGTTGGTTTGGGTGAGCATATTAAACAATATTTTTTTCTCAGGCAGCCGGTTGTCTTTGTATTAAAAGTTAATATTGAAAATTTCAATTCACTTGTGCTAATTTTACTAATTTTCACTAATTTCACTTTCAGTGAAGTGTGTTAATGGCAATAAATGGGGCAAAAGAGAAAGGATGTCTGGAGGGCTGACTCATCATGGGTGTGGCCTGGGGTATATATAGCACTTTCTATACTTTTCTGGCTAATGTTCCTTTCCTTGATTACGTGGATTAAAAGTGGTAAGCCAAGCACTAAAACAATAAAGCCTTATTACATTCTTCTCATGCTGAAGTCAGGGATCCAGGTCTCAGGAAAGCCGTGAAATAAAGAACATAATACCTGCTCCTACATCAAGAAGTTTTGGAAGAGATGAATCATAATCAAGTAAATGTTGTCATGATACAATACAAATACAATTGTCCATTATATAATGACGAAAATATTTTTGCAAAGCAGTGCCTGATTGTTAAATAAAATGCATGTGCAAATATTAGTATAAAATTGAAAGTATATGGAAGGTAAATAATTCTGTGAAAATGGTCCCTGTCGTTGGCTGTGTCAGAGAAGAACCAAAGTGAATTTATGGATGAATTACTTAATGCTGTGAAAATAAGCTCCAAAGTTGCAGGAAAACTTTAGCTTTTGTATAGTAGTTACCTATGAGCATTCATAAACTCTGAAATTTCTTCTTAAACCAGTGCATGAATTCTCTTTTTCTGTTTCCCAAACCGTAAGAGGAATCTGCTGGAGTGACACAATCAGAGTCAAGAGAACACAGGTTCATTTCAACCACAGCTACTCATTAATACCCCAGCAACATAGCACTCATTTATTCATATCAAAATGTACCCATCACATAAACTTGGAACATTTTCCAAAGAGCTAATGACATGGGAGTTGTGGCCAAAGTTAATAACAGTAACAAAATAACCTGCCAGCCTTAGCCATCGCTTATCTACTCAAGTACAGAGATTAAATAACTCAAGCCTGAATGAAGTGCCGGTAAACACAGTCTTTGCCAAACCAAGAAAGATGAAATGTGGACAGGGTAGGCCTCTGCTTATTTGTTTACTGTAACTCTGCCTAGTGGGACCTGGGAAATGAATATCCCTTAAATGCCTCGTGTTTCAGGTCCGCTTGTGGTGTGCCACTTATACCTCCTTTGCTTGTGGTATGTCGTTTATAGGCAATCCCTTTGAGAGCCTCTGATCCATCCATTCATGCTACCATTTATTCACTAAACATTTGTTCCCACTTTATAGATAAGGAAACAGACTCCTAGAGATTAAGCTTCAACAAGTTTGCCCAAGATCACCCAGTCTGCTAATAAACTGCAGAGAGGAGATTTGAAGCTAGATTGAATGTGCCATGTTCTTTCCATCATTCAGGGGCTCTCAAATAGGGGCTCCGTGAGAATCCTCTGGGGCCTGCACATATATTTCTAAACCTGACTCTAGATCATTTAAACTGAATTTCTGTGGGAGGACCCAGGAATCTATTTTAACCAGGGTCCCATGTGATCTTGATGTGTAGCCAGGTTTAGAAACAACTAAAACACAACGCATCAACTTCTAATACAGTAACTCACCCAAAAAACTTAATAAATTTCACTCAACAATTCATTTGGCAAATATTTACTGAGCACCTACTCTGTCCCTGGCATTGTTCTAGGTATGGCAATGAGCAAACATTCCTGACCTCACAAAGCTTACGTTCTAGCATAGAGGTGGAGGCAGGGTGCGGGGGACAGACGAAAATATGATAAATAAGCAAGTTATGTATTATATTAGGAGATCGTAAGTGCTAAGGAGAACCACAGAGAAGTATAAGGGGTCAGAGGGGGTAGATATTAAATAGGATCGTCAGGATTGTCTTCCCTGTGAAAGTAACATTTAAAGGAGGTGAGGAATGAGCCGTGTGCATATCTGGAACAAATAACCAGGCAGATGGGACAGGTAACACGGAGGCCCTAAGGCACGTATGCGCCTGGTGAATCAAAGAACTAACAAGGAGGCCAATGTGGGTGGAGGAAGGGAGCAAGAAAAAGGAGGAAAAGTGAAGTCAAAAAGATGAGAAAGGGAAGGGCAGGTGAGCTCATGTTAGGTCTTATAGGCTACTATAAGTACTTCATTTATTCTAAATGAAACAGGAAACAATTGTCAGGTTTTGAGCAAGAAAGTTATATGAACTGATAAATAAACACCAAAGAATTCCATTTACAAAGGCCAGAAGAAGATTTTGAAAAAGTTCCAGTCTAGGCTCCTATGAAAATGCAAGTGATTTTCTACATTACTCCAGGAAAACTTACAATTTTATGTGAAAGAGGCTTCGTTATTCTTTAGTCACCCATCTACTTCATTCAACCATTCATTAACCAAATATTTATTAAATCCACAGCCCATCCTTTGCTAGGTGCTATGCTAAGTGCAGGGGGCTTTATAGGATTTATGGCATGGCCCCCAAAGTGCTCATGGGCCTCAGTAGCAGTGTATGTGGTCCAGGTTGCCTGTGAAGTAATTGTTTATTCCCAACCTGGTTACTTCCATTGTAATTAAACCTCCTTTCCTTTGGCTGATTGTCAATAGATGACGTAGTCCCAGTGATCACCAGCTCGATGTCTGTGACAAGCTATGGCTGGCAGTCTCTTCCAAAGGTTTATTGGCTGGGAAAGGTGTTGTGTGCCCAGGTGTATCTGAATGGGAAGACTGGAGATTATTGGCAGAGAAGAAAGAATATCAGAAACTGGAGGGCATGGGCTGTAGAAGCTGAGAAATTTCTCTTGTTTCCTGGGTGAGAGGGAGAAGGTGTGCTTAGGGCTTTGGGGAGTAGGAGAGAAACTTAAGTCAAACTAGCTGCTTTCACTTATGTAGTACATATTTTGAACGTATTTTATTGCCATTGAATAGGAAAATGCTTTACAGCAAGAGCAAAACATGGAATGGAAACATGCCAAAGAAAGAAATCTCAACATAGTGACTAATTCTTTTAAAATGATTCAGCTTGCAGACTTCACAGGTAGTGGAAAGAGTGCAGTAATGCACAACATAACATAATAATAGTCACCTCAGTTTTCTTACTCAGAAGGGATAAATAGGCAGGGACTAAAAATCTGATTAATATCTTAACTATGCTTTAATGCAAGGACATTTTAGTGGCCACATTTGAAATATTTTTCTTAGTGCTTTACCTCCAGGCCGACCAATTTATGCTAACTTTATGGCACGATGATTTTGTTTTATAAATATGTCAGCCTAAGGGATAATTGGAGCACATCCTATCTCCCCCATTCAGCTTTTTATTCCTAAAGATTTAAGCTGATAAACTGAATTTTTACTTTTTATAAGGCATCTTTATTATAAACAGATCATAAACCATAATTATAAATGTGTCATACTATGAAGAAGCAGAAAATCTCTTTGGGAGAGAAACCATCATTTTCTAAATATGGTCTTGCCATTTCATTTTCAAAAATAAAGAAAAATAGAAATGCAACTAGAAATCATAAAGGCACCAAACTATTATCTCCCCAAAGTGGCAAAGGTATATATTATTTTTTTAAAAATATTATTTAGATGGGATATAATGCTTGGTTGAGGATTCAAGTCCAATAGAGTATAAATCAAACTTAGATATTGCTGATGGGAAAGGGAAGATAAAGGCTAAATTCAGACCTCCTTCAAGTCACCTGCAAAGTCCAGATGGAAGGGCGGCAGCGGAAAAGCAAAGTAGGCACTTCCCTCAGCCGGAGATGCTGAGCAGTACTATGATAAGGGAAAAGAGATAAGAAAAGAAAAGCTTACCTGTCTTGTAGACACTTGGTGCTGCTTTTTTTCACTTATTAGGTACTTTTAAACAACATTTTACAAAGATTCTGTTGGTTTTTTAAAAAACCAGTGGGACCAGAGGAGTTTTCTCTTGGGAGCTAACCTGTGCTAATCCCTTCAGCACAAGCGGAGTTGAACGTGTGTTCTGTTCGCTGATTCATGCTTGTTAAAGTGTCTCTTTTCTGAAGGCATTTTTTTACAGGTATTTTCTATATTCCTAACTAGGAGTCCAGCTCCATGAGATTAAAAGATTGTGGTTTTTTTTCTTTCTGACTCTCTGTGCATAGAAAAGCATTTGAAAAATAGTGTCAATTAAAAGACCATACAGGTAATTTAGAAATACGGAATTGATTAGCTAATGTTCATCTTTAACATTTTGTAAAACTAAAATGCCTAGTCCTTTTCTTCCCTTACTAGACTCATGGTAAGATAATACTGGCCTGTTATCCGACCATTTTCCCCAGTGCAGTAACAGGTGTCACCTGCCGAGTAACAATGCCCAGTACCACAAGTAAACCAAAGGTAAACCTTTAAAATCTCTTGAAAAGAGCAGGATTCTAGTGTTAAGAAGGAGGTGGAACTTCAGATATAGAGGAATGAAGAGATCTGCAAATCCTCTCTCCCTAAAACAACTATAAAACTGGACAGATTTGACAAAAACAATCTTTCTAGTGATCTGGAAATCTACCAACGCAGTCTGTGAGAACCAGCAGCTTTGCTGTTGGAGGGGGTTGACTTAATATGGAGTGGAAGGAGGAAAACCCACACCCAGAAGCAAATGAGAACAGCCTGCAGCTCTTCTACTCTGAGGTTGCAGTCCCTGTTGGGATGTGAGTTGAATACCAGAGAACCAGACAGGGAGATCCTGGAAATGAGATAGCCATTGAGGGCCTTGATAAGCGTCCCATACATCCCTGGCTGTCTGCAAGCCTGTACTCATAAAGTGGAGATCTGAGAGGGCCCAGCAGAAAGGAAGAACTGGAGCAGACTTGAAAACTGCCCAGACTTGGAAAGCATTCCCCAAACCAAACACAGATCCACAGATTCCACCCAGAGAGTGGAAGCCTTATAGACTGGAGGTGTTTGAGCACAACCTGCCATCAATTATTGACTGACCACTAAGCTATGTAGACGTAGGGTTTCCCTCTAGGAAGCCAGGCCAAAAAATGAAAATCAGAATTTTTTTAAAAATCTGAGCAGAGACATCAGTAGTCACATATTACAGGAGTGATAGGTTCTGCCAATTAAGTCTGGGATAGCTAATTTTTAAGAACGAAATAAGGAAAAAAGAAGTAAACAAAACAACAACAACAACAAAAGCCCTCAGAAGAAAATGAAAAAGAAAATTAGAACAAGAGTGGTTATCATGTATTATCTAGAATGTCAATTTTCAATAAAAAGTTATGAGACATGCAAAAAAGCAGAAAAATATGAGCCATACTCAGGGGGACAAAAACAGTCCATGAAAACAAACTCTGAGAGACCCTATAAGTTGGATTTACTGGATAAAGACTTCAAAGCACCTATTATTAAGATGTCCAAAGAACACTTTAAAGAATCAACAGAGAATATACTGGCAATGACTCAAAACATGGGAAACATCAATAAGGAAACCAAATTTATTAAAAAGTACCAGATGAAAATTCCAGAGTAGAAAAATATAATAATGAAAATAAAATAGTCGCTAGATGGGCCCAAGAGCAGATCTGAGATCAATGAAGAAAGAATCAGTAAACTTGAAGATGGAACAATAGAATTTATCCAGCCTGAAGAATAGAAAGAAAACAATGGCAGACAAATTAAACAAAGTCTCTGAGACCCATGTGCCACCATCAAGCATATCAACATATGTGTCCTGGGGATTCCCAGTGGGAGAGGAGAGATAGAATGGAACAGAATAAATATTTGAAGAAATAATTGCTAAAAACATGCCAAACACTATGAAAAACATTTATCAATAAATCTAAGAAGTGTAATGAATTCCAAATATGATAAACATAAAGAGATCCTCACCTAGAGACACCATAGTCAAATTGTTGAAAGCCAAAGAAAAAGAGAACATCTTGAAAGCATCAAGAGAAAAATAAGTCCAGTATCGGAGCTTAGATGCCTAGCAGACGCATCATTGATCAAGGAGGCTGGAATGGATCTTACTCTATGAAGCTGTTTATCTGGATTCCTAGATCTTGCACTAAATACAAATGAAGACTTGGAGTCCTATCTTTCATCCTGTTGCTTTAATGCATATCTCTGAGTAAGAAATTCTATTTACCTTCTTAGATATGTTTGAAAAATAAATGAATAAAAGGATCCATAAATGAAAGAGTCTATATCCAACTTGACCTCGATCGAGTAATCTGATCAATAACAGCATTACTGATTATTTTGGCAATGCTCCAAGGAGTGGAAATTCTACCAAGAGCTGTGATAGAATCCTAGGGAGAATATCTTGATAATCACAGCCATTCCATTCTCCCAGGAATGATAACAGACAGACAAAAATTGATTCTGGATGGTCTAAACAGGTGAGAACAGTATAGCCACGCCTTTTCCCACCTTGGCAGGGTTTGATGACCCCAGCATTTGAACACCTGCATTTAAATGGGTGGATGGATTATGAGAGCAAAGTGTACAGCTGGTTTCAAATAAAAAGAGAAACTTTATAATTAACAAAATGCTCAAGTTCAAGTCTGTACCTCTTTATTCAACATGAACAAGCAAACAAACAAAAAACAAAGTTTCTCTGATTTTTAATATTATGTGTTCAGATTCTTTAGTATATTTTTCTCTCCACATGAGCTCACTTTCTGTATGACTGGAAAGTTGAGTAATTGCCTAGGAAAGGTAAACATTTGTTAAAGTCCTTAAGAGGAGGCTTAATGTATTTGATAGAACTGCAATAAAATAGTAGTTTGTATCAACATAAAATCCTTCTTGTATCTATCTTATGATGTCATGTGGAACTGCCAACACACACTTTTTGATGTAAGACTTTTTCAATATACTTCATTCATAATCAGAACACAGGTTGTGATATCATTTTTTCCTTAAACTCTGAATAAATAAATAAAAGTGTGTTGACTTTGATTTATTTGTGTTTTTCTTAGGCACCTGATGACGACAGCTTAGGAAGATTCAATTTACTGGTGTGATAGAATTAAATGACTAATGACTAAAGGGGTGACGTATTTTTGATTCTAAACGAAGCAGCTTAATTTCTTCAGTATTTATGCTCTTTCTTTGGGCTCATGATGTGCCACTGAACATGTATTCCAAAGTATTCTTCCCTTTGTATGTTCTTTCTTCTCAAAGAGAACTTTTTCTCTGTGAGCTACAGCTGTACATTTTTCTCCCTTTCTGTATCTCCTACCATGCTTTTAAAATGTGTTTTGTAAGTGTTGCTGACTCGCTGAAAGGGAATGGAGAGGAGCTTGGGTGTAGAATTTGAGCCAGATCTTGAAAATGGAAGGACTTTGAAGGAAATGCAATGAAGTGGCATGGTGGAGTCAGTCATTTCAGGCACTGAAAACAGCATGCCCAAATAGCTGAAAGAAGGAAAGCACACAGCTTCCGTAGGGGACCAGCAGCCTGTCTAATTCATCAGAGGGTGAGAGTTGGGTACAGGAGACCCAGAAATTACAAAATGGACAACGTGGCCCTCACCATTTACCAGAGGAAATCTTGAAGCATGAAAGACTTGCTATTTTATTTTTTAGACTGTAAGTGGAATTAATTGGCACATCTCTATCTCCTATGTTGAGTTTCAAGGCTTCATAGTCTTCAAGAGCAGGCAAAGGGATGGATTTTCCTGATATTATCATATGATAATGATCCATAACAACCCTCGAAAGTTCACATGTCCTCCTTTTCTATCAGGCTTTAAAAAATGATTTTAATTGTTATCCTGAGTTTTATATACTATTCTTCAAAGGGTAACTCTCTTTTCTTCAGTATTGTCCCATTGATAAGTTATTTTTCATAAATCATTCTTTTTGCCCCTTCAGTCTCATGAAAACCTTTGCATAAATCGAAAGGCAAATATTGGGATTTCCAGAGATGGTTTTCAACATGGATTCTCTATTCTCCTCTCCTTCCCTTCCTACAGTTGGACCTCAACACTATTCCCTGCCTTCACCTACTCTTCTCTTCTTTATTTTGGAAAATTTCTTAGGAAAAGAAATGGAAGACTTTCCTGACTGCTCTTGCCCCACAGCAAGCTATCCCTCATTTCAAGTGCCCTTAACTCCAATGTCTGCAACTCTACCATGCTGACTTTGCTGCCTGATAATTATTCTCCAAATGCTTCAGGAACAATCTTCTAGTCTCCCCACTGGTGTCCCCAGTTTCTCAAGGGCAAGGACTGTGTCCTCCATCTCTTGTGAATATCCAGTGTAATCTCATATGGTTTAGACATGATTATTAACTAAATGAGCAACAAGGGAATAGCATCCATAATTTTCTATATATTCAGAAACAAGACTATATCATATTAACTCTATTTTCCTCATCATATTTTAAGTAGATTTTCTTTTATTGAATGAAAACAGCAAAGTCCTTTTCAGCCAGTATTTTCTTCCAAAAGCAAAATATAAATCTGTCATAAATCTTAAGGACATTTCCATAGAGTATGTCAAGAATATACTATCTACTAAGGTGAGTTATAGGTAAATAAAACTGTATGTTTCTTCTCAAGTTATTAACCATCATAAATATTAAAACATGAATATAACATTGAATATTAATTTAAAACAACATTAAAAATATTAAAATTATCTTAAGACTCAGGATTCCAGACTCTAGCTTTCCTCTTCGCCCTCAAGACACTTCTCCAACTAAAACAGAATTTTGTACCCTTGAACTTTACCTTTCTGCTGTTACTTTGTGCTACTTTTTAAAAACGCAAGTTAAGTCTTTTTTCCCCCAAGGATTGGAGTAAGCAAAATCAAAGACATCATCGGTGATATTTCATCTTGACTAATAGAAAAGGGTAATCCTGATGTAACTTCTTGAAGCATTTATGATATGGAATATATAAAATGAAAATAATGTTTACTACAGCCTGCCCCCCCCACCCCCGCCCAACCTTTGGAGCTGGGTAATTTCCAATTTGCCTCTCACTCAGTCAATTCGTCTTTCAGCTGGGCCCTCTTGAAGAAACAGAACATTAATTGGACTTGCCATTGTGTCTTGGACTATTTTGGTGACAATTTTCTGTGACAGGGAAAAAGAGTTGCTAATTCATTGCTTCAGGAAATGGAGGCCTAATAGCCTCACATCTGGTAAATTATGGCCTTCCTGCTCCTTCAGGCAGCAGTAGTACACACAGCATTATTTGGAATTAAGCAAAAGCAGCGAAGGAAATCAATTTTTACATTTGCAGTGGACTCAAAAAAAAATAACGATTTACAAGCCAAGAACATTTTCTTTATAAAAGCATCCATTGTCTAAGACATAGAATTGAGTCAGCCACAGGATAAATTGAGCGAAACCCTTCCAGTATCTTAATGGAAACTCTGAGAGGTCACTGTGGACTTAGATCACGTGGCATAGCTCCTTGCCCCTGGAGGTGGGACCATGTGTAAATTACCATATTTACACAAATGTAATGATACAGTTTTCAAAGCCTCTGGGGGACGTGACAAATAAAGATTGATTTTGCTTTGAGTGGGGATCATGTTTCATATTGGATGGGAAATTCAGTTCAGACTCCCTTTTTGTAACACTCAGACAGATCAGTTTGCAAAGGGAGTAAAGACAGGACGGGGCAGGGGGTTTTGGGGGGCAATCCACCAAAGGACGTGTACAGGACATGGTAGACTTTGCCATGAAGAATTACAAGAGTTCAGGTATAGAAAATGAGATGTCTCACCCCAGTTATTGTCCTGGTGGTGGGGTTGGTGGTGAATGACTTTTATCACATCAATACCAAGTTGTCCCATGGACTTGTGAAATCACCACAATGACTATCATATTTGTTCCTATCCAGTTCCCAAGGGAAAATGAACTGTGATGACCAAACAGGCAAGCTGGGGGATTTCAATGGTGCATGTAAGAGATCTGGTGAAAATAAACCTAACATCTGAGAAGGGCACTCGTCCTTGGAGGAGGGGCTCTTTCTGTCCTGGCAGAACACTCACAACATAGCACAGCATAAGATTTACCCCTACCTAATCCTCTGTAATCCCCAATTGGAACAATTAATTTTACACGGGGTCGTGCTCCTTTTCTCTGGAATTTCTATTGAGAGTTTTATGAGGTGGACATGTGTCCATTATGATGCATTTCGACAGCTCCTTTCACCTAGAGCTGAGACTATTCATTGATTTTGGTCAGTAAATTTTGGTGTTCTAAATGGAGTGGAGCTGAAGTGTTCCCTTGATCACAGATCACAGAAAACAGCATGTGCTTAGGGAGGGAGAGAGAAAGGGAGAGCGAGGCTGCGGATTTAGAAATCTTTCTGCTTGTCTAAACCTGGGCCTTGTTCCATGCAGATAACACAAACAGGAAGTGAGGTTAGAAGCACAGCAGGTTCAAGTCAGGATGTCACACGAAGATCAGCCAGTTCCAGTCAGGACCCGGAGATTTAGGGGAAGTGCCACATTTTAGGCTCAGAAACTGGAAAACCAAAGGGCACAGCCTGCCTGGGGCTTCACATGCCTGCTGTGTCTGAGGCCATTCCTTACTTGGTTTCACTGTCACTCACTAAATGACTCGTGTTCGGATGTCCACTCACCTGAAGGCATTTAACAAATTGGCTTAAATAGTTGATATATCTTACCTCACCTTTTAAAACCAGAAAATTATCATCATGATTTTTAAAATATCCTAGCAAAGCTTTGAAAATTTATTCAGCTCACTGGCCTAAGTCCTGAAACAAATTTTAGGACTTCAAATACGTTAAATTTTTCCAGTTTGACTGTTTTCAAGGAGATGGATAATTTTTTTTTTAAGCTTTGGAAGAGATTTGGGAATGCAGGAAGATGTAAAATATATAATAAGAAATATTATCCTAAAATTTCAAATCTGCAATAATTTTTCAAATTGTTTTCACATTATCTCATTTTATTTTCCTGGTGACCTTATGATTTGCCAAGCGCCAACACCCCCGTTTTGCACATAAGGAAATAGAGGTCTGGACTGCGTAAGTCGTTTTGCCAAGGCTCCTAATAATGTCACCACTGCAACATCACCTAACTCTGAGCTCTTTTCAATAGACTACATTGCCGCCAGGTCTCATCATCTTGTAGGGGATCCAGCCATCTTCTTTTCTGAGGGACTCCTAATGTGTCCCAGTCATCTTAAATGTTAGGAAGAAAGGGAGAAAAAAAGAGAGAGAACTTACTGTGTGGCAGGCCTGTTCAAAGTACCTTTATATATAATGATTCATTTAATTATCACAACAAGCTAATAAAGTACATATTATTATTTGGGGATATTTGGCAGGTGAGAAAATGGTGCTCAAAGAGGATATGGAACTTGCCGAATTTCGCACAGCTCTTAAGTGCCAGAGCTGGAGTTTGAACTTAGGGGGTCTGGTCCCTGAGTCGGTGCTCTCTCCCACCATCCTTTCTTCCCTCTCTAAATTCAGTGAAGTTCTTTTTTATCTCCTTTGATATTGAGCACAGTCTTTGCTTCATAAAAGCACTTAATAATGATTTGTGGATTGGGAAAGAAGAAATGATACCCCTCATTTTGTCTACCTGCCTCTGGGCCAAGGGCTAGGTTTTACATCCTCTGCACTACTGATGTTTGGGACCAGAAATTCCTTATCGTGGGGCTGTTCTGTACACTGTAGGATGTTTAACAGCATCTCTGGTCTCTACCCACTAGATGACAGTAGTGACCCCCATTTGTAATCATCAAGAATGTATCCAGACATTGCCAAATATCCTCAGAAGTGGTGGGGAATGGGAAAACCACCCCCAGGTTGAGAAGTCCTGACCTAGGCATGAAAAGGAGACACAGTCTTGAAGGGGGTATGGCTCATAGGGACTTTCCAGTAATCCTTTGTCAAGAATGCTCTCACTTGACTGCCTTTTCTCAATGCAGCCTTGGGAAGGCAATGAAGAGCTTGTGCATCTTTGCCTCCTCTCCTGGCAGCTGGGAGATGGCACTAGTTGGGACGAGATCCTCACATCCAGGCGATATTCCATCTGTGGTAGGGAGAAGTCGGTGAGTGGGTGGGAGATCCCTAATAGGGAGAGGATTGTATGATGGTACTGATGCTCCTGTACGACTGCGTGCCGGTACTTTTAGCATATTCCTAAAAAGAAAAGAAAGAACTGAGACTCGTTGTGAGGTAAGGGATCTGATTCCCAGATAAATTGAGAGAGAGGCAATTTCCCCCAGTCAGGAGCCAACTTCAAGATGATGTTGCTTTGACGTATAGCTATAAAGGACGCAGGATGGAGAAAATCCAGAACCTGCTTATCTTTCAGAATGGGAGACGTTTGTGTGTTTTCTGAGTCATCTGACACACAGAGTGTAGGACTTTCCTGATGGATAAGGAAACCTGATGTACTCGTTTATTATAACAATGAGGTCATTGGAAGACCCATAAAACTGAAGTTTGCTATCCAAGTTCAGATCTAGTTTGTTATTCAGATAATGGCTCCAAGCTTATTTAACAAGCCAGTTTTGACAAGTTGAATTTCTTTATAGGATGTTTGTTTAATTGTAGCACAGCCATCCTGTCGTAAACAGTATTTTCAACTGTGTAGAGAAAATCAAAGTCATGAGGATTTTTCACAGTGAGATTTATGCTTCCTTCAAATGAAGACTTTCTGAGTCATCAGAGGTATAAGAAAAGACTCCAAAATCTCTACAGGCATTTCTGAAAATCACATCAAAAAAAGAAAAAAAAATGAGAGAGAAGAAATTACAAATACGCTTTCAGCTTTAAGAGAGCTCAAGATATTTGAAAATCGGATTACAAATATACTAGATATCTTAACTTATTTCCCTGAGGTGAGGTGGCAGAATAGAATGAACACTATGGAGACAGATAATTCCCAAGGAAAACTGCCAACTATTTTTTTTACAAGTTTATATATGAGTGTCATTTTCATCACTCTCTACAGCAATATCGAATACATGGGCTTTAGAAATGTTCAGACTGTCATCCAAATCCCTTCTGGAACTTTCCTGAGCTTCATAACTTTCCTGAGCCTCATTTCTACATGTAAACATGTAGATAATACCTATTACTTAAGGCTTTTTGATGCTTAAAAAAGATCATTTTAAAACTCAGCAAAATATTTGAGCTGTTCACGCATTAAATAGAAGCTATTATCATAATATTATTATGCCCACTGTCTTCATGACGCCTCATTTAGACAAGTGGATATCTGCTTTTCCAACATTTGAAACTGCATTTTATTCTTCCTGTCAAGTGAACTTTGCCTATTTTTCTGAGATGTATACAGACGGAAGAGAGAGGATGAAGGGAAGATGACTAATTTTTACAGTTATTGGAATCACATTAATGAGTGGCTTATTACTACATTACACATTCTGAACAACGCATATGTTTAATCTAGGAAAAGCACACAAGTTGATTTCCATCGCATCGAATAATTACCACAAATAAGTACTGAACAGAATCTACTCTCATATCCATCGATTTCTTGCCAACTTGACAAAACATCAGTTCACCACTTTGAGGACCCACCGCAAAGAGACTTCAACATTTAAAAAAGGCAAATAGTAAAGAAGTGAGTGAGACTTTATTAATTAGGTTTGTGGGAACTACCCATGGCGGTTGAGATGACATTACATTGGGATCCCCTTGATCAGGATGGGCCTAAAAGTTTGACTCACTTCCTGAAACCTCTTCAGAGTCATAAAGGTAAAAGGGATGTCTTATAATTCATAATAAGCCCCCTTCAGCACACTTGAGTTTATATTAATGTAGTGGCTTTTGGAAAGCCCCTAGGTAACCTAAGGATGGAGGCTGATTGCCAGGGGAACCCACCATGTGATTGGAGGGCTGGGAATTTCAACCCCACTCATCAACCTCCAGGGAGGGGAGAGGGACCAGAGATTGAGTTCAAGCACCAATTGCCATGATTTACTCAACAGGCCTACGTAATGAAACCTCCATAAAAACCCATGAACTACAGGTTTGAAGAGCTTCAAGGTTGGTGAGCACTGGAGATTTTGGGAGAGTGGCTTGCCCAGAGAGAGCTTAGAAACTCTGCACCCCTTCCCTCATACCTTGCCTTATGCATCTCTTCCATCTGGCTGTTTCTGAGTTGCATCCTTTTATAATAAACCAATAATCTAGTAAGTAAATTGTTTCTCTCTGAGTTCTGTGAGCCACTCTAGCAAATTAAGCAAACTCGAAGAAGAAGGTCACGGAAACTTCTGATTTGTCCGCTCAAGTGGTCGGAAGTACAGGTGACGACCTGGACTTGCCATTGGTATCTGAAGAGGGAGTTGGGACAGTCTTGTGGGACTGAGTCCTTAACCAGTAGGATATGACACTATCTTTAGGTAAATAGTGTCAGAATTGGGTTAAATTTGTGGGATAGCTGGTCAGTGGCAGAAGTGAGAATTGCTTGGTGGTATTGGAAAAACACACATACTAGACAGAGACATTCGAGAAAAATGTGTAATAGGGACATAGAGACCAAAACCAACAAAATGAGACAACAACAAACACATACAAATCAAATACACAAAGAAGACGCCATCCCCCTGGCCAAGTGGTTAAGCTGGCATGTTCCACTTTGCTGGCCCAGGGTTTCACCGGTTTGGATGCTGGGGGTGGACATGGCACCCCGTGTCAGGTCATGCTGAGGTGGCGTCCCACATAGCAGAACTAGAAGGACCTACAACTAAAATATACAATTATGTACTGGGGGGCTTTGGTCAGAAGAAGAAGGAAAAAAAGTCGGGCAGCAGATGTTGGTGCAGGGCCAATCTTAAAAAAAAAAAAAAAAAGAGACAAGATCTAGAGGAATCAGGGTCAATGCAGAAATCAGAAATACACATTTTTTATGCTTTTGTTTTTGAGGAAGAGTGGCCCTGAGCTAACATCTGCTGCCAATCCTTCTCTTTTTGCTAAGGAAGATTGGCCCTGAGCTGACATCCGTGCCCATCTTCCTCTACTTTATATATGGGACATCTGCCACAGCATGGCTTGATGAGCAGTGCATAGGTCCACACCCAGGATCCGAACTGGTGAACCCTGGGCCGAAGCGGAGTGCCCGAACTTAACTGCTATGCTACCAGGTCGGCCCCAATAAGCTTTTTTAAAAAATTATAATATATCCTCAAAGATACACAAAAAAATACTGAGTCTACAATATATATACAGGTCACCACAAAAAAAGATCAAAGAACAAGGAAGAATTCTTATCCATTAAAAATTAAAGAACTAAATTTAAAAAGAAATCTTTCTGCTTGTCTAAACCTGGGCCTGGTTCCATGCAGGTGACACAAACAGGAAGTGAGGTTAGAAGCACAGCAGGTTCAAGTCAGGATGTCACATGAAGATCAGCCAATTCCAGTCAGGATCCGGAGATTTAGAGGAAGCGCCACATTTTAGGTTCAGAAACTGGAAAACCAAAGGGCACAGCCTGCCTGGGGCTTCACATGCCTGCTGTGTCTGAGGCCGTTCCTTAGTTGGTTTCACTGCCACTCACTAAATGACTCATGTTCAGATGTCCGCTCACCTGAAGGCATTTAACAAATTGGCTTAAATAGTTGATATATCTTACCTCACCTTTTAAAACCAGAAAATCATCATTGTCATTTAAAAAATATCCTAGCAAAGCTTTGAAAATTTATTCAACTCACTGGCCTAAGTCCAGAAACAAATTAAAATTAAAAGATTAATAGATGGTTGTAAGATAAGGCCAAGGAACTCTCAAAAGCAGAACAAAATTAAAACAAAAGGGAAATGGGAGGGAAAAGATAAGAAAAGCCAAAGAATCAGTCTCCAGAGTGCAGCATCTAACAATTAGGAGTTCCAGAAAGAGAAGAGAGAAAATGGAGGGAAGATATTATCAAAGAAGCAATTTTCTAAATTTCCAGAACTGAAACTCATATATCTCCTTATTGAAAGGGCACATGGATTACCTAGCACAATGAGTGAAAAAAGACAAAACCCCAGGTAGGTCATGGTAAAATTGAGAACATTTGAGATCAAGAAAAGATTCTAGAAGCTTCCAAAAGAGAGGGGAAAAACACAGTCAAATGCAGAAGAACGGTCTTGAGTTTCCCAATAGCAACTGAACCTTAGAAGACGGTGGAACAAAGCCTGGAAAATTCTGAGTGACAATGATTTTCAACTTAGAATTCTATTTCCTTCCAAACTATCAATCAAGTATGAGGATAAAACGTTTGCTATTTAAAATAATTGTATCATGCAGGAAATTTTTTAAAAAATCCCCTGTGTTCTTTCGTAGGAAGCTACTAGTGAAAGTGCTCCAGTCAAATAGAGTAAACCAAGAAAGAAGATGCAGAAATTGTTACCTAACATAGGAGAGAGATGGAGGGAAGTTCCACAATGACTGCAGAAAATGATACTCCTGTAAAGGAGTAAGAGGAAGTGGGGCTCCAAGAAAGAGGTAAGTTAGGGGGAAGCTAGGACTGATCTGTTTGAGTGAATAGATTATTGATAAGTCTGTGTTAGAGATGTTGGAATGTGGAAAACAATTAGTAATAGGTCACAAAGAGTGAGTAATTTGTCCAATGCTACCTTTCTAGTAAATGACAGAGCTGGGATTATAACCCAGGAGTCTGGTTCCAGAGTTGGTGCTCTTAATTGTACCCAGTGTGACCTCACAAAGAAGTGACGACAGTGCATGCTCTTTGCCATGTCATTTGTGATATAATTCTGACTATTGATATGATATAAATCCTGGTATAACTTGGCTGAGCGATAGTGTTGAGGAGAGTTAGGAAAGAGATCTAAATTCTGATAATTTATACTTAAAATTACCAATGGAAAAACAGCAGTGCAGGCATATTATTTAAAAACATGGAGTCAAAGGCACGGGAGAAACAGATCAGTTGAGGTATTTGCCTCTTGGAAGCAAGACTCAGATGTGGGAAGGGATGGAAAGTGGAAAAATCCCTTTTTCACCATCAGCTGTTTAGTGCTATTTGAATTTTAAATTCTACACCTATTACTCTGGTTAAAATAAGCTAACGATACAATAGGTCAAAATCAAAATGGAACTTTTTACAGAGAACTTTGTAGTGACTGACAATTGCCTGTACATCATTTGGGCGGAGGAGAGGCAATGTTCGTTAGGAACTGTAGGATAGTTTAACTGTCGAGTTACCTTGTATACTGCTGTACATTTTCAACTAAAAATTTATATTGCTGCATTTGTGATCTGTGAGTACTGCCTTACTCATTGAGTACTGGGAGTCAAGGTCTCATACAGATCAGTTTTTCCAGAAGACCGAAGATACAGTGGGTAAAATACATGCTCTGTGCCTGGGCACTAGTCAGACAATGGAGACTCAGAATCAAATTGCTCCCCTGGCTTAGAGAGCAGAAGCCTGGTTATCCAAACCACTAGAGATTAGATATCCCCAAAGGACCACTCTGCCTCTTTCATCCTATTCACAGAATGAGTAATAAGAGAAAACCATTATGCATGTCCTAAATATACATCCGGCACTTTTCTTAATGCTTTTTATATATTAACTAATTTAATTTCACAACATCCTCATGAGAGAGGATCTACTTTTATTTCCATTTTACAGATGAGGAAACTGATATCAAAAAGACCTTGAGGACTTTGCCTTGGGCCACAGTATGTAAGGGAGCAGGTGTTAGAATCCAGACAGTTTGGTCTAGATGGGAAACCAGACATCTTGGCTGATGGATTTATTCAGCAGCAAAAAGGAATTAACTGCTAATACCTGCTACAACATGGATGAACCTTGAAAAACATTATGCTAAGTGAAAGAAGCCAGACACAAAAGGCTGCATATTGTATGATTCCATTTATATGAAATATCTAGAATAAGCAAGTCCATAGGGTCAGAAAGTGGGTTGGTGGTTTCCAGGAAATGGGGAGAGAGGAATGAGAAGTAACTACTTTTTGGGTACAATAGGGTAGGAGTTTGCTTTTGGGGTGAGAAATTGTGTTAGAGTGGTTGTACAACGTTGTGAGTAAATGTACTAAATATCACTGAATTATGGACTTTCAAACGGTCAATTTTATCATGTGAATTTCATCTCTCTTTCGATAGGTAGATAGATAGAGCTAGAGATAGATAAACACATACATGCAGACCAGCCAGCACAGTGTACTTGGAAGACTACAGTTCCCACAAAATTCCAGGTTGCTGAGGCTTATGTAGACCAGATGTCCACTGGAGATTTGCCCACCAGTGTATCTATATTGCTGCCAGGGGAGCTGTCTCCTGCACCGAGGAGCAGAGAAGGGGGGCTGGTGTATGAGAGCTTCAGGAGGCTGGCAAACGGCCTCCCCTGAAGTGATAAATGGGGTTCCTGGGGCCTGGAGATCATTTGAGGAGCTAGAGGCAGGAGCTATATACCGATAGGCAGATAAATATTTTAATATTTAACAACAAACATAATACCAGCTGAATTTCAGCTCTGATTGAAACCAAACTCAGTTTAAATTTTCAAAACAAGCAACATGTCCTCCCTGCTCTTATGAATATAAACCATCACAATTTCATAAGGATGGCTATCCCTGGCTTGCTAGGGCCGGTCGAGGTCACTAAGAAAAAAAAATCAAAGGTATTTTTCCTTAAAACTCCTTCTCGCCGAACCTTTTGTCTTCCTTCTGCATAATGTGCCTAATTGAAGAGTTTCCCTCTTCCCTGAGGGAAAACAGCCTCACGCCTTCTTACAGCATAGACAGGGACAGTGTAGTCTCTGCTGCATTCTGTTGGTCAGAACAAGTCACGTGACACTCCTCCCATCAGGAAGTGCAGCTCCATCTTGAATTTTGAAAAATGTACTCTACTTTCTCTGCTCAGCCAACTTTCAACTCCGGGAAAGCAGCTAATGGCTTTTGCTCCATAAAGCTTTGCCTGTCCTTTGTGGTAACTGTTCCGGCTACTCATCGTAGATTTTCATGGGTCACCACCTGTGCTTTTTGACACTTCCCAGCAGTGGTTTTCTTCCACTCACCTTCTGTGTTGACTAAATTTGCAAAAGAATTGAAGCCAGGAGATAGTGAGAAAGGAGGACACAAAATGAACGAAAAACACACTTTATCATCTTTTCAGTTGAATGACAGGCTGTAACAGCAAAACACATCTACCAAGCATTTGCTCAGCTAGGCTAGTTCATCATTTTGCTCTCTGAGGAGTAAGATTTGGATTTCTTACCTTGGAATTTCTATAGAGAAGCTATTGGACCCACCTTTTTTTACCTGAGAACATCACAATAATCCTTTCTGTCTCATGGATGCAGGAACAGAGATCAGGAAGAACAAGGACTTGCTCCCCACACCTCCCAATCTCCCCTATATGAAAATAACTTAACTATTTTAAGATGGAGTTAACCAATCTACAAAAAATTCTTTCAGAATTATTTCCATTGCAGTCCCAGGTTACACAGATGCTAGTGAAATTGGTTGCCAGATAAGATTTAAAAAATCTTCGTCTTTCATTTGTGAGAATTTTAGTAGACTTAAGCTTTAAAATCAACTTATGCTTTTAAATTATTGCATTTGTTGTAAAATACCATTAGGCAGGTTCTCAGTGAAACCATTTTGCTTAAATTGGGTCAGTTAATGTCTTAAAGAATCTAGATGATAAAGTTAGGCTGTTTTCCTTCGAGGGAGGGAGTGTAAGACTGTGCTGGCACGTGTTCTCTCTTGGTTTTCTTTGGCTCTTTGAACCTTCTTTTGGAGGTACAAGACCCGAGGGTGTGTAATTGAGATGCATTTCTGAGGGCGCAAGGTTAGAGAGAAGAATAAGGTGGCAAAGAAAAATTTGATAAGTATCAGAGAACATGATTAATGCTGAAACCTGATCATTACTTAGTCTGTCGACCGCCCAATCACAGTGATCTGAGAACCAAGAAAGCTCACGAGAGGTGTGGCGAGATCAAATGAGGTGATGCATGTGAAATTGTTCTGTAAGTTGTAAAGCTCAATATATAGTGCTGTAAACGGTAAATCCCATATATTTGTATTCTTATCACAGAATGCAGGCTCTGTGGAGAGATTTTGTTGATTCTATGGGAAGAGAATATAAAAGAAATAGAATTCACAGTTCTTGTGCTTAAGGGTCTTACAGATTAATAGCAGAGAAAACATGTTAAGAAAACTAGTTCAAGAAAATAATATATCGAATGTGTATAAGCCAATAGGCTGTAGACCATAGGAGTGGTCAGAAAGAAGTACTTTGTGGAGTGAAGAGTCTTTGGTTCAAGTAAAGAATCACCCTCAGTTCTGTTGCCCACATTCTGGTCGAGCTGTTTTTCTTTCTCTCGAGCTCCTGGTCTTGCCAAACGCTTTCAAGTCCATTGTTTTCCTTAATGCCCATAATAACTCATGTCATCCCCATTTTACAAATAAAAAACTGCGGTTCAGAAAAGTTACATAAACATTCCCAAGATGACACAATTGAGTGACCAAACTTGGGTTTAAATTCAAGCAAGTCACTCTGATACTGAAGCCACTTGGCCACCCTCCTTTATTTCAGAGGAACGTGTCTATTCATCAACTCTTCTTTAATTGAATGAGAAATAGCATCTTGTGGCCAATCCTACTGATCCAAAATCCTCCATGGCCAGATAACTCTGTGACTCAGTGAGAGCTGCAGGTCAGCAGCAAGATCCTGGAGGCTTGGCTCTGTTTTGCTAGTGCCAAATGGTGGAGAAGTGTCTGCCTAGGACAAACAACAGGTCGCCTCGGTTTTCTTGTTAGCATTCATCAGAATGCTGAAGTGTGGTGCTTTGGTTCTCCTGCTGCAAAATATTAAATAAACAATTGGGCGTGTCTGTGGCTCTGTTGTGCTGTGTCATCTGTACGTGTTGTATATTTTCCCTTCTAGAATGTGTGCCTCTAGAGCTTACATCTTACCTGTGACCACACCTGCATGAGACATCTTTGTATCCTCCATAGCACCTTGCACGTGGTAGGTACTCACAAAGTTTTGTTGGATTCACTCTATTTACAGGCAATATTATGTAGGAATTAAGCACACAATCTATGGTGACAGAAAACCTGGCGTCAGATCCCACATCTGCTTCTTCTTGGCTGTAAAATCTCAATCAAGTTGCTAAATATCCTTTTCTTTGCTTCCTTATTTGTAATATGGGGAATTCATAGCACCTACTTCATACAGTTGTTGATCAACTAAGTAAACTTGTATGAAGTGCTTAAAATCTCACTTGATGTATAGTAACTTGCTAAATAACTGTACTTAATACTTTATTTAATACAACGGTGTTTGATGTCAGAAAAAACCAATACACAAGAAAGAGGAAAATACTCAAATACTCTTTGCATGTTTAATAAATTCTCAGTACCTTATATGATACAAGACCAAATGATCTCTAATCCATGTATTGATGTTTTTTGTTTCAGTCTTCTGAATTCTATTAGATGTGGAAGAAAATATTTATTTTTGTGTATATGCTTGGATGATTTGGAGGTACAAGAAGTAAACAGCATACAAAGATGCGAAAATAAGTACCAGCTCTCAATCTTCTCTACGTTCTACTGTCCTTTGTTCTGTTGGGAACATCCATCTTTTGAGTTCCCTAATGATTTTTCTCTAAGAATAATAACAATGCTTATTCTGTTTCATGGGATAAGCATTAACCGACCTTTCCCCAAATATTCAGGTTTCACCACGACCTCTGACCCTTGGTGGGACTAGAGCTGGTGAGGATTCATTTATATGTCACCAACTCATCTTACTTCCACTCAAAGATAAAAGCTCCGCCCCAGCCCCTGAGCTCTCTGTTTAGGTTTTAAGTTAACCCAAGTCTTTTTCTTTTAGATAGCTAGATTATAAATTAAAATGATCTGTTGCAGGGTTACAAATTTCCTCATACACCATTTACATGTGCGGGGAAAATGCAGCTTCTATATTTTGTTGCGAAATGTTCTCATTGTCATCACAAGTTCCACCCACTGACAGTAGGGTTGGAGAGTAAAGCCAAAATAAAAAGTTTGCTTGGTTTTTTCCAGGAACTGGTTATAGTTTAATAAAATAATTGAAATAGTCTACATATCCCAGGCACTTGCGAGTACATTTCTCTCGTTCTCCTTGCTCTTTGTGAGAAGGTGCCGGGGTGTGTGGCAGAGGCTGGTGTGGGCTCGTGGACAGGCTTCTCACTCCTTTGCTACTGCAGCAATGCCTTGTCTCTGCTGCCTGTGATCCCCAGGTCTGAGCTAATCAGGGTCCAGTGTCCTCCCATCTCTCCTGGGAGTGTGGACGCCGTGAGGTCTCAAGTGTGACTCCAGTTTGGTCCCCAGCCCAGACAGTCTGCCCTAAAGTCGTCCACTACAGAACACTTTTCTGCCAACCATGGTAATTCCCTCTGATAATCTTAGATTCTCAGCAATGTCACATTCCCCACTGGGAACAAGTAAGAATTGCCGAGTCCTACCCACACAACCTGAGAGCCAATCAAGGGGTTTAGGAAGAGCTGATCTCTAGCACTCTGCTGGTCTGAGCAACCTTTTGGGCACTGAAGCTACCCTCCCTTGCTGGTGCCCTGTGAGCCTGCAGTGCACTCTTCTCTCATAGTCCTAAGCCTGAAATTGGGACCCATACCCCTTGGCCCTCTTCATTTCCCCAGCACAGTCTGTCTTTTATACCCTCTAAACTCTCTTCTAGCTGCATCCAGCTAGATTTACAAAATGAAGTCATCATTGGGATATTCACTGAGCACTGATGCATACTATGGCAGACACTGTGGCTACAACACTGAATAAGGTACATCCTCTGCTCCTCATCTACTCAGAGGGTGTGGGGAGGGGGCGTAAGGAGATTATTATTATAAAAATGTGTGTATTATAATTAGTGTGTTGAGAGAGAGAGGAAAGTGTTCCTGGGCACTCATAGAAAGACTATTCCCCTAGATGGGTGGATGGGGTGCCCTAGACACCCAGTCTTCTCTGACTCCTCTCAAAAGGCCTGGGTTGATAATGTCTTGTTACTATCCCCTACTGCATGGGGACCTCTTGAGAGCTCTGCCATCTTGGAGCTCTGCCTCAAAATAATTTCTGTATGATAAACTCGGTTTTGAGGAAACTTAGGGCCATTGTCTCTGACCATTTCTTTCACAGACTATAAAAAAATGAGTCTCCTGGTTTACATCTGGAGTGGGACATCTCAAAGTAGACATGCACCTTTCAGAGATTCTGAGGCTTCCTCAGCAGAGTAGCTGGAAATAAGAACACCTGTTCTCCACTGAGTTTTGACACCTCTGATCTGAGCAAACTATACAAAAGTTGGAGAGAAAAAAACAGAAGAGGTGAGAGAGACAGCAAAAATAGAAAGGTATAGGGTATTTTCCCAAAACAATGAGTTGATTATGATATTATATAAAAGAGATTGGAACAAAACAGTCCTGTTATTCAAACTTGTAATTTTAATTATTACACCTCTGGCTCACAGTTGAAAATATAGCCTCTCTTCCCTCAACCCTCTTTTCTCCCCTAATTCTGCAATTTAGTGCAATCACATCATTGGAGTCATTGTTTTCCTCATCTGTCACATTTTCTGTCATTTTATTTAAATATGGAATCAGGAAATTCACATTGAAATAAAACATCTTGTTTCCTATGGCTGGAAGCCAGAAAGAACTCGCCTTTGGAAGGCTGATTACAAAACACAAAACAGTATTTTTGTGTAATGTCTTTCTTACTTGATTTCACCAAGTGATTAGTAACTGATTATGACCAAGCCACTAGACATGTGCATATACAGAAATTAATAGCTTGAGTATGTTAATACACAATATATCCGGAATAAGATTAGTATCTACTGAAGCAGCTTGCATTTCAAATATGGCATCTGAGGTTAATAATAATCTAAGGTTTAAAGTAGAGAAAAGATGCCCTTGGATAAGAGGATGAAAACTTCCCTTGTATTACAGATATAACCTCTCTGTCTTGTCCTCTGTGTTTGCTCAGTCTCCATGTGTCACATGCGTAACACAGAGCAGTGTGTTCTGTGGCCCTGAAATATGCTCCCAAATCTTGGAAAAATACTCAAACTTCAGATTATCCCCAAAGAAACTCAACAATTTTCTCATTGTCTTCTTCTCAAGGCCACCATTGAAATGGAGAATTTCCTGGAGAACGTTATTCAAGTAATATTTCATGAAAGAGGAGAATTTTGATTAACTATTTGATAGGAGGGCAATGATCTTGAACTCAGCCATTTATATCCATACTAACTCTACCACAAAGATGCCCCTGGGAGGGCAGATACCTAATGTCTCTCTGGAAGGGCACTTGTTTTTCTCTTTTTCACCTAGACTCAAAGCTTTCAAGTCTCCATGACTCCTACTTTTTCATGGTTTCTCTTATTCAATTAGCCAACAATTCTTGTAGATTCTTAGCACAAAATGTCACTCATGTCTGTCCCTCTCATTCTATTCCATCCTGTCCAGAGAGGCCTTATTTAATTTTGTAAAATACTTTTTACATCATATAGATCTTCTGCTCTTCATTGAGAAGAGAGCAAGAAAGAAGCTCTTGACGCTGGCATCCAAGAAGCAGCCTGCACACAACCCTTCATTACTTACCTCTGATAACTACATGAACCCCCTGCTCTCGTCAGATTCTTTGAATCCTTGTTCCCCAAGTGTACTTTCTTTTCTTTCCATTATTCTTTGTGCCTGAAGCACCTAATGTTCGTCTTTCAAAATCAGCCGTTCTTTCATGACTGGTTCAAATTCTTTGTGATGACTCTTCTACTATACGACTTGGTAGCTAAGCACACAAGCTTTCTCACAGTTCAGGTTCCCAGAGCACAAGGAGGTTTCTTGAAGACTGCTGCTGAGATCAATATCTTTGGGGGAGGGAAAGAAGTAATACTGTGCAGCGGGAGAATGCAGTTGTCACAGAGGTTCCAGCCAATCCTTCTGGAAGCTCTGGAGCTGGGATGATCCTTTCAGAGTTTTCCAACTGAGGCCATTGTACGTCACCCCTGCCCCCCTGGCCCCAGGCTAAATCTTAGATGAAGCAGCTTCTTTCTCCCAAGGATGATTCCTGGAGAGACCAAGAATCATGAGCAGTCAACACTCCTTCCCTGCTCTTGGAGGAATAAGTACCTTCCTTGGCCCTGAAAAAAGGTCTGGGCAGCACACCACAGCATCCACTACAGAACTTGTGATTCCACAGTGGCCTTCTCACTTACAGCTGTGTGATTGCAGGGAAGTTTTTTAATTTTCCTGTGCCCCTGTAGCTTATTTCACAAGAGTGGAGAAAATTGTGCCTTTTCATTTGTTTCCTAAGGATTATATGAGATAATCTATGCAATGCATGACTCAAAGAAACAGCTCAAAAAATGTTAACTATCATTATAACATTTATCATCACTGCTATTAGACACTTACATATACTGCCCTATATTGTCATTTAAAAAATTTAATTTTGAGCCACCTATTGGCACACTGGTTAAGTTTGTGTGTGTCACTTTGGCAGCCCAGGGGTCACGGGTTCAGATCCCATCCCGGGTGCAGACCTACACTCCACTCATCAAGCCATGCTGTGGCGGCATCCCACATGCAAAATAGAGGAAGACTGGCACAGATGTTAGCTCAGGGCCAGTCATCCTCACCAAAAAGAAAAAAAAATTAATTATGGCTCACCTCACAATTGTTCACAACACATAAGCATTGAGAACTGTCGAACTAGTCTATGAAATGTCTAAGGGCAGAGATTTCATCTTTGATGAAATCTTTCGTCTTTCAAAGATTTTCATCTTTGTACCACCGTCTCTTACCACACAAGAACATCATTGTGAATTTGTTTGATTTGATATGATTTGGACTTAATTTTGAAGTCATGCATTACTGAAGAGAGATACCAGACAAATCCCCTGCCACAGTTACAAATTCAGTATTTAAAAGAGATTCTCAACCCCCAGCTTTGAGACCTTCTGTTTTAGGCCACATTCATTATCAGAAAATAAGTCTATACCAAAAGAGGTATGTCATCAGGTCACATCAGGTCATGTTGATTTTATCTCCCTTAAGTTCCCGAGCAGATCCTCTTTAATTTCTCTTCACTGCCTTGTTTCAGGGCCTCCACACTGCCAGAACCTCTCTACTGGCTCACTCTATTCATTCTCCAAATGGCAGCTAACACTATCGTTCCACGTCACAAATCTCACCACGTGCTTCCTTCGGTTCTCTTTTGGTTTACAGGATTGGGTCCAAAATCCATGGCGTTTGGAAGATCTTTGCCATGGCTCTTTTCAGCACCTCCCCGAAACCCCCTCAGCTTTCCATTCCCCAGCTGATCCCTTTTTTCTCCAATAAATGGATGCTAAGCTCCAGACACATTGACCTATTCATTTTGTGCACTATGTCATGTAAACATTTTTGCCTCTGAAATTGTTTTTTCTCTTTTTTTTTTTAGTGGTCCTTTCCCTCATTTCTTCAGTTGGTGTATAGGTGGTGAAATCAATACCTGATAAGTCATAGATTAACACACACATGGTGAAAATTTTCTAAATTCTAAAGTAGTTTTGTGTTCATGGGATACAACAAAAGTGGCATCTGGCATTCTGAAAATACATGAATGAATAAATGAATCAATCAGAAAGAAGTAATAACTTTAAAAAATATAGTCCATACAGATAGCTGTTTCCAGATCAACTCAGCTCCTGCAGCCTTGGCCAGGAAGGTGCCTTCTGGGGCTAAGGGACATGTAAGTTTCTGGTTCACATCCCAGTCATGACCCTGTGAAGGGGCCCTGGAGTCTGCACTTGGTTAAATGGTAGTCTTCAATCTTGGTGTGGTTGGGCATCTAGCTGACAGTCATGACCGAGGCAAACAGTAAGGAAGGTGAGTGCCTTGGTGCTTGGTGGTTGGTTTGCTTGGGCATTTAACCAAACGGGTACTCAGGGTCTTGGAGACACCACAGAGGGAATTATTCATCAAGCAGGCACATAAGTGAAGGGGACAAGCTCATGAAAGAAAAACATCACTCTGAAGACGGGTAGCCTGGAGGAGGTGAGGGAAGCAAACCAAACACCCTTCCTTTATGAGTCACTTTTTAAGGTCTTGCTTAAATTTTTTGTTTTAAAAAATTATGATTTAAAAGGTTCAAACAGCCTAGGGAAGTAAATCCATGCATATTTCCAACATTAGTTAATATTTACTAAGAAATCATAGGTTACAACAAATTAAACTTTTTGGCTCTCTTATTGAGTATTTCTGGCCAACCATGTTAGTGACTGTTGCTACAGATAGTTTATAACTCTATTTTTTACCCCTCTAGAGCAACGAAAGTGCAAGAAGTCAGTAGAACTCTGGGTTCACGTGGTTCTTAAGCCAGGGTCTTAGGAAAATGGATTTCAGGTTGGGGAAAGGATCAATGTGAACAAGCAGACACTAGACGTGCCTACTAATAAGTGGGAAAAGTGAGTTAGATTTCTCCTTGTTTGAGGTGGAATTCCTTCATATAAACCTAGGCACCCTCCGAGAGAAATGCTTTATAGTCCAAACTGATGTTTATTTTGGACTCTGTTTCTCTTTCAGCTTTCAGTTGTGACCTTAGGAATGAGCTCACAATTGGAAGCAAATCCGTCTTCTGTTTCTACTGTTAAAGAATTACCTACCCACTGAAAAAACCACATAGGATTAACAATGGCCTTGTCCCAAATATATGCTTTTTGGAATCGTACAAATTGTATTTATGAGGCTAGCAGATTTCAGTTCAACTGCTGAAATATTTCAATAAGAGTGATTGAATTCTTAGTAAATGGAATGCTTCCTCTGTTCAGTTTTGGTCTGTTGAATGCTGGAAGTTTGGTGGGTCTGACCCATTTATTATACATATCTGGGATGATAGAAAAGGCAGGCCTTTTGGTTTTGATACCATGTATGTTTTTGGCAGTAACTCAGACTGAAATTCTATGAATAAAAAATGGCCTTTGAAAGTTATTCTCAACCTCCTAGGTGTGTGCTCTTGGTCGTGAGAAATGGGTAGGGCTCTAGTCGTACAAATCATGATTTGGCATATCTCTTTTGTGGATTTTAGTTGGTATTGATTCAAAAATATCTGGTGGCTTCAATTTTCAGAGTCACCAAAGAGAGTGCTAGTGTTTTTTCTACTTCATTGATTGGATCCTTGAATAGACTTCAAATTTTCCACATTGGATTAATATCCCAAATTCTCTGAATGGGATGGAGAGAGTAGAAGGAACTAATATTTATTTACTCATTTGTTTTTCCAACAAACTTTTATGTGGTACTAACCAAATGCTGAGCTGAATGGTTTACATATAACATCAAGTTGACTCCTAATAACTCTATGAAATCCACTTTATAGATATGGAGACTGAGACTCAGAAAGACTAAGTAACTTGGAAATGGAAGAGGTAGTAAATGGAGAACCTGAAGTTTAAATTTAGATCTGTCATTAAAAATAGCCAAGGCTTTTCCATTAAGCATGCTCCCTCATGAATGTGTCACGCATATGAAAACACAAACACAGCTAAAGGAAGGGTGAAGGGTCTGACTTGGGAACAACCAATCCCTCTAGCCACTAAGGGAATGAGAATATATTGCTGTGTAAAAAACGTCTTCCTCCTCTTAGTCCAATTGCTGAAACTCTCCCCCGTATTTCCTCCTTCTGTCCTCCTTTTTCCCACCACCCAAGATGTGTCATGAACTCCCACAGCAGGCACATTAGGGAACATCATTTTGAGAGTTCTCCTCAGGCATACCTCTGTCATCCTCCTCCTTAGAACAGACTCAAAGCATTTCAAAAGAGAGAATTAGAAAAGGAGTTTTAAAAAGAAGCAGACCTGGAGTTGCACAGAGGCAGCAAAGACATCTTTGAGGTCATTCTTTCTTTTTTCTACACTGATGTATTCTCTCCAGAGTGATAATAATCTTTTTTGAAATGCAGGTCTAAGACGGAAGGAATTTTTATCTGGAAGAGTAATATAAATTAGCTTTGACTGCCAGTTTCCACTGATTATTACTTTCCAGGCGGAATTCCTACAAATTCTTGAGGCATGACCTCCAATGAAAAAATAAAACCCCTTTAAAAACTTGTTGAGAAATTCCAGATAACTTTCACAAGAGATTTAATTTTAGAGCATTAACACAATCTTGGTTGGAAAGATAAAACTACAATGCAGTTATTTGGTAAAAGTCATTACTTCACAATGAAGTCATGGCAGATTATTTTACTGTGCTTATCTAGTCCCTTTTTTTTTCTTTTAAACTTGGTTCCTTTCTCCCAAAACTAATTTTATTATGCATTACTCAGTGCACTCTGGATTCACCCTTATAAGAGGATAAAGTGTTTCAACAGATAGCCAGTTGGAGGCAGCCAACTTGAGGTTCAGCCTACGAGGATGAGCAGACACTGTTATAGGTTATTACATCTTAGTAATATGTTCTATGCCTTGTTACATATGTGTAGTATTGGAAACCATAAAGGAAGGCTTAAAAAAAAGGCATCATATGAAGTAATGGATTCAAAGAGATTTCTATATATTTTTGAAAGAGATTTAGGTGTGGGGATGTGAGAGCATGCATACTAATATTTACTGAGAACTTAATAGGTGACAGGTGTAGAGGCGGGTATGGGAGAGTATCATCCCCATTAACAGACAGCAAAAGTATGAGTAAGAAAAGTGAAGTGATTTGTCCAAGGACTCGCAATCTCTGAATAATGGAGCAGAGCAATTCAAGTCCAGAAATATCTGACTGTAAAGTTGGTTCTCTTCCCACTGCAGTGTGTTGCTGTTTCTTGAGCTGGCCTAAATGTAGATGGGAAAACACGAAGACTGCAGCCACATGTGCAAAATGTATCAATGGTTCAGAATGGAAGGGAAAATGTTGTCACTAGCCAACATTTTTCTAGAAATTTGCGTTTACTTCAATTTAAATTTTCATTTAAATATTGTATATGTATAATCAAGATAAAGCAGCTTCAAGTAAAAAAACCATATCTATATAACTACATAGATATAGATATACTATATGTTATATATATACATATATTTTTATCCTCTAGTATGTATATAAATATAGTCATTGGGGAAAATGTGAATTATTCTTATCTTTCAGGACACTTACATGAAGGATTATGATTATCTGGTGAATATAATGGTTACTTTTAACATAAAATTTTCCTTTCATATTTAAACATCTTTTAAAAAATTTTTACTTATTACCCATGAACAGATAGAAAAGAGATTTGTAAAATAGGAAAGAAAAGAAAGGACTTTGTGAACCTATGAAAGTCTTTATCCTGAAATGTTCTAATTTCAGTGAGAATAAGCCAGTGGTGGAAATTACATTTTAGATATTTAAATGTTTGTTTCCTCTTTTCAATAATATTCATATTTTACTGGTTGTTATACATCAAATCAAAAAGAGTTGCCTTTCCAAGAGTAATTGAACATTATTAATTCTTAAGCAACGAAATGTCACAGCATGATTTACATTATATATCATTCATTAACTTCATTTATTAAGCATCTTGTTTGCTTGAGCCACCAAGGATACAAGAATAAATAAACACATCCTCTTCCCCAAGGCATTCACATTAGTCTAGGAAAACCCGTACAAAAACACCTAATTATGATACAGAATGGTGAAGATTATGTCTGATATATAAACAGATGAGTGAGTACTAATGGACAAATGTCCAGAAATAAAAACTATATTGAATGAAAATTGTATTAGAATATATAGGGAAGTTGTGATGATAGGTGTGAAGAAAATGCAAGTTTATTTTTATTCCACTTAGACCATGCTCCTTTCTTTTAAAAGGTGCTTCAATAAATATTTCTCCCCCAAAAATCTAAAGTAGGAGCTGGTGCAGTGGCGTAGCGGTTAAGTTTGCACGCTCTGCTTTGGCAGCCCGGGGTTTGCCGGTTCAGATCCCAGGCACGGACCTACACACCATTCGTCAAGCCATGCTGTGACAGGCATCCCACATGTAAAATAGAGGAAGATGGGTGCAGATGTTAGCTCAGGGCCAATCTTCCTCAGCAAAAGGAAGAGGATTGGCGCAAATGGTAGCTCAGGGCTAATCTTCCTCAAAAAGAAAAAATCTAAAGTAGTTTCACATGCATTATACCTCTTAATCTTGTAGTGTTTCAGGGATGTGGAGGCAGGTACGTTTATTATTTCTAATGTATATGTAAATGTCTATCATAACTTCAGCTACTTCCCAGTCAAGATAGTATAACTCTTCACTAAAATTCCTTAAAGTTTCCTAACTCTTCAAAAATTTCTGTGTACCCTTCTCTTTTTATCTAACAGAACTCTTTATTTATTTATCTTGAGATATGCAATTCACCTTTTTCCTCATTTTCTGTTCTTGATGTATTGCAAATGCCTCTCTTCACTTTTTTATCATTTGCAAAACGTGGCCAGTAACTAATTCTCTCTTTTAAATTTTCTTTTTATTTCACAATAATTTGTATTTATTTTGGAGAAAAAACTACAAGTACAGATAAGCAAAAGGAAAGGACCACAAGTGTGTGTGTGCATGTTGAGGATAGGGACTCTAATCAGAAGAAGAGACCACAGATAGGATGAAAGGGAGGTGGCCATGGCAAAAGGGAATGACCAGCAGTGTTTAGGCTGCGTGTTGCTTCTGACTCTGTCCCCGTGATGAGCCAATAATTCTCCCATTCTTAAACTCAGGTCCACCTTTGTTCCTTTTCCTTCTGATTTCATCTGCATTTGCTTCAACTCAGAGATGTTACGATAGCTCTTAACTAATCTCCATGTTTCTATCTCTGACTTTCAATCCATTCAGATTAAATGTTCCAAATTAACACTTTCAAAGAGTCACTCCCCTGGGTAAGAATTTTCAATATCTTTGCTTGCCTTATAGTCTAGAATATCATCATATTCTAACAACAGATTGATTTCAGCCTTATTGTTTTACCATTCTCCTACACACACCTTTGCTTCCCACAGATCAGAGACTCCTTCCTGTGAGTGGTGAGGTGTAGGAAGAACGTGGCATCACTGGGCACCAAAGGGATCTGTGTACAAATCCCGACTCCACCACTAATGTTTGGGAATCTAGGCAAGTTTTCCTACATCTCTGAGTCTCAGTATATTCATCTATAGAATAGAAGATAACATTATCTGCCTTTCAGGATTGTGGTGGAGATAAATGAGAAGAGTGTCTGAAAATACATTGCCCAGAGCCTGGCATACAGTAGATTATCAAGAGTTAATTTCCTCTTTTCACCGATCAGATTGTCCCTTGCTCTTTCCCCCCTGGAATCTTTGCCTGGGATGCTCACTTATTCGTGTCCTTCTAGTCTGAGTTGACATTTTTCTCTTCTTTGAAGATCTTCTAGGTCACTCCAGCTCACAGGAATTCCTCCCCTTCCTCTGAATGCCTAATTCATTATATGGTTTCCTGCTAAACAATTCACTATTTGTTGATGAGATCTCTGAGATTCTTTTTTATTTTTTTGGTGAGTAAGATTGGCTCTGAGCTAACATTTGTTGTCAACCTTCCTCTTTTTGCTTGAGGAAGATTGTCCCCGAGCTAACATCTGTGCCAGTCTTCCTCTCTTTTATGTGGTATGCTGCCATGGCGTGGCTTGACCAGTCACGCTAGGTCTGTGCCTGGGATCTGAACCTGTCAATCCCAGCCTTCCAAAGTGAAGTTCATGAAGTTAATCACTATCCCACCGGGCCAGCACCTCTGGGATCTCCCTTGATATGCTGTCTAATTTTTCTCCTGTGTACAGTGTTCCATGCATTCCTGCTTTGCATTTCATTTCTCCAAATAGAATAATGAGTTCACTGAAGATAGGTCCATTCGCTCTGTGTTCTCAGTGCCTCACACAATGCCAAGGCATAGAAAGTGCTGAACTATATCTTTACTAAATGTCTATTTTATCATCTTCCTTAGGTCTGCTTCTAAAGCGTTATCCATGAATCCTTATCTATATCACTCATTTGCTTTCCACAAAAATGTATTGAGTGTCTGCTGTGTGCCTGACACTGATCTAGTCACTCCAGCTACAGCTGTAAACAAGATAGACAAATTTTGCTTTCATGGGTCATCTTAGATTCTAGTGGGGAAAACACACAACTCAAAAGTAAACACATTTAAAAGCCATGAATACTCTGAGGGAAGTACAATAGGGTGACGGGGGGCGCAGTGACAGAGAAGCGGGGCTGTGCCTGAAGTCTTGGCTTCCCAAGGACTTTTTGGTCATGGAACAGATGATCTGCAGCTGGTAATTAGTTATTTCCTGTCACTTAATGGCAATGCTCCTCATCTGCTGTGCAGAGTGTAGAATGTGGGAGCTGGAAGGGGACTCAGCAGTTATGTAGTCCAGCAATTCTCAAATAGTATTTTATTGCCATAAACTTATTCAAGTGAAATCTCATAGGGAAGTCCATGACCTCTGGATATTCTCACAGTTCCATTGAAAAATTTGATCTGGTTTACGTTATTTACTTTTACAAATGAGGAAATTGAGCTACAGACGGGGCATACAGATGGATGGTCAAAAGTTAGATGCCAGGCAAGTGTCACTGACATTGTAGGCATGTTTTGATACTTGACTGGCTCATTTGGTCATCACTTTCTTCTGTTTGAAGAAACAGCTGTTTTCAAAATCATTTCTTAACCTAGGGCTATGGTTTATTGCTCCACTTCAATTTTAGAAGATGGCATTATGCAGTATACTCACCTAGTTTATTCCCTACACTTAGTTCCAAAAAGCTGGTAGTTGCTCCTAAGACCAGACCAGTTATAGAATAAGGATTTACAGCCACTGAAGTTCAGAGAACCCTGCAGGCTCAGCTCTAAATGACCTCTTCTTTTCTTTCTGTTCTCCCATAATCCTTTGCACCTCCCTTATGCTACTTGACACATTTTGCCTTGTATCATTGCTGTTTACACTCTTGTCTTCTACATAAGAATGCAAACTGTCTGTGAGCAGGAATTTTACCTTAATAATCTTTGGGGTACCCACTGAAAAAAGTGTCTTGCATTATAGTAGGTGCTAAATATCAAACATTAAATAAGTGTCACAGATTCTGACACACATTCAAACAGAGAGAGGTACTGAAAAACTATTTTGACCATTGATAACATCATTGGCATGGGTACCTCCTCAGGTGGCAGTCTTGCCAAGGAAAGCATTCATTTGAATGTGTAAGATCTGGTATGTCATCAAAAGCAATTAGTATGATTTCATCATCATGGCACCTATTTAGTGAGTGACTGTTAGGCTATTCAGACAGGATACTAGATGCTTTGAGAAGGATTCAGAAGAAACATAAAATACAGCCCATACCTTTAGGAAATTAGGAGTTTAGACTGAAAAACAAGAGTCCAAAAATATAAAGTCGTATATAATTAAATTCTAAATTGTGTAGTGAAAGTAAGTGAGGCAGAAATCCAAGGAGAGATCACTAAGTGATGGCCAAGGAGTGTATGGAAGGTACCAGACCCTGGATTGCCATGAAAGCACCAAGCACTACATTGAGATGCCAAATCATCTACACAGACCTCTAAGAGAATTAAAGGCTGGCCTACACAAGGTCACAACATAATGGGCCAGTCAGAATAATGAAGAGCAAAGTTGACTTGCATTTTTCCTATCAGGGAAGAGGGTTGGCTTGATATGGTACTGCAGGTTTCAGAAATTCCAGTTTCAGATGTTGTTCCTAAAGGAGAAACATTCTGAGAACTGGTGAGAACGCAAAATTGTCCTTGAACAAGAGGAAGTCAGCCAAAGAGTTCCCAGGCATTACTCACTAGTTCGGCATATCCCACAACCTACAAGGCTGACTTGTGCCATGTCACTGAGGGGACCGTGGATTGTTCTTTTGTGGATGCTGGCTCAACAAATTAGGAATGAGAAAGGGCAGAATTTCTGATCTGGAGATGCAAGGTACGTGCCTTATAAGGAGAGATTACTAAAGAAAAAGTGTTAGAGGACCAGGAATGCCAGGTGGTATGATTTGACATGAATCACAAGTAATTAAACAAACCATTAGGAACTCTAGATGCAAATATGCTCCCTCTCTCCCAGGGTGTAGAGTGGTCTCTAACTGGGATGGGAAGAATATAAGGTATTGTTCTCATGGGCCTTTAGCCTGAGGCAGAAAATTATGCAGAAGTGAAAAAAGACACACTCATGAAACAAAATAGCTAAAGACACTTCTTCCCCAAGCCTCTCTATTTTTCTAGAAAAGATGTTTGGGCACAAAATTGGGTGGTACCTCCAAGGACTTCCCAGAATTATTGTGAAGGCCATAATTGCTGATGGGAAACACTAAAATAACTGCATAGCTTAAACTGATACACACAACTTGATTATGCAGAATAATGGCACAATACAGAATATGGTGTTCAGTGGATTAGGTATTTGTTGAAAAGCTCAAGTTTGAAACCTGAAGTTTATTGACCACTTGCTATGAGTTGGATTCTGTACCAGATGCTGTGAGAATATGAAAGAAACACAAGACTGATTCCTCAGGTGAGAGGAATCTATAATTGGGATTGAAATGAGGATCTCTACGTGTTCTCGGTAGTAATAACCCCTTACCTTCAACACCACCACTATCATCATCACTTCTGTCACTGCACTTCCATAATTCCTCTTTGTTTAGATAGTATTTTCTGACTTAACCTGGGGTTGTTGATGGTATCTTCCTCCCATCTCCACATTAGAGATACCGCATTGGGTGGATTTATCTGCATACAGGAAGTGTAACCTAATCTTTGGATGTTCTGATAGTCCTAGCTATTGCTAGTGCTTTCTGGAAGACAAAAAGCTCTACATATGTAGCTGAATTCATAGAGTCATGCAGAACATATAAATATGTACACATGAATGTTATCTTCTTCAACATAGACCTTGAGAGTCCAAAGTCCAAAAATTGATTTTCAGCAAGTGCATTACATTCTTTGGATTCTTTAGTTCTGGCAAATATTTATCTTGTACAAAGATAAAATAACTCCATGAGTAGCTAAAAAGTGGAGGAGGAAGGACTGTGATAGGTAATTTTGCATGTTAATTCGACTAGGCCACAAAGTGCTCAGATATTTGGTCAAATACTTTTCTGGGTGTGTCTGTGAAGGTGTCTCTGGATGAGAGTAACATTTGAGTTGGTGGGCTGAGTAAAGCAGATTGCTCTCCCTAATGTGGGTGGGCCTCATCCAGTCAGTTGAAGGACTGAATAGAACAAAAAGGCTGAGCAAGAGAGAATTCCTTCTGCCTGACTGCCTTCAAGCTGAGACATGGGTTTTTCTCTTTCTTTGGACTTGAATAGAAACATTTGCTCTTCCTGGATCTTGACTTGGATTGGAAATACAACATCAGCCTTCCTAGTTCTCAGGCCTTTGAACTAGGACTGAAAGTACAGCATCAACTCTGCTAGGTCTCCAGCTGCTAACTGTGGATCTTGGGACTTCTCATCCTCCTTAATTGCATGAGCCAATTCCTTATAATAAATCCTTCTCTCTTTATATATATAAATATGTGCACACATGCATATATATCTTATCTTATATATACCTCTTCATATATAGGAGAGAGATAGATAGGTAAGACAGACAGATAGATCGATCCTATTGGTTCTGATTCTCTGGAGAACCCTTACTAATATGAGGGCCAAGCTCAGAAAATACATTAGTTGATAAGCTAGAAATAAAGTTTTTGGTCATAGACACTCTAAAAGATGTATATATAAAATATTGCTTATTTTTCTTACAGGATCCAAAACTGCCTTGAAAGTAATTTTAAAATGCAAATTCCAACTAGATCTTGAACAATGCAAGTATGTGGCAGAGACCGCTACCTGATCACCAAATTCATTTCTTCTTCTTCCTGAGAATACAGCTTGACTGGTTTTCCCAACTGCCCTGCACGTGACTGAGTTCTGATGTACACTACTATTATTTATGGCCCATGACGACCTCCCACACAAGATTCCTCATGCTCTTTTCTGTTCAGTGATGACTTTGGTGAAGATGGTAGAACATGAGATGGAAGGAACCTGAGTCCCTCCTCACAACCAGAGGAGAGCTGATGAGGAACAACCATTTTGGATTTTACATGAATGAAAAATCAACATCTCTTTTGTGAAGCCACTGAGATTTTGGGAGTGTGGCTGTTCTGTAACCTTAGCTAGTAGCCAGTGTTACCTAAGTAATACACAGCATCATTGGCATAAGAGCATAGATGATAATGTTGGGGGACGTGTGAATTTGTAACTTCTGGTATGTGTTTCTAAAATACCCGTCTAAAAACTTGGGAATTATACCTTAACTTATTAGACTCTAGCTACTCTCATTTGTTGCTTGTCATATAGACAAGTAATTAGGAGCCAAATACACACACACATATGCTAGATGATTTGGTTTGGTGTCTTAGTCTTAGATTTGATCCACTTAAGTTGCCCTGCTAACACTAAGCCAGTTACATGGCCTATTTCATTCAGACAAAATTGAATTTTTAAATGGTAGTTATAGTGTGTTCTATGGGAAAGAATATTTTTCAGGGTCAGAATACCTGAAGTTAAGTCCCAGGTTTACCATTGACCTGTGCAGGAGACTCTCCAAGTCTGTCATCTCATCTGTAAACCAAAGTGCGATTATACCCCCAGTCACTGCATTGTTGAGAAGATCAGAGTGCTGCCCTTTGGAAAGGAGTCATTATGTTTGACTGTTTTCAGGGTAAACAAATATCATGCTTATTTAAGAAGATGCTCAGTAGTAAATCCAACAGTTTTCACTCACTCATTTCCTCACACACAGCTAGGCTGCTCCCTACCTGGGGTTCCAGTGCTTTCCAAGACCTGTGACTCTTAACTCATAAGGGCCCAAATAGATGCTTATAGGTCTGAATAGCTGATGTGAGTTGGAAGACTTGTCATAAGCAAGCACTCAAGTATCCTGGAAGCAGGAACAAAGAGACCAAAAGACCAAGGCCTAGGAATAAAGTAAACAAAACAGGAATGCTTTGAGCGTGGTGGAGCCTGCCCTTATCTTGCTTTGTCCAAGCCTGGACTTCAAAGCACACTTTGTAACTCAGATCGAGTAAATGACTAAGATCAAAGGCCAGGTTATGAATTATGGAGTGGAGAAAAAAGAAAACAATGACAAAATCTTTAGAAAAAAGCAAAGCGAAATGAAACTCATCGCCATGATTTTCATATTTCTTTGCCCCCATCACAAAACCTAATGACAATATAGGAGGTGGTTAAGAGACTGGATTTTGGTGTCAGAAAAGGCTGAGTTAGCATCTCGGTCCAGCCACCTAATCTCTATGTTCCCTAGGGAAAGCTATTTAACTCTTAGTAGCTTCCATTTCCTCATTAAAGGGAAAATCATAGTTCTTATGGCTAAGGATTGCTGAGAAGTAAATTTGTTGATGCAGGTAAAGCAGTTAGCATAGTCCCTGGCACATAGACAGAGCGAGTAAACATTAGCTTTGATTGGTTTTGGCTTCTCCTCTAATATCATTTTTTTTTTTTTAAGATTTTATTTTCTCCTTTTTCTCCCCAAAGCCCCCAGTACATAGTTGTATATTCTTCGTTGTGGGTTCTTCTAGTTGTGGTATGTGGGACGCTGCCTCAGCGTGGTCTGATGAGCAGTGCCATGTCCGCACCCAGGATTCGAACCAACGAAACACTGGGCCGCCTGCAGCGGAGCGCGCGAACTTAACCACTCGGCCACGGGGCCAGCCCCTCCTCTAATATCATTTTGGCTTATCCTTTGTATATTAACCATCCTATAGTTTTGTCCTTCAGATCAAATCATTGCAGCGAATACTCTTTCCTTAGTTTTGTAGCCTGAGTTGTTTCTTCTTCCTTGGCCTGGGCATGGATCTGCCACTTAGGTTTTTGTGCTTAACCGCAGTCTTCCTCCATCAGTCATAGATGATGACTCCATAATGGAAGAGAGGGAGTGGGAAGAGCAATCTATTTCCTTGAGTTTTAAAAAATTGTGACAAGCAGTACTGTTATCTGAAAAAATGGTAAAATGTGAACATGCTGTAATCTATAGATCCCAGATTGACCGTCAATCTACTATTCTGAAATAACATTTGTCAGTAGCACCAATGTTCTAGTTGGGAATTGGGAGTCTGGCACATTCCAAATTCAGCACAATGTCAGTACTCTTGTCCCCACCCCCACACCAGTCCTGATCTTTGGTCACATTTACACATGGGTTTGCCTTCCCTACTGTGTCATAAGGTCTTTTAAGTTTGGGTGCCGTGTCTTTTTCATCTTTCTATCAATCTCTTTCCCTCAGAACCTAGTATAGTATTTTGGATATGGTAGACAATACAGATTTTAAATAGGATAAAATGCTTAAATAAATTTAATCTGACTCATAGTTAAAGAGATGCATCATTATTATACTGCCAAGCCATTAGACATCAATGGTGAGAGTTTGAATAAATAGACAAACCAGTAACCATTTCTTGAGCACTTGCTTTGTGCCTGGTACTGTGCATTTTCCTTTCCCATATTTCATCTAACCCTCAACTAAAAATAGAATTGGCTAAATAAATATTTAATAATAGGCAATTTTACTGCTTAGAAAGAAACTTCCTCCAACAATATTTTGAATCTTATACATTAAAAATTATATTTTTCAAACCAGGAAAACCTCTTGGAAGGTTATGGTGGAATTGATTGTTCTTACTTTGGTGCGAATTAGGGTAATCATTTTGCTTTCTGAACACTTGCCAAGCTGCTGTAAAAGGAAGAGGCTTGTGATGAAAGAGAAGGATTAAGGATTAATGCTGGTGCATTGGAAAGTTGAGGAAAGGTACCTTCCCAAGTTTTGTGCCTTGGGGAGTTGAGGAGAAGGACACATTGCAGTGTTCTTGGGAGTAGAAAGACACTAGTCTTCTCTGGGTGGCAGGCAAGGGCTGTTGAGTGATGGGAAAGAGTCAGGGCGTACAGGAGAATGAGTGAGAGGACAGCATGGATACACTTCACTTTGAAATTTTTCCAGGGGCCCAAAGTATTCCTTTCTCTGTGTCTTTATCACCCTTCATCCCAAGCTGTCCATGACTCTCCTTTCCTCATCCCACCTCAAAACAAAAACCAAACAGTTATCACATCGCTTTTGGAGTTGGAGAAGTGGTGAGGTCTCAGTGAAGGCTGTTTCCAATGAGCAGGTGCATGGTATTGTAGTCAGACCCCTGGAGGAGGCCACACCCAGGCAGACCTCAGACCGAGTGTGTGAAGCAGAACCTGGGCACAGAGAGTATGCTGTGGCGTGTTTCCTGTCCACATCTTCAAGAGAACTGTCATAAAGGAGAAGAAACAAGGGGCTTTCTACCTCTTTCTTCTAAAGCATTTTTGCTGGTACCTTCTCCATCTTTTCTAGAACTCCTGGGGCTTTTAGTCCTGCATCTAAAAGCAGACAAAGTGCATGATGTCAGGTGGTGTTGGGTTAAATTTGTATCTGAAAGGAATAGGCTGGGTTGAGGAAGAGAACAATTCTTCTTCTTGTGGTTTACTCTGTCCCCTTCAGACCTCTAGAGAGGAAGCCCTGATGTGACAGTGTACTAAATGGAAATCTTATCACTATGACTACAACAGCTGATCATAGTCTTTAAAATGACTATTAAGGACAATAATAATACAATCACACTTAACTGGTCTCTCTCTTCCCTTCCAGCATCTCTTCTTTCATTTAGTATTGCAGGTTATTGTAGACATGCCTCATTTTGCCTGCCTATCTGTACATTTTTGGCAGAGCTCCTTGCCCTGTCTCATTTGTATTTACAACCCTTCTTACGATCTAACTAAAGGCCTTGCACACTGACCCTTGGAAAATGGTGGCATACAAAAAAAAATCTTAAGTGAAAGAGCATAGGCTTTGGATAAATGGAAAGAAGTTTACTTTCTACCTCCATGACTAAGTTGTGGGTCACCAAGGAAAAACTACTTAAACTCAGTGTATCAGTTAGGACTGTGTTGGGCTTTATCTTTAACAAATAAGGGATTTTATTCTTCTCACTTGAAAAAAGCCACCCTTAAAGTATGGATTCCATCCTCATGTTGGTTGCCGTGCAATCACAAGATGGCTACTCTACTTCTAAATTCAAGCAAGAAGAGGACAGGTAAGTGAAAAAGGCTAAGACTAAAGAGAAATGCCTTCTCTTAACCAGCTTTCCTAGAAGCCACACCCAGGGTCTCCTTGCAGCCATCATCAAATTGGCCAGCACTGTGTAACAGGGCCATGCTAACCAATGAGGAAGGCTAGAAAATATTGCCATTGTAGGGGGTACATCACCACTGCAGAGAAAATCTGTACTCTGTTCATCAAGAAGAAAGAGAGGCTAGATACTGAGTAGGCTGGTAATTCTCTTGGCCACACGCTTTCCCCATTTGTAAAATCAAAAAAAGAATATCTACCCTACAATGGTTTGGGAAGTTTAATGAAGTAACGTATTTGTGTAATGCTTGGCTTATAGTAAGCACTCAGAAACATTTGTTTCCTCTATTTCCTTGCATATAGTAGGTATTCAATAAATGTTAGTTAAAGGAATGAATTTTTATAGCATCTTATGGTTTTCAGATGCATTATTTCATTTGATGATATATTGTCAACCTTGGCCTAGCATGTTTTTGTTGATCTCTGAAAGCAGAGATTTTGCCTCCATAGGTCTGGAAAGAAGTCTTTGACTCTTCACTTTTAACAAAATACTATAGGTAATTCTGATGTAAGTGATTCACTGAGAGCTGTCTAAAAAATAGTGCCTTAATAGAGGTATATGAGTAATAGAAAGAATAGTTATTACATTTTTGATAACTTGTGTTTTTTGTTTTTTAAGAGGGGTGGATCCTATGAGCTTCAATGGTAATATAAGCAAATCTTAGAATAAATGAGAAATATAGAAATTTTGAATATTATTGGGAATCTCAAATTTACATTAAGATGGAATGATTTTTTCAGTTTAAAAAGTGTGACAATATTATTATAGAAATTAGTACCTTGCAAGAATAGTTAAGATAGTTAAGATGACGTGCGAAAGCAAAGAAAAAAATATTAATGTTTACATCACCAGGATTCATATAAATTTAGATGTCATAATGTTGTGTGAAATTCAGGTCTTTTTGCTGATTAGGCAATTTACAGTTGGCAAAAGGTGCACTTGAGTCAGTCCTCCCCTAGAAAATTTGACTTCCTGTTTCTCAGAAAAAAATTCCTCTTAAAAAAAAATCTCATAAAATAACTCCCAAGGCTTTTTGCACATCAAATAGCTCTTACAGAACCAAATTTTGATGAGGTAAGTGTAAGGAATTTAGCAACATATGGATTAAATTTCCCTTAAAATAGACATCATTTTAAAATTGAGGAGGAAAGAAAGTTCTTGGTAAAATATGAAAATATGTTTTGGTTTTCCTTGAACCCCAAACACAATTTGAAAAATAGTTCAAGATGTTCACCAAACCCCCAATACAGCTGGTTTCACCCAACTCTATTCCAAGATATGAACTATTGGGAGTTCTGGTAATTACAAATATTATAAAAGTATTAGAAGATATTGGCAAAATGTCAGAGAGAAATGAAGAAAGAGAAAAATTTAGGAATAAACAAATTCAGACAGCGTTTCTGTGTTCGAAAGCTTAGGAATGGGCAATTCTGATCCCAAATAGCTGGTGAAATAACTGAAATTCATTCTTATATTTCAGATGAACGTGTTCAATAACAAATATGGTTGGATAAACATTTTAAGAAAACTTCTGATAATAGTAGAATAAAATTAAAAAATTGCATTACAAGTGACAATTTGGGGATAAACTATATCCAAAATACCCATAAGGACAGGACTATCTCAAGGATCCAATATGATCATCCTTTAGGGGCATATGCTCTTGCAAGCTTGATCATGACCAGTTAGCTCAGTTGATAAAGTGTCGTGCTAACAAATTAAGGTCATGATCCAATTTATTCTTAAAATTTACAAGCTTGCCCTCTACAGTCAGTCCTTCTCACTAGGGCTAGAGCCACCTTTCCAAAATTCAACTACTTCTTGTCGCTTCATGGATTCTCCACTTGAGAAGAAAGTCCAAACTCACGGCACTAAGGACCTTCTTGTGTACCTGTATGTCTCATTTTTCACTATCTAATGTTTTACTCTTCCCCCCAAAATAACTCTGTATTCTATTCACGTGAACTATTTACAATCCTTACAACGTTTCTGTAGAGGAATGTCCTGCTAATGATTTAACTTAGATTTTTTTCTTTGCTGAAAGGGGTAATGGCAAGTCACTTTGATCATCTTTAGAAGAGTCAAGAATCTTTAGACATCAAGTATAGTGCTCCCAATCCAAAGATATATGTGTGGCTATATATACATGCTCTGGAGAAGATGAGGTGGCCATGAGGAAGTATGCAGCTGTCCTGATGATTGTCCAGGAAAGGATGGGTAAAAAGAACCTATTTACAGGATTGAAAAAGAAAATCTGCCTGACCCTTCTTGGTATGAGTGCTTAGGAAGGAAGAGGGATCAGAAATCCTAGGTCTGCAGGGGATAAATGCTTGGTTCACTCCTGACATCATGCTCCTGCAGTAGCTGTCATCTCAAAGAAAAACTCTACAGGACCCAAAGACCCAAAGATTAAGAGCTTTAAGCTTAGGTACCCCTCACTCCACTGAGGCTGGTTCTGAGGGGTGGATCCTCCAATTTCTAAGATCTATAGGAACAGGTTTCTGGTTCATCATCGTCTTTTGTGGACTGTGTAGGTCCACTTGTCAGCAGCGTCACCAAGTGGCTGCAAGAAGCACAAGCAATAACGGACTGACCAAACCTCAGGCTCTTCACTCTTGGGTGTTAAAGTCAGAGCAATGACCTCCTGTTGGACTGTGGAAGCCTTTGGAGTTTTAGCAAACTCAGAAAGAGGAGCTGCAAGATGGAGATACTAAAAGCTTGGCTAATCTGCTGTGTATGGACTGTTTTCTTTTGAGTAAAAAATAAATGTAAATCCCCTCTCCCTTTGCCCAATTTTGTGGAGCAATTAATATCAGCTATATTTCTTTGACTTTTCATCATCTGGAATGTTCCTCATTCCCCTTGTCTTACTGTCACCTCAAGTGCCACTTCACTCAGAAGTCCTCCCTGCCTCACTGAGACTGAAGCATCCCCTTAGCACCTCGTGCTGACATCAGTGTTACCTTCCTCCCTCCCCCAAACTGTGGTTTCTCCTTCACATTATCACCAGAGCGAAGATAAATGTCCAATTTGCTCATTTTTCTTCCATCCTACCCACTTCCCAATCATTTGTGAGATTGTCTAAAACAAGGACTGCATATTATTCACTGATACATTTCCATTACCCAGCCTACACTTAATAAGTACTAATAATAAGAGAACCAAGGTCTTTGGTTAAGAAAGAGAAACGTCCATGCCAAATTCCAGGCTCAAAGACTGTGACCCACAATAGCTCCGGTTTTGCTTACTAGCCCTTGAATTGAGTGAATAAAATAGATTGAAATTTGCCCAAGGTCATCAGGGAATTGTGTGTTTAGAGAAAGACAAAGCTAATGAAGGAAGTTCTGAGATTGCTCATTCCCTAATGAAATCACCATGTCCTCAAACACTCACCAAGAGGAAGCGGAGAACTCCCAAGCATCCCTGGGAAAGTGGACAAGGAAATATTCCCAGAATGGCAGATGTGAAGGCTAACAGGTGGGGTGGCCAAGGAGCTCACTCCAGTACCAGTGTGGGGAGCCCTGTTTTCCTTCCCAGGGGAATATATGCTCCAGACTCGTGACGTTTTCGAGTTTGCTTCCCACTCTGTCCTTTTTCAAATGGAAGATTTTACAGTAGTTCTCTTTTTTCTTCCAGGCAGGATCCAATCAGAAAAATAGAATCCATATTTCAGCAGAGATAATGTAATATAGGGAACTGGTTAAACAGGTGTTGGAGAACTCAACCAGGAACACTGAGGTATCACAGAGATAGTAACTGTGGGAAGCAGAGCCTGGGGAACAAAGGAAGAGTTTAGCAGTTAGATCCTAAGAAGCTCAGAGGAGGTCTCTGTGGAGCTGGACTCAGACCTGAGGAGGGTTTGTGTAGACCCTTCAGGAACTCAGAGGAAAGACCTCACGAAGCTGGGACACAGACACCTGAAGAGGGAGTGCCACTCATCTGGTGCTTGGGGGAGGGTCCCTGTGGAGCCGGAACTCAGACCTGTGATATGCGAATGGGAATGGGGGCTCCATTGGGACTGTTGATGGGACTCACTGAGACTGGTTCTGAAAGAAGCTGGAGACTGCAACCAACCATGCAGCCTGGGGCAAAGGGCCAATTCTGGGAGATGCTGCAGGAACAGCAAGGAGCAAATGTTTTCTCCCTATTCCTGTCTTCTAATCTCCCTCTGGTATCCTTTACTGGCAGAAGCCAGGTGACAAAGGAGAAACGCATTTTACAGAGTCCCAGCCCCAGCATCATGGAGCAGAGCATAGAATGGTAGATTGGAGAGAGAGGCAGGAGTTTAATAAGCAGCATGATCCAATCTTTGTTTACTGACATTGACACATAACCTTCTACACATAGTTGAGCCTTCAAGAAGGAAGAACATCTTTATACTTTTCTCTAATAAGTTTCAACCATCCTTCATACAAATGAAAACTCTGTTGCCCTCTCCCCAAAAAGAGGAGACGCAAAATTTCATTAGTCAATGTCTCCATCCCTAGGAAACAGGGACAGTATCCATCGCTGAGGGGTGTTCACTATTCTATAATCCAGTTACAGTCCCATCAGAATATTCTGTAACCTAAACTCTAAACTTTAAAATGATCCAACATTACAACAATCTTTACACAAAGTAATAGGAAGGGAAAAGAGAGGAAAATAACTAGGATATATGCCACACATTACAATAAGCAAGGAAGAAAATATGCATGCCTGCTACAGTCCTTGTTTCTATAGGTGGTCATGAGGCCATAGTAGACATATATAATTTCTTCCCTCTACTCCCTATTCCATGTTTTCTTTTCCTTCATCTCCTCAGCTAATTTGGTTCTTTTCCTGCTAAGGTGACACAAACTTTCAGTCCTCACTGGTGCTGCTGCCTTCTTTTGGTTGCTGTCATTTTCCATTAACTTTTGCTATTGGGTGTGAAAGCACGAAAAGGTTCCCTGAGAATCCCCTAACATCTACGCATAATCCTTCCTGTCCTCATTGTACAGCAGCAATCTGACTTCCCCCAGATTGTCAGGATCAATCACCCAAGCAAATAGTAATCCTCTTTTCTGCATGTTGGTTCAGTAGCATGAGGAGCCCCAAATGGCCAGTGGTACCATCAGAATACTAAGGTAGTGGGAGCATAAGCCAGACTCATTCAACAAGTTCTGGAGATTGATTCTTGGGCTACTCCTTGGAGTTTCCTAGTGGTAAAAGTTAGGTTTCATTTAAAGAGATGAGGAAGAGGGAGAGTAAAAGAGAAAATCACAATGTGAGTGAGAATTGCATCAATCGTTGTCACTGGGTAGTAGACCCAAACCAAAGTAGTGGTTCTCAAAATATTTGAAATTTTGGAAACTAGAAGTGCCGTTTCTTGCTGAACTGGAGTCCCAAGCCCTTGAATAAAATTGGACAAAATCTGAATAGAAACGCAATTAAATCCATTCATCACACCTAAGTAGTATTTTGTGGAATAACAAGGAGAACTGGCCTGGAAATATTTGTGAAGAAGGTATTTTCCAGAGTTTCTCACTCAACTTTGAGTGTTAGAAATCTCCTCACTCTTTAGGATGACTTTCCTTGTTGCCATTACGACCAAGTTTACTTTCACTCGTGTTTATATTCATTGGGAAACCTCCTACAGCCCCAAGATTACAGAGCTTACCAATAAGATGCTAGTCACTTAGCACACCTATCTAAAACCCAACCTCTTAGCTCCATTATTAGCCCAGTTGATAAGTTTATCCAGCATGATTAAAAAAGGACAAGGTGGGGAGGCTGACTCGGTGGGGCAGTGGTTACGTTTGCACGCTCCACTTCGGCAGCCTGGGTTTCGCAAGTTTGGATCCTGGGCGTGGACCTCGCACCACTCGTCATGCTACGCTGTGGCGGTATCCCACATAAAATAGAGGAAGATTGGCACAGCTGTTAGTTCAGGGCCAATGTTCCTCACAGAAAATAAATTAATAAATAAATAAAAAGGACAAGGGGCTGCAGCAGTGTGATGATTATACTGGCCTCAATAAATAAACAAATATTTATAGTAATAGAAAGCAAATTCTTGAAGACAATGAGGTGAATCACTCAGTAAGGTATGAAAAACCTCAGGCAGCGATTTTGGAATCAGATAACATTAGAACATTAATAATGGGATGTATTTTTCCTTTCTTGGGCATTACTTTTGTCTTTCATGCTTTTAAGCATTCTTCCAAAAGTCAAGCAAAACAAAGAAAAGTGTTTACTTGAAACTTCTAAGTAACAAAGATGATGGCTTACACAGTCTTCTCCAAGCTTAACTTGTGTTGTATCTGCAAAGAAACCAAATCAGGAGGCTTACGTTTCCTGTGTATTATTTTCCCCTTCCTCACTGAGCGTTTTCTGTCCCAAATATTCAGAATTCTGTTGTTTCTGATCTCTTATGTGCATGGATGTTTGTTCAAATTAAAAATCAAATGCATAAATACTGCAGCAAAGGAAAAAATAGAAAAGCTGAAGTTAGCCTCAGTTTTAGATTTTAACGCTACATTCTAAATGCTAGTTTGTTTAAGTAATACTTTGTTCTTCAGTCCTAGGTGTTAAATTAAGAAAGTTCTGCGAGAAATTGGCTTCCTGGTGTGAAATGCAAGAGTTGAAGATCAAAGATACTTGTGAAATCTAGACCTTATTTTATTCATGGATTCCTAATGAATAAATAAAGCAAGCACAACTATTTACTTAAACAATCTGAGACCTAGCTTGACTGTTTAATGTATAAACAGAAGGTTGATTGTCCTTTCTTGAGATGCAGCAACATTTTGGGAAAAGCGACAAAGTGCACTGTCAAAAGCTGCATGTGAAAACACATGGATTATGGTTAGGTCAGTCATGGAACTTGGGGTATGCTGGAAAAAAAAAATCTAGGGTAGAAGACCTAGTGGGGAGGGAGGAAAATAGGAGAGAGGTGAGTGGGACTCAGACCCTTGTACAGACTGACTGACAATAGCCCTGCTCCCTGGGGAAGTCAGTCTCTTCTACCGAATAGGTGGCTTTAGGAGAGGTGAGGAAGAAAGGGACTGAGCCAAATAGACAAGAAGGCAGAGGAACATCTTCTTCCCATCTGCCTGTGCCCAGCAAGGTTGATCATGGTTGAAATGGGCAGCGTACCTCGCCTGTGATGTGTGCTATAATGAAATTCCTATCCATCTCTCTCATGAGTTCACTACTGTGACTCTGGGCTCTGTTACTACTGCTCCAAACAAAACAGGTACCAAAGTGACCAGTGGACAGGGAGAACCGTGGTTCCCTTGGGATTGGCGTTTGTTCAACAATGCATAATACAAGCATCAATAATAACCAAGGCGATTTAGAAAGGATGAGAGCAAAGGCAAAAACAATAATCAGAACCTAGAGAAAAGTACAGTAAATTCCTCAAGTCACTTTTACCAATCCCATATAACAATATTTATGGAAGTATGTTTTCATCTTTGGGGAAGAAATATACACACATACGTGCACACACAAACACACCCACATACGTTCACATGATAATTTTAAAAAGGCTCTCACTTAAGCCTCCTCACCTTTCTGAACATCTGTCATGTTTTGACAAATCAACTCCCAAGAACTCCCAAGAACACAGTAACTGGCCAGTGAAGCCTTGCTCTCTTTACCACCAACTCTTAATGTGTGTTTCTCTGGGAATATACATTCATTCTTTACCCTGCCAGAGAACAGAACATAGCCATATGGTTGTTACTAGGAGATTATTATCCTGCAAGGGAAATGGATGCCAGTTTCTAATACTCAGTCCTCGTTCTGTAACTTATGGGTTAAAGGCCCTGAATTCTAAGTTTCTTTCTCTCTGAGAGGGATGAGTGTTACCATGGTTTCTCCTTCTTCCCCAAGACAAATGTGTAGTTCTTTGATTGGACGTTCCGAGATGCCTAGAGAAACTGGGTCAGCTCACCAAACAGAGCTTACTATTGTTTCATTCTGCAGAAAACCTGCCTGTCCTTATCAATCCCACAATCCCAAATAAAAAGAACAAAAGGTAAAGCCTCAGACCCTCTCTGTCATCCCTTCCCCCTCCAACTCCTGTTTCCTGCATTTAATAAAGGCAGCAGCAAAAATTTAATAGCATTTGGAAAACCATGAAGCCATCTCCTGGAGTTCCATGGCATGTTTCATATTATAGCGCTAGGATTAAGAAAGAAAGAGGCTACAACCTGCCTTTTGCTCCAAAAACTGGTTTCTTGACATCAGACTGATATACATGGTGACTGAAATACAGGGTGAGGCCGAAAAGGATGTGTGTGTGTGTGCATGTGTGTGTGTGCGCTCACAGGTGTGTGTTTGGGGGCAGATTGAAGAGTTGCAAAGCAAAAAAGTCACTAAATAGAATTTTTTTTATTGTGGGAAAATTATTGGTTTAACTGACGTTTTACCGAGTTATCTAGAGGTGCACGTACTAACCCCCATAAATATAAGAGAATTCATTCCAGCAAAAGTGCTTATAGCAAAGCTCCTTGGCTTTTTCCAAATGAGGTGTTTTGGAGCCGACATGTTGTTCATTGGGTTTGTTGGTATACACAGGAGATCTGTTCCTGAATACACCAACCTTATTAACCATCGCTGGACTCGGGCTATTTCCTATGGGAAATACAAAATTTTTGTTTTCAATAAAACATATGGGTCAAATTAGAAGGTAAATAAATGAGTACTTCTCAAGAATCCATGATAACACTTGCTGAGCAGTGGGTCAGGCCAGATTTAATCTAAAATCTTTCTGCTGCGTGTAAATGATTACGTCATAGCATTTGTCTTTAATTACTCACCTCTTTCCAAAGGCTTGACTCATAATGTGTTTCTCGGTTAACCACAAACACTTGTACTACAAGATTTGTCATATAGATTCACTCACCCCCTGTCCCCACCCCTCCGTTTTTGCTCTTTGCAACAACATTGTTAAGTCATAGCTCCTGAAAAAGAAATTTTGAGACGTTGTCTAAACCACCCACTCCTTGATATTTTGAAGATTTCCATGCTAAGAAAAATAGCCCCATCTTCTCTTGACTCATGAAGACAGTTATAGCAGGCTTAATAATAATAGAAATAGCAATATGGTATCATCATGGTTTTGTACTTATATGGCATTGTTCCTCTGAGAATTTCTAAGAGTTCAAGAACATATGAAAAGAATAAAAACAATGGATTGTAGCTTGTAAATGAGGACAAGTCAATTAACCAACCACATACATATTTTTTCCTTCATCACTTTGCTTCTCACTTCACCTTGCCCTATGAGAAACAGCAAGAATTCTAATTTAATTTCGAGTGAATTAAATCAGCCATCCCCTCAGCTTGCTTAGCGCATGTTGTTAATCCATGCAGTTTTAGCAGAGGTGTTGGCTCCCAGTGGTGATCATCGCCATCTCTTCGGACTAATCCCGTGTGAAGTTTGGGATTATAGAATTGGGAGGAAATGTGCGGAGTGATGCAATCCTAAAGATATGTCAATCCAGGATTGGTTTTCTTGTACGTAAAGTAAGAAACACCCAAATGATGTAGTTTCAGAGTTTTAAAGGCTTTCTGACTCCAAATCTCAATCCTGCTGACCTGAAATCCCTACTTTGTTAGTTTTGTTTTGTTTTGTTTTGGGGAGGAGGGATTGTTAAAATGAGAAAGTCCCTGTTAAAGACAGAAATAGGCATGTGAAGTTTTCTTAGGGTTAAAGTGAAAATTCCCCAGTTAAAATGCCAATCCGGGCAGGGATTGGTGACATATTAGTTATGACTCCAGGAAGAAGGTAGAGAGATGGCTGGGACCCTGGATATTCAAATCCTTTTTCAGTTGACTATTATAATCCCAGTAGTGGTTATTACCATAGGATATGGTCCCCAACTCCTTTCCAGGGTTCTTGATGAAGGTCAGTGGCCTAGGCCCTGTGTTAGCTGGAGAATTCCTTTTGCCTATTTGATTCAAAGCAGATTATGTAGCTTCTTTGGCCCCTTTCCTTTAGCCTGGGCCCACGAAGCTTGGACACCCAAGGTCTTACCACTTTGACAAAAGCAAAAGGAAGATGAGTCTTTACAAATATGTCAAGGGGAAAAAAAATCCTTTGCGCGCCCCCCCCCCACCCCAACCCTTCCACTCTAAGTCTGCTTTCCTCTGGGCCCCACTCTGGCTCTCCCCTGGGACTGTAATAGCATTATGGGGAAGAATAAAAGCAGAGAATCAGCACAGAACATGTAAAAAGAGAACCAAAGCCAAAAGAGGAAAATGCTAAGTCCCCAGTCAAGCAAGCATTGCAAACAACAACACAAGTTTTTCATAATCCAACACCTTGGGTTGAGTGCCATTAGTTAGCCTTACCTTGACCTACATCATTGCTTCCCTTCCCCATTCCTAGGTGGAATGGGATTATTATTTAGAGGTGGAGAAAGGCTTTAACTCCCCAAAGGTCTTAAAGAATGTAACTGATACTATACCACTCACTATTATCAAAAGTTAATTTATTCTGTATGCTGTCTCATGGCTGCAAGTGAATTAAGAAACACTGATTAGGCAAGCTGAGAGAAGAAGGATTTGAAAGTGTGAAGCAATTGAGGTCTTGAAGAAGTGAGTCACAAGAAGATTGGGGAGAAGTTCAAACCATCAGGAGGAAATGTGGTGCACTGGGTGCTTGGAGGGGTATGAGGCACTGACAATGGATTTCATCCGATTAATAAATTTACTAGACTTGGTGTCACAAATGGGTCCAGGGCTCCCAAACAAAGAAAATATTCTGTTGTTGATGACCTCTACACCCATTCCTCCATGGATAGTGAAAATCGGTTTTTAATCTAGAGATTCTGCTTTCAAGACTAGTATCTTTATCCTATACTTCCTCTGGTCTGTATCCATCTGTAGATAGGTATTTTAAAGGTCTTCTCCTCACTTCTCCACCCAGACCAGCTTGAGCTCTTGCTGTATATTTCTTTGATAAACTGAGGAGACATACCTCTTCTTGTTGGCTTCTTTCTTATTTCCACTCCAGCCCCTGACATCAGGGCTGGCAATAATTCTGATTCCTCCTTCATGGACATCTCTCTCATCCAGTCAGTCTTTTGTAGGCACTTTTTGCCTGCCTGGAAAAATTTTCATAAGCCGTTATCTCCACAGTCAAGTGTTCCTAGAAGATCTATCTCCGAGGAAAGGTTTTCTTTCTAGCTGATGATAGTCCTCCAATCTAGTCCTCCTCCATTCTCATTCTGAGCTTCAATAGCGTTCTTTTCTCTTTATGCTTATTTAATAGAGTCGTCATTCAGAACATAACACACATCTGAAAAATCCTATTTCATATTTGATAAGAAAATATATTATGATATAATATACACATCCTCATAAATGGAACCAGCTGTAAATTGGGGCACAATTCCTATGGAAATAAACCACATTAAGAAAACTCAATCAAAATTGTACCCAACACAGACTAAGGGTACTAACGTCATTATTTACCAACAGCAACAGTATTCTGTTGTTTGTCATTCCCTTCTTCTCTCCACCATCCCAAGTTTGAGTACCTGGGATTGATGAGAAACGCAAAATTATTTCTATTTGCATGTTTTTACTCATCAATAAGCATCTTCTTTTCTATCCTATATGTAACAACTGATTGTTTTCTTACTACGAACACATTTTATGTCTTTATACCATATGCATTTTCGTGTCACCTTAAATCCTTTTGGGAACAGAGCAGAAGTTATTTGAGTGAACTTTAGTGCAAACATTCTTCTAGTCTCCTTGTTCCTTCTCAGTATCTAGGGTTCAACATTTCCTTAGTTAGTCTTGATTTCTTGATCTGACCATTACCATAACCTATAACGGGAGTAAAACAATCTAGGTGCCAGTCTCAACTCTACACTTAGCAGCTGTAACCCCAGCAAGTTCCTTAACTATACTTACTTAAATGAATACCATCCCTACAATGGGGACAATGTGACAAGTAGATAAAATCATGTATATGAAAGGTCCTAGCATTATACCTGATCCATACTCTATCCTCAATAAATACTCCTTGATTCATGAATTGTAAAATATGATTGTCACCATCATGATTTGATTTTTGTCAACCGTGTAGCAATGACAGTACATATCTTACAAAGTAGAATTTCTGAGAAACCTCTTCTTTCTAGCTTAAACATTTTCCCATGGTTCCAAGTGTAATGTCATTAATCAAATAGATACGTAAAAAGTTTTATATGGGGACAAATGATGATATAATTAAAATAAACAAACAAGCAAATACATAGATAAGGAGAACCGACTGGTGGTTACCAGAGGAAAAGGGGTGAGAGGAGAGTGAAAGGGGTAAAGGAGCACACGTGTATAGTGACAGATAAAATCTAGACTACTGATGGTGAACACGATGCAGTCTATACAGAAACTGAAATATAATAGTGTACAACTGAAATTTACACAATGTTATAAGCCAATATGACCTCAATAAAATAATTTTTAAAAAATCCTTTTCTTCTCGAGTGAATGAAGCATTCTAAAGAGCCACCTCTATTTTGCCTTTTTATTATGTATTTCCCCCAAGGATGTGACTTGGTTTTCTCTGGAACATTCAGTCAGCCTTCAACTGAAGTTAGCATGCCACCCATTTTTCCCCAACCAACTCTGATAAAGATTAATGGGAGTGGGAGGAAGGGATTGCCATCAAAGGGGAAGTCAATGTCCAATTTTCTCCCTCTTGGTCAGCGATGCTAGTGCATAATAAGAACTTGAGCTTCAAGGTTTTGACTGTCACGGGAAACTACAGGACCTGTGGCGTTCAAGTGGCTTAACTGTCTCCCCCAAAAGCATTCCGGTAATCTCCTCTTCACCCTCAGTCCTCTGATTTATCACAGTATCTTTGACCTTCTTTCTCTCTTCATAAAAAGCATCAAGTTGCCATTTATATAGCAGAGGCCAGGAGATAAATGTTAAAATTTACTGTAGGCTCCCACTTGGGAATGGACTTACAGATCTCTCGGGCACGAAATGCCACGAAAGCATGTGGGGTTTGATATCCTTCAGTTGTGTGAAGAGGAATAATAAAAGGACCAAGTCCTAAGAGGAAAATTAAACTTTCCATAGACAGAACATAGCTGCATTTTAAGTAACCACTTTAAAGACACGACTGCTGTTTTGGCAAAAGCTAGTAAGCCACACAAAATTAATTTCATGTTTCATTGACATTACTTTCAGGAATTTCATGTTGACATAACCTATAGAGTAAGGGTGAGATACTGCAGACAATATATTTAATGCTGCTACACCAACACAAAATATTTTAAATCTGAACAGAGACCTGGCTTTGTAAAATAATCATGTTCTGTGTTAAAAAAGAATGACTGTAATTTTCACATCAATGCTAATTGTTTCTATTGCAAAAGTTAAATCCAGTTGTGAACTCTTTTCATGGCTCTTGTGTTGAACATAAGATACATTTCAACCTATTTCTGATTTTATCTTCCAAGTAGATAGTGATGCTTTTATATGATTGATGTGTTAAAAATATCAACTAATGTGTCATTAATTTGTATGCTAAGCTAAGAAGAAGACACCTATGAACACACACTTCTAAATACATTACATGAAATAGTTACTTTTCTGTAAAACAAAATGTTTTTGCTTACTCACCAGTTGAGGAGAAGGGAGGTTGTTGGCTTTGGCCACTGACATGTCTATGTGTCACTTAACAGCTGTATGTCCCCATTTTTTGCATTAGCATCTGTCACCATGGATCCATGGTCCAAGTGCTGAGAAGGCCATTGCCTGGCCAAGGCTCTCTTTGGCTCTGAGGCAACAGGCATTGTTTTTATAATGCACAGTTTCTGTTTCTACCTCTTGGCTTCCAAACCTGCTCAAAGTCACATATTAGCAATTGGCAGGAGTCAGGCCAGCATTACTGCTATTGTAAAGACTTCTCAGCTAGTTTCCATCATCTAAAGGTATGCATCAGCACACCCGTTAAGAGTTATTTTCATCCTCTTGGCTTATAATTTGTACCCTTTCAAATATGCCATAAAGCTGGGAATTCATTTAGTCTGGCAGAATTTGGAGACCACTTGATAATACAGGAATCTCAGCATTGGCTAGTTGGTTGAATTTCTTTGACTTTATATTTCCAAATTTCATAGTGACATTCATTGCTTGAAGCCATGGGAAAATTTTCCTCTTGTGACTTAGTCTTGCCATGTGTATTTGCCAATTATTGCCAAAGTAAAGCTGCATAATAAGCCATTCCAAATTCAGTGTCTTTATACAACAGTGATTACTCTCACTCACACATCTGCTGATCAGCTGGGGGTCAGCTAATCTAAGTAGGTCTCCACTAGGCACAGCTCCAATTTTCAGATTGGATCTGTGTCTGCTCCACATATTTCTCCCATCTTTGGAATGGTGGACTATCCAGGACATGTTTATCTTATGGCAATGGCAGAGGCATAAAGAGGAGAAAGTGGAAACACACAATGTATCTTAAGGCCTGTTCTCAGAACTGGCAAATGTCACTTCTGCCCATATTCCATTGGCCAAATCATGTCAACTGGCCAAACCCAGTGTCAAGGACTGCAAAAGTACATTCTGATTCTAGTGAGGAGAACTACAGAGTCATATGCCAAAGGACAAGACACAGCAAGGGGTTAGGTCTGGGGGCCAACAATTCGATCTACCACATTGTTAACATCAAGGAAGTCATACAAGTCAGTCTGTAGCCACAATTCAAGGAATTAATGGTGGTACATTCGAGAGATACAATTCCATCAGCAATGAAGAAGGCCATGCAACATCTTTCACCTAAATTTTACCTTTAGCTTGCTGTCATTTAGATTTCTGCATAGATCCTTCAGCTCATTCTCAAGCCTGGCTGTTCTTCTCACAGTATCCTGAATGCCTTCTAGCAAAGCTCACCAAATTATCTCTCACTGTCCAGCTGAGTTAGCCTTTCTCACGTGTCACCAGCTACTACCTAACCCAGGAGACAACTACCATCTTGTCTTCTTTCAGTTTATGCTAACATTACTCCTGATTATTAATTACCTCACAATCTAATTACAAATCCATGCACTTGACTTGAGGAAGATTGATTCAGTGCAATGTTTCTCAGTTGTATTTATGGTGTGGAGGATGGTTTTCAAAGATATCTAATGTGAAAAGCCCATGATTTCAGCAGCTCACGTGGAGTTTCATGGTTGTTAATTCAGATTCCCCTTTGCCTGCTTTTGTGACTCCTGAAACTCTATCATGGAATCCTAAGGCTTCTTTGAGCACACTTTTGAAAATGTTAGTACAATGGAAAGAGCATTGGAGTGGGAGAGAGAAAATGTTCTTCAATGTTTTCCAGCCTTGTGACTTTGAGCCACCCTCGTAACTCTGAGTTTCTCTTCTCATCTATGTGAGGTTAATATCTTCTCCTACCAATTCATAGGACAGTTAGAAGCATCAGTCTTGTAGCCTGCTGCATTTCTGCTCCCCATTTATACCCCAATAGTCTAATGATGTAGGATTATTTGCTCTTCCCTAACACCCTACCTATTTTCATGACTCTAGGCCATTGACCAAATTTTCTTTCATATCTATAATGAATTTTCCTTTTCTCTTTCAGTGAAATTTCTACTCTTCTGGCACAAATGACAGCTCATCTGTGAAGCATTCTGGCCCAGCCATAGAGCTTTTGTGTGTGTGTTCTTTTTAACCTGTATTCACATGGTATTTTGTATAAAAACTGATTATGCCATGTCTGGATTTCCATAAACTCAAAGAAATGTGAACTTTTTATCTTTTATGTCTGGTATCTAATATAGTCCTTAGCACAAAATAGGTTCCCAGTAATTGCTTTTTGGATGGATGAATCAAAAACTAAACATGCAAGATATTTATTATTGTTATGTTGGCTCTCTGTGTGTGAAGACTATATTTTCTCCCCCTAAAGAGCTTGCGTTAAGCCCCCCAAACCTTTTGTCACATTAACCTACCCATGCTTCACTCCTACCAAAAGCATAGGTGGTAATGTGGAAGGCACAGAAAAATTGATGAGAGAAAAGGTGAATTTGCACATTTCATAGAAACTTTTCAAAATTCCCACTACCCTTGTCTGTTCTTCCAAATCCCCTCTTTCTCATACTTTCACTAGTGGTTCTGCTGTAACATGTTTCCTCGTCATCCAAACCCACTTAGCAAAATATTTCTTCTGGATATAAAAAACTGTCATATGTCAAGTCTAATTTTCTCCGTCAAACTATATTTTTACATTAAAAGAATACTAATCACAGTAATATTTTTGATTAGTTTAGTTCTTGTATTTTGTTTCTTCTTCAGCTCTATTTTCAATTACCACCTATGTCTATATTTGTGTATGTGTATCTTAGAATATTCTGAGTTGATTCCATTGATACTATCCCCTCCTGTTCCTACCCATTGGCTCAAGTTACTGGTCTTGTGTACATCATAGTTCTCAGAGTAAGAACTGCTGAATTACCTATTAAGGTAACTACAAAAGTGACAGATCCAGGGCACACGTTACAAAGACATGATATTCCATATCTTAGAGCACAATATTTTCTCATTTACATAGAAGTAATTTTTCCCGGGTAGAGCTTTCCTTTTAACTGGTCTGAGGAAAAACGCTAGAATTAATAATAAATACAAAGTGTAATATTTAATTTGAAGCAGTAATTTTGGTGATAGAAACAAATTTATTTGTATTGTATTCCAACTGATTTTTTGGTATCTAGTTATACATTGGTGGTTTTCTTATTATGCTTTGAGCACAACTAAGGTATTTAGACACTTGTTCTGTAGCATAGAATTTTAAAATAAATTGCACTAAGAGCTAAAATCTCTTAACTTATCTCTGGAATGAGAACTGCCCCTCCTCCACATAAAATAATTCACTAATTTATGAATTTACATATTTGCTCATTCACTTGTACTTTTACCAATAAATATCCATTGAACATTTTTCTGTGCCCAGAATACAGTTGGATATATAGTTGCCAATAAGAAGATTTCTTGATATCAGAAAGCTTATATCTTAATGAGGGAAACAGGTGCATACCAAAGCACAACCAAGTAAAATGTGGACCCTGCTACAGAAGAATAGTCAGCCTATAATAGGGGCACAAAAGAGTGAATGGTGAAATCAAGAGGTGGTGATGCCAAGAAAGGCTTCACAGAGAAGGGAATGCTTGATCATAACCTTGAAAGATGCCTGGGAGTTCACTAGGTGGGCAACAGAAGGATATTCTTAGCAGAGGGAACAACGTCAACAAAGGAATGTGAGTTCTTAGCACAGGAGGAACATCAGTAAAGTGTGTCTTTGGTGTCCCATGATATCTTCTTTCATAGAGAATCCAATTCCTCTCAGCCCAGGTCCTACAGGCTTCAATGACTAATTTTGGAGGCATACGAAGGATTTCTCCAAATTCAAGTTGTTGTAAAATCCCTGGATTTTATCAATAAACGTACCAGGGTTTAATTCTACTGCTACTACTTACTAATAATAATGTATTGGGCAAACAATGTAATTTCCAAAAGTTCATTGTCTTAGTCTGCTCAGGCTGCTATAACAGAAAACCATCAATGAGTGGTGTATAAACAGCAGAAATTCATTTCTCACAGTTATGGAAGCTGGGAAGTCCAAGATGAAGGCACCGGCAGATTTGGTGTCTAGTGAGAGCCTGCTGCTGGTTCATAGATGATGGTCTTCCAGCTGTGTCTTCACATGGTGGAAGAGATAAAAGAGCTCTCTGGGGTTTCTTTTGTAAGGGCACTAATTCCATTCATGAGAGCCTCACCCTCATGACCTAATCACCTCCCAAAGGTCCAACCTCCTGATACTATCACATTGGAGGTTAGGATTTTGACATACAAATTTGGAGGAGGGCACAAATGTTCAGTTCACTTTCATCATTCACAAACTGAGAGTAATGATACTTACTTCATTGTACTACATGAGGATGAAAATAGGTAATTCATAGAAAATATTTAGGACAGTATCTAGTAATGGTATGTACTCAAGAAATGGTTAATTCTACTACTAGTACTGATACCAATACCAATACTATTACTGTTATTAATGACACAACTACTGATAATAATAATAGCTACCATTTTTCAGTCCTACGGGCCAGTACTATGTCCTTCATAGGCATTAGCTAATTTGCTTGCCTTTTTTACTATTATTATTCCTACCTCTGCTACTGCCATAAAATCATTACAATATCAAAGTGTCCATGAATGTTCGTTTCTCATCACAATGCACAACCTACACAATTTATTCTCTTACAGTTCTGGAGGTCAGAATTTCAAAATGAGTTTTATGGAGTTAGACTCAAGGTGTCAGCAGGGCTGGTTCCTTCTGGAGGCTCCAGGAGAGAATCCATTCCTTTCCACTCTCATCTTCTAGAGGCTGCTATCATTCCTTGGCTTGTGGTTACATTGCTCCAATCTCTGCTTCCATCATCTCATTGCCTTCTCTATCCTTAATTGCCTCTCTCTTAAGGCATCCTGTGTTTGTATTTTGCCCACTCAGATAATCCAGAATAATCTCCCCATTTTTAAAACTTTTTCTTAGAGTTCACTTGCCTTTAATCTTTTATGTCACATTTTTTCCTAGAAAATTCTGTATTTTATTCTTTACACATTTCAATACTTTAGAAATTTACAACAGTGAATTTTTATGACTTCTATAAAGGGGGAGAGCACAATATGTGTGTGTATATAAATATATACACATTCCCAATTCCATTAACTATTCACTTACAATCATTTAATTCTTTGGCAAAACTAAATACATTCAACAGATACAGTAGCTTGCTAATAGTAAATTCTGCAATTTTATGCTTTCTTACATTAAAGATTTGTATTACTACACTTAAGATTTCCTTTTAAGTTTCTTAAACCTGATTTACAAAGAGTTATTCAGAATTTACAAACTAATTTTGCAAATTCTACTCAATGGTAATTTTAAATCAATAACTCATCTTTTTTTAAAATCTCTCCATTTTAAGATCCTTAGCTTAATCACACCTGCAAAGTCCCTTTTATCATATAAGGTGACGTATTCAGAGGTTCTGGGGATTAGGACATGGACGTCTGCGGGAATCCATTATTTTGTGTACCACAAAGATTGTCAGAAATGATATTAAATTATTCAGGGAATAAGAACACTTGAGGAAAGCTTGTGGTAAAATTGTGATCTAGAAAATAACTGTATAGTATAGAATATCGTCTAACCCATGAAATGTTTTCTACAAATGATTCTGTTTCTTGTAATTTATTTGATTGGATCAGGAACCTACGGGGGATTACTCAGAAAGTGGATCATAAGCACTTGGGGCGCTCACCTTAACTAGCTGTTAGCTATGTGACTGTTCCCTTTATCTAGGCAATATACTCACCTATTCCCATCACAAAGGCTGTTCCAGTTCTGTTCTGTATGTGGGGGCTTTGGCTGATCGAGATCATGAAAAGTGGGGTATAGGGACTAGCAAACCATCGCACACAGGCCAAGTCTGGCCCTTCACCTCTTCTTGTAAAGCTTTATGAACACAACCATGCCCATTTGTTTCTATGTTGTCATGGCTGCCTTTACACAACAAACGCCAAGTTGGGTAGTTGCAACAGACATTGTATGGCCCACAAAACCTAAAATATTTATTAACTCGCTGTTTACAGAAAAAAATTCACCAACCCCTGGGTTAGCAAATGGACTTTGGAATGAAAAAGACATGAATGTGAATTCCGCTCTGCCACACTCCACCTGTTTGACCTTGGGCATGCCACTAGTAGTGAACATTTGTAGTTAGTTCGCATCCTAGCATCTTCTTGCTCTTATTGTTATTTTGGTAATAGTCAACCGAAATCTTCTTGAGGGACCACTTCTTCCTCATTCTCATTCTATGTGGTTTGGATAGAACATGCTGTACCCCCAATTTCAAGGGTAAGCATGAAACCCAGACCTAAACCAGAGGGACCCTTTACGAATTTTATCAGGGAGGAACATGTGATTCAACATGGACAAATATCACCCAGGGACAAGTGCATACTATTGAGGCAAGAAAAGATCTAGAGCTGATGGTTACCATCTTGACTTCATGTGGGTCTGGGGATTAAGACCAACTATAGAGAAAAGAAAAAATAAGAAATAGAGAAAAATCTGAGGTCTGATGGTGTTATTTGCAACCCAGAATGAAACTACACATGAAGCCAGCCTTACCCATGGAGTTTTCAGTTATATGGATCAAAACATTCTGGTTTTGCTTAAGTCAGTTTGCATTTGGTTATCTGTCACTTACAAAGAATAGAGTCCTAAGTGATATAATACCTAACTTTGCTGAGCTTGTTTCTTCAACTTTAAAAACTAGGGTGAAAATATCTACCTTAATATCTTTTGTGACAACTAATTGAGATCATGTACCAGACACATGATAAAAACCCAGTGGTAATTACCATCATCATCTTCATCATCATTAATATTGAAGATTGACCTGATGTTGCTTCCTCTCAGTAAAGTGTGGGAAATGTAATACATCTGAACTCTGCTCTTAATGTAGAAAGTTTAGTAACTCCATATCTTAGATTCTTTATTTGTAAAATAGAGACAATTACTGGTCTTTCTTTCAGACAGTGTTTTGAAAATCAAGTGATATCTTGGATGTAATCATTTTTAATAGTATAAAGGGGCATATTAATCTTTGCTGTAATCTTTGTAATAAATTTGTGCATAAAGTGATTAGACCAAATCGGATTAGACCAAATCTTTAAGCGTAAATACCTATCTATTAACTTTACTCAGTTGTCATAAGGCTGCCTGACCCCATATGAAGATCAGAGGTGTCCTGGAAAAAGGGGCTTGTATCTCGTCTGGTTCTGTTACTAACAGGACCTCTTAGTGATACTCATATTGAGTTTTATGCACTGGGTCACTCATGCTACCCTGAATCAGGATATTGTCTCACCCTCTGTGAACCATGGAGAGACATGGACATTACTATTTGTCCAAAGAACCAAGAGTTTAGAGCCAGGAGGACTGGGTTTCAAGTCTTCTGCCACAACATCCCTATGTCATATAGGGAAAGTTACTTAATCTCCTTGGGCCTCAGTCTCCTCAAGGGTACAATGGAGATGGGTAGCTTGCCTATCTCATAGGATTATGGTGGGAAGCAAAGATGGTAATAACTATGAGCAAGTTTTAGGAAAAAATTAAATGCAATGTTGTTTTATTAGTTGTTATTAAGAACTGAATCCTTTCCCATAGATTTTTAGGAAAGAAAAATCTTTTTACCTCCACAATTTACACAAATAACAGTGAGTTGTTGTTTTACTCTGCTTGAGTCAGCAGCTGAATAGTGTTTATGGTTTGCCAAGTTTAAAAATAGATGCTAGTCTTCTACTTAACACGGGGTTCAAGAAAATTTAGGTTTGGCAATGGGTACCACTTGTATCTCTTCCCATTTCTAGTTTAGAGGCCTTCTTAAGACTGTTTGGAAAAACTTGGGGCAGAGAATAGTCTTACAAAACAACATTTGATGAGTTGGAGTAAATGAATTAGAAACATATGGATCAAATTTCCCTGCAAATACATCAGGGTTGAAAAATTAAGGAGAAAAAAGCACTTAACTTTATCCAAATATGTAAAGGCAAGCTTGGGAAACCTGACCAACCCAATACCCCACTGCATTTTTGCACCATGTATTGGCAGGGTCTTGGGCTTCCTCACCATTGATTTTTTTGTGTTGTTAACCAATTTCTCCTTTTACAATGCAGGAATTTACAATTATAACATTCTTCTCCAGAATTCTTAGATTCTTTCTCCAGGAATCTCAAAAGTGCATACATGGGAAACCTAACCCACCTATCTCGAATATTATGCATGTTGAAAAAATACATAGCATGAGCTATTGATCTTACAATAAAAATTAATATAATTCAGTGGACAAAATGCACAGTTTACAACAATTTGTACAGAATATCCCGTAACTAATAACTATACTTTGGGGTATCAACAAAGTGATAGAAAATAGTTAGTGTTGAGTTCAGTTAAATCTCTCTGTGACAGTTTTAGTAGCTCACTATTTATTTGAAAGTTCTAGAAATGGGTCAATTCAATATTCCAGTGCCAGAATCTCTTCTGGATTTAACCTAAGACTTAAACCACTTTAACTTACTTAGATCTCTTCTCTGTTTTCACACAACAATCAATAAGTATTTCCCTAATTGTTTATATCCAATATGAGCAATGAACACAACCAGCCAATTAAAAGGGGGATGCCAATGGGTGTGTGTCGGGGGAGGAGGTGACATTAACTTATATTCCAGTTCTTTTTTCCCATTCTCCCCACTCAAGTTCACAATTTCTTCCTTTCATCTAAATTCATCCTTGCTCTTGGAGTTGAGTCAATGACCTTTTTTTTTCTTTAAATCTATTACTTTCAGTAACTTTAATGAGTTTCCCACTTAAACTAAGAGTAAACTTGTGATATTGGGATGATTCAGCTGAGATGAAGGTATAAAGAGGATCACTTGCCTGAAAATCATCAGCGAAACTATAACTAGAACTTAGGTCTTTCTGCCTTCATCTATACTCATATAAACTAGGAAACTATGTTTTATAACAGAATGGGGCAATGAGTTATTCACCTGACCTTCTGCCTGTTAAAGCTTACATTTCTCTACCCACTCTGGATCCCGGGGCTTCCTCTGAAATGCACTAACCCTTGTCTGAACTCATTTAGCATTTACCTTAACCAGTAGGATACTAATGCTCCATGAGCTTGTGTCTGCCCAATCTACCCATCCAAGCTGAATGTTCCAAAGAGAGGCACTGTGTATGCACCACAAAACCCACAGACAAACAACACACATGGTGTGGATTCAAGATACAGCTTTTTAAATTATTATTATTATTTCTTCGGTTTTTGTCTTGTTAATAATAGATATCCAGCTTGTCTGATATATTTTTCACCGTATAGACTCAAACACTTCATATAGAGTATAGGGTTAATAATTTGAATATGCATTCCCAGATTCCACTACTTTTAATAGCATATTATATATGCTAGTTCTAGAATACATGTACCTGAGGTATGCCCATATTCAGAAATTCCTTCAGCTTTGAACTTTTACAAATTTTCTTCCCACTTACGTTGTTTTGATGTGGGGTGTCCCATAAGCAACATGGCTCTCTTTTAAGAAAGGGCCCAATTTTATTTTACTTTTTTCTCAAAGTAGGGTTTATTATTTTGGTTTAACTTGATAAATTGTCAGATTCAGTGTTAGACAGTTGGGTAATATATATTTTATTTTGTTTTAATGTGCTGCATTTATTATAACCCTCTGTCCTGAACCAAGTGGCCTTTTTATTATTAAAATCTAATGAAAACATAGTTCACAAAGAACCATTGTTAAAGAATGCACTTATCATTTCTTTTTTTTTCTACTAGGTGGACTTACAAGAGGCTGTTTTTATAGGTCTGAGCATGAATGACAAGCTGTTTGCTTTAGATTTATGTATAATTTATAATAAAAATGAATCAAATTTATTTTAAAACAAAATCTAAATTAAATGGATTCATAAGCCATTGTAATAAAAAGTTGATTGAAATCTAAACCTTGACAATTTCTCTATAAGGAACATTTGACATCTTTTGAGTAGATTTGTTTTACTGAAACAAAGTTTTAAATTAAGTTCAGGCAGGTGAAAAATAACAAGGCTATTTTTAATACTTTTTGTTAGAAAATTCTTTATACCTGCATTACATGTGTTCCAATTTAACTCCATGCATTTTTGTCTTAAACCCACCAACAATCATAACTGATCCATAGCCTTCTTCAAGTTAACGAATCTGGAGATATTTAGTAGGTCTCGCCCTTCTCTGTGAGTCTGGATATCAATAATGAATCATCTTAAACTCTCGCTTCTCTCCTATTTATAGAGTTCCCTCATCTTCCTTCTGTCTGAACTTTGTCTCATTATAACTACCTATTAGTTAGCCATTCCCTCCTTCCTTCATTTATGATGGGAAAAAAACCAATCACTCTTCTTTTTTTCTTTTTCTTTTTTGCTAAGGAAGATTTGCCCTGAGCTAATATCTGTTACCTATCATCTTCCTTCTTTTTTGCTTGAGGAAGACTAGTCCTGAGCTAACATCTGTGCCAGTCTCCCTCTATTTTCTATGTGGATCACCATCACAGCATGGTTGATGAGTGGTAGGTCCCTTGCCAGGTTCCGAACCTGCCAACCCAGGCCACTGAAGCAGTGTGCTGAACCCAGCCACTATGCCACGAGGCCGGCCCCCCCTCTTCTTTTCTGATGGTAAAATCTCCACAGGTAATTTTGTTTCCAATCACATTTGCCTTCCTATGCTTTCTCTTTATCAGAGATTTCCGGTAAATTCTATAGAGTCTTAAATTCTGTCTTCCTGTGGAAAGCTTCCCCTTTACCTACGGTTTGCTCAGGTCAGTCCTTAGCCAAAGCAGTTTTTCTGAAATCGGCTACCCTCTCAAAATACACACCATCTTTTTCCTTCTCCTAATTATCAAAGTTCTAAAGGAATACTGTTCCTGGCTGCTGCTCTTCCTTACTCATGAGTTCAGCCACTGTCCTTGGTCTTGCCCTCTACTGCTTGCTTGAAGCTGTTCACTCAAAGGGAACCAGTAGAGACCTAGTTTTTTCTCAGTCCACATCGTTTTACCTCTTTATAGTACTTGGCACTGTAAACTATCCCCCTTTCTAAAAATGGCTCCTCTTTCAACTTCTGTGCAATGACACTACTCTGGTTCCTTGTCTCTTTTCATCCTCTTTACTCTCTCCTTCACTAGCTGTCTATCCTCTATCATTCACTAACAGGGAGTCTTCCCCCAGGCTTTGTCCTTTTATACCTTACATATATTTTTAATGTCCTTGGCCAGAATTCTTATTGTTATGGCTTTAGATAGGTCCATCGCACAGATGGCTCCCTGCTTTATATCAATAGCCTTAACATCTTCTCGGCATCAGTCCCAAATTTCCATTGTGTCCCGAGTATTAATGCCAACCTGTCCCATCCTACTCTGCACTTTATATGCCTAGGACCAAATTTATCACATTTCTCCCCTACTCCAGCTCTCCTTTTGTCTTTCCCAGACCTTGTAATGGTATCAGAGGTTCCAGAATAAAATCTTTGGGATTCTCCTTGACTCCTTCTATTTTACCTGCTATGAGGAGTTAATTACTAAATCCGCTCAATCTTTCCTTTGACATGTTTCTGAAAGTCTCCCGTTTCAAACCCACGGTATCCTTTATACACATGAAAACTTCCCCCTTCAGTGTCTTTATTACAGGGCTGTTTTCCTAAGATGCACCTTTCTTAACATTTCTACCCATCAAAATCTTACCCATATGTATCCTATATGTGCTTCAAAGCTCTACTAACACTTGATCTTTTCCACAGTATTTTTCTTAACCACAATAGTCAGAAGTGACAACCTTCTTTATAGCACTTAGTTGTAAAACACAAACTTCAATTCACAAATAGGAATATTTCTTTTTATATTTAGAACAGTATAGATTACAGAGTGTCTTCACATGCACTCCATCAGCTAACCCTTACTTTATTTGTGGGTATGCATATTTGCATGTATATTTAATCACCTCTAATGTAAACACTCATGAGAATACCTTGTATTTCTCCCCACAGTACCATACAGTGTCTTCCATGAAGTAGGTGTCCTATAAGATTAATCTGACGTGTAAGTGAATGAAGAAAATGGCAGTGTTCCTGAGCATGCACCTGGAAGAAGGCGGTGGGAACTTGGCTCCATCTGTTCCTCTCCTTTACCCAGGCAGGTTCTGCTGCCCGTGACTCCTATTTATTTGTTTGTTTGTTTGTTTTGTTTTTAATTCATAAATCAACTCACATTCTAAAATATAATTAAAGAACTCTAAACTCTAATTAACTATCAAGAGAAAGTGTATACACATGTGCTGCTGAAAACACATTTCTAAGGTAAGTGTAGATGAGAACACCCACAGAGACTTTAGCTTGAGGTCCTGTGCTGGATGAGCCCTCATTAGGTTAGGAGGGGCAACCGGGTGGGATGGAATGAAGAGCAGTCCCATTCATATCCCTTCACCTGCCATCTTCTGTTTCCTCCAAACACATAGGGTGATAACTGGCATTCAGAGGAACAAAAAAAGGGAAACTGAAAGAAACGCAACATTGAAGCAACATGGCTATAGTGTGCCTCAAAGACAAATTTTGATTACTTCTTGACAACACTGTCCCTGCCTTCCAAACCCCTCAACTTTGTTCTCACACTCATTATTTGTTCTGCTTCATCACTATGAAGGTTTATCTATCCTGGTCTGTATTTGTCAGTTCCTCTGGCCCATGGGACCAGGGAGAAAGGAGGAAGCTTAGTGAGCCAAGTCTGGGACATGGGGTTGTACACAGCAAGGCTGTCCCCTGGGGAAGTCAACAGAAGAAGGTCCAGGAAGGGTTTGGTGCTCAGCAGCCATGTGATACACACACATGCACACAAGAAATAAATAGGAAATGATAAGGTTGATGTCAGAGAAAGACCTCTTGATGGACCCAACCCCTCAGAAGACCCTGTGTGAGTAGGAGGAGAAGAACCTGTAAAAGCAGGTGGTGGAGAATTCAGAGATTAATGTGTATATGACCATATTGGTACACCTAGACTGGTAGTCACGTAAGTGGAAGGCCAGAAAAGAGAAGAGAAGTTGTAAACTAGGAAATAAAGGTGGACCAAAAGCTGGAGGCCCAGGATCAACCTCTAAGCTCCTGGAGAGAAAGGAAACAGAGATTTACCCTTTCCCTTTTTTTTTTTTTGCAAAAGGGTCCAGCTTCCCCTTGATGCATAGTGAAAAAATCACCAGGCCCTTGAACCTCCCCCCCAGGAACAGCCAAAAGAAAATGCTAAAATATGTCCTTTGGCAAAGAAGTGTTCTTATTCCCATGGAAAAGAAAAAAATAAAATGAGAAATCTGGAGCATGGCTCATCTGAGGGCCATGTGGGTCTCCCAAGAGACTTTGTAGCAAATATGAGCTTCCTGTGTCCAGGGGTGACCACTGTCAGACAGGCCAAGTCAGCAAAGAGGGGAAAATCAAATTTTGCACGGGAGGCCTGTCCGTAAAACAAACTTGGCTCTGCTCACATTGTGTGTATTGCTGAGCTGTTGCGTTGATGTACAAGTCGAGCACATCCCACCTCCACGGGGCCAGCCACGCCCTCTAGGCCATGGTCCAGGGGTAATTTCCAGCAGCAGAAGAACGGGGGCAGGAGGGGTTTGGAAGTAGCTGCCATAGAGAATGAAGTGAGAAGGTTGGCCAAAGTGAGGGGAAAGCATCAAGCCAAGGCTAGGTTGGGGTCAATTCACGTGGGTCTGTAAATCTCCTTCATGGATCGTTAGTGCTGAAAACAGCCTCTGGAAGTCATTCAGTATATCCCTCTACTTTCCCTGGGTCACTCCAATACAGGGCTTCCATCTAGGATAGATTTTCAAGAAAGAATATGCCTTTTGCCTTCTTTTTGTATCTCCTCCGTTCTCCATTTCATTCTCCTTGAGTACTGATATACTCTACTAATCAAGTCAATAAACCACCAATTTCAGGGAATAAAATCATCAAATTTGGTTACTGTACAATTCACGATATCATGTTAAACATCCAGCAAGCTGTCTTCAAAATGTTCAGAAGAGCCAGAGTGTGCATTAAGCTGTACCATTCATCAGCACTCCTGGGAAAGCAACCAGTACTCACCTATTTATTCAACAAATATTGACTGAGGGTCTGCTATATGCCGGGTCCTTCCTAGGCACTGTCTCTAATAACTTGGAATGAAAAAAGACAAAAAGCCTCAGTTTTTAAAATTTGGATAGCCTGGTGTTGGAGTGAAAACATCATTTTTAAAAATACAGGCAATCTCTCCTATTACCGTCTCAGCTAATGTTGAATGCTGCTGTCCTTTACATAAATTATTTCATTTTAGCCTCACAAGAATTTATTTGGTAGATAACATTTCATAAATGAGAAAGCTGGTGTTTAGAGAGGTTAAGTAACTTGTCTAAGACTGTAGAAAGGTAAAAAGAGGTGACACTGTCACTAGACTGAATGCACAAAAATCATTTACCTAGAGAGTCCCGCAGTTTTGACCCTTAGTTCTCTTGAAAGCATTCCCAGAGAAGTCCTTAGAATGATTGTACTTTTATAGTTCATCCAGTTCAGCATTTCCTGACAATCTACTCTGTGTTAGGAGTTAAGCTACGAGTTGATAATGCAGTAAGATGTGGTCCCTGGCTTTACAAAGCTTTTAATACAGGGAGGAGAGGCAATATGAGCGCATCAATGCTATGAGAGAGGCTTGAACAGAACATTAAGGAAGCGCAAAATAAGGGCAGCTAAGCTCATCCTGTGATAGACAGGATGACAACATCAGTGAAGACCAAAAGTGTGTGTGTCTGTGTGTCTATGTGTGTATGTGTGTGATGATGGAGGGGGCAGCATGACAACAAAGTGGGGAGAATGGGAAACATGCCAGGAACAGCACAGAGTACTGGAACAATGTGGTATGTCTGAGGAAACTCAAGTAGCATCTGTTAAACCTAGATTAGGAAAAGCCCTCTATATATGTTCTTATTCATCCTACTGTTTTTATTTAAACCTCTTACTGTGTAGATTTGTTGTGATTCAATCTCTAAAATAACACAGAAAAAAATGGTAACGTGACCTTAGAAACACCTTTACCTCCACTCTGTTCACACAACAATTGGGTTTTCTTTGGAGGAGAATAAAATTGGTCATTATATTATCTAGTGATGCCTTCAATGTCACTGCATGACCCCCGAGACTAGAGTTAGAATGAGCCTCCACTGCATATTAAAAATGAATAATTTTCCATAGCAGAATTTTCACATGTAAACTGACATTCTTTCAGACTAATTTGTGTGCCTAAAGATGGCTTCTACATGCTGCCATACAGGAATTAAAGGAGGTGTCTATTTTTTAAATAAATTTTTTATAGCACCAGATGCTGATGTTTTCTGTTCAAATCGATGAAGCCACAAGCTGAGATCCACATGCATGCTCTGCCACACTGTATATGTTTTCAATCAGTTCTACAAGGTTGTTATTTTTTTTTCAATGTCAAAACTTAACCCACACACGGTCTCACGAGGCAGGGAGATGCCTGAGCCACAATGCTGGGTTGTAGGACCTAATATCCGTGTAATGATGGGATTGGCTGCAGGGCACATTTGGAAATAATCTTCAGCCTTTGGGATTGAGACCGAGGGCAGGAAATAATAAAACTGTGTGAAGCTACACTGCCTCCTCCTTCTACTCCCAGCATTCTGCATTTTGGGTAGAGAATATTGACATTCCACTGGACTCAAGGAAGTGTTGAGAGTTGCGAAAAGATAACAAAGTGGAGAGTTGAGCAGAGCAAGTAAGCACCTTAGAGAATGAAGTGGAGCCAAGAGAAGGGCATTTGGTAACGGTGGAATAGGGTAAGACAGGCTGCAACTGAAATGCAGATGTTGGAGGTCTCCAAACATCTCATCGAACAAATAGACAAAGGGAAATGCTTTTCTAAGTAGCATGCACTTAACCCAGGGAACTTGATGACACATGATTTTTATTGAGCCAAGGAACTCTGTAGCTTTTGTCAAAGGGCTAGACACTGTGATGAGTATGAATAACATCTGTAGCTCAGCTAAGTGGGGTGAAAGGGATGAGTCTGACCCATCTTCTGGCATTTTCTGTGGAAACTGACTCCTGGCAGGGCTTCTTCAAGAAGGTGAAGAGCCCAGTGGGTCAGGGGTCATTTTCTGAAGTGTTTGTTCATCTTGCTCTTAAATATCACAACCAACCATAGGTAAAGAAAAGAAAGAGATCATTAGCCTTGTTCAGCCTCTCCTGTGTGTATCGAAGGCCTTCAAGATCTCCCTAGTGAATCTCTTAGTGAAGATTCTGTAATATCATAGCCCCTGGTTTGTATTGTTATCTAGTATTAATCAAATGCCTCTTGTTGATACTTTCCGACAGAATATATTTGACAGTGGTCAGATTAGATAAGACATATGTAATAGACATTTTTTTCTCAGGACGTTTCCATTTGCAGATCTCCAGCTGCTGAAGGAACTTACTGGTAGGTCATTGTTGGGATGAGATGGTCCACTTTGATCTAGCAGTACAAGTGGTATAGAAGAAAAGAGAGGGACTAACAGAGAAGAGAGAGCAAAAAAAGTCATTGAGGATACATAGTCAGAGAGAAGTCCCTCTAGACAGAGCATCGCTAAGCTGCTCTGATGAAGATCCATCTAATTACTGGTCCAGTGTGAAAACAGCAGGGTCTATGTCATAAAGGCTACTCGTTTATGTCTGATAATAACCAATTACTTCATAGAGAACGCCCGTGTTGGTCACTCTATCTGCAGACTATGCATTTCATTGATGGTTAATGTTCTTGTAAAGAAAGACAAACACTTCAGAAAGTTGTTGCTGAGTCTAGCAAAATAGTAAATCATGCCTCTATTTTCTCTTTTATTCTCAAAATCATTTCTAAGTTTTTAAAGCAAAGATGATTTTGATGTACTAAGAACTCGTAATAAAAGAACAGACCATCAAGCTAATTAAGCAAATGGTTAATTAGGGAATTGAATAAACAAAGCTTAGACACACAATCTATGAACATGCCGTTGACAATATGACATTATCTGGTAGTTGGAGTTAAACCATAATAACTATAATGAACTAGTCTCTCATATAAATGGCAAAGAGTCACCTCCAAATTCCACTTGGGTGCTGCTTTGTAGGAGATTTCAAGGTTTTATAACTTCTAATTCCAATTGTACTTGGGTAGAGTGTTTCAGGTTTTAGTAAATTCTAATCCTAATGTTGCTAATATTTCTCCATTAATATAAATACAGCTTCTAAGAGCTACATTTGCTTCACTCTATATGGGAAGGAGCTTGGAGTCTGCAGACATCCAGATCAGAAGCTGAAGGTTGGCACTGTCATTTCCAACTGACTTGTCTTATCCAAGTTACTTAACCTCTTTGAGCTTTGGTCTTGTCACCTATAAATTGGGAATTATAACATCCACAGGGTTATTTTGAGGAATAAATAAGATGAAATATTAAAAGCACTTAGAGCATAGTAGATGCTCAGTAAACTTTACCACTTGTTAATACTCTCCCTTCTTGCAGGTGTCCTCTCAGGAGGGAAACATTTGTGTTCTGATTAACCAGGGTAGACTTGCCTTGTTGAACATGGAAGTCATTTAGTAGGAACCCCAAAAGATCGCCAGCCCAATCCTTGTTGAATAATAACCCTAGAGACAAGTTTTCTTATCTGTAACTACAAGTTAATTGTCATTACCATTAGCCCAGATCAGACTTTAATCACCTGATGTTTGATTTACCACCCTCTAGATGGTTATTCTTACCCTAATTTGTCCACCATATAATTCATCTGTCTTTCTCAATACTGATCCTTCTCAAATATTATATTTATCTTGCCACTGTTTTTCTCAAAAACATTCAGTTACTTTTTATTTCATACAGTATCAAAACTAAATGTAGAATTCTGGTTCATACTGTGATGGAGCAATTGGTACCAACTAGCCCTCTTGCTCTAAGCAACTAGAAACCTGGACCAAATATAAGAAACAACAGTTATAAGACATTGAAAAGCTGTCAGCACAAGAATATATTGTCTAAGAGAAGTGAAACAAATCATATAAGCCTTTCTATTACTGCAGATTTTTGCCTGGAGGCATTTACTAGATCTTGGCACAGGAAAGGTGAACCCAAGCAGATCATTGTAGTTTCCCTCAGCTGAGGAGACAGAGATTAAAGTTAAAAGAGGTTGAAGCCACTAGAATTTCTGGAACAGAGTACCAGTTAAGAGGTAACTAAGTAGAGACAGAGCTCCAGAAATCTGTATATGGGTTCCTTAAGTGTTTGTTTGAATACTGAGCTTGAATGCCATGCACAGGATGAGACTCCATGAGTCCAGGCAAAGAACAACTACTAAAGAAAGAGAAACTGTTAGAGAGTTGAGCAATTTCTAAAAGTGACACAGTGTTGGGAAACATTTGTGTTCTGATTAACCAGAGTAGAGTTGCCTTGTTGAACAAGTCACTTGGTAGGAACCCCAAAAGATCATACCTCAGAGTAAGCAAAACTAGCTGTAGAATAAAGACTATACTAGACACATCCAAACAAAGCTTTAAATTAAGCATCAAAAGGATATACTGACCCCCCCCCCAAGTGACTTACCTGCCTGCCACAATAAAATTCAACACTCTTTAAAAGAAGAAACACAATACATACTCTCAACAACACAAAAATCATTGTGTCTAACATTTCATCAAATATTTTTAGGAATATAAAGAAACAGGTAAATATGACCCAGAAACAGAAAAAAATCACCCAATAGAAACAGACCAAGGTATGACAGAAAAAATGAAATTAGCAAACAAAAACTTTAAAACCAGTATTATAAATATGTTTAAGGGTTTAAAGGAAAACATAAATGTAACAAAGAGAAAAATAAAAATATTCTTAAAAATCCTCTAGAGCTGAAATAGACACTATTTGAAATTTAAAAATTCACTGTATGGATATAACAGTAGATTAGACACTGAAGAAGAAAGGATCAGTGAGCTTGTAGATGGCACAGTAGAAATAGTCCAAACTGAAGTAAAGAGAGAAAAAGACTGAAAATAAGTAAATGGGGCCTCAGTGACCCATAGGATAATATCGAGCAGTCCATCATACAATTTCAGAAGCAGAAGAGTGGAGGAAATATATTTGAAGAAAGAATGAAAAAAATTTTCCAAATTTGATTAAAGCCATAAGCTACAAATTCAAGAAGATCATTGTACTCAAAGCAGGATAAAACCAAAGACTACATCAAGGCATATCATAATCAAATGACAGAAAACAAATGGCAAAGGAAAAATGTAAAAGACAGCTAGAGGAAAACAGCACTTTATGTTCTGAGCAACAAAGATAAGAATGATCACATATGTTTTAGACAAACCAAAGGTGAGATCATTTACAGCCAGCAGACACAGACTATAAAGGTTAAAGAATGGTCTTCAGGTTGAAGGAAACCAATCACAGATAGAACTCAAATTTACACAAAGAAAAGAAGAGTGCTATGTATGGTAAATGTGTACATTAAATAAAATACTTTTTTCCCATTTGCTAATTTTTAAAGAAGATATTTGACCATTTAAAGCCAAAATAATAATATGTTGTGGGAATAAAACATAAGCAGAAGCAAAATGTATGACAAAAGCACAAGGACAGGAGTGCAATCATGGATGAATATTGTTTGAAGATTCTTACATTAAAGGTGATGTGGTATGATGTTATTTGAATGTAGACTGTGATAAGGTAAACATACATATTGTGAACCCTAGAGCAGAGCTATTTCATAGAATTTTTGCAATGATGCAAATGTTCCATATCTGTGCTATTCAATATGGTAGTCCTTAGCCACACTGAAGTAATGGGTACTTGAAATATAGTTAGTGTGCCTAAGGAATTGAACTAAGAAAGTGAGCCATATGTCGCTGGTGGCTACTGCATTGGACAGCAAGCCTAAAATTACAACTAAAAACAAAACAAAAACGCAAAGACCTACTAGTTAACAAGCTAATAATAGAGATAAGAGGGAATGTCAAAAATGATCAAGTAGTTCCAAAGAAGAGAAAAAAAGACTGAAAAAGGAACAGGTATGGTATAAATAGAAAGCAAATAAACCAATTTTGTAGACCATTGTTTAAATATAAATGGGTTAAACACTCCATTAAAAGGCAGAGATTGTCAGGCTATACAAAAAAAATCAAGATCCAACTGAATTGGCTATATTATTTTAGAAAAATTAGACATCAGGGGACTGGCCCCGTGGCCGAGTGGTTAAGTTCGTGCACTCCGCTGCAGGCGGCCCAGTGTTTCGTTGGTTCGAATCCTGGGCGCAGACATGGCACTGCTCATCAAACCACGCTGAGGCAGCGTCCCACATGCCACAACTAGAAGGACCCACAACGAAGAATATACAACTATGTACCAGGGGGCTCTGGGGAGCAAAAGGAAAAAAAATAAAATCTTTAAAAAAAAAAATTAGACATCAGAGCAAAGAATATTAGCAGAGATACAGAAGGATATTAAATAACAACAAAAGAGTCAATCAAGAAGACATGTAGAATAGGAGACACAAAACTGAAAAACATAAGTTCTTACCAGAGCCCATGGAACACTCACCAACATTGATCATATGGTGAGCCATAAAATATGTCTCCATAAATTTAAAAGGATTGAAACCAGAGTACGTTTTCTGACCACAATGGTATTAAATTAGAAATCAAAAACAGAACGATATCTGGAAAATCCCCAGGTATTTGGAAGTTAAACTGCATAGTTCTAAATTACTGCAGGACAAAGAAGAAATCAGAAAGAAAACTAAAAAATATGTTGAACTGAGTGAAAATGAAAATTCAAATATATCAAAATGTATGGGATGATGCTAAAGTAGTGCTTAGAACCATGATTCTCAAACATTTTCATCTGAAGACCCCTTTCCACTCTTAAAAAGGTATTGACAACTATAACAGATTTTTGTTTATGTGTATTATATTTGCCAATATTTATCCTATAAATTAAATTAAAATTGAGGATTTAAAAATGTTTATTAATTTTAAAATAAAATAATAAATGCATTGCCAATTAATGTAACTTCCAAAAATAATGTAAGGTATCTTCCAAAAAATTCATGAGAATGGCAGTTTTACATTTCACAAACCTCTTTAATGTCTTGCTTATTAGAACACAGCTCTATTCTCATATATATTTCTGTGCTCAATCTGTTGCAATAGGCTGTTTTGATTGAGGCATATGAAGAAAATTCAGCCTCACATAGACTTGCAGTTAGAAAAGGGTGCAATACTTTATTAGCCTTTATAGGCAACTGTGGATTTCTTTTTGACAGTACGGCAGAACTTGAAAAGTAATAGTTTTTTGAAGATGAGTTGCAAAGCAAGATCTGAAGCCATATCAATGAGTTTTTCTTATACTAATTACATTAAAATTTATTGGCCTATTTTGCACTTTGAATGGATCTTTTACCCACGTGTAATTTTGTTAAATTATACATTGGTCACTTGGAAAATTTTAGTACACTGAATTAAGCAGCTCTCCTGAATGTTGATATGCTATCAAAAATTACATTTGTTAATATCACTACCAATGTCATCATAAGAAAGAAGTTTTAAAGCCCACTGTAGCAGATAAAGTTTTGCAAAATTCTGATTTTCACCTGAAAGTTCAAGTATTTTCATGGGCAACAAAGAATATCAATTGATTTCTTGAAGTTACAGATCCTCTTCATTAATTTTTGAGACAATGACTGCCAATTATACAAAATTTGTCATTTTTTTCCCAAGTAAAACTGGTGTTCTCTGACAAAAAGCAGCTAGTTCACCTTGCAACTCAATCATACAAGTGCTTCACCTTGAGACAACCACTGTGCTTCCACACACAGCAGCAGGTTTCGTGCATGCTTTCCATTTCACCACAAAGAATATCGAAAAGACATGAACTCTACAATAAGAAAACAAGCAACCCAATTAAAAAAAGGATGAACGATTTGAACTGACATCTCACTAAAGAAGACATGCAAATAAGCATATTGAAAATATTCCACACCATATGTCATTAAAGAAATGCAAATTAAAACAGCATGAAATACTACCTTCTATTAGAATGGCTAATTGTCAGTTGTTGGCAAAAATGTGGAGCAACAAAATCTATGTGTACAGTTTGTTATTGATGGGAATGCAAAATGTTACAGCTGCATTGGAAGAAAGCTTGACAGTTTCTTACAAAGCTGAGCATAGTTTTACCATACAATCCAGCAATCACGATCCTAGGTATTTACCCAACTGACTTATGTCTACACAAAAACTTGCATGCAGATTTTTATAACAGCTTTATTTATAATCACCAAAAACTGGAAGCAACCAGGATGTCCTTTGATTGGTGAATGAAAAACAAACTTTGGTACATTCATACGATAGAATACTATTCAGTGATAAAATGAATGTGCTGCCAGACCAAGCAAAGACATGGATAAACCTTAAATGCACAGTGCTAAGTGAAAGAAGTCACTGCAAAAAGGCTACATACCGTGTTTCTATTTATAGAGCACTCTGGTAAGGGCAAACTATAGAGGTGGTAAGCAGATCAGCATTTGCCGGGAGGCTGGAAAGCAGGGTTAAACACGTGAAGCACAGTGGCACATTGAGGGTGGTGGACCCATTCTGTACCATACTATAATGGTGGATACACGTCACTATGCTTTCATCAAAACTCACGGGAATTTACAGCACCGAGAGTGGACCTTAATATATGACAATTGAAAAAAAAATCATGTAGCAGGTTGGGGAATCCCAGGATGGAATGCACAGTGTGACTGGAATGCAGACTGTGACAAAAGCATTTAACTGTATTACAAACACATGAAACAACCTCATTGAAGCGGGTAGAGGGGGAAGACTCTGATTTAAGTGACTTTGGAAATGAATGTAAGACTAAAGTGAAAAGAAACTATACGGGAGCACTACACTCTAGTTGATAAAATTGTTTCCCATGGGGTTCAGGCTAATATTTCTGAAAATACTGTATTTGCAAACTCTTCAGGAAAAATAATAATAATTATTGTATTACATATAATATATAGTGCTTATATACTATATTATATATAGTATACGTAGTATGCTGCATATTATTATAGATTATAATACATAGTGCATATATAATACACTAATAAAATATATTGTATTTTATATAACTACATGTACATATTTAATACATAGTACATATATAATATATAAACATATACGTTTAATATATAGTACATATATATGTTTAATATATGCATACATATTCGTATACATAATATGTTTAATTATAGTACATAGATAATATACTAATATTATATATAATATATTGTAATTGTCTATAATAACATATAGTATAATATAATCTATATATAATTATTATTACCATATTACATATATATTACATATATATAATATATAATATATTGTTTTGTTGTTAGTGCTGTCAAGTGGATTTCAACACCTAGCAACCCTGTATACAACAGAGTGGAAACTCTGCCCAGCCTTATCATGCCATCCTCTCACCTTCTGCCGCTATATCAGACAATGCTCTGCTACTATTCATAGGATTTTCATGTCAATTTTCTTGGAAGTGGGTGGCCACATCCTTCTTCCTAATCTGTTTTAAGATAGAGGCTCTCTGAAACCTGTCCACCATGTATAAAACTGCTGCTCGTATGTGAAAAGCTTTCAACATCACTGCAATACACAGCCAGTGAACCTGCACCATGATGGTGAGAGTGCTGAATCTTAACCACTAGACCACCAGGGCTGGCTATACTATCTAGTGCAAAAATAATATATATTTTATGTAGCATGGTAATAATGATAATAGCAGAACTGAAATGTGGAGTATATAGGAACTCCCTGTACTATCTTTGCCATTTTTCTGTAAATCTAAAAGTATTCCAAAATAAAAAGTTAATTTAAAAAAAGACATGTACTCAAAGGTAGATATTTGATAAAATTAATAATTGTTACCCTTTCACCAAAGGCATTTTAAGTGAAACTGGCATATTTTTCACTGTAATTGCATGGCTGTAAGTACTACAACCTCTACTCTTGTAGTTTGGTGTAACTCCTCTAAATCATGCTAAAGTGTCCGTACTTTTATCCATCACTGCTTTTGCATCATCAGGACAAATGTCAACACAGTAAAAAAAAAAAAAAAAGGAGGCAAATAATTTCTCAATATAGTCATGAAAATTATTTGAATCTTGCAGACCCCTGAAAGGGACATAGGGACTCTAGAGGTCTGTGTAGCACATTTGAGAATTAATAAATTAGAGGGAAATGCATAACTTTAAGTGATTATATTTGAAAATAAAGGGGTCTAAAATTGATTATTTAAATCTCCTTCTTTTCAAGAAACAAGGAAAAGAAGATCAAATTAAATCTAAAGTAAGCAAAAGTAAATAGAAAACAGATCAATGAACTAGAAAACAGAAAACAATAGAGAATAATCAATGGAAAGAATAAAATTGATTAACTACTGGCTAGAACAATTAAGAAAAAAATTTTAAAAAACAACTTACCAATATTATTAATGAAAGAGGGAACAATACTATAGATATTATTGGCATTAAAAGGTTGAAAAGAGGAATATAATGAACAATTTTACACCAAGATATTAAACAATTTAGATGAAATGGACAAATTCCTTGAAAACAATCATTTACCAAAGTGACCCAAGAAGAAATAGAAAACTTGAATAATCCTTTGCCTAATACAAAAATTTAATTTTTACTAATATTTTCACAAAGAAACATCAGACTCTGATGGTTTCACTGGTGAGTCTATCATAAATTTAAGAAATAAATAATACCAATCTTATACAAACAGTTTCAAAATGGAGCTGGCATAACCTGATAGGAAAAGTAGAAAACGACATCACAAGCAAATTAGAGATCAATAGTCCTCATAGATATAGATCCAAAAATCCATATCAGGATTGTGTATATTAGCAAGCAGAATCCAACAACACATACAAATTATAATATATCATGACCAAGTAGGGTTTATCCCCAAAATTCAAAATAGGTTTAACATTTGAAAATCAATCCATGGAACTCACGATATAAACAGAATAAAGAAAGATAATCATTTGATCATCTCAAAAGATAAAGAAAAAAAGCACGAGACATTTTGTCTGCACAAATTCATATTTAAAAAACCTCTCAGCAGGGGCTGGCCCCGTGGCCGAGTGGTTAAGTTCGCGCGCTCCGCTACAGGCGGCCCAGTGTTTCGTTGGTTCAAATCCTGGGCGCCGACATGGCACTGCTCATCAAACCACGCTGAGGCAGCGTCCCACATGTCACAACTAGAAGGACCCACAACGAAGAATATACAACTATGTACTGGGGGGCTTTGGGGAGAAAAAGGAAAAGAAATAAAATCTTTAAAAAAAAAAAGCAAAAACAAAAAACCTCTCAGCAAATTAGGAATAGAGGTAAAAACCTACAGCTAACATCATATTTGATAGTGAAAGATTGAATGTTTCAACCTAAGTCAAGAGCAAGTCAAGGATGTCAGCTCTCACTAACTTCTACTCAAGAAAAAGAAGTGAAAAGCATCCATATTGGAAAAGAATAAGTAAAACTATCTTTCTTTGCAGAAGCCATGAAGATGCACATAGAAAATCTCAAGGCATCTACAAAAAAACTACTAGAACTGATAAGTGAATTTACCCCGGGCTCAGGACACAAGGTGAATACATAAAAATCCATTGTGTTTACATAAAATGGCAGCAACCAATTGAAAAAAAAAAATTACTGAGTGAAAGAATCCAGACACAAAAGAATGTAGACTGTATGATTTCATTTACAAGAAATTACAGTCCCGGCAAAGCTGATCTGTAGTGAGAAAAACAAGGTTGATTGTAAAAGGACATGGGGCATGAGTAGAATTTTATATCTCTTGAGTGGTGGTTAAATGGCTGTATACGTTTGTCAAAACTCATTGCACTATATACCTAAAATAGGTGCATTTTATTATATATAAAATATATTTCATTACAGTCATTAAAAAAATAATAGAAATAATGATATTTCTGCCAAGATAGGCTTGCCTTCTTCTATCCCATCTTACTTAGATGATCTTATTTCTCCCTACTCCTCTAATATACATATTTCTTTCAGACCACTATTTTAAATGCCACTGGCAGGCCAAGGTTATTACCACCTTTTTCCATTCATTCATGTTGTTCACTGGAAATTTAGTATTTCCTTAAATTCTCCCATCTTGTTTTTATCCCAAAACTTCCCATTTTCCAAATTAGCTCTCAAGTACTGTCTGATGTATGAAGCGTCCCCTGGGTACTCCTGTCCTCATTTTTTTCCTCAGCATCTGAATTCCTACAATTCTTAAAAGTCCACATGAGCCACACAAAAAGCACTTATGCGTACTTCAATGGATATGATCATTCTCTGCATGTGATTTGTAGGAGTACACCACACACATGCTTCCTCTAGTACTGAAGCCCTCACTTCCCCAGCACTGGTGGCCGACAGCTCTCAACTGAGTCCCTCTCTGGGACTTCCTTTGGCTGAAGAAACTTGCCTTGCCCAAGGTCAGGCCCCTTTCTAGAGACACCCTGCCTCTAGCGACTGATTGATTTGCAAGGATAAAGTCCTGGAACTCCCACCCCAATATACAACAACCTTGTATGGCCGTCCAGCTCCTGATGCAATTAATTGGCTGAGAGCTGTGTTGCAACTCCTGAAAATTCACCAAGAGTTGAATTCATGCTGATCATCCTCATGGCATTTCATCCTCATGCTGCTTTCTTCACTCCTTCACGAGTGTTCTCCAGGGCTCTTCCTAATAAACTTCCTGCCTACATCTCAGATCTGCTTCCTGGAGAATCCAAATATAGACTGTATACAAGTTGAGGGGAGGGAACCATAACTATGTGGCTTCCAGATCCCTTAAAATCACCTTAAGCCCCCACTGAATACTTATTATCAGTGAGAGTCCTGAGCATAGAGTGCATCAGCTGGTGTCTCCCGGATCAGGAGTTAGGCTGAGGACAACGTTCTAGGAGGTGCCATAGAGCTCTCTGTCCCCCCGAGTCTATGACCCACCCACAGGATGTACTGTGCTGCACCTCTGGCTGAGCTGCCCCTGACCTGAGTTTATTTTTATGGTTCATACCATCCCTTTAGAGTCAGTACGAGGATAGGGTGGGTGCGGATGTTGGAGGTTTTCAGCTGTAATTATAGGATGGTTGCCTTCACTCTCACAACTCCATTTTCTCTCTCCATCTACACTTATTATGCTAGCTTGTGCTTTGTTCATGTTTTCCTTGCACTGACACTTATATGTCTTTCACTTTTATGAGGACTTACATCAAACAGGTTGTAAGCTTTTTGGCATTCTTTTATACACATGAGCGCACAGCTGTAAGTTCCAGACACAGTGGGCTCTTCCTAAAAGCCACATTTCACTACGTATCTTCCAAGGTGACACCTGAAGCATGAACGTCACGGAAGTTTGGGGATTCTTCAGGGCCACTTTAGGAAGGAACCTTACTCTGTATAACCAGAGGGATGTGTTTGTTTCTTTACTAGCAATAGCATATTGTTTATCTTCTTCTGAGCATCTACTGCAGGTTGGGACTGTGGATTTCTAAAGCAAATAATAATAATCTTATTTTCTCAAAGAAAAACACACTCCTACTGATAAGGAGGGCTTGCCCTGGAAGTGGGAGATCAGAGAGTACAACTTTTATCCACATATTTGACTGGTTGGGATAGTTTTAATTTTTAAAACAGACTTCTACTAATTCCACTTGTGTATGTGGTCAGGCAGGGAATGAAATAACTTATCAGAAAGAGGCAAAATGCATCCCACTATATCTTTATTGCAAAATAGCAGCTATTACATAGCATATTTCAGTTGCTGGTTGATAAGAAGTGACCACTTATTACACATACCAATAAGATTCAGCAGCTGTGCCAGAAGGGCCCATGCTGGGCCTTCCCAGTAGTTACAAGATGAGAATTTTATTGACCAAGACAATTCATCAGTGGCACGAAACCAAGGTAGGAAACAAAAGCCAAAGCTCAGACAACATTACAAACTCCACATACGTCAGCAAATAAGAGATTTTCCAGCTGGAGCGATCTTACATCATACTGAAGAAAGTGAAAAAGCAAAACAAACTCCTGGCAATTAAACTTACTTTTAACATAATAAAGAGATTTGCTGAGCCGCCATTTACATTTCTGGCTAATTACTAATCATGTTATGGGTATCACCAGATCATTGTAAGGCATTGTGCTTACCCCAGCAGTGCAGAAAATACCTCTAAACATCACTGTAGACTCAAACTCTTAAAGGATCTACAAAGCAAACTGAGTTTTCTTACATCAGCGATTTATCCCCTTTTGACTATTCCCGGTGTTACATCAGCCTCATTATTTGGGGGCTTGAGCTCTTTTAGAGCATAAAACAACCATTATTTGGAGATCAGACAAGCAGTTTTTCTGTGAACAATGGAGAGAACAGAAGCAGATACTGGAAAATTCTCCCAGTATGGTTCTTCACAAAGCTTTCCTTTCTTCTTAAAAATAACAGCCCTCACCTCGTTTTATACCTGAAGGTCATTTGCTAAAACATGGCATGTGGATTTAATGATCCAGTTTCTTAAAATAAACATGCAGTATATAACAAATAACATCCCATGTACTTATGCAGGGAAAAAAAATCTACAAACAGACACACAAAAGTAATGAAAATGTCAATGAAGGGATATAAACTGATTGTAAAGAAAAAATGCAAGCCTCAAATTTTCTATTACCTGACACACCTGGAAGCAAAACCATCGTTTCTGAGGCATGGTGGTCAAAGACGGCTTTATTTCAAACTTTACACATAACACATAAAAGGGCTGGTTATGAAAAGGCCACGAGAGTGGAACTGGGCATGACATCCGGTTATATAATGCGCAGAAAGCTGAGTGTGTGGGTATCTACTCAGAGCAGCTGCATCGAAATCTCCTCCCTCTGAGAGTCAGCCATGCCTGTTTGCCCAAGGTCTTGTAAGTTTCGTTTAGAACTTTCATGGCAGCCAAAACAATGCAAAACCATAACTTTGGAAAATTCAGTCAGGATTGTCAACCTGTCTCTCCACGTGTCAGAAATTCCAATAGAGCCTTGTTGATCATGGACTGTAGCCAGCAAGATCTTTACATAGCGCTGGGGGAACTTGAACATACCAAGTTCAGGTTTAGAATCTTGAAAGCTTATCTAAAGCCCTTCCCAATTTAGTAAGCTTCTGGAATGGTGCTGGAAAACTTGCATGATGAGACTTTCTTGGTGATAAATTTTAGTTATCCCTGCTTCTTATTAGTGAAGAATTTATTGATTAGACAATCTCCTTTCAGAGTTTGCCATTTTTCCCTTCAGATTCCCAGCACTGTGAGGCTTGCCTTCAAAACGTTTATTGGCATTTGGCACTCATAGACATTGATGTAGTTATTCAACAAACATCTGCCCCCATATGAAAGCTCAAGTTCCATGAGAGACGAGTTCACAATTATTTTTATTCTTCCTCATATTCCAGCTCCCAGCAAAGTCTCAGCCAGAGAGTAAACTCTCAAGTATATTTGTTTAAGTAAGTGAGACTGGAAAGAAAAGGATTTGTGTAAGTATGTTCACACATGCATACACACATATGCATACACGTGCTCAAGCAATATTATTTCAGAATTGGAAAAGGAAATACAAGAGAACATTTCTTTGCAGATTCATACCACTTTTAATAAAACCAGACCCATAAACCCCTTATTTTCACATAAAACCATGAGGAGCCTGTTTTCAAAACATGCTCCTTGATGGCCAGAGGAGTGGGCTCTCCTCGAGAAAGAACACACTTTCGTGATGTCTGGACAGCTTTCTCTAGTGGGGACAAGCTTCTGCTTACCTTGTTCTTTCCACTTGTGAATAGAAAAGACGCGAAAAGTGATTAAAATACAAAATGAGAATTTATGATAAAAGAGAAGAGAAATGTTCTAATAATGAAGATTCCTTAAAAACTAAAATCCGAATTTCTTCTTTTTCTACACAGGCAACAAAATACTCAAAAAAAGAACATGTTTTTCTCATAACAGCTTAACCTAGCCTAGTGCAAAGCGTGTGTGCATGTGTGTAATATGATTCCTAGTTCTCTGATACAGATGCAGAGTAGCTAAGGGTCTGGTTTGCACAGGTTTATAGCCATCAACCCTCTGACCTCTGAGTTAGAGAACAGGCTGGTAGGCTCCCAGTGTCCTATCTTCTTTTATATGAGGACTGGAGATTCGAGCCGATGGGGGGAGAATGGACTACTTCACTCTTTCAGGTTTCTTCCATGTCTCTGGTAGTATGATTTACCTGTCAGATGTTTTTCCTTTCACCGCGAGAGCCTAACTGAGGAGAAATTTTAAAGCTGACCTTTCTTTCAAACCACTGATCAGAACAGCTTTATCTGTTAGGGAGTATATGCATCTTTGTGTTTCCAGCTTGCTGCACCTCTCAAGCTGTTTCTCAGTGTTGAGAGCTCAGAGAATGCAGGAATGTGCTTTACCATGCACTTTCTCTTCAGCTTTTAAGTCCAGGCTTTGAGCTCCTTCACATTCAACTTAACAACGTACTTGTGAAATACATGCGCAAGAGATGGTTTGATGTCCAAGGAGCTTTCTCTGTAAAGCCTTATTTCTTAGAAACAGAAAAAGTTGCTTTTCCAATAGTAACACGCAATGGCTCCAGAAGAAAGGTGTTATTAAGGGAAAATTATTATTCACATTATTTATGACAACAGTGAGGGGGAAAGAGAGCTTGAATCTTAGAGGGATTGAGCTTGGCGAGAATCTTTGATTTCAAAAACATTCCTTTTTGGCAAATGTGGTCTTTCAGTGTCAATTTTTATATTTCTGAGAAGTAAATCACGCCTTCCTAAAACAGTTAATCTCTGCTTTGTTTAGAGAGATATGCATGCATGCTTTGTCCTTCTATTTTGGCCAGTTTTCTCAAGCCAGTAATGTACTAAGGGATACCAAAATGAAATGTTAATCCCCTTGAAACTTCTCTCTCTTCTCTGTTTTGATAGATTAACAGAATGTCATAGCAGGAAGAAGACTCTGAGATCTTTTACTTCAATCTCCTCTTTCTGAAATCCAGAGATACGAAGCGGCTTGTCCAAGGTCACACAGCAAGAGGATAGTACATCTATTTCTAACCCAAATCTCTTGCTGTTTCCATTAAAATAAGTTACCACACGCATACATACACATGCACATGAGTTTTCCATGCTGTTCCATTACTAGCCAGTTGCTACACAACATGTTAAACTAGACGTGTAGACAACCAAAATAATTAAAATTTTAAAATATTTGGTGTTTAAAGAAAAAAGCTTCAGTGACCTGGAAGATTAACTTATATGGATAATTAATTTCCCAACAGTGCTGGATAAATCTTACTTTTAAATCTTTTTTTGCCCTTTTCTTTTGAGGAAGATTAGCCCTGAGCTAACATCTGCTGCCAATCCTCCTCTTTTTGCTGAGGAAGACTGGCCCTGAGCTAACATCCTTGTCCATCTTCCTCTACTTTATATGTGGGACATGGCTTGACAAGCGGTGCCACGTCCACACTGGGGATCCAAACCGGCAAACCCTGGGCCGCCAAAGCGGAACGTGCAAACTTAACCACTGCACCACTAGGCTGGCCCCTCTTTTTTACCCATTTTTAACACTTGCATTAGATATGTTTGTTCTGTGGGTCTGCATGGCCTTTAACTTTTGAAAACAATGAAGAACTTGGTGTTATGTAAGCAAAATTGGAGTTCTACAAAGAATTTGGGACAAAGGAATAAAAAACAATGTAGCAATAAAATGTTTCTCCAGAATATTTTTTGCATTCATCTGTCTATCCCATTCCTTTGTCTCAGGCCTGGACAATCACAATAGCCTCTTGATTAGTTCTCCTGAGTGTAATATTTTCTTTCTCTAATTTCTCTTGAGCACTACTGAACTGGTTGATCTTCCTAAAATAGCCCTCTGATGTCACGACTCTGATTAAAATAGAACAAAACTTCTCATTACTTGTATGATAAAATTTCACTTTTTAGCTGTGGTTCTGATTATTCCATGCCATATCCGTTTTCAACCATATCTCTCATTGCTCTCCTGTACTTAACCTTCTTTTGGTCCCAATCTAACTACTGGCCGCTTCCTACATGGACCTTGAGATTTGCTACCTCCGTACCTCCTTCTGAGGCACCTGCTTCTGTCACATCTGCCTGTCTCGAGTCTGCTTATCCTTCATGGCTCTGTTTAAAAGTGACTTTCTTCGATCACTACCTTCAGAAATACTCTCTGCCTCCTCTGATGTCTTAGAGTTCTTCATTTACACTACTTTCACATGTTTCAAAGAGCTGAATCTGAGGCCAGTCCCGTGGCCGAGTGGTTAAGTTTGCGCACTCTCCAGTGGCCTGGGGTTTCATCAGTTCGGATCCTGGGTGCAGACCTAGCACCACTCTTTGAGCCATGCTGAGGCAGCATCCCACATAGCACAACCAGAGGAACTCACAACTGGGATATGCAACTGTGTACTGGGGGGCTTTGGGGAAAAGAAGAAGAAGAGAAAAAATAAAAGATTGGCAACAAATGTTAGCTCAGTTTCCAATCTTCAAAAAAAAACACAACAGCTGAATCTGTTCCAGGAGTCTGATAAGTGCTTTCCCTGGATTATCTCATCCCACTCTCTCAACTGTAGGAGAGGAATGCTATATTATTCCTATCTGACAAAGGAAAAACCTGGTCTTTAAGAGGTTAAGTCGTTTGTCCAAGATCACACAGCTAGTAAACAGCAGAAATAATAGCAAGCCTAATTGTCTTTATGTCCAAATGTATATCCATCAAAGTCATTGACTTCATCTCTTGTTCACAGACAAGACACCACTGTCTCATTCCAGGACTCTTGCCATGATTGTCTACTCCCTGCTTCCTCTCTTGCCGCTCCATAACTCATTATCTACACTGGTGCTGTCCAAAACAGTAGCCACTAGCTACATGCAGCCATTAAGCATTTGAAATGTGGCTAGTACATACTACATTTTGAAGACTTAATACTACAAAAAAGAAAAAGTAGGTAAAATACTTAATTGATAATTTTTTCTACTTTTTTTTTAGCTTCATTAAGGTATAATTAACTAATAAAAGTATATTTAAAGTGTACATTGTGGTAATTTGACATACATGTACATTATGAAAGGGTTCCTACCATTTAGCATCTAGTTAATTGACACACCCATCACCTCACAGATTTATTTATTTAATATTATTATTATTTTGGTGAGAACATTTAAGTTCTACTCTCTTAGCAAATTTCAATGATATAATACAGTGTATCAATTCTACTCACTATGTACTACCTTAAATCCTCAGATCTTATTCATCCTATAGCTGAAAGTTTGTACCCTTTACCAACCTCTCCTAACTTCTCCCACTCCCAGGCCCCTGACAACCACTCTTATAACTCTGTTTCTAAGTTTTCCTCAAATAAGTGATACCACGTAATATTCGTCTTTCTCTGCTTAGTTTACTTCATTTCGCATAATGTCCTCAAGGTCCATCCATGTTGTCACAAATGGCAGCATTTCTGATTGATAAATTTTTGTATTATATTGGTTACATGTTGAAGAGATATTTTTGAGATAGAGGTTAAATAAAACAGGTTAAGATTAGGTTTACCCTTTTCTTTACCTTTGTTAATGTAGCTATTAAAAAATTGAAAATTACCTATGTGGCTCACACTATGTGTCAGACAGTGCAGATCTACATAAGAGATTTTAAAAGTGCAAACCTGATCATGTTTTTCTCATTCAGCGGTTTCCCATTTCCCCTAGAATAAGTGAAACTTACCCTTCTTACCATGGTCTGGAAGGCTCCACATAAACTGGCCCCTATCCACTTTTCCAACTTCATTTTGACCTCCTCTTTCTCTCACTCACCTAATTCTAGCCACACTGACCTACTGAGCAGACACTGAAGTGCCCAGTGTCCACTCTGCTTTTTCTTCTTTGTTAGCAGAACTCCGTGGTGTTTGTTTTTCTGATACTACTCAGTGAAGGTAACATCTAGATTTACATGGTTTAGGGGGAAACTCCTGACTACTCTAAGCTCTTTATGGTAATCCCAGTCTTCCAGACAGTAATTGACTTAGGTCCTGAAATTTGGTCTGATTCTATTCAAATGGGCCACAGGGGAAGAGAATTTTGGTAAAATTACCCCTTAAAATGAACCAAATAGGTTTAGATGATCTCTTCTTCAGCTAAACATTGCTTGGTCAACATGTGATTCCTGGTCAGAACTACGGATTCATCTTGTGACCATAAGGAGACGTAGACAAAGAACAAAGACAGACTGGTGCTGAAAGGAACTAGGTTCTTGATAATGTCATTGAGCAAGTGAATAACTAAACTCTGACTCTACGTTCTTACGTGTAATAATAAATATTCCTTAGTGTTTAAATCTGTTTGCATTGAGTATTGTTACTTGCAGCCCAAAGCACCAACTTCCACAATCCACCTACCTTCCGTTCCCTAATACATTCTGCTTTTCACCTTTTGACCTTTGCGTGCCAACCTCTGATCTTGTCTTTCTATAGCTGGCACCTTTGTATTATTCCAAGATCAATTGAAAGGTGATTTCCTTGGGCTATGCCTTCCCTGATCAATCACTCTAAAGCAGCCACAGCTTCTCAGTCATTTTTTCCATCCTGCTGTTTGTACTGTCTTCAGAGATCTTATCACCATCTGATCTTGATTTTCTGATTACTTTTTAGTTTGTTTTCCCTTGATAAAATGTAAACCCCTTAATATTCCAAGCACAGAGGAATGGTTCAATAAATATTTTTGAACAAACAAGTCAGAATTTAAATAAGAGAAAGTAAATCTCACTTCTATAGAAGAATCATTCTTTCCTCTTTCATGAACAATTATCATCAAATAGTCTCTATTTGAGTTTATTCACATATGAATTTGTATTGGAGCCGCATAAAGTATATTGTCTTTAATTTTAGGTTCCTGAGCTAATCAGGGTATCATTTTTATAAATTCCACCAAGAGTCAAGTTGTCTATTTAAGCTATATCTATATGAAACCACCACAACCAACTGACAGGAAAAAAGTTGGAAAATTCAGTTAAATGTGGTGCTTCTATATTCAAAAAGTGTTTAAACAATCTGTTTAGATTCGTTTATATGTGTTTGGTGGAAAATCTAATAGTTGCATTAGATATCATATTTATTTTTTATTTTTTCACTGTATTTATATATCAAACAAGCCAGCACAATACAACAGTGCTGCAGTGAAAGTATGATGAAGGTATGTACAGGGTCCTAAAATTGTCCAGAAGAAGCATACATCAATTGACTAAGAGTTTGGAAAGGATTCACAGAAAGGTGATCCTGGAATCATTTCCTAAAAGATGAGTAAGTGACCATCAGTTGGGCAAGGTAGAAGGAGGTTAGTTGTGTCTATGTGAGTGATTTTCAGCCATTACTTAATGAGCAGCACACTTTCACACATGACATTAATCTACAATTTTCAAATCTCAATGGTTTAGCATCCTCCGTGCTAATTTATTGCCTGAGCTACTTAACAAAGTTAGGCAAACACTTTCTACTTTTCTGACAGAAGTGTTAATAAAGAACAAAATGACACAAGGGAAAGCTTCAAGCAAGAGGAATAGAAGAACCTATGATGCCTGGAACTTGAATAAAGAGCCTTGGATCACCAGGAGTTGATCTATTTTATTTGACTGTCAATGTCAATTAATAACAGCTCTTCCCTGGATACCTCCAAGTTTAGACCTGGGAATGGTGCCAGAACAGACCCCCTCTTCTCTTTTCTTGACAGCATTCCACCAAACCAAAATTCCTTTCATGTTTAGTCATAAAAGAAGGACTATCAAACAAGTCAGAAGCACAGATGTGACCATGATAAATGAAAATCAGGGCCAGCACCTCCCAGGACAGCAGTGAAATTTCAACTTAAAAATTTTCCCTTATTCTTAGAAAATTGTTATCTTTGTCTTGATGGCTTCTCTGGGAGCCTCAGCTGTGATCTAGTGAAGCCATAAACTTTCAGCCAATATGGCTAAGACCATCTATGATGATAACTTTAAACTTCAGTATCTGGAGGTTGGGTGTGTTGACAATAAAAAATATCAAGATGATTGACTACATTTTAAATTTTAATCCAGACTTTTTATTTTGTTCATATGGCCTTATCTCAATTCTGGTTAGTTAATTCTCCAACCAAAAGGTTTCATCTAGACATGTTGGCTTCAGGCTAAGTCCACATCACGTTGCCATGGTGGGAGTGATCTATCTAACCGTATAACCAATTTCCCACCCACTCAAATCTTGTCTAATAAAGATAATAGCTGTACAACTCACTAACCTGAAAGCAGGGAGAAAGGAAATCTTACTAAAAAATTTAAAAGTCCAATCTGCTGCAGTTTGAGAAACAATATATCTGATACCAAAAAGGAGTTAGAAATATGACGAATTTGGCAAGGTAACAGAAAAGACGATAATTGTGGAGAAATCAAAATGATTCCTCATAAATGTCAACTAGTATTAATTACTTCTCATTAAGTTTTGTTTTGGTGATAAACAACTCCAAAATCTAAGTGACTTATAACTACAAAGGTGTATTTCTTGCTCGTGTGACCTGTCACCTATGGACCAGTTTCTGTTCCATGTGTCCTCATCATTCTAGGATCCAGACGAAAGAAGGGACCCCTATCTGGTACATCATATTCTCATGACAGAGGGAAAAGAATGATGGTAGAACCACAATAATTGCTCTAAAGCTCAGCTGGGAAGTGGTACACTTCACTTCTGCTCATATTCTGTTGGCCAAATCAAGTCATATGGTCAAGCTTGATATCATTGGGGCAGGAAGTATAATCTCCCCACAAAGAGGCTATTAGGGAAAAAAACTCATGTGCATAGTCCTCATAAATGGGGGAGGAGAGATAGCATATACATGTGACCGATAACATACTTTACTACACAGCTCCTTCAGCTAAAGCAGACAGAAGTACACTTCCTTTATTTATGAGTGTCTTTATACTCAAAAAATGGGAAAATAAAATAATTTCTTGTCACTTGGTAATGACTTTGGTAGTGTGTATATGGGAAAATAACTTGATTACATTTAGTTGAATCTTTTAAGTTAAATTTGTTATACTATTGTTTGAAACACAAGATAATTGGTTTGACTGAAATTTTCACTTTTTAGCCATGGAACAAGTTGTCACTGGGCTTGGGCACACAAGTCATGCTGATTCTGAGAGCTTAATTCCATGAAAAAGAACGCTAAGTGTCATATAGAATTATGTATCCTTCTGAAGTTCTTAATCTAGGAAACTTTAAATATTTTTTTGTGTGTGTGAGTCTTTGCATTTTATTTATTTAAAAATATTTGTCTGGGAAGGAAGACACAGACTTAATCATACAAACAAGTGTTCAAATGGACAAAAACAGTTAAGATCCTCTCTTTGATTTATGACTTTATGATTTTTCTTTATTCATTTCCTTTTTGGATTTACTCTCTAATGAAATTATAATCTGATAAAAACTACATCTTTCTACTTCTCTTATATCCCTATTTCTCTAGATCAGTTGCCAGGCCTTTGGCAGCAAATAACAAACAATAGAAGCCTATCTGTCTTAGACAATGAAGTACATTCTTCGTCTCACCCAGCATTTAACACTAAGGTCGAGTAACCCTGGGACCGCATAATTTGGCATGCAAAGACAATATCAAGGATGCCGAATCTTTCCACATTTTTTATTCTGTCATCCTCAGCATGTCAGCTTTGTTCTTAGGTAGTTCCAATCATCAAAACCAGGCAATACAATGTGTAAAGATAGCTTCTTCCTTTTATCATTTTTGTTATAACTTAGGAGTAAAGGAAATCTTTCCCAGCTACCCTCCAGAAGACTATCCCTGTGTCTCCCTGGCCAGAATTACATCTCTGACCATGCTGAGGCCAATTACTATTGGCATATTCATTTTAACTTTACTCCTGACCTGGAGATAGTCACTCCTTCTGAATCACATGAGAGAGCAGTGGATTCCCAAGTGAAAACATGGCGGGGGCTGGAGAGCTCTGTCAGAAAGAAAAAACGGGATTAAGGCTGCTGGCGAGGCCACCAACAGTGTCTGCTGTGGTCCCAAAGACAAGGTTTTCAATTATCCAAAATAAAAAGGAGAATTGAAGCAATCATGTGTATAATTCAAAGTGTAACAATCCTGAAGTATCTACATCATTAAGCAAAAACAGAGTTTGGATAGCAGTCCCTGTAATGACCCGGTGAATCACTTCATTTTACTATCACAAACCTGGCACCACACAAATATTTTTCCCAGCAAGAACAGAGAGTGTGTTCCTTCTTTCTTTATTTATATTCCACTTAAGCCTCAAAAGGATTTGAGCAGGCTCATTTAACTTTGAACAGGGTGGGCATACAAATCTCCTTAGTAATGAAACCAAATAAAATGGGACAATATTTTTTAAATATTCTTTTTGTTTCTTTTATATAACCTTCCCAAATAACAGATTCAGACACGTATGAAATGGAGACAATAAAAAAGACTACTTTAGACTTATAAATTGTCGCATCAGCATTCTGTCTTCATGCATATAAAAGGATGGAAAAAAAATGAATTCTACTAACACTCTATATTCTAGTTGTATAAAATATTTTAAACCTTGTGTGTGAATGTTAGTGCATCAAAGCCAGTGTACAGCACAAACTTGAATATTTGGATTGATTGGGACCAGACTGAATCTGGATTTATTCAATTCAGTGCAATATATCCTGTCATATGCAACACTCAAGGCACCTTGCAAAATACTATCTAGGAATACAAAACTGTTGGAGTGAAAGCATATGAACAAGACAAATGTATCCTCATATATAAAGTGCCAGACTGTAATAAGTACCATAATTGAGGTAACTTAAAAAGTACTTCTGATTATCATTAAAAATTTAAAAAAAATAGAAATAAACAAACCAAAAACACAAGTACAGGGCTTGCCTCTGAGAAGCAGGACTAGGGGTACGGAGGGGTGGGGTATGGTACATATGACTTTATAAATTGTTTACTTCTCCTTGACTTTTAAAACTATTAGCATGAAGCTTTGCTGGAAATAAAAATTAGTTAAAAAGTTTTAAATGATTTCTAAATCAAATTTCTGGAAACTATGCAAATAAACTGACTTCTCCAAGGGAAATAAATAAATATAAAAATTTAAAAATAATGAAAAATGCTTCTGGAGTGCTTAGGGAGGACTGATTGGTTGGACCAAGGTAGAGTGGTGCAATGGGAAATACTCTAAGGAAATCATATTTGAGCCTGCCTTTGAAGGGAAAGTAAACTATTGCTGGTAGAAAAAAGAAAGGTATTTAATGCAGAGGAAAATCATAAGCAATGGCGAGTGTGACTATGACTCAGTGGGTCAGTCCTGGGATGAGCCACATTCCGAGGAGCATACTAAGAGCAGAAATTTTCATCTTGACTTGCAGCTCTTAAAAACATTAAAGGAGATCTCAAAATCCCCAAGGCTGTCCAGTCCTCCAGGTCTTTACAACTTGAGGAAGCTCCCATTCTCCTGCCTGAGAAGAATTCTCTCTCTCTCATCCATCTCTCCCTCTTCTCCCTCTTCCATTTTCTCCATTTCCTCTCACTGCAAGCTCTATGATTGTTGACCCTATTCAGCTCTGGTTCCTTTTCTCCTGGGGCTTGATTCAGAGGACTTGGACTTTTCTTTCCATCCCCTTTTTTCCCAGTACTTGATGCACTTGCCTATTGCCCCATATCCCAGTTCTACATTCCCAAATCCAGAAACAGAATGGCCCTCCAAAATGGGGGAAGAAGTGATATCAAGTCTCCTCTCTGCAGGAAGGCTGTGGACTCCCACAGATTAAAATATTTTGTCCCATCACATAAAGGAGCATGAAAGTACCAACTTTGACGGGCACCACCAAGCAGCATAGGGAGAGAGAAGGCTGCAAATGAAACTTGGCGATTGGTCTGGGGCCATATTGTGAAGAGCTTTGAGTCCAAAGCTGGCACCACACTTCTGAGAATGTGAACAGCCTCTCAGATCCGTGTTTTAGAGAAGAAATATCTTGGCTATATCTCTAGGGAAGCAATAATTTCCAACACCCCTCCTTCTAAGCTTCTCCATAGGACATACTACCCCAGCAGATGGGTTTCTGCACTGATGAAGGGAGCAGAGCCGTCACTAATTTTTTCCAAATACTTAAAATAGATAAAGGGCCAATAAATGAATTTGTACTAACACAGTTGACTACTCTAACTTTCTGACCTCTTTCTCAGGCTTCTAGGAACATCAATTCCTGACTGTATCGTCTTGGGCATATTGCTTAATTTCTCTGGACCTTAAATACCTACTGAAAACACCTAGAAAAGTTCTGGGCAGAAAGATGTTGATCAACAAAGATGGATTTCCTCACCCCAGCCTTTCTTCCAGCACTGAACTGTAGGTATGCATTATCTGGAGTCACAACTCAAAGGCCTAAATAGAAGCATGATCTGTGGACCCAAACTCTTTGTTTCCCTACCAGGTTTTGGTCTCCACCAAGCACTTGTCTTTGTGTCCCTTAGGAAGGAACAGGCTTCCTCAGATAGTACAGAAACGACCACATGGGAGGAAGGACTGCCCTCCTGGAGACATTGGGATGTAAATTTATTCTGCTTTTCCCGAGAACAAGACAAGTTCATTGACTAAAACTTTCTATCAGTAACTTTTGGCTGCTTTGTATGGATACTATTAAATTCACGAAGAAGTCGCAACAATAAAAATAATATTAATAATAAATATTTTTAGGTACTCCCACTTTCACAGCCTCCTCCACCACCAATGTCTGAAGCCAACTATCTGACCTTTCCATCAAGTATCCTCGTTCTTTGAATACCTGGACTACTGGTTCCTCAGCTCCATCTCTAAGGATCCAGTTCCACATTAACTTAGTCCTACCCTACCCAGATAGCACAACTACATTTTCAATCAAATCTTCTGAAGATACAGTACCTATCTTATTCCAAAGGACTACTCTCCTGACAGAAATTCAAGCAACCCAGCAGGCAAGGCAATAGGAGCTTAAAGCTTTTGGGACATCGAACTTTTGTGATCATATTTATAAAAAATACTTCTCTTCCTATGCAGAGAATCTATCCTGATTTGAGGATTTTAGAAACATAAAATATTAAAAGCAGTGGAGAGCTTAGAAATCTTGTCCAACTTCCTCATTTTCTGAATGAGGCAACCATGATCCCTAGTGAAGTAACTGGAATCTCAGCAGAAATCTCTCAATTCAGAAGGCCACCTTTTTTGACCTTTAGTAGGATTCTTTATCATTGGTCTCTAATATGAACTCTCAATTCTGACATAGCCAAAACAATTTCACAAACCATGTGAATATATCATGCATGTCCTTTGATGACACCTGAAAATACAAAATGGTAAAAATTATTCGTACCCATTTTTTTTCTAGGAAAGCAATCTGCTCAACCATTCACAGACTGATCACTAAGAATCTGCAAGTAGTGCCCCAACATTTTGTCCTAAAGGCAAAAACAATTGGGCAGTTTGTACCATGCAAACTTTTATGTCGGCTGTACCATGGATGAGTCTATCGCTGGGTCATCGGGCATTCTGATGGCTGAAAAAGTGAGTCACTTATTCTGACATGACAATTGGGTGTTGATGCATGTTGCTGTGTGTGTAGCCATCCCTGAACGTGGATGTGAAACCAGGGAATGTGTCAGCGTATCAACAGTAAATTAAATGGTATGAGACTTTGAGAGCTCACCTGCACTACATGTACAACATGTAAGAAACTATAGGAAACTTCCCTTCTCACTCCACTGGGAAGTAAAGATAAGTTACAGTAGCTGACAGAGTATTGAGTTGTGGGGGCTCAGTTTCGCCTCATAATGGGAATTCCCTTTGAATTACACAAGAGGAGAAACCTGGCTCCTGCTTGTTGAGTTTATTACAGCAGTCTCAAAAGAAGCCTCTTGGTCTCTTTTGCTGTTAATTATGTATACTCTGCAGCAGCTTAATCTGATTATGACTCTCTCCAGTGATTGCACTAGAAGATATTCCCAGGCCCACTTTTTTTGGTTCCCTTTTCCCTAGGCTTCTCTGCCTCAACTCTCCTTCAGAAGTTACACTCAAAAAGCTTAGTACAATTGGAATCTAACTACATTTTAACATAACACTTACATTCATGCTTCTGTTCACACTGTAAAAGGTAATCTTTGAATGGTTTAAGCATCTGGATTCTATTACGACAAAGTATAGCACTTAAAATGGAAGAGACTTTTTACATTTGCGTGGAATTCAGGCAGCTGCCTGAGCCACCCTTGGGCCTAGTTGTTTCAGAGAGATTTGCAACAGGCTTAAGTCAGAAATGATAAAATTGTCAAAAAACTTTGGAATTCCTTTTGGAAGACAGCTAAAAAAATAAAACCAAACCAAACCTCCAAAAGGAAAAAGGAAGAGATTTCTGCCTGCAAATTTTTAATAATACAGTTTATTGGGTCAAATACTGAAACTCCAAATAGTGTCTGCTGTGCATATCCAAGAAATGTTTCCACTTTTTTTCCTCTCAAATATAACGTTGGTTTTACAGTCCTGCAGATTACAAATCACGTGGGATTTTTTTTTTGGAGGGATATTAGATTTTCTTCCATTTGTCCTATTTTATTTAAATAGTCCAAACCTCTGTGGTTTGGTCATTAAAATCCAGTTGGCAGAGAAAGGCTGAATCTTTATATTTTCCAGCTGCGTTCCTACCAGCTACACAGAGGCATTATTAGCCATATGACCATGTTTACATCAACCATGAGTGAGAGTTTCTCACGCTCCATCCAGCAGCAGAGAGATGTGGGGGGCCAGAGGCCTATGGTCTGTTTGCACAGAGAGAAGGAAAAAGCTTCCAAAGAGTGATGGCAACCCAACTGAGAAGTGGCTGCCCAAGGAAAGTGATGCCAACCTGATCTCTTGGGTCCACCACTCTAATTTAGACAAGGCACAGGGACTACATGACAGGCAAATAAAATATCATTAGTTGGGCAGAATACAAGAAAATGCTGAAGTCACACATTGGGAAAGAAACAGAGGGAAGATTTTGGTGCATGTAGTAGATGTTCTTTCAGAAAAAGTATATTTAACCCAATGACATTTCTTACAGAAATAGAGAAATCCGTCCTGAAATTCATGTAGAATCTCAAGGGACCCTGAATAGCCAAAATAATCTGGAAAAAGAAGAACCAAATTGGAGATCTCACACTTTCTTATTTCAAAACTTACTACAAGCTACAGTAAGAAAAACACTGTGGTACTGTGTGCTACTGGCATAAAGACAGACATATGGACCAATGGAATGAAACAGAGAGCCCAGAAACAAATCCTCACATATATGGTCAAACAATTTTTGACAAGTGTACCAAGACCATTCGATGAGAAAAAGACAGTCTTTGCAAAAAATTGTGCTGGGAAAACTAGATGTCCACATGCAAAAGAATGAAAGTAGACCCTTGTCTTAAACAAAAATTAGCACAAATTGGATCGAAGACTTAAATGTAAGAACTAAAACTATAAAACTCTTAGAAGAAAACATAGGGGAAAAACTTTATGGCATTGGATTTGGCAATGATTTCTTGCATATGACAGCAAAAGCAAAGACAACAAAAGAAAAAAAAAGGATAAATTGGACTACATCACAATTAAAAGCTTCTGTGCATCAAAGGAGACAATCAATAGAGTGAAAAAGAAACCATCAAATGGGGGAAAATATTTGCAAATCATATATCTGATAAGAAATTAATATCCAAAATACATAAAGAACTCCTACAACTCCACAATAACAAAAAACAATCTGATTAAAAATGGGCAAAAGATATGAATAAGTATTTCCCAAAGAAGATACACAAATGGCCAATAAGCACATGAAAAGATGCTCAAATCGCTAATCATTAGGGAAATGCAAATCAAAACCACAATGAGATACCACTTCGTACCCATTAGAATGGCTATTCAAAAAACAGAATGTAAGTGTTGACAGGGATATGGAGAAATTAGAATCCCTGCGCACTGCTGGCGTGAATGTCAAATGGCACATCCACGATGGAAAATGGTATGGAACTTCCTCAAAAAAATTAAAAATAGAATTAACATATGGTCCAGCAATTCCACTTCTGGATATATACTCAAAAGAATTGAAAGGGACTTGAATAAACATTTGTACAGCCTTGGTCTTAGCAGCATTATTCACAAAAGCCAAAAGGTGTAATCAACCCAAATGTCCTTCAATAAATGAATGGATAAACAAAATGTGGTATAAACACACAGTGAAATATTATTCAGTCTTAAAAAGGAAGTAACTGCTAGCACATCTACAAAGTGGATGAACCTCAAGGATATTAAGTGAAACAAGCCAGGCATAAAAGGACAAACACTATACAATTCTAATTATATGAAGTACCTAGAGTAGTCAAGTTCCTAGAGACGGAAGGTAGAATGGTGGTTGCAGGTGCTGGGGGAAGGAGGCAATAAGGAGTTATTTTTTAATGTGTATGGAGTTTCAGTTTTGAAAGTTGAAGAAAGTTCTGAAGATGGATGGTGGCGATGGCTGCACAAAAAATGGGAATGTACTTAACGTCACTGAACTGTCCACTTAGAAATGGTTAAAATGGAAAATTCTATCTTACGTAATATATATTTTACCACAATAAAAATGTGTATGTGAGAATTTTTTAAATGTCCCCAGATATCCCCAATTTAATAGAAAAGACAGAGTTGCCTGTAGAAATAAAAGCTAGAGACTGCCTCTCCTTTAATTAGTATATAGCTCGTTCTGTATAATAGATACTTCCCTGAAATACTAATTGTACATTAACTTCTGGTGAATCATATTTTAAAGTAGTCGCTTTCCTTTTTATTAAAAAAAAAACTGCAAAGTAAAAGTTTTAATGACTCAAATCCTCACCTCTTCCTCTCCATTATAGAGTTGTATGTTTGCCTATAAGGTTTCCAGTCTCCAAAACACCCAGATTCCAAAAGATATGGATCAGAGGTTGGCAAATATTTTTTCGTAAAGGGACAGAGAGTAAATATTTCAGTTTTGCTAACTAAATGGTCTCTGTCTCAGCTATTTAACTCTGCCATTGTAGCAAGAAAACAGAAATAAACAATTTATAAACTGTGGTGATAGCTGTGTTCCAATAAGACTTTCTTTACAAAAACCATTGGTGAGCAGATTTGGCCATAGTTTGCTAACCACGTAAGGTCTCTGATTCATGCTAGAAGGGTCTAATAAAACAGCTCAAGGGAAGTGATAACTAAGTGGAGTCAGGAAAGACAAGGAAACAAGGAAATTTTATTCAGGAGAAAGTGATGGAGATGGCTGGGGATGAGAGTAAAAAGGAATAAGAGAGAGAGCAGGTTCTCCAGCACAGGAAGCTTCACATGTGGAGACCCAGAAATTGAGTGATAGCCCGTGTGTTTGATGAAGTGCACCGCTGCTCCTGGAGCTCACAGAGGGCATGATGGGAGGTGAGGTTGTGGAGTCAGAATATTTAAGAGTATATGCAAGGGCCTTTCAGTCAACCAAGACCCAGAGGGTTATAAAAGTGGAGGGGAGGCAGGGGGAGGTGAAGCTGGATGATCTGTTTTGAATTAAAACTTTAAAAGAACTTTTGAATTTTAAACAAATGCAGTAAGCAGTTTTGACAAACTAATGTCTAGTGAATCACTTTACCAAGGAGGAAAGCTTGTTCACCGTTAAATATTGGTCTGTTGAAGGGTAACGCAAATTCTTAATTCAAACCACTTCCATTTTTGCTTGGAAGCCAACTAACAACATAGAATACATTTTATTTTAATATCCCGCTGTATATAGTATGCATATCTATCTGGTACTTTAAATCTGACTATTACATTTGCCAGTAAATGACCTAAGTAGTCATGCAAAAACATGTCATGAGGAACATTTGGTGACTTCTTTTAACCTCTATTCACTATTTTTCCAATTTTAATCAACTTTCAGCAATGCCACTGTCCCAATTTGATTGCTGAGTCACCTTAGGCAGAGAGTAGGGTAAAAAGTCATAACTCAATAATTGTCTTCCAACCTGGGCATGAGGGAGGGAAAGTAGGGGTATGCAGAGACTCCTGGAGAGCACCGCTTCTGTCATCTCAGACCAGATGAACACAGTCCCAGGATGGAGAGAAGCGAACTGCCCCTTTGTGTGCCTGAGATATTCAATCACCCTTTGGCAAAGCTTCAAGAAGTTTTTGCTGTGATTAACTGTAAAGGGGGCATGGGATTTCACTGCTTTGAACCTACAAGCTTTTCATGGTAGGCTCAGGAGAGTTTCTGTTTGTCTCAGGAAATGTGTCATCAAAGTTACTGTCAGGCTTTCGAGGACAGAACTGCATTTTTAATCCTAAATGACTTCACCCTCCATCCTATTACTTCTATCGCTAAAAAAGTCCAAGCAAATATATATACGAGTGGTGAGTGGGATGAGGCGTCCTTTTAAATTTCTATTCATCGTTTGTTTAGACACATAATTATTTGAGACTAGGTTAATGGAGCTTCATGCCGTATAAGTCAGAAAATATGTCATGCATGTCACTTCTGTCCAGTGTTACGCTATGATCACTCTCTGAAAAGACGTGTTGTTAATTTTGAAAAGAGCTTGGAATAGGGGAAAGAACGTTCATGCCCGCGGGGTCAGAGAGCAGTCCCACGTGGTGAAGAAGAGGCAAGGAGGGGGCCTTACAGGCAGTAACTGGCTATCCCAAAGGCCATGGATGTAGAGGGTATGTGTGGTGGGTGCCAAGAACCATGCCAAAACTGCTCCAAATGTTGCCTACATTATTTTCTTAATCCTTACAAAAACTCTATGATGCTTTTAGCATTTCTAGCTTCCCTTTATAAATGAGGAAATTAAAGCCCAGAAGGGTAAATAATGTTTCAGTTTTGGTCCCCCAAGAAGCAGAAACTGAGACAGCTTTAGATGCACAAGAGATTTACTGGAGGAAATACCTGCGCAAAATGAAATAAAGGGAGCAGGAGTAGGTGTGGAGCATCTTCAGACCGTGATGCAGGTTGGACACTGTGAAAGGAGAGAAGGAAGAAAGGATTGAGTAGGAAGAGCTCAGACTACAGTGCAGTTCTGACAGCTTCAGCCAGGCCAATGGGGCATCCCTAAGTGAACATGCTCACTGGGAGATTCCTGGGTCAGACAGAAATGGGGCATCACCATTAACCCTGTTATGTATAGTTATCAGCTTGAAGCAGTCGGAAGGAAACCTGGCCTCAGCACCAGCACGGTGCTGAATCCAGAGGTTTGGTATCTGGAGATTGTTAACAGTTATGCTCCCTGAAGCAGGTTCTCTTGGAGGAGAACTGAGCAGACATCCCCATGGTGTCTGTATGAGGCCAAGTATGAGGTCAAGAAGTGAAACTAGAATTTGACCATGGACTGCCTGAGCCTTCACTCCATAAGCATTACACTTTGGTGTGAAATCTTCCTTGAAAAGGTCAAAGAAGTCAAAAATCAATACAAATATTTTGATACTAGATTTACTGTATATCAGGGATTGGCAAACTTTTTCTCTAAGTACATATACAGACAGTACATGCACAGATAGTACGTATTTTAGGCTTTCCATGCATATAGGGTCACTAACACAACTACTCAACTTTGCTACTGTAGGGAGAAAACAAATGAGAGGATACGTTGCAATAAAACTTTATTGACAAAAAATAGGCACCATGTCATATTTGTCCCAAGGGTCATAATTTGCCAACCTCTGCTTTATATGAAAAGAAACAGAACTCAAGTCAAACAGAAAACAAAATGATGATGAGCTGTAGACAATTAAGAAATGAGGGCCCATAATCAGATATATCAACTCGTTTCCTTCACAACAATTTTTTGGCTGTCATGTGGTCTTATGTATAGTCTCTATTTCCTAACCAAGAGGAAACTCAGAAATGCACTCCTATTTAGGACAAAATAGGAAACAGTTTCTTCTCATTCTTGACTCATTTTTTCCCTGGCCTGGGAAAACAGCCAAAGTCGGCCACAGGTAGCAAAGTGATATGGATTCTGCTGAGCATTCGCACTGGAGCAACGGTAAGGGGTAGTTGCAGAACATGAAATAAAAGAGCACAATTATGAAAGTATTTGAGGTGGGCTATGGAGATTTCTGTCTGAAATTGGCATTAGAGATCATTCATTTGTTTGTTTATTCAAACAGTAATGAAGCCCCACTTTAACCTTGACCTTGTGCTGATGCTAGAGATGTAAAAAAAGACTAAATCATGGACCCTACTTATGACGCGGTCATAGTCCACTGGGGAAGAAGACAATACAGTACAATAGGAGTTGTAATAAAGGAAATTACATGGTCTACATGGGCCCACGCTTTGGATGACCCTCTCCTGGGCAGCCCTCTTCCCTCTGGGATAGGGTAAACAGGTCTAGCCTCCACCAGCTTAGCCAGGAATGGGTTTTTACATCACCTTTCCTTTCTGACAAGAATACTGTAGTGGCGCATGAGGAGACTGTTGCCTGGCAGGCGTGGATGCACAGAAGAGGCACAGGAAAAGAGATGAGCATTTTGAAGGCACATGGTCTGCTTCATAATTTCTCAGAGGGTTGCCCTAGCTGAGTGGAGAATCTGACACTACATGACACATATTTCCTTCAAAGGGAAGGCAAGTTTCTCTAGGCCCAGGAAAGAACTGGAGAGCCACAATCTCTGGCAGAACTACACTGGGGTGGATGGCCACTCCTCATGACAAGAGGCACAGGATCACGGTGAAGCTGTATCCCACACTGTCCTGTGTTAGGACAAGAAAATATATACTTAAAGCTACCAACCACTTCACTCCACATAATGCTGAAATCAGCCGTCAGACAGATTATGTATGAAACTAAATTTCACCTCTAAAACACAATTATATGACTAGATGTTTACACGTAGCTGCAAGACAGAGAAATAGAAAACATACACGTGCAAAAAATAGATTTATTTCAAAACCCTGGACAACTTTAAACAAAGGTGGACCAAAAGTGCCACTCTAATTCAGTGCAATATTTCTGTTGCCCAGATCAGATTGTAGTTGCATCTATATGACAGTATGATGGAAACAGTATATGTTTCTTAAATTTCATGTCTAGAAAGGCTATCTGGACTATGGACTAAATTAAACAACAAAAACTCATTCTTTGGTCCTATATGGACTAAGTCTCAATTTCTGGACTGTCATACTATTGCATTCTAGGCTAGGATAGTTTCGAGTCACAGATCCTTCCTACTAAAGTGTGTTCTCTTGTTTTTAAAGAATATACACACTCACTTTATACTTTATTCCAAATTCACATCAGCCCCTTGAGTCCTGAGATATGAAAAAAATCAAATTCAAAGATAGTTTGAGTTGGGATTTCAAAGTTCTGAAAGTGAATTATAAGTCATATTGGAATTGTGATAAATGAGAAATGTAGCAGTACATTTATGACAGTTTAACTGCTTGGGCTGGTCATTGTGCTCCCCAATTCAGATATATAACTGTTCTACTGTAGGTCAGTGTACTTTAGATGGTGTTCTCAACTCAGAAAAATGCACAAGACACATCTCTGATGGAGTTCTTGGCAAATCACTTGATTACATTCCCTGATATTCAACAGATGCCTATACCCCACATGGCAAACAAATCTACTCAGTCAGTGCTTCACCATAACATTCAATTGGAACTAATATAAGGATCCATGCATAATATTTAATAGAAGCACAAAGAATTATAAACGGCATAACTCCAGAGTTTATTACTGCCCAATCTGTCTCAATTTTTGTGGTAGCATATATTCCACTGACCAAATCAATGTGTATTATTGTCAGATTCTCTTTGGCACAGTTAGCCCACGGAATATTCCACGTGAGCTTGATTTAGAATAGATACAGCAGCAGACAGACTCTGTGGCTTTGGACATTTGTAAGAAGAGAAATGATTTATGATGTCATTCCCGTTTACACATGATTCATTTTCTGTTAGGACTACAGCATTTTCTTTAAGTAGAAAGTCTTCTTGAGATGGTAACTCACCACCCCCTCCTCTTCCCTGCCAACTTTTCCCTCTTCTTCCCTACCCTTTCCCCCTCCTTCACAGCCCGCACATCTTACATGAACAAGTTTTACTTGAAAACTAACAAAAACTTTATGAAGAAATGAGACCAGAGTTACGAATGGAAACATCCATCTTAGTCTTTACTAGTGACTCCAAAAATTCATTCATGATTAATTTATGGAAAAGGTAGAAGAAAATAAAACAGATGGGGCAGTGCAGAGAAATCTTCCTTAGAGTCCCATTACCCCAATGCCAAAGTTTTTAATGGGTAAAAGAAACTGTTGAGAGATGATGCTCTTGCCAATTTTTAAAACTTTCTATTTGTACTGTAATTAGCAAGGGATATCCACCACCGGCTATTTCAGTTACCCAAAATATTCTTCTCTTTCGTGTCCCTCAAACTGTGTTTGATTAATGCCTCTGTTGGCAATCAAGACGGATTTGGGAGACATCCCAGCAGTGGCTTTTAGGAGGAGATATTTGATTCCTCTGTTTATATATTCTAGTTTATTTCAAAATTTTGTCAGATCAAAGGTGACGTCAATTGATTAAAGCAAAATGTACAGAGTAAAACCCCGAAATCAAGTGAACTATCTGATTATGATCTTTTGTCAAAAGAGAGTTTGAAACACGCTTTGTAAATTTTTTAAATAGCATCGAATATAGTGTAATATCACATTTAGTAAGGAGATTAACAAATATGAATCAGTTCAAAGTATTCATTTATATTGTATGATTTATTTTGGTGCCCCAAAATATGTACAGAAATGACAAACATGGAAGTCCTAAGTGACACTCCTAAATGAGCTGGCAATGATAAAATAAAGAGAAATCCATCAGACAGAAATATGTGTAGCTCATCCATTGACTGGATAGCATTCTGATGTTATTAGTGCGATTCTGTTTCATCACTAAGAGACGAGGAAAGAGGCTACACAATAACTCTCTATGTGCACATATTGCTGCCTGTACGACAGGTCCAAATGAGGTTCTACCTATCTTGGGTTGTCCAGGCCATACCACCTGGCTGTCAGCTTGAATGGTGGGCCTGCTCTCCTCTGTAATCCCCTGAAGACTGGGCGGGGGGCATGTCAGTGAAGTTGTGAGTTGCTGGTAAATATACTCTCTAGAGATCTGCTGGGAATTTTAAACACTCTAATTCTAAAGAAGAACCAACTTATTTTAAAAAGAAAACAGGAAAAGCTCTTATCTCACTCTCTGCCTAGAGGACTCACCTTTCTTAGAGCAAAGAGGGATATGCAGCCAGAATCAACTCTCTATACCCGGGAATCCCAAGATATCAGTCCAGTAGGTATAGCCCAGAGATGGAGTGGAAAGGTTAAACTCACAGGCTGCCTCTTTCAGTTCATCCAGTCCCATCCCTAAATGTGCATCCCAAGGCCACTCAAAAAATTGTTCAAAAACTTGCAGTAGATGGGCTGCAAATCTCATGCATTCTGATATGGTTGGCCTATCCTTGAGGAGTTTGGGGGCAATACATGATGACAACCTATCTCACTTTTAAAAATTGTGTTTCGTTGTTAGAGCATAGGTCCTGATTTGGGACTCTGAAAATAACTTTGTATTACATTTATATGTTTTAAGAAGCATTTAGGAAAGTGTTTCCGGTAGACTAGTAGGATAAGGGTGGAAAAGAGCAGGGCTTCCCATATTCTGCTTTGGTTTACTTTCTTTTTTGTCTTTGCAAACTTCATGAAGAAGGAAAGCAGGATGAAATTGTTCCCATGAACAAGAGGGTAAAGAAACAAAGACAAACAGAGTTAAGAAGTAATTGTACACTATAATTTGCTAACGAAGAATTTTGTAAGTTGCCAACCTGTGTAAATTATATGCAGTTGGGAAAAGACCTCCAAGCAGAGGGAAATATAATCACTTCACCTATTTTTTTCTCAGCCAGTGTTTCTAACACTAACTCTATTGTAAGACTGAAATGCACAAAAATACATTAGTTTCACAGATAGTCTTTGAAACACACTGTTGTAGGCTCTGGGAACTCTGTGACAACCACCTGTATGGTTGGAGCCCTCTGGCGGCCAGGTAGACTCCAGGCATATTGTTTCCTGAACTCTGTTCCAGGAGTAATTTAATCTCCTTTTCCCATTGGGCAACAAGTGGGAGATAGCAGAGCCACCTGGGGACATTCTATAGCTCAAATGTGAATTAGGAATTCTGAAGCCTACCTCCTCTGCCAATTGCCATTTAGCATTTCCATTCTTCCAAAGTGTTATACCCTTTCACTGACTTTCTGACAAAGTTTTGAGTAGAGGTACTAAAGAGTGGCTATTAGATTGTTGTAGAGAAGAAAGAGTTCCGCACGAAGAGAAAGCAGACTTGTATTCTGGCACAACTCTTCCACAAAACCAGCCGTGTGGATGACGGGTGGCTGATTTGTCACAATGTATCTCTCTGTAACTGGAAGAGAAATTTGAGATTCCTCAAACGTTCTCAGCAATTATTTAGAAATTTGTCCCACAACGTGTTTTTGGACATACAACTGGAATTCTTCCAGTTACTCTTTTCTCATTTTTCTGGTTGTTTGCTTTTCAGGCTTTTTTATTAGCTTTCTCCTATACTGGGCCTTTAAAACTTGCAGCAATGTGGGACTATCTCAGGCCTGCTCTCTTCTGACTTCGTACCATCTTAAGAAATCTCAAGTATATTCATTGCTTCAAGTACCACCTAGATACCGATAAACATTAAACTTAAAAATTGTACCCAGGTATGCTTTTTGAGTTCCAGACCTGCCTACTTGACCTCTCCTTTTCAAGGTCTCACAGAGCTTCAAGCTCAATATGAACAAAAGTGAGCTTGACCCAAACCTGCTTCTTCTCCAGTGTTTCCAGTCAAAGCAAATGGCACAACCAACAAACATGGCCAACCTTTGTGAATTTTCCTCTCTTGTTGGGACCCATTAATCACCACGTCAATGAAACCTACCTCTTAAATCTCTTTCAAATCCATTCCCCCTTTCTCTATTTTAACCATCATGACTAGCCTAGTCCAAGCCATACAGACTAACACAGTCACTTTCTAACAAAAATTCCTATATCTACTCCCTCCAACACATTGTCTTAAAATGCACATCTGATCATATCATTTCTCTGCTTTAAACCTTTTGACAGCTGTTATGATAAATTTCCAAATTCTTATTATGGCCTCAAAACTCTGCATAATCTGGCCCCTGCTTATCTCTCCAGTCTCTCTTCCCACTCTCCCCCTCATGCTCTTCTGTCCAAGTATAACAACCTTTCACATTCCTTCCTGCCTCGGGACCTTCACTCAGCTATTTCTGTCTGACATGCTCTCTGACTGCAATTACCTAGCTAATCATTAATACTAATCTAGCATTCAAAAATGTAAGTGTCTTTTTTTGTTAAAAGGAAATGCAGATAGAAAAATATCACGTGATGTGTCCTTTAGCTGAGCCATAATTTAAAAAAAAAAAAAAGAAATTAAGCAAAGACTCCTGCGCAGAGAGGAAGCTGTCTTCCCTCACCTATAACTGATATGTTTACACAGATGGTGTGCTCTGGAAAGTCTTGCTTTGAGTTGATAAGGTAACTAAAATTAAACAAAGACATTTGATTAGCTGATTAATCAAGTTGAAGCTCGTTCCCCTAAAGACGAAATCTATCTAATTCTTGCTGTACATCTCATGCGGCAAGCTTCGGTTTTCTGTAATTTCCTTTCATCCAGCATAAAGAGATAATAACTCCGCTGAGGTCAAATTGGTTTTAGGTTGTCTTAAACACCTTAAGTGTTGCTTTTACCTCTGAGTTTGAAAGAAACTCTTGGATGCTTAGAATAGTGGATTACTAGGAGGGGAGTTGCTCTTCGTTTTCATTTTAAATGATATTTTCACATTTGGTTTTCTTTCTTTGTTCTCTCAACCATATAAATTAGCTGTGAGAATTTCTGAGTGTGGAAAAAACAGTTTAATGTTTCCTTCCCAGCAGTATTTGGTATTTCTAATTGGGAAACAAAGTTGGCTGGGTTCTAATTCACACACAGGTGAAGCGTGTTATTTCCACACTTTTTATCTATCAGCCTCAATCTAAACATCATTTCTCATGGAAGCCTTCTGCAATGCCTTTATACCAGGTCAGGTGTTATTATTATGCCCAAAGTAAATGTTATACAACTACCGATCATTATCATTAATATCTGCCTTTCAGATTATGAACTCGACGTCATGTCTACCTCATTCATTTGCTCGTACTCTGCAAAGAACGTAGTACTCTGGACATAGTAAGCATTCAGGAAATATTTGTTGAGTGAAAAAAATGAATGTTTCCTCACATGGACAGTGGTTTCCTGACAAGACCATGCAACATACAAGACACAAATTATTGTAAGAATGCAGTGTTTCTTACAAATCCCAAAGGTAAGCAGTGTAGTTGAGCCTGAAAAAAGGACTAGATAAGCAACAGAAACACCACCAGGAATCACAGAAAGCTTTCTCTGCAACTCTCTTTCTCTCTCGGTCTCTGATTTTGCTTCTCTCCATACTCCTGCTTCATCCATACTTCTATGTAGACTTGTTCCTCTGCCTCTCCAAGCTTAAGGTACAGGATGTTGTCTTATAGCTCTGGAGTTTATGTGCTCTCAGTTCAAAGGACTAGTACAGTCTAGTACTCTTCATCTCAATTCCAAACTCCAAGGAGAAAGAGAGTGTCTAGAATGATTCAGGACTGGCGGGATTCCTATTCCAACCAGCTGTGGCTGGAAACACAGTCTCATGAAATAAATGTGATTTCAGGAGTCCATGTATATATATGTGGGTTGTGGGAGAGGTATCAAATAGGGCGAATACCCCAAAAGTTGTCTACTACACTATTTGTCTCCTTGAATGCTTCTGGAACATCAGATCATAAAAGATGATATCAGTGAAAATAAAAAAGAGTGAAATGTCATTGGCTCCTCTGCAGATGCTAATGAACCTTTTGAGAAAATCTAGATTTTATAGAGATGTATTGACAAATGTTTCTTTTTTGTCAAATAAGGAATGTGTTCATTATTACTTGCTATTACTCTTTTATTCAAAACAGCTCTAACTTTTTATAGTTTTCCCTCAACTCGTTATGTGGCTTGTCATGTCTTATGGGATTATGAACTGTTAGGTCCTGCTACAGAGTACCTGCAAAATATTGTTAACACTTTCAAGCCATGTAGAAGTTAATTTATATTCACCAACATAATTTCTCGACATGCCTTCCAGTGGTGAGACTGGAGGTAATTTATGGAGGGTCACCTTCCAAGAGTTTATCCAACAGATGTTAAGATTTGGGTTCTAATTTGCCTCATCCGTGAAGTGGTAGAATTGGTCTTTTTCTGCCTTATCCAATTCTACCTAAGTATGGGATTCATGTATATCCTTTTCTCACTATTTTCCTTGAAATTATCTGGGAAAAATTATTTCTTTACAATTTTTAAATAATACAATTGGACATATTGAATTTCTCTCATATTTTTAATTCTGGCTGTATCTTCATTCAAATATGTGGAAGATAGTTGAAGGTGCGTATTCAAGTCACCATTAACATGCACTTATCAGGTTTTCCTTTGCTTGAAAAAATATGTGTTCCCTCATGTGATGCATCTCTTTCCTGGTTTCAAAGATTCAGTTATACTTGCTAAAATCATGTAAAAATAAAATGATTTGGGCACAAATTTTCCAAGAAGTTGTTTATTTTCAATCCATAATATACCTTAGAATAAATTATCTGAATAAATTTGGATCAGAATTGCTCAATGTGTTTGGAAAGCGTCTAGATTATAATTCTTATCATGCCATAGCAATATCTCAATAATTGATAAAGTAAAACCAACAAGTAGAGTAATTTACTTCAAAACAAGTTTGGGACCTTCAAAATAACACTTTAGGAGAAGTTTTACTTTATAAATTTAATTTAAATTTAAAATTAAGATTCAATTTTAATTTAAAATTTTGAAATTTAAATTTTAATAATTTTAAGTAAATTTAGAATTTATTCTCAGTTCAACTTAGAAGAATTATCTCGAACACTGAAGATATTTTCAAATTTAGAGCTTAGTTCTATATCATAGGAAAAGACTTTTAGTAAATAGATGGTAAATTTTATTATGGTTATTTTTGAAATTAATTCTCCAGAGTCTAAGCTGAAATATATTTTTAGTAGTTTAAGTCTTACAAATGACATGACATACCTTAATCATAATATCAGTATAATCCTTTCCAATTGTTAACCCAAGAGCCACATTTAAATCTCTGAAGAGCCAGCCATGGTCAGAGAACTTCGTGTTATTCATTATAGAACTGATGAATCTACAAAATTACTTTATGGCTTAACACTGTAGATCACATTATATAAAATTATCAAATTCTGGGCCAAGTTTGGATCTCTAAACAAAACTGAATTGCAAAAACAATTTTTTAAATCCAGTAGAAAGATATGGAATAGCAAGCATTTTAGATAAAACTTTGTCTTCCTTATCTTTTTGGTGAATGAAAGAAAATGGAACAGGTTGAATGCACTACTATTACTAATTTCAAACATTTGTATATCTATCAAATATTATTTAATCCTTGTAACACTATAAAATAGGCACTGTGATCATCATCTCTATTGGCATACAATGAAACTGAGAGGCAGATAATTTGTCATTACATAATTTGTCAGGGTCACACAGCGAACAGGAGGCAGAACCAATTTTTGAACCAGGTTACATTTTCTCCTACGAGTGTATGCTCTTAACCCTATGCTATCCTCCTTTTCCAACAGTTATGTGCAGAATGATTTCTACAACAATTTCTAGCTTGACTTTTCACACCAAATTCTCTCATCTAAGTATTGCTCATTGTTTTCTTTAAGCTTTGTCTGTGATTACATCTAAAGATTTGAATAGCTAAGGACAAGTGAAATATTTTTCAATGTCCTCAAATAAAATTTTAGCACCACAACTTTATTTATCAAATAACGCTTAATTCATGGGGCTGGCCTGGTGGCATAGAGGTTAAGTTTGGGCGCTCAGCTTCAGTGGCCTGGGGTTTGCTGGTTCGGATCCTGGACATGGACCTACATACCGCTTACCAAGCCCTGCTGTAGAAGGCATTCCACATATAAAATAGAGCAAGATGGGCACAGATGTTAGCTCAGGACCAATCTTCCTCAGCAAAAAGAGGAGAATTGGTGGCAAATGTTACAAAAACCACTTGACTCATTTTCAAAAACATCCAATGGGTTAATTTTTACTAAAACTTCTTGCTTTTAGGACTCTCATTAATTACTATTTTCAGGACCTTCATGCTTTTTTCTAATTTTTTTGAAGCCCATGTATAATCCACAACAAAATAAAACAAATGAATCTATATGTACTATTGCAAAGGTATGTTTACCTATGAGAAAACCAGTGGTCAACAGATGAAATACATCATCAACATATTTGTTTCCTTCTGAGGTGTACTGACCTTAGAGAGGGGAAATCTTTGGTGGCTGTTTAACTAGTAGCTAATCAGAATCCCTCTGTTATTTTTAGACCCCATGACTGGCAGGCGCAAGAGCTTATGCAAATAAGAAATTAACACCAAATTTTGCATCAGATATAAAGACAGGGAGTTAAAATTGAGAAGAAGAGGATCACCCTCCTCTTGGCTACGATGACAGCCCTGAGCTGTTTCAGTGCTCTCTGTACCAGCCGCTATGAGAGTATGAGATAGTGGACATGTATCATTTGTATCCAACAAGCCTACTTTACCCAGGAACTACCTCCCTTACCCCATGCCTCAGCTCTGTGGTTAAAACACCAACTTCTGGGGCCAGCCCTGTGGCCGAGTGGTTAAGTTCCCGAGCTCCACTTTGGTGGCCCAGGGTTTCACTGGTTTAGAACCTGACGCTGACATGGCACCGCTTATCAGGCCATGGTGAGGTGGCATCCCACATGCCACAACTACAAGGCCCCCAACTGAAATATGCAACTATGTACTGGTGGGATTTGGGAAGCAAAAGCAGGAAACAAAAAAGAAGATTGGCAACAGTTGTTAGCTCAGGTGCCAATCATTTTTTTAATTTTTAATTTTTTTAATTGCAGTAACATTGGATTATAACATGATATAGCTTTCAGATTTAGATCATAATATATTTCAAATTCTGTGTAGATTACATCATGTTCACTACCCAAATACTAATTATAGTCCATCCCCTCACGTGTGAGCCTAATCACCCCTTTTGCTCCCCCCACCCCTTCCCCTATGGTAACCACCAAGCCAATCTCCATTGCTATGTGTTTGTTTGTTGTTGTTTTTATCTTCTACTTATGAGTGAGATCATATGGTATTTGACTTTCTCCCTCTGACTAATTTCACTCAGCATAATACCCTCAAGGACCATCCATGTTGTCACAAATGGCCGGATTTCATCATTTCTTATGGCTGAGTAGTATTCCATCGTGTATAAACACCACATCTTCTTTATCCATTCGTCCCTTGATGGGCACCTAGGTTGCTTCCAAGTCTTGGCTATTGTGAATAGTGCTGCAATGAACATAGGGATGCATGTATCTTTATGCCTTTGTGTTTTCAAGTTCTTTGGATAAATCCCCATTAGTGGGATACCTAGATCATATGGTATATCTATTCTTAATTTTCTGAGGCTACTCCATACTGCTTTCCATAGTGGCTGCACCAGTTTGTACTCTCAGCAGCAGTGTACAAGGGTTCCATTCTCTCCACATCCTCTCCAACATGTGTTGTTTCCTGTCTTGTTAATTATAGCCATTCTGACCAGAGTGAGGTGATACCTCATTGTAGTTTTGATCTGTATTTCCCTGATATCTAATGATGTTGAGCATCTTTTCATATGCCTGTAGGCCATCCATCTATCTTCTTTGGAGAAATCTCTGTTCAGATCTTTTTCCCATTTAAAAAAAAAGAAAAACCAAGCTCCATGTAAGAACAATGTGTTCCCATCTTCTGGACAGAATTGGTTAGTCCAGAGTGAGCTCTGGAGTAATAACAAGTCCTTCCCCCAAGAATGTGAACTCTGGAGCTAGCAGACATGGAGGCTGAGTTGTTTGAGATGAGTCACATTAATGACAATGCTCTGGAGAGAATTCGTGCCTGGAGTTCATTTCCTTCTCAAATTCTGTGACAGACCCAGTCTTACTGGTATATTCCTTTTCTTGGTGTAAGGCAGACAGATTTGTTTCTTGTCACAAGCAACCAAAATACTTTAATAAATATGGAGATAGACATTTCTGGAAACAAACAACACAGTCTGGTTAAAAATGCTTACCTTATATAGACTGAGTTTAAAAGTTGGCTTTCTGCAGGTAAGTTAGATGGGGAAGCAGCTATTTAGACAGTGGACATTCTTTATCGTCCACCATATGAAGAATATTGGTGGGGTAGTGAGAGAACTGTATCAGATTTAGCTGTTTGGAGACTAAAGCAGAGATGGAACATGCTTCTGTTTCTGTGCAAAGAAACAGATTTTATTCCATTTCCAGTAGGATGAAAAGAACATGGATTTAAAAGCAGAATAGAATAGTTCTAACTTCCTTTTAATAAGGGACGTGTCGAATAAATTATGGTATGTCTATGAAAAAGAATGAGGTAGATCCATGTGTGTTAATACGGAAAAATGTTTCCGTGAATAAATCAAATTTGGAACAGTGTATAGAATATAACCATGTTCATTAAGGTATGCTTGCATATGCAGTCAACAAATGTTCCTTTGAGAATAAAAAAGAAAATATAAATAATAGTTACCTGTTGGCAATGCAATTGAGTTGTAGGAAGGAGTCGGAACTGAGAACCAGCACTTTCCATTTTGCATCTTTCTGAACTATTTGAGATATGTATTTTTTATACCATGATCACATCTTACTTTTATGGTTAAAAAAATGAAAATAGAATCACTGGGATTCTTTTCTAGCTTTACCACCTATCAGCTATATGCCCCAAGGTGAGTTGGTTAATCTTTGTGAACTTTAGTTTATTCTTCTATAAAATAGTGATATTCCTAACACCTGTTCTACTTACAGTACAGTTTTGCTTTTTAGAACTATGAGCCCAGAGGTCAAGAATCCCTAGAACTTCTAAACTTGGCTTTTGTTGGAGGGAGCGGTGGCCCATGGACCATCTAGAGTTACAGGCAAACTTCTACATACACAGATGTACATTCTTTCCAGGAAACATCTGAGTCTCAAATGGACCTGTAAACCAAAAGTTTTCAAACATGTTCAATAGACTCTAAGTCCTGAGAGGACAGACTGTGTGATATTTATCTTTGTGTTCCTAGACCTAGGGTATGTTTGGCCATTAGAGAATATTTTGAAAGCATGAATAAGGAAATGAATGAAATGAAATCTTATTGTGAAAATACTTTATAAACTATAGATACTATGCAAATGTTTTTTGTTATTACCATTTTTTTTTTAATTTCTCGGTACATAGAATTTCCCACAGTAGTGAATTTAATTTACTAAATTAAAGTCACACTTCTGAAAGAATGTTACTGAACCCTGCTTTTTGAACCATACTTATGAAATCTGGTAGAACAAACTAAAAGCTCCATCAAAGACATTAGTTTATCTATTAGGTAATACTCATCAATATCAAGTCTTAAAACTCAGAAGTCTAGTGTATTAGCTAGATTAATATCAAATGGCAAAGAGTACCATATATAACTGATGTTTGTTATACGCAGTCTCTCTGAGTAGGTTATGAGTCAAGAATGAGTGATAAAGGCAAAATCTGTAATAAAATTAATGGCAAAATTCTCCACTATAGAATGCCATATTTGCATAGACTGAAAAACACTGGACTAGAAACTAGAAGGTCTCAGTCATCCTTAGAGTTTAATTTATTATTTGTTTTAGTTAATTCACTTCATTCTTCATTTCTTCATCGGTAAATCGTAAATGTCGGATTAGACAATTTTTAAGGTTGGTGTTTCTTCTATGTGTCATAAAACACTTTCTAGTCTCCGAGCATAATTTTGTCTGCTCACTGATAAAAAGGAAAATATTGTTATCAACATTTTATAGGTCATAAAAGTAGGTTATAGGAAGGTTAAGGAATTTCCAGACGTCAAATAGCTAGAGCTCATATATTGACGCTTATTGATCAATATCTCTTTCTCTCAAGGTTAGCCCAGCAAGAAATTCAGAGTTTCCAGAGGGCATACGTGTTGGCCACCAGGAAACAGCAAGGAGGTTATTTTCTCAAAATAGACCTGGGTTTTAATCTCAAATCCTTCATCTACCAATTGAGTCATCGTCACGTCAGTTATTAGCTATCTAAACTTCCATTTTCATATCTGTAAAATAAAACAAAAAACATGTGCCTCCCAGGTTTACTGTGGAATTAAATGAGACAATGTGTGCAAAGCACCTGCTCTGGCTCAATGATTGCTCGTCCCGTTCTTTCTCATCCTGAGTTAACTGATCACTTAGTATCTCGCAGGTACCAATCCATCCTCCTCAAATAAGAGAGGAATTTCGAGGACAGAGAGTGGATTTTTTTTCTCTCTTTTGTATTCAAGCATAATGCTTAGTTTTTAAAATGGTTCCACTGGGTGGATTTTAGCAATCAGCATGCTCCTTTTTAAGGAAAATTTTCCTGATACCAGAATAGTGTCCGATATTGAAAGCCTCTTTGAGGAGTGGTCGCAAGATCAAATCCAGGGGTCTGAGCACAGAGTGTGGAAAGAGCAGTGGGTTACACCTGAAGGTTTTTGGCCACACTATACCTTTGGATGACACCATAGCCAGCATCAAATATAAAAGGCAATGAACTTCAGAGCCATTTAAACTCATTTTTATACAAAATAAATAAAATAACCCATAATAAAAATAGATTAAAAAGACGACCTCAATAAAATAATTTTAAAAAATAAGCCATTCATAGGTACTTTATCATTTCAAGTAAAATCCCTTTATGTACACTCAAATGTTTCATGTTTTGTTTTTGTTTTTCATTTTAATATTAATTTTCTTGTGGTCCGTTTAAGGTGCTATTGCCAAAATCCCGTTGTAGTGACAGCAGATGAGGGCCAGCACTAGTGAGAGTCAGCATCCCTGGCAAAAAGTGGGTCCTCTCTGCCAGCAAGGGATAGAAAGTTGACTCCGCAGTGCTCAGGGAAAGACCTACATGAGAGATGATTCTTTGGTCAAGGACCTTGAAATCAGACTGCAAATTAATAAGGATTAAAAAAACAGTAAAAATGAAGTTCTTAGTATAACAAACAATGTATTTTAAAAAGTAAGTTGTCTTTTTACCCACCCGCTATCTGATCTCCCTGAAGTCCTTTGTGTTTTCTTCTATTCTCTCTTGGAGTGATGGCAGATGGAAGAAGTCGGAATCATATTTAAGGCAACCACCCTCCCAAATGGAGCTTAGTTTTATCCAGCTTGGGGGAAGTGTTGAAGGCTGACATTTTGAAAGAAGGACTCTCCATAACCTAAGGTTGATTACACCCCTAGAACACGAGGGGACAGGGGTTTGCAAGTTCCTCCATTGGTAGTTTCCTGAACTCAGCTGGTATTAAATCAAATCAGCCCTGATCTCTGCTCTACCTCTAAACTTTCTGACTACATAGACTAATAAATTCTATTTGTACTCCTGGGAATCTAGAGAGACATTCCAAGGAGATATATAGTGATAGATAGCGTTAAGGGAGAAAATTTCTAGATCTTCAAATTCCATATGTTTACTCTTCCTTAAAACTGATGTCTGAGAACTCTCTTGTGTTACAACATCAACCAGGTTCTCCAATTCTCAGGCCCCTTTACAGAATCATTCTTTTCCTTGTGTACCAAAGTATAATTTTCATCCATCCTGAATCGTATTGTGGTACAATCTACTGGGTGTAAAATTCTCCAGGGCAGGAAATAAGGAACATTATGTAATATTTGTGTCTGAAAAATCTCCTTTAATAACACACCATAAACTCACATTAGAGGTTCATAGCTTTCCTTGTCTTAACTATATTGCTGCTAAGGGCAAAGCCTATGCTGAAGAATTGGGGTTATTTGAGCCCTTGTTGAAATAGTTTGAATTCAGCATATTTGTAGAGTTCTATACTAGAATCACAATAGTGTTAACTTTGTTTAAACACCTCCCTCTTCAATTTCACAAGTATTGTCCAAGAATTCATTGCCCTGGGGGATAGACTTGTGGAAGCAAAGCAAGAATCATCAATAAGAAATATTCAATCCTGCAATGTCTGATGTCATCCAGGCAACAAACTCATGCAAGGCTCTGTGCCTTTATCATCTATGTATCTATCTATCTATCCAGCTATCTATCTACCTGTCATCTATCTAACTATCTTAGGATTAGAAAAGTCAACATGCATAAAAAGCATGCTGGGAAATTCCACTCTACTTTAAAACACACCCTCTCTTCATTTTCCCCATTCCAAATAAAAGGAAAGAGTCTGGTGAATACTTTTGATTCATTTCATGTCTCAGTCTGTAGCTCAGTTGAATATTTTGCATGATTTTAAGGAAGATATAAAAAGTTTCATAATTATTTCTTACAGATCAATATTACATTTTAAATAAAAGAAATATATATTGGTGTTAGTTAACATTTTGTCTTTTCTTAACCGTTTATTTGAAACAATTAGAGAAATACTTTCATTGATTTTTTTCCAAAATTACTTTCATATCAACCTTTGTTCTACTTATTGTCTTTACTGTATATTTATTAGATTTAGCATACCTTAATAAAAATATGTTATGGATTCTCCTATAAATAATGCTCTTAGCCAAAAATAATTAATAATCTTTTGTAAGTCTCACACTTTTTAGTGGCCCAATGCTTTCTCTTCTTTTTCTTATTATTTTCCACTTAACCCTGCCTCCTTCTGACAATAAATCGTGTTCATCCTTGTATCCATTAAATAATTGAACGAGGGAGATCCCCATACATCTATGAAGAGATGCATTTCCAACAACTCTTTCCTTTTTATATTTGAAAATTATTTATGAAAATGTATTTCAGTTTTTGGGATCATTTTTATAAAATTATTTTAAAATAGTAATATTTACAATGAGAATTGCATTTTTGGAAATTATTTTAAATTACAACGAAATATTTCGTATGTCTAACAAAAATGTAAAGAGAATTCAGTGTTGTTCAAAATTCTTTTAGAAGATTTGCCAGCAAAATATTTTAAACTTCACAGTTCTAGACCATGTGTATAATGATTCAGAGTAATTAAATGAATTAGTACTAAAATCTTTACTAAGTAGCTTTAATATACCAAGATAATATTTCTATTACTATTACCAGTAGGGTATGTGTTTTGAGTTGGTATTTATATAAAAATAGGGATGGAATGGAATAGAGTGATTTGTGTTTTCAATCTTCTGGTGACCAGGGCCTCCATGAATTTACATATTTGACAAATGTCCAGGGTGGTCAATCATTTGACAATAAAGAAAATCTCACATGATTATATAAGCATGTTGCCCTAGAACTTGGCCTCATATTACACAGTGAAGCTTATTTCTAAGAGAAATGTACCCACTGGGTCTTTCTTGGACAATTCATCATATATTATTATGCAAAGTAAAAGCTGGCAATAAAAAGCTTGGTTAGAAAAAAATGGAAAGAAAAATAGAGAATTGGATTAGTTTCAACTTTTTTTATTTAACTTGTATTCTGTTATTTCCAAGTTTCTGTTTGGAAAATATGAAATGCCAACATTTTATATAATGATGTCATTCCTATAAAAATCATCTTTAAAATTTTTCCTTTGAGTTTTAGTTTAGTTAGTTTTGCAAGAAGCTGAATTGAGGTACTTGAATCAGATCCCAGACAAAAAGAAACCATATTTCTCACCATCTTAAATAAAAATTGAATGTTTTGTTTTGGTTTGGTTTTTAGTACCATATTTGAAACTAGAACTAGCTTGTTTAAATATGATCAGTTTTTTGAAAAGTGCATTTTCTCCTAAGGAAAACCTTCTCATCAAACATAACATTACAAAATTTCATAAACATTAAAGTCCATTAGTCAATCAATCTTGACTGGGTCAATAGACTTCTAGTGAGTTTCTACTGGTATAGTTTTGAAAATAGCTGGATTATTTTAATTGTCACAGTAGCATCTAAAGGAAAGCTCTATTAGGAGCCAATAGAATAGGCTAAAGTAAAAATATTTGCAATTTTTTATTGTGTAGTATGTATTGTTTGGTAAGATTAAGAAGTACTGAAAGAGATTCTGTTGTCTGAATTTATGTTAATCCAGGCAATGAATTCATATAAATCTCATCTAATTATGATAAGGGAACATGAGTAAAAACGGAGAAAGAATAAAATCTAAGAAAAGAGTTGTCCTGTTCTGGGAATGAAGGATAAAGTCAGAAGGACCAGAGACTCTCCCTGGATCTATTCCTTTCCTGTCTCAAACTTTTATGTCAGAATAAACAGCTCCTCACACTATGCTGATATCTGAAAGCCAGAGAATAACAGGAACTCAAGGATGAGGATACAGCAAAGGAGGATATAAATCTAAGGGTCACGCAGATGATAGAGATACAATCCTCAAGTGTAGGGACCAGTCTTGAGCTTGTGACCACGAGTCATGGAAGCAAGAGTAATCGGAAAGACTTGGGAGATAAATGACTCATTTGATCATGTTCTCAATGAAAATTTGAATGCACAGAAATGCCAGTTTCTGGGTTAAGCTCTAGGTATACACTGAATAGAAGAAATAGTTCTTGTCGTCTAACAGATTATAACATAGTGTGAAAGACAGTCAACAGTCACTCTGAGACATAGAGAACTAAAGGGGATGTTTATAATGAATTGAGATCACAGGGGATAGACATCTTCCGAGCTTTGAGGAAACTAAGGGAGGTTTCCCAAAAACGTGAGGTACTGAGTGAATTCTGAAGGCTGGGTAGAATTTGGTTATTAAAGAGGGTGGAGGAGACAGAGGAGCAGGGAATTGGAGATTACAAGAAGAGTGAACAGCCTATGCAAAGGCCCACAGGGAAGCCAGATTACTGCAGGTGAGTCAACTGCAATGGCAGTCTATACTATAGGACAATAGTTCACCACTGAAGGGTTTTAAGTAGAAGAGTGATAAATATGGTCCAAAGTTTTCTTTCAGCACATACCTCTGGATGCAGTGCATGAAGAACAGTTGAAGGGAGTAACATTGGAAGCAGAAAGATGTTAGGAAGCTGTTGTATTAATTCATTTGTTTCTATTGTCTGAAATTTAAGAACCTCGATCTAAGATTTACTACCCATGAAGTGAGAGCTTTCAGTGACCCATTTAAAAAGATAATCTTTCTGCCTACCAGAGACTACCTTTAATGGGCTCTGTTTGGTTGTATGTCTTTTAGTCAACTCACACAGTCATTACAAAATACCATAGTCTGGGTGGCTTAAGTAAGAGAAATTTGTTTCCTCACAGTTCTAGAGACTAGAAGTCCAAAATTAAGACACCAGCCTGATTGGTGTCTTGTGAGGGATCTCTTCTGGAGAAGTAGACAGCTGCCTTCTCTTTGTGTCCTCACATGGAGAAGAGAGAGAGAGCAAGCTCTCTGGTGTCTCTTCTTATACGGGCACCAATCCATCATGAGGGCCCCACCCTCATGACCTCGTTTAAGCCTAACTATCTACCAAAGACCCATCTCCAAACACCATCACATTGGAGGTTAGGGCTCCAATATATGAATGTTGGGGGACACAAGTCAATCCATAGCACTGTAGTTGAGATATTAATTATATAACTAGTGTTCTAACAAGTAATTTCTTTACTGAGGCATTGCAATAATCTAGGCCCTTCAACTATGTCATTTGGTAAATAAGGAGAACATTGTTTTATTCCTCATCATCTTTATTTTGGTGCTAGAAGATGGTCTCTTCAGATGTCGCTTATTTTTTCTTAGGGTGGTGGTGTCTAGAATAATAATGTGCATAATAATAATAATAAATCTCCCTGAATTTTTACAATGTGCTGATCCTGAATAGAGATGAGGATAAGGCACTATGGAAACCCAAAGAAACCAGATATCAAAGTCAAAGCTGGGAGTTGGATCTAAAGGATAATTGAGAACCTGGAATAAGGAAGGTAAAATGGGAGAAGGAAGAAAGAAAGAGGAGAGAAGAGGTAGCTGGGGCTACCACCAGTCTAGTCTGAGGGTGAGGGAGAGTATGGCAGAAGTAGGCAGGAGCAAGCGGCTTAGTGGGACTAGGGAACAATTTTCATTGGAGAAACTGCTAGTGATCAAAATGGGAAGTTCAGGAGGGGTTAGCATGCCCTCAAAGGACTGGAATGGTATTCACTTTCCTTGTGTGTTCATTTTTCACCCCAACTGAACTGAGTCTTCCTTGACTTCAGGGAATAAGTCCTCCACATCTTGTTCATTACTTCATCCAGTATGGTGCTTTATAAATAGTTTATGAAAGACAACTGCATATCAATTGGCAAAGTTTTTAAACATCAAATAAGAAAGAAATACATAGATTAATAATATTTTTTAGCTTTTATTGATCTGTTTAATCATCATCTGTTCAATCAATAAACATTTCCTTTGCATGCCCCTGTATAAGGCTTTCCGCAGATGTGGGGAAAGAAAAGAGGACTTGCACAGCCATAGTTAGATGTCACAGTATACATTCCCAGCCCAATGATTAAAGGTAAATTCTCTTCTCCTCTTGCCACATTAAAAAAAAATCTGCTTGGAGTTCATATCGTACTATTTTCTTCTGAACTAGAGGAGCTACAGCTCGATTGAGAAGATAGCAATGCCAAATAAATTATCTTGGGGATTAAAATGTGAGTCCTGTCAGTGACGTAGCATAAATAAAGGCAAGTAATATCTTCAGGTAAATGGCAAATATCCAGAGGCTCTGAGGCACACTACTTGAAAAGTCCAAGAAGGATCTATCTTAGAAATAGATATTTCTCTTGAAAGAAGAATAGTACATTTCTACCAAGTAATCAGATGATATGTGAGGACATATATATATACATATATATATATATATATATAGTCTCTGAAACAGAAGAATTCTCAGAGGACCATTTTCTGAAACACTAAAATTCTGAAAGAGTTTCCCGGAACTGCACATTGCTATAACTTGACACCATGCTTTAGATACTACCCAATAAACGTTTGCAAGGCAGCAGTAAACCTTGTTTCTAATAGTAGGCCTCATGCTGTGCTACCAAAGTGCAGAGGAAATGAGTGAGCAGAAAGCTCATGTACAGTATGCAAAGGCAGCATCAAAGACCTTCCGAGGCCAGTTCACCACAGTACCTCTGAGGAGATTGAGAGGCTGTCCCGATTCATCCTTCATTATAGGTCACTTGCTTCAATCCTTTTAACCCCTGAATATGGAAGCACTCAGCATGGCCGCATATGAGGTAGTCAGAGGTGTTTGGTCCATTGGGTTGAGGAGCTGAAATTTGGAATGCCTTGCAAGTCTACTTATAGTAAAACAGTGTCTCTTCAGCCTGTTTTTCCTGACAGTCCTATGGCTGCTGACATTAACCAGCTCTCTGAGTGCCCCCAGCTTCAGGTGCCAGCTGCAACCCAATAAGCTTGAGATTTGAGAACTCCACTTTCTTAAAAGGTTATAGAAGCATTTAGATATCAGGTAGAAGTCCACCATTTAAAAGGGGGAAATAAGTTGTTATTATGCAAACAATTTTCTCTAAACTGGGGCCAGGCAACCCTAATTGATTTTAATTTGCTAAAAATTAAAGTGACAGTTTGTCTCCTACTTAAGAAAGGGAAGCTTTGAAACCAGGAGAGAGGTTTGAGCCATCACGATTGGCACTAATGCCTAGAAAAACACATTGCACGGGATACGAAGTAAGTTTATCTCTGTGGTTCAGGTATGCACCCACCAAAGCCAAACAAACTGCTCTCGTTAATTCTTGGTAGACCATGTGTCATCACTCAGGTTAATAAGTTTAGTACCTAAACATAGTTGTAAGATTGCTTTCAGACTAGGCTCTCCTTACTTTTAGACATGCTCTAAGTTTCTTTTTCCTCAGAAATTGTGCTCTTCTAAAATCAAGCTGAAATTACCATTGTATTTTTCAGATTGACAAGATGTGAAGAAGGAAAATGAAATTTAAAACAAATTTTTGTTTATGATGAAACCCTATGCTGAACCTAGATTGTGTAATCCATATTTGTAGGGATTATGTCATATTTGTTTGTCTATTCTAGTAGTTGGTGCAATGTCAAGAACATAGTAGATATATTAGTTTATATCTTCAATTAAAAAACAGCATTTACTATTACACAAGATTCTTTGAGCCCCTGTTTTCTCATCAGTGAAAGGGGTAATGATATTCATCTTACAAGGTGAATCAGTGGGGAGCATTTTCAGCTGCAACTAAGAGAAAACGTACACGATCTTAGCTGGAAGAAGTATCTCAAATACAACTGAGTCTGGAGGTAGGTGGCTATTGGCATGAAGTCAGGGGCTAATAGCTGACAACTCTGCAATTATTTTGATCTTTCCTTAACGGTATTGCCTCACAACTGCAACTGGCTGCTACATAGCAGACATCACAGTCCATGCAAGACAACCAAAAGGAAAAAGGGAGGTGAGAAGTATCTATCTCCTTTTACCAGTAAGTCAAAACCTTTTCCAGAAATGCTTAGCAGATTCCTGCTGTTGTCCTATTAGCTAGACTGTGTTACTCAGCCACCTTGGGCTAGAAGCGAGGCAGGAAAGTCAGAAACTGGCTAGATCCTTATGATGGCTCAGAGAAATGGTGATTTTTTTCTCTGGATCTGGTGACATTTCTTCTCCAAACAAGTTTGGGGTTCTATCAGCAGGAAAAAGTGGGCTAGAGAACGATTATTGAGTAAGCACCTGATGGTGTCTTCTACAGGAGGTTACAATAAAGACTAGAGAGCATATATGTAAAATATCATAATAATAACTAGGGCACAGTAAGTGCTCAATAAACAGTAGGTATGATTTATCAATAATAGTAAACCTAAATTAATAAGTAAATGGTAAACATGAAATCTAATAAGTTTGTGGGTATGCATGAGTGTTAGTGTAACTAGTTGCTGTGGCTATGAGAGATTTGTTTTGTTCTTACTTGTGAAAATGTTAATTAAAAAACATACTAGCATCCATCTCTATAGAATGAAACGGAAATTCGCCTTGGGAGCTAACTTTATTAATTTTGGGTAAAAAGCTGAATGGATGAATGTACATATGTCAAGTGTTTACATCTATTATTCTTGGGGAGGGAGACTCCTCAGGCAGATGGAGTCCTGCTGTCACTCCCACATAACCGTGGGTATATTATCTTGGAGTTTGCTAAAGAGTAATGAGCAAATTGACTTTGAAAAAATGGAAGGATCTATGTTTGGGCTTTCTCTTTGATGTAGAGAGTTAATGAAATATGTCATATTGTCTACTGCATCTTAAACAGGTAGCCTAGACTCAACCCCAAGATCTAGGTTATGTGAGAGAAGAAAGTTTGAATAGACACTAGAAGCCCTCTTAAACCTACCATTTGGAAGCTGGTTGTGGATGCCTTGGAGGAAATGAGCATGCTTATGAGTTGAAAGCACACTAAGGGGTTGTGTTGAAGTGTATGAGACACCCTGTTAAAGAAGAAAGCTCCTACCTTGAAGACTGAATCCTGTTTTCACAATGAAGGAAAAGGTAATTAACAAGCCAAGGAAGTGTTTTACAAATACATCATAAACAGGATAAACAATCAGTCCTATAGGAGTGCTGGGGAGAAAAACATAACTTTCCAGAAGAGGGAGCTTAAAAGGATTCGTGGAGAAGACTGAGTCTGAGATGGAACATAAATGTTAGTTAAGACTTTCAGAAGTGGGAAAAAAGAAAATAACATTCAGTTGGAGGGGAAATGTGGGAACAAACAAGTGGTTGTGAGAAAGAGTCTGTCGTAGGTGGAAAACAGTAGCTGAATCAGGAGGATTCTGTTGGAGATTGACGGAAAATGTTTGGAAAAGTAGGTTGCCTCTTGGAAGTGAAATCTTTACTGAAGAATCTGGACTTTTGTCCTTTTGACAATAGTACATCTTTGAAGAGTGTAAACCTCAATGTGAAATTATGAAAGCAATGTTTAATGTTCTGGTAAGATGATGGATGGAACGGATTAAAGAAATTTAAGGGACAGAAATGGCTTGGAAATATTCTTTGATGCTTAAAATATGGGAGGTAGCGGTCTGAACTTAGGGGTGGCACTGGGAATATAAAGGAAGAAATCAATGTCAACAATATTAACGAAGAAAAAGTTTTAAAAAATATTTAAAGGGAGAGAAGTAAATAATGACACTGAGGTTTTGAAACTGGGTGACTGGAAAAGGGGTGGATTTATACTTTATGGGTTAAGGTGGACTAACTGCTGTGCCAACTGAGCACAAATACATGATGGAGTTTGCTCCTTGCTCGTGTGGTTCTGTTTAGTGAGTTGGCCCTCTTCTATATGGTTCTTCAAGGTTCACTATATGGTTCTTCTATATGGTTCACTATGACATCAGGCTTCACTATCATCTGCTTTCAGCCAGCAGAAGGGGAAAGAACACAGAGGCTGAGCATGGGAGGTTTCTATGCGCCAGACCCAGAAGTAGGACACATCACTTGTGTTCTCAGTCCATTGACCAGAACTCACTAATAGTCCAGACCCAACTGCAAGGGAGTCTGGGACATACAATCCAACTCTGTTTGATGAACAGTCAACAGTCTCTCCTACATTCACTTTATGAGAGGAACATTTTTATTAAATAATTCATTTTAAAATAATGCTATATTTGTACCATTTTTCTGTTTAATTTTCTCTGATGTAAAAATCCCCCTCCCAAAAAGTTTAATTGCCCAGTGTCACACTCATTGATTCTTTTTTCAAGATCATATCTATTGCGTCAAATGAGGTGAGCCTACCTATTTTCTCAGAAACTCATTATAAGGTTAAGAGTAGTAAACATAGAAAATGATCATGTTGGAAACACAATTTCAAATAAAAAAGATATATATTGTCTCTTTAACCATTAATTGGATTAAATCAATTATTTGTATTTTCTGCTAACTGTCTTTCTACTCAGTAAATGTTAAATCTGACTGCCTGACTTGACATTCAAGGTTCCTCACATTATGATCCCAATTTATTTTTCCACTTTTCCCCTCTGCCACTCCCCATTATATACATCTTCAGTGGAAAGTCAAGCAGCCTTACCATTGTGTTACTAGTAAACTGTAGAGAAAGATTTTTTTAAAGAAATAGTTTAAACTCTTTTTCTTATATGCTATTTATTAATGTAAACCTAGCTTAATTTTAGGAAATAAATGAGCTTCTTCATGGTGATTCTACACGCAATGCTTGCTTTTGGGGCTGGGGACGTTAGTGGCACTTTTTAAAAAATAACATCTAATTTGTCATTTTTGTTGGATTTGATATTGAAGATTCTCTTGCTGCTACAATTGGGATTTATTAGGAAATAAAGGAGGATGTGGATGGCGAAGGGTGTGGATCAAAGAGAGAAAAATTGGAGGGAGTGAGAAAAGAAATTTCCCCCAGATACTAGGGTCAGATTTAGAAGAAAATTCTAGATGGAACAGGTTTAAAAGAAATACTGTATATGGTGTTAAGAGAACAAGTTCTGGAGTCAAACTTTCTGTTTTGTTTGATGGTTTTTATTTTTGGTTTAATCTCAGCTTGCCAACTAACTCTTAATTCTAACTCCATGACTTTTGGCAATAATCCCCCCCATTCCGCCACTTCAATATTTGTAAAATAGTAAAAATCATTGTACATATCTCATAGGATTATAATCAAGACTAAATGATATACTACAAGTTAGAGACACAGCATAATACCTGTCACACAGTAAAAACTCCATAAATGTATAAATATGTGCTATTATTACTCAGAAAGGATGAAAGACAGGTGCCCCAAAATGCCTTTAAGGTTACCACAAAGAATGCATATGTTTTCTCAAATTCATACAAAATATTCTCTAATTGAAAGATCATATCTCAAAGAGTACTGTTACTTATCACTCATATGGTGATATGAGATCAGAAAAGCATCATTTGGGAGCCTGACATTTAAGTTCAATGTTATCAAGACAGGCAAGATGTACAATAAAGACAGACCCAAATGAAGTGTCCATGCTAAGAATTTACGTTAAGTACAACAGAAGAGATAAATGCATTTTTGTGGTTTACTTCTTGGAACCTCTGGTATGATGAGTCGGCTCATTACATTTGTTTTTTTAAAGGAACCTCATAAGACATTATCCAGGGAACTTTTCAATCCAATCTATTTGTGATTGCATCTTTGTTTTCAAAGAAACTATTTTTGGAATTGTTGGTTTAGAGTTCCAGCTCTTGGTGTTGTCAAAATTAACTAGATAGAGATACTGGGCAGGATGTAACTGAATCAGCTAATGGAACTCATGTGTTGAAGAAAAATGACTTGACAAAAAAGAATTGAAAGTTGAGGGAATAAAACAACCCTTGGGAATGATAATGTGATGTGGAATATGCCTTAATACGCTGGAATCTGTAGAGATTTTATATCATCTTCTTTCTTGAAAGGAAATTAAACTGGAGTAAGAGGTTATGCTATCCTAAAATAGTAGCCATCTTCTTGTTTATTTTTAATTAAATTCCATCCAGATAAGGGATCTTCATCTTCTTTTATATGGGTTTGCTGACTGCCACTGCTCCATGTGCCAGATAAACAAAACACCTTCCAAATTTGATCCATTTGGGATAGCTCCTTTTAAAAGCAGTGTTTTAAGAATCAGTTAACCTGTAATATCTTTCGGTGGGGAAAGAGAAGCCTCTATTTATTTTGGTAACTGAAATCACCTCTGAGGGCTGAGAGAAAAGTTACCAAACAAAGGAGTATTTAATCTCATCCTCTCTGAATACTGCTAGGGAAAGTAAGCAGCTGCCTAATAGTTATCATTTTAACGGCTTTCTGAGAGCTCCCTACCCTTTAAAATAAGCAAACAAAGCAACAAAAACAATAATCACTTATATCCATTAGCCTTCCAAGCTGTTCACAATTCTTCCATTCATTCATTCATTCACTAGTTAGTGAGCTCCAGTTGTGCACAGGGAACTGTGCCAGGCACTAGAAACCCAGTGCCTGCTCTCGCAAGCTTACATTCTACCTGCATTATGCAACCCCTTGGTTAAAAAATGCTTTCCAAAGTGTGTTCTACACAATAAGCTTACCGCGTAATATAAATTGCAATCTATAAATAAGGTAGGAAGCTCTGTAAGAAAATAGACTTGCAAAATACAGTTACATATCATTTATACAATTTTCATTTCTTTAGTACTTCTTAGCATCTTTGATATGCCCCCAAACACTGTTGAGTGCCCTAAAGAGGAAACAATGAAGACAGCAGGGTCGGGTGAAGCTCTACCTGGAATGATCAGACTTTTCTATTAGCCCTTCTATTTCTCCCACTGTCACTGCATTTCAGTTCTATTGTTACTGCAAAGTTTTGCAATAAAAGCCAGTATTCAATTTTAATTTTGTCACTTCACAGTTTCCCCCTGCTATATTATTTCAGGCTATACATGTTCCCAAAACCTGCACTGCTTCGAGACAATAGAGACTGGAGAAAAGGCATGAGTTTGTAACTTAAAACAGCCTTGGCACACCACAGACACAGAATGGAGCCTCGAAAGTACTTGTTAAACAAATGAACAGGAGCCAGCCCCAGTAGTTAAGTTGGGCACGTTCTGCTTTGGCAGCCTGGGTTTGGTTCCCGGGCATGGATTTACACCACTGGTCAGTGGGCATGCTGTGGCGGTGACCCACATACAAAATAGAGGAAGACTGGCAACAGATGTTAGCTCAGGGCAACTCTTCCGTAGCAAAAAAATAAGTTAAATAAATGAACAGATGAAAACATGTGGGCTCAAATTCCAGTTCTGCCATTTCCTAGTTGTTATTTGAACATTCTTAGCCCTAGTTTCTTACACTGTAATGTGGGATGATACCCATACTTGAAGAAGGTGATCAATAAGTCAGCTCTCTCCTCTTTCAGTGGAAGTAAATTTTTCTTTTCTTTTTTTGGAACCACCTTACCTGAGGTTTATATAGCTTCTCCTCCTATTTCTTCTGTTGTTTTAATGCAAATATTAACTAGGCCACTTATTCCATGTCTGGATTTTGCTGTTTGTTTGTATACTTGTCATCATCAAAACTTTTACAGATATCTGAAGGATCAATTCAAAGGATATTACAGTTCTTCATTCCTTCAATAATAATTTAATTGAATGCTGAGTATGCTGAAAGTTCTGTGTGAAGCACTGAGGATACAGCAGACAAGGGTGCTACCCATAGGAATATTAGCAGCAAAAGAAACCAATGGGATCCAGAATTAAGGGATACTCATCTCCAGAAAGACCGGGTACTTGAAGTACCCAGCACATAATTGGATAAAAAGCCACAGGGTAGCAAATCATCACAACACTTCTTCAGTACTATAGGAATAATGGGAAGATTTTTAAAGCAAAAGGGTAAAAAGAGGCTATACAGAAAGAAACAGAATCGGAACACCAACAGTCTTCTCACTAGCAACATCAATGCTAGATGCCTGGGGAGAAATGCCTTCAAAACTCTTTTACCTCCCATGACTCTTCATTAGGAAATTACTGGAAGAGGCACACCAGCAAAATGAGGACGAAAAACAAAAATAAAAGAAGACACAGAACCCAGGAAACAATGATTTCAATACAAAAAAAGTGGTGAAACCAATCCTAAGGTAATAATTATGGAGCAGGTTTAGATAGAAAACTGTCAAATCGAAGCGAGGGGCAGAAAGTTCTGGAACAGAGGCTTGCATGAAGAGTGTGAGGACTTGAGGGAACAGATGGTCCAGTTGAACATTCTGAAAAGGATGTGTATAAAAATTATGCAAGTGAAAGTATGATGTCATTCATCATAAGGAAATGAGCTAAGCACTTGTATTAATTTCTTAGGGCTGGCATAACAAAATACCGTAAACTGGATGACCTAAACAACAGAAATTTGTTATTTGCACCGTTCTAGAGGCTAGAAATGCAAAATCAAGGTGTCGGCGGGCTATGTTCTCTTTGAAACTCTGAGTAGAACACTTCCTTTCCTCTTCCTAGCTTTCGGTGGTGGCCAACCATCTTTGGCATTCCTTGGCTTGCAGGAGCATGACACTCGTCTCCACTTAGGTGGTCACATGCCATTCCCCTTATATGTCTCATCTTCACATGATGTTTTCCTCTTCTTATAAAGACAGCAGTCATTTTAGATTAAGGCTCACCCTAATGACTTCATCTTAACTTGATTATATCTGCAAAGATCTTATTTCCAAATAAGGTCACATTCATGCATACCAGGGGTTAGGACTTCGACATATCTTTTGGGAGGGCATAATGCAACCCATAATTGCACTCACTACTGAATTTGCTAAAATTAGTGCTATAGATATTGAAAGAATAGAAGAGAAAAGGTGGTGCTGGTGTTAAAAGTCAAATGCCTATCTATCTTAAAATATCCATAGATGACATCTGAAATCTTGAAATTGAGATACAGCAGTATAAACCTATTATTAGAACTATGGAAGCAACTATTAGAACGAACAGTCACCTACAAGAGTTTAAAGTGGTTTCTTCCAGAAAATGGGACAGAGAGGTTTGAAGTGATAGGCGGAGGCTTAGTTATAGCCTTTTGGTATTAAATTTTCACTCTATGTGTATGTGTTGTTAATGAAAAAATAATAGAATATTAAAGGATGAAAAAGAGAAGAAGAAACTAGTGATGAAAATATTTGGGTTTTTATTACTTCAAAGTATTTTAGTATTATTGAGTGTAGATTGGAAGCTTCCTGTGATCATAGAGTATTAAAATAATGCTGAGTTATAATAATACCACCTTGATTGTAGACAGCATGGTATAATGGAAACAAGACTGGCCTGATTCTAATTTTAATTCTGCAGTTTCCTAGCTGCGTAGCCTTATATTCTCACAAGGATATAGACTGATATGGAAAAAAAAGTGCATTTCTGTAAAATAAGACGTGCACTAGAACAATTGAAAAGTAACTTCTAAATCTAATTTTATACGGCTCTATGAAAAATAAACTATGGAATGCATAAAATACTTACCCACCACAATATCTCATCTGGAGGGCTGGAGCTCTCTGACCTAAAGAAACTATATCAATTTATCCACAGAAATGAATGATCTGAATGTCCTTCTCAAAACTTTTAGGACTTTTGTGCAACATTGGGAGAATCCATTTAGACTGGTCAATTCCACTCTGATTCATTCTGCTATATTTTGTAAATAAACTTTTTAAAAAATTGTTTAGATTTACAGAATAATTGAGAAGACAGTGCAGAAAGATGTCATAGATCCCACACACAGTTTCTATTATTAACATCTTGCATTAGTATGCTATGTTTGTCGCAACTAATGAACCAATATTGATAAGTTATTATTAACTAAGTTTAGACCTCATTCAGATTTTTTTAGTTTTTACCCAATGTCCATTTTCTGTTCTAAGATTCATCCAGGGGACCACATTAAATTAGTCATCTTGTCTCCTTAGGTTCCCCTTATCTGTGACAGTTTCTCAGTCTTTCCTTGTTTTTGTTGACCTTGACAGTTTTGAGGAGTACTGGGAAGGTATTTTGTAGAATGTCCCTCAATTGGATTTGTCCAATGTTTTTCTCATGATTAGACTGGGGTTATGGGTTTTTAGAAGGAAGATGACAGAAGTAAAGTGCCATTTTCAGCTCATCATACCAAGAGTATGCGCTATCAACATGATTTGTCACTATTACTGTTAACCTTGCTCACCTGGCTGAGGTAGTGCATGTCAGGTTTCTCCGCTGTAAAGTTACTCTCTTTCCCCATTTCCAAACTATATTTTTTGGAAGGAAGTCACTATGCACAGTGCACACTTAAGGAGTAAGAAATTCCTTAGGGGTAATGTATTCATATAAATTATTGGAGATGCTTGTACATGAGAGATCTGTTTCTTCTCTTCTGTTGTTTTATTTCATAAGACAGTGGCCTTACTGGCACACCAGTGACTACTAACATCATCATTATTGCGCTAAACCAATACTCTAAAATTTTAAAACTTTGATGGGAAAAATAGAAACATGAAAAAAAATCCACGTTAAAGCTGCAAGGAATTTTCTTAACTGGAGGCTATGGAGACCTTGTCTTTGGTGTTCTTTTTCTTGGACGAGCTAAAGAAATGGCGCCTTAGTTATGCACACTTAGCAAAGACCATTCTTTGAAATGGAGATGTTTGAGGGCAGCAATTCTAAGGAACTGCCCTGTGTCGCATTTTGTAAGAGATGGTCCATGATGTAGGCAGATGTGATGAGTAAGAATTTGCAAACAGAACTTCTAATGTCCTATAAACGGTGTTTATTTTCTCTAAATTAATGTAAAACTGATTCTGAATCAATTCAATCTCAGCTATTATTGAATCTGACAAAGGTCCTACAGTCTTAAACACTCCTCCCTGGTCACTAGTAACGTCTTTGTCCCATCGCACCTGGACTCTTCATGTTGGTAGCTCTGCTGCCTCAATCCCAGAACAAGAAATCTCTGCCAGGCAATCATATACCAAAGTGCAGCCTTCTCAAGCATGCCATGCAGTCATCCCTTTGTGGTCTTGCTTTGCACCCAGGGTACTGCTATGGGGCAGAACTTGGCAGACCTGGGTGCTGTCACTAAGTGAGTGCCATGACTTTTGCCCCCTTTCCAGTATCAGGAATCCTCATTTGCATCTGTGTCTTGGATGCTCTCCCCTGACTTCCTTCCTACCCAGGACCCTTCACAGGTTTCATGAAGAAATTGCAATTGACAAAACAAACAGAAGCCTGACTTCATCAGCTCCTGCATTCTCCCCAGCAAAAGTTCTTGGGGCGTGGGAATCCAAAATGCCTGGCTACCTACTGGGAATCAGAAAAGAAAGCAAGAGGAGCAAGCCACAAATTAAAATCTCAAAAACAGTTCTCCTTCCACATTCTCTGCTTGTAAATCTATCTGTTTCAGCCAAGAGTAAGTATTTCCAATTCCAATGCCCCCCACTGAGAGGTTGGACCTGGATCTTTACCCAGAGCTGGGCAACTCCCTTTGACAAAGATTAAGAAAAGCAACCCCCACACACAAAGCTGCCCAGTCCGTTTGGGTGATATTTCCCTCAGGCTCCCTAGGCCCAATGAGAACTCAAACCTCCCCATCCCTCCCAGCACTGGCTCCCGCCCATCCTGGGGCCTCTGGCTCAGCTTTTGCTTAAAGACTGTTTGAGGGCTTTTTTTAAAAAGACTTTATTTTTAAGAGAAGTTTTAGGTTCACTGCAAAATTGAACAGAAGGTACAGAAATTCCCCACATATACCCTGCCCCACATACACACAGCCTCCTCCACTATCAACATGCCAAGCCAGAGCAGTACATTTGTTACAATCCATGAAGCTATGTTGACACATCATAATCAGCTAAAGCCCATAGTTTACAGTAGGGTTCACTCTTGGTGTTGTACATTCTATGGGTTTTTACAAATGTATGATGACATATATCTACCGTTATAATATTATACAAAATAATTTCACTCCCTAAAAATCCTCTATGCTCCACATATTCATCCCTCTCTCACCTCTAATCCCTGACAACCACTGATCCTTTTACTGTCTCCATAGTTTTGCTTTTCCAGAGGGTAGTTAGTATTATACAGTATGTAGACATTTCAGATTGACTTCTTTCATTGAGCAATATGCATTTAAGTTTCCTCCATGTCTTTTCATGGCTTGATAGCTCATTTCTTTTCAGTGCTCAGTAATATTCCATTGCCTGGATGTACTGTAGTTTATTTATCCATTCATTTACTGAAGGACATCTTGGTTGCTTCTAAGTTTTGGCAATTATGAATAAAGCTTCTATAAACATCCATGTGCAGGTTTTTGTGTGGACATAAGTTTTTAATTCATTTGGGTAAATACCAAGGAGTGTAAGTGCTGGTTCAAATGGTAAGAGTATGTTTGGTTTTGTAAGAAAGTACCAAAGTCTCTTCCAATTGTTTGAAGATCTTAATCTTGGCAGAAAGTCCAGCTGGCCTCCAACCAAATCTCCAGCCATGCCTCTTATTCCTTGGAATCCCTGCCCCAGAGGTTAGGAGTTAGTTCTCAGAACCTAAGAGGGAGAGCAGGTAAGTAGCTGTCTTGTGAGTGGCCGGCCACCCCAGGGCCAGGCATTCATCACTCAGGGAGTATTCTGGTCTTGATATCTCCTCTTCCAGATTATGGGAGAAAAGAATGCTAATGACTGAGCCTGTGCTCTTAGAAGACCAAAGTTGGTCTGTGCTCTGGCTCCTCTTTGGGTTTCTGAGCCCCCATCCCAAACACAAACACACACACATGCACACAACCACTCTTAAGTTTCCACTTCATTATCTTACACATTATTAGCTGAACCAAGAGGGTGTTTATGGATGTTCCCCTCTGAGGCTGGAGAGTTGTCTCTCCAGTTATGCTATGTGGCTATGAAATTCCAGCTTCTGCACAGGTGCCACCACATCAGTGGCAGGTAAAGGGACATATAGGCAAATGACCTGGAGTGTCTTGCCTCAGTTGTACAATTAGACAGACTCTGGAAGGAAATATGTCCACAGCTAATGTCCTAAAGTCTAAAAAGAGGTTGTCAGGGCTCTTAATTGCTCTGCTAAGTCCTCAGGATCCCTGATAGGCTCGAGGCTGGTGCCAGAACCATGGGGGTCAGTTTCCCTTGCTTGAGAAAGGGACCGACTATCTCTACTTCTTCCTCATCCTTTATCATCTACAGTAGTTGCACAAAGTTCGCAGAGGGGTCATTTTCAGCATGGAGAGGATCATGGATCTGAGCCAGGAGACTTGGAGCAAAGACTCCATGAGAAAAGAAGCTAATCTGTGAACTCCAGGAACAAGCCATGTGAAGTGGCAGATGAGAGTCACTCACAGTGTTAAAATTTCATTTGTTACTCCAAAGCCTTCAGGAAAATGTTGTGAAAATTCAGAATTGTAGCATTCAAAATTTAATTTCACCAAATCAAAGATTTGAAAACTAGTGTGAGCCAAGCTTGTAATTTAAGTATTTACTCTAGTAATTTGCACTCTATTTTGATTGCATCCTCTACTTTTTCATAATCCTGAGCAAAGACAATAGTTGTATTGCAAAATCAAGTATATTCTCAATTTCCTTATGCTCCTAAACTGGAGTTGGAAGCTGTTCTTAGAAAGTAGAAGTCACTCACCCACTTCCCTTAAAATTGTTCAGTTTAGTTCAGGGCAGTTCAAACATTGATGATTTTGCAAACCTCTTGAGTAACCTACCCATAGCCTATTTTTTTTTCTCCAAAGACTTTCTTCATAATTTGATAATGTTGCTTTTGTTTGAGTAGGTTGGACAATTGTTAATAAAATTGCTGACCACTTGCAAAAGAAACATTGAAGTGTCATGGAAAAACACATCTCAGAAAAGAAAAAAAAACCCACAATAATTAGAACCATGCATTTTTCCTTACTGGGGCATCTTTTATTCCTAACCACAAAACACCATTAGAGTGAATTCTGGGTTTCTAAGTTTTGGGAATTAATTTTAATGTTGGATTTCATATAAGTAGATGTAGCATACTTTTTAAAAAACAGACAAAATAATCTAAATCTATTCCGAAATTTTTGTTTTGCAGGTTAGTTATTTTAATTTAGAAATATATAAAGTATTTCTAAATGGAATCCACTTTAAGCAAACACCCCCTGGGAAATCTAGACTGGTTTTGAAATTTGAATTTTTAAATAAAAATTCAAGTGAAAAGTAAACAATTTTCTTGGCCATTTGACATGGCCAATAAACCAGAAATACCTCCCAATATGATCTGAAATATTTCACAATTTTGGTGAACTGTGTGTAACATAAAATTACTAAAGTAATAATTTTAAAATAATAGATTAAGCCCAATTTAGGAACTAGTTGGGTCATATACTCAATCTAGCTACAGAATTGTCAGACATAAATGATATGAATATAAAATTGACTTTCAGCTATTCAATCCAGTGGCCTACAATGTTTTTCAGGGTGAAAGTTGGTGACATCACTGTAAGAAGTCAGAACATATGTGAACAAAATGAGCACCCTACCTGAGAACCCTGGGGAACAGCATGGTGTCAGCTGGAGCTGCAGTCACAGCCAATTCTACCATTCACAAACATTTGAGGAAGCCACTCAACGTCCTGAAATCTTAGGTAGATACTTCACAAGGTTATTGTGCTTAAGATATTTTGCTATTGAAAGTGAACAAAGCTTATGCCAGACTTCTATTAATTACATAATATCCTATGGATTAAACCCAGACTTGGGCTCTAACCCCAAAGATTTGTAATCATCCTCAAGGCTATCAAAAAAACACCTAGACATCCTCTTGTACTAGAAGACATATGAGTATTATCTGCCACGCGTGTATGCATGACAAAACAGAAGAGAAGGAGGAATAAGCAGAGGAGGAGGATGACAGAAGGTGGGCAGGGGGAATTTCAGGATGAGTTAATTTCTTGACAAAAAGGTAGATTTAGAGGATGACTCAATACGATGCAAATAAGGGAGGAATTTAGAAAAAGTAGGAAAACTCTGAAAAGTTAAAGGATTACTAATTTTAAGATGGTACATTTTACCACTCATCAAGTAATCCCTTGTATTTTGTGTACTTCTGTTTCATCAACAAAGATTTGATTGTGACCTTTCAGGATGAAAGAGGATGTGTAACTAGTCTTTCCGAAAGTGGTCAGATCACTCTGAGCTTTGAAGGAACTCTCAGTGAGTTACCACAACCGACTCTGATTGACCTCTTAGAAACACCCAGATATGACTTTTTTCCCCCAAATTAGCTATCAGATTTCCATTTGGGAAATAGCTTCATTCCTAAAATCTAGAGCAGGAGTCAGAGGATATTTTCTGTAAAGGGACAAAGAGTAACATTTAAGATTTCTGTAACTTTGTTGCAACTACTTAACTCTACCATTGTAGTACAAATCAGCCACAGATCATATGTAAATGAGTGGGCATGGCTGTGTTCCAACAAAACTTTATATACAAAAACAGAGAGCAGACTGTTTTGACCCATGGGTCATAATTAGCCAGCCCCTAGTCCAGAGAATCAGGAGCTTTATATTTTACCTATACATCAGCTTCTTTCATGAAAGATAAGATTTGCCCAAGGGCAGCAGGACATGGTGGTAAAACAAATGCTATGCACAGGACAGGAGAGAGATATTATGACTGGACAAAGGACCCATAGCCCCATCTATGTCACCCATTCCCTTTGTCCAGAAGAAAATAAGTTGGTGATAAGACATAGAAGAAATTTAATAGTTATCAAAAGGGTAAAAGCCCAGCAATTATACAAGAATCAAAACATAAAACATGAATGTCTAAAAAGAATTAATAATAAAAGAGCAGAACTTGAAAACCAGGATCAACATAAGACAACACCTAAGCTGCACAAATGACTATTTTACCTCTGGAGAAAACTGAGGGGAGGTGGAGTGGGAGGACATCCAACTATCTGGATGTCTACAAGGACAGTAGAAACTTGATCCTGGCACTTAGACTCCTTAGTAGGATAGAGTTATAGACTTAAGGAAATTCTAGTAACTTACAAATTTGGATGCACATATACCAAATATTAGTCATCTTTAGTCATTCACTTATTCAGTCAGCAATAATTTGCTCTTACTCATAAAAATGAAAATCTATGAGCTTGCACATCATTCCTTCTTCCCACAAGAACCCACGAAAGAACATGCAAATTGTTCACCAGTTTACAAATCAGGAAATCCCCAGATCATCCTTTGTGAAAGAGCAGTCTAAAATTTTCCCACCTTCATGTCTTTGCTCACAGACTCCATTTCTTCTAGAATACCTTTCTCTACTCATCCTTTCCTCCCTTCTCTCCTCATCTCCAGCACCCACATTTCATACCTTTACCGTCATAGCCCTGGCAAGCCCTTCTTCTTCACAAAGGATGGCAGGACATTTTCATTTTCTTCTCTTACCAACTGGAAGTAATTTGCTGGCCCCCAATCCCACGCAAAATATTCACAGAACTGTGCTACAGCCCTCACCTCATGGCATTTTTTGACATTCAACTTTGTGTTGTGGTTGTGCGCGTCCATGTTTTTCTTGTAAGTCCTTTAAGAGAGTGGCTATATATTCTTTTGCTGTGGTGGATCACTATGTTTTGAGCAGTAGTTTGAGCATAGGCAAATATCAGAAACATAAATGAACGTCTTAGTGGGATACGCAAAGTTGTTATACCTATCACATCAAAGTCATATGTCATTCTCTAAAGACTAAGATTGAATCTTAATTGTCAACTAGACAACTTCATTCCATTGTATATGCTTACTTACTAAAGTATTAAGTTGAGTACTTACATTACTGAAGAATAGTAATTATTTATACAATTATATAGAGTTTATGAAAACATTTTTTAGACATTATTTAATTGGAGTTGACAATAACCCTGAAAAGATGTCAAAGAATGTTACAGATGAAAATCCAAAGATCAGAGAGTTTAAATGGCATCATACTTAGTAAGTGGTGGAAAATAAAGCGCTATGGAAAATAGAAATGCTCTCTCTCTCTCGCTCTCTCTCTTGCTTTCATGCTGTCTCTCCACCCCTTGGGAATTTTACAAACTTTTAAGCAGAAGACAAATCCTATCCTAACAAATCTCATCCAAAGGCAATATACTCTAAAGAATATTATATTTACACTGAAAATAATTAGGATCACTGCATAAGGCACTTGACTTATTGGAAGAAACTACATGAAGAAAAATTTTATTTTTGAAAATTTAGGAGTAAAGACAGACTCAAGTAAAAGAATTTCATTCCAGATAAGTTTTGCTTAATTATTCATCTCATCTAATAAAACTATAAACTTAACATTGAGAATTTAGATCAACCGTCACATTACTCTGAAAGAAAAGTCAAATATACTAGGCTCTGAAATGAAACTTTTTGAAATAAATTTCAAATGGTTTAAAGTCATCTAGATTTAGTGAAGAAAGTAGTCACGCAATATCTGAGACTTTTAGTGAGCCCTAGTAGGACTGAAGACCGTATCACATTAGCCACCTGCCTGCCAAAGCAGTTACTCACAATTATGGTGAATTGGGTGCATTTTGTGCCCCAGACTGTTTCATATAGACTAGGTTGGGATTGGGACAATGCAAGGAATGTTAGAGGATGGCAAAGGGTCAGAGGAGGGCATCTTCCCTTCATGTCGAGGTGACATCCACACACTGACATCGTCACTCCTGCCATTCATAGCAACAGAGATCACAGCAAGAGGGCCTCCACCCACACTGCTTCTTCATCTTATCATGGCTCCCTTCCCACTTTGCCCAGAAGGACCACCTCTCCCCTTGGTTAGGGCTGATGTTTCAGGAGGAGCACAACCAAAGAGAGCAGGTCTTGAGATATGACATGGACAGGTTCAAGTCTTTATTCCCTACCATGAGTAGTGTGACCTTGACAAAGTTACTTGACCTCTCTGTCTTTGTTTTCTCATACGTAAGAGAATAATAATAAGATAGCTAACATATATTTAGGGCTTATTATAGGCCAGATATTCTTCTAAGCACTTAAAGTATACAAACTCTCTTAATCCACACATATGTTACCATTATTATCCCATTTTATAGATGACAAAACTGAGGCACAGACTGTTTAAGTGACTTTCCCAAGTTCACAGCTAATAAGTGGCAGAGCTAGGATTCAAACGTAAGCAGTGAGAGTTCCAATTCTTTTCATCTGTCCTTTACTGGCCATAGCTCTAAAGTTAATACAGCTTAAAATCAGGTACTTGTCTGTGTGATTACTAGTCTAATGTCTGTCTCCCTTGCTGGACTGAAGATGCCCAAACCTCTAAATGCTCGATCACCACATTTATAAAATGGGGACAATAATGATTGCACCTACCTCATTGAGTTGTTTGTAGGATTCGAATGGGAAGTATATGTAAAGCTTTCAATACAGGGCCGGGCCACAGGGAGTGCTGAATTCCAGGTGCCTTATAGAATTGGAACTTTTAGTGACCAGATGCACTTATTGTCCTGTGGTTGGTTCCTTTACCATTTTGATGATATATACAAAGATGCCATCTCCTGTCTAAGTATATCATTATGCTTCAGCCATCTTATTTATTGCCTACACTCAGGTAGCCTAAAAGAAGAAAAGTTTCTGAGACAAGGAAAGAAAATTCTTACCATTTCAGGAGAATTTTGTAGCTCCTGAGGTCCACTTCCATTATGGAAGCATTTTTCTCCCCACTACTCAGTCACTCTAAAGAACAACTAAAAATTATCTTTCAAGTTCTACATAGATGTAAGATCCGTGAAGTAGAAACTTCACAAGAAGATTTCAGAGCTTCGTGTGGAGAGATGGGTTTAACATAACTGACCCCGAGTCTCATAAGTGAGTGTTTATACTCTTTCGTTTGAGCCACAGGTAATTTTGGCTTGTTTGTAGAGAAGCTGAGACAAAAGATGAAACATAATGATGTCCATCCACATACATCTATGCTTCTGACTCAAAACCTGGTGGATCTGTCCTAGAGGAAAATTAGAATGGGATTCCGGCATGTAGCAGTTTTTATCATTAGTATTTTTCTAAATAGAAACTGTTCCTCTCACTTTGTCCTCCTCGTGACATCAGCTTTCAATTCTGTCCCTCGCAGAGTTATTACTCACATGAGAGAAGTGTCATAGTCAGAAAAACACTTGTAGGACTTGGTTTTTGCTTTTGTTACAGAAGTTTTTTCCAGTGGTAAATGTTGCAATAGTAGCAGCAGCAGGGTTGTTGATCAGAGAAGCAGGAAGGGCCAGCATTTATTAACTGAGGCAGGTTTCTAAGACACTTTCGTAGTTTATCTCACTTAATTACCACAGCAACTCCATCAAGTAGGTTCTTTTATATCCCTAGTTTATGAATAAAGAAATAAGTGTTAGTGGGGCTGATTCTCTTGGCCAAGGTAATATGGCTAAGAAGGAGCAAAACTGAATCAGATCACTTCATTCTACGACCTCCTAATCCCATTCTAATAACATGCATCATATTTTAAATAATCATTAGTTTTATGTAAACAAGTGTAAAACATCCTGAAGTCCTTTAAGGTTTCCCACTTGGTCCTTTGGACTTCCTTGATATTCCTCATCCTGCTAATAAAAGTTTTCTTCCTTAGTGTTGCCGAAGCTGATTCTTATATGATATTTTGTGGCTTTTGCACCCATCAATTACAGCATAAAAATGTTGAACCCAAATGGAAAAGGCTTTCTTGCTTTATAGATGTCAGGTAGAGTCAGATTTGAAAGATGGAAAAAAGGAGTAGATCTAGAGACAACATAAATATGAATTCAGTGGTCACCTCTTTTGAAAATATCAGGCTGTTTTGTGGATGAGCTTTTGAATTTGATATGCAGATATTTTACAGAATGAATGTTTTATATGCAGTCATCCTGTGCATACAAAAGAACACTGCTTGGTTTCTGAAATGTGAAATGCACTATTTTCACCAAAGTTGCAGTGCAGTTTAAGAAGACGAAAGTTGGAAGTTGCCCAACCTTTCCTTCCTCCCCCCAACCTCCCTGCAAAAGGATGGCAGTGACTCCGGTTGTCACTGTTAACTTTGCCGATGTTAGAAAGGGATGGTTGGAGGAAGTGCTCATCATCCACCAAGCTCTGCTTCATTCTTTTCCATGATCATGTCTTTCCCAAGCTGCAAAACAACATTAAAATTGCTACTTGTATTCATGAGCTCAGAAATTTTTGAGAGTTTTATTTTCCATTTAAATTGTAGTTTAAATTTGTAGGAAAACCAGAAATGGCCAAATTTTCCATTTAAGATATCCCAGCAAAGTTTGTGACCCAGGACAGTCTCTCAACACAAATTTCCAAATTAGTTTTCTCGTAACTTTGGCCCTTAGGCAGGTACCAACTATAAAAGGCTGTGGCCGTGATGGTTCTGCCTGGGAACACGCTTTCAAAAATTTCCAGATTTCCATCTTGCCATGACTGTTGGAAGACTTTTGGCTTCATTCAGAAAGCCATAAAACCATAAAGCAGATCTGAGTAAAAACCCACAGCTGCATACATCTGATGACAGTCTTAAACTGATTTTCCAAAGATAGGGAGATCAGCAAAACCCAAACTCCATGATGTCAACAATACTGGGCTTTTACTCTTTAAGCCAGTGGGTATTCTGTGGAAGATTTAATCCATGTGTTCCTAATCTATTTACAGTTAACTCATCAAAATGCCATTTGCATAAGTATTTCCAAAGTTTCATGGGCTTTTATTTGTTGGTCTCTCAAATGGTTGCTGGTGGGAGGCAAGTTTTGCCAGAGAAACACAACTTCCACGGTCTAAGTTATTTTCAAAACCAAGACTTTGTAAATTTCAAGTAGTTATTTTAACTATCACTTATAACAGTCTTTATTTTCAGCAACTACATAGCTCCTCATTAAAAGTGTTGTAGAAAAACAGCCTTTTACTACCCCACCAGAGTAGTGGGACAAGCTTTTTACCAGGCTTTCTGCTCCCTGTGTTTTTCCACTTTAAGGAGTTTACAGTTTAACAAGGATATTGGACATGGCCACAAATAACTGCAAGATGTGGCATAATCTTACAGTGGCTAAAGATCCTGCAGTGGCTCCCTCTTGTACCAAATTAAAATTCATCAGTTATCACCTTCCTCCTTCTGCACACAGGTAGCATTTTCAAACGCAACTTCTAAACTGCAGGTGCCTTTTTTATTTCACCCTACCTTATATAGTCTTCTGCCAATAGTTTTACTGTAGTCTTACTTCTAATGTATGTTTTGATAGCTAGGTAAAGACTAGCCTAGCAGGGTGACCCTCTGGTAATTGTATGTGTATATGTGTGTGTTTGCTTCCGTAGCAAGAAATCTGGCCTTATCAGGAAAAAGATACTGTTGCTATCATTGAGCCAATTTTACCTTTGAGAGAAGGTAAATCAGTATTTCTTGGATTGCTACAGTGGGACACCACAGATTGTCCATCAAACTTTTCATTATGGACCACAAATTACTTTGGTAAGAGAAAGGAGCAAAATGGGCTTTTTAGGGGCTGAAAGACCAAAAGAGAGAGAAAGCAGGAACTCTGAGGAAAAATAGGAGTCAATGTATGTATGCCAGTTTGTTTGCCCCCTAATCGTGGCTCTTGTAAGAATGTATATGGCATCTCTATATCTAAGCATCAAGACTGCATACGCAAATCTTTGGACCATCACATCCAGTAACACTTGGAGTAAGAACTCCCATGCCTATTTTGGGGTTGACTTGGGATGTTTTCTGTACCCCAAGCTGAAGACAAGGGGTAATAGAGACCTCTAGACGTATTTAATCTGAACTCTTGTTCCCATTCAACAAATACGTATTGAGCAATATTCCAGGTTAACACTGTACAGTTTAATGGGAAATTCAGTTATACATAAAATGTAATCCCTGTCCTCAGGAAGCTTACAGTTATCTCGCACTTTGAAGCATAGATCCTTAGAGCTAGAAAGAACCAAGAAAATCCAAGTGCCTCATTATTTAAACAGAAAACTGAGGTTGGAGAGATGATGTGACTGGCTTACATCAAAATCCTGTCTAGAACTCAGGGTTTCTGATTCAATTCTGTGCTTTTCCATTACATGAAGCTTTGAGAACTTACATTGTTTTGTTGATTTTTTTCCCTCCCTAGCTAGATTATGGGGTTCCTGAAGGCAAGGAGTAATGTCTCATATTTCTTTCACATTCAGCCCACCCAAGGATGTTATGCATAACTAGACAGATTTAAGTACTCAGTAAATGCTTGTGGGATGAACAAGTAAGAAAAATAATGAATGAATAGGTGATATTAACATGAATTGCTAAATGGGTGAGAAAGCCTAGAAAACCCACATTCCTTCCTATTCCATGCCTCTAGAGTGATTGCCCTTTGGTTTGTGGGTTAGCAGCCGTTGGTGTGAAAAGGATTTAGAAGATTAGTTGACTCAAACTGCTAGTGTAAACTTAGGTCTCATTAAAGGACATGTAGTGTCCAACCAGGGGAGGTCATATTCCACTCAAACCCTTCTGATGGTCCATGCCTAGGTATTAGTTTTTAAGGAGACTTTTGACAATAGCTAATTTTATGCAATTGTATTTAAGGGAGACTTAAAAACCCTAAACGTGTCTTATTCAATTTTATATACTTCACCTAACAAAATTCTTCCCCCAAAGTGGAACTGGAACTGCAATGTGCCTAAAGGAGACAGACTAGAATGGTGAATGGTTCAAATCTGTATCTATGAGGGATGGTTTATGGAATTGAGGGAGGGAGCGCTTTAAATATCTGCAGGCTGTGTGGAAAAAGAGTTGGATTTATTTCACATGCTGTCAGAGGACAGAACTAACAACAATGACTAGAGGGGCACTACAGATGCTACTGGGAAGTGGATTTTGGATGAACACAAGCAATTTTTTTTTGGTTAAAGAGTTATGTGCAAATATAGCTGACTGTCTCCTGAGGTGGAGTATGCCCTGCTGCTGAAGGTGGAGCAGGGTCTGAGTGGCTGCTTGTCTTAGGTGATGTGCTGTACCAGACCTTCTAGATGGATCCTTCAAACCTTGAAATTTAATGATGATGATGGTTGCATTTCTACCACTAACATGTTGCCACTCAATACCTTGGCTGTGTAGCTTGTTCTTATTTCTTCCCCAGCATTCACTTCTATCTGCCAATTTCTTAATAGTCCATAATTGTCAATGGAAACCCGACTTTAGCAGATTATTAAAGCATTTCTCCTCTCTTGCTAGTCCTGTAAAATTAATTTCACTAGACAGCGTGTGTTATATTCATCCCCCCAACACCTCAACCTAGTATGATTTTTAATTGAAAAGACAACATCACATAGTTCCCAATGTGATCAACAGAGTTCAAATCCTCGCTCTAACACTTAAAATTGGGGCAATTTTCTTAGCCTCTCTACCTCTCATTTTCCCAAACTATAAAATAGGGCAAATAGTGTTATCTGTCTCAGCAATGCAGTAAGGATTAAATGAAATAATGCATGTGAAGTGCTTAAGCACAGTGCCTGAAATATAGCAGATACTCACACAATGTTAGCAACTGTGTTCTATTGTTAATAAAAGAAACAAATTTCTTTGAGCTGCTTTGATTTAAGAAGACAATACCATTTCCAGACATCTCTTTCCTGGGGTTAGCTATATTAGTATTCTGTCCTGATGGGAAAGAAGAAACATCACTGGCAGTGAATTGCCAGATTAGAAACAAGATGGATATGAGGGATGGATATGAGGTAAGCTGAAATGTTACCCCCTGCTGGCTTTTTGAAATGCAGATTCATCAATCTCTTTGATGTCCCTAGCCACTTCCAATGAACATCTTTCAGCATATTATTTGCTTTCTTAACCACATCACTTTTCACTGAGTTCAACATTCCTGTAGGATTCAAAGGATCTTGGTACATTCTTCCAAAATGAATTCAGAAGGTAAGTCAAAGAGAAGGGAAAACATCTTTGAATAGGACTCAGGGTTCAGACTGGGGGTGGAAGGAGGGGGGTGCCTTGTGACTCAAAGGGCTAACAGTAAATTCATCCTCAGGCTTTCCGTGTGGCAGTCCACTCTGCCAGTGGCCTGATGACTAACCACAGCCAAGTAACCCACCCTGCTCCTTTGTCTAAGTAAGGGATATAATGGCACTCTGTGCCTCCTGAAGGGGAAGGGGAAGACCACACAAGGAATCAGAGGCTCTCCTTGGGAAAGCAGAAGTTGAAGGAGCCGTCACTTTTAGTCTTCCCTTGATCTCCTTTGCTATTTCAGAGGGCCCACGTTAATAATAGAATATTTCTCCCTTTAAAGTTAAGCACTTTAACATATGTGTTTATACTGAAAACACAGATGCAAAAGATTGCTCATCAGTGGCCTTGTCCATACCTGTCTCTAATACTGTGCTGGCAACATGGAAGGATACGTCTCTGTTTATGTGTCTATGTCTTTACTAGAGTGTAGGCTCCTTAAGGACAGGAACTGACCCTTACTCATTTTGTATCCCCAGCAGCTGGTAGGAATGTACATCAGATACTACACATTTGGCTTACTTAACTATATTATATCCTTCTTGCAGAAAACCATACTCTATGGTGGAGGCCAGAAAGCTAACAACATTAGAGACATTTTGCAGACTCCCTTAGAGTGAAGGTCCCCTCTTGAACCAGCTTCCACCAAGCAGACTCGCCCAGTGAGATTTAAAAATGACAGTATCATGAGGCGGACCCATGATCTTGCTTACCAGTGCAGTTATGAATACACCTGGCTTTTCTGTGGCAGCTAGAGTCTCAGTTTTCAGGCTTTAGTTACATGAGTATTGGCCTAGACCCCTGGTTTCCAGAGTCTTCTGTTTTGTAAGCACCTAATTCTCCATATTAAATAGCTTTCTGATGAAATTAGTTCAATAGTTTCTATTATCTGCAACTGAATTCTGATTTGGTGCTCATCAAATGTTTATGGAACGAATACACTGGGGAAACTGGTTCCATCTGCGAGGTCCACTTTAAATCAGTTACTCACACCTGGGCTCCTGAAATCACCTGTTGATTCTCAAAGTGGCTGATTCATTAACAAGTGAAAAGAAGGAAATCCCAGAAATGCCTCTCTTAGGATTCTAAAATGGAGTAAAAAGAAAAAAAATGACTGCAAAATCCCACTGAGACAGAGAGATGCTTTTCTCTTTTAATCTTACCATTATCTAGAAAAGTCACAGAGTAGCTTATTCTTGTCACTTAGTTCTAATCAAAATCAGGGTGTTGCTGTATTTTCTAAATGACCACAAAACTGCAGGTGATAAAAGATTATTCATTCAAAAAAGATTATTCATTCAAATTTTGCTTTCTGAAGTAAATGTTTTGTGTGAAGCTGGGGAGCTAATAGAATTATGAGAGTGAGGCATTTCCTTCAATCCCCAGATTTGGGTAAGAGGCTCGACCTCTGAGAACACATATTTAAGATGCTGTTTATTCCTGTGAATCTCGTAAAAGGCCTTTGGAACCCAGAAGTTTTGCTAGATTAACTTAAGGCTTGGAGCAACACACATCAGCCTAAGCACTCCGAGGCAAGGCTTGACTTCTACTTGTGCAGATGAGGAAGAAGGCAAAGAGCACTCCTCTGAATTTCTTCGGTGCAAGAATAGCAGCTGGACTCCTTGAGCTAACACTTCTCTGTAAAACTATTGTCTTCATGTAATTGAAGCCTCCTAGCTGTGGCTTATGCCTCTCACCCTATCTGAAAAATGCCCTTTCCTTCAGCAATATCGTGTTTTTCAACTCTTAAGGCTGACTTATCAGCGCTATCCCAGTTTAGCCAAGGATTAATGCAGCCTGCCCAGATGTTTCTGTGATGGATCGATGTGTTGACTGATGAGAAAAGCTGCAGTCTAAAAGGAGATTGGAAGAGAGCTGACTTGCCTTACAAGAAGAGTGGGGATTAGTGAGCCCTTGCTGCAATCACAAAATTATCGGCATTGTTCTTAGGACATCCCACCCTCTTGTAACTGAATGTGATGTTGGACTGGAAAAAAAATAATAAAGCACAGTGCTGGGCCTGAAATAATGGTCCAGCTAGTCCGGATCCCATGTCCCCTTATCTTGGGAGAAAGCATTCCTTCCTTCTTTCTTGCACTCTTTGCTACAACAGATATCTAATGAACACCTATTATGTACCAAGCTCTACTTGGTGGGCGCCAGACATCCCTGGGTGAACAAAAGCTTCGTAGTCGTTGCTGTCTTGGTGATTATACAATCAAGTAGGGTGACGTAGACAACAAACAAAATAAACAAATAAAATTACAAATCCTGTGAAGTGCCTGCAGAAAAAGATAGGCTCCTTTGGGAGGGGAGTATGGAGGAGAGGATACATGTACCACTGCTATTCTGCAAGAGATTGTCACACCACCTGGCTGTTGAGAGACAGTGATGGTGGAAGGAGGAGGGATAAGGGCTTGTTCTGCTGTTGGATGAAGCTAGGAGAGGGGATGCGGAAAAAATCTTATCCCCATCCTGTCAGTGGTGTCACTGTGCTATGAGCCTTCTCAGGACTGCCTGGGGATGGTTCCTGGAGCTGTGACAGCATCCTTTTTGATGCAAGAAATAAAAATTCCAACCAAACATATCTTAGTGAGAAGATTCAAAAACTAAGATATAAAGTGATTCCAAGAGGGGTCCAGTGACTCAATAATGTCATTAAGGACGCAGGAACTTTCTGTCTTCTTGCTTTCATCCTCAGCATGTTGGACCTTTCTATTTCAATAACTTTTTGAGATATTTTCCTAAACAAAGACAGTTCTTCCTCAAGAGAAAATCACCTGGTAGCTGTTAGATAAAATTCGGCATTAAATTATTTAACAAAAAGTTATTAGCCTTTGCTTTACTTACACCTCTTTGACAGGTTTAGTTTACAATGTTATCTTCTTAATGATAATAATAAAAGGTCAATGATGCTTCCCACATTCATTCAAAACTCTGTAATGTCTATTGTCACACAGCTCTGCTCAAGTATTGCTGTCCACACAGTCTGCACTAGAATGCAATGGTGTGAGCAGAACTACCTCAGCCCTCCTCTGCTGGCCTTTTCATCCCACCTTCAACTCCATCTATCACTAGAAGCCCCACAGACAGATGCATGGACATGTTAGCCCACACATCTAAACTCCAGCCACAGATTCTGTAAAGAGTGGCCCCATGGTCATGGGTGAGCTTTGAGGTGCTTATGCCAGTAGTGCAGTCTGCTCTTAAAAGAAGAAATGGGGAAGAGACTTACACAGACCTGGAAGCAGGCTTGGGCCATTTGAACGTGGAATTCTGGGGTCCTGGGTATCTAGGGGGCAGGGTTCTATTACGTCTTCATTAAGCCTAAGGCACTCTTACCTTTATGAGCTCCCTTCCTCCCTAAGAAATATTAAAAACCACATGTTACAACCAAATTGACATAGAGACAAACATGTTAGTATTATGTAGAACATATTTGCAACCTAAAAGTTCATGTTTTCCTCTGATTTTAAAAGAAATTAAAACATTTTTGCAGCTTCTAACAGCATCATGGGCCCTTGGCACTGTGCCTAATGCATACATCAGGCTTCCTGGAGTGTAGTCTACAAGGGGAAACGGGAATGTGCTCTCAGTAGGCACATCCATTTGGCCTAGAGATTCACTGCCCCATAGGGACTAGCGTGGCCAGAGCAGAGCTGGATAGTTGGACCATGTAAAGCACATGGCCCAGATTTGAGTTCCTCATCCCTGAGTCTAAGGTTGTTACTATTTTAGAATAAACCATGTGCATTCAGGTAAAGAGTGATTTTATATTATTATGAAGAGCATTGAATTAGTACCTGCTTTACATTTGTATTAGTAAAGGATCTATTCTGGTGGCTTGCCCTCCAAAAGAGAACAGGAGACCCTGAGAAGTGAAACTACTTCTAGGGAGTCAAAACAATAGCAGCTTTTAAATGATAGTTTTTCCAGCTTCTATACATCAGTGTTTAAAAAAAACAAAACAGGGCCAACCCCAGTGGCCTAGTGGTTAAGTTCCGCATGCTCTGCTTCAGTGGCCCAGGTTTGGTTCTTGGGTGCAGACCTACACCACTCCGTTAGTGGCTGTGGTGTGCTGGTGGCCCACAGACTGAAACATAGAGGAAGATTGGCATGAATGTTAGCTCAGGGAGACTCTTCCTCAGCAAAAAAAAAACCATAAAACAGCTCAGGGTTTAGTTTGGGAACTCTGCTCTACTCTTTTCTTGATAAACTAGAAAACACAGCATTAAGCAAGAAGGCCACAAGAAAACTTGAGCATATGTAGTGTTCTGTGGTCCATCTCTCTTGCCTCCAGTGTATATAGTGTGGGCTGGGCATTTGTGACGTCTTCTGCTCTGACTGTAGTTTATTTCTCTTCTTACCATTTGTTTGAAATGCTCAGTGCTTCTCCCTGGAAAGGAATTGAAAGTGTCTTCCATTGGTCTCGAGAGAGTCAAAGTGCCTGGGCCTGTCTTCTTAGCCTTTAGACATGCATGTGAGTCCATGTGTGAGTGTAAGACGGACTACCCCCGGGCCGGGGGAGCTCAGAGCAGGAATGTGTGTCCCTGCCACCATTAGCTTTTGAGACTGTCACCTCTTCCCACCAGGTTTCCAGATCCTACCCATCATCACACTCTTAAAGTCCTATTAACATAGAAAACTTCTCAGTCCCCACTCCACTGTATCCCTCCTAAATGGCTCTCAAATCTGCCACTTCATCATCATTTCCAAAGCCAATATCCCATTTCAGACCGTCGCTGTGTCTTACCTGAACTCTTGCTATAGACCCATTCCTGGTCTCCCTAACTCTGATCTCTTCTCTCCCTATACTTCCATATCCAAATGGCTGTGGGAGTAATCTTACACAGGAAAACTGATATGTGCTGCCTGATACCTGTCCCAAATGGAGTTTGGAGAAAGATTTCAGTAGTGATAGATATATACCTCCTCTTGCTCCACTGAAGCAGTCTTTTATTCTATTGCCTTGGGGATGTGCAACATTTGAGAGCCCCTCTCTCCCTGAGCTGGCAGATACTCTGATTCTTTTAATCTCAATGAGGAAAAGAAAAAGTGTAGAGTCCTATTAGATAGTGGATCACCAAAGAGTTTCACTTACCCTTTACTCCCTATTGAATACAGTGACAAATAATATTTCAATATCATCAGCATTATGTCCAGCCCTCACCTGACAATGCAAAACCTTCACAGTCACACCTCTTTATCACACACCCAGGGGAGCCCAAACTTAGGGTTATTCTAGCAAGCTGAAGTATAGTATCTACCTCTTTTCCTCATCTTTCTTGAGGTAGGTTTTTGGGAGAAAGGATGGGATTTACAAACTTTGTCCATCAGAAAAGCCTATAACACTATGTTTTTTCTAAATTTGGGACCTTATGTAAACTACTTGTATGTATCCTATATTCCTCTCATTCAACATGCAAATAACTTAAAGGAAAAGCCTAAGAGAAACTTGTTACTCTTATCTGTTCTGTACCAAGAAGAAGGAAAAATGATTACATGGTCTTGCTGAGTTATCGTCAGGACCTATTTGGGAATTTTCCTGGGGATTCCCGCATATCAATTATAAAAAGAATTCTGACTTTGCATCTAAATGTCTTCTTCACAAACAAGTGAATTAGAGGGTAAAATTATTGACACTGCAACAGAATTTCTCACAACACCAAAACATCACAAAGACCCTTTCCATGTCATTCAGTCAAGTGTTAATTCCAGATCAATGAATAATCAACAGAAGAAGAAACTAAAAAGGGAAGGGGCCTAAGCCACTGTTGATTAAATATCTATCAGAAATAAAACCAAAATGATAAAAGGACATTAGTATGTCAGTGGTTGTTGTTTAGAGTTTAGATTTGGCAATTTTTATTTCTTTAGACAGGAGGCTAAGCACCTGATAATGCTATTAAAATTTTTTCATAGTTCCCCCTTGCCTACCTGGCATGTAAGACCCTTCTTCACCTTGCCCTTTCCTCCAACTTTATTTCTCTTAGCTCTCAAACTCCCTCAAACTCTATTTACCCTTCAAACTCATTTCTGAACTATTTCCTTTGCTTGGATTGTTTTGCACTCCATTCCCATCCAGCCTCACTCCACCTTATGGGCTCACCTGACAAACTCCTACCTCTATAAGACTCAAATCAGACATCAGCTGCTCTGTGATACTTTTCTGACTTTCCTCAGGTTCACTGGACTCTGCTTCTTTTAATCCTCCTTTATACCTTTCACATACCTCCATTGGAGCACAAATAACACGGAACTGTTTTTAATCTCCCCACTAGAGCACAAGTTCCTCGAGGACCAGAGTGACCTTCCTCTTTTCATAACCAGTGTCTAGGTGCCCCACACCTCTTTATGGAATGAATCACTCAATTTCAAGTTCTACCTCATCCATGAGACATTTTCCAACCTCACCAGCCCAGAATTCTCCCTTATATTCCTGCTTTCCTATAACAAACTGACTTCTGTAGCACTTATTTATTTAATAAATGCTTAATGGAACTGATGTGATAGAATGAATAGCAAGGTCCAGTATTGTGGACATATATTATTCACATAGCACCTTTGCTATTGGGAGAAGCATTCCTATTGTAGCTTATGGCTCTAGGGTTTGTATGTGGCTTACTCCATTACCTCTTTCCATAAATGGACATGTGACCCCCACTCTAAAGGCATATTGATTGGATTCAAGGAAGAGCTGCATTGATCAGAGTCACATCTGAAACTTTCCTACCTGAGCTATTCTTGATTATCTTTTCCCCAGGAAAAAAAATTGTGAGGAAATGTAAACTGAAGCTTGTATAGGCACATTACCAATCACAATGGTGAAAGCCATTTGTAACAGGAAAAAAAGAGACCAACATGCAAATATAATTAAGAGCAAAGAGAAACAAAAATCTTGAGCCCTAATATCATCATTTGAAGCCCCAGATCCTGCTTTGAACCAGTTCCACTCCTTGATTTTCAGCTACATGAGCCAAAAATATCCTTCTTTCAGTTAAGTTGACTTTCTGTCACTTGTGTTTTTCTTTATAGATGTCATCCAAGGAAAAGTAACAGGAAGCTTGGGTTGAGGAAAGCAGACCTCGCTTTGAAATCTGTTTTTTATCACTTTCTAGATTTTTGATCTTTGATGATTATAAAGGATTCTTAGTTGCAAGCAATGTAATTCAATTCTGGATGATTGAGTAAAATAAGACTTTATTTAAAAGATGCTCGAGTAGAAGAGAAAGAGGTAAAATTATCTCTATTAGCAGATGATACGATTTTGGAAAAGCCAAAATAATAAGGGGAAAAGCTACAACCAAAAGATAAGAAATTTTAATTTTAAAAAGCAGGTTATGAAATCAACATACAAAAATACTAAATTTCATATATATTCATACATAAATTTCAATGTAAAAGGCCATTTACACTACATAGTGGAAAAGATGACTCAGTTTATAATAATGAGGGAAATACTATATATAGAGAGAGCAAACTTAGAAAGAAAGGTCAAAGTCTTTATAAGGAAAACTCTATAACACTCCTGAAAGACACAAAAGGAGACTAGTACAAACAAAAAGACATATTACACTCTTGGAAGGAAGCCTCAATATTATAAGATATTAATGTTCCCTAAGTTAAATTGTAATGATCTCAATATAAATATTATCTTACTAGTTGATTTTAAAACCATTTGTTTGATAAGACCAAGTATAAACATCCAGAAATAACTGCAAAGAATAGCAACAGGAGGAGGAGAAAATCCCAGACATTAAAATATAGTATAAAATCACTATGCTTAAAGTGGCATAGTATGGATGCACAAAAAGGTCAACAGGCCACTAATACAAATACAAAATCCAGAAAAGAATTCAAATGCAAATTTAATATAGAATAAAAGCAGTATCTCAAATCAGTTGAAAAAAGATGGACCTTTTAATAAAGCATTTTCAGATAAGTGGATAGCCATATTTTTAAAAGCATTAAATTGTCTCTCTTCCTCACATTATACGAAGCTAAACGTAAAATATATCAAAGATGTAAATGAAAAAAATCTAAAACACACTAGTACTGAAAGATAACATAGATCAATTTCTTTTCTACCCTGGAAGTGGGTAAATTTTACTCTTATTTGAAGTCCAGATGAAAGAGAAAAGATTGATACATCATTTGACTGTGTAAAATTTTAAAGAAAAAAAACTTTCATAGGGCCAAGAGAAACATCATAGGCAAAGTAAAATGATAAACTGGACAACATTTTGCAACTTGTACAATAGAGAAAGAAGTAATAAGCTTAATAGATAAAGAATATCTGGAAATAGAGAAGAAAATGAACAAAAACCTATTAGAAGAAAAGATCAAGAGATATGAACACATAGTTCACAGAAAAGGAAATGTATGTGGTTCTTAACCATATGAAAAGATGCTCAATCGTGCTCATAATAATAGGAACGAAAATAAGACTACTCCAAGATATGAATTCTTACCTATCAGGTTGTCAAAAATCCAAAAATTAGATGACATACTATGTTGCTGATAGGAATGAAATAAAGTAAAACCTCCACAGAGATCAATTTGAAATTCCTAGTAAAATTACATATGCATTTACTCTTTGTCCCAGAAATCCCACTTTTAGAAATTTGACCTAGAGATACACTGACAAAAATATAAAAAGAAATACACCCATGCCTATCTATTGTGGCTCTATTTATAAAAACAAATTAATGTCCATCACTAGGGGTCTGGTTGAATAAGCTATGGTACATCCACACGATGGAGTATCATGAACTCTAAAAAGGAATGAGGAATAGCTCCATATACCATTATGGATTGATCTTGAGGGTTGTTCTTTAATTGACAAAAGCAAAGTGTAGGAAGTGTGTACTGGATGCTACCATTTATCTAAGAAAGGGAGTGAGGGTACAAACACCATACACACATACATATCTATATAATTGCTTAGATTTTTTTAGAGGAGGATAAACCAAAAACAAACAAAAATGGTTAAATATACAGGGGCAGGATGAAACTGGATAAATGAACAAGGAAATAAGCTGGAGTACTCTGACTACCCTTGTTTTATAGATTTCATTTTGTTTTATTTATTTTTATTTTTATTTTTTTCGGATGTACATCATATTTCGAATTCTGTATGCATTACATCATGTTCACCACCCGAACATTAATTATAGTCCATCCCCTCACATGTGAGCCTAATCACCCCTTTTGCCCTCCCCGCTCCCCCCTTCCCCAAAGGTAACCACCAGTCCAATCTCCAATGCTATCTGTTTGGGGTTTTTTGTCGTTTTTATATTCTACTTATGAGTGAAATCATACGGTGTTTGACTTTCTCCCTCTGAATTATTTCACTCAGCATAATACCCTCAAGGTCCATCCATGTTGTCACAAATGGCCAGATTTCGTCATTTCTTATGGCTGAGTAGTAGTCCATCGTGTATAAATACCACATCTTCTTTATCCATTCGTCCCTTGATGGGCACCTAGTTCGCTTCCATGTCTTGGCTGTTGTGTATAATGCCGCAATGAACATAAGGGTGCAAGTATCTTTATGCCTTTCTGTTTTCAAGTTCTTGGGGATAGATACCCAGCAGTGGAATAGCTGGATCATATGGTAGATCTATCCTTAATTTTCTGGGATACTCCATACTCCTTTCCATAGTGGCTGCACAGTTTGCACTGCCACCAGCAGTGAACAAGGGTTCCCTTCTCTCCACACCCTCTCCAACATTTGTCATTTCCCGTCTTGTTAATTATAGCCATTCTGACCAGAGTGAGGTGATACCTCATTGTAGTTTTGATTTGCATTTCCCTCATAGCTATCAAATATTTTTCACAATTATACAACAAAATTAAATCTTAAAGAAGAATCCCTAAAAACCAAAAGTAAACTAAAACAAGTTAAGACCCACTGGGTATTGAGTTGAGGCATAACCATACAGAGAGAAGCTATTTAATTGCCTCTAAAATACAAAAATGGCTATATATCCTTAGTGGGTTTTTCCTTAAGGATGCAAAAAATTTCAAACACACGAGACACACAAATACTTTTCAGTCATCATATTATTCGCAGTAATGTTGCTATTATTATTCTAAGATTCATTCATTGGGAATCCAGCATTTTCAGTACAGCAAAAGAGACACAAATGTAACATAGATTAGACTAAGCAAAAAGTCTGTAGTTTTGAATTGGAATTGGAAGTACTAGTATGATTTCATGATAATTTTATCTTTGAAAAAAATATTTACTACCTCTGTCCACTGAAAATGTCTAAAAACAAACAGCAGGCCAAGATCAACGAGTACCCTTAACCACCATGGAGAAATGGCTGATGCCAGGTCTGGAAGGAAGTGTACAAGATCAGCCTGAATCACCTGGTACACAGAGAACGGACACTATCAAGACGATTAAGGGTTTGTCAAAAGGACTCAGGAGCCATCCTGAGGAGGATCTCGTAGGTCAAAGATGGATCAATTTAACTGTCAGTAATAACTGCAATAGACTGAAAGACATCAAATAAATTTAAATCACTGCGTTCATAATGACTAAAGAAGCAAAAAGACAGCAGTGATCGCTTCTGACTAGAGAGCCATCGAATTATCTTGAAAATTGATGAATAAAGGGAAATGATTAAGCATTTATCCCGACTTTCCTATATCATATACCTCAAGGCAGCTAAATAATTGACAAGAAGAAATTTCTCTTTATAGAAGGATTCCAGCTATTAAATTTCAAATGAATGATAGAATTATAGTAGCACGATTTTGCTACTCTTAATGAGATAATGTCCCTAAATAATGGTCATCAGTCTGTGTTAACTTCACAAAAAGAGAGACAAGCAGACACTACATGCATTCATAGAGGTTCACAATGCCACCTATGAAGTAGACTTGCCAAATAAAACTGAATCTGGGGCCAGCCCCGTGGCTGAGCGGTTAAGTTTGCGTGCTCTGCTTTGGCAGCCCAGGGTTTAGCTGATTTGGATCCTGCACGAGGACATGGCACCTCTCCTTAGGCCATGTTGAGGTGGCATCTCACATGCCACCACTAGAAGGACCCACAACTAAAATATACAACTATGTACTGGGGGAATTTGGAGAGAGAAAAAGCAGAAAGAAAAAAAAAAGATTGGCAACAGTTGTTAGAGCAGGTGCCAATCTTTAAAAAAAAAAACGGAATCTGATCAAGCCTTTGGACCTAACTAATAACAATTTACAGAAACTACCTGGGACAGTGGCCATGATACAAGACACCACAAGGATCCAGTTAGTAAATCTTAATTGTAGGAGACACTACAGGCAAACAATTTGGCTTCTTCAACTTCAAATTAAAAACAAAAAAGTAAGAGGGAAATTGAATGTATAGATTAAAAGAAATTTAAAAGAACTTGTTTTGATCCTGATTTGAAGACATTTTTTAAACTTTAAAAATTATAAGAGAATCAGAGAAATTTGAATACATGTATTTAATAATATTAAAGAACTATTATTATTATCAGGTAGGATAATGATATGGTAACTTTTGAAAGTATATTTATAGTTAAGAGATAAAGACTGAAAATGTTATGGATAAAATAATATGAGGTCTGAAACTTGTTTAAAATGACCCAGGTGAGGGTGGACATTGGTAGGGGTAGAGATGAAGCAAGATTGTCCATGTGCTGATAGCTATTTAATAAGGTAGTTGATATACAGGGGCTTGTTATACTCTTCTCTAAACTTTTACATTAATGTTAAATTTTCTCTAATAAAGGTTTTTGGAGAAGATATTGGATAGTTAAAAAAAAAAGCACAGTCATGCACCACGTAACAGTGTTTTGGTCAAGGATGGACAACATATATGACAGTGGTCCCATAAGATTAGTACCATATAGCCTAGGTGTGTAGTAGGCTACACCATCTAGGTTTGTGTAAGCACACTCTGATGTTCGCACAATGACAAAATCACCTAATGCATTTCTCCCAAAGTATCCCCATGATTAAGCAATGCATGACTGTAGTTTACGGGCCAGTGAATCAAGGCATAAGATCCAGCTTCAAGGAACAACCCCAAATCAAGTCTCAGAAAAACTTTAGTAAGGAACACCCTGCAGTCACCATGAAGCATTAGATTCTTGTGCCCTACACTTGGAGCCACTAAGAGAGAGAGGAAAAGAAAGAAACAGAGATAGAAAGAAAGACACAGACAGAGACAGCGAACGAAAGAAGAGATGCTGCCAGAGGGGAAGAGCTCTCTTGCACTCTTTCCCTCTCAGGAACTTCTGAGAGGAAATTTGCAGCAGATGCCTCTGGTTACTCATTAGAGCCTTGGCCATAGCTTCAAGGGATGCTGAGAAAGTGAGCACCTAGTGGTTTCTGTTTCAATTGCAAGAGGGGTTTACCTGCCCCATCCCCATTACTGAAAATCAAAGAGTGGCAAAACCCAAAATATAGAAAAGAATTCTGACACTAGACACAAAAATGAACGAACAACGTTTACCTCACTTGAGTAACAATCTCCTTGAGTTTCATTTTCCTCATCTGTAAGATGATTAAACACTACCACCTACCTCCCAAGAATTCTGTGAGACCTAAAAGGGATAATGTGTCTATGAAACAGCACAAAAGGTCGCTCTGCAAATTTTCCTTCCTCTCTCTCTCCCCTCTTCCGTCTTTCCACCCATCCTTCCCTCCTCCTTCCTTCTTTCTTGTCTTACTTCGGTTGCTACTTCCTTTATTTCCCCAGGATAATATTCTGTTCACTTAAGCAACACAAACTAAATAAATTATTTTGAAATTGAATTGAATCCATATTTTCATAGGAAAAGAAAAATGCTCCCTTTCCCCTTAGCTATTCTTGTACACCTGGCTTTACAGGAAAAGAAATTAGCATTTGGAAATGCACATCTGCCTCTGCCACAGGTGAGATATTAAAGCATTCCCACATGTACCAAATCCCCAAGCTTTGATCAGTATGGTGGGAATGTTCATTGTCTGATAAAGCAATGGACAGACTTTTTGTTTCGTTGAAGTCAATACTTCTAATGAAAATGCTTCCCAGAAGGAAACAGCCCAGCATTTCTAGCAGTCTCCTCAGAGTCAGGTGGCCCTTCAGTCTTCTAATACTGTAGGCAGGATTGAGTCAGCAATGGTTAGCTGACTTGTAATTCTTTTCTCCCTGCCTGCGCATTCATAAAATCAACCAGTGGGAAGGAGCTCTGTGTCATAAAGGTGACCATGGCTGGGTTGGTCTCTCCCACTGCCAGTCAGGGTGGTAATTTTGGAAGGGGGCAAGGATATCACTACTGGAAAGTTTTGTGATTAATGATGATTTTTATCTTTGGACTTCAAAGATTGACTCACGCAGAGAATGAACAATCTGTAGGTCAGATACCCTACATCCCAGTCATTTTCTTCCTTCCATCAGGAATTCGGAGAACTGAACACGGACCAGCTGTAAAAGACATCTATCTGTCAGTAGGAAAGCCTGCTGAATGGGTCCCTAAAAGGAATTGTTTAAAATAATGCTATTCAATTTTCACAAGAGTTTGCATTGAAAAATGAACAAATGGAAAATTTAACATCTAAACAATCTATACTTTATTCATAAAGCAAGGTTATTCTCTTACCTTTCTCTCTGCAGTTTAGGCATTTTGCAGCCGCTTTTAACAAGTATGACTACCTTTTATTTAATAATTTAACAAATATTTATTGAGGGTTTTCTTTGTGTACAATACTGTACAGGGCCATGGGATCACAAGGATAAAGATAAATGGCACCAGCACTCAAGGATTTTAATAGCAATAATGTTAACCATGCTATTAATAACCTCTAATATGTTTATTAATCTTTACTTTTCACAGTGCTTTAATATGTCCTGTCATTTTAATAATTCTTATAATACAATGCGATGACCCTAATTTTTTCAAAATCTGTTTACCATTTTATTTCATCCTACCTTCCAGGAGATAATATGTTTAAGGTGCTTAGCCCATAAGCTCAAGAGAGAGTAGTACCCTCCTTCCCCCAGATGCTTCATACCATTGGTAAGATGAATTTAAAACAGAGTTTGCATGTTTAATCAGATGTGTCACAGAGCTGCTCTCTATTTGTTTAGCTAGGAGGATGCCGCAACTTAATGAAAAATTGACACAGCACCCTCCTGTTTTGCCTTGACCTAGTTTCCTAGTTCCTTGATGCGCACAAGTGGAAGGAGCCTGGACTGTATCCTTGACTTGAAGTTTGAAACTCCCCAATCATCAAAAATATTCACCTCCCTCCTGTTCCAAAATCATCTAAGCAGCCCTCGTGAATCAACTCCCACACCTGTTCATCATACAAGAAACAAAATAAAGGCAAATGCTGTTTAAAATCCCACTTCTTCAACAAGGTCTTCTGGTTTGAAATTCTGAAATGGTCCCTGGCCTATTATCTCACCAGCTGTGGCCTTTTATCTCCTAAAGAGAATAGCTGACATCACATAAGGCAAAGCCATTGTGCTTACAGACGCCATAAATATCTCCCCTAAATCCTGCATGATAAATTTCCCTCTGATTAGTAAAGCAGATACTGTAATGTGCAAGGGGGGAGGGGAGAGGCTTTGATGAGTCTAAACTAAGCCTCTGGAGACATCCCTCCCTCCCTCCCTCCAGAATTTCACTGTCCAACAACTGGAGTTACAAAAATGATAGAAAATGTAGTCTGGATTATCCACTCCTTCCCCCCCTTTTTTTTAACTGGTTTTCAATTATGGACAAACTAAAATTTACTTCTACAGAATCCAAAGCAAATTGAATTTGTTAAAGGTACAAATGGGAACATGCCTCTTACGCAAATCACAATATGCTTTTTAGACCTCAGCCAGAAAAGAAAAGAAAAAAAGAATCCTGTGAAGGAAAGTAAAACAAGGGCTTTCAGTTTTGTATGTGAATTTGAAATGACTTGATCCCTGACTCACCTTCTACTTTATTTTGATTCTTGGGCAGATCTGTCCGTTATACTGTGATTTTTTTTAATAACAAGTTTCTATTTGTACCTATTAGTTGGTCTTTCCATAAAATTAGGTTGCTGAAAGGACTGAGAAGGGAAAGAATAGTCCCGGATGAAGTGGAGCTGGTGAGTGAGGGAGTCCACTCAGATGAGAAAGCATTGTCAGTTCTCATAGTTGGACTAAAGGAACTAGATAATTCTGCATGTTTTTCTTGGTCTTCCTAATGTGTGTTTATTCAAATAGGGGGAAAAAAAGTAGACTATCACCAGGGGATAAAAAGTGAAAATAGGAAATTATTTTGGTGTTGTTTTGCTACTTTGACCTTTATTTGTTGTAGGATAAAGGCTTAAGATAATTGTTTTTGTTTTAGATGAGAGTTCTTTATGATATGCTGAAGAGGAGTGTAAGGTAAATAATAAAGTAATCAAGAAGTAGACAAGAGACACCCAGCTAGACTCTCCTTCCTTCTGGAGCCTGCCTCAGGGACAGCCATGAAGCATTTGGACAATGGAGAGAAAGCAAGTGAAGCTGGAAGGTAAGTGAAAGATAACGGGTAGCCCTGGGGCCGATACTCCAAAGAAGCTGAAAATCTCTGCTAATTTATCACGTGGTCTATGCCATCCATTTCTGCACGTAGCCCAAACCCATTACCAGTTCAACTCCTTCCCCCAACACACATTTCCTCCCTCTGCATCCCGCCTTAAACAGAATAGGATGAGCAGGGTACTACGCATTTTACTAAGGCATCTGAATTTATTCAATTCCACACTTTGCTCAGGTGAAGGGTTTGGGGTCTTGTGCACTGCTCATAGCTGGGGGTTTGGTTGGGTTGCTCGGTTATCATTGTATGTTCTCCATTAACAGCTAGACACTGTTTTCCTTGGCCAAAGCGGCCAAGATTTATTCTTTGACTCAGGGACTCTGAGGCACTGTGTATAATGTTTCATGGGTATTGGCTCTTAATGCACTGCTACTGAGGACTGAGGGAAACAAAACGTAAGACTCTCCTGCCCAGTCCAGCTTCATTGGAGGAGGCGGAATTCCCTAGTGAGCGCTGCCACCCTGCTGATTCAACTGCCACTCAGACTGCCATCAGAGGTTACTGGCTTCAGGCTGGAAGTTACAGGAAACCTTTCGGTCTCTACTTGGTTATTTATAGAGAAGTTTATGGGATTCTTCCACAACTTGAAGGAGGAAAATCAAACAAATGTCACCTCCTATTATCGTGGCAGCTAAGTTCCACTCTGAAAATAGAAGCTGGAACCTTAACCCATTAACTAGTAAACCAATCCACTGGTGTGTTTATATTTTAGCAACACTTTTACGTTTAAAAAAAACTTCTTTCCTATTTCACCCCTGTAGAGAATTTTCCCTGATCAAGCCCACCCTCATTTGCACCCTTTGATATCTCTTTGCTAATGTTTTAATAATGGACTTCAAGTGTTCAGAATTGGATTATTCATAATGCTTTCCCACCTTCCTTTATTCCTTCCCTCCTTCTGTTCCTTCCTCCCATCTTCCTTTCCTCCCTCCCTTCCTCTACCTTACTCTCCCCCTCTCCCTCCCTTCGTTCTTTTCTATCTTTCACAAACACTAATCTAAAACTTATTATGTGCCATGCACTCTTATAAGAATTCTAATCCTTAGAAAAACTCTAAGGGTAAGAACTGTTATTAATCCCACTTCACAGATGAGAAGACAATTTATGATACACTGTCATCACTGGTCTATGCATGACTCTATTTTATTTCTTTATTTACTCATTTTTGTTTATTTGCTTATGACTTTGTTAGTAGTAAAAACCACCCAACCCGAGAATTAGATCATGAACAATACTTACATCTACCTGTGTGATCCTCCCCGTCCCATTACTTGCTTCATTGCTCTAACATGCCGCATTTTGTGTTTTTAGTATTTTCTTGCTTATTTGTAAAAATAATCTTAGCACATGTCTATGTTTGGTCAAAAAATTTTATTGCTTAGTTTTAATAATGTTTGAACGTTATGAAGAATATCATGCTGTGGTCATTTGAGAAGTTACTATCACTTGGTGTCACTTATCACATGAAGCTATGGTTCACTCATTTTCACTGGCATACTATATTCCAGGGTATACCACAATTTATTTCTTTGTTTCCCTATTGATAGTCATTTATTATCTGCCCTTGCTATTATAAACAGTGCTATTCTGACTATTTTCGTATGTTTCTTGGGGTGCACAAATGTAAAAATTTTCCTTGGCAGATGCCTAGAAAATTATTGAGCCATAGAGTTTGCGAATGTTCACCTTTAAATGATAATGCCAAGTAGCTTTCCAAAGTGATTGACCAATTTACACCAGCAATATATAAGAAATTTGGTTGATCCATATACTCTCCCCCTTTTGGTATAGCTTTAATTCTTGCTGATAAATTGAGCATAAAATGGTATCTGTTATAGTCTTAATTTGCAATTATATATCTCAATTTGCTGATCTGTATTGCTATAAAGAGGCTGGACATCCTTCCATATGTTTTTAGCTATATATTTCTCTCCTTCTGTGAAATATCTATTCCTATATTTTGGTCTTTCATTCTTTTAATCTTTTTTCTATTGAGCTGTTTGACCTTTCCATAGTATTTTATAGGAGTTTTTACATATTCTTGATACTAAACTTTTGCCAGTCATATACATTGCAAATGATTTTCTCTTGGTTTTTAACTTGCATTTTCACCTTCTGTAAGAATTCTTCTGATGAATAGAATTTCTTAATTAAAAAGAGTCAAAGTCATAAATCTTTTCTTTTATAGTTTGCACTTTTTGCGCCTGTTGAAGAAATCCTTCCCTACCCCAAAGTCGGAAAGATATCCACCTATATTTTTCTACTGAGTGTTTTAACGTTTGCTTTTGACATTTAAGTCCCTAATCCATCTGGAGTTGATTTTTTGGGTAGGGTGTCAGGGTGGGATCCAAATTCATTTTTTTCCAAATGGACAACCAATTTTTCCAGCTCCTTTTATTGAATAATCCCTCTTTTCTCCACTGAAATGCCAGGCCACCTCTGTTCTCATTAAACTTCCCCATATGCATGGATCTATTTTTGGGTTCTATTCTATGCCACTGGTTCATATGTCTACACCTGCAGTGTGTATTTTGGTAAGAACACAGGACTTAGAGTCAAAAGATCTAGTCACTTATAACCGAGGGCATTTGAACAGACCATCTGACTATTCTCCTCAGTTTTCTCATTTGTAACACATGAATAACAATTCCTACCTCATCAGGATAACATGAAGATTAAAGAGACATCTGTGAAACTGTTTTATAATCTATAAAATTCTATAAAGTACTCTATATTGTTATTTGTTTTATAAATATTCTCAAGTGTTTCTTTTTCCTTCTTTTATTTATTTATTTATTTTTGTCTTTTAGAAATCTTTTGGTTGTTAGTAACAGAAAACCTGACTTACCCTGGCTTTAAAAATAAAATTTAATGGCCCATGTAACATAAATATCCCGGCGGTAGGGCCGGCCTTAGGTGACACTTTAAACAACGACTCTTGAGAGAGTCCACAGAAACATTTTTCCATCTCTTCTCCCTGATTCCTGCAGTGTCACCTTCATTTTGAGACCTTATGGTGGCTGTCAGCAGCTTTTGGGGCTGCATGCGTCCTTATTCACATTCAGCCTTGAAACAGCTTCCCTCCAGGTGGCTTCTGAAAAAGAGAGAGGAAACTTCTTCCCCAGACATCCCAGGCAAAGACCTCGGTCTCAGGTCTCATGGGCCTCATCTGGGGCATGTGCTCTGTCCTGATCCAAGCACTGGGTGGAGAAGCTGGGATGTGAGGGTGAGGCTCCCTTTCTCCAAAGCATAGGAACTGCATGCTGGGCAATTAAAAATCTGGTTACTGTTACTAAAAGGAAGCAGAGAATGAATAGTTGGGCAAGGGAGACATCCATAGCAAATAATCACTACATTTTAATTTTAATTTTTTAATACAAAATAGCACATATATATGGCCACAGATCAAGTAGTGAAGAAGAGCTCAGAGTGAAAAACAACAGTTGCCTTTCTTACCAAGCCCACTCACTCCCAGAAAGACATTCTTTAACCCCATCTGTACTGGATCCTCCTGATGACTGCTGTCCCAACTCTAAACAGTATTTCAGACCTCTGTTTCTTTATGAAATCAGGCTTTATACATTTATACCTTCTACAATTTATCCTTTTTACAATACATTTGTACTTCTCCATCCTTATTACTCACTCATTTCAAAGTTTGATAGTAATGTTATGATTTTTAAATATTTTACTGTTTACCTTTGCAATTTTAAATAATGTATCTCTTTCTTTTTCCATCAATTTCAATTAGTATCTCAACTTTCTTCTCTGAAGAATTTTAGCCACCTTTTCCCTCTCCTCCAGTCACCCCCTCCTCCTTTCACTTCCTCTTTCTGTCCAGATGCGTTTTGAATTTTGCATTGTCAAGATTGTGAACACTCGTTTTCTGTCCTTCAACAATCAATAGGTCTTTTCTGCTCTGTGCATATTACGAGTGGAATTTGCAAAACTTGTTCACCATCTGCCCACGTTTTGTGCTGGAATAATATTCCTTTTCCTGTGCATCCAACATTACTTAAAGTAGACCCCTCCACCACTCAAAGTAAAACATTCCTAGCAGCAAGTTAAATAGAATCCATTTTATTATATTTTTTCAATTGTGCTTTTAATTTGTGTATTATTAGGATGATGACTTTCTAAAACGGATTTCATTTTTCTTAGAATTTCTAATTATGTTTGTTTTCTGTTTTTGTCCCTTCATTCATAGCTTCTATTACATGGAATCCTGCCCACCTCCACTCCCAAGAAACCCCCTTTCGTGGGTTTCTTGGTCCACCTACACCAGCCAGCATGTTTTCTCTCCAGGCCTGCTATATAGTGGTCATTTAGGGACTCCCCTTCTCTTCTATCCTGCGTTGGATCCACTATCCTCTGAATCTCATGCCTTTCATTTCTTGTATCTTTCCTCCTATTGCTTGACCAAAGTCATGACTTCAGCTAACTTCCTAAAAGAAATCATTAAAAGGTAAATATTGCCCTTCCTTGCTTTCAGAAAGTGTCTTTATTCTGTTCTTACACCTGATGGATGTGATGGCTCAGAACTTTGAGGGCACATGCTTCATTTTCTTATAACATTCAGTTACTTATGAGAAGTTCAATATCAATCTGATCCTTATCCCTTTACACATGGCCTGTTTTCCCTTCCCAGAAGATTTTTATGAACATTTCCTTATCCTTGATACACTATAATTTAATCAGAATATTTCATGTTGTTTCATTTAAATTCATCTTGCTTAGAAGCTGGTGAGCCCCTTTAATCTGAATATTCTGGAAAATCTCTTGTGACATTTAAAAAAATAATCCCCTCCTCCTATTTTCTCCATTCTTTTTTTTAGGTGTCATATATCATTCATTTGGGACCACCTGAATTGGTCTCATGATTTTGTTTGTTTGCCATAATTTTTATTTTGTTTAGCCATACATACAATAAAGTGAACTAATCTTCTGTGTCTATACGTGTATACACTTGCATAACCACCACCTGGATGGAGATATGAAATGCTTCCAGCATCTCGGAAATCAATACCCTCATAACTCAAGGTATCATCAGTTAACTTTGCCTGTTCTTGAACTCTGTATAAATGGAATCATACAGCATATACTCTTGTTTGTCTGGTTTCTTTCACTCAACATGTCTGTGAGTTTCATCCGTGTGATTTGGAATATCAACAGTGGTTCTTTTTTAATTGCTGTAGAATATTGCACAATTTACTTATTAGTATTCCTGTTAATGAACATATAGGTTGTTTCTAGTTTGAGGCTCTTATGAAAAATGCAAATGTGAACATTCTTGTACGTGTCTTTTGATGGACATATGTACTAACTCCTCTTAGGTATATAGCTAGAAAAGAAATGGATGGGTCACTATATTTAACTTTATAAGAAACTGTCAAACTTTGTCCCAAAGTGGCTGTACCAACGTACACTCCCAGCAGCAACATATGAGAATACCAGTCACTCCACAACCTCACCAAAACATGTCACTGTCAGTCTTTTTATTTTTGGCCATTCTGGTGGGTGTAAAATGGTATTTCATTATGGTTTTCATTTGCATTTTTCTGATGAGTAATGATATTGAGCACTTTTTCATATGCTTGTGGTCCTTTGGATATCTCCTTTATAAAATGTCTGCTCAAATGTTTTGTCCATGTTAAAATTGAGTTACATGCATTTTCTTATTGATTTATAAGAGATTTTATATATGCTAGACACAGTTTTTAGATATGTATATTGCGAATATCTTATTGCATTCTGTGGCTTGCCTTTTAACTCTCTTAATGGTGTTCTTGTATGAACAGAAGTTTTTAATTTTAAAGAAATCCAAGCTCTCAATTTTTTCATTTATGGTTAGTACTTTTTGTGTCCTATTTAAGAAATCTTACCCTACCCCCAAGTTTACGAAGATATTCTCCTATATAACCTATAGTTTCATCAAAAAGATTTATTTTTTTACCTTTCAATTTAGGTTTATAATTCATTACTAACTAATTTTTCTGTGTAATTTGAGACAAGAGTAGAGGCTCATTTTTTTTCCCATAGAAACATCCCATTGCTTCAGCACTATTTTATTGAAAAGGCACTCTCTCCACTGAATTGCAGTACCACTTTTGTTGTAAATCAAGATATTCTATATGTGTGAGTCTCTTTCAAGTCTCTCTATTCTGTTTCATTTATCTACTTGTCTAGCTTTGCATCAATACTACAGTGCATTAATTACTGTTTTTACTATGAATCTTAAAATTTAATAAGTTAAATGCTGCAATATATTTTCTCAAAGATTTGCACCTCGGCTAACAACTGTTAGGAATCTTCTTTTTCTTTTTTTTTCTTCTTCTTCTCCCCAAAGCCCCCCCAGCAGATAGTTGTATATTCTAGTGGTGAGTGCCTCTGGCTGTGCTATGTGGGACTCCGCCTCAGCATTGCCTGATGGGCAGTGCCATATCCACACCCAGGATCCAAACCGGCAAAAATCCTGGGCTGCAGAAGTGGAGCATGTGAACTTAACCACTTGGCCACAGGGCTGGCCCCTGCAATTTTTTCCTTTTATTTTTTTTTCCAAAATTGTCTTGGTGATTCTAGGTCTTTAATATTTCCACATATATTTTAGAGCCAGCTCGTCGATTTCCGTAAAAAGTCTTGCTGTTATTTGTTTGGGATTGCATTAACTCTCCAGTTAAATTTGAGTAGACTTGAGGTTGTAACAAAACAGAATTCCCAATCCATGAATATGGTATAGCTCTATATCGATCTCCAATTATTTTAGGCATATTTATTTTCTCTCATAAATGTTTTATGATTTGGTCTTGCAAAATTTGCATTAGATTTATTGCTAGATATTTGATAATTTTTACTGCTACTGAAAATGGTATTTTAAAATTCATTTCCCATTTATTTCTCTCATGTATAGAAGCACTTGAATTTTGTATATTGACCATGTGTCCAGTGTTCATGCTAGCTTCATTTTTTATTCCTAATATTTCTTTGTAGATTATTTTGGATTTTCTATATTCCCAATTCTTTCATCTGTGAGTAGCAATGGTCTTTTACGTTTCTTTATATTTTTCTTGTGCTTTCTCTTTTTTCTGCCTCTTTTGCGTATGTACTGGGTAATTTCCTTAACTTTACTTTTCATGAACTTTTAGCTCTTAATTCTGTGATTCATATTACTAATCTTTAAGAGCTCTTTCTTGTACTCTGATTTTTTTAGAGTATCTTGTACTTGTTTTGTGGATGTAATACTATTTCAAATTACTCAAATTGTATATATGTTTGTTTTTTTAAAAAAAAAATCAGCTCCTGAGCTAACATCTGTTGCCAATCTTCTTCTTTTATTTTTTCTCCTTCTCCCTGAAGCCCCCCAGTACATAGTTGTGTATTCTAGGTGTAGATCCTTCTCACTCTGCTATGTGGGATGCCGCCTCAGTGTGGCCTGATGAGCGGTGCTAGGTCCATGCCCAGGATCTGACCTGGCAAAACCCTGGGCCACCAAAGCAGAGTATATAAACTTAACCACTTGGCCACAGGGCTGGCCCTTCAAATTATATTATTTTTATGTTGTTTTTGTTCCCTGAATGATTTCTTTTTTCCTCTATGATAGGGTTTCCTGTTTTGTTTTTTTTTTTCAATCTTTCTCGTTTATTCCATTTGTTCTCATATACCTATTGATCCTTTCTTGTCCACTCATATTTAAGAAATAACTGCTTAGCTAGTAAGAATTTCCTCTGCTCTTATGTCTCTTTTGCCTTCAATCTCTCTCTTCAATAAGAGTATGCCTGACTACCCAGCGTGAGATAGAGCAGAACATGCAGCTGATCAACTTTCCTTTGCAAAAGTGAAGAGGGAACATTCTTAGACTATTTTTCCCTTTCTCTCATAAGAATGTAAGGAGAAGGACTTAAATCTGTGATGTCAATATCTACACTAGGCATTTGCCTAAATGCTTATTCCATTTCTTTAGAGAAGAAGCCTCCATGTTTGGGTAAGAAATGACAGCCTCACTGCCTGTGCCAGGTCAGGGAGGTTGGGAACAACTATTTAGAGTCTGATCCTACAAACATACGTATTGTCACTTCTCTGAAGCTCCTTTGGAGCATATTCTGAGCAGCGGCTTTTTCATGCACTATTTCCCTCAAAATGTGCCTATCCACTGTTCTTTCATAGGTGTGTTTATTACCTAGTAATCTCTACTCTCCCTATCTGCCTCATTTGCTTTGCTTTTTGTATATACAAGTATATTTGTGTAGATGTATATATGCATATATAATATGTGCAATTTTATATATATATAATTACATATACACAAGAATATATATGATATGCAGATTTTATATGTTTGTGTGAGAATACATATATATAATAGTTTTTATTGGGATCTTGAGAAGAACATAAGTCTGCTTTCTTGAACGAGATACTTAATTTTTTCTCATACTACCTAGTCAACTTACAAATTTAAACTTCTTAAAATTAAAATATTAGTTTTTGTAAATTTTATTGAATTATGTCATTGGTGGGAGGCAATTCTCCATCGATCTCTCATGTTGTTGCAGATCTTACCTGACAGCCTTTTGTTCAGGGCTCTCTTTTCAAAGATGTTTGTATAGTGAACAGCCTTGGAAAATAGAGATGGCATATTCTTCTGGAGCAGAAGACAGGCCTGTTTGCTGTCCAAAAAAATAAAAGTAATACCTATTTCCAGGACAAAGGTTGCAACAGTTTACTAACAACCATTATAAAAGACTGGGATTTCCTAAACTCAGTTCCTGAGTTGTGATGCTAACCTCCAAGTGTATAGCATTCACCTGGACTGGTCTGTGTCTCCCTGTGGGGCTTCAAGGGCAAGGTAAATCACAGGGACATGAAGTTCTATGTCCGCTATGTCATGAATAATAGAGTCTTTTGTCTCTGACCCAAGAGTATTGTGTCTTCTGCCATAACCCATGAAATTATGGCAGGTTAATTTGTTAGCTTGCAAATAGAGTAAAATTTCAAAACTATACATGGGATAAAGAAGAAATCTAAAAAAGTGATTTCAAACTAATCGAGATACCAAGATTTATTAAAATATAAGTTGAAGTCATTTATTCCACCTTCTAAAATTTGATTGCTGTCACTATATTTGGCCATGAGAGTTTATGATGTTCATTTTTAATTTCATTTACAGTCATTTTAGAGGGGATTCTAGAGGGATTAGAACTAAAGTACTCAATCTACTATACTGAACTAAAATCCTACATAAATTCTTTAAAGTTAGTATATTAAACAACAGAGAAACAGAAATTAAATCTATTTAAAAAATTATCTTGGGGTGTTGGAGCTGAAAATGTGCACAGAGAAAGGCTTCTTTTGCAAAGCTCCAATGCTTTTGTCACTTGCACATATTTAGTCTATATGTTGATGCTAAGATTAGTTTAAGATTTTAATATATGGGAATAAAGTCATTGGAAGCATAGGGACAATACAAAGCAAAAAGACTAAATGTGCTATAAAAGGGTTGTGTCTGAGTAGAGGGAATAATTTTGGGTGATATTTCCCTATATGCATAGTTTTTGATCATAAAAATATTACAAACTTAATTTTGTAGAGTGTAGGATAGTGGAGAAGAATGAATCATAAAAACAAAATCAATCTGAGATCAAAAATTTATCTAAACCAATATCTAGGGAATATATAGTGGCTAATTCGGGGAAAGGCCAGTGTCCTGCACCATCTTGTCCCCTAGCATGTAAATGAAAATTTGTATTTCTAATATTGACCTAAAGGCTCTAAAACTTCTCAGACAGCAAAGAAAGATGCAGCTAGGTTTACTACATGGGACTTTGCTAAGGGCATTTTATAAGGATTATTTAAAAGCGTTGAAATAAGAATGATTTTCTGACTAACCTGCAATTAACCATAACATTAACTTACCCCAATTGTTCCAGTCCCTTAAAATTCTGTGCAATTACAATCTTCCCAGTGTCTCACTCTCACCTCCCTAGGATTCTTTGCCAGTGTGTTATTCTATATTTTAAAATACCAAAATACAGTCCAGTGATTCAAAGCTGAAGAAGACAACTCAACTTCTCTCTATGCTTTAAGTAACACTATGATGTCTGGCTCTTTGGGAATCTGGTTAGAGACATGTCCCAGTATCCTGAGTATATTGAGTTACTGTGGCCCAAGGAAGTGATATTAATTTATGGTTCCAAAAGCACCAGTAATATTCTTGGTTATCTCTGTCTCAGTCAAGACCTAGAATGTGAGCAGCTGTTTACAAGACACGACAGAGGACACAGAAGAAAACAAGATCGATCTTTGAGAAGGTTACCACTCAGAAGGTAACCAGATAAGAGAAGAAGGTCTCTCAGAAGAGAGGCCAGATATAAACATAGCAAACCATAAAAGATCGTGTTAACAAGTTGTGTTAGGACTTTCATGTGGGATGAACTGTGCGGGAAGGTGAAGAGTAAATGTTCAAGGGAATCAGAAAATACAGTCATAAATTTGAATTACATCCATATTTTTATACCACTATAATAAAGTCCTCAGCTTGAGACCAAAAGAGATTCAGATGTGTCTGAGGACATCTGGCAAAAGGGCAGTGTCAGCCTCTGAAAATCTATTTGCGTGAAGACTGAGAAATCTTCTGGGAGAGACTGGTCCTGAAGGAGGGAGGATCCAGCGTGACACAGTGACTCAGTAAAAAGACCTTAGTCATTGGATGAGGAAGCTGATTTTGGATACAGCAAATCTGAGATTTATCCCCAACTTAACCCCAATTGGGCTTAGTCTGAGAATTATGGAAAGCAAGCAGTTCTAAGTAAATGCTGAAATAGTTGTTTTACTTTGTGACATACGCAACTCTGCTTTGGGATCCCCTCTAGCAGAACCAAAGAGAAAGGGAAACTTTTTCCCCACTGCTTTTCCATAGGTCATCACACAGGGGTGGCATCCTAAGGACACTAGCATGGTGCCCGGCAGAGTCAGAACTTTGTCTCCCATGCCTTGTCAGTAGTCTGAACGTGGTTATTCAAGAGGAAAGGCCATGCTTTTGCATCAGTAACAGAGACCGGGTACCCAGCAGTGGAATAAAGGTAGCTTCTGAGACAGGCTTTTATATCCAGCTCGGCATCAACAGCCACCAGTAGGAGACTGCTGAACTAGCAGAACCACAAGTGAAATGCCAAGCCTGGCAGAGCAGAAATGTACCTGTCATGTCTAGTAAAGCAGCAACAAGCTCCACCTAAAAAGTGCTGTGCCAAGTACCATGAGACCTGACTTATTTGTGGCCATGTGAGACTACAGGGCAAGACTCATTGCAGGGCAAGAATTTCTGGAGACCTAGGAGACCTATGTCAGCATAAAAAGGCATGAGATAATGGCATTTAGGTCTTTAATATTAGCATACTTCATAGCTATCTACAAGAAGGAGAGGTCATGAGAAATCTAGGCTACACAATTAGTTATTTCTCAAAGTAGGAAAAATTGCCTTTAGCTGTGATGTTCAAGATTAGGTTTGTAACAAAGCCAAAACTGCCATAAAGCATATATAAAGAAATAGAGTCTAAACGGCCTAGGATGATTATCTATTCTGTAAAAACTTTAAGGAATTACAATCTTAAGATGTTACAATGGTAGAAATCAAGTAGACCAACCCTCTGATGTTCAAATATGAAAGCAAGGCCCAGGAGAAAGAAAGCCAACCACTGTCTGGTGGTGGAACAGGCAGTAGAACAGAAATCTTCTGACTTCCAGTCCAGGGCTCTTTGAATGACACCATAAGGACTCAGGGAAACCAACTGAGAAATAATAAACTTGAGCTTGTGATTCCTAGAAAGTGTCAGCAAATTGCCTATAGCCATTCTGTACAAATAAAAACCAAGCTGGGAATTTGTTTAAGAACTGTCAAAATGCTCTCTCCTTGAATGTGAATGTGTTTATATGTATTTCTGTCAGTTTGGAAATGTACATTCCTGAATTGATTTATGATATAACTCCTTAAAAATTAGAAGCAACATTAGAATTAGCTTCAGAAGAGAAAATGGTTGCAGAATTTTTTATTTTCTCTTAGGAATGGATGAAGAAAACATGACGGGAAATGAAGAAAGGAGGAATGCAAGCAAAAACAAGAACAGGAATGAGGAATAAAAATATGAGAATAAGTAAGTAGAGGAGAAAAAGCCAAATGAGAAGTCTGGAGTCTCCACATGAATGAGATGGGTGGGTAGAACTCTATCAAGAGTATATTGAACGTGAAGTTCGTCTGTTTTAACTGGTGTAATTTACTTGACATAAGTGACAGACCGAAACGGAAATAATAATCATCTGTCAAACAATCAGTTTGACTGTTTCTTGACTGTCCTGGCTATTGTTTTCTTTTTTTAACTTAACCTGCCTGTTTCCTTGACCAGTCAAGTCAGAACAGACACCCAATTTGTACATGTCAACACGGGCTCTCTCTTGAGTCAGTGGCTCAGAGTCTGAGTCACTGCCCTGAGAAGCTCAGATCCCAGCTTTTCTCCTCTTCTAAATTAGAATGGGATGGCCTCTGTTTATACTTTCATTAAATAGAACCACATGATTACAACCTTTCCACTGGGGGGGTTAGCAGAGAATTTATTAGCATGAGCCAGTATCCTTGACTGCATGGCTGCTTTACCTGTGAGCCATCCAGTGGCTGAGACACACTTTTGATTTGCTATTTTTCCTCATGAGATATGGTTTAGAGGGTTACTTCTAGGGGCTTCTAGGGCTTGAGTCTATGTATTGAAGGGAGAGAAAAAGATATGAGTATTTCTTTTACTTGACTCAGCTGTCTCTGTTCCTCCTATGTTATCAGAGATTTTTCATTTGAAGCCCAAAGTTTCTCTTTCACTTGTCCTGGGAAAAAATAATGGACAGATTCCTGGGAAGCCATAGTGGCTTATTAATCTGAGATCTTTTATTACATGTGATAATCTAACTGGAATTTTCTTAAGGGTCTCTTTTTTTTATTTAAAAGGTCCTATCCCCTTTGAATTCTTCTATATCCTTTGAGAGCCAGCCTCTGTCATGACCTCCTTGATCCCCACCCTCAACCCCATCTGAAAATCCACATACTCTTTGGAATTAATCTTTCCCTTCTCTGTGTCCTTACCACTTGACTTCTGCATTTCCCGCTGTGTATCATGTCATGTCAAACAAATGTGATGGTTCCATGATGATAGGAACTGTATTTTAATCTAACAGCATAATGAATATTTGTTAAATTAAACTGAATTGCAGAAGGCTAAGGGGGAGGCCTGAAGAAGAGATAGGGAGAAGAGTAAGACAAGGTCATTGGTAGTTGAAGGGAATGTAGAGAGAGAAAGAAGATGGGACGAGATTATTTGGCAATATTATAGGAGAGGATACAGCGTGATGGGAGGTACTTGCAGGAAAGACAAAAGGATGCTCAGAAGGTGGATGACTAGGATGAAGACAGAAGAGGAAGAGGTCAGAAGTGAGTAAAGTGCTGCAGTCATAGTAAATGCCATAACTGATATCCTTGATGGTATCTCCCTCCTTGTGGGAAGAGAAGGAAGAGTAGGAGAGCAGGGAAGGGCAATCATCCCACCCCAGGATATCTGTTCTTCCCCCTTTCTCCAGGCAGTCCACCTTGTTTCTCAGGGTCTCCAGCCTCAGCCATGCCTTGCTGGTTCTATACCCAGACTGCATGCAAGAGGTTCAAGCCTGTTCTTATCCCATAGCTCCGCCACCAGGTTCTGAGATGAAATTCTCTGAGTCTATTTCTCCTTTTAAATATAGACAAAACATAATTGTTCTTAGATTACGAAAATATACAATTAACATATAAGTGTGGCCTTATAGTTCACCCGTGTCTTAGTGAAAATATAGATATATAGAATGGATACAGGAGTGTCTTTTGACTTGTTATTCCCCTTCTCTTATGAACAACTAATGAAATTTATTATGAAATCTTAAAAAGGGTGTTAAATCTTTGATAAATTGAGGAGACGTTGTACTGCTCAGAAGCGACAGGTGTTGACAATGAAACCAACAGGCCAAGCAAGAAACCTTAGGGTCCTAGGAAGAAAATATAGGGGTGACAGAGAGCAGCCTGGACCAAGCAATAATCTTTGAGTATTTATATGGGACAGAAGGTCCTCCATCCTAAGGTCCCATCCTGCCAGCCCCTTGGTCTCGTCCCTCAGTAGCCTCTGTTCCTACTGCTTCATTGTCTCCAAATCTCCCAACATCTTCCCCAAAAATGGGAACCATATAGAGGAATTTGAATAGATGGCAGTCCCTGACATCCCCTGATGGCAAAGTTTAGGGAGGAAACAGGGGAAAACTGTAGTTCTGTTATTTCAGGGGAAGTTGAAATACAGTAGTTGTCAAATGGCTTCATATAGGTTATCTTATTTGATCTTGCAATAACAACCCAGTGAGAGATAAAAAACAACTTTTTACCTGCCCTCCTCCCCACTATTAAGTTAAAGAAATTTAGGGCTAAAAGATTTCTGGGAATTGTCCGAGGTCACACAATTGGCGTGAGTACAGCCTAGTCTTCTGTCACCAAAGGTAGTGTTAGTTTCACCACCCCTCCCTCCTTCTTGGTTCACCCATAATGGTTCTATGCTATTAAGATGAGAACTATTTATTGGGTACATTATGGGTCAAACAGACTTCTGTGAACTGAGCTGACCTGGGAAACTAACCATTACGCCTGACTTTATTTCATTGGAAAAATTTGGTCTGGATTCTAAACAACTGATTTACATACAATATTTTAGTACACAGCTCATTCTAAATTGGGGACTGCCTGTACTAAGCTTCTAGCTTCTAAGGATAGAAAGATAGTCCTTTTTATTTTTCCTGTTCTGCTTTTGGAAACTACCAACAAGGGTGCCAATTAGCACCAGATGAGACAGGGACTGTGTGATGTGGAACTCCGACCACTGGGAACTGGAACGAGTCCACTAATGTATTAAGCAATCGAAGAGCCAGAAGTTGGGCAGGATTTGAGTTTGGCACAATGTAAAGTTCTGATCTGTAAAGGCCCAACTTTATACACAGAATCTGTCCCTTCTCTACTCATCGCCTATGAGGAACGGCAAGGGAACCTGGAATTTGAAACTCTGGTACCCTTGAGGATACATAAACATTTAGGTGCATACTATCTTTTTCTCTGAATCTTTCTCCACTTTGAACTTGAATTAATCTTCACAGAATAATAGTAGAGGTGTAAATGCCTGTTGTCCTGGAAACTGGATTTTTAAGTATATAGTTCTTACTTAGCTGTCTTTACATTTCTGAACATCTTGATTTTTGAAATTATAACTTTGCATATGTACAAAGTCAGGAGTGGCATTGAAGTATCAGTTAGCTAACCTAAATTTAAAGGTCATGCAAATTGAATTGGCATATGTTTACTGAAAACATAGATAAGTGAAGCAACATAGGAATTCCTATTGATATTATCCAGAGAAGTGTCCATTCTTTTCCTCACCTAGCTAGTTGTGTGCCTCTGGTGCCAATGAATAGACTACAGCACAGTCCATTTGGCTTGCTGAGTTCTGTTACTTACCACTCACTACATAGTTCATCAGCTTTCCCAGGCAGTGATCTAAGTCACCTTGGAGACAGCTGAACACAAGACAACTTGAACACAGTTTTGCCTCAGCCTGATACAAACCTGCATTTAATAGAAATGATCTTAGTTAAGCTTCATCCATAAAATTAGTGGGTTGGATTTGAGCAATTTATCCCGACTTTTTTCTCATTATGGTACACATAGAAAATGATACTATTTGTAGAGCTCACTGGGCTAAAGAGAGCAGACAACTCATGTCCAGAGGAAAACAACTGTGAGCTGGATGTACTGCAGGCCCTGCCCAGCCAACCCAATGGCTGATGGAATTAATATCTCAGCTCACCTGGAGCCCATAGGTAGTGTACCAGTGTGTTGATGCCTACCACGGGGCACATCAGTTTGGCAGCTCTGGAGTAAGGGATATTTACAGATGCCTTGGAGATTCCATGACTACTTTTTAGCATAACTTCACTGGACTTAACCACTGGTTTGCGATTTGGGCACCGTGGCCCAAAGCCTTCTAGAACATAACTGATCCCAGAATCTGATTCTCTTGGTTAACATCACTGATAAGATACCTAATGCTGGGGTGACCAACTGCCCCAGTTTGACAAGGATTGACAGGTTTCCCATGACATGAGACTTTCAGTGCTAAAACTAGGACAGTCCTAGGCAAACCACAAACAATTGGTTCTCTACCTACTGTGTATTAAAATATTCTGTTAAAGAACCAAAGAAAAAACGAGACATAGTTTCTGCTTTCATGGGCTCAAGTGTTTGTTGCGGTCTTCCCAGGTCATTGGAACCAGAGGCAGCAGCCCCATGAGCTGGTCATTGAATCCAGGTCTATGGTTTATTCCTTTCTGGAGTTGTTTTTGCCAGTTCAAAGAGGAAATAGTGGGCTGAAATCAAGTGGCATGACTGAATGACTAGTGTTAAGCAAATGATTCGTGCGAAGGCTTTATTGGAAACATTCAGACTTATAACAATAGTAGTTCTGACATGATTACCTCTTCCCTGAGAAACTCATAAACATGGCCTCTAGGCTATACTACTTTTCAGCAGCTGCTGGCCCTTTAATTTAATTATAAGCTACAAGTAAGCTTCTTAAAGAGGCAATGTGCGTACCAAACAGTGTCCAGAGGACGCTCTGTTCACAAAATTTAAGACAGTCAGCACTATTGGAATTACATGTTCTAATATGAGATGGATGGACTGGTGTGGGAGAAATAAGAGCCACCACCCCCCTTCTCCCCCACTCAGACTTAAACCAAAATTGTTTTTGAGGTTCAAAAATATTCACACGACAGCTTTCTATGTTTGGCTGGTGCAGGCTAAACTGCAATGCCAAAAAAATGGTTTCTTCTATCTTTTATGCTAATGTGGATATCAGAGGACTTAAGAGATTCCACAGCCCTGGCTCTCCACGCTCCTGCAGAGCTACTGTGTGTATTTCATTTTTGACATCTATCACACGCGTATGATGTGCACAGAAGCAGGCTTTGCCCTAAAAGAATGAGAAATGAGTAAGATGAAATCCTTCCCTCAATGCACACATACCTTGAGGGAAAAGCCACCTAAGCAAGCAACTTTCACCCAAGTCAGAATAAAATCAATACAATAGAAATGTGAAAATAGGAAGAAGGAAAGAAGTGGCATTTGAGCCGATAGCATTTGCCAGGGTAGGGTTCATTCACCATGTCAGTGAGAAGGGTTCTAGAAACAAACCATAGGAAGTCTTTTCTCTTGCAATAGCCCATCAAAATTAGCATGCCCTTGCTTTCCTGACAGCCATATCACATATAAGCTCCCTTTTTTGAATGGTCATTGAGCTTGAAGTCAGATAGACTTGAGTTTGAATTCCATCTCTGCCGTGTGTTACCTATGTGACTCTGGGCCAATTATTTAGCTTCTCTAAGTCTATTCCTGCACTATAAAAGGGAATGAATAACAAAACACAGTTTTATTAATGTAGAAAGGTAAAATGAGATAATATATGCAAGAGTGCCTTATACAGATCTTATACAAATTAGGATATATATCTATATCCTATAAATATATAGATAGAGAGAGAGATTGAGTTCTCAGGGTCGCCTACATTTTCCCTTCTGGTTTCTTATGAGACTCACTGTGTATACTCCAAACTTAAAAGTTTTTGTAGTGAGATGACTTGTACTGACAGCCTGGTGTGTAAAAGCTCCCATTTCTTTTATTATTAGGGAAACCAATAAATGCATTGAAAACTTAGAGCTCGTCAAATCAGTGCCATTGTTTCAGTACAAATGTCTTGTTATGTGGGAGATGTGGAGTTAAAGATGAGTGGAAAGGGTGCTGGAAAAAGAAAGGGAGAAGACATATTTAAGTATGCAGACAGCCCAAAAATCTAAAAAGGCGAAGTATGAATCTTATTCCAGAAGACTAAGTCTTCAGAATTAAACAGAAGCGATCACAGTTTTAATGCTCAAAATTCCAGTGAAAACCAGTAACTATTCCTCTTTTACACGTCTTTTATACTATCTTTGGGTTCTGAGTTTTTGGTCTGATGGAAACAGAATGTTCAGTGGACATACCAAGCACCATTTAATATGACACAACTTTATCTGGTGGAGAAACTGTTGTAGGGCATTGCAATGTGGCTTTTGCAACATGTGCAACATTTTGGCACATGATACAGATATGGTTGCAATAATTTTTTCCTCTCCTGAACGTATTCCAGAAACTTATTTGAAAATCTATTATGGGCAGAACTGGACAATGGTTCAGGGCTAGCAAGTGGGATATGATATCTGTAAAAGTCAAGTCTCTACTCCCTCCTCCTTTACCCATCGTTTCCACTGCTTAATTTCTTTTCCATTAGTAATATTTTTTTCCGAATACCTATTTCAGCTTTTCTTCCTCAATAAATATCCATCTTTAGCAAGGACAAAAAACCACACTCTTATTAAAACTGCAAAGACAATATTATGTTTTCCCTTTTAGACTCAAATATGGAGAGAAGCCATAGAATAAGTAGATCTGGGTAAAGGAAGAAAGAGGCGCAGAGCGACAAAAGAAAGGAGAAGAGCCAGCATCATCTCCATCCCCTCCTTTATTGACCCACATTCCATTTTCTCCTTCAAGTCTCTGGCCAGTTACAAATCCATTGAGGGAAGTTGCTATGCTTTCTACCTGATTTCCATTGCATTGGAAGGAGGCCAGTGCCCAAGACACATTTCAGTGTGTGACTTAGAAACTTCAGGGGTTGAGAAATCCCTCCGAATGATATTGGTAGATAAGTAACAAATCACATTTCCATCAAGTCTTTTTTTTAAGTATCCACATCAATTTCCTTGTGCTGAATGAGTCAAATACTTACAACTCTGGTTCTGTCATACTTGGCAGAGTAACACTACATTTATTGATTTTTTTTTATGGTTGAGAAGAATTCTATGATCTTCAGCATATTTGCCTTGTTCTGTTACTGGTTCCATCTCTTTGGGATTTTTCTCTAAATTATCACAGTGTCCATTGTCGTCAGTTTAAGTGGTGGTTATAGTAGGTCTATTATTTTTATGAAATGCTTAAATTCCTTTTAAAAAACCTTTAAGGACTTAACTAATGAATTCAACAAATGTGTGTAAAGGGTAACCTGCATCTATTAATTCATTTGTTTATTCATTTATATGACAATATTTATTGAGCTCCTACTATGTACACTTTTATAGACTTTGGGAATACAACAATGAAAAAGAGAAAAGAAAAAAAGGACAATCCTTCCAATTATGAATTTTATAATCTGCTGTGATAAGACAGACAATAGACATAATAAATAATTGGATTATATAGCATTTCAAAAGTGGTTAAGTGCTATAGAGAAAAACGGCTTAGAATAAAAGAGATGGGAGGTGCTGGATAGAGTGCTATTTTAAATAGCATAATCATGAGTATCTGAGAAGGTGATATTAAGCCCTGAACAAAGGGAGTAAAGGAGTAAGCCAAATGACTATCCAAAGGAATACTACCCCAGGCAAACTCTGAGGTGGGAGCATGCAGTGTGCTAGTTACAAAATGTGGTCCTTGACTTTATGTGGCAACTTGATTGGGCTAAGGGATACCCAGATAACTGCTTACACATTATTTCTAAGTGTGTCTGTGAGAGCGTTTCTGGAAGAGATTGGCATGTAAATCAGTAGACTGAGTAAAGATCACCTTCACCAATGTGGGTGGGCATCATACAACCTGTTGATGGCCTGAATAAAAAAAGCAGAGGAAGGGTGAATTTGCTTTCTGCTTGAGCTGGGACATCCATCTTTTCCTGCCCTCACACACTGATGCTTCTGGTTCTCGAGCCTTGGACTCAGACCAGGACTTACACCATCGCCTCTCCTGGTTCTCTGGCCAACTGGGACTAAATTATATCGCCAGCTTTTCTGGGTCTTCAGCTTGCATGTGGCAGATCTTGGGACTTCTTGGCCTCCGTAACCATGTGAGCCGATTTCTATTTCCTATAATAAATCTTTCTCTCTCTCTCTGAATATATATATACTATTGATTCTGTTCCTCTGGAGAACTCTAACTAATACACAAGATAATACCAGCCAGACTGGCCAACCATATTATTTCAGGCTATATGGAGAGTCAGAGACACAATTTTCCCATAGCATTTGAAAATCAAACTAATAAGACATGTTCCAATAAAATGCTACTCTATTTCTTTCATGTTAGGCTCAGAAAAATTTTATGCTAAGTGAAATCAGTTTTCCTTCTGTTTCGATTTATCAATTGGTATGCACAAAACACCATAACAATATGACGACAGAGTGTTATCATTATTCAAAATCAGGTTATTAGTTTTTGTAAGATAATGAATATACACACAGAAACACAGATGTTTGCTTTTGGAAAAAGTAAACGTTGGAATATATTCTATAAACATTGTGTAAGTTATGATATAGAGTTACATTTTATAGGCAATTTTATTGGTCTTCTATCCATCAGCCAAAAGTCTCAGGTGCTTAGGTTGGTGGAAAAATAAGCTACTGTCTGTAGAATTTTCAATAAAACAGTCAAAAAAAGAGGTTGATGTTAAAGAAAAACTGACATAAAAAATAATATTATTTTAGAGACTCCATGATTTTTTCCTTTTTATATTATGCACATTAGACCAATTTATAAGTTTATTTCTCTCAAAGCATTTAGATTTTTCCAAAATATCAATTTGGTCTTCAAAGTGAGTTTAAATTAATATCTAATAAAAATATACTTTAAACTCTTGAAATTGCTAATTATTTTTTAATCACGTCTTTTTTCGACATTTTGCTTCTCTGCATGAAAAACCTCAAAAAAGACATTAACAATGGTAGAAAGTGATTCTTGAGTCACCAGCAGAAGGAAAATTTACATTTTCAAAGGGGACTGTAGGTAAAACTGATATAGTCATGTTTTTCCAAAACAAAGTAGGAGAATTAATTGCAAATAATTAAATTGGGTTTCTAGGCTAAATGATAACTTTTAAGAGCTGACATCTGATCACTGAGCTCACCTATCCAAATAAGCGTCGTATTAGTTGGTCTGTTTTTCTTTCATTATATTTGAAGCTAGGAAAATCTAGATGGAATAACCAGCCTCTCACTGACAACTTTGTTTTTTTCCACTGCAAATGAGCTAATGTTCTGTACTCTTTCTTTCTGTGTTTAAACAAAACTCTAAATAAGTTCTTCTACAATTTACACACACATATCCATACACACCCAACCCAAGAGTAGATAAAGTTAAACTTAAGTAACCTCCTTAGCTGGGAGTCAACTCACAGGTCACCCCCTTCATCTCCCACACTGTTGTCACACCAAGGCTCGAAGACCTCCATCATGACCTGTGGAATCTTCTCGTGCCTCCCCTCCATCAAATTTATCCCTCTGAGTACCATGTTCTTTAAGTTCCACTAGGTAGCTGGCTCATGTGCTGAAGGTAACCCATATAAATGTGACATTATCATGTTGCTTCTGACATGGCGATCGTCACTAGGGCTTCTCTGAGATAATTGCCGCAGTGAAGCAGGAAGAGCATGATATCAGAAAGAAGAGTGTGTTGACTGAACCAGTAAAATCTTAGCGAGAGAGAGGACCAAAAAGACAAGTGAACATCAACAGGAAACACTCTCATTGACTTAGACCAAATACACTAGATGCTGAAGAACCTTTTGGTTTCAAAGAGGACTGGAGAAACTAAGGCTGATAGGTACTTATTTTAGTTAACTAGTTAATACAAACTTGTGAAAATGTTAGGCCAACAAAGGATTAGTCTTCTTCCACCTCAGTCCCCAGGTCCCATCAACAGAAAGGAGTACTGTTAAGCATAACAGTACTTATACCTATAGAATGTAGGTATTCTATGCCTATACAGAAAGGATATCTGTGTATAAGACATCGATATGTGTTTGTATGTATATATAATACATAATATATAGAATAATATACATATATACTACACACAAGGTACAGAATTTGATATATAATTTACATATACAGATATATACATATAAATATTATATATCTGTGTATATATATGTGTTTGTACATATATATGAAGCACACTGACCCCACCCATTGCTGGTGTTATTCTAAACTGACTATCTCAGACTTTGAAAACCTTCTCCTTTGGATTATTCGATCCTCTGGATTGCATTTGGGGAAATGGTGCAGAGGGAAAGGATTCTAGGACCAGACCAAACACAGCAGTGGGATTTTCCCCCATGGAACGGGGATGGAGAAATTGATACTGAGAAAGCTTCAGGACACAGTACTTCTTTAGGGACAGAAAGCAAAGACATATGTCAGGGATGAGAAGAAGAGCTAACAACGGTGGCTCTTTATGGAAATCCTGGCCTTTGCTGATCTCCAAGCGGCTGAGGGTGCATACACATTATTACAGACAGTCATTCCAGAGCTCCAGGAGAAGAACAACAGCAAAGCAAGCAGCAACTGACAGTGTCTCTGGTCATGACTGTGAAGAACATGAAATACTGAGAGTCAGCTGCCAAATGAATGAACCTGGGAAAGAACTAAGACTATCCCCCGATTCCCTAAATAGACTAGAAGAAAGCTTCCAGCGGCTAGTACTTGGGATCTAGAAGGTGTACATGACTACTTAGTTTACAAATTGGGGTCCATTTAACATTATATTGTAAGATGTAGGGAGAATTCCTTTTTGCTTCTACATTCATTATTGGGCCTATAAATATGGTATGCTGCAGACAGCTCACATTGGCACATGAGAGCCACTTATTAAATTTTCAGAAATTTTATAAGCCAGCTGTTAAACATAGTCATTATGAAAAATTAAAGTGCATAAACCTTCAAATAAACAATTGCATTAAAAACAAAGATAATACATTTTCAAAATTCAACTCTTCCTAATTATTTTACTATTATCTATGCTCTCGAGTTTATTTACATCTGTTGTATCTGCATGATGGAAACAGTATGTGCTACTGCATATCTCTTCCCAACTTTGCTTTTAGTTGCATCACATTGGCACCTTGAAATCAGCTAAGGTGGGAGTATCCACACCACAAAAATTGGCCAACACTAAAAACCAGGGCTTGATTTGTTTTGTGGATTGTCTAGACCACTCATTCTCAACCAAGGTCAAGTTTGTCCTTCAAGTGCTCAACATTTGGCAATGTCTGAGGAAATTTTTGGTTGTTACACTGGTATCTGGTGGGTAGAGACCAGAGATGCTGCTAAACATCCTATAATTCACAGGGCAACCCCTCATAACAAAGAATTATTCAGCCCAAAATAACAATAGTGCTGAGGTAGAGAAACCTTAGTCTATATCTAGTAAAGCGATGTAGAAAATGTTAATAGTGTAGATTACATTTAAAGTTTCATGTCTGTACCTGTTACACTGGCCTATGTCTGCCGTCCCTCCCTGTCATCACATCAACTTCAGCCAGCCTCTGTTTCCAAAATTCCCCAGGCAAAAGGCAGGCATCAGTCCCTCTGTTCTCAAAAATTCCCAAACTTGAAAGAATCCACATCAAGCACTCTTGAATGATCTCTCACTGTGCTCCACTCTTGTTTCACAGCAATATCTGGCATATGACCCCCACGTTGCTCTTGCAGCCCCCTCGACTTTGCTTGGTGGAGACAGCAGCAGCAGCATTCACTTATTCTATGAATTATCTCCAGATGTAATCCTCCAATATATTTCCATCCTCCATTATATAGATTGGAATTAGCTAATGAGATGTTGGTCTCAGTGGCTTTGCTATCTCATGATGAATCTTAAAAGTTGTGTTTAGAATGTGCGTACTTAGAACTCATTGCTCTTGGCTTTGGGGCTTCGACTGAAACTTGAAATAGTTGGAAAAGTTCCAGTCCACATCCTATTATATACACTTAGAGTCTCACTGCAGAGCTGGAGAAAATAAGGCTCTGTTTATACAAAAACATTTAGCAAAACTAAAACAAATCTGCCATTACTGTGAAATATATGGTGGACGCCAACCAAGGCCTCTAAGGTTGTACAACTCAACCTGGGAGTGGTCACCTGCCTAAAACCAACCAAGGTTCCAAAAGGAGACTCTGGCTTTCAGTATTTGGACAGAAGGACCCTTTGCACATAGAAGACCCATAGAAAGAAGCCAACTAGGCACTATAGGTTGGGGTCACTCTCTGGACAATCAAGGTAAATAGATTCAGTGGTTACACCAGGCCAGCAAATCATCTCACTGAGTAAGAAATTCACACGATGACACATGCTGAGTTTGGATGACATATCCCATGTGGTTATCTCCCCTTGGCTTCTCCCATTGATCACTGTGGAGCCACAATCAGTTTCATGCGCTACCTCAGTCTGCACAGAGGTGGCAACATTAGCCAATGTTAGTTTTCTTTGAGGAAGCAAAATAAATGGTTATTTGCACAAACTTCTTAAAGTTCAACAAAAACAATGGTCAAGAAAGTAGAGAATAAAATGAGTGGATTTGAAAAATCCACGTTCAAGAAAGAAAGAAGTTCTGTGAGTCAACGATCTGAGAAAATGAAAACCATAACTAAACAAGTAAAGATGTTCTTTTTCCTTGTATCCAAAATGCAAGTAGTTTGTTGTTTTCTTTTCTAAAGCACTCCAAGAAGTAGCCTCTTGTAAGTGCTGACTTTAGAAAGAGATTTATTAGAGGTAGGAAAGCTCTAGTCAATGCCTTACCAAAGCAGTAAGCACAAGGAATTTACTTTCCATAACAATTTCCTTATATATATTTTTAAACACTTTAGTAAGAACATACACTCTAGAAATGTTTAATGGAAATGGGTGTAAGACCCTAATTAAAACAAGGAATAAAAAGTGTTGGTGAGGATGTAGAGAAAAGGGAACACTTGTGCAGTGTTGGTGGGAAGGTAAATTGGTGCATTCACTATGAAAATAGTACAGAGGTTCCTCAAAAAAATTAAAAATAGAACAACCATATGTTCCAGCAATCCCACTTCTGGGTATTTATCCAAAGGAAATGAAAACACCGACTCAAAAAATATCTATACCCACATGTTCATTGCAGCATTATTTATGATAGCCAAGACATGAAAACAACCTAAGTGTCCACAAATAGAAGAATGGATAAAGAAAATGTGAGATATATATATATATGTAATATATATATAATGGAATATTATGGAGTCATAAAAAAAGAATGAAATCTTTCCATTTGTGATAACACGGATGGACCTTTCACTTATCTGTGGAATCTAAAAAAGAAAAAGCTCAAACTTATAGATGCGAAGAATAGATTAGTGGTTGCCAGAGGCAGGGGCAGGTGGGAGGTGGGCAAAATGAATGAAGGGGGTCAAAAGATACAAACTTCCAGTTATAAAATAAAGAAGTGCTAGGGAAGTAATGTATGGCTTGGTGACTATAGTTAATAATACTGTATTACATATCTGAAAGTTGCTAAGAGAGTAGATCTTAAAAGTTTTCATTACAAGAAAAAAGCTTTGTGACTTTGTGTGCTGATGAACGTTAACTAGAATTATTGTGGTCACTATTTTGCAATATATACGTATATCAAACCATTATGTTATACCTCTGAAACTAATATAATATTATATGTCAATTATATCTCCATTTTTTAAAAAGACCCTCACTATAAGTTTGGAAACTTAAAAGATACCATATGTTGAAAACTAAAATATTATCAAAAACTGCCAGAGACATAGTGGAACTGTCTAATCACAAGTCATTATAACTTAAAAACTACTTTATTCATTGTTATGACAGCCAATAGGGATTCAAGGAACAGGCATATAAATCTCTTCTTTAATGGTGATTGCCAGACTTTTGCCTCCTTCTGTACAAATGTTTTTCTTGTTTTCATCTGAAGGTGTGAGAAAACTAGACCAACGAGTGGAAGAACAAGAAGTCATATTTAAAATTCATTTTTAAAAGTGGAATGAGTATGGAATATTATACAGTCATCAAAAGGAATGAAGTACTAACAGGTGCTACAACTCAGATGAACTACTAAGTGAAAGAAGCAACACAAAGGACTATATATTGTATGATTCCACGTACATGAAATATCCAGAATAGACAAACTCAGAGAAAGAATGCAGACTAGTTGCTGCCAGGGGCTAGGGAGAGGGTGGAATGGGGAGAAAGTGCTTGATGGGTAAAAGGTTTTATTTTGGAGTGATGGAAATGTTCTGGAACTAGATAGTGGTGCTTATTGCACAGCATTGTGAATGTACTAAGTGCCACAGAATTGCTCATTTTAAAACGGTTAATTTGGAAATAAAAAGGAAAACGAAAAAGGTGGAATAAGTAGCCTCAGGATTTTTGAGTTCTCCGTCCCTAAAGTTGTTTGCTCCGGCATAAACTGGAAGTTCACTCATTAGACATGCAGTGACAGCAGTAATCAAGATTGGAACAAAATGAACCAAAGTTCCTTCTAGCTTCAGACTATGATATTCTGTGATGATTTGACATGATTCCCAGAGCTCTCAGAATAAAGACAAAAATCTTTCATGTGACCCACAAGTCCTTCATGATCTAGGGAGACAGACGCCTGCCCACCCCCAGGCTCATCTGAGCCCCAGCTTCCCCTAGTTCTAACTGCACTACTTGCTTTCAGTCCCTCATACTCACCATCATCCCAGTTTTCTCTGTATCTTTACACGTTTCCACTCTGTAATACACCTTCGTCTCTTTTTTTAATTGCGGCGTAATCGACATATAACATTATATCAGTTTCAGGTATACAACATAATGATTTGATATACGTATATATTGCGAGCCCTCCCCTCTTTATCTGGTTAATTCCATTCATCCTCCAAGTATCATTCCTTCGGAGAAGACTTTTTTCTTTCATTACACCAAGACAAAGAGGTTCAAGGATAGTGGAACTGGGAGAGGAAAAGGGAATAAAGTAGGGAAACCACTGCAGAGGCAAAAAGGACAAGACTGATGGTATCAGGGGTTAAGATTCATTGAATTTTGCTGAAGGCAAAATTTCTTCTTTATTTAACTTATCATGATTTGCGTAATTTACCTAGTATAGTTTATATACTAGGCATTAAACTTTATTATATTCAACTCTAATGTCATTTCGTTGTCTGTCTGCATGCTGCTTAGAAACAAATCTTATCTTTCTATGCTACACTTACCTTCTCCAATGCCTTATGCGTGGTCAGCATTCTCTCTAAATAAATATGTATGGAATTAATGAAAGTTTCCTGTGGTTTGTTGTTTAAGTTTTCTAATATGTTAGCAGTCCCCAAATTTGTAAGACACTTAAAGGGCTGTGTATTATACCCCTTTGTATCTTTCCTTGTGCTTTGGAAAGTGCTAAGCATGCAATAGGGCTCAGGATATTTTTGAAGAAGAAATGAATGAGTGAGTGAATGATTTCAGCATAAATCTCCAGGAGAATTCAGAGTTGATCAAGTCGCCGTCAGTTTCTATGTGCATAATAAACGCATTCAGATGTAAGTCTCCACAAAATCTATTTAGGAAAGGCAAGCCACTGGAAGCATCCTAAAGAGAGATGGTTATTGCTTTATCATGACTGTCCCATCATCACAGCCATGTACTGGTGTGTGGTGTAGCTACGTAACCACAAGGGGACTGCCAGCTGTGGATCCAGAAAATACCAACAGACACTTCCTATTACAAAGAATGACCCTTCTGTAGTTGGTGGTTGCAGTTTCAGGCATGGTGGTGGTCGAAGTTTGTCATACATCTCTGCCTTTCACTTACACCATCTCCCCAACACATTCCCTACTGAGAAGCAGCAACTATGTGACCAGGTATTTTCCCAATAAATCTCAGCAGGGAAGCAGCATGGTGTAATGGACAGAATGCTGGATGAAGAATTAGGAATCCTGAATCCTACACAACAGCCCTAGTGAGACTTTAGGAAAGGAAAGGGAGCTAGTGTGGTTTGCTGAGGACCTATTCTGTGACAGACTCTTTATATGCCATTCACTTAATCAGTACAATATTTACTTAATCAGAGCCCTAGAGAGGCTAAACATTTTGCCCAATGCCAAATATCTAGGATGTAACTAGGTCGAATTTGTACCCGGGTTTTCCTGGTAAAAGATTTCATTTATTTCTGGGTCTCAATTTTGTCTATAAAACAAAGGAATTAAGATGTAAATGATTTCACATCTGCATAATTTTTCAGAGAATACTTAAGCTATTCCCCGATTTGTAACCATAACCACAGGAAGTAACCGTGACAGCAGGAAGTCAAACAGAAACTGACAAAAAGTAGATCAAACTAAGAGGCACACTAAACTGAGTTAATATCTTTGAATGTTGGTCAATCTTCATACATCTGCCTTGTGTATTGCATTAAGATTTTTTCAGAAGTTCAAATATTATAGTGTTTCAACCGACCAGTTTCATTTTCTAGAACGTTATGCTGTCCTATCGTTTCATTTGCTCAAAAGACTTAGGTTTCAGTGCAGCTATTAGTGTGCAGCAATCTCATTTTGGTGCCTGGATTGAAAGCTTAAGGGAAACGTTTGAGGACTGATGAGTGGACACATTTCAACACACACCATTAACACTGAGTAAAGGAACCTTCTGCTTTGTGCTTATTCTCTCCTATGTAAGTCAGTCTAGATAGGCGGAGGTTGATGTCTTTCTCAGATGAAGGAGATAGACAGCCTGGTAAGCTTATTTCACTGGCACGTTGCAAAACTTTGAAGCCGAGGACCAGGCTACTGTGTCTCCCTAAGGTAACAGAGGTGTCCTCTTCTTCAGCTCCTCCCCCACGCAGAGGAAGGATGAGGATCTTCTGCTTCATACCTCTTCTAGGGATCAAAAGCCAACATCAGCCTTCAGAGATGCCAACCTGGCACTCAGAAGTAGCCAAGTCACTTAAGGAATATGTGCAATAAAAAGAAGAGAATAAATGATGTTGGAACACCATCAAAGATGCAAGAGAGGGCATTCTGTGGCCAGGCAGAAAATGATAAAGGATCCTGGGTTTTATGTGCTTGAGAGGACTGAACCACACCATTCTTACGAAGCCATAACGAGACGCTGGCTCAAGTGTTATTCTGCCTGTAAGTGCAGTTTCTAAGAGGGAGACTGGATTCACAAGGAAGACTGTGATTTGTTTGGGAATTTGCCCCCAAAGTGTAAGAATAGCTTAGGCATTAGGTATTCCTAATTTGTTATAACTTGTGAGCAACTGGCTAGGTTGGCAACTGTAAAGAGGCTGGGACTGCATCAGAGTCTAATAAAAGCCCTAATAAAAGTTTTAAACTAGTTCACACATCTGCAGTCGAATGGGGGGTATTACCTAATGTGTGCCATTGCCACAGCAGCCCCACCCACCTCACTGGATACTCACTAGAGATTGAGGGGTATTGGTGCAACATTCCTCCCAGGCAGAATTTACTGCTTCTTGGAGAACCACAACCATCTTCAGAAGAACCTTGAGGGGATTTATTGAAGAAATATAGCTAATTCTCTTGGGTTCCCATAATTTGCATTTGCAAAAACTCTTTGCAAGGGGCTGAAGACTGCCTCTTCAATATAGAGATAGCATCGCCAGGAGATGAAAATTGATGTCTGGAATTTTAATGCCCCCATGCAAAAATAATCAACTACGTCCCCAGGACCCCAGCAGCAGTTCAAAGAGCCTCCCCTCCAAGTGTCAGGATTGCTTGATTTCACTCCAGAGCAGAGGAAGAAGCAGGGAGCCAGTGACAGGAGGTGGGAAGCCCAAGATTTCTTTCCACGCTTGGAAAATTAATCTAGAACCTTGGGAAAATACAAAAGGTAGAATTTTTAATTAAAAGTTTAAAGGTTTGTAAAATGTTCATATTAAATGAAAGAAAAAATACTCTTGTCCCATTCCAAAATAAGTATTATATTTCTCTAAGAGAAAGTGTTGAACTCTGGGCTGACATTATGATATGTTTAATTAGGTGATTCTAAAGGTTATTCTAGCACCGTGCATAAACCTGTCCCACAGAAGGCCACATAGCTGGCTGGGTCTCAAGAGGGTGAGCATGGCACTTAGCTGCTAACAGTAGCAGCTTTCAAGACCTGTACCCACCAGGAGCACATAGATCAAATTGACTCTTAGAGTCTAGTCACACGTTTATATTAAAAGGGAGAAAAGCTACCTTCTGGGATTTTTCCAGAGCTTCAAATAGTCTCCCTTCTCTCAGCTCATCAAGTTTAAAATGGTTTCCTTTGTTAGTCTTCAACCACCCTTGCCTTCCAGACTTAGGAGATTTGAAACTCCGCTCCCCAGGTTACGGAAGACACAAAGGACTTTTCAGTTCACTGTATTTTCCTGACAGAAAATCTCTCTGTCCCATTAAAGCAGCCCCAAACCACACAAAAGTGTGGGAGCAGTGGGAAGGAGAGAGCCCGGGTCCAACTCTCCATTCAGTTACTCCGCGCCTGGCTGAGAACTGCCAGGTGTCCATGTCAGGTGATTAGCATCAGGTGATTCACCATGCCCGGAGAGTTAGCAAAATAATCTGCCTTGTTCTGATAAGGAGACTCATTGCAATGCATTTATTGCCCCCCAAAATGAATGCGTTGATCAGGCCTTTACATTTGTGCATGCACTCTCAGACAAAGAAATAGAGACCTGTTTTCACTTTGATGGAGATTATCCTCCACCAGGCAAAAAAAAGAGGCACTATTAAATTTAAGTCCACTAAGGAACCACAAGCAAAAGTATGTTAATTCCACTTTAAGAGTTCTATTCTCTAGTTGTCTTTTTTTTTCCTAAATCTAGTTCGTGAAAATTAAAATGGCCTGAATTTGAGCTATTAAATTAGTCCCTGACAATTTCATAAAGTCACAGAACATTTCTTCTTCTGTAATGTTTTTATTTGTTCTGTTTGTACAACAGGTAGCCTGGTGTCCCATTTGGTTCTAACTTGTCTGAAGGATGTCGGAGGTACTGGCTTCAGGTACTGGGGAAACTGGGACTTAGGAAGCTTCCTTCACACAGGTAGTGGAAGAGTGAAGATTCAAATTCAAGTCTGTCTGAGTCTAGAACATACACATGCTTAAGTTTTTCATGATGCTTCTTCCCTACCAGCAACACGTAACAGTCCCAGAAGTTCTGAGTCAATGCATCAAAAGGCAAGGACACTGTTCAAGGAAGAGAATGCCCCTTCCTTCCTTACTTGCAGCTTGGAACATCAGCCCACAGGTGCATTTTCTGACTAAGAGACACGGTGACAGCAGAGGCCATGAGCAGGTTGGTTGTTCGGAGGAAGAGGTACCTACCTCTACCTGTCCACAGGTAGGAGTGGAGCCAGGGCAGGGGCTGGGACAGAGGAGCTAAGTGGAGTAGGAAGCAGAGCCCTGTACAGGCTCCAACATCCTTGTGTGCTATCTGGACCCAGACACCATAGAGAGGAATTAATATGTGTTCAAGGTCACGGCCTTTCCATCATAGAAGATATTTTTTTTGCCAAGTTACCAAGAATGCCTGCTAGTGTCAGAGCTGGGCTTGGGTGGGGACTCCAGCCAAATAAAGCTTTTCTTGTGGCTTGCTACTATAATTTTCAGTGGTAATAATGACTCAGAAAACAATCTTTAAAAATATATTTTATCATCTAGATATTTTCAGTTGTGTCCTTGCATTGTGATGTCTCTCTTGTCCTGAGTTGGACCCATACCCTTTCTAGTTTTCTGTAGCCACTGTATTTGCCATGTAGAGGAGACACCAGACATTATCATCCTCTATTCCAGGCTGGAACTTCAGTCCCATCACTCTAGCTGGGAGGTCCTCAATGCTGGCTGCACTTTAGAATCCACAGGGAGTGTAATCAGCATGAAGATCATAGTAAAAAATAAAACAATCTAGTGTCCTTGGTAGAGAATGATTACAAAATATTATCTATTCACGCATTTGGAGAGGATTAATCTCTCTGCTTACCCCCATCCTGTAACAAAACCATTAGCAATTAGTAAATGATGTACTGAGTTTTCACTAGAAAACCAGCCATAATATGGTACAAATGAGTAAAGATGGAAGCTCTGAGTCTGTGGCAAAAATGGTTAAATACAATTTCATCCATCCTCTGCCCTCCAGGCCTCTGAAATGGTCAGTCAGAAGCTCTAATATACATTTATCCACAATTACCATAATGTTCAAATAAAGAAAACGTGTTAGGCAAATCATTTTTCCATTTCAAGAATCACTTTTTTTTTTTTTTTTTGCCTACTTGCTTCTTATTCATATATGTTTAATTGGATGTGGGAGTATCCTGTTTGACTATTTTGCATATTATTTGCTTCAATGGTGTCTGTACAAATAAGGAAAAGGTGACCTCTCTGGAACCGTTGCTTGGTAAGCGGAAGTTACTTTTTTAAGGAAGAAGAAGTTGCCCACCTCTTCCTCCAGGCAGGACTGAGCACAGGCTAGATTCCCTCTTCCACTCACTCCTGTCTAACATTCACAGCCCGTGTTTGAAATGTGCAGCCTAACCATGTAGCCTTGAAGGATCACCCACAGTCAACTCACAATTATTCTATCACCTTAGTGTCATTCAATGGAAAGTCTCCAAGGAAGATTTCTGAAATCTGCCATGTGTTTTGGTTGAGACAAGGTTTGGGAAGTTTCTAGAACTTAGTGAGAAGGGACCGGGTATGTTAGATGTCTTCTGATGCTCACAGAAGTGCCAACTACAAATAATTGTTCCACCTTCTGTAGATGTAAGAAAAAAAGTTTTTACTGGTACAATTACCTGACCTTTGCTCCAATTCCTTTATACATATAAATTAAAGAACTTACTTAACAGTTTCTGTGTATTCCAAAAATGCAACTAACTGTGTAAATCAAGAGAAGATTGTGTTTTGTTACTTTTCAAAGATTTCCTCAACATTTTGGAAAATGGTACTCAAAGAAACTCAGATCATAGGATTTACATTTCTAACACAAAACACTTGTATTAGTCTGTGCCATAGTTTTTCCACTCATGATAATTGAACATATGTATGAATATATTTCTTTAGATCTTATTTCAAAATATCAAATATAAAGGAAAGTGACAACAATATCCAGCTGACTATTTGAAATTGGGTTTTATAGTTTTGCCTGTAAAAGTCACCAGTGTGCCTTCAATCCCTATGTGTTTTTTTCCTAATGAAGTAACAAAATCATTAAGATTAAAGAAACATTTTACAAAGAAACATCTGAATAAAGTTGTCAAAGATATGCCACATTTCCAAGGAATCTTGTCCTTGGAAAGTTTATAAATTAATCTAAAAAAAACAAATCTTAGAGAGTAGTACAAATGATTGCAAAATGTGGTAAGCTACTCAATATTGGAAAAAAGCTAATCTTACTAGCCATACAAGAATTTACTAGAATGGTGATGGAAAGGAATATAAATAAAATAATTTTTTACTTTTTCATTAAGTGATGTTACTATTTCAAGAAGAATTGATGTTAAATGATGTTGAAAAATTAGCCATGTACTAAGCTGCAACAAGCAAATTTTTATGAGAAGTGTATGAAAGCATCCTATGTGACAATAAAGATTTACTGCTCAGAAATGTAAGATTTGCAAGGAAATAAAAAGCTGTAAGAAACTACTATTTTCAAAATTACTGGCAGAGGACAGAAAAAGGATGTCAGTAGGGGCCAGCCCAGTGGTGTAGTGGTTAAGTTCACGTGCCCTGCTTCTGAGGCCCAGGGTTCGTGAGTTCAGATCCTGGGTGTGGACATACACACTGCTCACCAAGCTATGCTGTAGCGGTGTCCCACATACAAAACAGAGGAGGACTGGCACAGATGTTAGCTCAGGGACAATCTTCCTGACCAAAAAAAAAAAACATGTCAGTAGTTGAAATTCTTTAAAAAAATATGAACAGAAAAAAGTCTCATTTGCAATATTATTGTTTGTACCATAGGTAATGAGACCAGCTATGACTTGTCAATAACAAGGCTTTATAAACAACCTAAAGTATCACCACGTTATGGCAGTTCATTCTATTTTTCATAGACAACTAGTAGAGAAAGATTTTGGTGAACCATATTCTTATGTCTTAAATTAATAAGATTAAGACCAAACCCTGAGTGACATATTATTTAAAAACCTGTGGAATGACAAAGTTACTAAAAAGTTTACCCAACATTATAAGTAATCTTTTCCTACATTTGAGATGGCTTTCAAAGGAAATTGCTTGTAAATATTGGGCTCACTATTTGATAATGTTGAAGAATTATTTCATGCAGTGAAAAATTAGTGACACATTCAATGCCAAAATTAAAATATTGAAACATATTGTACTTATTTTTCAGAGTTACTGATAAAGTTAAATAAGGTGATCCTTGAGTTGCAAGGAAATGAGATTAATCACATTAACGTGAAAAGAATTTTCATAGGAATTATCAAGAAATAGATTACTTTTATTTTTTTTTAACGATTGGCACCTGAGCTAGCATCTGTTGCCAATCTTTTTTTTTCTTCTTCTCCCCGAAGCCCCCCAGTACATAGTTGTATACTGTAGTTGTAGGTCCTTCTGGTTGTGCTATGCAGGATGCTGCCTCAGCATGGCTTGATGAGCAGTGCCATGTCCACGCCCAGGATCCAAACGGGTGAAACCCTGGGCCACCAAAGCGGAGCACGCAAACTTAATCACTCAGCCACAGGGCTGGCCCCCAAGAAACAGATTTCTTTTAAAATAAGCTTTGTCACTGAGCATTTTCATAGTTCTTCTTTCTAGAAAGATAAGGATAAGGATAAGGTTAAATGTAATAATATTGATTTGGAAATATATCACTCTTATATGGCTGCTACCAAAAGATGAGATGTAAAGATCTGAATGAACTTTCATCAGCAATTGGATGGGATTCATTTATTTGCAATGGAAAAAGGGTGTATCAGCCAACATTTGCAGAGGGAATGACCTGAGAGAGGAAGAAAGGGCAGGAGCCAAAAAATTAAATCACTCTAGTTACGTTTACGAATTTCAAACCCGTGTCTTTGGAAATAAGCTAAATTACTTATTAAGCATTTCCAAGTTCATCTTTAGTTGGAAGAGTTTCAGTGCTATCTCACAGCTACTACAAAGTACAGCTAATGTAAATATATTGCAATGGTCACTGTAAATAAGCTTAAAAACATATAGCAAAGATATTAACATTAACAAATTTAAAACCAGTATTATAAAACTAGTGGAGTTGCATGAAAAAACATAATCATATTACATTTCAAGAATTACTTTTTAAATTATTTTTAAGGATTTTTAAGGATTATTTTTTAAATATTTCATATTATTACTCCTATATATGTATATATACACATATATATACACATAGGTATACTATATAGAGTGTAGCTCAATGATGAGAAATCTGTGCTGTAAAAAAGTGAATATTTATTTTGTTTGAGTTGCCTTTTTTACTGAGAAATGTAGTATTTTATTGAGCCAGTTGTTTTCTTAGAAAATTAGGATTATAGTTTACATTTTATATGAAATTTGCATCTTCAACTTATCATGGTCTACTTTCAAATAATGATATGCTTACCTTACAAGTAACATGAGGCATTTATGGCAGTATTTTTCCATTTTGCCCTCCAATTCTTTGTAATACGGTCATTTAATTTTTCGCTTCTACATATATTATAAACCCCACACTACATTGTTACTCACTTTGCTTTATATGGTTACTCATATTTGCAGAAATTGGAAAATAAGAAATCAGTCTTTAATGTTTGCTTCATATTTTCCATTTCCAGTGGTCTTAATTCCATCTTGCAGATGTGAGCTTCTAAGATCTTTCTCCTTCAGACTTAAGAACATCATTTAACCTGTTTTGTAATAACTAATGAACAAATTCTCCCAGCTTTTGTTTATGTTAAAATGTCTTTATTTCATTTTCATTTTTGAAGGATGTTTTTGCTGATTTAGGATTCTCGATTAACAGGGATGCTCTTTTTTCTTTCAATATTTTAAAAATATCATCCCTTGTCTTCTGGCTTACAGCATTTCTGATAAAGTCAATGGTAATTGTTCTCTGTTTCCTGGTACATAATGTATCTTCTTTTCTCCAGCTGCTTTTTGAGATTTTTCTCCTTCTCCCCGGTTTTCAGGAATTGTATTATAATGCGCACCTTTGGAGTTTTCTTTGTGTTCCTCCTATTTGGAGTTCATTAGGCTTCTTGGAGCTGTGTGTTTATCATTTTCACCAAGTTGGGAAATTTTTTGAAATATTTCTTCAAATATTTTTCTATTCTCCCCTTCTCTTTTCCAGGGACTGCAAATTACACATGAGTTAGACCTTTGCAATTATGACAAGTGTCACTGGGAATCTGCCTTTTCACATTCAACATGCTTTGGTTTCGATTCTGAATAGTGTGAATGTTATAATGTTGACTTTCTCGATCTTGTTGACTTTCTTTAAAGACCGTTGAACTTTTGTTCCAGCAGCAGTTAAATTACCTGTGGGTTAGCTTGACTCTCTTGAGTCTTGTTATTAAGCTTTATCAGATCAAGCCCTGAGCAACTAGTTTGGTCCTACTTCCAAGGCATAGCTTTTCTGGGGTCTCTACTGAAGGCTCCAGATGTCTAATGAGGTCTTTCCGCTCTGACTAGACCAAACTCAAACCCTTCTCAGCCCTGTGCATGCTCCAGGAGTTGCCTACCTTATAGCTCCTGGGTACTCGTTCTTTCCTCAGTAGTTGTTTTTCTCCAGCCTCATGGAGTTCCATCCTAGATTCAAAGAGACTTCTATGCAGGTTTCTGAAGCTTTCTCTGCATTTCTCTTTTTTTTCTCTGGTTCTCTGCCCTGCAAATTCTAGCTCTCTCTTCCTCCCTGGGCTTGATCTCAGGCTCTCTAGCTCAGCAAGATGGCTGTGCTCTGTGCAGGCTCCTGTTCCCTGTGCTGTGGTCCAGAACACGACTTCCAACTGAAAACCAGAGCAATCATGACACACCTTCCCTGTTTTCCATCTCTCAGGAATCACAATCTTGTGCTGGCTCTTGTCCAACATCAGAACACATTTGTTTCCCATATTTTGTACAGATATGTGCTGTTTACAGCAGGAAGGCTATTCCAACACTAGTTCCTCAGCTGTGACCGGAAGCAGAAGTGAGTTGCCTATTAATTTTAATTTTCCTCTTCTACTTCCCCCAGAAACATATCATAAAACAGTTTTCTACAGCCTCCTGTATGTACGTCTCCTTTTTTTCTTAATCCACCCTCTGCTCCCTACCACCTGCCAAAATATTTGGCCTTCAAAGTCTTAATAAATACCAGAAACTGAAAGTATTCCCCAACACGTGGCAGGAATTTAAAATAGAAGATATGTTTTCTGTGCTGCTCTGTCACTACTCTGCCCTAGGTCATTCCATATGAATCATTTTGACCCTCTTCTTACAAGTAAGACACAGCTCATTTCTTGGACTGTCATAATTCCTCGTTTCTCCACTCTGTTGGTCTGCAGTTTTCCTTGGCACATTATCCTAAATTCAATTAAGGTTATTTCTCTCTTTCACTTAGTGTACATGAGTGGGTCTAGGTTGTTAAAACCTATCTGAACACTCCATTTTATTTTAGCATCACTCATACCTCTGCTATTTCATTTTCCTGTTTTTCATATAGGGAATGGTTTTCTATCTTTTTGCTTCTTGAGAATCCAAACTTACTTATCTGACTACTTCACTGCATCTTCTAAATAGTTGCATCCAAGTGTTTGCATAATGAAATGCATATATTTTGTTTATCAATTGCTTTTATTTGTCTTTATTGAAGGTATTGTATTTATTTGGAGATACATTAATATTTTTCAAATTATTTTCTAGACAGTTGATACTATTTGTTACTTTTCTTTCAGGGTAGTAAAAGGCAGATTACAAAATATTGGCTAAAAGAGGTCATTGAGTCTTATAGGGTTGGAAACTGTTGAATTACTTATTTAATATAAATTAGTAATTGCTTCCCACATCCAAAGCATTGTGCTATGTGAAGCATAAAGGTGAAGCAGATGTCCTCAGGGAGTTCATAACTGAATAAAAGAGATAGCCTGGAGTTTCATGACTATAGGACTCACATCTGTTTTGTCTAGTACAGTCTTACTTGTTCCTAGACTGTTATTGACACAGAGAGGATAGTCAATAAATGCACCTTGAATTCATAAAGGTGGGTTTTCAAACAGCTTAATAAAGTGCAATAAGTAAAGAATGACCTAATACTGTACAAATAGAACACTGTAGGAGTTTAGAAAAGGAAAATGTCAAACCTGCAGTGACCACAACAGGCTGCTCACAGGAAGGGGCTATTAATTTAGACCATGATGCATAAACCAGAGTGACATACAGGTAGGTCACAAGGGCATTCCAAAGTAAGGGGACAAGCGAAGGAGCACAGATGGAGAATTACATGGTATGTTGTAAGAATCATTAGTAACAAGGTTTGTCTGGACCTTAGTAATCAAGTTCAAGAAGAAGAGTAACAAGAGATGAGGCTTGAAAGTTAGGGCTGGTCAGCTTGTGGAACGAACCATACAACAGGCAGGAGAAAGGAGGGCTCATTTCTGACACAACAAAAATAATGCTTTAGGAGGATTCATCTAGCTTCAGTGTGGAGGGAAATTATGATGACGAGGGATAGGACTTAAGCTAGAGGCACTTCTCCCAAATGCCCACCAAATGTGTGAGCTGCAGTAAAAGCTCCTGTCTGAAACCTGTAAACCTCAGGATAACATTATTATTTTTAATATCTTGTACCTGCAAAGAGAAGTTAGATCGTGTTTATGTCATATGTGGATTTGGGAAAAAAGATAGACACAGTGTTTGAAATAAAATAATTCAACAGGATAATAAGGTGTCTTCCCAGTAACTTGAGCATTTTCTCCCTCTTTGTTCTTCATTACAGGCAATTTTAATGTCATCCTGGGCACAGGACACTGGGAGCTATGCAAAGTCACAGTAGTTTAGGCTTCCAGAAGGCTGTCCTTAAAGAGTTTCCTATATCGGACAGGACAGACTCAGATGGCTCAACTTTTGTTACTAATAAAAAAACATCTGAAACTACATGATCGGCACAAGAAGAATGCAACTGAACGATGTTTGCTATTTTTGATCTTTCCTGGATGCTTTATAATTTCTTCCCAGTGAGGGACTCTGGGGGTTTTCATCTGTTTTGGCTAATTAATCCCATACACTTTGCAGTTACCTGAGAGATAGACTTTAAACTATAAAGGCGTCCTATGTATACCTCCCTGAGAGCCACGGATTCATTCATCCACTAAGACAACGGCTAAGGCCATTTTACTTCTTCCAAAGCCCAGGCTGCAAGAGAAAGCCCCCTGCGCAGACTCCAGCTGAGATGACACATTGAGGCTGGAGTGTGGATTAGAATTTGCACTGGTCAGAAGAGAGGGAGAATCCTGTAATCTTGTGGCATAACATTCGACTCTCAGCGCCCACCACAGAAGTCCATTATGGGCCTCAGAATCCCCTAGTTCCCTCTACTCCCACAGCCTATGAAAATAATTACTAGTTCATGCCCAAAGATTAAAACAGCCACAGCATGAAACAACTTCAGTGTTCCTCTTAGCATACTTATTTGCTTAAGCCTCCTTCCAGAATATGCCACTAGTCAGAATTCCAGGCAGTGCTTAAAATGTGCAAAGTTGCTAAGCTTTCATCTCTGACTATTTTGACTTGGTCCCAGTCTCTTCCCCTAAGTGGGGTGTGATTTTTATTTTCATTCTTTCTTATATAAATCGTACCTTTCTTCCATTTGGTGTCTCCTGTTTTAGCTATGGTAACCAGGAATAAAGTCTCTTCCGAACTAAGGAGAGAGAAAAAAAATGTTAAGGGTTTTTTTCTTAATCTGAAACTGAACAAATAAAACTTTTGAACATTGAGTGGGCAAGAGAAATAACCAGCGTTCTGTGAATGAGTGGAGCGATTCAAATTAACTTTGGCTATTGAGATATTAATTCTAATAAACCTACTCTAGTGAACCTTTGGTTCGAAACTAATTGAATTGTGACAATTAGTGATTATGCCAGAAGTGCAGTAGCAATAGCACGATAAACCAACACAGGAAAATATCTTCCAACTTGGTGTGACGTCTTCACCTGTCTCTTTTGAAAGAAATAGTAACTAGAAGTGAGCTCATTTATTGTCAAATTGAAGCAGGACATTATAGCATCCAAAAGTTGAACATGTGAATTTGTAAAGACAGGACCTCAATAAAGCATAACAGATTCCATGAATTAAGCTTTTTAGCATGACTTCATCTATAAAATTATAAATAGCAAAAATATCTAGTCTTTATTAAGCATGTACTGTGTGCCAATGAAGTGCTTTTCATGTATTTTTCTCAGTTCTTACAGTCTTTTTATCACATAATCCTTCCCTATTTACAGACACAGCCACTGAGCCTGAGAAAGAGGGAAATAACTTGTTTAAGTGAATTACTGAGCTGGGGCTCAGGCTCAAAACTAAATCCTTGTTCTTAAATGCGGTGCTGTTTTGCTTACTTTTTTATATATAATGGTTGGATTATAGTATGATTTTTAATCATATCTCTAACATAAGTGTTCTCAAAGAAACCTGCTGGATTGATCATCGTCTATTTCACACTTAGGACTACATTTGCTTGCAAGCAGCGTTAAATACATTTAAATGACTTAAACAGGGGGAGGTTCATTGTCTGATAGAACATGAAGTTTGGGGTCACTGGCTGCTGAAGTGGGTTCGGCAACTCGGCAATGTCAGCAAGGATCCAGGCTCTTTCTGTCCATTCACCATCCTTAACACAGAGGAGCATCAGCTTAAAAGTGTGATAGTTGATAGACCCCCATGTATCATGTCTGTGTTCCAGTGAGGAAGGAGGGGAAAGGCTGGCCCAGCGGCCTCTGTCCTTTCTGTTAGAAAATCGAAAGCTTTCTCAGCAGTCCCAGCAGACTCCTTTTATATTCTACTGCCCAGACCTGTCACCTGGCTACAACTAGCTGCAAAGGAGGCTTCAGAGGCAAGCAATATTTTTGGCAGGTTCTATAAATGGAAGTAGGTAAGGTTGATGGGGATTGGGAATGGGCATGGGGTTAGCCAACCAACAGTATCTGCCAAAAGGAAACCTTCAGTAAGAAAGTGTCTTAATTGGAGCTGCTAGAACAAAAATATGAGAGACCAGGTGACTTAAACAACAGACATTTGTTTTCTCCTAGTTTTGGACCCTAGGAAGTCCAAGATCAAGCTACCCACAGGTTCTGTTCCTGATAAGAGTCCCCCGGGTTTGCACATGGATGGCCTTTTGCTGTATCTTCACGTAGTAGGGGGTAGAAAGAGCTTGTCTCTTCCTCTTTTATAAGTGTATTAATCTCATGATAAGGGCCCAGCCTTCATGACCTAACCTAATCCTAATTACCTCCCCAAATCCCCACCTCCAAATACCATCACATTGTGGATTAAGGTTTCAACAGATGAATTTTGCGAGAGGGACACGAACATTCAGTCCATAATAGAAAGGATTATTTGGCCAATATATTATGGCTTTTATTAACTGGTAATAGAATTCTTATACAGCATATTTTTTAAGAGAATCTTGTAGAAAGCAAAGAAATAGTTTTCATTCTGGTAACAGTACTGAGAAATGCTTGTGTGCAGGTACATGTCCAGAGCACACAGAGAGTTAAGTATATGTCCTCTGCACACAAGTCTCTTGACAAAAATGGAGAAGGGATAAGGAAGTGATTTAGATGAATATGCAAATAAGTATAAGGTAACATATGATACATGCTGTGACAGCATGGCTACAACATGCAGACTTCAGAGAAAGAAGAAATCATTTTTTACTGGGGAAAATGTTTTGCTACGGAAGGTAGTTACTTGCCTGTTGTCGGGAGGGGAAAAAGAATCCTCAAGTAAATGGCCCTCTAATGGTAAAACTTTGAAAACTATGGCAACCATGTATAAGAGAAAACTGCCCATTGTAGTAAAAACCCCAAAAATGGCTGGATGAATAAGAAGCTGCCTGACAGTGTTTAAGCAGTATGGCATTGTCAGCACCTGGATTGGTGCATAGAAATTCCCATGTGTCAACATGAATGTTGGTCTCTTACGTTTAGGTATCACCATTGGGCACCTCTGACATTTTCATTTTCCTTAATCATCTCATCAGTTTGAGACTCTAGGGTGCTTGGGGACTGAGAATTGTTTAGTGTGCTAGAGAAACACATAACATTTTAATTGTGCTTGGAGACAGAGAGACTCAATGAGGGAGGCTAATTAAGAAACATAAATAAACTAGGAGTTCTGCTTTGCCTCACATCATATCATTATGGTTCAGAATGAACTGCTGAGATTTATTATGAGTCAAAGAAGTAGTCAGAGTCACTGATTTAGGAAAAAGACTAAGGCCTATATGAAAAATATAAAGTGAAGAATTGAGGCCACAACCATATTATTATAATTATTATTTTTTATTGTACATTTACTTTGGTTATCATAAAAAACACACTAACAATTTATGAGGCATACATCATGTGCCCTGGCCATAATCCATGAATACACTATAACATTTTTTATTTAATCTTCACATTAAATATATGAGATGAATATTCTCATTACCTCCATTTTATAAACAAAGAAAATAAAGCTCAGAGAGTTAAGTGAAATACTCAAGGTTATATACTCCTCCCTGGGTACTTAGCAGGTACTAACAGCTGTTAAGTGGCACACATTGCTTTGAATCATGACTTACCAGCCCACTAAAGCCATATTTTTAACCATCTTGTAAACTTTGACATTTCTGTAACCCAAAGAGAAGACAAAAGAACTCTGAATTCAAGGAAATTTTGGCAGATTCCAGGCATAGAGAGAATTATCTTGGAAACCAGCAACTAAATGTGAACTGTTTGATATTAAATATTAAAATTCACGTTGAAACTGTCCCATGATTGGACGCATTTATTAACATAGCTATAACAATACTAGATGTGGATGCTTGTTTCCATGGCAGCATAATTAATGGTGCTAAATGTACATCTATGTGCAGGGATTAGCAAGCTTTTTCTGTGAAGGTTATATAGTAATTATTTTCTGCTTTGTGGATCATAGAGTCTCTGTCACAATTACTCAGCTCTGCCACTGTAGTGCAAAAGCAGCCATAGGCAATGTATAAATGAATGTGACCGTTTCCAATAAGACTTTATTTACAAAAACAGACCTCGGTGGACTTGGACCATGATCCATAGTTCAGGAACCTCTGTGTTAGAGGGCTAAAATAATACCACTTCTTCGAGGAAATTCTAAAAGTGCTACAAGTGCAAGCAAGTAAATATTAGATGTATTTGAATTTTAAGCAATACCTAAATTTCCTTTTTTTAAAGGCAAGAGGTCAACACAGTTGTTTTTATTTTCAGTTGTCTTAAATGATAGTTAAGAGGAAATGGACCTATGTTAAATGATAAAATAATTCAGCAATTCATAAGGAAGATTGTCCTAGCTGTCAGATTAACTGAACCATTGGAAGGTACTTCAGAGGCAATATTAGGACACAGAATAATGTTTAGAAGAACCAGAGTAAAGCTCAGCATCAGCCAATCTATACATATTTAGTGTTGTAAATCCTGTTGGAGAAATACAAAGATTAAAAAGAAAAAACATGAAACAAAAGAAATAAATATTAGATAATTAAATATATTTAGTTTATGAGATATTATTATGCGATTATTTATTAAAATTATTTATTTGGAGATGTGAAAAATACTTCCATAGGTAAAAGTGCCTAAGTTACTTCTATAATTAAAAGTCTATATGATAGCCTTTCTATAGACAGCAAAGAATACATCAGCCTTAATGGATTTAGACTTTTAATCATCTGAAATCATGTAGTGGATGCATTAAAATTAGTTAAATCCATTAAAACTTCTTAAAATTAGTTGTAGCTCTGTTAGCTCTATTACTCCATAGTTTTATGAAGCAGTCACCAAAATGACTACATATATATATATATATATATATATACACATACGTATATATATACATATGTACATATAAATACATAGAGTGTGTGTATACACAGACATATATACATATGTTATATATATCTTTACATGACATACTATATTCCATATGTAGTATATATAGTGTATATATTATATATGCACATATAGTATATATGTACACATACTACATATACTGTGTATATATAGTATATATAGCATATATATAGCTATATGCTATATATGCATATACTATAATATGGTGTATATATACTATATATAGTATCTGTAATGTATATCTACACATATATAGTATAAGCAAAAGATATACTCATATATATTGCATTCTACATATATATGCTTTATAGAGAATAAGTAATGTACAGATTACCAGCATTTCCACATCATTTAAGTCATTAGATCTTCACATCAACAGGTAGTATCAAAAGAGGCAAAGCAACTTGAGCAAAGATAATAGTGAATAGATTTTAACGGAGAGGCCACTTCAGCTTTACCTGTACATGACAGTTGGATGGTTTAAAGGTTTAGTCCTCTCCTTCCCCAACAGATGGTATAGATGGAGAAAAATGAGACATCTCATTGTGCTCCAAATCATTTATCTTCTGTAAAATGGGGCAAGCTATTGAACTGGTAAACAAGACTTTTGTAAGCATGCATAAAACATATTCAATATTTGGTGGCAAGGGATTTCCATTAAGCTTTCAGGGGAGTTAATAAATCAACAGAAACCACTTACTGAAACATTTTCATGGGTCCTGTGGAATTCTAAGCAAATATCAGGTTTAAGAATGAAAAGTCAGTTATATTTTCAACATAATCTAATGTTCAAAGAAGTGTAAAAGATGCTTAAGTGTTAATATTTTATGTTTCCCTGCTCTCAGCAGTAATTGCAGCCCATTAAAAAGAATGCTAAGCCATTGCTGTTGTCACTGGCGTGGGCCCAAGGAAACACTGAACCTTCACAGAAGTGGGTTAACTGCTACACGAAGAGGTAATTTATTAAGGAACACTGAAGCCCTGTGTGCTCCCCAATGTGAGGCTGAATGGCACAATCTTACGTGAATATTACATTTGACAATCAAGGCCTTTACTATGGTAGACTTTAGAACTAGCTAAACTAAACAAAAAGGGGAGGTGGAGGGGAGAAAGGGAGAAAGAAGAAATTCCAACACCATTTTTCTGTATGGCTCCCATAAACTTTTACTTGGTGCCCTCCAGTCTGTCGACCCCACCACCAGGAAAGTTGGCTGCTCCATAAAATTCTTGATGTTTGATGAGAAAGGCTCATATAGCTATCAGGCTGAGGATCGGCTTCCACTGGTCTTTATTTGTCCAGATCTTGTGCTTCAGTTTTCTTTTGAGCGTTAAACTTAATTTTCACCTTTTGTCAGAAGTGATGTTTTCAGAAGCTTATCACATTGCAGTAAACCTTCTTTTCCATCACAGTTTAGACCAGTATTATGTGGCTTATTAAACACCATGTGCAGAAAAAATAATGGCCCCATGCATCCCTTGCCTCATGTCTCCCTCTTGACAGAGTTTCATTCCCAATCCTATGGGTGCCTTGTTGTGTCCTAAGCTTATGATTTTTGTCAATAACAAAGGTTCATGAAACAAGAGTCCCAAAGCAAGTGAGAGGCCTCGGTAGCTCTGAGGAATCACTTACCCAGGGAACTAATGGTTTTCTTGACTGTGCTGACAACAAATTCTGGAGTCTCAGAGGATTGGAGAAGGAGAATTCATTTTACCTCTTTGTCTCTCTTTTTAACATCTCTAAGAGCAAATTGACATTGAAGTAAAAGTCTCTCGAAAAATAGGATAAAGAAGAAACAGTGGTTACTCTAAAATGCACCATTGATGCATTCCAGCTTTTTCCACTTTATAGTTTGGTCCCTTAGCCATCTCTGGTCAAACCCTCAATAAATTAGTGTTTATGCAGTACTGATCTTGCTCCTGGCACTGGGTTGAGAGAGACGATAGAATACAGAAAGCTTACAGCAAATGGTCCAACCCTTACAGAGCATTCAGTATCATAAGAAAGACTTAAAAAAAAGAATTCATGGCGCTGGCACCATGGCATAGTGGTTAAGTTCAGCATGCTCCACTTTGGCAAGCCTGGGTTCGTGGGTTCGGATCCTAGGAGCACACCAACACCACTCGGCAACCAAGCTATGGCAGTGACCCACATACAAAGTGGAGGAAGACTAGCACGAATGTTAGCTCAGGGCTAATCTTCCTCAAGCAAAAAATCAATGAGGAAGTTTGGCAACAGGTGTTAGCTCAGGGCTAATCTTTCTCAGCAAAAAAGAAAAAAAATTTACTTGAAACTAAAAGCAATTTTATAGTAAATACAATAGGAATGATAGACAGAGAGGAATACAGGCAGGGAATATGAGCAGATTTTGATGGATATTTATTCATCTCCTTTGTTGAACTTCTCTCCTGCTTCACTTTTTAGTTTTTCCTTCTCTCCTTTTTCTGTAACTTAACGGCCTCTTATTTTCCATGGCCTGCAGATATTCAAGGCCATTATCTGGACATTTCACTATCCACATAACACCATCCAATCCTGAAGGGCTCAAAATTATTTCTTACACTTGGAGCTATTCCCCTAAAACACTCCCATTTCTTCAGCATCAATCAGCTAGGTGTCTAGGAGAAAAAATACCAATTAAACTAGTTTGCACCAAGTTGTAGGTGACTCAAGCATCCTCTACCTTCATCAACCTCTCGTCCTTCATATTTTCCATGGACAGTCCAGATTTTAAATATTCTATCCCATTCTAAGATATACCCTGAGCATGCATCAGATGATTGGGATGCTAAGTCTAAACCAGGGGAGAGAACAAGAGAAGTTTCTTTCTCATCTTCAGAGAACTGTCCATCCCGCCATCCTCTTTTCATCCACCACCAAGTTCCATTACTGTTCTTGATCCTTTTCTATTTAGAGTTTGATGTGCAGGCTGCTGTACTTGATGTATGATCTTACAGGAAGGGGAGAGGGAACCACTCTTCTTACAGAGCAAAGGGAGCAGTGTGCTCCAAGTCAGGTGAACATAATGTTTGTCCTGCTTTCCAGCGCCAAGAGGGGATGCCTCTGTCCATGGAAGACCCCAGAAGACTGAAGGCAGACATGGCTCCTAATGAAGGGGAGGGCCCAGCCCAGTGCCACACATTCCACTTTGGTGGCCCAGGGTTTGCTGGTTTGGATCCCGGGTGCAGACATGGCACTGCATGGCAAGCCATGCTGCGGTAGGCGTCCCACATATAAAGTAGAGGAAGATGGGCACGGATGTTAGCTCAGGGCCAGTCTTCCTCAGCAAAAAGAGGAGGATTAGCAGCAGATGTTAGGTAGGGCTAACCTTCCTCAAGAAAAGAAAAAGAAGCTTGAATCCCCCAGGATGCAGATCCAGATGACTTCCCAGGATCTTCAAGGTACTTTCGGTTCTCCCCTCCTTCCTCGATTTGGAACTCCAAATTCTCATCTTGGCTATATGTCTTTAATACAAAGCATGCTAATTTACACTTATATCTTAAAAAAAATTATTTAAAAAAAAGTAATTTTTAAGTTTTTCCAGTAAGTTTTTCTTCTTTTTACCTCACAGGTGCCTTCTAAATCAGATGAGACTATCACACAGTTAGAGCAGCCTCTATTCTGGATTATTTTGCACTTCTTCTTCAGCTCTGGCAGATATGAAGGTCCTTAAAATCACTATTTAAGCTCACAAAGTGGAATCAAACATACACACACATGAATACACATTTCCAAGGGTTAGGGGTTTTGGGTTTTATTTGTTACCGTTGTTGTTGGGTTTTTTGTCTGATTTTTAAAGAAAGCCTGTGTTGGATCTTATTTTCTGCAAGTATCCCATGAAAGAGTGTCTTATCTTTTCAATCTTGAAGTTTATCTTGGAATTTATCTAAAAGAAATTCTTTTGGTCATCAAGGTCAACACCCCTTTTCTTTCTCTCTCCTTGTTTTCAATTTTCTTTCTAAGGAATTGGAAGAAAATGCAGGCAGATGAGTAGTTAAGTAATCCCAGAGCCGTGCATGTCACTTGGAGCAGAGCCAGGCACATGTAAAGGTCTCCACTTGCCAAAAACACACCAGGGACCTCTTAAGCAATCAAGAATTGCTACATGTGCGCAAGAGCTAACATCTTGAACACAATAGAAATCTGTAATTCAATTATCCTCTGTTTCTCATACATTTACCCTCTGAGCATCCTGACACACTGGAGCATGGAAGTCCTAACTGGAAACGACTTAACGCTCCCTTTGCATGTGGATGGGCAGCGAGGTCACTCCCTCTGGTTCACAAATAAGCATAATGAGGAGGAATGAAGACTTGGCTCTACACTCAATAAGCCATGGGGACATGGGAAGGAAGAGAAATGGGAAACAACGACAGAAGAAAAAGGCAGCTAAACAACAGATAGACTAAAATGAGGAAGAAGAATTAGAATAATGCTAGCGAAGCAAAGAAAAACTCGGCCAAGGGCTAATTTCTATTGCTTATAGAGTTCTCTTGGGGGGCACTGATAGCGTTCTTGGAGAGTGGTCCTCAAAAAGGGGGAATTTCTTTGCATGAGATAAGAAGGACTTAGTTTTGCTGTTGGCAGATGTTCTACGTAAAGGGAGATTAATTACTTCCAGTCTTTCTCGCTTGCAAGTATTCTACCTCTGAAAGGGGGATCCTAAAATATGCAAGACATTATTCACTACCTGCATGTGATAGGAGAATTAGAGAAAGTATCCCCAGCAGTTTTACTCACATTTGTTATAGTGGGCCAGGTCATTTTCCATAAAAATGAGTAACTCTCAGCAGGAAAAAAATGTATAGAATGTGCTGATCTTGAACGCAGAGTATTTATATAATATATTTTATCACCCATAGACCTTACAGAGCTAAGTTTTTCTCCTGGGATGCACTGTTAATATTTCAACCTCTGTATATGCCAAATGAAAACAAAGATGGTTTGAAAATGTAAATACAGTGCTGTCATTCTTCCTGGCACAATACAGATCCAATATATTTCACTCGAGTTCCCAAGAAAACTACCAGCTCTTTACAAGATGAGGCAACATTATGCAAATAACTGATTTCAATTAAATCCTTTTAAGGGCTGTGTGCTACTCAGGGTTCTTTTGATGGTAAGTGACAGAAATCTAACTCAAATTAACTTACAGGAAATGTATTGGTTGATACTGAAACATCTCAAGTTATCAAATGAAATGTTAAATAACCAATTTTATCTGAAGGTTAAGGATGCTGCTAGCCCTCAAAAACAAAGGGAACCGGAGTTTCAAAACAGCCAGGACTTTCTCCCTGTGTCTCTTATCTTTGCTTCTCTCTGTATGTTGGCTTCTTTCTCTCTTAGTTCAAATTTCTTCTACAGTGCAGGAAACATGGCCAGTCCCAGGCTTCATATCCCACAACTTTTAACAGAAAAGCTTTTAGCCTCTTCCTAATTTCCAGTTGAATAATAGACATGAAGAGTTCTGATTGGCTTGGCTATGTCAGGTGCTCATCCTGTAGCCAAAGAATCACTTTTGCATCAGACCATCAGAATATGCTCTTTCCTTGTGCTTGTTATGTCTTGATCACACGATTAATACCTAGCAAAGTGAGAGTGACTGTTGTTCTCTCTCTTTCAGTTAGTAACGAGAACAGCATGATGATAAATAATCTATGATGCATAAGATCTATGTGGGAGTCCTGGGTGGGCTACTTGTAAGCTGAGACATTCAGAAAAATCACCCACTTCTTTGAGTTTGAGTTTCTTCATCTATGATATGGGGAAAAGAAGCCCTTTCTCAAAAGAAATGCTGACAGATGCAACAACATTGGTCAATGGAGGCATCTTACACTCATTATGCTGAATGAAAGAAATTGGAAGCAAAAACGAAGGCATAGTGTATCATTCCCTTTTATGAAATTCTAAAAAAGGCAAAACTGTCTTACAGTGATCCAAATTCACCAGTGGTTGCCTGGGTTGCCTGGTGGAAGGTGCTGAATGAAGAAAGCTTGAGGGTAAAAGGGTATAAACTTTCAGCTAAAAGATAAATGAGGTCTGAGGATCTATAAGAGATTTTGACTATAGATGATAACAGTGTATTGTATAATTGAAATTTCAATTATACTAGGAGAGGGAAATGTAAGTGTTCTCACCAAAAAACAAAAAAAAAAACAAATCAAGATGGGAGGTGTTAATTAATTAAACAGGGAGAATCCTTTCACAAGATGTACACGTAGTAAATCATCATGATGTACACTTTGAATACCCCATGATTTTATATGTCACTTATACCTCAATAAAGCTGAAATTTTTAAAAATACAAAAGGATAAAAAGAGGGGGCTGACCCAGTGGTGTATTGGTTAAGTTCACACTCTCTGCTTTGGCATCCCAGGGTTCATGGGTTCAGATCCCTGGCATGAACCTACACACTGCTCATCAAGCCATGCTGTGGTGGCATCCCACATACAAAATGCAACCCATTGCATTCTGCCATTCATTTCTTCCACCTGTCATAAATAATTGTGTTCAAGTTCAGTTAGACCCAAAGACATAGGCCACAAAATGAGGCACTTATCTGTTCATCTGTTCGTTCCTTCAAATAACAAGTATCAAGGATCTATGTGCCAGGCACGTTGTATGCTAGGCACACCAAATCCAAACTCACCTAACACTATAGGTTAGGAAACCACCTAGTGCCTGGAGCTGCAGGCTCAGCAAGGTCAACCATGCCTTTATCAAATCATATGAAGAAGTTTTCCCATTACCTGCATTTTAGGAAAAATAGAATACTTTGAAGGTCAACTGGCCTTTCCTCTGGATCTCAGAGAAACTTTCTTATATTCCTTCAGCTAGGTTCTAATCTTTTCCCTTTTGAAAGAAGATTTAGGAACAGAGTAAATAAATATAGACAAATTGCTGTTTGTGTAAATGAGGGCAAAACCTGCCGAAAGATAGAGTTCATTCTTATTCTATTAATTACTTTATTATGATCATCTATCCCTTCCATAAAAATAAGTGCTTTCTATCTGCTGCATCATAAGCACTTCTATTTCCTGGGGTAGGGGAACATCTCTTTCGTCTACCTCTCTTTAATAAAGTTTCAGGCCCAGCTTCCTACTGGCACATGTTGAAAGTCATAACTCAAATAGGCTTAGCCCTGAGGAAGGTTGGGGCTGTGAGGGAGGAGGAAGCTCAGCAGGAGGGATCCAAAGCCAGGGTATCCAGACCTCTTTCCTTCAAGTGCATGGTGCCCTCCCTAAGGACACTGACTGTCCTGAGTCTCCAGTGGCCAACCATGCCAGGTCTCTTCCATCACTTTTAGTCCCTTGAGCCAAATGCACCTTTTCTTTGTCCTCTTCTCTCTTTGGATAGAAACTTACTGGTTCTGTGACCCAATCCCTCTAGGATTAACTGAATCACAAAAGGATATTAAAGATTGACAGCAGCTTCCTGTGTTACGTCTCCAAAAGACGTTTGCATCTGGATTCTCAGAGTGGAAATAAATGATCCCAAAGACATGAAGCTCTAATGGAATAAGGCAAAGGCATGAGGGAGAGGCACTGGGGCCAAAGTCTTACCTCAGCATTCCTCAAGTCACAGGATGTATGCAGCTTTTATCTGCATATCAAATCAAATTTGGCTACTCAAAATGTCTCCACTCATTTTCTCCTAGAAACTTTTTTTTTAATGCTTGAGAAATGGATATCAAGACACATATCAGATGAGAGCACTTGGTTCCTTGTGGAAGGAAGCCACTGAAACACCTTCACTTATTTTAGTGTCAGGGGCCTCTACTACAAAACTTTGGGTTCTTGGAATTGATCAAGACCAAGAGTTTGAGGGGGAAATGAGGTCAAGGTCACTGCAACACCACATGGCCTGGGTTCAGCTAACTGTTAGTGTGTGGGTTTCCTTTAGCGTAGTGGACTAATAAAAAGAACACGCAATATTTTGGAAAATGAATGAAGCCCAGTACTGGGAGACTATTGGGTGGAGTGTCTTAACCCTCTCCCAAGCCAGAAATGGGACCTCTGGGGTTTCTCGTGGAAATTATAATATTTGTGGATTCGAAAATAGAGAAGCGGCCAAATCTTAGAAGATGAATGAGAATGACTCACTCGGGTAAGGTACATGGCAGACTATACAAACAACTGTTCAGTCCTTGTCAGGACCAAAATGTCCTTAGGTAGGCTCTGAAGAAAGCTCTTTGGTTTCAAATCCTGGTAATCATGGGCAAATTAACTTCTTTGAATCTTTATTTCCTCTCTTTTCAATGGGGATGATAATAAAAGTATCTACCTCAGAAGTTGTGAGAAGTAAGAGAAGGCTTTGGAGCACTTCGAATAGAGTGTGTCATGCATGTACCAAACGCTCAGTAAACACTCCTCATTATTATTTAAGTATTATCAACACCTTATCAAGCTTACTATGCCTAAGAGTAGCTGGGCAGATATCCCCAGTGATGACTGCATAGGTGTCTACTTATCACTGAAATGAATTACATGCCTGCATTTAATTCTTACAGCTTTTCCTAATTATGTTTTCCTAATTATGTTGCCCAAGCTGGGCATTCTCCAAGCATCCCCAGCTATCAGTGAGGAGAGAAGGTCCAACAATATACTGTATGATAGGAAGAAGATAGGCCAACCTCTATGGCCTTGTCCAAACTTAAGATACTGTGGCTTGGGGAATTCAAGTTTCAGGTGAATAATCTACAATGTGCCTACATCTCCAATGGCTAAGGAGGTATTGACTCATTTTAATGAAAGCCTTTACTTGGGGCTTTCAATGCTAAGTAGCAATAATTTTCCTCTTAACCCAACTAACTCTCTTTCCCTCCAGAGCAGCAGTTATATATTCCAAAGGGGAGCAACTGTGCTTCATCTCCAGGTGACCCAATTGTTCTTTTATCTTAGTCAAAGTCCTCTGACTGTCCTTGATGGCTGCTTAGCCAGAAGTGTATGTATTTTTATGGCAGGATATAAAGTAGACAAACACAATGATATGTAAAATATAAACTGGAAAGTGGAAGCAGCAGAAGCACCATAGAGGGTCCCAGGCAGAGGTGTTAAAAAAATGGAACTTAACCCTTAAAGGACACAGCAAAGCTTATGATGCAGCATAATTTATTCATTCACTCTGAAAATAATCTGGCTGTTTTCAGCAGAGACTCAAAGGCAGGACTCAGCATCATTGATATAGTTTCTGTGAGCAATTTTCTCAAACTGTTAACATGCCATCTGACCTTCCAGATTTGGAGAGAGAAAAAGAGTCTCTGTCAGTTAGAAATTAGAGAGAAATAACATTGACTACTGTGAACTAATAACTAGATCAACAAAAAAATGCAAGTCAACTGACAAAACTTTGGCTTATTCATTCAACAATAAAAATATTTCTGAGCTTTTCTTCAGAAGAGTCTGTGCCCAGTCCTCTTGTACATGTAGGGAATGCAGGAAGAAGGCTACCACCATCCTGTAGCTTATAATCTGATGAAAATGACAAGTAACCAAATAAATATATAGTCCAATTTCAGATAGCGTAATGAATAAAAAATGAAACAAGGTAAGGAGTGGGGATGATGGGGTGGGGCGTGTTGTCGCAAGTAGTCAGGAAAGACAGAATGGTCTGCATCTCTTGTTCCCAGAGCACCACGATTGAGCCTAATGGGGTCCTTCTGTACGATATTGTAGGATTTGATAGCATCAGACACAAATCAGCTCCTCCCCATCAGATTTGTAACTACATCTGACCTTTGGTCAAAGGTATGGAAATAAGAAATGGTTAACATGGTGGCTTTCTTGAAAGCTGGTGCTAAAAAGATGTCTTGAAGTTTCTCTCAGCCCTGTAACAAACTCTCCTTTATCCATTTATCTCCAGAAGCTGAGATTCACTTGTCCCCAAGTAGCTTGAAAACTAGTCAGAGGGAAACAGTGACAATGCTTTAAAGGGTTTGCTATTCCTCGATTTGCAGAGTCAGTATAAATAGACCATGTTTGAAAAGGTGAGCCAAAAAGACCCAAAAGGTGGAAAAATAGAGAAGCTAAAAATAAATGACTAAAAGAGAAAAGTTCCTGTAATTTTAGGTTTAAAATACGAGGTTGAGTAATCAAGGAAAGTATTTTTACTGCCTTGTCAATATTTTTCCTGGAAGCTCGGGTAAAAAGCCCTTCTTCAGATCTGTAGTGTGCGTGCCTAATGGTCTTAGGTGTCTCTGACCACAGAATAACTTTATCCCTAAGAAATAGAGCAAACAGGAACTCTGTGGTTATTGCATTCCCCACAAATAAGTAAATATATGGATGTATATAAAAAAGGTTCAGTGCCATAGGACAGGTAATTTGGGTCTATTTGAGAAGCATTTCTCCTCTCTAGTCGTATCTTTTATGCAAACTTTTCCATGCATTGAAAGGAAGCCATGCTTGCCTAGGGTGATCTCAATCATATTTTCTGCATCGTTTGTACTCTCTTTCAATTTAATGCGGAATGCCCGGCAGCCGTGTCGGAAAGCATAAGAGAGGTTGTCCTTTTCCTGAGTTGAGTCCTCATTTATTTACTCTGCTGGTGAAAAACCCACTGGCTTTCATCTCTTCTGAATCTGTGGCCAGGAGAAGCAGGGGGTCACAAATGTTGAACAGAGTTGAAAAGGGGGAAAAATTATCATGAGAGCCTTCAAGCACACATAGCTTCCTAGTTCTAGCTGTCCCTGGGTTTTATGAGGCATTTGCCCAAAGCCCTGCTGTTCAGGCAAGGGGAACAGCACGTGGTTTTGTTGGCAGCCAGGAGTTCTGTCTCTAACTGGGGCGTGCTTCCACGGCCTGATTCATTAGGTCCCACCGATCCTAGGGTTTAACACAAATCCATCACTTGAATAACTGGCACTCCCCAACCCATGGATCCTTGATTATTTGATGCTAGTGGAAAGTAGGTGCTGGGAATTGTCAGGGGAAACAAATAGCATATCAGATGCCCATACATCACCTTGAAGGCCATGGATACAGTGTGTGCTTTCCAGTCAGACATGACTAATAGGTCTTCAATCTGGACTTGGCCAATGTGCAGCCAGCAGAGTTAACAGAGAGGAAGTCTCACTCTCTGTTCCAAAAAGGTCCTTGTGAACCAATATCTCCATTTATCTGATGGCTCCTGGCTGAAAAGATTTGAAAGAGCACTTGGACACTAGAACCTCATCATTTTACCCCAGAAGGGAAAAATAATTTTGCTCTTCCAGGTTGTTTGGCAACTTCTGACTTCATCAACATGCCAAAGCTTCCAGTTAACTCAGTCAAAAAACCAGTCAGACCAGTCCTTTTCAGGCAAATAAAGCAAATACTTCTTCAAATAGCATGAAGCAAATTATTTCCAAGATACTGTATGTGTTGAAAATATCAAATGCTCTAAGAAAGCATTAGATAAATCTACTGTCGATCTAATATAGTTTTTCATAGAAAAGCTAACCTATCCTAAAAATATCCATAACCAGACTAACGTCAAAAAGGACAACTACCACATTTTTACACAAAGTGGCCCACAAAGCCAAAATGCAAAGATAAATGTGAGTTTCTTGATGTTCTTGAATTTGAAATAATGTGGGCAAAAATGAATGAATGAATAAATAAATAATCAGCTAAGCATTTTTCTGCCCTGTTGATATAATCTCGTTTTTATTCTTCACAGAAAATATTTGACATGACTATAGTATATACCAGTTTGTCCTCACCATTTGACACATCCGTGACATTTCTTCCTCCAGAAAGGCAGTAAACAGTAAGCAGACAAGCAAGAACTTTTTTCCCACAGTGTCTGGAGTCTGATCCTGTTTATCTTTCTATAACAATGGAAACAGATGTATTTCTGTGCTTGCAGCTTCCCAGATGTATCTCTCTAAAATGCTGTCAGCTGTTCAGAGATGTTGCTTGTTTTTAAAGCACTGAGAGCTTTGTCAAGTTAATTAGTTGACTCAAGATAAAGCAGTTTCTGGCTGGAAAGCCCACACTCTGCAGTAGAGGTCTCATTATCAAGGATTCATTTGAGGTCCTGTTGTAGGGTACTATGAGCAAAGTGGACCTCTAGTGGAACTTAGAGTTTCTAGAAGCTCTATGTGAAAACAATAAAGAAGACTTGCTCAGAATCAGATGATGAATGAACTCTCTTAAATCCAGCCATTGCCTTAGGTCAGAATTGATCACAAGGCCCTGTGCAATAGTCTGTGTCAGGTTGAGGTTGAGGATCCATGGTTATGGGAAAAACACAGAGCTAGAATCTGGATAGAAAGTCAGGCAAAACCTGACATTCCTTCACTAACTGTGCCAGTTTCTTCCACTAACTGTAGTCTTACCCAAAACGGTACACATTTTTGTCTTTATAATTCTCTGTACCAATATGCTGAGCAAAAACTCTGTAGAAGAACGTTCAATTTGAAGCTGTGTAAAACTCAGCACTTATAACAATGGTAAAATATACATTTTTTTTCAATTGCACACAGAACATTCAGCAAAGTTGATTATATTCTGGGCCATAAAACAAACATTAATAAATTTAAAATAATAGAAATCATACAAAGTATGTTCTTGGATCATAAAAGAATTAAACTAGATATCAATAACAGAAAGATACTTGACATAAAGATATTTCCCTAAGTATTTGGAAATTAAAGAACACACTGCTAAATAACCCATGATTCAACTAGGAGGCCTGGAGAAAATTTTTAAATACTTTAAGCTGAAGAGAAATTACGCTACAATGTAACAATACGTTGGATGCAGAGAAACCAGTGATTACAATTTGCCTACATCAGGAATGAAAGCAAAGATGTCACTCCTGACCCCACAGACAAAAGAATAATAAAAGAATGGACTTATTCCTTGAAAGACACAAATTACCAAAATCCATTCAAGAAGAAATAAATAACCAGAATAGTCTTACATCTATTACACAAAATGAGTTTGTAGATAAAAACCATTACACAAAGAAAACTCTAAGTTTGAATGATTTCACTGGTTAATTCTAGCAAACATTTAAGAAAGAAACAACCTAAATTCTAAACAACCTCTACTGGAAAATAGAAGGCAAAAAAACATTCCCCAACACATTTAATGAGGCCATCCTTACCCTGGTACCAAAACCAACCAAACTTTACAAGAAAAGCAAACTACAGGTTAATATCCTTCATGAACATAGACACATAAATCCTCAACAAAATATTAGAAAATAAAATCCAGCGATGCATAAAAAATTAATATGACCAAATGATTTTATCTCAGAAATACAAGACTGGCTCAACATTTAAAAGTCGATCAATGTAATTCACTATATTAACAGAGTAAATAAGAAAAACCATACAATCATTCCAATAGATGTAGAAAAAGTATTTGACAAAATTCTACACACTAAAAATTTTAAAACCTCAGCAAATCAGAAATATAAGAGAATGGCCTTCAGTTGATAAAAGAAAACTTCCCCCCCCCCAAAAAAAAGAAGAACAACAAAAAAATAAAACAAAACAAAAGGAAAAACCCTGCGTCTAAGATCTGAATGACTTTAAGATCAGGAACAGGCAAAGATATCTTCTCTCACTGAATCTATTCAGCATCCTGTTAAATGTTCTAAAGGTACAAAACACAGAAATAATGTACTCTAGTTAGTAAATTAGATTAGACCTACCCAGATAATATTCCTGTTGATAAACCTAGAAGTCAACTGATTAGTTATCTTAATGACACCTGCACCATCCCTTATGTGATGTAAAATAACATAATCAAGATGCATTATCTCATCATATTCACAGTCCCATGGATTAGGGCAGGAAATCTTGAGGGGCCCATGTTGAAATTCGGCCACCACATCATCTACTAGCAAAAGAATGAATATCAAGCTATACTTCAAAAGTTATACAAAAATTAACTAAAAATGGATCACAGACCTAAGTGTAAAACATAAAGTTATAAAATGAGTTTTTATATATGAGACTTAAGGCACAACATTTTAAAAAGTCAATAATTTCAGTTTTTTCAAAATTGAGAATTTTTATGCTATGAAGACGTGTTTAAAAGAATAAAGGCAAGCCACAGAATGGGAAAAATATTTGAAAGTCATATTTCTGAAAAAAGTTTTGTTTCCAGACTACATAAAGAGCTTTCAAAACTCAGCAACAAGAACACAAACAATCCAATTAAAATTGCACAAAAGATATAAACAGATTCTTCACCAAAGAAGATATATGGATGACAAATAAGCATCATTAATCATTAGGGAAATGCAAATTAAAATCACAATTAGATATGACTATACATCTATCACAATGGCTAATTTAAAAAAACAACTGAAACACCAAATACTGGCAAGGATTTGGAGCAACTGGCACTCACATACATTGCTGGTGGGAATACAAGATGGTACCATCACTATAGAAAACAGCTTGGTAGTTTCTTATAAAGTTAAATTTATACACTTGCCATATAATCCAGAAATCCAAACCAAAATAAATAAAAACTTAGATTAATGTAAAAACTTACTTGCAAATATCTATAACAGCTTTATTTATAATCATCTCAAAGTGCGAACAATCCAGATGTCCTTCAACTGACGAATAGATAAACAAACTGTGGTACATCCATTCCTTGGAATACCACTCAGCAGCAAAAAGGAATGTATTGGTTCAAGCAACCACATGGATGAATCTTAAATGCACTTTGCTGATGAAAAGAAGCCAGACCTAAAATACCACATAAAAATCACATCTAAAAGAGTACATGCTGTATGATTCCATTTATATAACATTCTGGACAAGACGAAACTATGGGGGCAGGAAAATAATCTGTGGTTTTCAGAGGTAGGGAGTGTGGAGAGGGTTGATTAGAAATAAGCAGCAAAGGAAATTTTTGAGCTAATAAAACTTTTTTGTATCATGGCAATGATGGAGAATATGTATGTATTTGTCATAAGTCATAGAGCTATATACAGTTATATGTCACTTAATGACAGGGACACATTTTGAGAAATGTGTTTTGTTAGGCGATTTCGTCATTGTACGAACATCATAGAATGTACTTACACAAACCTAGATGGTATAGCCTACTACCTACCTGGGCTATATGGTGTTAATCTTATGGAACCACCATAGTATACACGGGTCTGTTGACTGAAACGTTATTATGTAGTGCATGACCATACCACAAAGAGTAAATTTTGCTACAAGCAAATTTTTTAAAAATCAACCAGGATGTTGTGGGGGAGACCCAAAATGGAATACAAACTTAACAAATGTAACTCTATTACAAATCAATAGCATAACCACACAAAAGGGGAAGGGAAGAAAAGAACTAACTTAAGGTACTTCGGAAAACAGTATTTGATTGGACGCGATAAGACTAAAGAATAAAAAAACTGTACAATACTGTACTCTAGTTAGTAAATTTGCTTCTCTCAAGGGAATAAGTTAGCAATTCTGTTTTTGTATGAGGGTTGAACAAATAAATAAATATATTGGAAAAAATGAGGGCCAAGTTTCTTACTGTTGATGAAAAAAATTACAAATGAGAAAAAGGGGAGGATAGGATGAACACAGCAGTACTAGATTGGAATCAGAGATATCACTATCAACTCACATTTTTAAAAAATGTTAATGCAAACAGATTCAGAAATAAATATAGATGTATATGTATGCATAAGTTAGCATATACACACATATTTCCAATCTCTGTCCACTGAGAGAGTCTAGAAGTAATGACACCCCTATAGTAATGAGCACACCTAGTACCCAGACCTTTGTTTTTAAATATCATTCTCCAGTAAAAGGAACCAGGAGTCCTTGGAGAAGTGGTTGATTCTAGGGCTTGGCAGAGAAAATACAGGATGATCCTTGAGCATCACATGGTGCCAGAAAGTAGGGAAATGGTCCCAGAGGACAGAGTCATGTCAAAGGGATACAGGAGCCAACCTGAGAGAGCTCTGAATAACCAAATGTGGACCAATTTTTGCAACAAAAATATAATAGTATTAGATTATACCCCATAAAATATAATAAATATCCATGAGTCTACACTGGTATAAATAAATAATTGAATAAATAAATAAATGCAGAATTAACAGCTCTTCCTTACAGAAGACCTCCAAGTAGTAAATACAGAAGGAATAAAAACAACAGATCAATTAATTGATGATAAAATTAGTAGGTGAAAATTTGAGAAGTAGGATATTAGCACAATCTCAGAGCATTTCTTCAAGATATTTACTAATTACAAAGGAAAACATAGCGTTACAGTGGAGAAACCCATCAGATACCACCTCAACCACATGATCAAAGTTATCCTCACTGATAAAGAGATTTATTTATTTCATATGCTGTTTGATGAGACACAGAAAAAGACACATCACTTCTGTGGCATTCCAGTCAAAAATGCATAACCTCAATCTAATCATGAGAAAGCATTAGACAAATCCAAATAGAGGCAAATTCTACAAAATTACTGACCAGTGCTCTTCAGTAGGGTGAAGGTCACGAAAGACAAGAAAAGACGGAGGACTTTTCACAGATTATGAGCAGAATAAAGGAGACATGACAACTAAATGTGGTGTAGGATTCCAAATTGAATCCTGAAACAAACAAAGAGACACTAGTGGAGAAACTAGTGAAATCCTAAATCTCTAGTTTACTTAATAGAATTGTACTAATGTTAATTTCTTAGGTTTGCTGATTATGCTGTGGTTATGCAAAATGTTAACTTTCGAGGAAGCTAGGTGCGAGGTATAAAAGAACTCCGCATTTTTGCAACTTTTGGGGAAGTCTAAAATTATTTCAAAACAAAAAGGTTAAAAAATAATTAAAAGGAAAGAACGGGAAATACAGAGCAGTCACTGTTCTAAAGGAAGGGTAGAATTCTAATGGGCTGGATTTTGAAGAATTCCTCCTTTGGGAACAGAGGTAGTCTCTTAGTTAACATTAGTTTTGCTCTCTGAGAGGAACTTTCTTGATCATTGTCCTTTAACCTCCCTGACATTAAACTCTGGTAAGTTCTCTTTTTTCCATTTCAGCTTTATTGAGTTATAATTGGAAAATACAATTGTAAGATATTTGAAGTGTACATGGTGATAATTTGATACATGTATACATTGTGAAAGGATTCTTCCCATCTAGTTAATTAACACATCCATCACCTCACATATTTATCTTTCCGTGTATGTGCGCGAAGATTCAAGTCCTACTCCCTTAGCAAATTTCGATTGCGCAATACAGTGTTATCAACTATAGTCACCACATTGTACAGTAGATCCTCAGACCTTATTCCTCTTATAGCTAAAACTTTATACCCTTTTACCAACCTCTCTACTTACTCCACCCCTAGACCTGGGCAACCACCGTTCTACTCTCTGGTTCTTTGTGTTTGACTTGGTTTTTTTCTAAGATTACACATGTAAGTGATACCATGCAGTTTTTGTCTTTCTCTGCCTGCCTTATTTTACTTAACATAATGCCCTCAAGGTCTACCATGTTGTCACAAATCACAGGATTTCCTTCTTTCTCATGGCTGAATAATATTCTATTGTGCATAAATATACCACTATCCATTCATAGTTAATGGACACTTAGCTTTTTACTTAGCTTGGCTGTTGTGAACAATGCTACAATGAACATGGGAGTGTAGGTTTCTCTTTGAAATCTTGTTTTCATTTCCTTTGGATAAATACTCAGAAGTAGAATTGCTGGATCATGTAGCAGTTCTATTTTTAATTTTTGGAGGAAACTCCATACTGTTTTCCATAGTGGCTGTACCAATTTATATTCTTACCAACAGTGCACAAAAGTCCCCTCTTCTCCATGTCCTTATCAACACTTTTTATTTCTTATCTTTCTGATGATAGCCATTCTAACAGGTGTGAGATGATATCTCATTATGGTATTGATTTCCCTAATAATTAGTGATGTTGAGCACCTTTTCATGTACTTGTGGACCATTTGTATGTCTTCTTTGGAAAAAATGTCTGTTTAGTTCTGCCCATTTTTTAGTTGGATTTTTTGTTGTTTTGCTATTGAGTTGTAGGAGTTCTTTATATATTTTGGATATTAACCCCTTATCAGATATATGATTTGCAAATATTTTCTCCTATTCAATAGCTTTCCTTTTTGTTTTGTTGATGTTTCATTGCTGTGCAGAAGCTCTTTAGTTTGATACGGTATCACTTGTTTATTTTTGCTTTTGTTATCTTTGCTTTTGGTGTCAAATCCAAAAAATCACTGCTAAAACCAATGTCCAGATGCTTACTCTCTCTTTTTTCTCCTATGAGTTCTATGATTTCAGGTCTTACATTCAAGTCTTTAATCCATTTTGAGTTGATTTTTGTGTATGATGTAAGATCAGGGCCAAGTTTCATTCTTTTGCACGTAGCTATCCAGTTTTCCCAGCACCATTTATTGAAGAGACTGTTTTTTCCCCATTGTATATTCTTGTCTCCTTTGTCATAAATTAATTGACCATATATGTGTGGGTTTATGTCTGGGCTCTCTTTTCTATCCCATTGATCTATGTGTCTGTTTTTAGAATTCTGGTAAGTTCTTGATAATCCATTATCATTCAAGGCCACATCTAAAATAAGTGATGAGCACTACTGTCTCTTGGTGACTGTACAAGCTTTGTACCCTGCTTCCTGCTGGTGCAGTTTTGATGTCCTGTGAATTGGCTAAGGCTTAAACAGTCACTTCTTCAATGATACACTTCCCTTAAAAACTAACAGACTTTGGATATTTTTGCTTCCAATTTGTTTCATGTGTCAGCAAACTACGTGAAGTTCTTTTCTAGACATATTTCTAGTTTTTGTTTTATTTTGTTATTTCCTTACTTGCCACACACCTCTTGCTCACTTGAATTGTAGCTTTGAGGTGTTCTGAACCACAGGCCTGGTTCAAAGGCCACATCCTTTGTCTGTTCTTTGTCTATCCTGTGCCCCCAGGATGGGCTTAATTACTTTTTTAAGGTTATGTTACCAAGCAAGAACTTGCCACCTGATGAGCACAGAGCCAATGCCATGGTACACTGGTCTTTGAGAGAATAAGCAGTTTATTATGCAATCAACTGGTAAGGAGACAGAAGGAAAGGTTCTCAACTCTGTCTCCCTGATCCAGAGTATGGGGTGCAGTTTAAGGGATCACGGAGGACTGGCTGATGTGCAGAAGCTCTGGCGGGATGAGTTTCGATTGGCAGATCAAAATCTTCTCTCCTGCACATGCTCCTGGAAAAGCAGCTTTAACATTCTGTTGTTTAGATGAGGTCAGCACAGTAAGCAAGGGTAAAGTCGTTGTGTAGATTTAAGTCATTGCTTCTCTATTGACAAGAGTTTCTAGAGATTTAGCCATCCTCTCCTTCCTGTTACAGAGAGGAAGACACCCTTGCAAATGGAGATTTCCCTTGTAGATACAAATTTCCCTTACGAATGGATAACATCTTCTAGATTTTTAGAGCTTTCTCTGTATCTGCTGTTTCTTAAAAATAATCTGCATTCTAAAATAATTCTTACACCAAAGAGGCGTATTTTGGGGAGGTAAATTCTGTTCCTGGTCCTGTGGTTACAGTTACATGCAATAACCATCTTTTCTCTTTCTATTTGAGATACATAAGGAGATAGCTTTCCTGACATAAAAGACCAAATATCTAGACACTGGCTATTCTCTTCCTTTTCTGTTTGCAAATTAGCCACTTTTTTTCCTGAGATTGTATCTTTTTTGAAATGCCTTGCTAAAGTAGCAAGGAACTAGAAACATACACTAACTTTCTGGCTTTTTCTTGCTTCTCTTTAACCTACAGGTTCAGAGTGGCCACAGGCCATACAATGTGTTACACGCAACAGCTTCCCTGAATGTTTTGCCACAGCATTATAAAGGTCATAAGCTTTCTGGCATGTTTGGGCCACCTGCTACCTGGCCACTAAGCCAATGCCATGTATACTGGTTTAGTTAGGAAGAACCCCACTTTTAGTCCTGTGGGGAATTGGAATTGGCCACCCCAAGATATGTCTCTTTGGCATGAGGATTATTTGGGGCTGGTTACTTTCAAAAACTGCACACATGAGAGAAACTCTGAAAAGTAGAAGTTACCCTTTGTTAAGAGACATTTGCCTTTTTAAAGGAAATCTCCATCTGTAAAGGTGTCTCCCTCTCTGTACCAGGAAGAAGGGGTGATGACCCTATCTCTAGAAAATCTTATCAATGCAGAAGGGAAGGACTTAGATCTGCATAATAACCCTACTCTTACTTACTGTGCTTTTCTGGTGATCTCCCATAACTGACTCCCCCTACCTCCAACATCCTCCTTTGTCTTTAGCTGAGGATGCTATTTAAGATGACAGCCTCTGCCATTTTGGTGAATTACTCAGTTTTCCTAGGTCTCTCCCATGTATACATGTTATAAAGCTTTGTTTAATTTTCTCCTGTTATTCTGTCTCATGTGAATTTAATTCATTGTCCAGCAAGAAGGACCTAGAGTGAGTAGAGGAAATGTCTTCCTCCCCTACAGTTTGGCAACCATGAAGGGATGGGGTAAAATTTCACTGGCTGTACACTGCTTGCTCCTGGACTGTTACAGCTGAGAGATCCTGGACCCCTGACAAGAGCCAGTAAGAGGTAACAGTTCTTACCACGTCAGTCTCCTGGCTCTCTGCCTGCAGGGTCCAATGGAAGCAAGCTTGGTGAGATTTTTTGCTTTTCTAAATTTAGATTAGCAGGAGAAAATTTTGGTCAGGCTAGCTTCTTGGACTCAGCGGCTCTAGGATTTGATTGAGTGCTCATTTGTTGTAGATCCTTTTCCTCCCAGAGGTAGTATTTATGTCTTTGAGAGCTTGGCTTTGTGATGTTTCTGGTCTCTGCCATCTGGAGGATGCATGAACGGGTATGCATCTTGGTGGGCAGTCGAGTAGACTGGGGTTCCAGGACACACTGTCTTTGTCCAGCTGTGTCAGCTGTCATAGGAGTTTGTCTCAACCTTCATTGCTTGCTGTACAAAGAAGGCCTTTGCTTTCTTAGACTATTTTTGGGAGTGACTTTTACACATCTCTTTTGGGGACACCTCTTGCATCCATGGTTAAGCTTATTGGTAGGAGTCACTGTTAAGGTCCTACTCATCTATGTGGCCAGACAATGGATCATTTAAATTGGGAAAACTTCTAAATTGGGGGCAAAATTTATGAGAACTCTCATTATAATTTTTATTGGTACCTATGAAAAGGCCAAATCAAAAAGGAAATACACACACACGAAAAAATAATGACTAGCCTTAATACCCTGACTCAGGTTACAATTGAATTGATGAAATGTAAAAGTGTAGGTGTTGATAAGATTACGAAGATTGGAATGCTTGAGCTGATTTTTTTTAAAGAGGTTATATCAACTTTGCCTGAGTTTATTTTAAAATGCATAACTAGAAATACTTCCCCTACCAATATTATAAGACAAAAACCTATTGATAAAGTCCTAATGAAAACTATGATTAGAGGTATCAAAGTTGATGGAATTCAAATGAAATTTGTAGAAAATCGATATATTTACAGGCTTTACATAAAGTGATTGTATCTCTTTGTCTGATTGTATTATAGGTTTTATTGTGAGGATAGACATTGTCTCACTGGGGAATTTTTCCCCTGCCTGATTGTAAGACTTTTAAAAGTGTGATACATTGTCCTGAAAGTTTTGGAACATACAAATCTTTGATTCACCCCTTAAGTTAAAAATTTCCATGATATAAAGAAGCAATTGGAAGGGTGTAGCTGGAGGGGTGAGACGGCCTCTTTTTTTGTCATTCAGGCTGTAATCCAGTTCTTTGGGGAATTGGAAGCAACCATCCTTGTCTTGCAAATCTCTGCAATCTGGAGGTGTGGCTCTAGAAGGCAATTCAAAATTCGCCTGTCTTTTGCCAAGCCCAGGGCCCCCCTGTTCCTTTCAAATGCTCCTAGGTATTAATTGAGACAAAATATTGAGACAATAGAAACAGATAAGGCAAATATGTCCCTGAGACTCCATCTTGAAGAAAACTTGACTGATTTCTCTGCCTTTATGATGTAAATTTTCTACTCTCATCTTCTCTAGACCTGAGAGCCATTCTTTGAAATGCAAATGTTTTTGAGAAATAGTGTTTTTTGGATTGCACCTGATTCATAACAAAAATTTAATGCCTCTGTCTGTGTCTACCTGTGTGTGTGTCTATATGTATGATATATATGTGTGATATTTTACCCTCAGATGGTATGACCATAATCAAGAGCTCTGTTTAATTGACTTAAAGTAAATGCTTACATGTCTCTCAAGTTAATTTGATAAGAAATAATCTTTGGTGAATGAAAGCTTGGTTAAGTTTGTTGGTTTGATTAAAATAGACAAGTCCTTTGAGTTATCAGCATTGGATATAATCCAGACATACAGCCTGGGTTTACTAGTTTAAAAAAAAGCTCATGTTATCCCTGTTACAAATTTGCCAGCATAATAACTTAGAAAAATAGCTAATTTTGTCTTATGTCTCATGAAGTTTTTGTAGGTAATCTAAACATAATTGTTGGGAACAAATGATTTAGATATAAATGAAATAAGAGTTTATAGATAAAATTTTAGCAATAATTATAGTTTATGGCATGTGTATTTAAAATAACTTCCAAAATCTCTTTGGTAACTTGGAACTTTGAAGTTTTGCTAGGTTAATTTAAATAATAAAATTCATTGAGTATCTAGATCATTTCCAAATAAGATATTAGACATTAATTATTAAATGTAAGTTTATCTACTTTTGGCTTCTTATTGCAGAGAGGCTAAAAGTGTTTGGGTCTATTAGTAAACATGCCTTGTGTTCTATTACTGTGAAGTGGTGTGTTTCTAAAAATTATGAAAAACGTTTAGAATGCTGATATAAAAGACAGTTTGTAATTGCTTACCTTTTTAGTTTTTACTAGGGTCTGTAAGGGTTAAAAATTCTAATTAATATATGTAATTAAAGCTACTGGAAACTACTAAGGCAAACATCTTTGTTCTCAAGGAAAGTAAAATGCATGTTTTCAGTAAAGAAGGTGTAAAGAATGGAAGTATTTTTGTTTGTTGTGTTAAGAAAGACAAATTCTGAATGTTAAAAGAGAGTTACAGAAGCTTTGTGAAAGAGAAGATCTGAAAGAGTTTTATGCCTGGTCAACTTGACTAAGATTAAAGTAAATCCAATTTAGTAAATGAGTTTTGATGTTAAAAATAAGCTAATGCAAAAATTAAAATTTGGTTTTCTCTCAAAGGATAATTTCCTTCAACTTTTGGCCTGCTTTAAGTCTACGTAAAAGACAGAAAATCTGTGTTTTGGTAAAATAATTTCCTACATTCAGAAAGACTGAGGTCTCTCCATTAAGATTTTTTGATTGTTTTAATTGCTCTTGGCTGTTTCTGTTGTCACTTTGAACACCTGAGCACTGTTTTGCAGTCAGCGTTGTTTCCTATCTGAACAAGTGTTTTAAAACCTTTTGATATTTTTGACGAGCCCTCCCCCTCCCAAAAAGAATATTTCAAATCCTGAATGAAGGCTTTCTTTTGACCTGGAAGAAGGAAGAGTATTTCTATAAGGCTTTTCAGAGGACCCCTGAGACTTCTCAGAGAAATTTGCTCTCTCTTCCTATGAGGAAAATACTAAACTAAGTAGGCTTATCTGGTATGTTAAATTACATGGGACACGTTATCAGATAAGTGATGATAAATTTTCTTTGGTGGTGTTATGTGGGTAAATGTTTTAAAAATTATAATATTCCTAAAATTCTGATCTGTCCTGGTTCTCAGCCATAATTCTAATTATTATCTTAAAGTGTTATATGTCACAGAAGTAGCCAAGTTTCTTTGTCAATTGCCCTTTTGAGTCTTTTGTCATTTGCAGATAGTTGCTGCTTTACCCTGATGCTTTTTGCTTTTGCAAATATGTTTTGTCTTCAGAGAAACTCATGGAAAGGACTCTGACACTGTAGAATACAATTTTCTGATAAAATTTCAGGTTGTAAACTGAACTGGGTAAGAAATTACAGAAATTTAATGGAGAAACTCATGACCTCATAAGCCTGCTAACAGAAGATTAAGATCAAGAATTGATTATACAGGACTGTATGAACTGATGAGGATGATTATAATTTTTTATGACTTTTCTTTGAAATATTGTTGAGTTTTTGATATTTTATTTTCTCACATTTAAGGAAATCTTTTTCTCTTTTCTCTTATGCTAACCACGACTTATAGCAAGTTGGTGAAATTATACCTTTGTGAGCAGAATTGAAACATTTTACCTTTTTCTCCCTACCTGATCCCTCCAGAATTTGGAAACTCTTAGTAAGTATTGTTATTTTCATGGCAATATAGTTATTTGCATAAGTTCCATAAGAATCTGTTCTCCTCATAACAGGACACAATAGGAAACACTGGTTATCTTACCAAGGCTTTGACTGGTATGTCATATTTGAGAGAAACTGGCGTAGACTCAGATATGACCAGACAACTTTTGAGAAACAAGGATTGGACTTTATGAAATAAAGACACTTGGAAATATTGGCCTGCTACCTTGTTTCTTAGCAACCTCGGGTAAGTAAGGAAGGTCGTTTATCTGGCAGGTGCCTGGAACCTTGAAATATTTTTGGGAACCTCAAGAGAAGAGAGGAATTCACCTAAATCTAAGGTATTTCAGGTGGGGCCTAATGGTAAAACCTTGGCTTGGCTTTCCTGGCCTCTGGAGGCCTTTAAAGTTCAATTCCTTATAAAAAGTTCCAGCAAAGTAGATTTTAAAAGAGCCTATGTGACCAATGGCTATTCTTGCTGTACTTATATAAATAATTGGGCCAAGGTTATTGAAACTAAACTTATTTTTCAAACCAATTAGTCTTCGTTTGGCTATCTTTGGTAAAAATGAGGGTGATTTTAGAGAGAAAAATTACGTTTCAGTAAAAGACTATAATATAGATTTGTGGATATTAGTTCCAAGTTGTGTTAATTGTCTTTGAGGTTTTTTCTACCTGTGAACTAGACTGGATCCTGAATTCTTCTAGTCTCCTGAAATATCTGGCTACAAATCTCTAAATTAATGTTTTTAATTTTTTCCCTCATTTTCATTTGGAATCCTTGAGAACTGAACCTGCCCTTTTTCCTGTAGCCTTGCAAACTGAAGCTGAACAACTTGATATAAACTTAAGAGAGATTTATATCTGTTGCTGTATAAGCCACTGAGAAAGATACCTGAACACCTGATGACTTCATCAGAGACATCTTAAGCTGCAAAAGATGCTTTGGCTCTGACATCTACAAATCTTGACAGGCTGCCCCCTGGGCTCAAGAACTAGTTTATAATTTGTTCCAATCGTTAACCTTGTTTTTTCCTTTTTATTTCCATAGAAATGCTTCTTATTAAATACCTGATTGCTTGCTTCTATAATATAGGCCTAACTTTGGGAGCCTACCTGCATCAATGCCTAAAATAAATTTAACTGGACTGATCTATTATCAAAACTAAGAAATATGTTCAGTGAGATGTAACAATCTACCACTCAGCTTCTGGACTATGAAACTTCTTAAAGTTTCAAAGGACTATGAAACTTAACAGTTTCAAAGGCAGGAGTGTGGGGGATTGAAATTGGCCACCCCAAGATATGTCTCTTTGGCATGAGGATTATTTGGGGCTGGTTACTTTAAAAAACTGCAAACATGAGAGAAACTGAAAAGTAGAAGTTACCCTTTGTTAAGAGACATTTACATTTGTAAAGGAAATCCCCATCTGTAAAGGTGTCAGCTTTTCTGTACCAGGAAGAAAGGGGGACGACCTTATCTCTAGAAACTCTTATCAGTGCAGAAGGGAAGGACTTAAATCTGCATAATAGCCTTATTCTTGTTTACTGTACTTTTCTGGTAATCTCCCATAACTGACTCTCCCCACCCCCAACATCCTCCTTTGTCTTTAGCTGAGGATGCGATTTAAGATGAGAGCCTCTGCCATTTTGGTGAGTTACTCAGTTTTCCTAGGTCTCTCCCATGTATACATGTTACAAAGTTTTGTTTAATTTACTCCTGTTATTCTGTCTCATGTGAGTTTAATTCATTGTCCGGCAAGAAGGACCTAGAGTGGGTAGAGGAAACGTCTTCCTCCCCTCCAGTATCAATGTCTGAATTAGATAAAGTACAGCTGGTAAAGCCATACAGTGGCTTAAACTTCAAAGTGCCTTAACAACAGTCTCTTTTAAAGAAATAAAGACCCTCATTCCTCTCTCATATAATAATCCAAGTATGAGTTGCTCTGCTCCTCACCCATCTTTCCATCATGTTTCTCTGTCATTCCTTAGTGCATTGTTCTATCTACATGATGGAAGTTGGGGAAAGAAGATGCAAGAGTGCATGTGCAATATGATAAGGATATACCCTGTAAATGTCATGTGTCATTCTGCTCATATTCCACTTGGGGCATTTAGTCATATGGCCACACCTTGGTGCAACAGGTGCTTGGAATTACAGTTTTTCAATGGGTGGGCATTTGTCCAACTACTACCCTAATTCTGTGAGAGAATGGATTTTGGTGGACACTCAGTCTCCATCACGTTCTGCTCTTGGGTTATCTATCACTGCACTTTCCTGTTTTCCCTCTCACCTTCTTCACCTTTTCTTCCCAGTCTCCTTGCTCACTCCTGCTCCTCTACTTAACTTCTGAATATTTGTAAGGGATAAGTGCTCCAGGATCCAGTCTTTGGATCTCTCCTATTCTCCAGAAATTCTCTCTTCCCTGATTATCTCAACCCACTCTATGTTTTTTAATAACAAAAAAAAAATGCCAACTCCTAAATTCCGTTCTCTAGCCTTGTCCCCTCCACTACACTTAAAATTTGTATGTATGATGACTATCATGTAACCAATTACTTGAGATCTCAATTTGACAATTAAAAGTTATCATGGAAAAAACTGCACTCTTCATTTCACTGCTACAAAATGGCTTCTTCCACATATTTTGTTCATCCTGATAAATGGCATCATCATCTAGCCAGTTGCCCAAGCCAAAAAACTTGGGCGATATCCTTGATTTATAAATCTGCTTCTCATTCTCCCCATCTAATTGGTCAGCAAAGTCTTGTTGGCACTACCTTTAAGATGTATCCTGAACCTCTCTGTGGTAGGCTGAATAATGTCCGTCCAAAGATTTCCAAAGATTCTGACTAATCTCCAGAATCTCCAAATCTGTTACATGGCGTGGAAAAGGAACCTTGCAGCTATGGTTAAGTTAAGGATCTTGAGATGGGGAGATTATCCTAGATTATCCAGGTAGACCCAGTGTATCACAGGGGGTCCCTAACATGGAGACAGGAGGATCAGAGTTAGACCAGAGAGAGAGAAAAGGTGATGACCATGACAACAGAAGCAAAGGGAGAGAAGTCTGTGTGATACACAGCCACATACCAAGGTATAAGGTCAGTCTCTAGAAGCTGGAATATGCCAAAAAATGAATCCTCCCCTAAAGCTTCCAGAAGGAGCACAGGCCTGCCAACACCTTGATTTTAGCCCAGAGAAACTGATCTCAGACTTCTGACCTACAGAACTGTAAGATAATAAACTCACGATGTTTTAAGCCTTGAAAGTTGTGGTAATTTGTTACAGCAGCAATACAAAACGAATACATCATTCATGTATCTCCATCTCTACTGCTTTTACTACTATAACTGAGGAGCAGTTGGGGCGCAGATTCTGAAGCCGGATTGTCTGTATTTGAATTCCAGCTTTTCACTTAACTGCTATGGGCAAGCCGTTCAAACTTTCTGTGCCTAATTATGTCACCTGTGAAATGAAATCATGATAGGGTTGTGATGAGGACTCGGGGAGTTGCTATATTAAAAGTCTTGGAACAGTGCTTGGCATATTGTAAACATTTTATAGGTATTTCCTATTATTACTTCTGTAATCCAAGACCCAAGTATTTATAACCTTAAACACTTTAATACTCTTCGCTGGTCTCTCTGCTTTCCTCTCTTGCTCCCACAATCTCTTAATCCCCATGATTATAGCCCTCCAAGGGCTTCCCATTGCAATTAAAATTAAATCCAAAATTCTAACTAGGGCCTGCAAGGCCTGATATGATCTGGTCCATGACTTACACTCAACCTCATCTCAAGTCCATTATTTCTGTCCTTCATTCTGTCCCTCAAACATAACCAACTTGTTTCTTCCTCAGTACCTTCAAGTGGGCTGTTCCTCGGCCTGGAAGGCCGTTTTCCCAGGTCTTCACATGCCTGACTCATTCTTGAAATTGAGTCAAGTCTCTTCCTCAGAAAAGTTTTCTCTCTTCACTCAAACAAAAGTAACTGCCTCTAATTAATCCCTGTTTGCTTATTTATTTCGTGTTTCCTCCATGAAAAGAGCCTACTGCCACATCCCCAGTGCTGAGAACTGTATCTGGCCTATAGTAAGTACTCAGTAAATGTTTGTTAAATGAGTCAAGTCTTGGCTGATGTGTGTGAAGGCCATTTGTCGAGGTATCATATTGTGGACCCCACGTACATTATAAATTAGATTAGTATAGTTGTAAATCTTGCCTCTCAGCAGAAAGGTTCTGCCTAAAGATAATTTTTCCAGTGATGATTAGATAAGTGTATTTTCTCACATTTTTCCTTTTTTTCTTAGCAAATGCCTCTGAGGACATTTTTCTATCAAATTACTGAAAAGGGGACTTTCACACTGTAAGAAGGGTTGAACTATGTTTAAACTCTAAGGTCTGTCCCTTCTAACTCTTAATTCAATTAGTTTTTTATCATAAGCTGCTTTGGTGAAGAGTGAAATCCTGTGTGGTCTATGACATTCACATGAGGCCAGAACTACCCAACTGCACACAACACCTCAGAGACTGATTCTTCAAAGACCTGGGAACTTATCTCTCAGAAGATGAAAAGAGAGCTGGGGTCCAATAGCCAAAGGAGAGTGGATCTTGCATGGTCCATAGAATAGCTCCAGTGACATCCCCACATAGGGTTGGCCCATGGTACGTGGGCATTACTTTGGACACCTCTGCACTCTGGACTTCCAGGTTCGTTTTTTCCCTCTTTCCTTCTCATCATGAGGCTTTGTGCAAATAAAAAGATGGCTTTTCTCAGGCTCCATCTCTCTAAAGTCTTGTCAGTACCGTCCCTTAAAATTCAAGACATTACATGGGCTTAAAGTGTATTTTAACACTGATGGGGCTTTCTGGGTGTTTCATTGTGAATCCTCTTGGCTAATTTGGGGCTGGTAACCAATCTTTGGTCATTTTTAAAATGTAACAGATTGTGACATTGGAGTTTAGTATTAATGGGAGAAAACAGACCCCTGGAGGGCAATTCATTCCTTTTCTCCCTGAAGAAAACAAAATGTGATCTTCGGGTGGCCTTGTCCACATTACAAGTGCATACCTGGCATTTCAACTGACAGCCAGAGAGCGCCTGCTATTACTCAGAAGAAAAGATGGTATATCTGATAGTCTGAGAGAACAAAGACTCCAGTGACTTCATCACTCTTGCCTGAGGGTCTGGCATTAATTGTGTTTCTTTATACCCCATCTAATTTTACAAAATCATACTTCTCCATGGCAGTTTACTAATTTACCACCTCATCTAAGATAAGACTTTGCAGACAGTAATAACATTTAGAAAATGCTGTCAGACCTGCTGAGAATGGTTCCCACCCCATCCCAACATACACACACACACGCTTATACGCACACACACACACACTCCTACACAGCTCACTCAGACCTTAAAACAAGTAGACCCCATCTCTGAGGATACAAACACATCAGAATGGATGATCTGGTGTCTCAAAAGCTCACTCTTAAGGACAGTATCAAGAACAACTGAATCTATCAGAGTCCTCTTTCGGGTATCTGCTCTAGGATCTGTTCAAAGAGTAAACAAAGTAGAAAGAAATAATTTGTCTGCTTTTCAGAAAAACATTTCTTTATATTTACTTGATACAAATTTATTGTGTACTTACTGTGTGAAAACCACTGTACGACTTACCTCCCTTCAAACGTGAGGGGAAGGGAGAAAAGCAGAGAAGTGGAAAAATTTGGAATGAGCATGGAAATATCAATCCAGAAGGTTCTAGGTGGGGGAGTTGGTGTTATGGTATGTGTTGGATAGAAGGGAGATGGGACTGTTGATATTCATTTCAACTGTGTAGTCAATTTTATCAAATCCTACTCTACTCTACAGACGTGTAAGCAGGCTCAGTATACAAGTGTATTCTAAATTCTATCACTGGAGTATGGCATATACATGAAGACTCAGAGAAGGACAATAGGGCAGAGGTAACCAAAATCAACTATGTTCTCACTATTCTAGATTCTCTGGGCCATCAAGCAATGCATTCCTGATCTTTAAGCATGATATCGTGTATATGCGTGAGATGTGTGCACACATGCATGTGAGTGTGTGTAGGGTGGAGTAAAAAGCAAAGTAAAACAGTGTATGTTTCCCTTTTGGCTCAGATTCCATTTGTAGATATAATTATTTGTTTAACATAGTCACACCATATTATGTTACATTCTATGATTTATTAGCAAAAGCATGCTCTTTAAACTCCACTTTCCCAAGCAATGATCATTTCTTGACATGTTTCATTACTAGGAAATGACATAGACATTTGTTATATCCTCAGACAATAAAATATTGCCTTGCTCAAATACCTTCATGGAATATCAAACAAAATGAATGCTGTTTCCTTTCCTGTGTTTATCATATCATATTAAAAGTGAAGACGTAGCTCTGATGTTTTCTTTTCTGATAGACGAGACATTGGAAAGAATGAGTTTAGTTTACCCTTCATCCAACTGGCTTTGCTTAGCAGTATCCAAAGCCTCCAACAGCCCTGTCAGAATACCATTTCAATCATCCAGCTTTTCAGAGGCCATTTCTAATGTACCCTTCTTTGAAATCATCATGAAGAATAAAATCCAAAATTTCTCCTGTAAACTTGCTCTTGGTCTCAACTCCAAAATCAGTTTGTTTCAGGCAGTGATGGAAATTGCAAAGACTAGGGAGTGATCCAACATGAGGATTGAAGAATTAATTCCCTTAGAAACCGGTTGTGAACCCATCTTATAAATATTTTGTAAATATTTACCAGCCCACATGCTGCATCATTCCACATGCATATAAAGACCGTATGAAATATACATCCTTTACCACAGAAATATCAAGTAGTGTTACCTAATCTGAGTGATTGAGAGGTTACATATTCATAAGGTGGTATCTGCACACCCACATCTACACAGATATATACTTTCATTTTGGAAAGCTTTCCTAATACTATTGACTTTCTGTGTAAAACAAGTTCATCACAGAGAACAGTAAATGGTCCTTTGAGTTTCATCATATGCACAGTATATAAAATGGGATTTTCTAGGGTTAGACTTAAGCTTCAGTTAAATTCCTAGTATGTCCAAGTTTGTCCAGCTCTCACTTATAGAATCAGTATTAAACTAAGGGAAACCATGGTAAACACCCAAAAATTTTAGCTAAGGAAATATCTGTACTTTTGCACAAGACTATGGAAAAATAGCCTAAATAATCGAAAACGATCTCAAGGTCAGATGGTCAGGTTCTACACTTGTTCTCGTTACAACTTTGTTTGAACATAGCCCAGTAAATTAATTATTCTATACATTGGTTTTCTAATATTCAAGGGAGAATATATTTGCTCCATCTACTTTAAAAGTTGGTTGGGAGAATAAAATGAAATTCTATAATCAGGGCCAGCTTTATGGTAGGTCAACAAAGGCAATTTCAGAGGTCCCTGCTCTCAAAAAGGTCATGCACTTGGCTTAATGCTTTGCTGTCACTGACTTGAAATTCTTCATAATTTTATCTTTGAGCTTGTTTTGTAAGTGGAGTCTGATGGAACAATGAAGCATACGCTGAGCAGATACACCAGGTGTTAGTACACCAATGTGCAGACTCAGGTCCTCTGGTACAGTGGGCAATGGGCAGAGACATCAACAGTGGCAGCAGTAGCCGTGGGCCAGGGAGACAGTATGGCTCTGCATAGGGGCAGCACCAAGACCAGCAGCGAGAGGCCGGCTTGCCCATTCATCCCCAGATCCTATGCTTATAGCATCTGTACCAAAATTAACTCTCCAGTCTAAGAGTTAGAACAAGGAATGTCTGTGCTCAAGCAGTAAACTTTGTCCGCAAATTATTACAAAATAAGACCATACACACAGACATTGCAATTAAGCATATGAATGAATTATTAAAATTCTTTAAAGGGTTCAGAATCTCTGATTTTGAAAACTTCTACAACATTACAAAGCAAATCTCCACAAACTTAGAAATAGAAATTAAATTTAAAGATTGTCACATTTAACAGAAAAGAATATTATTCTCATATGAAGCTTCAGATAAACCTACCATTGATGAAGAAGACAATTTTAAAATTAATTTTTCCTTGTAATTGAATACATTGTGATATAATATATAAACAATATTCTGAATTGTATATAAATCTTGAAGTGACTTTTGGTTTCTTATATGATCTCCATCAATTACAGAAAATGTTAGAGAAAACAGTAAGCAGCCATTGTACTAGTTTACATCTAAAACTAAATTCAGACTTACAAGAAATTGATTTGTATAAAAAGTTAAATCTTTTTAGCAAAATTGTTCTACAAGAATCATCAGCTCTTGATGATTCATCCAAATGTTGTCAGAGTCTATTAACAACTCCAGTAACAGTTGCATCAACAGAAAGATCCTTCTTAAAACTGAATCTTATCAAGAATTATTTGCAATCTTGCATTTGCCGAGAGGACTGGCAAGTCTTTCAATTACATCAATTGAAAATGAAATTTCTAAAAGAATAAACTTTGGTGACCTAATGAATTTGCAGAAAATTGAGTCAGAAAAATTTTATGATTAATCAGATATCACATTATTCAAGTAATATTGCTTGAGTACTATTGCTTATTTTAAATTACGACACCAATATATTATTGTACTTTGTAAGTTTATATTGTTACTCATGTCTCACTGTTATCTGTGTTATGTTTTACAAGTAACAAAATGTTTTTAAGGAAAAAGCTTTTGATTTTAGTACCTTTAATGCACTTTTTTTCTGCTTTTTGTACAAGGAGCTCCACATTTTCATTTTGCACTGGACCATGCCAATGATGTAGCCAGCCTTGGATATAATATAGTTCAGATTTTTGCCACAAATTTGCTGAGTCCTATTGAACCAAAGTAGGGCTCATTTTTCTTTAAACAGTTTAAGCATACTCATTTTATGTTATTTATCCCACAAGTCTGCCTCACAGATATTTGTTTCTTTGCATGTTGTATAAACTTTGATTAGTGTGTTAATGTTTAGCCTGTGTATATCTCTGACAAGCCTATACAGATGGGTTACAAGATGTCCCTCCAGTGGGAATTGACGTTGTCTCTGTCAGGCATCACAAGATGTTCATGGGCATCATATTCATACCTTAGTTTTTGGTTTTGCAGGTGCACCAGTTAATATAAAATTGGCCCTAAATCCATTTGGGGCAGATCTATGTCAATTTCTCAGGAAATTTGTTTTTCTACCCAGAGTCCAAACAAGAAAAGACAAGCTACCTCATCATTTCCTTTTCAAGAGGATTTTTTCCTACTCCACACTTTCACAAGGATTTAGCCCTTCAAACATCCCAACTCCCCGCTTGCCCAGGCCCAAGGCCTTGTGCTGGGTTCCCCCCAACCTAAGTGAACAATTCAAGAACAGTATTTAGGTTAAGAAGTGTACAACAAACCCAAGTGGCAGCAGCCTCCATGCCCCTTCACATTATGGTTTCAACCTTCCACTTCAATTTAGTCCCCGGTCATTGCAGCTACTCCATGCTTTGGAGACAATGTTGGTGATATTTTATGTGCCCTTTTTTAGGTGTTCTGTAGAAGATTATCTTATCTGACCCAAGGCCAGAAAAGGAATTCTGGCCTCTGTTTTCTGTTATGTAAAATGAAGGTGTTGAATTAGATAAACTCTAAATTATAGTTCACTCCTTCACTCTTCCACTCAGTACTTGTCGAACATTTGATATGTACGAGACACACGGTACAAGGTGCTAAGGATGTAGAGACGGATAAGACATGGTCCTGCCCCCAAAGAGTTCCCAGTCTAGTTGGGAATTTAGAGACGGAAATATAATGTAAATAAAATGCAGCAATACACTCATAAGCTTATGCACAGGGTAGAAGACAGGTGTGAGTCAGCGAAGGCTTCCAGCAAGATTTTAAGGGTAAGCTCAGTATGGCAGGATGAATAGAAGTTAACCTAGTGTTTGGGGGCTAGAGGGGAGAATGTGATTCTGGAGAAACGGGGATGCAAAGCAAAAGGTGAAAAGCAACACAGTGGAAGTAAGAGTTGACTGCTCCAATGAAAGAGCCTTGTTCTAAGCATCTTTCATAAAGGATACGTAATAGATCTATGAATATAGGAACTATAATTGTCCATCAGGTTCTCCTGATTCAAGTACTTCTCCTTAACTTATGGAGATTTATTTTAACTTAAGATTTTATTTCTTGATTACTTTTTTGAAATTTATGTAAACTAAAACTATACCCTGGAATAACATAAGCTTTTAACAGCTGAAGCATAAAGGTGCACAGCAAATTACAAATAACTTGCAGGTATAAGAACAATGTAGTTCTGGTGGAAATTAATCAAATCCCTTCTCTAGGTATTAGTGAGCCCCTCAGCCAAGCTGTCAAGAGAAATATTCTGGCCCCATTTCTGTTTCCTGTTGTCTTAGTACTGTCTCCATTCCAAATTGTGTGTGGCTACGATTTTTATTGAACCAAGCTGGTTTGATTGCTTCCCTTATGAAGTGCTCAGGCCTCTGCAGTTCTCTGCAACTGTTCCAGGTTTCCATCCTAAAATACGGCCATGCACCGCATAGCAATGTTTCAGTCAACAAAGGTCTGCATATATGAAAGCATATAGTAAGATTAGTACCATATAACCTAAGTGTGTGGTAAGCTTATACCATCTATGTTTGTATAAGTAAGTACACTCTATGACGTTCACACAACGACAAAATCACCTAATGATGCAACTCAGAACAAATCTCTGTCGTTAAGTGATGCATGACTGTACAGGATTTGGGCTTCAACTGCTCTAAGATTTGCAACAGAATATCTACTGCTTTTGCAATTGTCACTTCTGTTCCTTTCTTGCACAACTCCTTATAATGTCGAACCTATAAGAGGTCAGCTCCCTTTCAAATTCAAATGGACTCTGTCCTATGGCTTTAAGTAGGAAACTCTTCTCATATTCAGATGGGTTTCTCTGTGGCTTTAGGTGAGAAGATAACATTTTCTGAGCTAATCCTCAAATATCATTTCCTTTAAATATTTCTTCTCCCACCTTCCTTCACACTGTAGATATTCCATTGAAGATAGAATTGCATATCTTCATAGCTGAATTGGCTTGAAATTCTTCTTATTTAGCTGTTTGGGGTCCACTGTTGCTGGGTCACAAATTCACTTTGAAATAGTTAGTAGTGGTACGTATAAATGCAAAACACTATTATTATATGTAAATTACTACCTACGTTGTATAATTCTTTCCTTTCCTTCTTCAGAACACACTTTTATTCTTTAACATGCAATTTTTTTCTGCAGATTTCTGTGAATAGCTATACATTGTCAAGTCATTAGGATTCATTTCAACTCAACTGAGGTTTCACCAACTTTTCCTCTTCTAGCAATGTAAATGCCGAATTACTTTGTGTTTAAAGATTATGGGAACTAATGTGCTGTAGAATGTGAGACTTTCAGCATTGAAGGTTTTTATTAATGTCTTTAAAGGGCAGTGTTATGGTGTTTATAACTTCTGTTAAAATACTTCAGCATAGAGATTGTGATGTTATAAATATGCCATTTAATTTGAGTTTCAGCTCTAAGGACAGTCACTTCCTCAGACTGAAAATCTGCATTCCAGGGAAACTGACTAGTATTATATTAGAAAAGCCACATTTGGCTCCTATAAGCACTTCTATTATTCTTATCTTTATCAACCCCTGAGGCTTTGATAATTAACATAATACATATCGGATTCTCAGAATCAGTATTTAAACAATGAGTATCACAATCGGGACTTTCTTAGTGAAACTTAAATATACTCGAGATTCATAGATTAGGTGAAATATTTTATAAAATTAAAGGCATTTAAGCTATATAGATTAGAAATTGATAAAATATTTTGAATTCACTCTTTACTCTCTGTAGCCAGGCCCAAAACCTGAACCCTTAGGAATGGTGGTAGGGATACATTTTTTAAAAACAGATAAAATCATGACTCTCCATGATATAAAATGAACATGTATCAAAGATTTTATTTGACTTATTAATTATTGGGGAAACCAGAAAAGAAGTTAGAATTTGTTCAAAGGAAACCTCAAAGACCAGACAAATGTAGAAGCCAATCGATCATACTGAAATAAATTTCCTTAATAGATGCAAAACTGACTTTTCCACTGTAGGAAAGGAAAGTCATTGAACTTCCACTAGATAGAATTTATTTGCATGTGTTTAGACAAGAATTATTTGCATTACCATCCATTTTCTACAGGTTAACTTACATCTACAGAATTGTAAAATAACTTGAAGACAACAAAAGGCAGAAACCCCATAGAATCAAATAATTTTAAAAAGTATGCTCTAAACAATATGCAATTTTCTATTAAAAGCATCCAGTAAGGGGCTGGCCCTGTGGCCGAATGGTTAAGTTCGTGCGCTCCGCTGCAGGCGGCCCAGTGCTTCCTTGGTTCAAATCCTGGGCGAGGACATGGCACTACTCATCAAACCACACTGAGGCAGCATCCCACATGCCACAACTAGAAGAACCCACAACGAAGAATATACAACTATGTACCGGGGGGCTTTGGGAAGAAAAAGGAAAAAAATAAAATCTAAAACAAAAAGAAAATCTAGTGATCTTTTGGTCTATTTAAAAGTCTTTCACGATTTTTCCTTACAATAGTCCTGCCTCCAGCCACTGGTTTAGAAGGATTTCTGTTTGCTGCTAAAAGGTAACAAAAGCTTGCCTCTAGAACACAGTCTAGTGTTCTTCCTAGGGCTCAACTTTCTTGCAAGATATTGGTCAGGGAAACTAAAATAAGAGAGAACTGGACCAAACTGAGCTTACTGAACAGATTGAATTGCGATTGCTTGCTCATAAAAGTTTGTTTTAAAATGTCTATATCAGGCCAGCCCCAGTTAAGTTTGGTGTGCTCCGCTTCAGTGGCCCAGGTTCAGTTCCCAGGACTGGACCTACACCACCCATCTGTCAGTGGCCATGCTGTGATGGTGGCTCACATACAAAATAGACGAAGATTGGCAACAGATGTTAGCTCAGGGTGAATCTTCCTCAGCAAATAAATAAATAAATAAATAAATAAATAAATAAATAAATAAAAATGTCTATATCTATGATGAAATTCATCAAAAGCTTGCTTTCATTATAACCTTGGAGCAAGGATATAGGGAAATAGTAGCCCTTATCAGCTTAAAACATTTTGGGTTGTTACTTTTGTCTACCAAAACAACCCAAGAGTTGTGCCTATCTAAATTAACTTAGGTAACTTCTCAACAGACAGAAGTTGGTATCAGAGGTAGCCTTTTTTCCTTCATCATAAGGTTACTAATTCTACTTACTAAAAGTCAGAATTAGCATCTGTAAAAGATTTTGACTGACCCATAATGGATTTTAGCATCATCAAGAGCCAAATCTGGCTGTTCACACTTTGCTCCTAGTTGTGCTGTGGTGGCGTGGACATGACCCACTCAGCTTAAAGTCAAGGGACCAGGAAAAACAATTTTTATTCTTTTTTTAATTAATTTTTTTATTGAGGTCACATTGGTTTATAACATTATATAAGTTTCAGGTGGATATCATTGTATTTCAACTTCTGTATAGACTGCATCATGTTCACCACCAAAAGTCTAGTTGCCATTCGTCACCATACTCATGTGCCCCTTTATGCCTTTCACCCTCCTCCTGTTCTCTTCCCATCTGGTAACCACCAATCTGTTCTCCGTGTCCATGTGTTTGTTTGTTTTTTTGTCTTCCACATATGAGTGAAATCATATGATAGTTGTCTTTCTCCATCTGATTTATTTTGCTTAGCATAATACCCTCAAAGTCCATCCATGTTGCTGAAAATGGAAAGATTTCATATTTTTAAGGCTGAGTAGTATTCCACTGTGTGTTACATCTTCTTTATCTATTCATCCATTGTTGGGCACTTAGTTTGCTTCTAAGTCTTGGCTACACAATTTTTATTCTTTACCCATTCCCATCATGTCCTCCACCCCCAGCCCCTGGTCTCTGTATCATTATCACAACCTCCCTTTATCTAGTCTCCTGGTGAGGTGGCAGTGGGAAGAGTTGAGAGACAGGTGTGGACCCTCAGGTTTAATATCTCTGAGTCAATATCATGTTCTCTTTTTTAGTAAGGCTATCTCTGTGGACTATAAGATACTTTGGCAATAACTACATCAAGATGTAAACACATATGACTGGTGAGTAAGCTGCATTTGGCTTATTCAGCTTGGCTACAGAAGAATTAGAATTTCCATACACCTCCAAATGAACTCTTAAAAGCAGGCCTCAGTGAAAAGGAGGTAAAACAAAGACTATGACATATGGTTTATCTTTTCAGTAATTACATTTTCAAATGTAATCCTATACACTTTTTCCCCTTAAATAAAGTCTTGTTTAAAACCAAATGTTTCTCTGTTAACAAAGAGTAGGCAAATGAGAGTCCACACGCGGATATCGAGATATTCAGTGGTTTCATGGTTTTGAAAAGTTTGAATTAACATGCTGTTCTTGCGGCATCCTGGAGAATGAGGCTGTGCAAAGGGAAAAGTGGTTAAAGTCTAGGCTTGTGTCTTCCACATGGACAGGCTCTTTTAGGCCACACTCAATTGCAGAATCAGCATTTTTTTTTTTTTTTTCAGAAACGACAGAGAAATTGTGCACTGTCACATATCCCACTCATCCACATCAGAACTGCTTATTTCTTAAGCCAAGAAGGAAACCTACCTCCAGACTCTCCTCCTAAATAAAAGGCTTCCACAGAGCTCTTTATCTATATCTCTAACCTCACTCCAAAGGGAAAATATGGATTGTCAGAAGCTTTAATACTGCTCATACAACCAACCATATCTATGAAGGATCACATTCCAAATATGTTTTCTGCTATTCTGGTGACAATACGAGATTACCGCCCCTTTCCAAATACATAGATCTTCTGTTCACCTGTCAGAGAATATGTTATTCCTCCAGGGAAAGAAAAAAATCATCTTTGGTAAGGTACCTTTATAGGAAATCATATAGCAACAGGGCAAGAGTCTGACAGTAGCCCAGAGAATCAGAGATGGGCTGCTGCAGGCCAGGCAGTAGAAAGGCAGAGGACATTCAGAAGTCAAGGGAATGTGGCAGGTACATGGTTTTGTTCTCTCAGCCTCCATTCAACCCTCCTTCTTCTTTGTTTGGCATAAGTTAGTGGACTGAAATCTACATTTCCCAGACCCCTTAGCAACGAGAGCTATGAATACAATTTAGCTTCCTCATTAAATGCATACATTTGGAGGGGAATTCCAAGATGGCGCCGTGAGTAGTCCTCTTTGTCTCTCGCCCTTCGAGTCTACAATTATTTGGACACTTATCGCTTGACAAAGGATATCCAGACAGCATCTCAGGACGTCTGAGACACCCACGCGACTATACAACGGAAGGCGGACGGACTTTCCTCCGGGAGGATGTGGAAATAGGTGAAAACTCTCCGACCCCGACGGGCAGCCTAGTACCCGCAAGCGGCTTTCTTCCAACGGACGCCCCCAGAGGATCCACACACATCTAGGGCAGGAGCGAGAACACAACAGAGGAGCGACGGTGGAAACAGGTGACCAGAACCCTACTTAAACCCCCCGCAATTACTCCCAAACGCAGAGGGAAACTTTGGAGTTGCACACCTGAGCCTGCGGGGAGAGTCTCTCCCCGCCATTGGCGGGGAGACCCAGCCTGGTGCTCGGGGCGCCCGGAGGGTCCCAGAGAGAGACACGGAGGGCACGGAGGTCTCCCAGCTGCCGTTGCCCGCCCCGTGGGGCTAGGGATTGCTGGAGATCTCGGAGAGGACCGGGGCGGGGGAACTTTCAAAGGCCGGTTCGGCGACCCGGAGGGGAAGCGCTGGAGCTCCGCCCGGCAGCAGACAAAACTCTCTGTCTGCCATTAGCAGAGGGGCCACGCTGAGCACTCACGGCTCCGGGAGAGGCCCGGAGAGAAGCCCAGAGGGCGGGGCGACCCCCAGCTGCCATTGCCCGCCCCGTGGGACTAGGGATTGCCAGAGATCTCGGAGAGGACCGGGGCGGGGGAACTTTCAAAGGCCGGTTCGGCGACCCGGAGGGGAAGCGCCGGAGCTCCGCCAGGCAGCAGACAAAACTCTCTGTCTGCCGGTAGCAGAGGGGCCACGCTGAGCATTCACGGCTCCGGCAGAGGCCCGGAGAGAAGCCCAGAGGGCGGGGCGACCCCCAGCTGCCGTTGCCCGCCCGGGGAGGCTAGGGATTGCCGGAAATCTCGGAGAGGACTGGGGCTGGAGAGAGTTCCAGAGACCCAGCTTAGTAACCTACGGGGAAACCCTACAGGCTCACAGAAGCCTTAGGGAAAGCCTCTGCACAGCACCAGTAGAAGGCACCCAGCCGCCAGCCACAAGGCTGGAAGACCCCAGGGCAAAAGCAGCATAGCTAGGTGTACTAACCACAGACTGTAGAAGATGCCAATAGCTCTCCTGCGACCCATAGAGGACAAGTGAGATTTGGTGGGTGCCGACAGCAACGGAGCGACAAATATAAGTGATCCCACCCCTGGCCGCTGGAAAAGCCCATAACACCGTTGCAGACCCCAAGGAGAGAGCGCATCTAGGTGGGCAACAACAGTAGGCACCTGCAGCCTGAAGCCCCCCGTGACGGCCCCCACGGCAGAGGAGGGAATCCAAAGGGCCACTGTGGCTATGAAGAGGGGCCCAGGCCCAGTTAGCAACTACGGACAGGGTTCCTGGTTGGTGAAGTATAAACAGCTGCTCCCCCCACCGCAGCAGCTGAAACAAGTGAAAGGAGCAACTAAACTCTATCTCCATGCGGAGGCACAAATCAACATCATCAAGCAATATGAAAAAATACATTAAATCTCCAGAACAGAAAGAAAGTAACAAATACACAGAAAACAATCCCAAAGAAAATGAGATATATAACCTAAATGATGATGACTTCAAAACAGCCATCATTAAAATACTCACTGAGTTAAGAGAGAATTCTGACCGACAACTCAACGAGTTCAGGAGCTATGTCACAAAAGAGTTTGATACGATAAAGAAGAACCAAACAGAAATATTGGAAATGAAGAACACAATAGAGGAGATTAAGAAAAATCTAGATGCTCTGAACAGTAGGGCCGATAATATGGAGGAAAGAATTAGCAATTTGGAAGATGGCAATATAGAATTGTTGCAGGCAGAGGAGGAGAGAGAAGCAAGACTTAAAAGAAATGAAGAAACTCTCCGAGAATTATCAGACACAATTAGGAGATGCAACGTAAGGATTATAGGTATACCAGAGGGAGAAGAGAAGGAGAAAGGGGCAGAAAACCTATTCAAAGAAATAATGGCTGAGAACTTCCCAAATCTGGTGAGGGAGATGGATCTTCAGGTGACAGAAGCCAATAGATCTCCAAACTTTATCAATGCAAGAAGACCAACTCCACGGCATATAGTAGTGAAGCTAGCAAAAGTCAACGACAAGGAGAAAATATTAGGGACAGCCAGGCAAAAGAAACTAACCTACAAAGGAACCCCCATCAGGCTATCAGCAGATTTCTCAGCAGAAACTTTACAGGCTAGAAGAGAGTGGAATGATATATTCAAAAATCTGAAGGACAAAAACCTACAGCCGAGAATTCTCTACCCAGCGAAAATATCCTTCAAATATGATGGAGAAATAAAAACTTTCCCAGATAAACAAAAATTAAGGGAGTTCATTGTCACAAAACCTCCTCTTCAGGAAATCCTCAGGAAAACCCTCATTCCTGAAAAATCCAAAAAAGGAAAGGGGCTACAAAACCAAGAGCAGAGGAGATAAGTAGAAGGACAACAACAGAGAGTAGCAGCTCTACATCAGAACAGATTAAACCATGGGACGAGAAACAAAGGAAACTGAAGAAAACCGGAAAACAAGACACAAAATGGTTGTGGTAGGCCCCCATGTCTCAATAATCACTCTAAATGTAAATGGATTGAACTCCCCAATCAAAAGACACAGAGTGGCAGGATGGATCAAAGAACAAGATCCAACAATATGCTGCCTCCAGGAAACACACCTCAGCCCCAAAGACAAACACAGACTCAGAGTGAAGGGATGGAGAACAATACTCCAAGCTAATAATGAACAAAAGAAAGCAGGTGTCGCTATACTAATATCAGACAAGGTAGATTTCAAAGCAAAACAGATAAAGAAAGACAAAGAGGGACAGTATATAATGATAAAAGGGACTCTCCACCAAGAAGACATAACACTTATAAATATATACGCACCCAACACAGGAGCACCAAAATTTGTAAAGAAACTCTTAATAGAACTAAAAGAAGACATCAACAACAATACAATAATAGTAGGGGACCTCAACACACCATTAACACCAATGGACAGAACATCCAGACAGAAAATCAACAAGGAAATAATAGAATTAAATGAAAAATTAGACCAGATGGACTTAATAGATATATATAGAACACTTCATCCAAAAACAGCAGGTTACACATTCTTCTCAAGTGCACATGGAACATTCTCAAGGATTGACCATATTTTGGGAACCAAAGCAAACATCAATAAATACAAGAGAGTTGAAATAATATCAAGCATCTTTTCTGATCATAACGCTATTAAACTAGAAATCAACTACAAGAAAAAAGCAGAGAAAGGTGCAAAAATGTGGAGACTAAACAACACACTTCTCAACAAACAATGGATCATTGAAGAAATTAAAGAAGAAATCAAATATTATCTGGAGACAAATGAAAATGAGAACACGACATACCAAATCATTTGGGATGCAGCAAAAGCAGTCCTAAGAGGGAAATTCATCGCAATACAGGCTCACCTCACTAAACAAGAAAAAGCTCACGTAAGCAACCTCAAACGACACCTAACAGAACTAGAAAAAGAAGAACAAACAAGGCCCAGAGTCAGTAGAAGGAGGGAAATAATAAAAATAAGAGCAGAAATAAACGATATTGAAACAAAAAAGACAATAGAAAGGATCAATGAAACAAAGAGTTGGTTCTTCGAAAGAATTAACAAAATTGACAAAGCCCTAGCCAGACTCACCAAGAAAAGAAGAGAGAAATCGCAAATTAATAAAATCAGGAATGACAGAGGAGAAATCACAACAGATACCAATGAAATACAAGAGATCATAAGAGAATACTATGAAAAACTATATGCCAACAAATTGAACAACCTGGAAGAAATGGACAAATTCCTAGACTCCTACAATCTCCCCAAACTGAATCAGGAAGAAATGGAGAATCTGAATAGACCAATCACAAGTAAGGAAATAGAAACGGAAATCAAAAACCTCCCCAAAAACAAGAGTCCAGGACCAGACGGCTTCTCTGGAGAATTCTACCAAACATTCAAAGAAGACTTAATACCTATTCTCCTCAAACTGTTCCAGAAAATTGAGAAAGATGGAGAACTCCCTAACACATTCTATGAAGCCAACATCACTCTGATCCCCAAACCTGACAAGGACAACACAAAGAAGGAGAACTACAGGCCGATATCACTGATGAACATAGATGCAAAAATCCTCAACAAAATTTTGGCAAACCGATTACAGCAATACATCAAAAAGATTATACACCATGATCAAGTGGGATTTATACCAGGGACACAGGGATGGTTCAACATCCGCAAGTCAATCAACGTGATACACTACATCAACAAAATGAAAACCAAAAACCACATGATCATCTCAATAGATGCAGAGAAAGCATTCGACAAGATCCAACACCCATTTATGATAAAAACCCTCAGTAAAATGGGTATAGAAGGAAAGTACCTCAACATAATAAAGGCCATATATGATAGACCCACAGCCAACATCATACTCAATGGACAAAAGCTGAAAGCCATCCCTCTGAGGACAGGAACAAGACAAGTGTGCCCACTTTCACCACTCCTATTCAACATAGTTCTGGAGGTGCTGGCCAGAGCAATTCGGCAGGAAAAAGAAATAAAAGGAATCCAAATAGGTAACGAAGAAGTAAAACTCTCGTTGTTTGCAGACGACATGATCTTATACATAGAAAACCCCAAAGAATCCACAGAAAAACTATTAGAAATAATCAACAACTGCAGCAAAGTAGCAGGGTATAAAATTAACGTGCATAAATCAGTAGCATTTCTATACACTAACAATAAACTAACAGAAAAAGAACTCAAGAACTCTATCCCATTCACAATCGCAACGAAAAGAATAAAATACCTAGGGATAAACTTAACCAAGGAAGTGAAGGATCTATACAATGAAAACTACAAGACTTTCTTGAAAGAAATAGGCGATGACATAAAGAGATGGAAAAACATTCCTTGCACATGGATTGGAAGAATAAACATAGTTAAAATGTCCATACTACCTAAAGCAATATACAGATTCAATGCTATCCCAATCAGAATCCCAAGAACATTCTTCACAGAAATTGAACAAACAATCCTAAAATTCATATGGGGCAACAAAAGACCGCGAATTGCTAAAGCAATCCTGAGCAAGAAAAACAAAGCCGGCGGAATCACAATCCCCGATTTCAAAACATACTACAAAGCTACAGTGATCAAAACAGCATGGTACTGGTACAAAAACAGGTCCACAGATCAATGGAACAGAATTGAAAGCCCAGAGATAAAACCACACATCTATGGACAGCTAATCTTCGACAAAGGAGCAGAGGGCCTACAATGGAGAAAAGAAAGTCTCTTCAACAAATGGTGCTGGGAAAACTGGACAGCCACATGCAAAAGATTGAAAATTGACCATTCTTTTTCACCACACACCAAAATAAACTCAAAATGGATCAAAGACCTAAAGATTAAGCCTGAGACAATAAGTCTTTTGGAAGAGAATATAGGCAGTACACTCTTTGACATCAGTTTCAAAAGAATCTTTTCGGACACTGTAACTCCTCAGTTGAGGGAAACAATAGAAAGAATAAACAAATGGGACTTCATCAGACTAAAGAGCTTCTTCAAGGCAAGGGAAAACAGGATTGAAACAAAAAAACAGCTCACTAATTGGGAAAAAATATTTACAAGCCACTTATCCGACAAAGGGTTAATCTCCATAATATACAAAGAACTCACACTGCTTAACAACAAAAAAACAAACAACCCGATCAAAAAATGGGCAGAGGACATGAACAGACATTTCTCAAAAGAAGATATGAATATGGCCAATAGACACATGAAAAGATGTTCATCATCGCTAATCATCAGGGAAATGCAAATCAAAACTACACTAAGATATCACCTTACCCCCGTTAGATTGGCAAAAGCATCCAAAACCAAGAACGACAAATGTTGGAGAGGTTGTGGAGAAAGAGGAACCCTCATACACTGTTGGTGGGAATGCAAACTGGTACAGCCACTATGGAAAACAGTATGGAGATTTCTCAAAAAGTTAAAAATAGAAATACCCTATGACCCAGCCATCCCATTACTGGGTATCTATCCTAAGAACCTGAAATCAGATACCTCAAGAGTCCGTTGCACCCCTATGTTCATCGCAGCATTATTTACAATAGCCAAGACGTGGAACCAGCCTACATGCCCAGAAACTGATGATTGGATAAAGAAGATGTGGTATATATACACAATGGAATACTACTCAGCCATAAAAAAAGACGAAATTGGCCCATTCACAACAATGTGGATGGACCTCGAGGGCATTATGTTAAGCGAAATAAGTCAGTCAGAGAAAGACGAACTCTATATGACTCCACTCATAGGTGGAAATTAGTATATTGATAAGGAGATCTGATCGGTGGTTACCAGGGAAAAGGGGGGGTGGGGGGAGGGTACGGAAGGGGAAGTGGTGTACCCACAACATGACTAACAAAAATGTACAACTGAAATCTCACAAGGTTGTAATCTATCATAACATTAATAAAAAAAAAAATAAAGAAAAAAAAAGTAAATGCATACATTTGCTTAAGATTTATAGATAAGTAAAGGAGGCTATTTTCATGCAGATGTTTCTGCTGGCCAACCAACTCATAGAGATTGACTTTTAAGGGGACATATTGCTGACACATGCAGGAGTCCATGTTGGATATCAAGTCTCATGGATATCAAGAGGCAGTTATGGCAGCAGCGGCAAGGACCACAATAGCATAGCAGCAGCCTCCTGATGCGTTGGCCACAACCATGAATAGTCCTGTGCTGGTCCCTTGACCTCCAGTCCTTCCACTAATTTTGTAAGTACATAATTCCCTGTATTAAATCACTTTCTGTCTAAAACACCCAGAGTGTCTTGGTTTCCCGTGCTCTGCTTTGACTAATACAGAGACCTATGGTCATTAGGAAATGATCAACCACAGGAGGTTAGGAGCTGAAGTTTCAAAATTCATAAATTTTAGAATTAGAAGGGAGTTTATACATCCGCCATCTAATCTAACTCTCCCCATTTTCAAGGTGAGAACGCAAGACTTAGAGAGGTTGTATGACTTGTGATTAAATGAATCAAGGCAAAGTGGTACAAAAGACAAAAACAGAGGGATTGAGAAAGGCATATCTGAGTTTGAATCCTAGAGCTGCCACCAATTAGCCATGTGACCTTAACCTCTCTGAGCCTCAGTTTCCTTATACATAAAATGGGGGTGATCAGGTTAAAACATGGTAAGCACTCAATAACTCTTAGCTTCTTCCCTTATTTTGTTCTTTTATTCATGGTCACACAATGTGGCAGTGTCTGCTTAGACCCAGGTTTCTTCATCACTAAGACAGGCGAGAAGCAAGCTCTAAAAATTGTCTCATATCCAAGTACACTTTTAGTCTATGGACAAACATAGAACAATGAAAATCTGGAAAGCAACACTGAGATCAGGAGAGCTACCCAACTGGAAAGAACAGTGGAAGATGAGGACCAAAGCTGAAATTGGGATCTGGAAGTGTTACCCCTATTGGAGTAAAATAAATGAAATAAATGACTTTACTAGTAAAAGCCTGTATTAGTCAACTCAGGCTGCCATAACAAAATACCATAGACTGGGTGGCTTAAACAACAGAAACTTATTTTCTTATGGTTCTGGAGGCTACAAGTTCCAGATCAAGGTGCTGGCCAATTTGGTTCCTGGTGAGAGCTCTCTTCCTGACTTGTAGATGGCTGCCTTCTTGCATGTGCTCACATGACCTTTCTCTTGTGCACATGCCTGCAGAGAGAGCTCTAGTGTCTCCTCATCTTCTTATAAGGACATGAATTCTATTAGATTAGGGTCCCAAACTTACGACCTCATTTCACTCAATTACCTCCATAAAGTTTCTGTCTCCAAATACAGTCACATTGGCAGTTGGAGCTTCAACATATGAGTTTGGAGGGACAGAATTCAGTCTGTAACAAGATCTAAGTGACTTGATAGCAAAAACCAAAGAAGTCAAGTAGTAACTATTCATGAAGGGAGGTGGGGGCTCATGGTCCAAAAAGACAGGAAACTGAGCTGGACCCAGCAGCTGGTGTTGGGGACTCCAGCCTGCTATGCTATACTAGAGGACAGATCTGAATTTCACAGAGAGGGAGTGAAGAGCAGACACACTTCCCAGGGTTAGGACAGTACAAGGGCAGAAAGCAGGTCAGACGAGACATAAGCCTCCTTTTAAGTTCTATTCAATCACTCTAGGACAGGATCTACCAATATGCTCATACTGTACCTATCAGAGCCTTAGCAGCAACCTCTTCACCCATTCCCAAAGTCCTAAATATAGTAATTGGCGCTATAAAAGTGATTTGGTCCCAGGGCTGTTGGTGGCGCAGTTCACACGTTCCACTTCGGCAGCCCGTTGTTGATCGGTTGGGATCCCACGTGCGGACCCACACACCGCTTGTCAAGCTATGCTGTGACAGGTGTCCCACATATAAAGTAGAGGAAGATGGGCATGGATGTTAGCTCAGGACCAGTCTTCCTCAGCAAAAAAGAGGAGGATTGGATTGGGGCCGGCCCCATGGCCGAGTGGTTAAGTTTGCAGGCTCCGCTTCGGTGGCCCAGGGTTTCACTGGTTCGAATCCTGGGTGTAGACATGGCACCGCTCATCAGGCAACACTGAGGCAGCATCCCACATGCCACAACTAGAAGGACCCACAACTAGAAATACACAACAATGTACCAGGGGGCTTTGGGAGAAAAAGGGAAAAATAAAATCTTTAAAAAAAAAAAAAAAAGGAGGGTTGGCAGTAGATGTTAGCTCAGGGCTAATCTTCCTCAAAAAAAGAAGAAGAAAAAAAAGTGATTTAGTTTCCTTTGGTTGTTTGCATTGACCTACACTAATATATGTGTAATTCATGTGGCCCTTAAGCCACAGATCACATGGTTTGAGACTCTTGTTCCACGTCCTGTGGAAGTCCCAATGCATCCATAAGATTTTTGCAGGTTCCTGGGAATACATGTTCATCTAGTCATCTCTTTCTCCAGGCATATTGTGGTGCCTCTCTTTCATACAACATTGAAACAGACATAGACACTTAGCTTCTTTCTCCACTTTCACATAAACTTCCACGTGCATAGGAGGCTCTGCTGAACATTTGTGGGTCATGGTGAAAGAGCTTAGGAAAGGGTCACATTGCCTTTAGCCATCTCTCCAACTCCCCTTGCTCTCCTCTGATTCCCTGCATCTGACTGTAATGCAGAAGAATTCACCTCTCCTTAGGATCTTCTCCCAAACTTGTAAGTCCACACCCACATGCCTGTTGACTTTGGATGCCAACACAAAGAGATCCAGAGTAGATTAAGGAGTTTACTTAAAAACATAAAATCTAATAAAAAGTAAAATTATAAAATCAATAAACAAACCAAAGTCTGTAAATAAAGCAGTTTAGTGTTCCCAGGGATGATGAAACACTCCTCCACTTGGGTTCGTTCAGTCAAATGGTGTAAATAAAAGTGGGGGTGGAATTAATTCAACTATCCTACCAATCAAGGGGAAAAGAAATCGGCCAATTAGGCTAATGAGAACCATTTTCATCAGCGCAATAAATTAAAGTGGTCATTAAATAATGTCACTGAAAATAGCTCTGACATGTTTCTCTTTCAACCTCTCCTTATCTTTTTCTTTTTTTCTTCTCACTTATTCAACTTATATTTATTATGCCCCTACTGTGTGCCAGGCACTGATGTAGACACTGTAGGGATAGCAGCAAGTAAAATAGACAGGGGTCCTGCCATCATGGAGCTTACATTCTGGTAGGAGAGATAGATAATAAACATGGAAACAGATGCATAAAGTAAGGTCACATAGAAAGAGAATAAAGTAGCTTAATGGAATAGAGTACATAGGACAGGTTAGGTCAGGTTGATAAAATAGCTCAGGGAAGGCTCTCTAAAGATGATCCTATTGAAAGAAGACCTTCTTAATTAGCAGGCAAAAAGCATGGAAAAGAGGATTCTAAAGCCATAAGGGGAGAAGAGCAGAGGGTATGTGGAAAAGCAAGGAGGCTAGTGGAAGGTGAGGAGTAGGGAAGAAGGGAAGTGATGAGAGGTGACATCAGAGACTTAAGAAATGTCCAGATCACCAAGAGTCTTGGTGAGGAATGTGGATTTATTACTATATATCCAACAATTTTTTAAACACTTTTTGACAGAAGCAGAAGTAGACCTACCTGGTTCTTTTTTTTTTTTTCAATTAGCTAGAATACGGATCTTAAATAAGAATATATAACATTATAATTAAGTAGAAAGTTAAAAATCGTGAAAGCCTAAAGCACATACACATACTCACACACACATTGAAGGGGTCTAGCCTTTGTCTTATGGGCTTTTACACATAGAAGGTGCACAGTATGCCATCAGTCACACTGCATTGCCCATTGCCATTTGCTCCTGCAAATCTATTTCTAGAAACAAGAAAAGAACACAGCTGAAGATAAGTTAAGCACTTCGAAAACTTTGGGTTTCACCATCTCTTAAAGCCAGTAAGAGAAGCACTCTAGATTCTTCTTTTTCGCTAGGTTCTTGGGATAACTCTGAAGAGAGTACACATGATTTTTGGAAACTGTAATCCTTTCCAGCCCCTAGAGATGGGGAAGAAGAGTCAACTGAGTGCCAGAGAAGGGACCTGAAACAAATTATGCAGTGTGCTTAATGGAAACCCACCATATGATGAAATATTCTCTTTCTCTTTTTTAATTTATGTAAAGCACTTCCTTGCATATCCCACACCCTCTTCTTTGGAGCTTCCTGGTCCATTCAACTGCAACACTTAAGACTTAATTTTTTTCTCCACAACCAAGACTATTAAGACAGCAAGACAAAGATCAGCATCTCCATTCCATTGGTTCAGATGGATTTCCCTCAAGAATTCTCTTCCCCCTTTATTCCAAAGTGATTCTAAATAAGACCTATCCACCCCAATTTTGAAATACATGTAATCGTATCCATTTTCCTAGAAGTTAGAGTTGCAGAACAATGGCTAAAGTGAAGCCACCAGCTCATAGATTAAATTTTTCAAGGAACCTCTCCCAGGCTCTATTTAACCAAGTCTAATCCCACAATCAGAATATAGTTTTAAATAATGTGGGAAAGCCAACCTACTGTGGGATCTTAGCCAATCACTTACTCTCTCTGGATCTCAGTTTGCCCACATATAAGAAAATAATTAAATAGGAAGCGGAAAAAAGCAATATGAACTAGGATGCTCATTAGAGCATTAAATGGTGAAAAATCAGAAACAACTTCCAAAATGCTAAAATCATAACACTATTTTACCAGATTTCATTAATAACAAAAACAACTAGAATTTGTGTAGCATATTACATTATAAAACATTTGCAAGTACATTGCCTATTTTGTAAGCAGCCTAACAAAAAATAGTCCAATTTATGATTTTTCTTTATTTTTATTTTACAGATGAGGAAACTAAGGTTCAAACAGGTTAAGTGATTTGTTTCAGGTCACACAGGTTTTACGTGACAGAGCACTTACTCAGACCCAGCATGGAAGAACGTAACAATCCTAGAGTTTGGATTCAAGCAGGTGTGGTTTTAAATATTAATTCCGGGGAGAAAGGGGGGAGGGCAAAAGGAGTGATTAGGCTCACATGTGAGGGGATGGACTATAATTAGTTTTGGGGTGGTGAAAATGATGTAATCTACACAGAATTCGAAATATATTATGATGTACGCCCAGAAGCTATATAATGTTATAACCCAATGTTAATGCAATTAAAATAAATAAATAAATAATTTAAATAAGTAAATAAATATTAACTCTGCCATCTTCTACCACGGTATCTTTTGAAGGTTGTTCATCAGTATAGGCCTCAGTTTTCTCACCAGCAAAAGAGGATGGTGCATGTGTGATCAAACAAGAGAACACATGTAGAATGTGGTGTCTAGCATGCGTGTGGTATAAGAATTTCTATTTCCCTTTTCCTTTTCTTTTAATTGTTAATCCTATGGCCTTTCTACTAACTCTACCATGCTACCTCCGCCATCACTGGAACTAGTTAGCAGGTAATTCTACTTTCTCTTCATCTGCTAGTCTGGGTCAGTGTCTCCCAGCAGGCCACCAACTTTATTAATATCCCCTGGCCTCGGGTCGCCCACACTCAACAGACAGAGAGAGAAAACAGTATCAGAGTGCACTACTCCTGCTCCTGCGGACTCTGACTTCTGAATTTCTGCTTGCCTCTTTAAATCTATGGCACTTGTTGACTCCTTAGTTGAGCTCCCTAGTGTCAGAAAACAATTGTGAATATTTTTCATGTTTCTGCATGCTCAAGGCTTTCTGAGTAATCTGGGTTAAAGGACGAGAGAACGGCAAACAGGACTTGGAAGTTACAGATAATAAATTACCCAGGAGAGATTTACAGAGTCATCTCCCCTGGAGCCATTTGTTCACATTCCAAAGGGTTGTAACACCCTGGGGACCTTCCCCGTCTCTCCTCAGAGAAGATTTGTTTATGTTAGAGAGCAAAGGTTTCTGTCCTTCTCTCAAGAGGGAAGGAAGGACACCTGTGTGACTGCTCCTATATGAGCTCCAAGATTCATAATTCCAGGGTTCCTCTCCTGTACTACAGAGGCCCCCTCCCCTCCACACATGCAGGTGACAGCTGCCTTTATCATGTTACCCTGAGGGGGAAATGGGGTAGACGTAAATAAATCAGCCTGCCTCTGATCCAGAAGCCTTGTGTTTACGGTAAGGATAAGATAAATAAATATGAATATAAAATATTATCTCCTTGGCTTGATTTCTTATCCGTAGAAGCCTGAAATATCATTCAGGCCCCTTCCTGCTTGGTTGAACCGAGGTTGTTATCATCTACAGAGTCATCTCAAATGAATGCATAGGAAACTTTAGTTTGATATCAGTTCCAACCCTGATCAGACAGAATTAAATGGAAAAAAGAAATCTGCCTCTCTTGGGCATCTAATTTAAGATCCGAAACTGAACTCCAAACTTCATTTAGAGAGGATGGGGAAAATATAAGTCAGAGGAAATAAAAGAGTGAGAGAAACCCACTAAATTCACCAGTGACTATCAAATATAATATCACAACATAGCACTTAACTATTTCGACTAAGTAAAGAATGCAAAACAATCTCTCGGGCCATCCATGTATCCTTTTGCCAGAAAAATGAGCTTCCAACAAACTGATGACCCCAATGACAGAAAAGTTGGAAAGAACATGGGAATGATGCTGCTTCTTCTGTACTTTGGTTCTGCCACCACATTGGGAGCCAACAGCCTCTTCAACAATTGCAATCAAAATCTTCAGGTGTTAGCAGCTTTTCCTACATGGCTGCTTCATAGTGACCTCGGTGATCCAAAACTATCTTCCTTTAGATTCTCACAGAAGTCGATCTCAGTAGGGTTTGGTCAAAGACTTTTGCATTACTCTCAAAGTGCTCTGGATCCAATCGCCACAAGATTGGCTGAGTTAATGCAAACGAACCACAACAGCAAGAGCAGCAGTAAGTGCAACTTGAGCCAATCTGTGACCGATCCCGTCTCCCGTCTCTGGTGAGTTCAAGTTCCCAGCATAGCTTTGCCCTTGGAATGTAGATCTCTGGTGCCCCTCAGATCAATTCTTAGTTGTCCTTTTTCATAAAGCCTAGAGGATCCCACTACTCAGCTATATTACCACTTTCCAGATCCAAAGCACAGCCTGCTGCCCTGCTGGCATCTCTTCACAATCCACCCTGTCTGGACCCACTTCTTCCTGCTAAATTCAATCAGTTCAGCGTTTGACAAAAGTGAAAACTTGGAAAACCTGGTTTCTCTTATCATCTCAAAGGTAGATTTATTCTATGATTTTAGACAAGTCGTTCAACCATTCTGATCTCTCTTCTTTTAAAACAGAAGTAGCCAGCCTGAATTGTCAGCACATAGCTATTCATGTTTCCAGGGACAGCATTCAGTAAATTATGAAAACCCTCTGGAAGGGCTCGTTTATACAAAGCAGGCAAATTCCAACCTTGGATAGGTTAATCCCTTCATAAAATAGCATAAAAATACTGAGACACTAAGTTTCAAGCGGATGGAATCTGACTCTAGCTAGATTGTTCTGCCCTAAACCTCAGCCAATGTCATGAGCTGAAAAAACCTTAATAATTACATGCATTTGGATAACATAGTGGCAAAACCAACTTCTCGAATGATGGAAATTATATCTGCCCCCAATGGCTTTACTCTGTATGCACGAGGACATGGAAACTACCAGGGCGAAACTATTTCTAGGGGTAATTGATCAGTATGCCAAAATATCATCTTCCCTATCTTTCATTTTCTGAGGAATAATAGGAAAGACCAATGCCCTGCCATTTTGAGACATGAACAGGGCTGAAAATATCAATAAATCTAATTTACTGGAAAAGGCTTTTGGATGATAGGGAGGATCATTTCTGCCCTTGAAGTTAAGAAGTTTGGTTGCAGTGAGAAAACAGGCTGATTATTTCTATCTTGTCTGATTCTGTCATAGCTATACAGTTGGCTTCTGTTGGGGGTCTGGCATCCTGGGAAACTGATCTCTTTGCTCTGGGGCTGTTTAAATTACAGAAGACTGTGGGTCCCACCCAGCTTCCTTAGAAGGAACATCTAGGCAATTCTATTCTTTACTGGGTGAGAAATTACAGAGAACAGCTTACACCCTAAATTAGTAATGCACATGGTCTCTGTTCTATAATGCACACATCTACAGAATCCTGCACCCAGCTTTAGTGATTAGGCTGATGTTTTTAAAGCAGACAGCATCAAGATAATCTCATTTGCTTATATAAATCTAGAAAGAGTGTGTTGTGTTTAAGCACAGTGCAAGACTCTTTTATCAGCTGTTTTATACTTCTAACATTCCCTTCCCACCCAGAATGGCCAGTTAATATACCAAGGCTAAATGTTTGGAGAATTACTCTACCATATGGAAGCAGCAAATGAAGAACATAAAAAGCAGAAAGAGCTATGCCCTGGTGGATAGTGGTCTCAAATTCACTCATTATTCATACGAATGTAAGAAACACTGGGAACAGGAGAAGGTCAGTGGGGTCCATGGAGGCCATTCCTTTCCAATATGCTCTTTTTTCCTTGGGCAGCATCTAATTGCTTCTGTGCTGCTTACAGTTGGGCTTGGAATCCTGTTCCAAATATTTGTTATTCTCAGAAAAAAAAAGATCTTAGTGTCTGTTCTGTATTTAGATGATTGAGTTTCAAATCCTATTCAGGCTGCTGGCAGACAAGGTCCTGAGCAGAGGTAGGTTTCAGAAGACCTTCATGCTGTTTCCCAGGGGGCTCCTTTCCTCTTTGAGAGAGGGAATGAGATACTTTTAACCCCAAGTTTTGTTTATCATTTTCCTTGGGAGGTGTACTACTGGAAAATGGTGGGGAGGAGAGGGAAATCAAGTGGGGTATATAGTTTTTAAAAAGAAAATATGTTCTCTGGTTTTAAGGAAAACAGATGGGTGGAAAATGACCTAGGCATTACCTTCTTCCCGGTCCTTAAAGCCCTTCTTTCTCTCTTTCTTTCTTACACTCTTTTCTTCTTCTTTCCTTCCTTCCTTTCTCTTGTTCATTTGTTTTTTTTTAAATATCCAGAGCCCAATAGAATAAAGGCACCTTATCTGGGAAGTCATTATTTTACCCTGGTCTTCCTTGTTCTGAGGAAATTTCCAGCATCTTCAGAATAGCTGTTGGCTCTAGCTTGCATATACCTTCAGAGGTTTGGGAAGCTAACCCCCATCAGGACCCAAACTTCTTGACACCACACTGCTCAGTGCCCAGGGAGAACCAAATCAATAGCTTCAAAAACTGGGGAAATGAAAAGAATAAAACTTGTACTTACCCGAAAGTAACTTGCAGCTTGCCAAGAGGGAAATATCCATGCATATCAAACAGCCAATTAAAAATACATGAGAATATACTGAGAGTGTGTGAGGAAGCTCTGAAGTCACTACATGAAGACCCAGTGCTAGGCAAATCTAAGCCCAGGTTTGAAAGCTCTACAACCAGCAACGAGGGAATGTTATAGGGGCTCCTCCTTGCTCTACTCAAAGATTTTCATACTAATATATTAGTCCTTAAAAGATGAGTAAAAGCCACACATTCTTTACCTAGTAAATAGAATTGCTAACACTCTGGGGTCCATAATTCTATTTAATTCCTAGGGTTCATTGGGGGCTTCATATACTGGTATATGTAAGGCAACTGTATTATCAGACAAAAGGATCTTTCCCTTTTTTAAATTTCAATCCATCAAGTAATGAAATGATGCGTTTGGACTAGAATTCTCTCCTTCCTGGGACTGAACATTACTCATCCAATGAGCTGGTCTGTTCTTCCTCAAAGCAAGGTTTGGTCCATCAAAAGCATTATTCTCACACATGAGAGCTAGACAACTTTTGACCACCATGGGCTACCTACAAAACAGGGTGGAGTTTTCAAAGAGTGCTATTCATTTACCTCACAAATCCTACAGTATGTCTGCCTTAAGTTTATTAGTTCAGTGAAATTTTGATGGATTTTAAAATATATATAAATAACTGTAGTAAAAACGCTGTGTAGCTTTCACCCACACATGAACTGAGGAAACTAATAGGCACAAGTGCTATGAATACAAACATGCCCAACTGGCTTTGTTTGGTGGAATGATGATTTCAGTCTTGGAAGCTCTGCTCCTCTTGAATATGCTTTATTTTTTTCCTTTTAATATAATTATTTCACACTCAAAAAGGTAAGGCAGAATGGCTTCTCATTGACTTATGCCCCTATAAATAAAAAGGGAAGCAGCTTAGGTTAGAAATAATTCATATAAACTTCAGTCAAGGCAAAGTGAACAGATTTATTAATTTTCTAATGAATTTTATCCTGATAACTTTGATCACTCAAAGAATGCTAAGCATATCTGTTGACACCATGGTCTCAGAGAGTCAAGATTAAAAACAAAGCAAGACAGGTAAAAGAAACTTAAACATAACAAGAAGAAATGAGGAAGAAGAATGAATGATGTAAAAACTAAGGCAAGTGAGAAATGAGAAAGTTCTGCCAATGTTAAGGAGTTAATTTCCTAGATTCAGGCTCTATTACCCATTCCTTAGTTTCGGGGGAAGGGATGAATTGTATGAATTATCTTAACTTCCCAGGCCTTGTGACCCTTCAGAATTCCTGTCATCTCTAACTCGTTAGCCCTGGAAGAAGCTTAGAGACTTTCTAGTTCAACCCTCACATTTCACAGATAAAGAAATTATGACTCAGAGAAGTAAAGTGGTTTTTCAAAGATTTCTCAGCAGATGAGTAGAAGAACTGAGCCTAAATGTCAGATCTATTTCCTAAACCATTCTTATTTTCACTAAACTTCTTTCTTGATTTTTGGTGGACCCTTATAACGTCCCATCATTTTGTATGCGCCCCGTCTTGTCATCCTCCACTTTACCTGAACCCCCCACACACAAACACACACACTTGGACTTCTGCTGTATGCTTGTGAAATATGAGTTCTTCATCAGTTAAGATGGGATGGCAAGGAATAACAAGAAATATAGGTTGACAACACAATGTTTACCAACTGAATGCAAATACTATTCAAATGACTATATGGCACTCAGAGCTATTCCATATGCCTTAATGTGACCTTTGAGAAACTCCTGATGGAATTCAACATTTTTCTTCTCCCTGAATCCACCAAATCATTGCACAACACAAATCCAGCTGTGTAAGTCCACCCCGTGGAGGAGGAAGAAGCTGTGGGGCTGGTGGCACTTCCTATTGGACTCATTCGTTGAGTCAATCCTGCTGTTGTCACTTCTGACTGGAAAATAGCCATTAGTTTTGTTAGAATTTTTGGATTCAGTAGGCTTCTTCCGTACTATGTAACAGATACATAAACCCTTCCAGCTTAAACATTTCAGCTCCTGGGCTCTAATACCCTCCTCCCACACCCCTGCCCTCCAATCCCTTCATCCTATACACTCCACCCTTTGTTTCCACCCTTAACTTAAAGACAAACCTCACTAATTTATTGTACAAAGCCAAAGCAAAATTTTAAAAAATATATATTCATTCTAAAATTTTTAAAAGGGGCTTATGTGTTGCAATGTGTTCTCCTTATGAATATTGTTGTCACTGACAAGCCATCAGAGGAACTTGAACTTTGAGATATTTTCTTAGTCCTAAGGTTGAATTTAGGTAGCATGGGGGAGGAGGGAGGCAGGTGGAATGGTGTCTATCCTTAGAATATTTAATAATAGAGGAGCAAAACTTCAGGGCAAGAATTATGAAGACATTTACAACTGCTATATAGAAGAGGAAACTTCAGTTTAAGACAATGAAGGACTTTCCAATGAAATAAACTCAATACTACAATCTATTATTTCAGTGGAGGTTGGATGACCATTTATTCAGATACTCCTGGCAGGAATTCTTCAGAGAAAGGCTGGACTAGAGACTCTGAATCCTTTCCAACTCTCCACACCTGTGGCTGTGGAAACCCCTCTGATGGTTGGTTGAGAACAGGAGAACATTATATGGGCTTGGAAAAGATCAAATCAAGTGATTGACATAGGAATTAAAAACGGACTCATTAGCAGGATGTTCCAACCAACCATGGAGTGATTCTGTGGTTCACAGTGTACATTGTAGCCAACAAGACCTTCAAAGACCTTGTATAATGAGTAGATAAGAATATTTTATAAATATCACGCCAAAAATTTATTTGACTTTTCAAGTGCATGAGCATACTTGAAAAGTTGAATCCCTTAGGTAACAAAAACAGCAACTTTTAACATAAAATTGGGGAAACAATAGTTCCTACTTCATAGAGGGTATGAGGTTTAAAGGAAGTAATGTGTGAAAACTGCTGGGTGGATCACCTAGCATAGTGAGAATCTATAAATGCTAGCTATTTATCTTATTTGTAATCACTATTGATTTTCTGAATAAGCCCTTTCTTAATAGATATTGCCTTGGTGGATAACCCACACTAGGTCAGAAGTATCCTAATCCAAGGTTTCCAGAATTTCACTGCATGATCTATATCATACCACAAAGCCTGCAATACTGAGCACAGTATCATGCAGATATTGAATGCTCATGCATGCCGTCTGTGGGTATCAGTGTCTTTTGGCGTGACCTAGTGGGTATAAGCTTAGAAGGAAGTCTTAAATAAAACAAGTTCTCAAAAGACTCCATTCTTCTAAGAAAGCAAATAAAACCTCATTAAGATGGAATAAAAGAGATAAAAGAAAGAACTGGGTCAAGAGAGACTTCGTACACAGATTTTTTTTGTGACTAATTTAGTGGGTTAGTGTTTCCTTGCAACTTGTGGTGTTCTCCAGCTGGCTTGAAGGAGTGGAGAATTTAAGGCCAAACATTTGGTGAGTTTCCTAATGAAAGAAATTAAACAATAGCTGCTCTGATTTTTTGTAAGCAAAGATGTTAGTTGAACTCCAGAAAGAGAAGCAGCTCTCACTCTGTTTCATATTCATGAATCTACAGTCCCAGAGCAAGATGAGCACCCCGAAGGTCTTTCCCTTCACCAGGCCAGAACAAAAACAGCAACACACACTGAGAGAGACTCTTAAAAAGTGACCTCTAGAAAGCAAGCAATAGACACTTTTTACCCACAAAAGCAAAGGCACAAATTGCCCAGAGGTGAATGGGTAAATGCCCAACCACTTCGCATCTAGAACACAAAACCAAAGAACTGAAAGCTTAGATGCTTCGAGGATTCTGGACTCAACTCAAGACTCTTTGGATGACACAATCCAATTTGGGACCCACACACTTAACTGACTATCTAACAGAGGTCTCCATTCCAGGGACCAGCCTTGCCGGGACCACCTGTGTTTCCTCAGCTGAAGTCTGCACAAAGGAAACTGAAAAGATGAGGTTCCAAAGCCCAAATGTTCCTGGATATCAATTTTTCAGAACTCTCTGAGACATCCAGTTGAGGTGTACCTAGACACAGAAGGGTTAAAACGGTCTCTGGCTACCCCTATTTCACGGGTCACAAATTTCAACAGACCCAGAACAAAAAAACTGCCCACAGCACACACAATAATGATTCCTCTTCCAGCAATAATGATCCAAACTGAAACCACAGAGCAGATGGCAACCTTTTAGTGGCATATCCTATAACTAGGATGCTTGCAGTTCCTTGGAGTTTCAGTATTTTAATGAAGTGATGAAATGGGACATATTGTAGGCAGAGTTCTGAGCTGCTCCCTAAGGTTCCTAGCCTGCAGTGTATATGTCCTGTATAATCTCTTTCCCTTGAGTGTGGGTGGGACCTGTGACTATGACGGGATAATCACTCCCTTGATTGGATTACATTATATAAGATTCCATTGTAAGACTAGAGAGAGGGCCTGCTGCAAGCTTGGAAGAAGTCCACTGCCATGTGGTGAGAAAGCCATGTGGCTAGGCCTTGAAAGTGGCTTCTAGTCACTGACAACAACCCCCAGCAGACAGCGAGCAAGAAAACCCAAACTTGTTTCCTATAGCCACAAGGAAATGAATTCTGCCAACAACATGAATGAGCTTGGATAAGAACTCTGAGCTCCAGAGAGAACACAACCCAGATGACACCTTGATTTCACTCTTGTGAGACCCTGAGCAGAGGACTCAGTTAAACCACGCATGGACTCCTGAACCACAGAAACTGTGAAATAGTATACAGGTATCGTTTTAAGTTTGTAGTAATTTATTACACGGCAATGGAAAACTAATACATAGCCCCAGTTGAGTGGCTACATGTCCTCATTTACCCATATGACCTTAAGCAGATTAAACAACTCTTCTAAGCCTTCACTTTGTCATCTCTAAAATGTGGATTGTAAACATAGCTGCTCAATCATCCTCATGTGTTTGAAGCAAGGATGAAAAGAAATATTTGTGAGAGATATTATTTTGAAAATTGTAAAGCGCTAATCAAGTAATAAGTAATATTCAGTCAAAATCTTTGAGGTCTGGGGAAATTCAAAGGTCATTATAGGCTAAAGGCAGGCCCATAAACTCTGGCTCCAGCCTTTAAAACCAGGGTGTGATAATGAGAGCCCCCGGTCCCATAACCTATCTCCAAATTATCTCCAAAGCAAATGCCAGAGGAGGCTTGAGTTCACCCAGCAGAAGACACAAACATGGGGAAACTTCCTTTTTCTTGGAAACTGGCAGAGCCTCACCTGCAAATTATCTACTTATCCATGCTGTACACATTTACTGTGCCAAGTGCGAGGTAGGCACGGCGCATGAGGAAGCAAACAAGACTCAAGTCCTCTTTTTAAGTTCCTAGGAAGACACAGATAAGAGATAAACAATTACAGTGTGAAAACTAGGTGGTAGACTGTTGAGTGAGCACAGAAGCATGCACAGAGGAAGAGCACCCACTCGCCATGGGGCTATGCAGGAAGGTATCCCAGAGGAAGGCAGGCTTGAGTTGATTAGTAAATGGGAAGAGAAATTAAACAGATGAGATGGGCAGGGGACTAAGGAAGAGGCACTTTATGGAAAATGATTGGATTAAAGACACAGAGGATTAAGAACATGACCGTTTTATGGAGAAGCACATTAGTGCCATCTGGCTTTATAAAAGAGAACATGAGGGTACATGACAAAGTTATAGAGTTGAGAGTTAGGGAAAGATCAGATCACGAAGGATCTTATGTGCTTTGCGAAAGAGTTTGATATTTATTCTGCAGGTGATAAGGAGTCTTCTACGACTTTTAAACAGATTGTCACTTTAAACTTGGGCAGCAGTGTGGATAATGGATTAGACAGAGGAAAGAATCCACCTTGAAGATAATTGGAGCAATCTAGGTAAGATGGAAAGAAGGGTGAATTTAAGAGCCAGAAAGAAAGTAGTACAAGCAAGACACAATTGGTCAGGGTGAAACGAGGAGAGAGAGCTGTCTTAATTGAATCAGATTTCTAGCAGGAGCAACTGAAGAATTGCAGGATTCATGAGTACTCCAGTTCTCATCCTTCTAGAAGAGAGACAGATTAGGTAAGAACTTCAAGAGTTTCCCAAAGCTTGTCAGGAAATAGGAGAAAGAAATTACTAATATAGGTAGCCACTTAATTTACGTCCTAGATCCACTGGGGCAAAACATTACTCAGGGATTTTTCTCACTAATAAAAAAGTAGTTTGGGCAACAAAAGTCCTTTCTGGGACTAGAATGAGGTAGTACCTCTTAAGTGTCCCCTAATGGCTGGGCATATAGATATTCAATAAGTACATTGTAGGTCAATTTCTTGATGGATGTGTTCTCACTTTACTACAAGGTAACTATATGCATTTAGAAGGCAGAATCTGGCATCTGTTGACTGACTGGCTTATTGGCTTAGGAATTTAAGGTGACCATGGCTTACTTCAGCATATATGCAAACTTTTAAAAGGAATTATAATGTGTCTCAGATAACAAAAGAAATTTTAGTCTTCAGAAGTTACTCTTGCAGTAAAGGAGGCAAGAGTGGTGAGAGCTCAGAGGGATTGTCAACATTTTTTCAAATTCTGTTTTTAGAACCACATCATTCAAAATGATGTTTTCAATTATTCCTGCTTTTAAATTGAATTTTGCCTGAAAATAAATACACCATACCACTTTTAGTGCGAACACCCTGTAAAAGGCACTGAGAATGTGGAATCGATTTTTAGATTGTGCACAAGACCTCATATTCGCCAAGTCACACCGCTCCTTTTAAAACATTTCTCAAGTTGGTCATCTGCTGGGGAGCATTGCTTCATTATTATTGATCTTGCTCCAACCCACCAGCATGAATCTGAGTCTACCTTCTTCAGTATTCATTGTTGTGGTTTTTGTATTTATCTGTCCCCATGCCTCTTTTTTGACTAAATATGTTGTTTCTCTTCTATTAGACCGGGACCAACTTCATTCTTTATTAAGTGCCCAAAAACCATGATATGGTCCTATCATCGTGGCTAATCAACTAGTCCTTGTTTATTATTATTCAAGATATAAACAGACTGAATAACTGCAGTCAGAAAGGAGATGTTTTTTATTATAACTTTCTTCTTTGCCTGTCACCCAGAAATTGATGGTTGCCTTCTTTTTTTTCCTTTCTTCTCCAATATAGTGGAGGGAGGGGGGCAGAGTGACAGAAGTCTTCCTGGATTTGGAATAGCAGAGTTCAGTTTCCCACTAAAGGGGATGGACTCAGCTTGGTGAGAGGACTCCATGCTGCGTCAGCACCAGAGATAGGAGAAGGGCAGCCTGGGGAGTGTTACAGGAATGGGAGCTGAGAGCAGACCCTGTAGCAACTACCTATGAGTGGGTAAGCCCAAAGAGTGAGTATGAATATAGGAGAATGAGCAGCCGGGTTATTACCTGGGAGGATCAGACCCAAGATAAAATCAGATTTGAGGAAATGGTTAACCACAGTAAGAGTTACTGGAATTAAAGAGCAGTATCTATTGCAGCTCACCCTTTTATATGGTGCCCAGATGATTTTGGCCAGTAGAGTGGGTCTTACTGGCTTAGGAATTTAAGGGAAAAAACACAGAGAGCTTGTCTCTACTCCATGCAACTCCAGGAACCATGCAACCAGGAGTAGCCAGGATTTTATTTTCGTGTAGCAGATGAGGAAACACAGTCTGTTGTCTCTCGCAGAAGCCTGTTGTGACTTTTCTCACTTTAACCCTATTTTCATCAAACTCAACACAAACCAGCCAGCAGATGCTTGCCCCTGAAATCACTACCTGATTTTATTTTCAGTTTGGGATTCCACATCAGTTATCCCATTCCCTAAATCACTACCAAAGGCTTGCCTGGGAGATTTATTTGTTCAACAAAACAGTTGAATGACTTTTGGGCTGTCGGGGGGGATGTTAGAAAGAAGAATGCAATTCATCAACTTATGCTCCATCTATAAGACACATAAATGGTTTGACTGTTCCTCACCTGGACTTACTGTAATTTATGATCATTCTCTCTCTTCCTGATAGTCCAAAAACATAACAACTTGCTATATGTCCTAGTGTGTTTTCTAGGATTTAATCATTTCTCTTTTCAAATGTTTCTTTTTTGGGTGATTTTTCACAACTTTGGAAACTGAGTACAATCTGGCATCAGACAGCTTGGGCTTTCCTCTATGAACATTTTCTCCAAAGCTGGACAAGGGGAGGCCATGCTGGAAAGCTCAGCTTACATAACCTCATTTGACAAATATGAGACATGCCAAAAACCTGACATTTCATAATACAAAATTTTTATGGAGCAGCTTTATATTTCAAACACAATACAGCATTCAAAGAGCATGTGATCATCCAACCACCTCCCCAAGTCCCAAGGGTTCAGTTAAGAATTTATGGGGAGAATCAAAACTCCTTCACATAATGGCATCAAATCCACTGCCCTCCCAGTGATTCCTTCCTCTTCCCTCCTGTACCCTCCAGGGTGGCCAAGTTAATGCCCTTGGAGGCTCACACCCCCATCACTCTCAGGGGTTGGGGGAAAATTTCTCCTTTGATCTAAGAAGGAGTGCATTGAAAGCCTTCTGGGGACAGAGAATGGTCATTATTTCAGAAGAGATAATGAATGAGAAAAATGCTTTTTAAACCATAAAGCCCTAAACGTTAGTGATTGTTTTATTGTTTGTAATTTATTTATTAGTATTATTACCATTACTAATAAAATGATTCACCAAGCTTCCTGCTCCAGAGTTCCAATTTAGGCTATAATACCTCCGAAAGGTATGGCACAAGAAGCAGTGAGAAAAACAGGGAAGAAAGACATTATCCATCACCACTCTAGACTCTAGGGAAGAGTTGCCATGTGTGCAAGAGCCCATCAGGACTCTAACTGACTTTAAAAGTAATTTCCCATTGCTGAAATGATTCTCCTTTATCAATGATAACACACCCATGTATTCCTATTGTGAAAGATGTATGCTGCTGAGGTCTCCAGTAATTCCACCATGAAAAGATCATCTCTCCATACCTGAGAGGCTTAAAGTCTTGGCCACCTTCCCCGCCACCACTCACGGCCTTTTTTCAGACCCCTCCCCCTAAAAAGTTTCCCAACCATCTCACAAATTGGAATCACCCAAAAAGAAAAAAAAAGATAGGATTCAAGCGAAAATCTGAGTAAGCAAATGTATTTGGCACTAAGAGACGTGGAAAGTTGAGTCTGAAGCCAGACGTGGTTACTCTACTCTGCCATAATTCTACACACTTACATGCAGTGAACTTGGGGGCTTCAGATGAGTATAATGGGAAGCACTTTCGCATTTTTACTTTTGAGTATTTTTCAATAAATAAGTCCATTTAAGCTCCGAGGGGACAGACTGCCAATTGCTTTCTCAACCAGGACTCAAAAAAGAAAGAAAGAAAAAAGAATAATTTATAGTGATTAAAGATAAAGTAAAATATTAGTCTGGAAGAAGTACAATTTCAGGTTTAAAAGTTGGTTTTATGAGGGAGATAATCCTCCCATATTTTTTTCCAGGTCTATAAATGGAATTTTTATTTTATTTTTTCTCCAGCCCTGGGGTTGCTACAAAGATCGAACATGGGGAAGATTATTTCATTGATTTTCCAGGGGGCACTTGGCAATAACATTTGCAAACCCACCTCGTGCTGTTTAGGAGCATAACTTGGAAACGCCTTGCTAGCTGCTGCCAGTCAGTGGATCTCCACTTCTACTTTTACAGTCTAATGAAGACCCAGCCCTTTTCTATCTGGGGACAATCTGTGAGTTTGGTCAGTGTTTGCCATTGTGTGTCTTATGCTCATTATCAACAATTAACACAAAAAAACAGATAAGATCTTGGCTGTTTCAGCCTTAGGGAAAGACCAATGTTTTTTTTTTAAGAAATGCCAATTAGAATATAAAACTTGATACCAGACCACTCATATTAAAGTCACAGAGAGTTCTGAAATATGTCCAATATAAACAATAACCCAGGTTTATAACATTCTGCTCAGATCTCTGCTTTGCACTTCAGAGGGTCCACTAAGGTACTTTCCAGAACAAGAAAAGAGATGCCACTCTGGCGTTCACCTGGGCATCCCCCTGCAGGACAAGAGCCAATTCAGGAGAAATTTTTTAAAAAATAACAATATTGGGCCACACTTTGGTATTCCACTTGGTAACAGTTTATGGAGTTCCATAACTCACGGTAAACTCCATGGTAAACATCTATAGTTATACAACTTAGATGATCTTCCTTATTGATGAGAAGAATGTAAATGAGAAAAAAATGGCACTGCTTATCAACCTCTAAAATTTTCAAGAATGAGCATAATTAAGAAGTAGACACAGAGAGACAAGGAGCAAATCTTTTATCCTAAATTAGGTTGCCAGCCATACTAAGAATCTAGTACAATTCTACTTAACCCACAGGACGGGACGCTGCTTATCAATGCCCAAAATATTTCCACAAATATCCACCGAGGAACTAGTGCGATTACAGGAAACACAAACACAAACCCAAAACTCACCTTTCTCATTCAGTTTGCAAATATTATGTTTTTCAGGGAATCTCAGGATAACAGATTTAATCAGACAACAAGGCAAATGTACAACACTGATTATTTCCAAGTAATGCTCTTGGAATGGAGATGGGTTTGATTTTTATTTAATGTAGGATGAGTGTTTCAAAATCAGCCAGACCTAAATTTAAGACTAGCTGTGTGACGTTAGACAAGTTACTTAACCACTCTGAGCCAGTTTCCTTATCTGTAAAATGAAGAATGTTATCTGTCCCATAATCTTATTGTTAGGATTAAATGAGTTAATAGATAAAAAGCAATTGAAACAGTGCCTGGCACATAGTAATCACTCAATAAATGCTAGCTATCCTTAATAGCCATAATCCCAGACCTTTCTCCTGCTGTGTTGTGATTTTCTGCAGCCATCACTAGCTCTAGCTATCACTTAAAGGGGGTAATGTGTGCATTTCTGAGAAAAAAAGTCATCCCAGGAACACACAAGCAGATAGAGAAATGCTGATTGAGAATCAGAGAGCCCATTCATTTATGTGGGAGAGAGTTCCCTTTTTCTAGGGACCTCAAGGGAGCTAGAGAAAGTAGAGCCCAATGTGCTCACTTCCTACATCCATTTCTGGCCCTCTTACTTGTCTGTGAACAGATTCCAATGACATGTTTCCCAACAGAGAAAGCAGCTTTGTAAACCAGAGCATTGCAGAGAAAATTGCCAGAGACCTGCCATTCCCCTGCCCCTCCACCTGCCACCAAATAAGCATAGTTGGGGAGTCTAATCTGGCTTCTCCCCTCTGCTAAAAATGGCTGGTGTATAGTCAGCCTCTTTATGTGCTGTACTTCCTTGGAAGGGCCTTTCTAAGAACAAGAACAGGCTGAGTCTTTTTGGCTTGATAGAGAGCCATGCTGCCAACACATTTTGAGACCAATGCTTCCAACACAGAATGGTTAACCAAACTGTCAAGGGAGGATTCTAGAGGGAATACCAGAAGCGCATTCCAAGCACGGGCTTTTAAGGCAAACAGATCTGGCTTTAAATCTTAGATCATGCTGCCATTTATTAGCTTTGTGGACTAGGGCAAATTAGTTACCTTATTCTACCTTGCTTCTCCATCTAGGTTGACTATTCATCCCAATTTGCCTGGGACACTCCTAGGGCATACCAGTTGTCCTTGGATAATTAATAAAAGCTGCCCTATCACTCCAAAAGGGCTTCGGTTTGAATAATAAATTACATGACCACCTTATTCTTCTGCAAAATTAAAATAATAGTCACCTCACAGGGTGTTTGTGAATGCTAGCCATAATATGTCTTAATTGCTACCACAATGCCTAATGCATAGAAAATGTTCAGCAGAAACGAGTTCCCTCCTTATCCATTTCCTTCAGATCTACACTGTCCGACACATTAGCCTTTAGCCTTACGTGACTGTTAAGAACTTGAAGGTGACTAGTTCAAGCTGAGATGTACTGTAAGTGTAAAATAGACCAGATTTTGAAGATTTCGTACAAAAAAGAGGATAAAATATCTCATTAATAATTTTATGTTAATTACATGTCCAAATGATGTTATTTTGGATATTAGGTTAAATAAAATAATTAAAATTAATTACACTAGTTTCCTTTTAGCTTAGCTACTAAAAAATATATAAAATTACGTATGTGTCTTGCATAATATTTCTGTTGGGCAGCACAGCTCCACATGGTCCATTTATGTATTTGCTACCTCTTCACAAACCTGGTCACACCAACACCACCCCACGGCACCTCCCTAATTCTTCCTTCGAAAACTCAAGGTGAGAATCGGATATTCTTCTATCATATTTAACATATTCTTAAATTTATTCTAGGTTTTTGAAGGTAAAAGAGCAGTAAACTAAGGGGCAAAATAAAATCAGCTTTGCTTATGTCTCTCAGCAATGGTTTGTCCTAAGGGATAGTGTTATCCCTTAGGATAACTGAAGGAAACTGTTAGGAAAGCTGAAGAACCTGGGCCAACCTTGGAAAATGTCCATGTTGGCAAGAAAGAAAGGAGCTGGATTTGCCAGAAAAGATATCGCAATCTCTCCCTGGATCAGATTTGCTAATTCTTGTGAATGCTTGTGAAACACCTCAGGTCCCAAATCCAAATAACATAAAGAACTGGGGCCCGTGAACATACCATAGGTTCTGCCTTTGAAAAGAAGCATTTCACGTCATCAAAAATCACCAACTTTTATCCTCAAAACTATCTTCTAGGAGCACTAAAACAGCCCCTAGCCTGACTCTTGTAGATGCCCCTGACATATGGATGGGAGAGCTGCAGAACAGCAAAGCATAGAGCAAATTCACTCCAAAACAATAATTTAATTCAATCAATGCCCATGCTACACTGATACAACTAGTTGAAAAACACCAACTTTCAATTGTTAAAATATTAGCAAATTGGATTTTTAAGACATTTTTATCAAATAATCAAAACAAAAATTTTTTAACCTTAACGAAATCTTTTCAGATATGCAATATTTTTTTTAAAGATTTGTCCAGAAGAACACTATTGGCTGAGGTGGTTGTCCTGGCATCGCATGTCAATTCTCTCATAGAGATAAAGATAAATGATTCAAACTGGTTTCTTAGCACAACCCAGACAGACTGTAGTCAATGCATTGAATTTTTCATGTTTCAACCATTTACTTTAGCACTGTGCAGACATAAGCATGGACATCACACCTCAGAAGAGCACAATCTTTACTGATGGCCCATAGTTTGGAAGGAGGGTAATGACAGACAATATGAGAAGGATGTGTTGGATAGATCTAATATTTAATGTGTTCCATGAGATGCTTCATGTCTGACTCCACCAGCTCTCATCAGCTAACTCCCCCACCCACTCACCCCACAATCAAATAATTCCCCTCTCTTTGATAAGGAGCCAACACAGGGAGAGGCAATGGTTTGGAACAATAGCATCTGAAGTGGAAGAAAACATAGCTGAGCCTTTCACTTTCCCTCTCTAACCACAACAATTGGAGGAGACTTCAGCCTGAAAAATCTATCTGCTACTAAATGGTACCCAGATGGAAATCACAGCTGCTCTCTGGTACCAGCTGTACCTATGCCCATCCATCTTCAGAACATGCCTGCGACTGAGGAGAGAGAAAAATTGGGTTGACAGAGCAGTTAAAGAGCCTCTCTTTTCTTCTGCACACTTTTCCTTTTATCTTTTTCCCTTCAGTTTCAGAGCTCCTTGTTCTCACCTTCATGCTGTAGCAGCGTTGACAAAAGAAAACTGCAGCCTTGGAAAACCAGTGGTGAGTAATAGCCCCAGGCTCTGAATACCTAATGCCTATTGTATGCGTGTGTGGGAGGGAGAGCCAGAGGCAGGGGAGGAATTTGATCAAACTGCCTGGGTAGGAATAGGACCTTGTGGTGAGGACCCCAATGCACCCAGAGAATATCTGAGTTTTGAAACCTGTCTTCTAATTAAATGCAAACATCCAGTGTGCACGGCCTTTAGGAATGCATTGTTCAAACAGATTTGATTCTTGCCCAGAGCCTTTTCAAGCCACTGACCACTTTGAACCTAATTAGAAAAAGCAGAGGACACTGGAGACATTTAATGAAAGGAATCGGGTTGCTGCTTCATCTTCATGACCTGGGATTTATAAGGGAATTTCACTGGCTTTGTAGCAATGTAAAATAAATAGACATTAGATGATGACAGGGAAAACAAAATTGCTGCCAAAGCTAAAAAGAGCTTGGCAAAAGAAGAAAGAACTACTACATAGTCAGTCATTATTTACTGTACAAACCTTTTCATAAAGCATAGAAGAGAGATACATAGGAATAATGGGCCCTTGCTAAAAGATGAAAAGGGCTTTCTATAGCTACATTATCCCCTGACTAAGGCACTGACGTGTCCCAGTTGTTACACAATCTTATTGTTCTATTCAGCCATTCAGAAAGCTGAATGAACAGCCCTGCTCTGGAACTTTTAAAGGCTGAAATAAATAGCCCTCGAGTTTCCAAGGAAAAGAATAAAACTCTAATGGAAATAACTAATTAATTTGTTAATCCTTGCAGATTGCCACGGTCCATTGCATATGCTCTAGCCAGTTAATTATTCTTGGGCCTGTAATGCTACAATGTAAATCAGTGCAGTTCCCTAATTTACCAGCTCCTGACAAACAGATCCAGCTCTTCCTTATTGAATTTAAAAGGAAGAATGCTTTGCTTTTTGTTGGTGGTGGTGGTGCTGAGCAGCTAGTGACCCACTGTGATCTGAAAGAGTTCCATTTCCTTAAACCTTTAAGAAATGCTTTCATTCTACATTACGTTTCTCCCTCCCCATCCCAGAAAGCTGCTATCATGTGGTTTCTTTAACTAAAGTTGTGTCCACTCAATCCAACAATAGGAAATTATTTTTAAATGTTAAGGAAGAAAAATGTTTTTATAACCTGTAAAATGCTCATAGCTGTAAAGCAGCATAATTATAAACTTGGCCTAGCATAGAACAAGAGATGCACAACAGAAAGATCTGGAGGGCAAAGCTCTATGATGTATTAACGCTAATTAATGGTCTATTGTTCTGCTAGACTGCACTTCAATAGCTAAAATCATAGGTAGACTCATTTAACCTTTCAAATGTGTGTGCGAGCGTGGTGGGGAAGGAGACTGGGGGACTGGGGTGGAGAGTGAGAACAAATGTGTTCCTACAACATCGGAGAAATGCGGAAGAAGATAGTCAAAAACGCAGCCAGAAGAAAATACAACAAGGGACAATTCTAGCAAAGGAAAGAACATTGATCCTATAAACTGTACTGATATCTTTGACAGTACTCAAAGCAGAGCAAACCCCCATTTAACTATGGTGGTCAGAAAACGGAAGCTTCTGATTAATCCCATGATCCAACGCAGCGTGGGGCCAGATGAAGACTGCTAACTGAGTGCTCACCCTGACCCTATATCTTTATGACCAGAGGACATTTGCTCTCTATACGCCATTGCTTCCTCAACAGGAAAACTGGGGAAATGACACCTCCCCCCTCACGATGCAGTAATTTCAAATCAAATACCAAGATTACAGGAAGATATTCTGAAAGCTGTAAAGACCTGTATGAAGGCGTAATTAAATGTATTATGGTAAGGAGTCATCACATATATAAGCAATAGATTAATCAGTTTCAAAGAATATAAAAAAATATTCAACACTACAACAATCTTGAATACAATTTAATCTTTCATTGAGGGCTTAGATAGTGTTTTAGGAAGTGGCAATGCCACCCTCTGCCATGACTATAGGCATCAATTACATAAATATTCAACCGAATTACATGGCAAAATTAAAATTCTGATGATTTCATATATGTGGTTGTTTGAAATGTCAATTAGGAGTAGCTACTATATCCCATTATGCCTTTCAACTTCTTCACTATAAGTTGTATAAGAAATATGACGCATCCGTTAAAAAGAATAATTTAGAACTACATCAATTGACTTAGAGGATTTCCATAAGATATTATTGATTAAGCAATATAAGAAGGGGACAAGGGTATATGAGTTTGGGGAATAACCAGAGATACTGTCAATTTGGAGAAAATACTCTTACTCGTCTCTTTACTTCTATCTGTTGGAGTGTTCTCATAATATACTGCCATCTACTAGAAAATATAAGTACAAAAACCTGCACTGTCTGCAGTATAGTGGGAACCCCATTAGTTGTGGTGCGCCTGTGCAGTGAACAATTCCCCAGTGACGGAGGGTGGCCGTGGGATGTTTAGTTTTATACTTTATGCCTTCTTTTTGTATTATTACATTTATTGCAAAATTTCATGAGCCACCATTTTCAATTTGAAAAACATCAAATAGGTAACATTAAAAATATATATCAGGGAGCCAGCCCTGTGGCCTACTGCTTAAGTTTGGCATGCTCCACTTTGGCGGGCAGGTTCTGTTTCTGGGCACAGACCTACACCACTTTTTGGCAGCCATGCTGTGGTGGTGACCCACATACAAAATAGAGGAAGCTTGGCACAGATGTTAGCTCAGGGTGAATCTTCCTCAGCAAAAAAGACTTATATATATGTGTATCAGTAGTCCCTAAAATGAATTTTAAAGGCAATGATAAACCTAAAACCCTTAGAGCAGGTTTCTGAATGTCTGAATATAGACATAGGCTCATATGATTTCTACCTTGTTTTTCCAGAATTCTACTGTGTGCTTGAGCCCCATCACTTAACATCTTTGCTCCTTTCTCACATTATTTATAAATTTTGTAATTATATTTTTATAAAAGTACTTAATACCTAGTGAGAGATGAAATGGTTAATCTATAATCTTTAATTTATATGCAGTAAATCTACCAACTTTTATAGAAGAGTTTCATAAGTTTTCAGTTACCATAATGCTTTAATTTTTTAATGCATAAGCATCATGTCAAATTATAAATGGATTTTGAGGCTCTGATTCAGCCAAAATAATTTTCTGTGTTTCTGTTTGTGTTGTCCAGTGTCACCTCCAATGTTTTAAACAAGTATTACGAGTGTTATTAGTATTGGAAATCACCCAGCTGTCCAATAGAAGGGGACTGGTTAATTATAATATATTCATATTCTAGAATACTAGAAAGCCATTAAAATGATGAGGCAAATATACGTAATGTTTAGGAGAAAAAAATGAAGTTAAAAAACCATGTGCAGAGTATGCTAGGTAGATATTGGTTCTGATGAAGGATGGATGGATAGATATTCATGTCTCTGTAGAATAAACCTGGAATTTCATGCAGCACAATGTTTCAGTGTTGATTCATTGATGGTTGGAACATGGGTGATTTTCATTTTCATACTTATGCATTTCTGTGTTTCCTGAACTTTTTATAATCATCATGAATTTCTTTTTTTTAGGAATTTCATTGCAAAGATTGTGCTGGGAAAGTTTCTCTCTCCCACCAACAAGTATTTTGGAGGAAGGAACCTTGAACACCTGGAGGAATATTCAAGATTTAACTTAACAAATAAGTAGCATCCACGGTCTTCACATTAGGACAGCTTGTTAGAATTTGAGTCTCGCTTTCAGTAAGCATCAAGGTTGATTCTCATATGTGTTTTCTATTCGTTTACTTCTTTAATCACTTAAACAGAAAGGAAAGAATGTTGTGTCTTGGCCTGTTAGTTCAGAATGGATGGAACGGACTAGAAGGAAATAGACAAAGAAAAAGTGAAGATCATCCCCATTCTCTCTAGGTGATGGCAGCCCAGATTAAATATGGTTCTCTATATTGTCTCTTTATTTACACCTGTATCTGTATCCCGACAGTGTAGACTATTATGTTCCCAACACCGTTTTCAATTACGAGAATACAGACAGCTCCTGCCTTACGATGGTTCGACTTATGATTTTTCAACTTTAAGATGGTGCTAAAGTGGTATTCATTCAGTAGAAACTGTATTTTAAATTTTTGAATTTTGCTCTTTTTTTCCTAGGCTGGCAATATGCGGTACAATCCTCTCTCATGACGCTGGACGGCGGCAGTGAGTGCAGCTCCCGGGTCAGCCCCGCAATAACCAGGGTAAACAACTGGTACACTGACAACCTTTCTCTTCAGTACAGTATTCAGTAAATTACATGAGATATTCAATACTTCATTATAAAATAGGCTTCGTGCTAGATGATTTTGCCCAACCATAGGCTAATGTCAGTGTTCTGAGCACGTTTAAGGTAGACTAGGCTAAGGTAGGATGCTTGGGAGGTTAGGTGTATTGAATGCATTTCGACTTATGATATATTCAACTTACGATTCATCTGGAGTAACCCCATTGTAAGTCAAGGAAGATCTGTACAAAGATGAGAAAGACACAATGCTGCCCTCAAGGAGCTTATGATTCATTCTGTGTCAACACAATTCTGAAGCTTCAATACAAACTGACACAACCAAGAGAATTAGCCAGAGGACCAACTGTTTTCAAAATATACACTCATTTCACCAAAGCCAGGAATTTTCCTTTTCAAAGCATAATTATACTTTATACAAGGAGACAGCCATTAGCACTAGTGAAAATGTGTCACCTAATTTATAGACATCAAAGTTGAAAATCTTCACAAGTCATTGGGAAAAAACATCTTTAGTCTCAGTTTGCAGATGAAAGTGAAATGCCGTGTGTTCACTGCCATGTGGGTGTCTTTCTGCAGACCTGCCACTAAGCAGGCATAACCTTCAGGGGAGAAGGCAAACTGGAAAACGAGGTGAGAAGTAGGAGAGTCTTGGGAAGCTAATGGAGAGAGTTGTTTAGTGTAAAAGTTTCTGTCTGCACACACAGCAACACTCACATGGTTAGAACAAAGAGTAATTGCAGCATGCTTTATTAATTGAAAGTAAATGCTCTCTTTGTGAAATGGCTTGATACTGAAAAACCAAACACATGATAAAAGGACTTGCACAGTCAGCAGAGAAACCTCAGCTTTGAAAGATCTGCCAGGAAGGAGAAAGTTTAGAATGGATTTGTTTTCTGGCTCCTCACAACAAATAAACCACCAAGGGAGCCCCAAGCATCTGAATAATGAATCAATCTCCCTGTTGTTGCCCCTCTCCCTCTTGGTCTCCCTCTCCCCTATCCTCTCCCCCTCCTCCCCTCACTCCCCCTCCCTCTTGCTCTTCTCTCTTCTCATATGTGTGTTGGAAAATGGTAAGCAAGTAACCGGGGAGTTGCTATATTTTGGGTCCTCTCATTCATGAGGCAACTAGTACCTGAAAAAAAAAATGAATTCCATACATCCTTCCCAAAGAACTAGGGGCTTACTATAAGACTAAATAAAAATTCCTTCTCTAGCTTATGAGTCATTTTTCCCATTGTTAAATAATTATGGTCAGCATTCAACAATTGTGTTCATGAAGTGAATATGTGGCTATATTGCAGATTGAATCTCCTTATCTATTTTATTCCTAGGTTCAGCGTCAGGTGGCTAATTTACACATTTAACAATGTGGCTGCATTAGAGGGACTGAATTGGCCATAATGACCAAATCCTATGTGAATAAATTTAAATTCGCTGCTGGGCACTACTGTAAAACGGGTGTGCTGAAGTGTTTTCCAGTGAAGATAGATTGCTTTGAGCCTCGCAGAACTGAACCCAAAGTATCCTTTTATTATGCAGTGATCAAAACCACAAAAACATTATTTCACTAAGAGTGTTTGTCCCTGAACCAACACAATGTTGGGCTCAGGCAAAAGCCACACGCATACACAGCACACCCTATGGGATCCAGTACTGCCTAGTCCTCTCTCTTCTCCTAGACACATAAATTTGTGCCATGCTGTGAGTTTAAGTCAATGAGGTACCTTCTCAAGACAATATTTGTTGGTCAAATGATGTCTAAATGTGCAAGGAAAGATTTTAATTACCTTTCCTCTGTATAAATATTTCAGGCACTAAAAAATGGGCTGAGGAGGTGGCACTGTCAAAAGCCTACACCATGTTTTCCTCCCAGAAATGAAACAGTCCCCTTTGCAAAGGAGATAGAAGTGGTAGCCCAAAAGGAGGCAAAAGGAGGTAAATGTGTTCTTGAAGTGACCCCTGCCCAGGAAGTATCTGTTCTTCTTGGTGTCTGGAATGCTTCAATCATATTAAATGTATTTTCTAATTAAGTGTTTGAGGGCTATGGAAAATTCCTCCTGGACTACATACAGAACAACTGAAGGACATGATTTTGGTGTCTACAGTCAATTTGTCAGTCCAATGTTAGCCCTGATTTTTTATCTTTGAGAATCTATCATCGCATCACTGGACTTCCCGGTGTGAGAGTCTTTTTACTACAGTGAGCAAGAAAGTAGATTTTTACTTCTTTATTTTATACTGCTATTTTAGTTATGTCCGTTTTCTTCCCAGTGCTAACAGAGAAGAAAGTGAATCCTTTCGGGGAGTTCTAGGTCTGGCTTGATGGTTTCAAAAGGATGTAAGGGACTTGTGAGAAGCAAAAAGGAAGATGGGTCCAGAATAGAAGGAATGGAATGAGAGCCACAGCAAAACTGAAGGCGCTGGGGAAAATCCACAGCTGCACCAGTCCAGGTAACACACCATAGCTGAGCTCAGATTGCATTTTATCACCGAGGCGCATACAGCATGAGCCATTTTTAATGCTGAAATGAAAGTGATTAAAAGGTTATTTTATAAAACTCAAAAGCAAAAAGTCCTCCTTCCAATGCCCTCCTTTTTTTAACCATCAATGGCATTCACTTTTTCTATTAGATAACTAAATTTAAAAGAAAAGTATTCACAAAATCCAAACTCTAAAAGCTTCAACGCTGGAAACAAGGTTGAACAACATGCAAAAATCATTCCAACTGCTGTTTCCAAACAGGAGCTATGAAGGAGGGAATCTTGTAGTGTCACTTAGCCAACTGTCATATTGAGGAAAAGTGAATGTACCAGTTGATGTAATGCTCCTGGGAGGTGGGAGGAGTAGTGGTTTCTTTGAAAAGAGAGGGGAGAAGGGTCAGGGAAGTATGGCTCTAACCTGCGAACAGTGGTTGAATTGTTTAGAACGTTGATTCAGGATCTTACAAAGGCCCCATTATCCCTACTCTCCAGGTCGATTGTGCACCTGACAAATGGTAATGGCAACATTAGCAGACCTGAGAGAGTTCTCTAGCTCTCTAATGTCTGCCAATATTAAGTCTGATAGCCTCTCTCTCTCCTTCTCTCTCTCCTTCTCTCTCTCTTTCTCTCCTATTTTGATAGCTGCCTGCTGTTTAAGCAAAGCACTGGGTTTCCTGACAGCTGAGGCCCAGGTGGCCTGAGTATCAATCTAAACAAGTTGACGTGAAATTGATCTTCCAGGCTTGGGACTAAGGGAGCTGGTGTCAACAGAGCATTCCACCTTCAGTAAAGATAATTCTTTCATCATCAAGGGTGAGGGGAGGGAGGACTGAGAAGAGCTGACACAGGTGTCCAACTTGCCCACTTTTATTTGCTTTTGAAACTCCAATGGCGATGACATCATCCTATCAAAGGACTGTGTTTGTTGGTGTTTGTTTATGTGGGTTGTCAGTATATAACCACACACAGTTACAGCTGGGATCAACCCTCTATATTAAAAAGATGGAAAAATTGAACCACAAAAGAAACTCTGGGCAGAGAAACGTTGATGGAAGCAAACAAGGAAAATGCAACCTGGGTGGAAATTTCCATAGCTTTAAAAACAATCTGGAGCATGTGGGCAGACTAGTGGTTCAGAAAAATACATACAGTTCACTCTTAATTGTGCCCACCAATAAAATCCAACTAATAGAAAAAGTCATCCAGAAGTAGTTTTCTATTTAGGTTTTCAAATCGATATGTGAATTTTTGGGAAGAAGACTTATTTTGTTTAAGTTTGGCTTAGGATTCACTTGGCTTTGGCACTTCATTAATCTTTTGGGGCAGTACGTAAGTTCAAAATAGAAGCCAGAGTGACCTTTGTGTCTGTCTGAACCTAGTGTTGTCAATGGAAAAAAAAAGAAAAAAGCTTTGTAGAGAGAAAATGAGTCGTACTCACGAGTTTAGTTTGGTGGCATGAATAGGGGCAAGTCTTTCTTGAATCTCACTGACTTGGAACAGCTGGAAATGAGGCATGACCTAGAGCTGCAAGCAGGATCAACACTAATCCCTTATCTATCACAGTTGTCCTGAGATTAGGCTAGATCTTAAAAACGCTATGAAAACTGATTGGGAAGTGAAAAATGTAGATAAGCACTGGTTCTCCGGTTTCCATAACACTAGAATGAGTTGATGTTGGAGACGTACTCTTTCCCACTTAAAAAGAACATTCTGAAAACTCAACATCAGCCTATAAAGATGAAAAAAATCTACGTTTAAAAAACCAACCCAATGCATTCAAGAGCATCTTCTAGTTTGGAGAATGTAAAATCAGGGTAAGAAAATGTGTAGACTCTGCAGAGTCTTGGAAGAGTTGGGCACTAGCACTAGATGATTTAAAGATTCGCACTGTCCTGGGCCAGTTCGATGACTCTATATGGCCTGAAGTTGAACATGCAAACTCTTTTAGCTACAATCTAACTTTACCTCTGAAATTCAATGGAAATAATAAAGAACACTACAAATATGATAGAGTCTTGCTAAGAATACTGGAGAAATCAGTGGTCGAGTATGGTGAGGAATAAAATGGGGACACTATTTGAGGTCTTGTTCCTACACACTTAATGAGGTAAAATAAACTATTAAACTTCAGTTCAAACCTACACCAGATGAACCTTTCTAGAAACATTTCCTAGAGCTTGGTGAGAAAACATTTTGGGTTAGTGGAACTGAAGTCATCTCGTTTCTTTACTTCAAACAATGGCAATTAATCCTCTACACACCAAGTTGAATGAGATTTTCCACCCCAACCTAGAGAGTACTAGAAGCCACAATATCTGGTGAGCCCATGAGCTGCTTGAAAAACAAGATAATTTTCATGATGCAGTTCTTCTATGCTGGTAAGAGAAACGAAGGGTATGGCCTCTCGCACGTTGCCTAATTTCATTGTCTTGTCTTAGTGCATAACATATCCATTAGACAGTGCTACCAAAGTTTGTCAATATAAACAAACCCATACAATAAATCCAGCTTGATGAATCACTGAATATTTTCCTCTGATCACTGCTCTACAGACAACTTGAACTAGAACTATAAATATTCTGGATCAGTTCTGCTCAAATGCACTTGTTCTTCATATGCATATAATAAAATGTATTCATGTCCCCTTTTTTTATCACCATAAAGGTATGAAATATGCAATCTAAGTGAACACTTCGGGTAACTTGTTTACTGCTATATTCTAGAATCCAGTTTATTCTTGGCCAGTAGTAGATGTTCAAAATAAGTAATTCAAGCTTGCCCTTTTAATAACATGAGTTCTTTTTAATCCTAACCATTTTTATCACATACATTTCAATCTTAATGAACAGGGCATTCTAAATATAATTCCATGTTTTGTTAACAAATCATGTTTACACAGAAAGCCTCAATCATTTAATGTGCGATAGCGGTGGTGCCTTTAGAGAGAGTGGAGGGGTGCAAGGCAATTTTTCCCTACACTGGATGATCCCTTCATGACATCCTTTTATAACATTAAGCTCAGAAAGCCTGCTTCCCTCAGAGTTCAGCTTCTCTCCACTCATCATCCATCCATTCCCTAAACATTTATTGAGCACCTACCTTATATAAAACCAGACACTGAAGTACTAAAACTCCTATAGGCTTTATTCCTATAGAGAAAAGTGCTCACACTTTATGATAACCATTTTCCATGCTGCTCAGAAACTCTTTTAACTCATGTACGATTTTGTGCCTGTGTTCTAAATGACCACGGTTTCTAGATTTCCAAATTCTAGGTTAGTGGGCCATTAGCGGAGTTAATTTTCTTGCTTTTTACCTTTACTCAGTGCTGGCACGTAGTTCTCCATCACATTTTATATCTTGACTTCTAATGATGCATAAGTCAGGAGACTGAACAAACTCTCCCTTACTCTGTGGTGACTAGCACAGTACTGATTCTGAAAGTATATCTCACAAGTATTTTGGGTTGGTGGAAAGTTATAACAGAGTAGGATTTGATTTTTGAAAAGCCTCAGGCCCCACATTCATACAACTCAAAGATTACAAGTCTACCTCTTTCCAAATTGTTGCTCTGATTTCATTCTCAGTGATGTGTGTCTGCTCAAATCAACACCATTTTGTTGTCAACGCTTGCGCTCGATTCATGCCATGCCCCGACAGGAGGTGCATGGACCAGTACAGAGGGACTAGGCAAATTTGAAACAGCCCATTGCCCATTAACTAGTTTTACAAACAACAATGAAACAGGAAATAACAAAGCATGATCCTTGAATTAGTGCTTCAGCAAAAATACTCAAGAGTTTTTCCACAGTCTGTAAATTGCTCCAGCTGTGTTTTCACGGTTTATGAAATTGAGAGAGGCAAACTCTAGAGACAAATTAAAATCTTGGATCTGGTCAGAGATGATTTTATAGTAAAGGTGCTCAGTTATATGGTATAGTCTATAGATACAAATAGAGCTATAAGCCAAGCTCTACTGAAAATACAAACCGTTTACCTTACCCATTGTCCACCCAGAGGGGTAAGGACTGGCATATATCAAAACACAGATCAACCCAAAGAATAAGTTCTGCTTTATTGCTATGTTTTACCAGGAGAGGTTGAGGGTAAAACATTTTATTATGAAACAACTAATAGAAGGAACAGAAGAACACGTGGAGATGGCCTTACTTTGGAAGGAAATGAATAGTGGATAAGGAGTGCCACCTTTTGGCTATTGGATGCTTCGACATTCTCTAGGTAAAAATGACTCTTGGCTTAGTGAATATTGAGCTTTGCAATTCAATTCAGAAATATTTCTAAAAGTTCTTTTCCAGGTATCTCTGGGTCTTATCCTACTTGGAATGAGCCTTCTCAGACTTCCTCATGTTCCGCTCATTTAATTACTGCCCAAAAGGTTGATGTTAGTTATTTGTCATGCTCCCTTTTCCTTCCCAGAGTACCAAAGATGTAGCCAGAAAACCAGAAGAATATTCAAAAGCAGGGTACATTTTTAAATCACACTGCACTCCTGGCTGGGATGGCATAGAAGGAATGAATACTGAGTCTGATTGATCTAAGACAGTCCTTAGAGTCTAATAGCCCTGAACTTAACCCAAGCTATGACATTTTGGAAGAGATTTATAGCACCTGATTGGATAAAGCTGGAGTTTTCCAGAGAAATAAATTAAACATACACGTAACACAAATAACATGCAGGTATTGAGGCCTGTCACAGAGTCTCCCCACATGGAGAAAATCTAAAAATAGCCACATGGGTGCCCATTAACTGTGGTAAAATGAAAAGATGTTGGAAACTAAGAATTGACTAAGGACATGGGTCACTAAGCCATAGTGGAACAGGAAGTAAAATTTCTAGCATCACATCCTCTGGAGAGAATGAGAGCTTCAAAAGACCATAGGGAATGAGAGTTCTTATTCCTACCCAAACAGGGCAGAGATACTAAAAGAAGTCAATATTGAAAAAGTCTGCCCTCCAGAAGCATTTCCTGGAAGTTCCAGAGATTTCCACCATCTTTAATAGATTCGTTCTTTCTTTCTCTCTCTCTCTCTCTCTCTCTCTCTCCCCCTCTCTCCCCCTGCCTCCCTCCCTCCCTCCCTTCCTCCCTTCCTTCCTCCCTTCCTTCCTTTCTTCCTTTCGTCCTTTCTTCCTTTGTTTCTTTCCTTCTTTCTTTCTTTCTTTCGCTGAGGAAGATTCACCCTGAGCTAAAATCTGTGCCAGTCTTTCTCTATTTTGTATGTAGGTCACCACCACAGCATGGCTGGCTATTAATGGTGTATGTCCATGCCTGGGAACTGAACCCAGCCTGCCAAAGCATAGTGCACCAAGCTTAACCACTAGGCCAACGGGCCAACACTTTTAATTGATTCTTAAAAGTTCCCACTGCCAAGGGGGACAGATGATCTCCACACACTCAAAGCCCTGGACTCCCTCTCAGCCACAGTTGTGCCCTCTACCTGGTCTTCAACTAAGTCCCTACTGTAGGTCCTTCGTGCTTCCTTCCAATACAGGGCTACAGGGAAAACAAAATCGCAGCACCTAAAGATCCATACCTGTATTCCGGTGTGTAAGCAGTCAGAAGCAAGCCAGAAGCAGTCAGAAAACCGAAGAACCAGTCCAGACAGATGGAACGGAATGCTGAGATGCTGAGAACAGGCCAAAAAGTAGCATATTGGGAGGACCTAGTCTGATGTTTGACACATATCACATGCTCAGAAAATGTCAATTCACCATTCCTTCTTTCCTTCCTTCTCTCCTTTCCTTCCTTTTGTAACAGTCATTCTCTAACCCACCTTTATCTCTGGGGCTTGGATGCCACATACAAGTCTCACTTTGACCGTCACTGAATGGTTTTCTGCTGAGAATTATTGCCAGGTGGCATTGATAGGAGTTTTAGTAGCAAAATTCCCCAGAGGTCAGCCCTTCTCCTAAATGATGCTGAGAGGCACTGATAAGCCACATCATACTCACAGGGGCAAGTAGAGCTTAGCAGCCTGTGTCACCCCCTCCCTGATCAAGACATAGGCTGCACACAGTTACACCGCCAGGGGAAGGTGGGCAAATGGACAGTTCCCTTTAGTTCAATTCCATTGTGGTTTTACAATGTGTTCTTTCTGATTGAACCAATCCAAGCTTTACAAAAAAGGAAAGGATTTGACCAAGAGTTGATCTAGAGGATAAATTTTATTTTCTCAACATCATCAAAATGGCCTCCTTGCTCCACAGAGTCACAGGCCCAGCTCCTCACCCCTCCGAGGTGGAGAAGAACTGGGTTCACAATCAGAAGCGGACCAACGAGCATCCTGGAGGGCACGAGGCACCTGGAAATCTGTTGAAGGAAATCCATTCATTTATTCCACAAATACTTGTTGAGTTCCTATTAAGTTTCCTATAAGACTATCATCTCAAATGTATCATTTGAATTAATTCCCCAAACAACCCAATATGATGGGCATTATTGTTATCCCCATTTGACAGATGAGGAAGCTTAAGTCCAGAAATATGAAATCAATATCTAAACCCGGAAAAAAATTGTCTTAGTGTGTCCACCAAATGGAAGGAACAGATGGGCAGGAAAAAGTTAGGGAAAATATCTGGAGAGATAGGTAAGGTATAAGTCTGAGAAGGGCCGGTAGTTGGAGGCAGGGGGTAGCTGAAATAAAAGCCTGGTACAGCAGATACAAGTATTCAAAATCAGTTAAAAATAGTTCTAAAACTTCCCCAAAGTTATCATTTAAAAAAACTATAAGGAAAGATAACATGTTGATACCCGAAAATATCTCTAATTGTGATCATTCACCCTTTAGTTTGTGATTTTGTGAAAGTTTTACATCTTTTATCTTATTTGTTCCTCCCGACCAAAGATGGAGGGTGGGCAAGAAAGACAGTACAGTCACCATTTTGCAAGTTAAGAAACCAAGGTTTGGAGCAGTTAAATATCCTGACCAGGGTGACACAGTTCAAGAGTGCAGGGCGTGGGGCCCGAACAGGATTCTGCACTTGGATTCCAGTATTTTTACTTCACAATGTTTACACACCCTGGAAAAGCCAAGCCAGCCCAAGGTTGCCATTCTCAGGTGTAGTTAAAATAGATGGTTAAAAAGAGACTCAACCCAACTGAAGCCAATATTGTTAACATTCTTTTTTTTTGTTTTTCCGGAGAAACAAAATACTCAGGGTAGGAGATCAAAGGAGAACAATTGAGTCACAGCCACATGCTGAGGAGCCAAAGCCAGAGACTTTGTTTTGGATGGAATTTTGTTCAGCATCTAAAACATAACAAACTAATTATTAATTTTTATTCAATTCTACTTTTTCAATTGATGAATTTTGTTCCAGATGAAAATGTGCACTGTAGCAAAAATATGAAACACCACATCATCATATTATTATTCGCTAAAAGAACAAATTTCACCTGGGGAGAGATTATGGACAGTTTACTTCAAACATGCTGGGTTAAAATAATATATAGGTATAGATTATGGATCGCATTATAGACACTCTGCCCTTCCAGATACTAAGACCAGTCTCCAATACTATGCCCAAGAAACCCCTCCAAAAAAACAGTTTTAGAATAAATTATTGATAAAATAAAAATTGTTGGAGGAAGGTAGTATAGCACGTTTAAAAAATAAGATGCAGAATTATTAACTATTGCATTCTTTGGAAAATAAGTGTGCTGTTAAAGAGTATCTCAAGACCATAACATCAAGACCAAAGGAAAAGGTGGTGGGAGGAAAATTGACCATTTACTTCATTTCTAAATTTAAAAGGAACTCCTTTATTGCCAGCGTCAGGAGATTAATAGAACTGTCAGGGTAATCGTTCTCGGAAAACTGGCACATTTCCAATGGAACTGACATATTCAAGATATAATAATGGTTTTCTGGCTTCCTAACTAATTTGGATTTGGCTCTATTTTTTTTAAATAGACTTTATTTTTTTAGAACAGTTTTAGATTTACAGAAAATTTGCAAAGTACAGAGAGTTTCCATACACCCCACACCCAGTTTCCTCTATTAGTAATATCTTACAATGGTATGGTGCATTTATTGTAATTAGAGAACTAATACTGACACAATATTATTAACTAAATCTACAGTTTATTCAGATTTTCTTAGTTTTTCCTAATGTCTTTTTCTGTTCCGGGATTTCATCCAGGATACCACATGACATTTAGTTGTCACATCTCCTTAGGCTTCTCTTGGCTGTGACAGTTTCTCTGACTTTCCTGACTTTTGATGACCTTGATAGTTTTGAGAGGTACTGGTTGAGTATTTCATAGAATGTCCCTCAACTGGGATTTGTCTGATGTTTTTCTCATGATTAGACTGAGATTATGGGTTTAGGGGAGGAAGGCTAGCAAGGTAAAGCACCATTTTCATTACATCATATAAATAGCACATGCTACCATATATTTATCACTGTGGAAGTTGACCTTGAACACCAGGCTGAGGTCGTATTTGTCAGGTTTTTCCGCTCTAAAATTACCCCTTCTTTTTTTTTTCTCTCCTTCCATACTGTACTCTTTGGAAGGGAATTCCTTTGGTCAGCCCACACTGAAGGAATAGAGCATTATGTTCTCTTTCCTTGAGGGCAAGATAGCTACATAAATTATCTGAAATTCTTCTGCTAGGGAGATTTGTCTCTTCTCTCCTATTTATTCATTTATTTAATCATTTACTTACACCAGTATGGACTCGTGGATATTTATTTTATACTTTGTGTTGTAGTTCAAAACTACTTGATTTATTTTGTGGCTCAAATTCTTCCAGGTCTGGCCATTGAGAGCTCTACCGTTTGGCTTCTATGTCCCTTTGACATACCTCCATCAATGTAGGGATTTTTCGGTTTTTGGTTTGGTTGGTTGGTTAGTTTTTTGGGTTTTTCAGTACTTCCTTACTTTCTGGCACTACAGGATACTCCAGGTTCATCTCATATCAACCATTTATCCAAAGAGCCCTGGGTCTTTTTACTGGAGGATGATGTTAGAAATCAACGTCTGGATGCTAGGTATGATCATTGGTCCTGGGGTGACTTGGCTCTATTTATAATGTCGGCTAAAGAATTTTTTAAATATTTATTGGACATTCACTATGTGTCTGAGACTATATTGGACACTCAACCAGGATTGAGAGTGGTTTTTCCCAAGGAAGCTTATATTTTACTAGAGTTTGAATTAGAAAAATAGGAAAATTAGTTTATCAGAAGGTGATAAGAACTCCTGAAGACCAAAGCCCAGAAGGGGAAGAGGAGGGAGGGAAGTTGCAATTTTAAACAGAGTCATCGGGAAGGTCTCCCCTGAGGAAGGTAAGAGACTGGAAGAGCCACCCAGACGTTTAAGGGACAAACATTCCAGGAGAGTGAATAGCTAGTGTAAAGACCCTGAGGTAGGAGCACACCTGGCATATGCATGGAACAGCAATGAGGCCCGTATGGCTGGATCACAGAGAGCAAAGAGGAAAGCAATAAAAGATGAGGTCAGAAAGATAAGAGCAGGGTGCTACGAGGACTGGGAAGGCAGAGCAAATTGTGTAGAGCAGGTAGATTGTTGTGAAGGCTTCGACTTTGCTCTAAGAAATATGGGGGGCAGGGAGCACTGGAAGGTTTAGATCTTCTTGGCTAATTATAAATGGAGACTGCCACTCAAAATGAATAAAAAACTATATGTTTAACTTGCACCAAAGTTCATGAAACACCAAGGGTCAAGAAACACATTGCTACTCCAAGCCAAAGCAAAGACCGTAACCAAGAAGGGGTTCTACATTTTCCACCATGGCGGTATCAGAAAGTAATGAATTCATCTTGAGGAACCCCAAGTGGTTCTTTGCCTTGGGATATTTCTGTGAGCTCCTGGAGGCAGGGTGGGGAGCCTTCCTGGTGGGGAATTCCTAGGTGCTGTCTTTAAAGATCTTAGAAGGAGCAGATATCCAAAACATTCCCCCAAGCTCCTCCAGGGTACTCAGGAAAGAGGTTTCATTATCAGCCTTATCATTAGAGTGTTTGGTAAACTGATCTCAAGATTAAGAGAGGTTTTAGTGGGTAAGGGGGAAAATCCACTGGGGAGTGTTAAGTAACTTTTCAGATGGGAGAGCAGCTAAGCACACAGGTGGCAGTTACTGCCAGCCAGCTTTCAATATGCCGTATCTCAGATTTCTTATTTTCCCTTTTTCTCACCTTCTGGCTTCAGTTTTTTCCTCTTTCCTTTGCAAGACCCTCTTGGTTTGAATTAGGCATTTCTGGAGCTACCAAGCCAACAATTAATAAGATTTAAAAAGAGTTTGGGTATATCTGAAACTAATATAATATTGTATGTCAACTATACTTCAATTAAAACACAAAAAAGAGTTTGGCGTCCTTGATCTATAACAAAGCTTTCCACAATTCCTGAAACCATAATAAGTGTCTCCCTCCTCTTCCCGAGCCCCCTTCTTCTCTGCCTCTCTTAGGATGCTAAAAGAGAAGCACTAGATTGCTAATAGAAAGAGGAAGTCAGACCCATTTCCACCACTTATGAGCTGTGTGACCTTGGTTAAGTTATTCAACCTCTCAGCCTCAAACTCCTTAAGCACTCAACTAGATGAAGGGAGTGCATGGAAAACATCTACTTCAAAGGTTCACTGTGAGATTTAAATGAACTGAAGAATGTAAAGTGCCCAGAACGTTGCATGGTAAATACTACGCTTTCACTAAATTTTGCTTGCCTTCCCTTCCCCCATTTTGCTCTAGTGTAAGGTCTGTGGGTATAAAGACTGTCTTGTTCATTTCTGCATCTCCTTCAAAATCTAGCAAGGACTTGCACTACTAAAAATTCAAAAGCTGTTAGCTGAATTAGTGAATGCACAAAGCTTAGAGTGTCACCTCATACATGTTTAAGGGAGAACACACACCCAGTCACTTTGGCTCTCAGGAATCATGGTGCACCTCAGTGCACATGTTATTGACTTACTCTGACACTTTCCACAGCTCAACAATGAGTGGGAGTTCAATAAATGTTGTTGACTGACTGATAGCTCAGACTCCACGAGAGATGGAGAACTATTAGTTTCAACAGTTACCACCTGTGATTTCTGAAATGCTTGCCTGCTTCACACATAGGAACGCTAGGAAAAAACAAATACTCAAGTTGCTGTTGTTGTCAAGGACACATAGATTTACCCAAGTCTCATAATGGCTGTGTTTCTCTGCCTTATCATGTGCTTTTCAGCTCCTTAATTAAAGTGGAAATTGAATGTGCTTATTGTAAATGGAACAAAGTCGAGATGATGGATGAGCTGCCCCTGAGAGGACTGCCACTCTGCAACCATTTGATCTCTCTCAGAGTGAACTTTCCAAAGTCTGCTTGTTGGCCTAGAAGATGCAGTAGAACAGAGACTGCCCAGTACTACCTGAAACCAGGGTCTCGTGCTTAGACACAGTCTAAATTTACATACCTCATTGGATATACTGTCAACATATTGATAAGGGAAAAACTAGAGGGCCTCTGAAAGTTGACTTCAAAACACAACTAATGAGTTCTCAGAGAAGGGACTGAGAGACTGTAGAGGAAAGGCTGGACAGGTCAATGAAAGCTTCTTTGTCCTGTGGGCAATGCCCCAGCTCATCTGGGCCTGATAGATATGATGCTGCCTGCCAAAAAGCACCCTCTCCTGATGACGTCTCCAGGATTAAATGGTGGCAGCTGCACTTGGGAACTGAGGAAACATTGGCGGCTCCCCCATCTTGGGAGTCCCTTTGAACTAAATGTGTTTCGTACGAAAGTTGCTGGGAAGCACTAATGTGTGTTTGAGTAGTCAAAGCAGAGGGAAGTAGAGGTCAGATTTGGAGGGTGGGATTTACCATCTAGAAATTCTCTTCATCTAGGCTGGTTCTGCAGTTAGAAGCAGAGCCAGGCCGACAACCAAGGTCTGAAGCTCTGTCTCTTCTTCATTGGTCTTGCTGACAATCAGAGGGAAAAACGGGGGAAAAATGCACCCGAAGAGCCAGGAGATGTGTGAGAAAGTTCATTTACCCACAGCTGGAACTCAGATCCCATGACTTCCAGCCTTGTCCAGATGTCCTTTACCCAGGCTGCTGGGTTACATGAAAAGTTGTTCACTAGTATTCTTTTGGTCAATAAATCCTTGTTCATCAATTGAATTAGATAATTTCAAATCTCACATTTTGTTGCCATTAGAATCAAGTGGGGCTTTTTAAACATCCTAAAGCCCATGGTCACCTCCATGACCAATTAAATCAGATCTCTTGGGGTGGATCCAGGCATCAGCATTTTTGAAAACCCTTCAGATGATTCCTGAGAGAAGCCAAGTTTGAAAACCAGTGCTTTAGGTCGTCAAGGTCCACTGGAAAGGCAGAGGCTAGAAGGCGCCTTTACGTGGAGCTCTTCAGCTGCAGGCCTCTGGAAGCCAGCCAAGTCTATCAGCACACCTCTCCCCAAAGCTGATGCACATCTGTTGGCACAAATCCCACCTGTTTCTATGTTGCCTGGAGGGCAGAATTCACCTGGGAGTCATTTTCCAAAAGTACCAATTTCACTATGCGTAACCAAAAGGTTAGAGACATATCAGCTGAGGCTATTCTGTCTCAAGACAAAGGACTTTAGTAAGAATACACTAGAATTAGTCTCCGCTCAATTTACAAGGACAAAAAGCAACTGTTGCACCACCACCAGTATGAGCCTCGGATGCCAAAGGTTTGGTAAAGGCTGGGTTTAATTGTTTCTAAGGAGAACAGGAAATATTTATTTAGGATTAGTGGCAGCTGCTCCAGTGGTACAGCTGGGGATGGTGGAAGATATAATTAAGAAAATTGCATGAGGGAGGTCTGGAAAGCCACCAGAAGGTACAGGATCCTTGGTAGAAGTTGTTTGTATAGGCTTTTTGTGTGTGGGCATCTGAGTGTTAATAGGCACTTAGAAGAAGAAAAAGATAAATACACAGTCTAATTAGCAGCTGACTTAGGGTTGCAAGATCAAATGTAAGGTAGAATCCCATTATAGCCTACACCACAGGCTCTTAAAATTGTTTTGTTGAGTGAAATTGCATCATAATGAGTACATGTAAGAAATCATCACTCATATCTCCCTGTCTTTTCTTACAACATTCCCTTACCTAGAATGCCCTTCTAAAAGAGAAGCATTTAGAAAAGAAAGGAGTGGCAGGTAAGTTTATAATCACCAAAAACGTGCTAGCATTGTCGACAGTAAAAGAAATAGGATGTGTGAAAAATGAGCAGAAGTTATGGTTCTATTTGTTCTCTAGAAATGCAAGATTTGAGTTGTTTTAGCAAGATAAAAAATAAAAACAGCTACCATGTACAAATGCTCTCTGCCCTTAAACCAGTTGGTTTGGTCAAGCTTCTAATTCCTCACTCTGTTGAAGGCAGCAAATGGCTAAATATCACTCACTTTGCCCACACCCCCACGAAAGGACTGTCCTCCTTTACGGCCTCACCCTATACTGTTTGTATGTATACTGTGCATTTATTTCATTCTGCCTTATCATATTGAGTTGTCTTAACTCCCTCACCGAAAAAGTTACCAGTAATGAACAGAGAATTTATTTTATCCATCCTTTATGGGACTGTGTTCATAGTAGGCAAAGACAATATTTATGAGTTTGAATTACAGTAGCTCAGATTCTTTCCAGAGAAAAGAAGATTTTTCTGACTATAAGTTTCTCTCCCTCTCTACTCTTTGAACAATGCTGAAAGAAGAATGGCTTTTTGATGTGCCCACTAGGAAAAGTTAGTTCCAACGTGCAGGTGTCCTTCTTTTCAAAGATGTTGGGATTTTAAAGGAACTCAGAAAAAAATGGCTCAGTGAAGGTAAGTGGTTTGCCCAAAGATAAACAGCAGGTTAGGTCATACCAGACCCACAACTGGAACTCATATCTCATGACTTCCAGACTCTTTGAAAGGTCCTTTACCTAGGTTACTGGGTTACATGATAGCCATTCTTAAAAGTTGTTCACTAGCGTTCTTTTGGTCAATAAATCCTTGTTTGTCAATCGAATTAAATAATTCTAGAAATAGTTCATTCTCCATTCTAATTAAAATGTAATTATCAGTGTCTCCGCCCACATTTTTCCTTAGCTTCTCTGTTAATTATCAACAATAAGCACTATCAAATGCTCTAGAGCCCCTGACCCTCCAGTACTGCCACTAACCAGAGGAAGGCAATCCCAATTTAAATTAAAATTAAACAAAATTTAAACTTCCATTCCTCAGTTGCCATAGCTACATTCAAATGCTCAACAGGCGCATGTGACTAGTGGTTACCATACTGAACAGTGCAGATATATGTAGAATATTTGTGTCAACACAAAGTTGTTACTAGAGAAACTCAATAAGTGACAAGAACCTTGTGATGAGTACAAGGAAGGATACTCATAATGTGAGCAAACACAGCCAAGTCCATCTCCTGTAAGTCAGAATTCTCCTACCGGGTTTTCTTAACGTAGGCAACTATGCACAGGTTTATCAGAGAACTCCTATAAACTTAAATTTTAGGTTCATAGTATATCTTTTTCGGTAAAGACCCACAATGTGTCACTACAAGACTTTGAGAATTAACCAGCGAATGCTTGGAACTCTCCTCCAGTCTAGGAAACCCTTATTCCTTATCATCCTCGAATAGCCCATGAGACCGAAATAGGTACTTCCTAAAGCAATTGGCACAGTTTTTGATCTAAGGAGCTTCCCATTCTGAAGTTTCACAGCCAGGAAAATCTTATTACTTAATCCGATGTTTTTCAGTTTCTCCTTTGAGCCAGATATGTGCTGGATGCTTTACACTTTATTGCTTTTAATCCTTTCAATAATTCCTTGAGGGAAACATTGTCATTCACATCTTATAGTAAAAAGAATGAGCTACAGAGGGATTAGATTACATGCTCATTTCAGGGCTGATCAACCACTCTGGATTGCAAGACACTGACGGATTTTCTGGGATGCAGGAATTTCAGTGCTAAAATGAGCAGATTCCTGGACCAAATGAGATGGTTGATCACCCCATCGGGTCACAAATCTCATAACCTCAGAATAAAAATCTAGCTGCAGCCTTTCTAGAGCCAAAATCCCAGTGTGGATACACCTAGAAAAAATTCACACATGGTTGTGTAATAAAAAGTTCCCTCTCATACGTCCCTCATAATCTTGTCCTTATTTCCTTCCTCTCTTTCTAATTGTCATTGGATTAGACAGTATTTTGAAAATTTAGAGTCTCTGTCATTAGATTTTCCCTTTTTGATCATTCCCGGTTTTCTTCCTACATAAATTAGGCTTCGTGTTGACATTCAGTTATTAAAACCATCCCACAGGGTTTGAGGAGTTTCTTTACTAGCTTGGCACTCCCTCCAATATGATCTAACATTTCTGATGCATTCTCTTATAGGACTTGGATTGTCCTTTAAAAGACTCTGGTGGACACATTTGACAATTCGTCAATGGTCTTTGCAGGAGAGAGAGATAATATGACAGGCTGCACAATGCTATTCAAAGTGTGACCATTATCAGCATCACCTGGAAACTAGGGTGAAAAGCAAATTCCTGAGCCCCACCCAGACCTAGAGATTCAGAACCTCTAGGTGTGGAGATCAGCAATCTGTGTTTTAACAAGCTCTCCAGGAGATCTGTATGAACATTAAAGTTTGAGAATCACCAGGCTATACCAGATCAGTGGTTCCCAAATGTTGCTGAACATTAGAAACACCAGGGGAGCTTTTAAAACTGCTAATACCCATGCCACACTCAGACCAACAAAATCAGACTTTCTAGGTTGGAAATCCAGAGATAAGCAATTTTTTTTAAAACTTCCCAGATGATTCCAATGTGCAACCCAGGTTGAGCATCGATAAACTAAAAGAGATGGAAGCTCTAACTTCTATAATTTTTGGAGTAATTTCCTGCCTCTGCCAAATAATGCAAAGATACTTGGAGTATTTCTGACACATTTTTCTAAATACATCATCTTTTGGAATGGTAACGAACAAGGAAAATAATAGTATGACTTTTTTTTTAGTGAAAAAAAAAAAGTCTCTTTCAGGAGTGGCTTGTGGTAAACGCCTAAACACAAATTGTGTGTTCATAACAAGTTTCAGTCTTTTCAACAAATGGATAAGCCAATACCACCATAGGCAGGATTCTATTTTCTTCCTAAGGTTAAATTAGATGGCAAGAATAAGCTGACAATCAAAGAAATGACTTTTAGATATCTGTTTTCTATTACTCTAATTATGGAAAGTGATGATAGTCCATTTGCTATTAGTGTTTCTACAACTCTGTGATTTGTGGCCAAATATTGAAGTTACTTGATGGTGTGGTGATTTTAAGCACAGCCAAAATGATCAGATATAAAGGAAAAGTGTTGAAATGGGGCATTTTTGAAGCACTGGGACCATGGCTCTCCTTTTTGGCAGTTACAAGCAATGGTGTAATCTTGATGGCCCATGACTGTGTTTATAAGTCCAACCAGTTTGACAGGATTTGACTGAATTAGTACCTGACCAATTCATCCTCCCATCAATTTGCATGAAGTTAAATTTGATGAAAACAAATTTAACCGAACCCTTTTGCCCAACTCAACAGTTTTTTGGTTTGTTTGGTTGGTTGGTGTTTTTACTTGAAATATAATGCATTTTTTTTATCATAACCTGAGGGATGATGCAAAAGTCACCAAAATTAAATACCCTCATTGAGGAGACGTGCACTATGGTGATATCGCAAATTTGTGACGGCCTTCAGATGAGAAATCCAAGTACATCTGGCAAACAACTGGGAGTCATGGGACTGGTTACCTGTTTAAAGATAAGAAGCCATGGGAAGCATGTAAACCCCAGGCTGCTTTAGCAAATGGTTCTTCTTGTCTTGAAATAAAAAGCTCTTGATCGTAATTGGATGGGGAGGGGGGACTCCCAACAGAAAGACTTAGATCAACCATGAATATAGGCACAGCCTAGGTGCCTATGATCGGATAAAGTAGAGAAAAGCCATGAGAATTGAGAAATAATGCTCAAAAGAGATAGAATATCATACTCTCTGGATTTAAAGGCCATATGTTCCAGAACAGCCATGGCAGCACCACATCCTATGACTACATACATCATAAGTTGGAAAAGAACTAATATAGTTAAGTGGCCTGGAGGTGCTCTAAGATATAGTGTTTCTTCTTTCATTTCTTCTTGCCAAGAAAAGCTATCATATTTTAGAGTAGTACTTACTTAACCATCTTGAGACCTCCCTCCCCCGTGTTTTCCAAAGCATAGGATTCATGCTACTGCTTGAACATAAGAGAATTTTAGGGGCATAGCATTTTAAAATATGAGCTCAGGATAAACCCTGAGAAAGAGTACAGAGGCCCCCAGCTTACCTACTTTTCCCACCTTGAATCCTATCCTCCATTGTAAGGAATATCACATGCACGTCTATGGACCCAACATCCCACATATCCAAGCACTAAATACATCCTTCCTACCTAACAGCCTCTCCTTGCTCATCCCTCACCTAGGGGTATGTACATCAGCAGCACAGCCCATATTCAGGAGGACAAACATGGGGAAGCATCTGGCGGCCTTGGATATCTGGAGGGAGCAGTGAATGTCTGGAGGTTCAGGAGGACTTGTCCCTTTGACTCTATGGACCCCTCTTCCCATGGTGGAGCACAGTTGGAGGAGGGCCAAAGTTCTCTAAAAGATGGGGTCCAGAGGAGGGGCCCCATTGCTTTTGTCCATGGGTACACTGTCCACTCTATCCCCAGCAAGTGCTCTTTCAGCCAGTGATCATCACTTCATACGGTGCTTCAGATTTTAGTAAGAGTCACAAACTCAAAAAGCTACAAGAGCCAGGAAGTAACACAGATGAGCGAAGAAGGCTGATGTAGGTCCAAAAAAAGTTGTGGGGAATGTGGTGAGCTGACAAGCACAAGTCCTTTCCAAAGGAAACAGCCTCCAGTTGCGGGGTAGGGGTCGGGGAGTTTGGGCTCAGCATTGCTGAATCTTTCAAATTTTTCAGAAAAAAAGGGCCACCAACCTAAAATGTTGTATAACTCCTTGATCCTTAAATGTTGGCAACTCATTCAAATTTTCTTTTAAATACTCTGTGGGCCCAACAAGCCACATCTGCTAGTGGTTTTTAGCTTATAGGCTACCGGTTTGCAACCTAAAAACCAACATTAGATTGTACTGAAATCCCCTTCCTTGAGAATCTGTGCACCTGGAGTAACCAAGATTCACTATCCCCCTTCCATATGCCCTATTTTGAGACTAGACCTCATTTCCCCAAATATTTCCTCTTTTGGAGACTATCTAGCAAAAACACCTTCAACTGCTGCTTCCACCACACGGCTTCTTTATTCTACACTGTCACAGCCACCCACCTCTGGAAGCTTTGCCCTCATCAGTTCTCATAATTGGGCAAATACAATAAGCAAAATGCTTCAGGAATGATTGCCTCTCCTTGCTAGTAACCATTTTTCTTAGGTTTGCATGCCTGGCTTCAGTAAAGGAAATGATGACTCAATCACCAAGCTTCTTGTACAAAGCGGGTGATTTCAGTAAGTGGATGGAAGGTTAATACTGCTAACAGCATTCTTGATTAGTCAGAGAGTATAAAATGAGGTGTGTATTTGATCTACTGTCAGAGTAGCAGATGGAACACAGCAACCATGACATGGTAGAGGTAGGACTTAATGGATCATCCTGAAAGGTCTGGGACTGATTAACCGTGGTACGGCTACATGCAGTTTTTAATTGATTGATTTGAGTTTGTGGTCAGAAAATGACTGTCGGCTCCAGCTTATCTGTAATTATCAGTAATCAGAACCAGACTTCTCTCTCCTTAATAGGCTAGGGCTCCTCCAGCGTGCTTGACTTTTCTACTTTTCAGACTTTCTGAAACCCCTGCTTAATAGCTTTCACTGCCATAACATGATACCTGGTGACCATCGGGAAAAAGACTCCGGGGGAATGAATATAAAGGTAACGGGAATACTGCTCATTCATTAGCTTAATAGTTGAACTATTTTGAGTTCAAGACAGTTTCAAATTAATAGGAGGTCTCTTAGTCACAATTTAGCTAGTCTATCGTAGGCAAAACCAAGTGAAAGATTAAAACAAGAATTCTTGTAACTCAGGCTAGAATCTCCTTTTTAACCTGAAAACTGATCTCAACACTAATTAGAGGCTGGAACTATTTATAGGAGTCAGGGTGTCCCTCTCCTGGGTCAGGCACCACTAACTGTCCAATAGACCACCCAAATGAGAAAGAAATTATTCTAGACCACTTCTCCTCCTCACAGTTCCCAGCAACCCCCAAAGCCAGTCAACAGCTAAGCAGTACTGATTCCACCCATTGAATCTTCATGACCTTAGAACAGTGTCTTAGAGCCACACGGACCTGGGTTCAAGTCTTAATGCCATCAGTTATGAGTTGAGTTGATGAGGAAGTTTTTCTTCTTCCTTGGCCTCATTTCCCTCAAGTCCAATACAGAGTTAATATACTTACCTTAAGGGAGATTAAATAATAATTAAATGAGACAGTGTATGTATCAAATGCAGCATTTGCATATAGGTGCTTAATGATTTATCTAAAATATTAGTATTGATTTATCCTGTCTCTATCCCCATCAATACAATCTAAAGTCCTGGAGAACCAATCTCACGCCTACGTAAAGAAGAAGGATGAGGAGCAGAGGATGAGGGAGAGGGGCACTGGGATGGTGAGGGGACAGGGATGAGATGGAGATGTTTATGCTGGTGGTGACTGCTACCTTCATTGCTTCTGAAGTTGTATGAATTCTCATTGCTGCCACCTTGATGATGGGAGCACCCATCTAGGGATGATATCTGTGTCAATGGTGCCACCACTTACTAAAACTATAGGGTGATCTGCTGAAAGCTCTGCTACCATCTGCTAAGGTCAATCCACTGTGCTAAATTGTCTTTTACATTTGATCTCTCAAAGCCATGCTTTGTTACTTGGATCTCAAAGGTAGAGTGTCTCTTTTGAAATTTCTCTGTGATTTTGTGAGAAAGCGGTTCCTTTGGCTTTGTTTTACTTAGAGTCTGACTCTTCTATGACTCTAAGGGAAGGTCATTTAACTCCATTCTAGAAATGAGAAAAACAAGCCTAAAAGAGGTTACAAAACGCTGGCTTTAAGTCGCATAGCAGAGCTAGGATCCTGTGACCTCAAAGGCCAGGTTATTTCACCATGTAAAATGGCCTCTTCATCTCTTTCTTACGAATTCATTATTACATATCTATAATAGACATATACTATGTCCTCTGACAAACAAATGGCAAGCAATAGGATATGTTGGAGTATGTGAGGAAGCCATTTGGTGTAACTCTAATTCAGCCTGACCTTGTTTTTCTAAAAGGGTCTGACATGGCTATTGAGTATCCATTATATGTCTGCTTTAAGCGTTTGCTATGTCCCATGGGCAAGGACAAATGGCCTTAAGATAAAGGTACAACTTCCCCCACATTGGCATTCCCTTAAGGATAAGCATCTCTCCCTAGTCTAGGAATTGATTGCTGTGCCCACTCTGTGACCACCCAGCTTGAGACAACAGACAGGCTACCTGCTGTGTCCACTGAAACAGCAGACCTACTACCTGCTGTGTCCATCAATCGCTGTAGCAACAGGGCAATTTCATGACTATTGTAAAAGGGACATTTCAATCATAGGTGAAACATGCTCTTTGATGGTATATAACCACTCTGTACACCCCCAGTTCTTTGGTACCCTTCCTCCCTTGGAGAAGGGAGGCCCCAGGCTAGGCTAGTCCTCAGATCTGGCTCATAATAAACTTACCCCAATTTTCATTTATAGATTGGTTATGAATTATTTTCATTGACATCTCTATGTTTTATTGTATTTCCTAATTGGGGTGAAGAGCAAAGGCTGAAGTTATCTTCTGAGGAAGGACTCTGGCCTTGATTCATTTCAATAATTCTGATCACACCAAGAGGCAAGAAAAGAGGATAGACAGAAATGTTTACCAGATCACTAGTATTTACTGTATGTTCTTTCCTTTAAGTGGCTCTGAGGTATTCAAAATGCGTAGAAGAAATAGCCTAGGATGAAGACAAGAATTGGAATTCCAGTTCCTTCCCTCCTATAATTTATTATCAAACTTTCCTTAGTGGGCCAGGCCCTGCATTAGGCCTAGACATAGAACAATAAATAAAGCAAAGTTCCCACCCTCAAGCAGCTCACATTCTTGTAGGAAAAGAGAGAAAATTAAAAAATGAAGAAATAGATAAATAAATGTCAGGTGGTCACAAATACTATGAAAAAATAAAGCAGGGTAAAGGATAAAGAGTATTGGGGAGGGTGTTCTTATAAGTAGGGTGGCCAGGGAAGAGTTTGAAGAGAAAGTTATCTTTAAGCAGAGATGGGAATGGAGTAATTGATTTCAGGCAGAGTAGACAAAGCAGGTGCAAGGGTCCTGAGGTGGAAACACATCAGGCTTGTGTAGAGAATGGCACTGATTCCAGGGAGAGAGAGAAAGAAAGAGAGAGAGGAGGGAGTGGAGATCGGGGTGATTGGGAAGGTGAGGGAGAGAAGGAGCTGAGCATATAGGGCCTTACTGGCCATAGTAATTATTTGGATTTTACTCTGAGGGCTGTCATTGAAGGATTTAAGCAGAGGAACAACATGATCTGCCTTATGTTTTTTAAAGGCTTACTTTGGCCATGACGCAGGGGCTGAAGTGGAAGTAGCAGTTAAACAGTTATTGCAATAGGTCAAGCAAGATACCAGGGTGGCTCAGACAGGGCTGGTAGTGATGGCAACAAAAGTGTCAATGACTGGCTATTCTTCAAATGTAGAGTCATTCAGCTGGGTTACTCAATTGAGATCCTTAGCCTCTCCTGGCTTCAGTTCTTTCATCAATAACATGAAGACAAGAATATCAACGAGATCATTTATACAAAGTGCTCTGCCTGCTGTTGGTTTCCTTTGTCCTTGGGGACAAAGTCTGCAACTTTATAGAAAACTCCATTGCATGTATATTCAGAGCCCAAGATGTGAGATACAGTAACTTGTGTTCAGAGTAGAAAAACAATTTTGAGTCTATAGCAAGATTATTTACACAAGTTATCTCATCCTTCAAATAAGAAAACAATGATAGTTATAAATATGTCTGCCAGCTTTTACAGTCCATCCTAAGACCATGGTGCATCAAAGAATAGAAAGCAATGGGCCAAGTGAGGGAGACAGGAATCATCAATTTCATTTGTAGACTAAAGCTGGAAATATTTGTGAAAATATCTTAATATTGATTATACTTGGCCAGTAATATCACAGAGCATTTTAATTTTTTGTGCTTTTCTATATTTCTAAAATCAATACAATTCACAAGGTATTTTTAAGAGGATTTGCTGCTACATCCATTTAGCAAGGCGGGTTAGAATCTCCGAGAGAAAAAGTGAGACAAGCAAAGAAAATTAGTTTTGTTGAAATTAGAAGGGAGTAAAGGGTAAGAAATTGGCATTTTGAGGACATCAACAATGCACAAGAGCCATCAAGTAGCTACTTAATTTATGGAGATTAATTTAATTATTTCTGTCCTGCACTAATGGTAGCAACAGAGTTACAGGATTCAAAATGACAATATTTAGCAGTCTATGGTTGATTACAAGAGAAGGGTATGATGCAGCAGCAGCATTCAAGTAAGGATGCACATCAGAGCAAGGGGTCTGCAGGCACCAAGTCTGTGCTCCAATTGTCTTCCTTTTATGGGCCGCCATACCAGAGCATGCTTCGTTGTTGATCAAGAACCACTGACGTGTGCGTAGAACACCTCAGCATCACTGAGCCCAAAATAGAGTCTCAGCCTGGACTTCATGGACCCTGCTTGTCACTTAGGCATATCCCTGCTATATAACCAGCCCCAACCGCAGGGCCTTTGAGGTCTGACTGACATCAGATGCAAATCATCAATCTTACATTATCAATAAACAGTGCTGACACACTGGTCCAAACCTCCTAGGAACTCCTCAGACAAATATCTACAAAGCCGTACTACTGATCTATGTATTTCAAGACTTTGCTCCCCTGGAGTCCCACTTCTTCCTCTTGAAGGTGAATGGGCCCCCTGCATTCCATCTGGTTTCTCCCTCTGCGGATATGTTGGGATAATTACATCCTGCACGTGTAAGGATGGGATGAAGAAAAGTGAACTGCCTTGTCCAATGTCAGGATAAAATATCTGCAAGGGAAGCATTTCTGCTGCTAAATTTAATCCCTTCTTAGCATAAGTTTAGCACATCATTAGGCTAAAAGTCTCCACCACTTTTCTCTGCCTTGCTGAACGTCACGTTTGGTTATCATATCTTGGTATGAGGAAGCTGTGCAGGAGTATAGAGAATAAAACTATCCTGTCACACAATAAGGAAAATTAGACTCAGAGGGTTTAGGTGATTTGCCTAATCTCTGACCCTAACGAAATCTAACTTACTAAAGCCTTTTCTCCTTCGTGAACTTTCTACCTCTAATCTAAATCAAATTCATGCATTTCACCAGGCATCATATCATATCTCTTCTCTCATTTTAAGACAATGGCCAGAATCCCTACGAGCTCATATAACACCTTTGTGGAAAGGCACCCCTTCCTGTAGGCAGATGCAGCCCCATTCAGGCTACATCTCCTCCTCCATCCCCATGTGATATTGCAGAGCATTTTAAATTTTTGTGCTTTTCTATATTTCTAAAATCAATACAATTCAAAGGTATTTTTAAGAGGATTTTCTCCTACATCCATTTAGCAATGAGAGTTAGAAACTCTGAGAGAAAAAGGGAGACAAGCAAAGAAAATAAGTTATGTTGAAATTATAAGGGAGTAAAGGGTAAAAAATTGGCATTTTGAGGGCATCAACCACACACGAGAGGCACCAAGTAGCTATTTAATTTATGGTGTTGGTTATAGCCTGCCCAAGTGTATACAAAGTCCCTCCATATGGCTGGATAGTTAAGATGGCCCCCAACAGGAAGAAATTTCCCCTTAAATATCTTTTCAACATTTTAAATTAGAGATGTTAAAACTTGAAGACATTGTCCTCTTCATTAAACCTTTTTTCCATTTTGTCTATTCCCGTCAGCAGCGATCTCAGATACTCTTCTCGACTTTGGAATCAATATTTATTCTAGCTGGCTTGTCTTTGTCCTCACATCTAGGTTGACACCAGATCGCTCCAATTCTCTTTTGAAAAATAACTTAAGTCTATTCTTTCCCTCCAACTACAACCCTCTGTTAGCCTGTGGATTTCATTCTTAGACTCCTCAAACAGATTCCCAGTCTGTTTTATATTTTAGCCTCTTACATTTCCAGGTCTTCCAACACAACAACAAGAATCATATTTCTTGGCCACCATTTTTAATCACGCTAATCCCTTTCTCAGAATACTACATCTGCTAAAAATAAAATAAAAAATGAAAAATGCCCATGCTTCCATACTCTTTACCAGTTTTAACCCCACAAAAATTCCCCCAGTCATATAGCACTGTTGTAGGTTGGACCATCCTGCAGCGTATCTGAGATGGAGTCTACTGTTTAGTTTATAGGGTGTTTCCTTGGGATCAATGCTTGTAGAAGGGAGGGGAAAAGAAGGATTGAGCAGAAGGAGATACAGGTTGTGATATGGACCAGACAGCCTTAGCCAACCCCACAGGGAGCCTGTCAGAGTTATCTCACTCAGGGCTAAAATGGCTGGGCCTTTACATCATTGCTACCTCCATCAATAATTGCTGTGGGCCATCCTAGTGGAGGGGGTGACCCTAGAGAAGGCAGCTCTCTGCAGCTGAAACAATCCCCCTGAAGGGGCTGAGAGCTACAGGCTGTGTGCTGAGAGCACTCCCAAGAGCTGGGACAACACGTCCTTCCCAGAAGAAGGATCTGGGTGCACAGCTCCATGTCCGCCACAGTCTATCACTTGTGCCACTCGGATCCACTTCTTCATATACATTCAGGGAGCAGTTCTCCCACTGTTCCAGCAAGCATTCCTTCCTGGGGAAAACTAAGAAGAGGGAAGTCTCTGGGATGAACTATATAGCTCCTGCTCCTGTACCTGGTGATGGGAGCTGCAACTGATTCTCAACATCTCCCTTTCCTATTATCCAGTCTATATTCCCCCCATCCCAAGTAGCACCTCTGCTGGTATTATGGCTTATCTGTTAGCATGCACTAGACCTTCATCTCTGAGGGACCTAAGCCCTTGGTCACCACGCCTTTATCAGGAGATGATCACTGCACTTGGCCATTTGCCATCACAATTTGGCAAAGTACAGTAGACGCCAAGTGGAATCCCTGGGATATCATAATATTCCTCCCTGTAGCCCTGCCTCCTCTGTTGATCAGAGCCAGTTTCTCTGCCAAGATGGTGACTCCATTTCTTGCCTATTAGTCCCTGTCCAGGTTGGAGCTGTAGCATATACTGAAATAAGACTCTTGCTGCACCCCTGGCAGAAGTGTTCCCCTTTGTAGGAAGAGGACTTCTAATCCTTCAGAGCCCAGAAATGTAGGGAGGGAAAGCACGACTTGGCAGGATTTCCCTTTTCTACTGAAGTGCTAACTTTAGTGTACTGACTCACCATAGCTCACTCTCCACTGCAACCAAAATGCATGTATTTTTGCCTTCTATTCGTGATTTACTTACCTCCGAGTGCTTATATTTGATGTTTCTCCAGTATGGGCTATCCTTCTGCATCTTCCAATCCATTAACATTTTTCTCTTCCAAATCAGGCCTGGTTAAAATGGTATGAAACTAGTAGTACCTATGAGAGATGCCTGTCTTCACAAAATTCCCTGTAAAACATCCCTGCAGCAGCAATAACAACAGAAACAAGTGAAAACACGCAACACTGAAAACTCAGCATAACACCTGGTTATTTGCCATTCATCCTACAGGACTTTTCACAACAACAGAGAAGATAACAGTGGCCTATGTATCTGTAGCTTATTGAAAGTAGGAATTTATGTGGTTTGAGTGGTGATGTTTTCAAGTAACACTGTAGCAAAACAAAAAGGGGGGGGGAATTATATTCTTCACTCTCATTTCTTGAATGATATTAAAGTTGAACCAATGCATACGCCCCAGCAACACTTCTTTTATCTACTTTTCTCTTCTTAGTACTCTCAACTCCATTCCCTCTGGAATCTCTCATTGGCTGACTCTCAGCCCAAATTCTCCCTCTCCACTTCAGTCCATTCAACTTAACCTCACTGGTTAATTCCTTTCTCCAGTCTTTCTGTCAGTTTTTCCCCATCTCTTTCCCTGTTCTCTTATCAGGCATCACAAAGCTGTATAAAAATCATTTATGAGAAACAGATACTTCTTAGGGAGTAGAGGAGGAAAAGGAGCTGTAGAGACATGGGGAAAATAAGCTGGCAAGTAAAGAATTTTCTTTGAAAAATCAGATGTTTAGGGGAAGAGGGAGAAAAACTGCCCAGCTGGCCAAGAAGTAAATAGGGAGGCATTCTAACTCTTTTTCAAGGACCACATCTAACTCAAAATATGGAGTGAATACTCCACCAGAAAACCAAGGAACCACTTCCCTATTCAAGAGACTGCTTTGGGGGTCCTAGAGTCACCTCCCTTGGCAGACCAGCAGCATTCCTTTTCCATCCAGCCACTCCATCTATCCATATCATTCATTCAACAAATATTTATTGAGTGTCTACTATGTTCCAGTTCAGAGAATATTCCATGATTATATAGGAGGAGTTTAAAACTCCTGTTTGGGACTTCACTTTAACAAAGAGAGAAATAGGGGCCGGCTCTGTGGCCGAGTGGTTAAGTTCACATGCTCCGCTGCGGTAGCCCAGGGTTCGGATCCTGGGCGCGGGCATGGCACTGCTCGTCAGGCCATGCTGAGGCGGCGTCCCACATCCCACAGCTAGAAGGAACTGCAACTGAGATATACAACTATGTACTGGGGGATTTGGGAAGATAAAGCAGAAAAAAAAAAAAGATTGGTAACAGTTGTTAGCTCAGGTGCCAATCTTAAAAAAAAATTAAAGAGAGAAATATAGTGTGACAATGTTTTTGAAAACAAGAGAAATAAGGCCAAGTATCAGGCCAATAAATGTAAATATTTTCAGTTCCCTTATGGAAAGATGAAAGGTATCAGATTCAATGAATAAGAATGTCCAGAGTATCAAGATTTATAGAAAGAAAAAACTAGACTCAATAAATTGTGGTAAATTCATACAGTGGAATACTATAAAGCAGAAACAGTGAATGAACAATAGCTATATTCAACAACGTGGATGAATTTCTCAAACATAATATGGAGAAAAGCCAGATTTAAGATTCATACAGAATGATCTCATTTATATAAAGATGGAAAAGAGGGACAACTGAGGTACAGTGTTAGAAATGAGGATAGTGATTACTTTTGAGGAGGAGGGAGGGAGTAATGTTTGGGAGGGAGCTTTAGAAGACTTCTGAGTGCTGTGAATATTCTTTCATGAATAGTGTTACATCTCTGCTCACTCTGTGATGATTCATTGAGTTGTATGTGTTTATGATATTTCTGTGTAATGCAATAAAATATTAAGAAACAGTATCTCCGAGATACCTCGTATCTTCACCCCATCATAGTATTTGAGGAAAAAGTGAGATAAAATTAGAATGACTTGGAATTAGACAAATTCTGAATAGAAGTAGTAAAATATTCCAGTACATTGAACTGCAGATTCAGGATGCAATAGACAACCCACAGGGATCAGGTGATTTTCAACTGAGTATGAGGCGCGAGTATTAATGCACCCCTATGGCTACAGAAGACAGAGATGATTACACAGACTCAGTGATCTTATTTAAAAGGATGTTCAGTGGAGAATCTCAGCAAATTCTGCTACTATCCAGCAGGGGATGGAAAGTGTTTTGGTGATACGATTTACCTAGAGTCATCAGTCAATTTCATCAAATAAGTCAAAGTTGCCTTTGACTAGATTTTGGAGAACTACAAATAATGACCCTTCAGCATGAGCTCTTTAGTTGATGTAAGGTTGAGTTGTACCCTGATAAACAGAACTTTAGAAATGTATTTAGTGAACAGAAATTTACGTAAGTGAGCACAGATCCTGGAAATATCTCCATCGTCACCGCTGGCTATATCCCATCTTTGGTACTGAACGCAAGATCTTTTTGGAGTTTAGCAAATATGAGATTTGTGAAGAGGTATCTAAAATTTCCTTAATGGCCTGACTCAGAGATATTAGGTTTAGCTGCAAGAAAAAAACAGAAGAGAAAGAGAAATTGAGTGCTTTTGAACCTTTTAAGAATTACTAAGGAGACACATTAAGCAAATGTTTAAGGCTTTCTTATCCTGTTTTATTCATTCAATGAATATTTATTGAGCGCCTGTGCCAGGCACTATTCTAAGTGCTAGTGATCAAAATAGATAAAAATCCCTGATTTCATGGAGCTGATATTTTAATTAGGGGAGATGCAATAAAAAACTAAAATAAATATTATGCTAGAGGTAATAAATGCTATGCAGGAAAATTAAAACAGAGAATAAGGAATGGGAAGAGGTTGCTATTTTAACTAGGGTGATCACTGAGAAAGTGACATTTGAGAAAATACCTGAGGGAGTAGAGGGAGCATAGTAAAGAAAAAAAAGGAAAAAAAATGTATGTGAACAGCAATCCAGGCAGACAGAACAGCAGATAGGAAGGCACTGAATAGGAAATGTGCCTGGCTTGTGTGAAAAACAGCACAGAGGTCAACATGGCTGGAGTGGAGTGAGTGATGGAGAAAGTATCAGAAGATGAGGTCAGAGAAGTAGCGAGGGGCCTGATCAGGTACCATTTTGTGGGCACTCACAAGACTTGGGCTTTTACTCCCTGTGATGTGAGAAGCTCTTAGAGGTTTCTGCGTTGGGGATAGCATGCTCTGACTTATGTATTGAAAGAACTACTCTACCTGATATGTTGAGTACGGACTAAAGATGGATGATGACAGGAGCAAGGACACCGGGTAGGAGGTTATTATGCAACCAAGTGAGAGGCTTGGACCAGGTATTCACAGTGAAGGTGTTGAGAAATGATCAGATCCTAGATATATTTTCAAGGTAGAGACAAAGAGTATTTAGTAGATAGGTTTTTATTTAGATAATTTGAACACATGATAGAATAAGAGAGGAGTTGGAAATGACTCCAAGATTTTTGGCCTGAGCTTCTAGGAGGATGGAGTTGCCATTTACTGAGATATGAAAAACTACAGAAAGAGAAGATATGGAGGTAAGGTCAGGTGCTCAGTTTTGGACACATTATGTCTGAGATCCCTAGTGGACATCCTGGTAGATAGTTGAACAAGTTTTGAGTACAGAGGAGAAATTTTGAGCTGATCCTGTAAGCATGTATTGGATGCCATCACTTCTTTACTCTAAATCCTCCAATTACTTCCCATATATAAACTAGGGAGCTGTCAGCATTGGGATGCTTTCTAAAGCCATGACAAAAGATGAGATCACCAAGGGAATGAGAGAGCCTAAAAATAGAGATGAGGCCCTAAGATGGGGCCATGGGTGATTCCAACATAATCTCTCACCAGTCCTGCCAACAGGAAACTGAAAATATGCTCAGAGAGGAGGCAAGGACCATCTGGACTTGTCGGGTCCAAAACACTCTTGGAGGTCTAAAGAGACCTCGGGCCAGCCTTTAGGGTTTGTGTCCGTGTTGCTGGTGTTCTGCAAGGCCATGAAAGATGTCTACTGTCTAGTATCCTAGTCCACTGTCTACTGTCCTAGCTGGGGGTTGAGGACTGGAGCAAAGCACAGTGAGCAGCTATTAAATTAGAAGATGTGATAATGAAGGGCTAATTTAAAGATCCCAGGCAAAGAGCATTATAGCTTACTCCTAGAAAGCAAGAATTTTGCTTTGAAATTGGTAGAAACTACAACCATTTACAGGGATGTTGAACTAGGTGCTGCCCAGTGAAAAGGAAATATAAGGATCTGTTTGACCGTTGGATTCCTGCCCCATGTTCCTGAGAGCATCATGTGACAACTGTGACGATTGGGAAAGGAAAGAAGCCAATAACTGATGTGAATCAGGTTGTTTGGGGCCTGAGATAAGTAACCAGAACTTGTCTAAATGTAAAACATTTGCCTTGCCAATTTGGACATTTTATCTGGAAATCATCCAAAGTAGCAATTCTCGAGAGCTAGTATGCTAAACTTCTTAACCATAGACAAGGGTGGGGCTGGGGGAATAGGATCCAGGTTTTTACGGAGCCTAAAGCTTATGCAGTTTGGGGGGCCCTTTTCTAAGAAAAACAATACAAAACTAGATACAGGGTCTTGGAATAGACCAATGCTAGTGAAGGTCTTAGAACTATAGTTTCATTAGCTTCACAGAAAGTCCACCTTTGACCCCAGAAGCAGATGACAGAAATCTTGGAAACAGTAACTGATCACTTAATCCACTGTGGTCAAGTTCATCATAGAAATGCAAGAGACATTCAGAATTAGCCAGGCATCATGGGAAAATTCCCCTTGATGTCTGTTTCCCACTCAAGGTCACTCAAAAAGGTAAACATACTAAAGTCACTTAGGTGAAAGGATACGTAGTAAATATTCTTGTGCCTTGGGGTACAATAGAATATGGCCACCCCAACAACCTTAGCACATCCAACAGTCTGAGCAATCTAGCTTCACTTCATTGACACTAGGAACACTGTGGTCTGAGCCAAAGGACCAGTGATGATATCAGAAATAATGCCACTGGCTTATAGCTTACATATAGAGTTGCCAGATAAAATGCATGATGCCCATTTCAGTTTGAATTTCAAATAAACAATAAATACTTTTCTTCCATAAGTATGTCCCAATATACTTATACCAGAAAAGCCCTCGTCTATCTGAAATTCAAATTTAACTGGACATTCTGTATTTTTATTTGTTAAATCTGGCAATGCTACCTACACTGATCTCTGCTATGGGATATATAACAAGATAGTAATTTGGAGAACCCTACTAAGCAGCAAATCTAAGGAATACACTATAAATACTGTATTGGTAGGTCACATTGCTATTCCCATACTGGTCCTAAAAAGTATCATTACTCATGTGATGTTCAATTGTGGTATCAGAATCTGTGGGAAGTGAACTAAGGGCTGTGCAGAATTTGTGCATGTTTGATTAACACAAAATGGATGTTGAGTAAAAGCTATTCCCATTTAACTGAGGGAAAGGATGGAAACACTGCTGTGAGATGGGCAGCATTATCGCAAACACAATATTCTACCATGCCCCAAATCCCCCAGAGGGAGAAAATATTTTGTAATTGCTGGAAGTATGATAACCAGTCAAAAATGCGTAAAGCAGTCTAATTGTGAAAAGTAAGTCATGAGCATTTGTTCAACGGAGTAAAACTCACTCATTTTCTCTTAAGGTAGAAAATAGATATAAATATAAGACCTATGTCTCAGCAGATGGAGAGACTTACCAGTACTATGTCCAAGTACTTTGTGTACCTTACAACCATTTTAGTTATATAATGTCTCTGAATAACTAATATTTTAGTACTTTGTAGTTTTCAAGTATTTATAGATATGCATATATTCTCATGTTCCTTCCTAACAAAATCTAAAAGATAATATCATATCATCACTTCCATTTAAAAGTTATTTATTCACTTGACAGATATTTACTAGGTATTCGTTATGTACTTGGAATAGTGAACAAGACAAAGTTTGTCCTTGTGAAACTTACCTTCCTACTATGAAGAAATAATATTACAAAATAAAATTTCAGATGGTAACATGAAGAAAATAGAATAAGACAAGAGGATAAAGAGAGACAAAGGCTGCTATTTTAGATAGGGTGGTAAAAACCTTTTTGAGATGGAGCATTTGAGCCAGACATAGAGCTTATATAAGAAGATACCAGGCACGTGGAAATGGAGTAAAAGCATCTCTTGAGGAAGAAACGGATTTTACAAGTTTCTCGTACTGGATGACTGCAGCGGAGTGAGTAAGGTATGAAAGGAAAAGAGGGCCCGATGTGATTGGAGATGAGGTAGGCAGGGGCAAGACCACATGGAGCCTTGAAGGGCATGGAGAAGATTTTGTAGAGCATCCAGTGCAATGGGAAGGAACTGGAGGGTTTAGAGTAGGGAAGTGATGTGATCCAATGCACTCTTAAAGGATCAGACTGGCTGCTCAACCAAGAAGAGATGGGGCAGTTTGAGGGGAAGATAAAGTAGTAGTTTAGAGGCTAATTATCTAGGCAAGGGATGTTGGTGCTTTGGATTTGAGCAGTAACTGCAAAAGGGAGAGAAGTGGTCACATCTATCTGAAAGCAGAGACAACAGGACTTGCCACTCAGTAGGAGGTAAGGGGTGAAGGAAAGTGAGGCATGATGGATAACACCTAGGACTTTTACCTGAAAGGTTGAATGCTATTAACTGAGATGGAAACTGAGGACCATTAAAATTAAAATACATTGCTATAATTACTTTAAGTAACAGAGCCAAGATTCAAATTCAGATCTTTCTAGTGTGCCAATATTTTTGGACTGGTAAATTGATTAAGCCTACTAATTTGTTTACTTATTTAAAAGTTCCCCTTTTAAAAGATAAACTCCTCAGTGACAGGGATTTGTTAATATCTCATATCTAACCATAGTATCCAAAGGCACATTAATGCTTTTCTGATGGTGAGAACTTTTGTAAGGAGATATCACAAGTCTATCAGCCCCTATGTTTCCCACCATCCTTGACTGTTTGATCAATCTGATTCTCTCAGAAAGCTATACATGATTCATATCTTGTTGGCTTTGGATTCTGCTATGGAAGGACTAATCTCATTTCAGAGGCCAGCAAACTTTCCTCTCCTAAGAAAGTATATGAGTGCAATTACAAACATACGTTCATGGAGATAAAAACACATGCCAGTTATTGTCCTACAGGCAAAGTTGTTTTGATAGAATCAACAGCAGCCTTTATTTATTTGAGAAAATCAAACAGAAGAATATCTCATCAGCTATCTTATAACATTCTGTATTTCATTACCAGCGTGAAATACTCTAAACTCAATATTAGCTTTTCCTAATTTTCTTTTAAAACCTACAGTTTCCAATATCAATGCAATTCTCAGTCAATCCCAGTATGATTTTGCTCTCCTTATAAATGATTAGAAGTTGCACAGTTCTATATATTTTCCAATCATTCTTCTAGAGAATATTTAAACTTGACACATCAGAAGATTTGAATAATCTAACAACTACTATTATTACATTATTCAACTGGTTTTCCAGTCTCAAGTCTTCAATATTTTCCTCCAAAAATCAAAAGAAATTTTTCTTCACACTTCATGTGATCCTCTTAGTCTGTATGTGACATTAAGACTTGAGGCCTTCGTCAAAGTTATCTTGAACTAATATACAAAAAAAGATCATTAGTTACCAAATTGCCTCTTTCAATAACAGAATATAATTCAAACTGTATCACTCTAACAATTCCAGTTTTTCTAAGTACCCTTCAGAGAAAATTTAAAAGTGTAGAGGTGAGAGAGATAGAACAGGGAACACATTCCCATTGGTATTCATTCTTGAGACATTGAACCGTGTCTGGAGTATCCACTTCAATCTGAGGAATTTGGCATTCCTGATAAATAGGAGGAAATTTTTTCTGAAAGCGCTCATGAAAACAGATCTTTCTTTCTCCAGATACTGATCAACTTAAAACACCTTGGCTCAAATCCCTTTCTGATAAATACCAAGATCTTACCATGTGATTAAGACATTTACTGACACAGTATTTTAAAAAACGCCCGCTGAGACATCCTAAGTGAATCTTTAGATACCCTAAGGGAAACTTTTGGGAGATTTTTATTATGGCACGTCTGGCGAGAAAGTCGTTTTTAACTTGTCAAGCAAGATATGATCTAAAAGCCTCTTTATTCAATAACCAGCCTCCCCACACATATGTGGGAGAGAGACAGAGAGAGAAAAGGAAGCAGGGAGGCAGGGAGAGAGAGAAGAGGAGAGAGAGAAAGTTTCCAAAGTTACTTAGGGGACTGTTGGGCAACAATAGATATTGTAATATTCCCCACTCTTATGATTTTATCTCCCAAACGAGGGCAAAACAGCTGAATATTTTGCCCTACCACTAAAGCCACAGCCTAGGAAAAATATGTCCCACTAATTTAGGGGAAGAGAGGTGATAATGGTGAACAGAGGAGGAATGATGTTTGCACATCACATGAAAGTATTCCCAGTGATTTGTGGATATATTTGAGAATAAATGGATTGAAGCTCCCTGAAACTACTAAGAGAAACTGAAGAAGGAAACATCGATTGTTCTGAATACATCTAAACATATTTAGAGCAAATTTAGGGACTACCAGCTCTGAATGTGATTGAATAATTGGTACCAAATTTGTCGCCCCTCCTAGTAAACAACTAGGAAGCTAGGATAAAACACATGGAACAAGTGTTTTTGGACATTGGAAAACAGACACAGCTCAGGAGTGAGTTCTGACAACAGGGAAAGAAATGAGGTAAGTCCTGTAATCGTGATGGCTTTCTGGCTGGAAGCAGCCACCTCCTAGACTGCAACAAAAAAAGGTGAAACCCTAGCAGAACACAAGCCATCTCATTGAATTTAGGACACAAATGATAGAGTACAAAGAGGCTAAGAGAGCTGAAATGTGAGGGGCAGAGTACCAGAGAGAAAGAATTCTAGAAATATATATAGAAGTTACCTTGAGTCCTTTGTTGAATATTAAGCTACACATGCATAAGATGAAACTCTAAGAGGCAGGCAGAAAACAGCTACTAGGATCTTTGAACCAGGAGTTGAGTTGTGACCAGATAGACTGGAGAGACCTTGCTGAACACCCTGACTATTTACCACAGCCTCCTGAAGTGGTGTGCTTTAAGAACAGAATTAAATTGGCCCTAAAGTAAAACATTCTCTTGACTTAATGCTAAGAAAGGTTAAAAACAAGCCTTACAGGGATCTAGTTGAACTGCAAGCCACTTACCTCCGTGCCAAGACAAAATTCAGCTTTCTAAAGGAAGACTACTAAATCCAGATTTTCAACAATACAACATTTACAATACTCAGCATCCTAATAAAAATTATTTAAAATGCAAAGAAGCAGAAAATATGACCCATTACCAAGAGAAAAATAAGTCAGTACAAACAGAGGCACAATGACAGGCAAAATGGAATTAGCAGACAAGGACTTTAAAAGAGTTATTATAGGTATGCACAATGATTTTAAGGAAAATATGAACATAATGAGGATAAAAATGGAATACTCATATACACACACAGAGAGAAACAAAAAGCTGGGCTTGTTGAAAAAATCAATAAAATTGACAAACTTTTAACATTACTGAAAAGAAAAAAAATGCAAGCTATAAATTACCAATATCAGGAAGAAAGAGGATATCACTACTGAAATACATCAAAAGGATAATAAAGGAATACTATGAAAAACTTGACACACATAAACTTGACAACCTAGATGAAATGGACCAATTTCTCAAAAAACACAAACTGCTACAACTCACCCAATACGAAATAGATAATTTGAATAGTCATATAACTATTGAGGAAGCTAAATTTGTAACTTACCAAAAAAAAACTTTCTCCCCAAAAAAATCTCCAGGACCAGTGGGTTTTGCTGGAAAATTCTACCAAAAACTTAAAGAAGAATTAACACCAATTTTTCACAATCTCTTTCAGAAAGTAGAAGAAAAGGAAATACTTCCTAATTCACTTTATGAAATTAGTATTATCCTGATGTCAAACCAGACAAAGACAGTACAAGAAAACTACAGATTGATGTCTCTCATGAATGTAAATGCATAAATTCTCAATGAAAGAATTCTGCAACATGTCAAAGGAATTCTACACCATGACCAAGTGGGGTTTATTCCAGCTATGCAATGCTGGTTCAATATTAGAAAATCTCTCAGTGTAACCTACCTTATCTACAGAATAAAAAAGAAAAATTACACAATCATCTTGATCAATGTAGAAAAAGCATTTGACAAATTCAATAGCTATTCATGATAAAAAAGAAACTCTCAGAAAAAGAGGAACTTTCTCAACTTGTAAAAGCATTGACAAAAGACCTAGAGCTAAGATCATAATGTCACAAATAATTCATAGTGAAAGACTAAATGCTTTCCCCCTAAAATCTGAAATAAGGCAAGGATGTCCACTCTTATTCAACATAATGCTGGAATTGTTTGCCAGTGCAATAAGGCCAAAAAAATGAAACAGGCATACAGATCAAAAAGGAAGAAGTAAAACTGTCCCTATTTACAGATGACATGATTGTCATAGAAAATCCCCAGGTATCTACAAAAAGCTTTTAGAATTAACACGGAGTTCATCAAGGTTGCAAGATACATGATAAATATACAAAAACTAATTATATTTCCATATGTTACCAAAGAATATGTAGACACCAAAATTAAAAGGACAATATCATTTATAATGTCTCAAAAAATTAAATACCTGTGTAAATTTTTTAGAAAATCATGTACAGGACTTAAATACTGAAAACCACAAAGCTGATGAAAGACATTAAAGAGGAGCTAAATAAATGGAAAGACTTATCATCTTCATAGATAATAGTAATAATAAAAAATAATAATAAAATAATAAAGATGTCTACTTTCCCCAAATTGAGGTTTAGTGCAATTCTTATCAAAATCCCAGCAAGATTTGTTGTAGATACAGATAAGACTAGTGTAAAATTTACAGGAAAAGACAAAGGACTAGAATTGCTAAAACAATTTTGAAAAAGAACAAATTGGGAAGAAGGAGTCTATCCAATTTCAAACTTTTTATATAGCTACAGTAATCAAGACAGCGTGGTATGTACAGAGGGACAGAGACATAAATCTACGGAACAGAATTGAAAATCCAGAAACAGATCCACACAAATACGCCCAACTGATTTTTTACTAAAATGCAAAACTATTCAATGGAGGAATGATAGCCCTTTCAAGAAACGGTGTTGGAGCAACTGGATATCCAGAGACAAAAACTTTAACCTAAGTCTCACGTTTTATACAAAAATAAATCATGGACTTAAAGGTAAAATATAAAGCTATAAAACTTAAAAAAAATGTTGGAGAAAATCTTCAGGGTCTAGGGCTAGGCAGAGTTCTGAAACTAGACAGTAAAATCATGACCTACAAAAGGAGAAATTGGTAAATTTGACTTTATCAAAATTAAAAACTTTTGACCTATGAAAGACCTCCTTAAAAGGATAAAAAGACAAGGTATACACAGGGAGAAAAATATTTGCAGATCATATATCCAACAGAAGAGTAGTATCTAGAGTATGTAAAGAATTCTCAAAACTTAGTAAAAAAAAAATCTATTAGAAAATGGCAAAAGACACGAAGATACATTTCACTAAAGAGAAGATACAGATGGCCAATTCTGCTTCTCTGTATATACCCAAGAGAAATGAAAACATACATCCACACAAAGACTTGTACGCAGCAGCTCTAATCATAATAGCCAAACAGGAAGTAATTCAACTGTCCCTAAACGCATAAATGAATAAATAAATTGTGGTCTAGTCATACAATATGGAACATTACTCAGCAATAAAAAACAACAAAAGAACACATTACAAGACACAACAACATGGATGAATTACTAAAACATTATGCTGAGTTAAAGAAGTCGTACAGAAAGAGCCTATACTGGGTAATTCTATTGATATGAAATTCTAGATTAGGCAAAACTAATCTAAAGTGACAGAAAGACGATTGGTGATTGCCTAGATTTAAGATGGGATATAGGTGGAAACTGGCTGCAAAGAGACCTGAGGAAAATTTAGGGTGATGAAAATATTCTGTATCCAGATCATCGTGGTGCTGGTTACAAAGGAGCATGAAATTGTCAAAATTCATCCAATTGGAACATGCATTGTATGTAAATTTTACCTCAAAAATAAATGAAAAATAAATCCAAAGCACTCAGCAAATATGTATACCTACCAAAATATTTTTGTCACAAGGCCAATTAAATTCTGTAATATTTATATATCAGAGCAACCAAAGATCAGTTTCAATAGTATGACGTAATTGACTCTTCAATATGCCATCTTTCTTTTTCTGTGGAAAACAAAACCATAAACTCAGAATTTTTAAATGTGACCTTGTTGTTTATAATGTCCATATTGCAGGAAGGAAGGAGGGGTGCTCACCAGCCAGAGGCTGGGGATTACCAGTTCTTTAATTCACGAAAATTACAGGTTTACTTTCATTCAAGAGTTCAAATTAAGACCCTTCCAAGAATTTTTGTCCATGTGGTCAGGAGGGGAGGAAGTTCTTCCCCGAGTCAGGTATAGAGGGGGGAGCTCACCATACTCAGCAGGGGTGGGAGGGGAGCAGACTTGGTAGCCCCAAGATGGGAAATTTCAGAAGGCTATTTTAAAAGGGGGACCAATAACACACACTAGACAGAGCTCAGAGTATTTGTCCATAAAACACAAAGAATCTATAAAAGGGGCACACTGTTTGCAAAGGGGCATAAGACGTTAAGAATCTCTTTGTTGAAACTTTACCTTTCCTGGTAACTACAGGCATGTAGCACTATCTTATTATGGTGGGGCCAATTACCTCATTTCTTGGTGGGTCTGAGGCCATCAACCCACACATTCTGGTCAAAAGCATTTGCAGAAACCAAAAATATTTTTTTTTTGCAAGAAAGAAACATTACAAAATGTTAAACCTGGTTGCCTTTAAATGCCAAAAATATGGATATATTTTCACTAACTTTCTATATTTCCAAGTATTGTTTTATAAGTATTACTTTTGCAATGGAAAAGAATAGTAAACATGTCATTATGGTCTGCATTTATTGGTAATGAGAAAAAATTTCAGGGACAACAAATTGTTCTGTTGTACTCTTCTAGCTTCTATAAATTTCTGGTACTTTTGCAAGGAAATTGCTGCATATTCTAGTCTTTTCTATTAATAAACAAAATGTGCCTTCCTATACCACAAACAATTTTATCCCCGTTGGTTCCTTTTTCCACTGCATGTGTCCAATACGTCAACGTTCCCTCCTACACACCGCAAGCCACAGACCACGCATGGCCACCTGGGGAAAGCGGATGGAGTCTCCTTTGATTTTTGTCCACCTAAGGAAGAAATTCATTCGACTCCATCTTCAGCTAGTTCAGTAGCTAATGCGCTCAGGGTGTTAGCAGATGAGATGTTTTTACTCCAGAGGAAATATCAGGTATCCCAAATAATCTTAGGAAATACAATTCAAAAATTGTATGCAATTAAAGAAATGCCTCTCCTTCCCAGATTAGGGTTATCTTTGAAACTAGTGACAATTTAGGATGGTACTTGATTATCCCACAAAGGCACTGAACACTGAAGGCATAATTTGCAGCGCTTTGCTGGCAAGAAAAGTTTTTCCACGATCTCTTTACACCTCCTTAAAGATTAATGAGCTTAACCAAATGCCAGTATGGTGCCATGCCAGAATTCAAACAGATGTGCTTAAGAGTGGAAATGAGGTTTTAGGTTTGAAAGCATTTTTGTCCTTCCCTTCTCAATAGATCATAATGGAAAAATTATTGTCAAAAGTATAGCTGGTTTGTGGCTTTCGGCCATCATGTGGAGTGGTCATGAGCCATCTCCATATTTGTTACGACTATCTCATTTCTTTAAAATAACTCTCAAAAAACACTTTTTCAACTTTTTTGGCAAGCCCTCCACTTATTTCTTAGCTCAGTGAAAATAAAGTAGTTGTTTGGGAACCTAGAATCAGGCATGCGCTTGGATCTAGGTAATTTTTCTCATATTAGTGCTGCTGGTGCCATATTACTGAGAGGCAGAATTTAAACTCTAGTACATTCTGCCCTCAACTGCATTCAAAGACTATTACATGAGGGGTTCTTGTGTGTGTGTCCTGTTAATGTGTATTGTATATTATCTCTGACTCTGTGCCAAATAAAAAGTTGCGTAAATTTATAATGGATCCTAAAATCGAATGGAGAGCAAAATAGAGGGACTATTCAGGAAGGAGAAGGAAACTGACATTTATTGAATATCTCCTGTGTTCCAAACACTTGACATGCATTCTGCCCTTATCATTCATGATCAGCCCTCAAACCAACAGCATCAGCATCACCAGGGAGCTTGTTAGAAACCCAGAATCGAAGGCGCCATCCAGACCTGCGTTTTAATAAGATCTTCAACATTGCTTTATATCATTCCATCTTCACCAAAATCGTGGACATATATGATATTATCCGTACTTTTTATTAGTAGTTTAACAACCATAAAAGCTAAGAAATTTACGTAAAAGTCACAATATAGTAATAAATAAAGCTGTATTTGTATAATAAATGTATAATAAAGCCATTATAAAATTACATTTCTACTCTACTAGACTAAGTCCTAAACAGCCTAATGCCGTAAGACTTGAGTTTCAATCTAGGTCCCACCATTAATATCTTTCTGGCCTCATGCACACCAGTTAACCTATCTGAGCATCACATTTTTTTTGCTGCTTATTTCACGGAAGTGCTACAAAACAAATGAAATTAATACATGTGGAAACACTTCGCAAAATATACAGCACTGGCCAAATTTAACCCACTAATGGAATCTTACATGTGACTCTTTCTCACTCAGCTTTTGCCAAGCAGCAAGACCATAAACAAAACGTTAGATGCCAACCAACTCCACGTGACATGGTGAGAGATCGGACTGCTTACGTGGTTTTGAAACTGGCAAGGTCAGCCTTGGTCCACCACCCACCTTAAGGATATAAAAAATTTGAAAGGGAGAAAAGAGATATTTTCTCTAGAAAGTGTTTTATGGGGGATGGGGTGAAGTAAGATCATTTCTCTTCTCAATCCTACAGAAAGGGCCTCTAAGAAGGCCACACAGAGAGCTTGTTATTTGTCTGCCTCCTGAAAGAAGATAGTCTCGAAGGAGAAATCTACCATAGACCTCCTCTTCTCCTGTAGGCTTTCCAAACTAAAGCAATACTGTGTTTTGGTATTGCCATGCTAACTATTAAGCTGGACAGCAAATTTTAATTATGTATCTTGAAACTAAAAGCAACTGGTGGATGTTTTATTATTTAAAAGTGTCTGAAAAGTTAGGAACCTGGTCAATATTTCAACCAACCAAAAATAAGGAAAAACTTAATCCACAGATTTGGTTTAAAGGTTCAGTGAGAAAAATAAATGAATAATATAGTTTGCTGCTTGCATCCTATGCAGAATTGTTCTTCCAACACCCTAGTTCCTGTTGTTAGCACCTTAAAAAAACAAGACAGGGGTCAGCCCTGTGTCCTAGGGGCTTAGTTCAGCGTGCTCCGCTTTGGCAGCCTGGGTTTGGTTCCCGGGTGTGGACCTCACGACTTGTCTGTCACTGCTCATGCTGTGACAGTGGGTTACATACAAAAAGAGGAAGATTGGCAACAGATGTTAAGTCAGGGTGAATCTTCCTCAGCAAACCAAACAAACAAAACACCACAAGATCAATAGGAATTGTGTTTCCAAAGCAAAATTCTGATTTTACAGGTAGAGGTCACAGGAGAGAGATGGAGAAAGCAGATAGGCTTTCCCCAGATTACCTGTTCTTATCTTAAATCTAAAACCCTAAAAGACATCTTAATCCAGACTCCTACAGCTGCAAATCAGGCAGAAGTAGTTGAAGCTTCCCGCCATGCAGGGCACCTAATTCCATTTTTCTGTAGGAAACCACAGAGATTTAGAGGAGTAAAAAATTAATCTACTCCACAGTCCAGTACCAGCCCAGCATATGGGCTAAGATAGTAATAGAGCATCCTGTTCACCCCTCAGAGAAATGTTTGTTGAGGATTGAGGTGCTAGTCAGACTAGTTAAGGTGGGGAAAGCTGGAAGCAGAAGTTTAGGCAGACCCAAAAAGTTGGGCAGTACCTGGGGACCTAAACACAGAAGCAAGATCACAGGCAGTTGGTTCGAGACACAATCATACATGGATAGCTGAGAAACCAGGAGATCAATGTGTGTTGGAAAAAAGAAATGAGAAGATCCAAATTGACCAGCTTGTTCAATTATCATGTGTGTCAGGATGACTTTAAATTCATATCTCTATCCTTCATAGGAAGTTCAACATCCATGGACATCCCCTTTCTCGCTCTATCCTCTGATTCCATCTCCACGCCCCATCACCCCTCTCCTGACTATCTAAATATCAGAGGGGATTTTTAAAAAATAGTCAGATCATTGCCCTCCATAAAATCCTTCACTGCCTCCCACAGCCTTTAGATAAAGTCAAGTTTCCTTAGCTGGCATCCAAGGTCTCCTATGCTCTGGCTCCTGCATACCTTCGACCTCATCTCTCACCAACTCTTGTTCCACACCCCGCGATCCAGCCAGATGGAACTGTTCACAGTTTCCAAACACTGCCCACTTTTGAGCTTTAGCATTTCCCATGCTGCTGAGTTTTCCAAACTTGCTGATGACAAGAATCGCCTGGAATGCTTGTCAAAATGCAAATTTCCAGGTCCTACAACAGACCTACGAATTCAGAAGTTCCATAGAAAGAACCTGGGAATCTGTGTGTGTGTGTGTGTGTGTGTGTGTGTGAAGACTACATCTTGTTCACAGCCCAAAATCTAATTGCTATCCATCACCATACACATGGGAATCTGTGTTTATAACAAACCTTCCAGGTGAAACTTACCACCTAGCAACTCTCGTGTAAGCTCTCTGAGGACAAGAACTCTATCTGCCTTTTTCATAGTGCTATATCCAGAATCCAGAGTAAGTGCTGTTCCCTTTGCTACAATGCCTGTTTTCCACTCAACTTTTCACCTGGCTGAATCCTGTTTTGTTCACATGATGCCAGTACCATTCATGGAAGGTAACAGGTGGTTGATACATATTGAATGAACAAATTAATAAGAAAAAGAGTGAGTGCATTAAATGAGTCGATCAGGAAATTTGAGGGGTATGGATGAGAGTGTACAAGTGGCAGGCAACAAATAGATAGAGGTCGGTCACACTAGGGACAGCATCTGGGAGGCCTGAGCATAGGGATCTTGGGTTCAGAAGCAATAAATCTTGACCCTGGAACATGTGTACCAGATGAGTGTCTGGTCACTAAAAGAACTAGGGTCACAATGTAAAAATCTTGTCATTAAGAACAATGGAGAAGAATAGAGAAATTTGCCGGCTAGAGAGGTGACTAGAAGACAGACTCAGCCATACTGTGGCTTACAAACAAGATAGGAATCCAATAACCAGGGAAATTATTGATAAAATTTGAGTGAGACCAGCCACAAGATATTCTTAATAAAGAATTACTGGGACTGGCGCAGTGGCGTAGTGGTGAAGTTTGTGCACTCCGCTTCCACAGCATAGGGTTGCCAGGTTCTGGTCCCAGGCATGGACCTAGCACTTCTTGTCAAGCCACGCTATGGTGGCATCCCACATAAAAGAGAAGAAGATTGGCACAGATGTTAGCTCAGCAACAATCTTCCTCACAAAAAAAGAAAGAATTACTGAGGGCCCCTTAGAGGACAGGATGAGGTTAGTCTGGCACATAGCTGCGCATACAGGACAGTGTTACAACCAAGCTCTGAAGATTAGAAGGAGACACAGGGTCCAAGAGCCTGCAGCTACTTCAATCTACTGCTCTCCTCCCTTCTGAGGTGCAAAAGAGATCATTAAATTTACTGAGCTTTTTCTGCCTCTTTATCAACTAAGATATCACTTTTCTAGCATTGTAAATAATAAAAGGAAATAGCAGAGTAGATTTAATTATACTTGGGAGTATGTGAAAACACAGAGATAGAAATATGTCCAGGAAAATCTGAAAGCTTGGCATATAGAGAAAGGAGAAAGAAATCGAGAAAACCTCAGACTGTGCTCTTTTGACATCAGACCCACCTGGTGAAACTGGGAATGTTTATTAGTTTTCCACAGCCACATTTATTTATGTAATAAAAACTCATCCACAAAGCTTTCAATGGTGGCAAGAAGAAAGCCAGGTGTATTTGAGGTTTTGTGAAGTGCTCAAGCTCTCCGTTGTCCTTCCCGGATGTAAGGGGAGAAGCTCAGAGAATCCGAAAGAGAGAAAACTCTGAAACTTACAAGACATAACCACTTTTCCATTCATGTTTAAACCACGTGTACTTGAGCAGAAATGCAACCCATGTGATCCTGATTCATTTACACTACAATCATCAAAACATTGTTTGCCAGGAGCAATTTGGTGTCCACGAAGATTTTTTTAATCTTTTCAGAAAGATTTTTACTTTGTTTTCCCCATAAAAACAGGAAGCTTCATTTACCAACTGTCAGCTGACTCTATCGCGAAGAAAAAGTTCAGATTCCCTTCAAATTTTCAAGGCCATGACTTTTAGTAGATTTTCATTGTTACACCAGGTTTCCTTACCCCACAAAGAAAGGACAGCACTTGCCCAGGTGGGTGGGTTGATTTCCCATAGGCGTTACTAGAAGCTGACCTCACCCAGCAGGTAGGGTTCCTACCATCATATGCTGTCCCTGTGTTCATTAATTTTCCATAGTAATCTTGGTCCCTCTTTCTTCCTCCTCTGCCTTTATTCTCTTCCTTTCCACCTTTATTTCCAGAATGAAGTAGATTTAATGTTTACAGTTTATGTCAGGCTCTGTTCTATTCAACATTATTATCAACGACTTGAATGAGGACAGCTCAGCTGCTTATAAAGTATGTGATAGTATCAAGATAAGAGGACAGGTTAATCGACTAGATGATGGATGTGGCTGATTCTAATAAAGTAATGAGTTATAAGGAAAAATTAAAGTACTGTCCTTAGGTATAAAATATCTATAGAGAGAGATATATAAATGCACAGTAAAGGGTGAAATTTGGGGGGAAGTCACAGTTTCAGAGGAACCTCAGCAAACTAAAATGGTTTCCAGTGGAGAGAAATCTAGATGGGAAAGAATCCAAGTAACTTGATAGTATACGAATTGGGACCATTTAACCTGAAGATGAGAAGACTTTGGGGGAGATAAGACCACTCTTCACATAAATTAGAAGACAGATGAACAACCGCCAATGCATTTTATAGTCAGATTCACACAGAGACCAATGGACTAGATGATCCTCAAAACCCTTCTAGATCTGAGATTCCGTGTTTTCCCTCCAAGACCTAGTCCTCCATTCTTCTTCATAGTACGTCAGGATGTTTAGAAACTTATAAATACTAAGAACTGGTTTGGAAAACTCGAGTATAAATTTTTCAACTTCAAAAATGGCACTGGCTTTCACATCAACTTTTGACTTGTTTTTTGTTTCCTCAGGCTCTTCTCAAAAGAGATGCTCAACCATAGAGAAGTTACCTCCTCTAAGATTAAAAAACATAATGAAATCCATGCCCAAACTTGAGGTACCTCATCAATTTGTAATCAGCTCCCTTTTGCATAGACACATCCCCCAAGTCTTTAAAATGTCTAAGAAAAGATCCCTCCTCTCCTTTCAAGATTTTTAATGATTGAATTGAGTAACAAGAAGCAGCAAATGTATTTGATGATGGAAGAAAATAACAGTCATGATTTCTTATGACATTTAAGAAAATAGGAAAATAGGATAAATTCTTTCTATGTAACTATTCTAAAGATTGGGTATTTGGCCACTTTTTTTTCCACTTAGCCATTAACAGTTGTGACCTAAAGAGTTCCAGAACACAAGACTGAGCATTTAAATGACAAGCTAAGAGAGCTCCTGGTGGCGAGCATTCACTGTGCACTCCATCCAAAATATTTCATTTGTGAAAATGAAGACAAGCAAATCAATTAACTTTACAAGAGAAAAGGGAAAACCAAGTCAATTTTTCTCTTCAGTTTACCTCTTTGAGAACTGAAAGGACTTCACTTCCAAGAAAATTATTAATTTTTACACTGTCAGCAGGATTTTTTACAAACTGCATTTTTATGATACCATGCTTAGTGTTGGAAAGATTTTATGCTCGAAGGAAAGTCTGAGCTTTTGCAAAGTAGAGGAACAGTATCATATTTAAACCATTTGATCTATTTTTAAAAACACTGTAAGCCTACAGAACAACGTCTTTTAAAGTCTTTTAGATAGTCTTTTGAGAGACATCTCGTTAAATGTTATATCCTGCCCTGTCTCCCCTTTGTCTTACCGCCCTCCATACGCTGCATGTTCCAAGAGCGTGTGCTGTCCATGAAGTCAGATTGCTGGGTGTCACATGCACAACCCACATATCAACAGAGACTCCTCGTGCCCCAGCATGAAATTAATCTGCTGCCTCCCACATCCTCTTTTGGCAAGAGAAGAGCAGTCAACGTGATTAAAGGGATGGGAAAGAGTTCCTGTATAGAAAAGTTAAAGGAACTGTAGGTGTTTTACCTACAGAAGAGAAAGAGTGACAAGAGCATAGTTCTTCAGTCCATTGAGATTTCTTTTATAAAGGTAACAAATAGATAAATAAATATGTTCAACGTCCACAGAGAACCAACAAAAGGAAATATGCTTAAGTTTTATCCAGAGAGTTTGTCATTGGACAAAAGAGGGTCTTTTCAAGGTTTGAGTGATAAAGCATTGAAATGACCTCCTCAGGAAGGTTATAGAGCCTCTCTTCCTGCAGAGCTTCCATAAGAGAAGAGCTATCCCTTTGTCTTGTATGGTTTGAACAGGGAACATCAATGGCTAAAATGCAAAATGGAGGTCTTGTAGCCCAATAATGCCAGAGAGAGATGAATCCATCCTGTTATAAAGGCCTGTGGGAAAGTATTCCCAGAATTTGCTTTGGTAATCAATTCTTGGACTTAGCAACCTTCCCTGTCAGGGAGGTGCTCTTCATAGGCTCATAGTGCATAAATTAAGTTCAGATCTTTCTCCATGGGCATGAGGACACACAACACATCCTTGAGTGGTCCTTGATTTCCCTGCTGATTAAGTGCCAACTTGCACCCTGGTATAGTGGTGTTCTATCTAGGCTGTTCTCTAATGTGCCCATTAGAAGGCCATGAATAGAAGAGCTCTGCAAAGAGCATCGATTTGACCCTTCTGACAGTGGATGAAAGAGGCACATGTGCTCTTGGGTCCTCTCAAAAGGCATCAGCAGCAAATCCCACTGAAGTCAATAAGTGCATTTTCAGCAATTCTTCTTTTCCTGGCTCTAAGCTAAGTGCCAGACAGGTACACAAGAAAAGTGTAAGCCATGTTATGTGCCTCAAGTGGCTAAAATATTTTAGGTAAAAAGGAGGCATATTCATATTAAAGAAACAGTAAGATAGCTTTTGTTAAGTGGCAATGTGACAGAGTGAATAAGTGCTAGAGAAGTCAGAGATGATAAGGACATCTGTGGACTGGAGTAGCTGGGAAAGTGCTCATGCAGATGATGGGACAAAGTCTGGAAATCTGAATACATCTCTTAGCTAATTTTCCATCTAAGTGACTCCCCAGATTGACCCACACTCTCTTTTCTCTCCGTAAAGCAGCCTGACCAATAACCACAAGCAGCTGATCACCTTTAGTTTGTAGATGACTTGTCTTGTTTCTAAATGTGAACCTTTTATACCAGCTGAATTTGTTTTTACATAGCTTTCTAGTGTTTTAGTTTTAGCGTTTAGTGCTCAGTTTTAGTGTTTTTACTTAGAAGTTCAACTGGAAAATAAGGCTTATAAAAAGAAGACAACATGAGCTCTAATCCCTGGACTCATACTCAGAAAAAATAAATTAGCCTTGGCCATAAATTTTTTAAGTCATTCATTATGTGTTCACTTAGATGTTTTTAAGATAAAACAAAAAGTTAATGTTAAAATACATGTACTATCATTTTTAATGATTCTCTGCTTTAAGTGACTTAATTAACCTGTCACCTACCTATCCCATAGCATTGGATAATAGGGTTTTTCTTGCCAAAAGTGACATAAGAAGCCCTGGACCAGAGGAAGAAAGAAATGAATTCTAGATTTTACTCTTCATTGGAACTTGGTCAAGACCACTACTTCGCTGGCTCCAGTTTTCAGTTCCATAAAAGAACTGAGGTAGAATATTCTGTCTATGGCCTCCTCTAGCCTTGGAATTCTATGAATCAATGATACCAACTTTCATGAGCTCTCTGTGCATTGCAAGCCCATAATAAATATTTGTTAATTAACAATCATTTGCACTTTTAACTGTCCCCACATAGCACATCTTTAGATGTTCCAGGGCCCCAGAACCCCTGGAGTTGATCTTATTTCTCCATGTGACTGCTTTTTCTCAGCAGAGAAAAAAGTTTTTAAGTTCTGACAAACGTATCATGGTTATGTAAGATGTAAAAATGAGGGAAAGCTGTGTATAGGACATAGAGGAATTTTCTGTACTGTCCTTGCAATTTTTCTGTAAATCCAAAATTATCCCAAAATAAAAAGTTTATACAAGAAAAGAAATGAGAGGCACAAAAGGCAACAGAGACCTCCAGAGAAGGAAAGGGTTTCATAGAAAGAGAGACACAGAGGAGTCAGAAAAGGGGTCAGAGATAAAGAGAACAGAGAGAGACAGGGAGATGATGGATGCATTATGAAGAATCGTAGCTCAATCTTTGTTTTTATTCATTTCCTTTGTGATCTTCTTAGTCTGTGCCTTTAGTGTTCTACAGCTGTGTTTTACAGGAAGTAGGATGTGAGTATTCCAGTTTTCTGCTAAAATGCTGCACTGTAATAAAAGCACTTCCTCCCCTACCTACTTTCTGCTAAGTCAAATTCTACCAGGATGGGAAGAAAATTCTGCAATTTGTACTTTATTTTCATAAAAACAAGATTTGGTAATCAAAGGTAACCCCTGACATTACTCCTCCCCAAACTCTCAAAAGTTATCTTTCCTGCAAAATCCCCTGAGTCGCCCCAACTCCCTAGCTCTGATATTGAATTTCTCTGAAAAGTGCCCTTTGTGCCACAAGCCTGTTACCCTCGTGTTTGGAGATCACCTCTCCGCAGACCAGGAGAGCGAATGTTCAGCCCATTCTTCTACTGACAAGGGCCAGAACCCTGCAACTGTAGCTTTTGGTATCCTTTTATTGGAATCACTCCCTTCCAGGAGGCCAGGATTACCCTTAGGCACAAAGGATATTCCTGGAAGTCATCGAAGCCAAATTTGGGGCACAAAATATTTGCCAAAGCCTGCGCACTGGCATGGCCATCAGCCCAGAAGGCAATGACCAAGTAACTCACACATGGGAAAATTATAGGAAATATATTTTCCACTGAAAGAACAAAGAGGTATTCACAGATGAAGTCTCTATGGGCCTTTGGCAGACATGGAGTAATAAAGATTCATGATCTCTTCAGTTCCCTTCTTCCTTTATATCTGAGTCTCTCCTTCCATTAAGGACCAGTGGGGAGAATAGGAAAGAAATGAAAAGGTGGTCTAAGAAAATACAATCTTAGAGGTCTCCAAAGGAAATATGGCGACTTTAGGAATTATCGTTTATCTTTATGTCCCAGGGTCTTATACATGTTCACAACCATATCTGTAATATTGGTTTAATTGAATCAAATAGAGTCAGATAAAAATAGAATTTTAGTGCTAGAGTTTATCATCTCATCCCATTCTTTCAGTATTCCAACACTTAGCCATAAAAATAAAATGAGAAGGATGAATGCACACCTGTCAGAGCAGTTAGCAGGGGCAGAAGTGCTCCTGTCACTTACGGCCGTTATCATCCACAAATGAACATTGACCGTGGACCACAAAACCTAGGCAAGTGAGTAGATGATGGGACAGACTGTGTCTGGTGAGGGATACCAAGCAGACATGTCAGTGCTTACCTGGGATGAGGCAGCCATGGGCAGGAAAGATATGCAATACCATAGCCTTGGGAAACCCTGAGTGAGCCACAACCAGCAATTCAGTTTTATATCCTAAAATATTGATTTAATGTTGCCCTGATCTCAGAACATTCACTTCAAAGGAATGGGGAAATCCTATGCAGTTCAAATTCCAAACTGAAATATTAATAAAGACTTTTACAGCTCTTATGGTGGTGCATGAGCGGCAAAACAAATGATCTGTTGCTGCCCTGGATGTCTTTTTTATGTAATAGTTTCTTCATTGAGAATGAAAAAATGATTAATGGTGCAGAATGATCATATGTTATCAGGCCCCAGGGAGTCATGAGAGGAGAAGGGGAACACAAGAGAGAGGGAAAGAGAAAAGCCTCTCTCTTTCCAATGCTTTCAAGACTATGCTCCTCCCTAGGGAAAGCTGCCTGTAACTGTAAATGCGGCTTCTGTGGCAGCAGCCACATGAGTGCACCTGCTTCAGGAAGTGCACCAGGGATGGCTTAATGAGTTACTGATCTCTTAAGAGCATCTGGAGGCCCAGCTACTTTCCCGGAGTTGAGGAGGGCAATAGGCAGGGTTAATCCCATCCCAAGGGGCAAAATAAAACTAAGAGATGATCACTCAGCTGCAGAGAGTAGAGGAAAGTACTCCATTGCCTGTGTGGGTAGAATCCAAACATTACGGGCTGGAAGCAGATCCGGACATACAATATAGTCTAGTCCTGTTTCTACTCAAAGGAATCTGAAAGAAAAAGTAATGTGTTCCTCCAGTTTTATCCCTCTGGGAAAACAGCCCTCTACATTAGGAACACTGTTGTTCAGAAAAACGTCCTTGAGATCCATGCCCGATAAGTAACGCCACCTTATAATGAGGTATTGTTGGCCCTTCGGCTCCTAACTCCCCTTGAATGGTGTCCAAGATCAGCCTGCCTCAGACTGCATTCGATTCAGTATGAAGACATTATAGTGAGGTTTTGGCATTAAAAAGTCAAAGGAAAAAGGAAAAAGCAGCCAGCCACCTCTAGTAACATTTTATAAGTTCCATCATTTACAATCAGAAAGCAACTATTTTGACCACTTTATGATATGCAGCCGCTTAAACCAATATATTCAACTAGAAAAGCTGAAGTAATCATTGAACCTAGCTCAGAATCTAGAGAGAAAAGTTGCTTCTCATGTCAAATATGAGGAAATGTTTAGCATAATTCAGGGGCCAGCAATCTATGCCCCAGGGTCCTGCCCACTGCTTATATTTATAAACAAAATTTTATTGGAAAGCAGGCATGCCCATTCGTTGACTGCATTCACAATACAATGACGAGACTGAGTAGTTACCACAGAAACCATAGAGTCCACAAAGCTGAAAATATTTACTCTCTGGTCCTTTATAGAAAAAAAATTGCTGACCCTTAAATAAACCATAGCTTGTTCTTCCAAACAAGATTACCCTGATTCTGGAACTGAGAAAGATGTCTCTTAACGGACAAAACCATCTCTGAATGGTCATGGGTGAGATAAACCCTCAGAGATTCATGCATTATTCTGTACAATAGAATCAATTCTCAGTACTTACTTCCTCTCTGGCAGAAGCCTGCCATTTTGCCCTATTGGAGCCAGGGCGAAGTCATGAAGATACTCATTCTTTCCATACTGTAAATAAAACTTGACTCTAAAATGGCTTTTGTTTGAAGGATATTTTAAAACATTGTGGCTTGCTTTCATGGGTGTGTGTTTTTCTTAGGGACTAAGTAAAAATCTCATTAAATGATTTTCATTTATTTAGAAGTCATGTGAAGATTGTGGAAAGGCCCTCATGGTTTTCAATGGTTATTTCTCTTTTTGTTTCAAGCAGTCTCTTTTTACTTCCTTTTTTGCTTTCAAAAGGGAAAGTAGAAAGAATGATACCCCAGCCCTCTCTAGGTAATACCCTGAAGATTAAACAATCTAACTGACTCTCCTTTTTGACTCAAAAGCATTTTATGTGTCTCTCTGTATTATCTGTTCAGGTAAAAGAGACTGATGAAAAATGAATAAAATTAATTCTGTTCCGGTTCAATGGTTTCTTCTCAGTTGTTTTATTTTGCCTAACCAAGTGACTTGGCCTCAGTTACTCCAGTCATGGGAGCTTTGTCCATGCTGGATACCCTTCACTCTAATCCCCAAAGCCTCATATCCTGTTTTTCACTCTTTCTCTTGATTTTAGCAGATGTTGTCTATTAATGTGTCTGAGAGCTTAGGATGTTTCAATTATTGACTGAAGAAACAGGCTATTTTCACTCCATGTGCTTCTCCACTGTTACTGTCCATTTGTCACTTGCAAGAGTATGACCATCAGGATAAATAAATCACAAACTGAAATACATGGAATGACCAGGCTATGAAGATTCAGATTCTGGGGATCCAAAAGCAGAAGCAGAAATGCTACAGTTGTCCCGTTTTACTCATCACAGCAACATATAAACTCTTACTTGTCTAAATTGAGCCAGGCCAAGCTTCCCTGTTTTTAAAAATCCACCATCCATCTGACCCTCCTTGTTTGGGAGTCAAAACGAGGTAAATCAAGAGGTAAGCTCCGAATGTATAGTAAGTGTGTGGAAAAAAATGACAATAGTCATTATAGACAATAGTCTGGTTGAATGTAAGATCCCTGGGGAGGGTTGGTGAAAGCTAGGATGAGCTCTGAACACATTTCTTTTTAAATTTTTTATTCTATTTTTATTCCAGTAACAGTGGTTTATAACATTATATGAATTTCAAGTGTATATCGTTATGGATTTCAATTTCTGCATAGATTACGCCATGTTCACCCCTCAAAGACTAGTTACAATCCATCACCACACACATGTGCTTAATCACCCTTTGCACCCTCCTCCCTCCCTGCTGCCCCTCTAGTAACCACCAATCCCATCTCTGTTTCTATATGTTTGTTTGTCGTTGCTTTTATCTTCCACTTATGAGTGTAATCATAGAGTATTTGACTTTCTCCCTCTAACTTATTTTGCTTAGCATAATTCCTTCAAGGTCCATCCGTGTTGTCACAAATGGCAAGATTTCATCATTTCTTGTGGCTGAATAGTATTCCACTGTGTATATCTACCACATCTTATTTATCCATTCGTCCCTTGATGGCCACCTAGGTTGCTTCCAAGTCTTGGCTCTTGTAAATAATGCTGCGATGAACATAGGGGTGCATGTATCTTTATGCACTCGTGTTTTCATCCTGAACACCCTTTTAAGGCATTTGGTGCTTGTTCTCAAGGACACAGAGGGCCAGCAAAATGTTTAACTAGTCAGAGCAACTGGGTTCTGGAGCTGCATTCCTTTCTCATTAGCTGGTTGGTTTTGGACATTTGACCAGTTTGTCCTTAAGTTTTACCAGCGGTTGAAGGAGGAAAGTAAAACCTACTTTATATAACTCACAATATGGCTCAGAGGAGCAAACGAGATATGCTTGCAAAATATGTATCCGACATTTTACAATTATCATCATTTTCATCATAATGGCCCAAGTTATCCCATCAATTTTACTTCATTGAACCAAGTTTAGCAGAGTAGACCCAAAATGCCTGGGCTTGAATCCTGGCTCCACTACCTTCTGTGTGACTTATCTAAGACTCAACTTCCTCTCCCAAAAAACCAGGATAATAACAGCTCCTACTTCATGACCTACTAAACCATAAATATTTAGGGTGAAAATTATGTACCTTATTGAAGGTACTTCATGTAAGGCACTTAGGACAAGACTTGATGCATGGTAAGAGATAAGGAAGAGTTAACTCTACCATTGTCTTTATTAATAGTCACAATAAGAATGTAAGATGGGTGTGAAGGACAGAGCAACTTTACCCCATATTGCTATGGAGTGTGTGCAGAGTCACTCCAATGAAAGGATTTTACCGGGTGATAGATTCCTTTCTTAGCTTGATGAGCAGTGTACATCATAGCTGCTCAGCAAACCATAGTTCCTTCACCCAATAAGCATTCCAGCAAATATGTGTTTAGCACTTAATTCATGCCACGTGATGTGGAATATAACATCAAACAAGACCATGTAGACTTTGGATTTTGCAAACCAAACAACATACAGGGTGATAAGTGGAGGGTGCTAAAGGAATGCACTGCAGAGCCGCCTAATCCAGTCTGGGAGGATCAGCAAGGGCTTCCTGGAGGAAATAATATCTAAGCCAAATATGAAGTGGGAAAAGGAGTTGGCCACATAAAGCAGTGTGGGGCAGGAAGAATATTTCATCAGAGGCAACAAGATGTGGGAAATCTCAGAGGTAAGAGAAATCATGGCAATCCATAGACTGAAAGAAAATTAAAATGGCTGTAGTGCAGAATATGAGGGGGAAATGTGGTGAAGGAAAGAAGGAATCTCATGGCAAAGGGCATGAATGTAGGTTGATGCATTTAGACATCATTTTGAAGGCAACAGAAAATAAAGGATTTCAAGCAGGAAAGTATAATATGATCATCCTTGCATTTAAGAAAAAAATTGAAACTAGTGAAGTCGCTCTTGCTAAGTGACGACAGTGAAGTTGTCTAGCTAAGGGATGGTGATGACTCCTGCTTTTAAATTTTAAACATTCAGCCATCAAAGGCCATCAACAGACAGGAAATGGCAGATAGGTTTGAGATATCCAAAAAGAGGAATTGAGGAGGAAATGGGGAATGATGAGGGATTGAGGATTAAGCCACAAACTTCTAAGAATGGAGAGAGCCCTTGTTCTTATCTCTGAGTTTCAGTTGTGTTCAGTGATCAAGAACAATATTGTTCCAACTTACAACCGCAGGGATAAAAATATATATATTGCTATGTCCTTGCCATCTTTGCCACTTCCCCTACCCTCATATGCCTTCCAAGAAAGATAGATTCTTGCTTTTGTGTTCAGCTTTTATAACCTCTTTTGCTACAAAGAATGCAAGGAAAAAGCTCCAGAAGAAAAATTGAAAGACATGTGAGAGACCAAGTTGATTTAACCAACAAGAAATTGATCCAGAAATAAGAGGAAAAAGACGAGAAACATAACTACATTTGTAAAAGTTTGGGAAAGTTTGACAAGGTTGCAGAGAGACATTTGGGGGTGCAGTAAAGTGTAGGATACCAAGAATAAGATAAATGGGGAAAAAAATTTTAACAAGTGTTCCTGTGTTATAAATGATGTAATTAACATGAAAGTGGAATAATATTTAAATTTTTTTCCAATTATTTCAAAGGATGGACAGGCATTTCTTTGATGGCAACACCATGCTGAAGTGGGACCACAAGACTTCTAAGCTGGAGAAAGGTTACCTGTATAATGAGGAGGCTTCCCCAGAACTTAGAGATCCATTTCAAGAAAGGTCTGCTTAGAATTCTTACCAAAGATGAAAGAAGAAAAGGAGAAAAGGACTTTTTTTCACATCCAAATACATAGGATATAAAGTAAGAATTTTGGCAGACACTGGTTTTCCTCTTCCAATTTATGCTCACTTAACAGTATTTGACAGGAAAGGTCTTAGGCAAGATGAATGAAAAGAAGCTCCAAGGCACAAAATGCAGACCCAGAATACCCTGGTCTCTCAGACCAGAGTAGGGATTGGTGTTCCCTTGCTCCCTAAAGTATTTCATATCAATGAATCAACCAAAGAGTGGAAGCTAAATCAAACAATTTAGCAGACTGAGTAAGACATCTAAGACTACAGAAATGAGAGAAAAATACCGCTTTAATTGACAAAAATTTAGTGCGATTTATATCAAATGCAAATGTATTTTTACCTTCTATTAGCAGAAAGCAATTGTTTCAAGCAAACAATTGCTCAACCTGTTTGAGAGCAAAGAATGTTTGGGAGCCTAAGAAAGCAAGCAGCCCAAGGGGTACATGGCCTGGGCATCTGGATGAGTGAAGGTGTGGGGCAAGAAGGGGGCTTTTCTTTGCAAAATTCTGTCTTTGAATCGAAAGTTTAAACTTGTACTGTTTGCATAGGAGGAATCAGGCTGTGGTGTTTTGTTATTTTCATTCTAAAAATAATAATGAGCTTGTCTGTGAACAAACATACTATCTAGTTTATTGCACAGGGAATAGAAAATTAGGTATAATTGAGAATGCTGCATACAACCACCCAAATGGCTAAAATCCTGTGTTTTCATTCCAGACTCAGAAAGAAGGAAATTTATGGGAAAGGGAAAACTGCATGTGAGAAAGAAATATGTTTGGATACTGCATCTTCATTCAGCATTCACATTTATGGAAAAGCTGAGATGCTCTATTTTTAAACCTTAACCTTCAGCTATAAAGGAAAATCAATTTTGAATATGCATCATTGGAACAGAGTTTCTTCAATTTGTTCCATATGCTAAGCACCAATTACCAGCTCCACACTGTTTGGCAGCTCCCATCAGAATGCCACAGCAAGACACTTACACTATTCTACAAATATCAAAACAATACAGTGTGTGGTCTTACTTAATAAGCAGGATATGCCGATACATGAACACACAGGGAACTGTTTTTCTCCCCCCAACCCCCAAAGACGGATGGAAAAAATAGGATCTAATCCCTGCATACTTGCAACCCTGGAGATCAAGTGAGCTGTCAGAAAAAGGAAAGCTAGAGTAACTACCAATTACTCCATCCAGGCATCATCAAAAGAAGATGCAGATGATTATTAATTTGCCTGTGCTAAAGATGAACAATACATTTTCTCCCATCCCCTACTGCCCACAAGAGAGAATCAGAATCAACAATAGGGTCATATAGAGTTGAAATTTCACTCCATTTTATTTCTAAATGATTATCTCGACTTTGTAAGGCAAGGATTGGAAACAGATTATCATTTTTATATATAAGTAAACTAAATAAAGTAAGCTCCTCTTCTACATACATCCTGGACTATTAATGAGCACCCAAAGGCAGAAGTCCAAATTTCCAGTCCAATGCATATCTCATTAGACAATGGAGTTTCCTATGGCCATGCCTTCAAAAAGAGCTAGGGCACTATTTCTCCTTCACATTATTAACATTTTGGACAAGTTAATTCTGTTTTGGGGGAAAAAAAATTGACTTTGCATTGTAGGCTGTTTAGCAGTATCTCTGGCCTCTATCCACTAGATGCCAGTAGCACCTCTCAGTTGTGACAACCAAAAATACCCCAAGACATTGCCAAGAGATCCCTGGAGGGCAGAATTGCCTAGCTGAGAATCACTGGGCTAGAGCAATATTAATGCATCTCTTAAATTATTACAAAGTGTATAGTCCACTTTATGAATTTAACCACACTCTTTTAAAAGTATCACACTGTTATTAGCACTATCATAAACTCCTACTACAATGCTGTAATCTGTACTACAGTTTAGCAGTGAGTTAAATCACTTCTTTGGTGGCCGTTGAGCAATATAGAGAATCTCTCTCACACAAACCCGGGTATTACTTTCAAGCCCAATAGCATACACTGATAGTCTACTTGTCTATTAAAAGCTATGAAAATATACATCGTCTCATGATCAATCACCTGGCATCACTTTTTCACTTGTCATTACAAAGACATTCTCAAGATGTTGGTATCTATCCTGTCACACCATGCTATGTGTGGATGAAGTACTTGAGAGCATTTTGAGGTACCACTAAGTGATGGAGACCTCTAGAATATAGAGCTACCAACTAGAAAAAGCTGGATTATTCTAAAGTCAAAGCATACTTATAATTACCCACTGAAGCCAAATGTAAATTCCAAGTCAGTAAGCCTAACATCTTCTCTAGTTCATAAATATCTTTAGTAATTATCTTCCTGGAAAGAAGTTGGAAAAGGCTTTCCATCGTAGATAAGCTTGGAGCATGCAATTCTCCACTTAGAATATTTTAAGTCTGAATTTTACAGTTTTTGCAAAATTGGGCCAGGCTTATTCTTCAAAGATCACTGAAATGGAAATATCCCTGGTCCATCACTTAGATCATATTTACATGACGATATTATGTAAAGCCTATTGTAGTGCTCACCTCTTGCTATAGGCATTTTTTTTTAAAGACATATTCATTGTGGACATAGGAACATAAGAAATACCACTCTAAGTTGGGGACAAGAATCTTTCGGAAATAATAACGCCATAGGACATAAAGTGGGAGACTGGCATTGTTTCTTCAAGCAATATGATTGTGTGAGGATTGGATCTACACAAATTGAATATTTTAAGAATTGCTCAAAACCATGACATCTTGATTTCAAATGGAATCATTCATTCAGAACTTGAAGTTCTGTTCTTTCTAGAACACTAATTCCAAGAAGCGAAATTTTCTGGAGTTGAAAATCAGAGTAGATGAATACTTTTTGGAGGCGTGCCAGGTTGAGGTGGCCTTACTCATATGATGCTTTTAAATATGAGAGCCTCCTCTGAGTGACCATTTGGTGTAGATTTATCACCATTCCTGAAAAGAAGAATGATAGGTGACAACACAGGGTCATACTAGAAAGAACTGTCTCCCAACAGACATAACCCTTGGTGATCATCAGCAAGAAAATTTTCAACTATCTTTCTGAGAAAGACTAGAGCTGTGATCACAGTAGAACTAAAAAAAAAATGGCCATAAATGTATGAATATCATCACCACCCTTACCATAACGTGCCCAGGATAGGAATTAAACACTGGGATTAAACAACATCAAATGATAATTCCAAGTAATCTCTTCAGCTTGTGCATGATATAAATTATAAAGAATGATTCCAAATCTAAAATAGATAACTGTTCCAATATTGTTGAACTTAGAAATTATTAGCTTATATAAAAGCTGCAGAAGTTTAGGTCTCTTAGAATGAAAAGCTTGCGCTCGAGAGAGAAGGAAAGATAAAGTGTATTTGTAACATAGTTTCCTATGTAGTGTTTCTGTGACATAACTTAATATTCCTAATTCATCCTCAAACAAATGTCGCTCTGCTAATAAACATGTTGTAACCAGGTTGGCAATGATAGTATGAGAAATCTTCTAATTATGTCTGGTTTTGTAGACTAAATGGTTCTTCTTTCTAGAGAAGAACAGTGGGGACAAAAGCATGGGAATTCAGCTGGCGTTGGACATTCACCCTAAGCATATTTTGCAGAGAAAAGCCATTTGTGTATGGAAAAACAATAATCTAGTCAGGAGCAAGCTCCTGTGTGTTTTTCAGTCAAAGGGATAGCTGTGGAGTTCTAACTTGTGTGATAATGTTACAAGGAGTCTTTAAAATGTTAAAACAGCAGAGACTATAAAGTCCACATGTTGACTGACCTGTTTGTTCCTTGTCTTTCTTGGAAGAACAATGGGAGTTAAAGGTAGTCAGAAGGGTGGGTTATAGTTGGTGAGTCATAGGGTATTGGATTTGTGTTTGTTTTTCATACTTCCATTAAATGAGAACTGATGGAGTCCCTAGGATAATACTAGAAACATCTTTCTGGCACTTCTGAACAGGAGTCATTTGACCAAGAGCTATCCCATGACATAAGTATGAAAACAACAATAAGATCCAGGTGCATGAATGTGAAGTATACTAAAACCTTGAATATAAAGATTAATTAGAACTGGTTACAATAAAAATACGGACACCATCTGAGCAATATTTTGAGACCCTTCTTCTTAAGAGGAAAGAAGAGAAATCATTTGTCTTCACAACAAAGGGTCTGAAGGAATGATTTATTAGTTGAAACAACACGGTGAGATACCTCTTCTCCAAAGACTGACTTCATAAGACACAGATCTTATCTCTAAAGAGACTCTATATCTGCATGACAACCAACCACAAAACTCAGTGAATTAAAAAAAATTATCTCCATAGATTCTGTATGTTGATGGGGCTGAGCTAGGCATTTCTTCCATACCTGGTATATCTGAGGTCACTCCTGTGGCTTCATTCATCTGAGCCATCAGCTGACACTGAAATGTCCAAATGGTCTCTCATGTTACATAGCCTCTCTCCACATGGTCTTTCATTCAGTAGTCTAGTCTGAGATTCTTTACAACCTGTGATTAGCTTCCAAGACAAAGACTTTCCAGATGACAAACCTCACCATGCAAGCACTTTCCAAAGCTATACTTGCAGCATGTTTGCTAACAGCCCGTAGGCCAAAGTGATTCACGTGACTAAGCCCAGATTCATTGTGGGAAGAGGTTACATAAGGGCATGAAGAGTGGAAAGCAAGGTACTTTGGGACCAACATATGTATAACAGGCTATAACAGACTCATAGGGAATTTGCATCCCAATACATCGTATTGCATTATTTCTTTTATACTATATCAATATCACATTATATTTGTGGTATTTAATTGACTGAGAAATTCAAAATCAAACTGTGACTACATTAGCCCACAATAACTGGTTGAAAAAAAATCCTTCAACTACTTGGTATTTTTGGTTTATCAAAGACCAATTTAATCTCACTTTCCCCCTTACTAATGTAATCTCCTCTTTTCACATTACTGAAAGAGAAGATTCATTTTGAAGAACTGATAAACCAATGGAGGGGGTAAAATGGCTGCCATCAGATATCCAAATTATTTTAGCATGTTCACATTTTATTACTATGCATTAATTACCAGACTGTATATACTTGCTTCAGCTTTCTAACACATTTATGAAGCCCAAAGCCCATCTGGACCCAAAGCACTCCCCACTCTGAGCTATGTCCCCACCCGAGACTAGCTCAAATGCTGCTGCCTGGGATCCTTAGTCAGTTTTGACACAAAAACATTATGTGGCAAAGTCAGATACTTCAGACTAATCATTTCCAACCAACCTTTCATTCCTGTGATCAATGAATGACAGCTTTGCCTCCAACTTTTCCCTATCCCTTATCTTCTCAATCTCCTCATCCCTTACCTATTGAGGGCTTTTTCACTACTTGCTCCCCTGAAGTTGGTTTACCACTGACACTATCTTCCACTATCCTTCTAACATCTTCTTGTTGTTTTCAACATAGCTTCAAAAATCTCTTCACTATTAGAAATAATTAACAGCTACAGTAAAGTGGTGGGGTACAAAATCAACGTACAAAAATCAGTTGCATTTCTGTACTCTAATAATGAACTTACAGAAAGAGAACTCAAGAATACAATTCCATTTACAATCACAACAAAAAGAATAAACTACCTAGGAATAAATTTAACTAAGGAGATGAAGGACTTACACAATGAAAACTATAAGACATTATTGAAAGAAATAGATAACGACATAAAGAGATGGGAAAAGATTCCATGCACATGGGTTGGAAGAATAAACACAGTTAAAATGTCCATACTACCCAAAGCAATCTACAGATTCACTGCAACCCCAAACAGAATCCCAATGACATTCTTCGCGGAAATAGAACAAAAAATCCTAAAATTCATGTGGGGCAACCAAAGATTCCGAATTGCTAAAACAATCCTGAGAAAAAAGAACAAGGTTGGAGGCATCACAATCCCTGACTTCCAAATGTACACAAAGCCATAGTGATCAAAACAACATGGTACTGGTACAAAAACAGACATCCAGGGGGCCGACCTGGTGGCGCAGCGGTTAAGTTCACACGTTCCGCTTCTCAGCGGCCCAGGGTTTGCCGTTTCAGATCCCGGGTGCTGACATGGCATCGCTTGGCACGCCATGCTGTGGTAGGCGTCTCACATATAAAGTAGAGGAAGATGGGCGCGATCTTAGCTCAGGGCCAGGCTTCCTCAGCAAAAAAGAGGAGGACTGGCAGTAGTTAGCTCAGGGCTAATCTTCCTCAAAAAAAAAAAAAAGAAAAAAGAAAAAACAGACACACAGATCAATGGAACAGAACTGAAAGCCCAGAAATAAGACTGCACATATATGGACAGCTCATCTTCAACAAAGGTGCCAAGTGCATACAATGGAGAAAAGATATCTCTTCAATAAAGGGTGTTGGGAAAACCATAAAACTCCTGGAAGATAATATAGGTAGTACACTCTTTGAGATTACACTTAAAAAGATCTTTTCAAATACCCTATCTTCTCAGACAAGAGAAACAAAAGAAAAAATAAACAAGTGCAAGTTCATTAGAATAAAGAGCTTCTGCAAGGCAAAAGAAACTAGGATCAAAACAAAAAGACAGTCCACCAATTGGGAGACAATATTTGCAAATCATATATCTGATAAATGGTTAATCTCCATAATACATAAGGAACTCACACAACTGACCAACAAAAAAACTAAGAGCTCAATCATAAAATGAGCAGAGGATATGAACAGACATTTTTCCAAAGGAGATATACAGATGGCAAATAAACACATGAAAAGATGTTCAACATCACTAATCATCATGGAAATGCAAATCAAAACTACACTAAGATACCACCTTATGCCTGTTAAAATGGCTATAATCACTAAGACTAAAAATAACAAATGTCGGAGACGGTGTGGAGAGAAGGGAACCCTCATACACTGCTGGTGGGAATGCAAAATGGTGCAGCCACTATGGAAAACAGTATAGAGATTTCTCAAAAAACTTAAAATAGATCTACCATGTGACCCAGCTATCCCACCACTGGATATCTATCCAAACATTTGAAATCAACAATCCAAAGTAACATACGTATCCCTATGTTCATTGCAGAGCTATTCACAATAGCCAAGACATGGTAACAATGCAAATGCCCATCGACTGATGATTGGATAAAGAAGATGTGGTATATATATATATATATATATATATATACACACACATAATGGAATACTACTCAGACATAAAAAAGACGAAATCATCTCATTTGCAACAACATGAATGGACCTGGATGGAATTATGCTAAGCAAAATAAACCTTACTAAGAAAGACAAACACCAGATGATTTCACTCATATTGGGATATAAACAAACACGTGGACAAAGAAAACAATTCAGTGATTACCAGGGGAAGGAGAGTGGGGGGTGGGCGCAGAGGGTGAAGGGGAGCACTTATGTGGTGACAGACAAGAAGTAAGGTACAACTGAAATTTCACAATGATGTAAACTATTAGGAACTCAAAAAAAAAAAAAAATCTCTTCGCTGAATTCTATAACTACCTCCTTGATTAGCTACACTCTTTCCAATGGAGCATATTATGGGTCAAAAGGTTGAGATTTTCCTGCCTTCCCATTTCTGCTTTGAAATAATTACTCTTCTATTCTCATGTAAAAATTCACCTTTCTATGAAATTTGGACCATTTGGCAAAACCACTATAAAATCCTGCTATGGCTGTCTACAACTTGAATGCCACTGACTCCAAAGTCCATTTCACAATAGTGCAAGGTTACTTAACGCACAAAATTCATTGTGCCTAGAATAATTTAACTTCACTCTATTCAGAATAATTGTTTTAAAAACAAAAATCAACCTCCTTCAGATGGGCACAAACTAGGTTATGAATCTCAGATCCACCCACTGTATGCACTGGGTGAAACTTAACCGGTCAATCCTTCAGTTACTTTATCTGTAGAATAAGAATAATAAAACTTATGTTCAGGATTTTTATGAGGATGATAAGTGATATATGTAAAATGCATAGTATAGTGCTCAGTAATTCATAGCAATTACCGTGAAAAAGCACGAAGAGCATGATCCTATTTAGGACAGGCTTTGGAAGGTCAAATCCTTTACCAGAGAAAATCTAGATTTTAGAGTCAGACAAATTGAGATTCAAATTTTGATTTTGCTATTTCTTTGTTCTGTCACCTTTAGCAACTTGCTTAACCTCACTGAACCTCAGGTTCTTCCTCTGTAAGATAGTTATACTTAGATAGCTCAGGAATTGGATGAAGGCAGTCAAAAGATACAAACTTCCAGTTATAAGATAAATATGTACTGGGGTAGTAATGTATAACATGTTGACTACAGTTAACACTGCTGTATGGTATATTTGAAAGTCGCTGAGAGAGTAGATCCTAAAAGTTCTCATCACAAGGAAAAGAAATTTTTACAACTATATGAGGAGATGAATGTTAACTAAATTTATTGCAGTAATCATTTCGCAATATATACATGTCAAGTCACTATGTGGTACACCTGAAACTTATACAGAGCTGTATGTCAATTATAGCTCAATAAAACTGGGAAAAAATAGCCTTAAATGAAATTTGCATATGGCTAGATATTACTTGTTGATTATACTTTAATCGATGTTTTCTATTGTCATTTTCCAGTGCTTAGAAACTATTACTTGTAGGATTTTTGTTTTCATGAAGTTAATGACACTTTTTTAGGCCTAATACCTTGCAATTTTAAGTAATTTCTCTGGTGTCTGAAAATTACATTCATACTCTTTAATGCTCAAAAATTATATTTGTATACCTCTCTAAGTAGTCAAACTTTCTAATAAACGCTCAAAAAATAAAATAAAAAGATACCTCATAGGTTAGTTGAGGGGAGCAAATGAAATGTACAGTTTTGGCGTGTAGCAGGGATATCATAAATTTCAGTTCTCCCTTCTTCCTATTTTTGGCAATAACATTTATTATAATATTTTTCACCTATATCCTATATATATAGACAGCCTCCTAACTTTCTAAACATGTGTAATTGGTATTTTCTGGAAGTAAAACTTGAACAGTGACTCTAGTCAGGATTATCACCTGAGAAGTGAACCACAGCTACCCACGTATTCAATTCTTACATCCATCTGGGGACAAGCTCTTGTTCTTTGGGCCAAACCATACTTTCTTTAAGTAATGATCTCATTCTGAGCTTCCCTTTCACTTCTCTCCTACTTACCTCCTACAGATCCCATCTATTTCCATTTTCCTGAATGCCTCAGCTAATACTCCATGAAGCCAGCCCCCCCTCGATCATCTTCAGACCTGGAATTTGCTCTTCCTCAAAACATTTATTTTGTTAAAGCAAACCAAAAGATTCTCAAGTTTACCCAAACAGCAGGTGTCTGTTTTTGCCAAGAATGCTCCTTTCATTTTAAGGACATTGTTTCAGGCACCAGAAATATAAATGATGGAAAAGCTGAGTGCAGGCTGTGTGGTTCTGTGGGGTTTTGGTTACCACCAGACACTGAGCAAAGAGCAAGGAACTGCGTAATTCATCAACCCTCCCCACTCTTATGGTGGCCACAAAGATGCTGTGAAGAAGAGAGTATCTTCAGGCCAAGAACTGGAAATTTAGACCTTTACTCCTTACTCTTTATTTGACTGCTGTGTGACTATTGCACACAAAATTTAGGATTCAAGCTGCAATTACAAAACTTAAAGATAAAGAGGGTAAATCAAAGAGAGATTTAAAAAATGGAATTTAAGCAATAGACACAAAAATTTGCTGCTTGTTCACATCATAAGGGTCTGTGGGGGAACAGAACCAGAAACTCAAGAAGACACAGAATAAATTGTGAATGGTGCCTAACAGTTGCTTAGACTCCTGAGTTGAGCTGCAAAAGTAAAGTGATATTATTTTTAAGATGCACAGAGAGCTTGGAAGAAAGATGCTCTCTAAAGTTCTCTTTATATAATTATGTTAATCAATCTTTGAATAGTTGGTGACCATCTCTTGCTCCTAATTATTTCATGTGTCTTGACAAATAAAACAAGTGAATAAATGAGTGAGTGATAGATAATATAATTTTATGCTAATGTCCTAAAACACAATTTGTGTTTGGGTTATTCTAATGAAGATTGATAATTCTACTGTCCAAGATGATATTCTCAAGGGTTGTCAGAAATTCTCTTTTTATTAAGAGAGTTGAATTACCACTCGAGATGATACGAAAGTTACAAGAAAACTTTAGAATGAAATAATCAATTTTTATCTACTCTATCTTGTTCCATAGAAGATAGAAGAAGGCAAATTCTATATTTTCAGTCTTATAAATTGATTGCCAGAAAATAATGTCATATTGCATTTGTAAGAATTTCAGTTTAGAAAGTACTTTCCTATATCTTACCTCATTTAGGTTTTTGAGCAACTCTGTGAGGAAGATATTATCATGCTTTTATTTTACTGGTAAGGAAATTTAGATTCAGAGAAGTAAAATACCTTTCACAAGCTCACAGAATGGATATGTTTTAGAGCCAAGATTCATGTCTGGTTTCCTCACCTCAGGTTCTGTATTCTCCCTGCTCTGCAGAAAGATGCTAATTACAGACTTTGGGAGAAGTTGAATAGACAGATAGGTACAGTCCAGACAGGCAGAGGAGATATTTCCTATGTAACATATGACAAACAGTAGCCTGGGCTGGGAGTGACTAAGAAAACACTGTAAGGGCTTGAGAATCTAGACAAATACGCAAGGTCTTCAAGAATCCCCAAATTCAAGAATAACATATAATTTACCTCAGAAATATTCCCCATGGTGATGAGCAAAGAACAGTCAAGTCCACTGAGGGGCTGAAGCTGGGCAGTGAGCTGGGCTCCCTAACTAGCTACGTGGCTAAGAGCAGAGAGACCAGCATTCCTGCTTCACCAAAACCCCATGCCACAGGTCCCCTAGAGCTCATAATTTCAGACTGTGAGGTCAAAATCTCTGCCTGTTTTATGAATTAACTCTGAGTGAGCTTTTTAGAAGACACTGACAGTTTCATGGAATGGTATCTTTTTACACTTTTGGAAAACATCAACCAGAAGTCAAGATGGATTTGCCTGCATGTGTATGGTACCTTAGATGGTGATACAAATTGTTGCTGAAAATAGTCCTTACAACATATGCCAGGTCTCTCACCTGGAGGAGATAGAAGGATATGTTAGTGGGCACATGAAAGTTTCTCTTCACAATATCATCCAAGATCTGCGATGATGCCCTGAAATTCACCAACTTCCCTCTATTTGAGCTGGGAGTAGTATCACCAACCACAAAGCCAAGTGAGGTCAACTGTCAGAGTGGACACAGAAGTCATATATCTAAAAATAGGGAAGGACAAATGCTATTTTGGGGAGAAAGGAAAGGGTAAAAAAACGAAAAAATCTAGTTCATGGAATGAGAACTCAGTAACTCAGCTAAGGCTAGGGTCTGATATCAGGTCAGCAGAGTAGACCAGGTTCAAACATGATATTAGAGTAGAGAAGAGGGAGATAAGAGCAGACACTAGCACAAACATCAGGTCAGCTTGAAGACCGACCCATATATGGGTAATCCTCACCAATTTTAAAGTCTCAATTCTCTACAAGCCACATTCCACACTAAGGAGTGACTTTCCTGGAGGAGAGGAGCTGAACTTCTACAAGGAAGAGGTTTCTATAAAAATCAACTTGTGACAACATGGATGGACCTTGAGGGTATTGTGCTGAGTGAAATAAGTCAGAGGGAGAAAGTCAAACATTTTATGATCTCATTCATCAATAGAAGATAAAACAACAACAAACAAACACATAGAGACAGAGACTGGATTGGTGGTTACCAGAGGGGAAGAGGCAGGGTAGAAGAGTGAAAGGGGTGATTAGGCACATGTGTATGGTGATGGATTGTAATTAGTCTTTGAGTAGTGAACATGATGTAATCTACGCAGAAATTGAAATATAATGATATACACCCGAAATTTGTGTAATGTTAAAACAAATGCCGCAATTTTTTAAAAAATCAATTGTTCTTGATGAACTGAAATAGTTGAGGAGTACTCTACTGCCTAAAGATGCTACAATATGACTGGGAAACACTTTATTTCAGAGAAAACACGATTTATTATTTAGAATCTCTCTCTTCTTTCTAAAGAGTCTGACCCTAAATTGTGGTCTTCCTAGTGAGATGATGGTTGAAGATGAAGATGAGAGAAGCTAAGAGAAGATTAAATTTCTTTATATGGGGGCGATGTCGTTGAAGTTCTGGGAGGCAAGAAACGGTGAACTCAGTGGGGCTGTAACGGCTTCAGGTTGGGGGCATAGAAGAGTGAAAACAAACTGCTGACAACTGAAGAGGCTCTGGAGGGGGCAAATTGATTGATATTTTTATTAAGTTTCGCTGTATAGTGTTACCGTCTCCTCTCTCATTTGCGACAGACATCTTCAGTAAAATTCACATTATTCTCTAATGCTGCATAGAACTGTATTGACTTCTGGATATTTGACAAAGTGATAAGTGTTTCTTCAAAGAGAGAGAAAGGGGCAATAATATAAGCTAATCCTAGAGGATGAGTCACATTTGGAATACACAATAAAGATCTTTCAATTCTTTAGTCACAATTATAAGGGCTGCTGATCATTAGAGAATTCTGAGCATTGTACACTCCAGGTTGCAATGATCTGAAAAAAAATTGAAGTCACTACTTCTCTGGGAGCCTCCAAATTGCAGAGAATCAACATAAAAAGAATGATATTCTCACCTTAAAATCTCACTATTTTGAAATTAAATGATGAAGTAGTCCAAATTTAAAATCAGAATTGGAGCATTTATTTTTAATAATACTCCAAAGATTGTCAAGATACCAATCTCTTTTATCAAGTAGAAATCTGATCTTAAGCCAACCATGTGCCAACTCTGGTCCCGAATTGGTTCATGTGAAAGGCTAGGGGCATGGGCTAGGGAGCACACAATCTCCTCCCAGCTCTCATGTCCCATGATGTCATGGGTCCATCCCCATCTCACCTTGACCCCACAACTTCAGTCCCTCAGATTGTTAAATCAGATTCAAGTCCTTGATCTGACCCATCAGAAACATGAGCAACATTAATAAGTCAGATTATAGGGTCTTATCAATGTATAAGTAGTTTATTGAACAGGTTCATCTCAGTGGGAGTTTCTTTTCACTTATTTATTTTTTAATTTTTATTTTTATAGCAGTAACATTGTATTATAACATTATATAACTTTCAGATGTACATCATAATATATTTCTAATTCCGTGTAGATTACATCATGTTCACCACCCAAAGACTAATTATAATCCATGAACACACGTATGCCTAATCACTACTTTCACCCTCCTGCCTCCCCTCTCCCTCTCTGGTAAGGATCAATCTCAGTGGGAGTTTCAATTCCTAATTGTTTTTCTTTATTCCCCAATTACTGTGTTCAACCCTGCTCTACTGAAGCTCTGTTTCTAGTTCCCAAACAACATCCTCAGAAGATTCTATGATTATCCTGTAGTTTCATTTTCAAGACCCAGCTGAATTTCAAACTCAAAACTTCTCTTCCCTTATAGCTTGGGGTGGAGAAGGCATGATCTGCTCTTTTATTTCTCCCTACCCCTTCTCCTTAGAGTGGAGGGAAGTGTATTTTGGGTTTGGCATCTCTCCTCCTTCTCCTTTCCTAAGGTTTTACTCTGCTGGCATTGAGGGTTGGAAGGGCAAATGAGTAAGGAAGAAACATCCACCTTTTACTTAACTGCAATCTTCTCTCTGTTGCAATCTTTTCTCTGTTGGGTTCTGTCACATATATGCCTGTCACTGATCAGCATCAACGCCCTCTGAGCTATCAAGCATTCAGTATTGACTCTTTCATGAAACACATGTGAAAGTTCTTTGGAGCATCTCTAAGACCATCCACACTGCATAATTCTCTGAGGTGGGATTTCTGGCCCCACATCCAATTTCTCACAGCCTTTGGCCCTGGTAGAGCATCCCACAGCCTCTTGATGCCACATCCCTTCACCTTGTGGCCCACCCTCATGAATGGGGAACTGGTGACTAACATCAGTACAACAACTTTTTTCAGAGATCATCTGGCCCAGTGGAAGATCCCATATCTTTTTCCCCCTGCATCTTTAACATTCCAATCAGTGTGAGTTTGGACCACTCCAGCACCATCTCCTCTCTTTACCCTGCCATCAATCTTCAATAGTCATCTTTTCTATGCTTAGATATACACAAGAGGTACTTCAATGAGTGTTGTCTAAGCAGGTGATCTAACAGGGACAGTCTTCCCTTCTTTAAGTTATTCACTGACAGAGAGCCCTCATTCACTTATTTTTGAAAAGAGGAGGGAAGCCAATGCATTTCCAAATATGCCACACATCTATTGCAATGACTATTGATTCTCACAAATTTCCACGTACTCCTCTACATTTCTCAGACTCTTTGCAGTTAGGCTAACCATGTAACTAATTCGGCCAATACAATATGAGTGGAAGTGACATGCGTTGCCAAGATGACCTTGGACACCCAAGATGGTAGAGTCACAAAATGGAAGACACAGCATCTAGAAGTCCTAAAGGAGGTTTCTGGCCCCCATTGTTGGTTTTCCTTTTTAGAATATGAAATGCATAATGTCTCTTTGTCCTCAGCTTTGAGTCCTGTTAGAAGGCATCAGGAAAAGCCAACCAAATACAAATGTTATTACCTTTGTCTCCTCATTTCGTCATCTGAACAGAAGCCCAGTGACCTAGCAAGTCCACACAACCACAAAGAAAAAGCCCTGTAAGTTTATAACAACTGTGTGTGGGTGTTTCCTACACATTGAGCTGTATGACAGCTCTCTTCAATTCAACTTCTGTGTTCTTGCTCTCCAAAGGTTTAGGCAATTGTAACATCTCCAGTCTGGACTGTATATCTCACCATCAGGCACTTAAACAAAAGTTTGAGCTTAGGGGCCAGCCTGGGGGCACAGTGGTTAAGTTCACACATTCTGCTTCAGCGGCCTGGGGTTCACCGGTTCAGATCCCAGCTGTGGACATGGCACAGCTTGGCTTTATATGTCGTAGACGTCCCACATATAAAGCAGAGGAATATGGGCACAGATGTTAGCTCAGGGCCAGTCTTCCTTAGCAAAAAGAGGAGGATTGACAGCAGATGTTAGCTCAGGGCTAATCTTCCTCAAAAAAAAAATTAATAATAATAAAAAAAAAGTTTAACCTTAATGTTTCATATTTTATTAACTGAAATACACAGAGCAAGAAACATTTGACAACAACTGCAGTGCAGATTCTGAGAGATTCCCATGTATATGAAGAGTTCTTGAGTGACAGCCTCCCTTCACATTTCATCTGTTCCACTCAACATCTGAGTGGTGAGAATAAATGAATGTTTTTCCTAGCACTTAAAAGGGAGATATATGACTTTAAAATTCACTTTTATCAAAGATCTGGAGCCAGTTGGATTCCATGGCATTTTGAGTTCTCATGTTCCACCCTATTCACTTTCTCCTGTTTGCATTGATTCTTATGGTTTCAGAAAGTAACACAGTGAGAACATAGAATATATGCTCTGAGGCAGGGACATTTGCCGACGTTCCTGTGAGTGTTTTTCTTTAACTGAGGTTTCCTAGCACAAAACCATATAAAGCATAAATGCCAACTTATAACAATTTCACCCACAAACTATATTTAAGCACAGCATAGTTACCAAATAAAATAAGACTACAGAAACAGTTTTACTGCTTAGGAAAAAAAAAATGTATGCTTTCAGAACAGTTAACCCACAATAGCACAGCTGATAACTTCAAATAAAGGCCACAGTCCTGTGAGCCTGTAACTCAATTTTACACAGGCTCAGTGTAGTGTTTCATGTCATGGATAGAGTTTCTTTACTGCTTTTAATGGTGGACTTTAGAAGCCTTCTTCCTGCAATTAGTATAATGGAGGATATAAGAGTGGAAATAGAAGACTTTTCCCCTGTTCACCCAGACAATGAAAAAGTTTCAAATCATAAATAGTCCCACGGTTAAATGGAGGTCACATAGATTATCCCCCTGACTCCATAATTGTGCTCATGTTTTGAGAGAATTTCCTGCTTAAAAAATTATTCTGGTCTAACCACATCTTAAAAAGATAGACCCAGTCCATTGTTCACCCACAAATACATGGCCCTGGAGGAAATTCTCAGCTGCCCAGGATATACCTGGCATAGCCTGCGCAGACTTCTCATCCCAGTGGGAGGCAGCACACTTCCAGAAGACCTTGGCGTTTGGTGTTGGCTTCCTTTTGGTCTTTCCCACTTTGCTTGCAGGTTATCAATGCATTTGTGATTCCCTGTTGCTCTCTCTGACCCTAAACTCTGAGCTCCCTGTACAAGGACTAGTCCTCAAGCCTTTTTGACTTTCCAGGACCAATGGCTCTTGGCCCATAGCAATCTATCACTTAAAATATTGAAAACAATTAATGAATGGTGACTATAGATGTGTATTTCTTTACGGCTTTTCTAGATAAGTAGCTCTCATAATAAATTATTTCTTAAAGTTCTGATGATTTTATAGATGATAAGATTCATGCATTAGCTACTACCAATGAACTTAATTTCAAGAAGAGTAAAAAGATCCTAATACGCTGAAAAATACATTTCCACAAGTTGGTCAAGCCTTGAAATTTCCACACACATTATATTTCTTTGTGGATAGATTCATTATCTGCTAATAATTAAATGTTTTCAGGAAGATTAGCATGTTGAATTCTTATCACTTATAAAAGTATGAATGAAGAATCTTAAAGAAAGTGTGGTGGAAACATAATCTGGAAACTGGATCTCTGAGAGGAGAAGTGCAATAAAAGAGAGGAAGAGCCAAAGAATTGAAAGTCTGACGCCACAGAGGAATTTCATCCATTTTTTTAATGAGTAGTTAGTGTTTCTGTCCCAGTAATTCCAGAGAGCCTCAATCTTCATCTAAAACTAACTACATTTTTTAACAGCTCTTGGAAATATGCTTTGGAAGAAGAGAGATTTCCAGAGCATATCTTAGGTAACAAAAATAGCCTGCTATTGAATGTCTACTATGTTCTAGGGACTATACATATATTTTCTCACTTAACTCTCAAACATCAATGTCCAGAGCTCCCACTTTACAGATGAAGAATCAAAGACTTAGAGAGATTAAGCAATAATTGGAAAAACAGAGATTCCAACTATATCACATACTGGATCACATATTCCAATGCCACCAGCATCACCACGACCCCAAACAAACAAGCCCTCCCAAATGCAGCACTGCCTAGGTGATTGTAAATATGATTCTGTATGCTTCTGATCCACTAAGTGCTTTGCCATAGGGTTGCTGATCTTGACTCAGTAATCCCATGAAATTACATACTGCCCTAGTACAGAACTCTTTTTCAGAAGAGACCCGAATAGAAAGCGGTGTTAATATGAATATAAATAAATATTTTTTGAAAGTCAGAAAGCCAGATCTAAGGAACAGCCAAAGCCTTGCACTAAATATGAGTTTTGGTGCTCAGCACATTCATGCTTCATCATCTAAGCAACTCACGGTCTCTGCTCTCAGTTGGTGTAGCCCACTCCCAGCAGCCTCGATCAAGCTGGTGGTGAGCATCCAGTCATCGGAGATGGAAATGGACTCAGTACCCAGAAGGAGCCAAACTATGACTTCGTGCAAGGACTTTTTTATTTATTTATTTATTTATTTGGTTTGTTTCTGTAGCTATAACGATGCATTAAAGAGGAAAAAATCAACAAGAACTTTCAGTTCAATAACTGCCTTTGAACATTGCAAAAGCCACAGTGCAAAATAGGCACTAAGGGGACAAATAGATTTCAAAATGTGCCCTCATGGAACTTATATCATTGTTGGCACAAATATTCAAGGGAAAATGGGCCACGCTGACCTTCTAGAATCAAACTGTGGAGCTCGCCACTTTCTGAGTGAAAGAGAAAATTTATCCCTACTGAAATAACCTTTTGGTCTTCTCCTGAAGCATAATAAACTTTCCTGTATTTGACCAAATTGACTCCATATCCACTCATGCTTGCTGTGTAGGGAGGCCCTACTGAGAATCGAGGGGTTTCTATCCCACAATCACCAGCTGAGAGAGTCATTGCTAAATCTCTCCTCACTTGCAGCCTGTCAATGTCTTTGCGCCTTTTGTTGGAACATAATGTAAGCGAAAGTGTAATTTTAAGATGAATTCAAATCTAAATTCAATATCACTGCCTTCTCAGGGCCCCTCTTAGTCATTACATCTGTCCACTTATTCGAGTCAAAGTACAATCCTGCCCGTCCCTGAGGCCAATTAATGTGATACAGATTGACATCTTCCTTTTCATCCTAGTGGGCAACCTCGTTCTCATTGGGGTCAATTAAATCAGAACATCCCAAAAAGTAGATTTAAAGTTTGTTCTGAGAACAAAAAGGCAAATGCGAGTGTCCTCTGTCAATTTACCAAGCAACATTTTGTTGGGTTTACTTAGTGAAGAAATTGCTGTTAACTCATAAACAAGCCATTAGCAAAAAGAAAACTGCCAATCAAGATATACAATCTCCCAATCTGCTCATGTCTGTTGTAACCACAGAGTAAACGGTCAATAAATCTATTGATCAATCCCCATAAACATAGAAGTGATGCACTGATGACTTATAATCGGGTCATTCACACCCCAGAAGAAAAAAACATTTTTGCCTCATTTCCCTCAAAATTTTGCACTGAAAATCTAGCTTTGAGGTTGAGTTCTTTGGTTTACTCCCTTAACCTCTCTTTTCTTATTTTAAGAACACACATAACTTTACCTCTTAGAGATCATTTAGCCCAATTCCCTCACTTCACCATTGATAAGCAGGAGCCCAGAGGAGGTTAAGGGAGGTCCCCAGGAGCAGAACCAGGCTGAGAACCATGTGTCCTGACTTCAGCTCCCTCATCTCACTTGCAAAATAAGGGAGGCGAGGGAGACACCTCTGTTGCACACAGGAGAGGGGGGAACACTTAGGGGCTAGCACTACTCATGCAAGGTGCTCAGGAAGTATTATTTCTGCTGAGTGTGATGACATCAATGTGGGCCAGGGATCTTCCTAAAGGAAGCCTATGGTGCTGTCAAATCTGACCAAATCGCAGAGAACCAAGATGGAGACGAAGTGGAGGAGGCGAGGATGTGGCTGGAGAAGAGGAGATGCTAGGCCAGGACAGCTGCAACATAACTGACATCCAGAATGGGACTCTGTGACATCAAGGTTCCTCTTCTGAGTCCCCTGAACTTTTATTTTAAGCTCTTCAGCTGCATATATTTTGTTCGCTGGCGCCTTTTGTTTCCTGGCTGATGATTCTTTTCTTTTCTCTTCCCTACATTTAAAAAAGAAAAGGAAAGAAGGCGGGTGGAAAGGGGGTAACTGTTCCAAAGCCTCTTTGCCTTCAACGGTGCAGCCACTTTGCTGTGTTGCAGCCAGTCTTAGAGCGCCCCCTACTGTTCCCATTACAGCTCTGTCATACTCGACCTTTCTGGGTCTTAACAACCCAATGTCTGAAAAGAGGTTCTTGCTCTGTGTATTAACTTCTGCTAATAACAGAAGGTTACAGCAATATCTCTGCAGACACTGAGCTTCTGTATGCTCGGTAGGAAGAGCTTGGAAAATGGAAGCATTAAGTTGATAAAAATTGTTTCCTGCAGGAGGGCCTCCTAATTCAAGTGGAATGTCGCTCATCAGTGGGCTTAAATAAACCCTTAATCTTAAACATCCACTTTATCATGAAAATGGCACTGTTTATTCCACTGGAATATCTTGTGTCAAAATCTGAACAGTATTCCTTTTCTAATGGCAGTGACACAGAAAGCTCTACGAATCAAACAGGAAAGAGAAGCTTGCATCAGACAGCAGACCTCTGTTTTCAGGGATAAAACCCCATATTCATTCAGGCAGGACCATTGCAACTTTATAAACCAGGGTCAAAGGGAAAAGAAGTTGAGGATGCAAAAGAAGGTTTGCCGAGTGCTTTTTTCATTTCATCTCTTTTCTCTCTCACTTTCTTCCTTTAAGGAAGAAAAGAAAAGCTGCCATAATTTCTTGTTTGCTTAAAGGCTAATGTATATTTACATAAGCATCCAAGCTATGGATTGCTTTGAATTTAGAAGCTCTTAGATACACAATAGGGCTACTGTGTTTCAAAAGATTTGGCCACCCATCACGACCCACTGTTCAGTCTGTCGTCCATTAATCTAAACACGGACTCTCTCAGATATATCCAGATGCCTAACAATCTTTTACATTTTTTGATACTGCCTTCTAATTACTGTACCTAAGGGAGGACTTTGCTGAGAGATATTCCAATGTGTTCCTCAAAGGGTTTTTAAGCAAGTTCCCTTCCACTCGCCATAAGCACAAAGGAACAGAATTTCTTCTCCTTTGCCAAGTATCTGTTTTTATAGCAGGTAGATATAGGTAATTGCTAAAAGCTGATACAATGATAATGGAGCAGCCAACAGTAGGGAGAGTCTTCCCATTACAGTGAAATCTGATGAGGATTTGGTTTCACCACGGAACTCTTTTTTAGAGCAGTTTCTAATTAGCAGAAATAAAGTTGCTGCTAAAACCACAATAAAGACAGTATCTATAGAACTTTAGAAGAATAATTTAAAAAAGAAAGAAAAAAGAAAGCTGACTCCTGAATGTCTATGCCAATTAGTCAGTTTCTAGCTACAACATTAATTTCTTTTCCTTGTCGAACTAATAACTGGATGTCACCAGTAAGATTTCCCAAAGAATTCCTGTTTTCCCCCGTAGGATGGTGATTCACGGAACCCCACAAACAGTTAGCATAAAATTTCATTCTACCAGAAAGCAACATGAAGTTAGATTTCACGTGGAACCTTCTTCCTGCTCAATTTCACTTGTGATATCCTCTTGATCTAACACAGCGCAAGCAGAAAATCACCATTCTACCTGGAATTCGTTTATTGATCTATAATATAGGACCACTGCTTCCTCTACTATGTGCATAATTTTATTTGGGCTGGTAAAAAGGGAAAACAAAAGCATTTGTGTTCCCCAGGTTCCCTTCTCATTTTGTGGAGCAGAAGGAGTTTTGAGACATTACCTAATGATGCCTCAAACATCCAAATATAAAATACCTAAAATACCCAAAATATCTGAACACCTCAGATGGATGAAAGTCCACCTGATTTGGAAGCTATCCGTGAGAGGAGGAGGGAAAGATCTCACATCCTTATTTTTAACTAATTGCTATGTTTAAATACGCCCCACTACCAGAGTCTAAGGTGAATTCTTCCTAGAAATACTTGTCATTGGTTAACAGAGCAGAACTTGATATCATGATTAACTAGCAAAGTAGTAGCTATTTTATTTATCACTGCTACGACTAACAACAAAATTCAACTTCTAATCAATCTCCCATTTTCATCCAAATGATATCAGAAAACAATTTGATCCATTTATTCACTGAAATTTTTTAATTAGGGCCAGGTGTTCTCCAGAAATTAGTCTTCTTTCTCTAATTTCATCACCCACAGATTTCTTGCAACCATTCAGTCTTTCAACCACCTCCAATGACATGGAAAAACTAATGCTCTGACATATCAAAATGATCCACAACTCTGTGTCTTTGCGTGTGGTATGGTTCCCTCTGCCTATTGAACTCTTACGCATCCTTCAAAACCCACAGTACATACCATGACCTCCATTGTGAAGCCTCTCCTGCCTCTACCCCTACACAAAGTCTTATTCTGACTCCTCAGTGTTGCCTCTGTCTCCAGCATACTAGTGCTCCTTCAAATGTGGGCCACGAACACCCTGCATCAGAATTGCCCCAGGCGCTTGTTAAATTGCAGAACCCCAAGCTCCATGGAGACCTGCTAAATCAGAAACTCTGAGCTGAAGGCCCAGGAATCTGCATTTACTAAGCTTCCCTCCCTGGATAGTTCTGATGCAAATACAAACATTTATTTTATTGCCTGCATAATTCTGAGTAGCAGCTAATATTTGGCTCCTATGTTATGCCAGGTGCTGTTCTAAGCACATTATACATGTATTAACTCATTTAATTATCACAGTAACTTTATAAAAAGATACAGTTTTTACCCTCGTTATAGGCTGATTAACTTCTTTGAGATAAAGTGAAATTAGGAAACTTTTGCAAAAATGCACAGCCAATAAATGTCAGAGAAAAGATTCAGAGCCAGGCAGTCTTGTTCCAGAATCTGTCACTAAATCATTGGGTTTTAGAGTCTCGAAAATAATCGTCTCTGTCTCCTTGACAAGGCTGCGAATTCTTTCAGGGCAGGAATTGCATCTTTTTATCTTGGTAACTGCAGTCCTTATCCTAGGGCACAAAATACTCAATAAATGTTTACTGAATTGTTTAACATGTGGAATAAACCAAGATATCATGCTTTTGTCTATGGATAATAATATCAGTGAGGTCAAAAACCCTCATGGACCACAAAAAAATAAATAAGTAAATGTGACAGCGCTTTGGTAAAACACCAATGAGATTATGTCTGGTTTTCATTAAAAATCATAAGCAATATAATAAACATAAATACATTAATTCATACCAGAAACCAAAGCCTCTAGTGTCACACTGTAAACTTGAATACCGCAGAAAGCAGGCCTGGGGACAATGAAGCGGTCCCCAGAGAACGTGAAGTGACTCCCCAAACCATATTTTCACTTTCCTTCCTCTAGGTGTAACTTTGAACAATAAAAAATATATAAGATTATGTAGCTGCTTCATTTTGAGGGCTGACTTGTAACTGTGCTTCTGCCTTATCAAATATCTAGAAACTTCAGCCTAACAGCTTGAACAAGTAAGTTTTTTCAAAATCTTTGAAGAAAGATCCAGCTCTACAGGGGGTGGTAGTGCCTTTGTAGTTTGGCTCTGCTCCCTACAAGGCGTATCATATACATCCACCCCTTTCACCAGCATAGGATATGGACAGGTGGGCCCAAGTGCATTAGAAATGCCACAGATGTTACCAGCCACTTCCTAAGAAGAAAAAAGGCCTGGGCCCCAAACTATTAAAAACTGGCATGTCATTTACACAAGTGATATGCGGCATCTACGCTTAGCCTAAAAATCCAATGAAAACTGATAAGGCGATAAACCATTCAGTCAGCTATTTGGCATTGTGTGGCATATATATATGGATAACAAATGAAATTATCTTTCTGTTTTATGTTTTTCAGACGTTTTATGTTATGCATACATACTTATATATCCACAAAGGGCCACAGTCCCCATATTTCTAATCTGTTGCTTAACCTCTCACATCTTCCAAGTTTGGGCTATCAGCCAGGGTCACAGGTACCTGCTTACAGGTGCACACCTTCCCCAATACAATGCTGATCCTGATGGGATTTTCAGATGAGTTTAAATGGGTCTCACATCTGAGTCCATCTGGAAATCCCATCAAAAGAAACCTCCAGGTCCCAGAAATGAACTCCCTCCTTGCTTCTAGACTTGCTGAGGAAGTATTTTTCTCTTTTTTAAAAAAATGTATATACAATACCCCATAAGAGCACATGTCATCTAAACTGTTCAAGTGTAAGGGACAGTTTGCTGGTGGCGACTTAGACGTTCAGAGCAAACACTCAGAACTTTAAATATAATATTTAAAGACAAGTTGTTGCCAGACATGTGCACAGCAGCATGTCGCACACGGCTGCTGTGTAACAGACAGATGCTTTATATGCTTACAACTCCAGGATGCTCTGGTATTTCAGTCGTGTGGGGCTAAGACCAAATTCTCAAACAGGGTAAGAAGTGATCCTGTTTGTGCAGAGAGGGGGAGTTGTCAACATCCCTGTTGCTTTTCCTGGTGGAACATTTGTCTCCCTTTCATTTCCGAGAGTAGTCACAAAAATGGTGATGAAGGATACAACTATTGTCAGCCCCTCCAGGACCTACAACAAAAGTAGAGATCTCACCACTGGAAGTAAGATTTTATATGATTTCTGTTTCCTTTTGTGATTTGCCTACTCATTCTGCTGCCAAGGAATGCAACAGCTTTATAAACAGTGACATGAGGACATAGCTGGACTTTGCAATCTAAGTCAGAAGTGGTTTGGTTTGGACTCACTAAGGGGAAGCATTCTACATTTAGTCTGATGGGTTTGCTCAACCCTCCTTCTAAGGAAGTCTCATCCCTCAACTTTAGAACCACAAAACATGAAACCATTCATCTCTCTCTTTAGAACCTTGCCTGAGCCACTCAACACCCCTAACAGAGGCATGCGTCTCTCCATTCGGGGAAGCTCGCTTCTCAGAGCCAAGCACATTTCTATAAATGCCTCACGTGGGAAGGAACAAGACCAATAAGTCAGCAAGCTGACTCAGAAATGATTGGAAGCATTTCCTTTCCTCTCCCAGTAGATGTGCTGCTTCGTGGTGGTTTTCTGGTGTGATCACTATGTAAGGCTTGGCTGACTGTCGGTAAAGGATAGAGTGTTTGGCTACCAATATCATGACTTTGACATTTGGGGCAATTGCTTTTACTGAACACAAATGTGCCAGTGAAAAGGACCGAAGTGCACACCTTATGCTCCACAGCAATAAGCTGTAATGGGCAAACGCTCCAGATGTATGGGAACCCATCGCGGGGTTTCATTTATCTTTCTCAACAATGGAAGCCAACTGTAGGGGCCAAACCCACCACCCACCAGAGTCTGGACAATAGCCAATGGAATGCAGGACTGTTGGGCCCTAGATGTTGTGCCAATCAATCAGCCACTGCTTATTGATCACTTATACCTGAACCAAACGGAACCAAATTTTTCACTTGAAAGAGCCACCACTAATAATAACCTTTGCATTTTTAAAATAGTGCGGCACAGAAAACACTTTCAAAGGCATTACACTATTTCAGGCCTGACAACAGCCTCACTGGGTAGCCATTCCTCCTTTCCTTTAACAGATGAGAAAACTCCACCTCAGTGTAGTCAAATGCTGTGCCCCAAATCACAAAGCTGGGAAGTTCAGAGCCACACTTAGACCTGGTCTATTTCTACTGCTCTTTCCACAGTTTCCAGCTGTGAACATTAACTAGAAACCCGGTCCTGGTGCCCTCCTTAGAAGAGTCCTCTGCCCCTAAGAGTGTTACAAAGTTCCTTGGGAGTCACACAACCAGGGGGTTACAGGAGGGAGAAGTCCATGCAGTTCCCTGTTATCCAAAGGCAGCTGGCCCCCTCGCTGCAGATCCTTCAGAATCTGCCACCAGGTAGACCATTCTTGGTTCTTCCGTGTCTAGCCCTCCTCATCAGGAAAAAGGGGAGGTGAGACTAGACTTGTGTTCATGGCAGAGTGAAGTTACACAACCTCTGGAATCAAAGAGACCAGCTTGGAATTCCAACTCTGCTCTTCTTTGCTCTATGAACTTGGGAAGTTTTGTCTTTTTCATTTTTTCATTTTGTTTTATTTTTCAATTATCTTAGCTTCAGTTTCCTCATCTGTGAAACAGAAAAAACAAAAGTGCTGACTTCAAAGGGTCATTATAAGAATTAAACAATTCTGAAAGCAGAGCCATGTATTTCCTGGCACGAGGCAAACACTCAATAATCACTAGTAATATTGTTATAAGTGTTAATTTTATTATTTATAAAATAGACTAATTTTGTTCCAAAATGCTCATACTCATTTCCTGTATGAAGACAGTCTGACAAATTTGAGTACAGTGCCTGGCCCTGGGCTGGGCCCCAGGGACAGGAGTGGCCACTGGATATGGTCTATTCAGTAGAGAAAGGAACTCTATGATAGCAGGACTTTGACTTATGAAAAGAGTCAGTAGGCATTAATTAGAACTCAAAGATTTTATTTTATTTTGCTGAGGAAGATTGGCCCTGAGCTAACATCTGTTGCCAATCTTCCTTTTTTTGCTTGAAGAAGATTGTTGATGAGCTAACATCTGTGCCCATCTTCCTCTATTTTATATGGGACGCTGCCACAGCAAGGATTGAGGAGCAATGCTGGGTCTACACCCAGGATCCAAACCTATGAACCCTGGGCTGCCAAAACAGAGTGCATAAACTTAACCAACACATCACCAGGCCAGGTGATTTTTTTTCAATGGTTCAAAATTTGGAAAAGGAACTTGTATGCAGCCCCTGCATGCACACACTACTCACACACAGTCCCTCCAAGCTCTGACAGTTCTTGATTCTTCACTTTTTTCCAAAAATAATGTCTTAATTCTGTCCCATTCTCTTGGGCTTTTGCTAAGTGATTGGCTAGTTTGAAAACTTTTTTTAAATTCACACTGAAGTATTAGTAATGTAAGTTTACTACTTTTAGGAAATAAATTTGAATTTGATTGGAGCAAAACTCTCCCAATTAGGAGCTTCAGGCAATAGTGTTCTGAGGAGTGGATATCTTGGGTTCAACAGATTGAAAGTCATTCATTCGTTTATCCAGCCAGTCAACCAGCCAGCCAGCCACTTGCTCAACAAATGCGCCAGGTTATAGGTGCTGAACCACACAAATGTGCCCTGAGTTCACTAGACTTATGATCTAGCAGGAGTGACAAGCATTGAACAAGTGAACCAACCAAGAAATAACTACAGACAGTGGTAAGAGTTAAAGAAATAAAGATAAAATGATACAGGAGGGAGCAGAGGGCACGTACATATAGAGTCACATCAGGAAAGACTTCTCTGAAGATGGATATTTAAACTGAGGCCTAAGGAAGGAGCCAGTCTGACAAAGGACGGGCTGAGGAGTAGTGAAATGGCAACACAAAGCTCAAGGTAGAAAAGGGCTTGGGTTCTAGGAATGGAGAGACTAACACTGTGAAAGCTTGGGATGGAGAGCCAAGGAGAGATCCGCCATGGCCTTGTAGATCCTGGAAGGGGTTTGGATTTGACTCGACCAGGAGAGCTTTCTAGATCCTTTACCCATGTAGAATTCTTTAATATATATTTTTATTTCAAGGAAATGTAAATTCATTTTTAATTTAGGACAAAATCTTGGCTGGCACCATCTCGCTCCTCTGTGATTTCAGACTCCTGCCCCTTGCCCAGCACACTCTGCTGGAAAGAGCACAGATCACCTTGGTTCTGGTGCTGGCACTGACCTTGAGCAAATCACTGACCATTGCAAGTCTTGATTCCTTCATCTACAAAAGAGGTGGGATAAGATGCTCTCAAAGATCCCTTTTGCTCTAAATTAATTTGGTCAAACAGGAGGAAAAAATGGTCGTACTCTCTCAGGGCTTGGCACTCACACTTCCTGCTGTAGAGACAGTACTGCTCAGGGGTTAAGAACTTGAACTTTGGTGTTGCAAGCCTAGATTCTAATCATGAGTCTGCATGCCAACTTTTTTCCCTTGAGTGAGTGAGTTTATCTCCCTGAGCCCATTTCATACTCTGTAAAATATGGATAATAGGATTCTTATGAAGAACAAAGGGCGTAATTATTGCTATGTCATTAATATCATCAGTATGCTTAGAGCTTCCCATAACAGCATGGCAGAACTTGGACTTGGAGAGATAATGGGTGTAAGGCTTAAGGCATAATCCCAACCAGGTCTTTGGAACTTACTCTCATGAATCAGCATCTATTATGCCAATATTAAGGGTGAACCAACGTGAAGTAAGGCTGGATCTGTTTGGAGCCTAGAGGTAAAGTCTGGTCTGGAAACTTGAGGCCGTTGAAAGCTTTTCAGCTGAAAAGGTATTTGATCATTTGATGCGAAACACATGGTCCATTGGGCAACCTCAAAAACACACCAGCCATCCACAGTTCCCATCTCATGTGCATAAGGAATGAGAGGGGGTGCTTGGACAAAGCTGTATTCTACTAGATACAGTCACTGCCAGCGAAAAAACGGAGAAGAAAAAAACAATTAAACTTCTAACATGAGCTAAATCAAATAAGCCCACCAACCTCTTAGTAAAATATACAGGCGTTAAGCCAGGCTGTCCTGACACGTGTTTAAAGACTACCCAACTTTGAGAGGAATTGAATAAATAGACTTCAAGTCATGCGCCTCTTGGGAAAATTTCAAAAGACTAAATACCATTTGACGGCATCATTTTCCTCCTCCTGTTCATAAAAATCACAGCATCACAGCGTTGGAAGAGAAATAAGAGGTCATCTTGTCCAAATCAATTTCTAACACAATTATTTCAGAGGCAAAACAATTCTGAGCAAAATGATCTCCAAGTTCACGTTGTGACTCAATCATTTAACCAAATAAGAAGAGATCTGAAGTGGGAATGGAGACTAGGGAGCAAGAAAGTAGGCCCAGTTTTGGTGGCTTTTTATTTCTCTGAGCAGTCAACAACTTATTAGTCAGCCTCATTGTATATAATTCTGAGAATATTCTGCCTTTGCAAGTGCTTCCCCATCAAATACATCTTTTGAAATCAGCATGTATGTTTCCTGAATGTGTCTCCTTCCAGCTATTAGCCACTTGGAAAGCCAGGAGGGAATGAGGATGGGAGGGAAGGATGGAGGGCAAGCAGGTTGCCAGATCCAGTTCCATTCCTGACTCTATGGCAAAGGGACACAATGAAAAATAGTCCTGGTCAAAAAAATTAGTGAATGAGATCCTACTTTCTTAATAAGGATTACTTGGTTTAAATCTTGTAGACAAAATATCTATGATAAGTCAGTTATCAATTTGTAGGCAATCTATAATTTATAGGTTGGAAAGAAAGAGGGACAGAAGGAAAGAAGGCAGGGAGGGGAGAGGCTGGAGAAGGAGAGGAATGGAGGGAAGGGGAGAAGGAGGGTGGAGGCAAACAGGTAAACAAGCAGAAATACTCTAAAATATGAATTAAATGGTACCATCATTTATTGAAAGCTAGACCCTGTACTCTATGCTTTAAATATGTTCTCCTATTGGTCCTCAAAAGAGTAGGTTGTTTTTCCCATTTTACAAAGAAACTTGATGGTTTGTTAATTACTTCAGAAGGTTGGAGTAATTTTTTTCTCTTCTCCTTTTGTAATGGGGAAAGATTGCTTTGAAAATGAAAAGCAAATGTTTATTGCCTTATGATTGGCCCTGTGTATGTGTGTAAGAGCCCTGAGCGAGGCAGCTGACCACCAAGCACGCTGAGGGTGTGGAAGGAAAATACAAAGCCTGACTTCCCCAGGGATGGGAGCTCACAAGAGACCCAAAAAGCTCAACAAACGCTGATGGTCTGTCAGAAATCCCTTTAGTTATTCTGCTCCCCTCTCTGCAAGCTATATTACAGCTCTTGCCTTTCTGAAAAGGGTAGTTAAAATCCACATGAAATGTTCTCTTACTCAACCTAGTCCTAGATGGACTATTTCAACTTAATCAACTCATCACCATCAAGCACTTACTTGAGAGCATTCGTTTGTCAGATAAATAACATTTAAACATACACAGGTTTCCCTTTTCAAAAACAATAATGGTCTTATACTTGGGAATTGCAATGGTGGAGGTATTTAAGAAAACACACTTGTAACGACAGAATAAGCAACAGAACAATCTTCTCTAATTGGGAGGGAAGTTCCTCATTTTTCCATAACAGCATCTATGTTACATGTCTAGATGCTCTGCCAGATTGTTAACTCTACACCCCAAAGCATCTGATTTTGGCACGCTGAGATCAGGACACGCAACTGAAGCCAAAACTGCCGAGGAGCCATGTGAGTAGAGACCAAGTCTCAATTAGCAGGTCAAGAAACGAGCTAATCAATTAGCAGCCTGGCTTTCTCCAGCTCACCAAATTAAGATGGCTTTAAAAGCATAACTGATCTTTGTAAAGGAACTTTCCCCTCTGGTCCCTCCTCTGGGAGGTTAGACTATTATAAGAAAATAATTGTATGAATCATCTATATTTCTGGAAAATACTGAGCACCTCCAGGTGTGACACAGATGGTGGACAATAAAGGGGAAAAAACAATTTTTCAAGAATAAAGCATACACGTCCATGCACTCCCTTAAACAGCAAATCTTACTTATTTCCTGGCAGGATTCCCCACCTCTTCTACTAAGGTCACCAGCAGGACCAATGTTCCATGCCCTACACTCAGTAAAAATGACTAAAGGGAGAGAGAAATTGACCAAGTAAGAAAAGTGCCCTAAAAGAGCTCTGGAGTCACACTGTATGGATTCAAATTCCAGCACGACCACCTACAGGTTGTGTGATATTGACTAAGACCTTAAACCTCTCCGAGACACAGCTTCTTAATCTACAAAATGGGGGTAATATTAGTACCTTCCTCCTGGGATGGTTCTGAAGATTAAGCGAGTTAATGCCTGGAAAGGAACTAGAATGGTGCCTGACACCAAGCTTTATGGTTAGGACATAATTGCTAACCTGCACTATTCCTACAAAAACAGAAGAAAAAGAGAAGGAGAAAGGTAGAAATGTAGAGAGGGAGAGAAAGACAGAAAGAGAGAGAGAGGAAAGGAGGGGGAGAGGGAGAGGAGAGCAGAGCAGAGCAGAGCAGAGGAGGGGAAAAAACAGGTTTAATTTATCCTCTTCATATTTCTGTGATGATGGAAGAAAATTTAGCTGAACATCTTCAGGAGTGTGTCACAGCCAAGACAAGTGAGATGCTCTGTAGGAGAGGGAAGAAGGAAGCCAGGAAGAAAGCAAGGAACTCCGCGCTCCCTGAATACTGATGATGTACCAGTTACTGGGCACACATCATCTCATTTTCTGAGGAAGCACACCCTCAGGAGCATCAGTGACCTGCCACATGTCACACAGTCAGTTGAACAATGGCGTTGAGATTCAAACTCAGATCTATTTGTCTCTGAGATCCACCTTCTTTCCCTGTCACCACCTTAAAACATTCACCCACAGCTGAGATGGCAAATTTGATCTGAAAATCATCTGCATGATTTGTCTTGTTCTGGGTGTGCTGTCCTGCCAAAGAATGCTGGTAGAGAAACATTTAAGCTGGAATATTTCTTCTGATGAGTATTGCACAATTCCTACTTTAAAACTCAAACTCCAATTGACATACCAAGGAGTTGTAGGTTATGGTGGTGGTGGCGGTTTTTAATGTCAGCCTTGGGCCAAATGGAGGAATTAAGCTTCTTAGGAAACATTCTGGATAAAATTAAGTTTAAAATAAGAGCTGTCTTTCCAGATACCTCAAACTCCACAGGTTCCAAATTAGTCTGGGCGTTCAATGGCCATAAGGCAGAAGTCTGGAATAGTTGATCCATTTTTGTTGATCCGATTAGGAAGAATATGAGAAAGACTGCTGAAGCAGTGTTTACTACACACAAGGCTGTCGTGGATTCCTTCTCCACCTCTCTTGCTCAGCTTATCGAAAAAGCCTCGTTGCTGGTCTCCCAACTTCCACACCTGTAATCCCTTCCCTGCATACTATAAAGTGATCTTAATATGCATCAGATCATGTCACATCCTTGCTCAAAATGCTTTAGTGTCTTCCCACAACCCTTACAATAAAGTTCAGAATTTTTAATACGGCCTTCAAGGCACTGTATTCCCTGGCCTCAAATTCATCTTAGGCGACATTGGTTATCCAGGTCTCCAACTCTCACCAAATCTTTTCTGCCTCAGAATCTTTAAATACGGTACTCTTTTTGTCTAGAATGATCTTCTTCCCACCATTCCACACTCCCAACCCCACCAACACAGGCACACGCATGCACACACACACAGAGTATGTTCCCCCTGCCACTTCCTTCTCATAATTTAGGTCCTCAGAGAAGGCTTTCCTGACCCACTGTCTAAAGTACTGCTGGGCCCACACATGCCTCTATTGAAGCCCCTGCTTCTTCTCAATCTCAAACCTCTGTTTTACTTTTTCTTTTTCTTTTGTTTTTTTGTGAGGAAGATTAGCCCTGAGCTAACATCTGTTCCCAATCTTCCTCTTTTTGCTTGAGGAAGATGGTCCCTGAGCTAACATCCCTGCCAATCTTCCTCTACTTTGTATATGGGATGCTGCCACAGCATGGCTTGGTGAGTGGTATGTAGGTCCACACCCAGGATCCAAACCTGTGAACCCTGGGCCACCCCACCAAAGCAGAGCACGAGAACTTAATCAGGATGCCACTGGGCTGGCCCTTCAACCCTCTCTTTTCTTCGTGACACTCATCACAAGTGCAGTCTCCATTGGCTCCCAGTGCCTGGCACATGGAGGTCCCTCTATGAAATTTTGTTGGGGAAATGAACGAATGTATATGTGGCATGTTATCTTCACTTTGCTTTTCTTCAAATCTCTTATCACTCCCTAAAATTATATTATTGGTTTCTTTGTTTGCTTTTTCATTGTCTGACTCTCCTACAAGAAGTAAACTCCATGACAACAGTTACTTTTCCATGTTCACTATTTTATTCCTGGTGCCTGAAACAGTGCCTGGCATATAATTGGCACATAGTAAGTATTTGCTAAATGAATGAATGAATGAATGCTTGTATCCTTGGGGTCAGGTTCAATGCAGAATAAATGCTTAGTAAATGGACATAGACTCTGATTTCTTCTTATAATTTAGTAACGATTCAATTTAGACCCATATAGAAGCTACAATTAGTTTTTCTATAGTCAAAGGCAATCATAGACTAAATTTTATAGTTTCTTTTCAGAAGCGGAAAAGTCTCCTTTGCGTCACCAAACCTTTATAATGATCATCTGTTGAATGTTCTGAATTGGAAAATCTTCTCCTGGTATGAGCTTTTGGGTCACCTTTGACTTACTGGTCCTCCACCATCTTCCCCTAGGGCCAATGAAAATCAATCTTGGGAGATGTTCTGTTGAGGGAGAGAAGCAATGTGCCCTTCAAACAGCTGTTTTCATGACCAAACCCCACTTTAATTCTTTCAAGTATTGCCTATAACACTCACAAAAGAAAACAAATCTCTCTTGACACAACATTTTGACCAAGTTCAATCTGGTTATTCATGTTATTCCAACTTTTTTTGGTAGAAAAGATAAACATGGTCTCTGAAAAAAAACATAATCAAAAAAGCACCACCCAGGCCCTTCCAGGGCTCAGCCCTGGTTTCCAGATGCTCTCCTTTTTCAGCTTGGTTTAATTAAAGCTCCATATGTCAGCAACCCATCAGCTTCAGGTGTGATTCAGATTGCCCCAAAGCATCAGAAAGCCTGCCAAACTACCCAAGCATGAGAGCAAAGTTGAGAAATGTACTCTGCAGAACAAAGCCTATCATTACAAAGGAAGGCTTGTTGGGAGGAGGAGTAAGGTGATTATCTCCCTCCCTTCTTTGGATTTAGAAACATAATAAAGAGAACTTGGTTCAAATTCAGTCCGTGTCTTAGATCAGTGACAATGCTCTTGAGGAAAGCACAAGACTTTTGCAGTCTAACTCCTGGTCAGACTTGGCTACCTCTCAGCTTGTGTCCATGGTATGCAAAAGATGCTGAGAACTCTGGTGCGTCTGTACCCTCACACAGTAGAAAGCTCACAGCATGCCTGTTTCTTCTTCTTTTTCCCCTTGGTGTGTCAGATCTGAACTTTTTATAGTGCCTCTGGCTCTACAGTTAGACAAAAAATGCAGTGAGCAAACAGAGTTTGCTGGCTGTAGTAGTCAGAAATTGAAAGATAACTCCCAACATGATCTAGTCATCGATGAAAACCAAACTCCAGCAGGAGAAGGGAAGGGAATTCTCTTTGAATAAACAGGGCCCTTGCTCAAGACCTGCAGTCCAGAGTACACAAGCCCTGCAAAGACAGAGAGAAAAAGCATGGAAAATCTCCCCCAGTTCCATGATATAAAGTGCTGGGCCCCGGGTGACATGAATGGGAAGTTTAGCCAAACTCTTAAGAATTTGCCTATACACGACCAAAACAAATGTAAAATAAAAGTGGTGCCTAACAGATAGACACTTCATCCATGTAATTCTGGAAATCACCACTTATATTTTCTCTACCACATTTCTAATAGCTGTAACTAGAAGTTTTAGGTACTTTGTGAACACAAGAGTAGCTCAATAATTATCAACTTATTTGATCTAGGAGCTTCTAGAACAATAGATTTGAGTGACTTATGCTCTGGACCCAGTGAATTGACTGGTTGTCTTCGGATAAGCTGTGCTTCTGGCAACTCACAGTGATGTGTGTAGGTTAAGAGGGGTCTCCTTGCAACAGTTTTTATGGTATAAGTTGCATTTTGAAACATGTTCAGAAGCAGCTAAAACACAAACAAAAATTGATGCTCCTAGAGTGGCCGTGAGGCACAGAATATACAGTGATGTGAACAGGATAGGATGGTTCATCACTGAGAGATGGGGTATAGTTCCTGAGAAATTCCACAAAAGCTACCCTTCTAATCAATACACGATAACATTTTCTTGATTCAACCTCAGCAACAAATCAGCCTAATGGGATCATTACAAGGTACAGTGGGAAAAGCACTGGATCAATCAGGAGGCCTAATTCTATTCCTAATTTGTTAGATGACCTTGAGCAAGTCACTTGATATCTCAGTTTCAATTTCCCTGTCTGCAAAATGGAAATAATATTATCTGAGCCAACTACCACAGAGAATTGAAAGAAGGTGCTGGTATGCAAAAATGCTTTGGTGCTAGCTATATGCCCAAAAGAATTGAAAGCAAGGACACAAACAGATGCTTGTACATCAATGTTTATGCCAGCCTTATTTACCATAGCCAAAAAGTAAAAATGGCTCAAATGTCCGTTAACAGAATGGAAAATAAAATGGGATATACACATACAATGGAATATTATTCAGCCTAAAAAAGGAAGAAAATTCTGACACATGCTACAATATGGATGAACCTTGAAAACATTATGCTAAGTGAAATAAGCTAGACACAAAAGAACAAATATTGTATGATTCCACTTATATATGCTACCTAGAATAGGCAAATTCATAGAGACAGAAAATAGAATAGACATTACCAGAGCTGAGGAGAAGGGGGAATGAAGAATTATACTTAATGGGTTCAGAGTTTCTGGGATGATGTCAAAGTTCTGGAAATAGATAATGGTGATGGTTGTATAACATTGTGAATGTACTGAATTGTATACTTGAAAATGGTTAAAATGATAAATTGTATGTTATGTATACCACAATAAAAAAAATGCTTTAGAAAAGTAAAAGTTTAACACAAGTACTAAGAATTAATTTTTAGAGTCCTAATCTTTCCTTGTGTCAGTTCACCAGCTCTACTTGGAAATGGAATCCCCATAATTTAGGCATTTATACAAAAAAATCTTTTTTAACAATTCTCAACTGTTTATCAGTCTTCTGAAGAAGGTTTTGATCTAGGTATTACCTTTTGGAAGTATTGGGAATATATATAGCCTAAGAACTAACTGGAAAAATCCCTTCACAATTTCAGCAAAATACTATTTTTGCTTAAATATCACTGTTCAATGGCTTGTAAGAACTGCCATCAAGAGCATTTGGAATCTGTTTCAACTGAAATCAACCAGCACAGAGAAGTCAGGAGAAGACAGAACAGGATTTGCAATGAATGAATATATGGGAAATGGTCAGCAGGAAGGGGCTGGGTCCAGCCTTTGATGAACCTACATAATCGCTTGTCTCGAATACTCTAATGGTCTCCTAAATGATCTCCTAGTACCTACTTTACTTCTCAGATGCTTCTTCCACACTCTGGTACAGCGTGGAGATTCGTTAATGACTACCATCTCTTGTACAATCTTTACATGATGTACGTGATAACATGGGGTTAGATTGCATCCCCAAAAACATCTTGTCCACCCAGAACCTGTAAATGCAAACTTATTTGGAAATACTGTCTTTGCAAATGTAATCAAGTTTAAGATGAGGTCATACTGGAATAGGATGGGCCCTAAATCCAGTGACAGATGATCTTATAAGAAGAGAGAAATTTAGACACTGAAGGAAGAAGGCCATGTAAACACAGAGGAAGAATTGGAGTGATGCACCTACAAGACAAGGAGCGCCAAGGTTTGCAAGCAACCACTAGAAGGTAGGATGAGGCAGGGAAGGATTCTTCCCTAGAGCCTTCAGAAGGAACATGGCCCCACTGATACCTTGATTTCAAAAATCTGGCCTCCAGAACTGTGACAGAATAAATTTCTGTTGGTTTAAGCCACCCAATTCATGGTAATCTGCTATAGCAGTCCTAGGAAACTAAGAAAATAGGCAAGCCAGGTCCTTTACAATCTGTAACATTTTACCTCCTTTAACGCCTCCTTATGCTCTATGCTCCAGAAACACCAAACAATTTGTCATTACCCAAGCATAACATGAAATTCCACTCTTTCATGCCTTTGTTCATGCTGTTCTCTCTACCCTGAATGCTTTTCCATCCTGTATTTACATAAAATAATCATACATCCCTGTAAATTCTGATTAAACAGAATAAACATCATCTCTCTGAGGCCTTCCAGAATACCCAGCCAGCAAAGCTGGTCATGTCCTCCTCTCTGTGCCACTGAAGTCCTTGGGTGAGGACCTGAACTCTATTCTATTTTTATATTCCCTGTACCTAACAGAGTGCTTTATACGTGATAGGTATTCAAAGGAGCTTCTTTATATTAATTATTAGTAAATCACTTGATAAAAAACGATCAAACCCCTCAAAAGAAACCAAAGAAATGTCAACAGAAATAAAACAAAGCAATCTTACAGTCTTATAAAGCATCGTTTGTGTAATTCCCCAACACTTTTCATCTATATAAAGATACCTTTGGAATCTATTCTCAAGAAAACACGCTAACATGATGACATAAACTAAAGCACCAATTTTTTTAATTATAGATTCAATGAGTGCATAACTATGCATTCAAAAGTAGATGGCACACTCTGAGGGAAATAAACCAACTAGTTGGAGATAAGAAGGCTTCTGTTTGTGTCCTAGCTCTTGGAATAAGTTAATGTATTTTATGTTGATTTTGTCATCTGAAAAATAGGGGGCCTAAAATTTGACCTTTGCTTTCTATAATTTTGGATATCACCTTATTCACTTTACAATGTTTGTTGGCAGTTCCAAGTGGTTATGCATACAATTACCTCTTAATGTAAGAAATGAAATAACATAAAAACATAAAGATTCAAGTAAAACTGCCAAATAATGCAAAGATAATCTCTATTTGATTTTGGGATATTTCAGAGACAAAGAATCCATCCAAACTTAATCATTCAGAAACTCGGTTCCTTGCCCTCTGCATCAGAGGCCCTGGTTCACCTGATCCCAAGTATTCCTAACTTAGAGAATTAACATGACTATTTTATTTTTCCAACATTATTGAGATATAAAGGATGTATAAATTATGTAAGCTTAAGGTGTACAACATGATGATTTGATACATGTGTATATTGCAAAATAATTACCACAATAGGATTAAACACATCCGTCACCTTACGTAATTACAATTTTTTGTGTGCAGTGAGAACATTTAAGATCTACTCTCTTAGCAAATTTCAAGTATGTAATACAATATTGTTAACTATAGTCACCATACTTTACATTAGATCCCCAGAATTTATTCATCTTATAACTGGAAGTTTGTACAATTTGACCAGCATCTCCTCATTTTCCACATGCCCCAGCCCCTGGAAACCACCATTTTTCTCTGTTTCTATGGACTCAGCTTTTTAAGATTCGACATATAAGTGAGATCATACAGTATTTGTCTTTCTCTGTCTAACTTATTTCACTTAGCATAATGTCCTCAAGGTCCATCCATGTTGTTGCAAATGGCAAGATTTTTTTCCGTTTATGTCTGAATAATATCCCCTTGTGCATGTAAACCACATCTTCTTTATCCTTTCATGCATCAGTGGACACTTAGATTGATTCCATGTCTTGGCTATTGTGAATAATGCTGCAATGACACAGGGATGCAGATATCTCTTCGAAATAGTAATCTCATTTTCTTCAGACATATACCTATAAGTGGAATTGCTGGATTATATGGTAGCTGTATGTTTAATTTTTTGAGAAGCCTGAAGGTCTAGCAGTGGTGAACTCCCTTGGCTTTTGCTTGGACATGTCTTTATCTCTCCTTCATTTCTGAAGGAAGTTTTTCTGGGTACAGTATTCTTGGTTGGCAGTGTTTTCTTTCAGCACTTTGACTATATCATGCCACTCCCTTCTGGCCCACAGGTTTCTGCAGAGAAATCTTGAATGTGATGAGTCTTTTAAAATTACCTGTGTCTTTACTTTTAAGATTTCAATTATAATTTGTCTCAGAGTAATCTTCTTTGGGTTGATGTTACTTGGGGTTCTTCCTATACCTGGATGTCCATATCTTTCCCAAGATTTAGGAAGTTTTTAACTATTAATTCTTTAAATAAGCTTTCCACCCCTTTCTCTCTTCTTCTGGGATTCCTATGATGTAAATGTTAATTTGTTTCATGGTGTCCCATAATTTGTGTAGGCTCTCTTCACTCTTTTTCATTCTTTTTTCTTTCTGTCCCTTTAATTGGCTACTTTCAAATGATTTGTCTTTGAGTTCAGTGCTTTTTTGCCTGCATGATCAAGTCTGTTTTTGAAGCTCTCTATTGAATTTTTCAGTTCTGTTATTGTATTCTTCAGCTCCAGAATATGTTTGGCTCTGTTTCATGATTTCTATTTCTTTAGTAATTTCATTTTGTTCATGCACTGTTTTCCTAATTTCATTTAGTAGTCTATCTGTGTTCTCTTGCATTTCAATGCATTTCTTTTAGATGATTATTGTGAATTCTTTGTAAGGCAAATGGTAGATCTCCATTTCCTTGTAGTTAGTTACTGGAACTTTATCAGTTTCCTTTGGGGTTGACATATTTGCCTGATTCTTCATGATCCACATAGCCCTGCATTGTATCTGTTCATTTGAAGAGGCAAACACTTCTTCCAGTCCTTGCAGACTGATTTTGGCAGGTAAAGATCTTCTCCTGTCAGTTCCACGGGATGATGGGATCTACTTCAGAATCTCAGTCATGGTGGGTTGGAGCTGGTTCTGAGGCTGTTGCTGGGTCTCCAGTGAAGTCCACTGTTGGTGTGCTTGTTATCAGAGGCTTGGACAGGTGTGAATCCTGTCTGGTCCCTAGGTGGGTGAGACTGCCTCCAATACCTTGTTCAGTCGGATGGCACTGAAACAAAGGTCTTCTTCAAGGTCCACAGTTTGGTTCTCTGACAGCAGGCCTATTACCAGATATGTGGATGAGTGTGGCTCTGCCAGGTCCCTGGGAGGACTCCTGCCTGGTCACTGGATGGCAGGACTGTCCCTGGACTGTGGCTGAGAGGGGCTGGAACCAAGTCCCAGGGCTGTTACAGTTTCCACAGACAAGATCGAGATCTGCAGACTTGGCTCCGGAGGCATAGGTGAATGTGTCTCCTGCCAGGTCTCTGGGCAGCCTGGACTGCTCCCTGACTATGGCTGGGGGATCTGGAGCTAAGTATAGGGCCAGTTCAGGATCTCCAGAGGTACAGATGGGAGTGTCTCCCACTGAATCTCTGTCTCATCAGAACTGCTCATGGACTGGAACTGGGAGGGGCTGGAGCCAAGCATATGGCCCTTTCAGGATCTCTGGGGTCACAGACAGAAGTGTCTCCTGCTGGGTCCCTGAGCCAGCATGTCCGCTGGCAGACTGTCACTATGAGGCACCTAGAACCGAGTATAGAGTCCTTTCAGAACCTCTGAGGTTGCAGATAAGAGTGTCTCCTGCTGGGACCCTGGACCCTTAGGCCTGCTGGCCAGCTGTGGTTGTGAGGGGTCTGCAGCTGAGTATGGGGCTCTTTCAGAATCATCAGAGGCACAAATGAGACTGTCTCAGGACTGCTGGGAGACCGTGGCTGGGAAGGGGCTGGAGCCACAGATAGGGTCCTTTCAGTATCTTCAGAGGCACAGACAGGAGGGTCTGTCAGCAGGACTGTGCGCAGACTGTGGCTGGGACAGGCTAAAGCCCAGTTACACTTCCCTTTCAGAATCTACAATGTGACCGAGTTTGGTGAGCTCACCTCCAGAGGCTCCTAGACTGTGGCCAAGAGGAAATGGAGCTGGTTCATAGGCCACTGCAGTGTCCACAGCCAGGACCAAGGTCAGTATGCCTATCACCTGACACACAGATGGGTGTGACTCCTCCTGGGTTCCTTGGTATGTGGTGCTGGTGACAGACCCAAAGCCAAATGTCACTGTAGATGAGTTCTTCGGGGCACAAAGCTGTTTCTGTTTCTGTAGCCAGGACCATGTTTGGCCTGTCAGCTTCCTTGGTGTGCACCTGCCTTCTCAAAATGGCTCTCCTCAGTCTTGGCCTGCACTAGGGTTTCATAATCTCCTACCTGGATCCCAAAGTCCCCACAAAGGCACTTTTGTCCATGGATGGATGCTAAATTATTGTTATTGAGGAAGGATACAAGCAAGGGACATCTTACTCAGCCATCTTGCTGAAGCATGCTACTTCACATAGCCCAGACGATGATGCCTTAAATTTATGTCAGCAAGTTTTCATTGTATCTGCTCTTGGGGAAGAGTGAGGGAGGAAGGGGCATAAGGAGAAGCTTTTCATCTCTCACATTTTCACCTTTAGTCTGAGAACTTCAAGGGTAAGGTTTTCTCCTTCTCTTTCCTGTGTACCCTTATCAAAGCTTACCAGAGTGTTCCACACATGACTGATGAGGGATAAGTCAACACTGCAAATTATTGGAAGATTATCCCAAAAAATGGAAACCATAGAGAAGAATATTTTATGACATCTATCATCTTTTGAAATTTATATAGCTCAAGTCCCATGTCACCCATGTAGAAAACACAAAAGAGGATTAACCAGCATCAAAAGGGAAACAAAAAGGATAATATTATATGAGGATAAATTGGCCTAAATTGTAACTTATGTTTTCTCTGAAACAAAGAAAATTTTTATGTACTCCTTATTGTTAGGCTAAATAAACATTAGTTTAAAAGAAAAAGAGTAGGCTCTTATTTCTAACTATGGGCCTTGCAGAGCTAACAGAAAAAAGAAAATATTTAGCTAAAATATCCTATCTCAGGGGGCTCCTACTTGATACATCATAAACAGTTGTGCACAATGACACCCTTTCTCTCTGGACACATTGAAGATGAGAAAACAGAATTATAGTTACCAATGGGCAACTCTCTAACTTAGATTGCCAAACAGTTATTAAAATAAGTTAAAAAGAGATTTATTCCAGTACTTCTAAACAACAGACACAACTAATGCTGGAAGGAAACATCTTGTAAACCAAGATTAGTAAATGGAAAATACATAAATTAGATTCCTTTGAACCAAACATGCCCCCTCTGTAAACCCACATAGTAGTTTCCTTGAACTATGAAAAATCGGGTTCAAAAATATATGAATATATTTCTGAATATATGTTTCAGTATATATACATTTTGAATATATAACATACTTCTGAAAATGTATATATTACCTTACGTAAATTTACACAGGGATGTGAATACTTGATTATCACCTTTCTCTATTATTGGAACTGAATTTATAAATATTAACCAACTCCCTCCCATAATAAGTGCTCTGCAAGTCTCAGCTCCTTATTATTTACATCACCTCATATTATGCTCTTTTGTTATTAATCTTGTTAAAATTTGTTATTCTTCTAAGCAAAATAATTACAAAAATAATTTTGTCACCAAAAAGTAAATTATAGATTTAAAACACAAGTATAAACAATTTTCAACTATCCACTAATTTTTATTATCTGCATGTAACTGGCTTGCAACGTTATAAAATAAAATATAAACATAAGCAATTTTGTTTATTCTAATCTCTAGCTCCCTTACCTGTCTCTTAATGATATTTGGGGAAGAGTCCATAGCTTTCCAGACACTTTTGGTTAATAAAATTCAACCAGTGTAAAGCTCAATCTCATATCAAAATTCTCCCTCTCTCTTTCTAACTAGACTTGTGACTTAGTAAAAGGCGATCATGCTCATCAAATACGCTATAGGATCCTCAACGTTTTCCAGCCTCCCTTGATTTTAAGTTGAGAAAATATGACTAATAGGGCCAATTGCCTGAGAGTAGAAGTGGCCTATAAAACTTTCATCTGAAAATACTTAAGATTTCTCCCCACTCACTTCCTTCTCTCCTTCCTGGGCCACCCAGAAGTCATGTGGAGGTAAAGAAGTTACACAATACGAGCAGACTGGATCCCTAAGTGATCACTAGGAAGCATGCCATCCTGTACAGTCTGCAGCCTCCCAACAGACTTTAAGTGACTGAAAAATAAACCTTAGTGATGTAAAGCCACTAAGAGTTTAAAGTTAATTTGTTCCCACAGCATCAGCCTAACCTGACAAATACAAGGTCTTGATTGGGGAAGGGATGCGGTCTTCTTTTTCACAACTTCTCCCACTCGCACCAGCCTTGGTGTGGAATGGGGTGGGTGACGAGGGGAGTTCTGGTTCTGGCATCCCTTTTACCTCTTGTTTTACTGTATCTGTTTCCAGAGGACTGAATACATGCACACTAGCCCAAGTAAGCTCCTTCTGATTCTGGTGGTCTCCAGTAGTGTGGAAGCTTGCGTAGAGCTGATGGGCACGGGTTTCTTGGACTGTTGGCCCTCCATTGCTCTGCTGCCACACCTTCTCTGGATCCAGTACACCACGTTCCCAATCCCTCTTATAGCTGCAACATATTCTTGCACGGCCATTGCCTCCTCCCCTAAACTTCATCCCCCTTCTGTGTGAATATTTTGGAATCACTGAGATCCTCCAAAAGCTTTGGGAGAGGGTGAAGAGACATCTTTTCTTCCCAAACACAGCTTCATAACCCCTTCCCACTCCACTGGCATACATTATTTCAGCAAGGCCCCACATTTTGTAATCTCCAGGTGAAATGTACATGCACGACTCTAAGTTCATGACCCAAGTCAAGTAGACCTCCGCCCCAAGCTCAGCTGCGCTCCCAAGGCTATTCCAGGATGGGCTTATGGACTTTACATCAGGGCAAGCATCCAGCCAGAAAACAAAAGAAACAGTCTTTCCCTTGCACCATCTCAACCTCAAGGAGTGCTTGTACAACCATGGAAAAAGGAAGAAAATAATATCTCATCATAAACAATACATTCACAATTCTTCTCTCTTGTCCTTTCCACAATTTTTATATATAGGAAGTCGGAATAAAAGCAGACGTGATGGGTGGGGAAAGCAGGGTTGGTCCAGCCTCTCCTTTCTGTGGTCAGGTCAGCAACTAGGTCTAACTTAAAGAATGTCAATCCAGAACGTGAAAAGCTTAGTTGCTGTTGCTTTCAGTCATGGGACATTAGCATCAAATTCAGAGCAACAGAAAAACATCTCACACAACATCTTGTACATACCTGTTCTCCATTTCTATGAAATCAATAGTAGCATAAAGTTGGTATTAGATCTATATAACCCTATCTTAATGTATATTTTAGAATTATTTATCTCTTATAGAAAGTAATGAGATTAACACTCTATCAAACTTCTGGTGATTATTATCACCCTTTTAAAAATCTATGTATTGGGGCTGGCCCTGTGGCCGAGTGGTTAGGTTCGCGCGTTCCGCTGCAGGCGGCCCAGTGTTTTGTTGGTTCGAGTCCTGGGCGCGGACATGGCACTGCTCATCAAACCACGCTGAGGCAGCGTCCCACATGCCACAACTAGAAGCACCCACAACGAAGAATATACAACTATGTACTGGGGGGCTTTGGGGAGAAAAAGGAAAAAAAAATTTTAAAAATCTTAAAAAAAAATGTACGTATATATGTATGTATTAATAAGCACATGTACTGAATATTTTCTACCTAAAAAAGCACTATGGAAGACACTTTTTATTTGGCAAATTCTCCTCTAGGTAGGAGAAGGTTTAGATTTACATTTAATATATTCTCCCCAAACCTAATAACCTGAAAACTAAACCCTAAAGGAAAACAAAATGCCTCATGTATATGTATAATAGACATAAAATGGTTAGATGGTAAAATCTTGGCTGGTCCAACCAGAAGTGATATTTGAAAGCATGACAGTGGCAACAATAATAACTAAGAAAAAGTTGGTAATTTCTACATATTTGGGAAAAGTTGTAAGACACTATACAGCTGAAATTATTTTTTCCACCCCAAATCAAAAAGTCTGTATAATTGCTTCCAAGGTTGCTATAGAGGCCAGAAAGGAAAGCACGTTTGGGAAGGAAAAAAAAGACATTTCTGAATGCCATTAAGACTAAAGGTTTGGAGAGTTATACTGGAAACAGTTCTTCATGCGTGTCTTGCATTTACCTCACATCTTACCTTTGTTCTATCTTTTCAAAGATTTGTATAGCAAACATACTTGGAATATAGAGAGAATATCTCCCTCTGAAGTAAAGGGTAGTCATGCTTACTATCCAGTGTAAGAAAGTTAATGTCCCCTTCCAGAACAAAGAGCAACATGCTTACAACCCAATATAAAAAATTCAAGTTCCCTACTCTTTTGATTTCTCTCTTGTAACCCAACCCATTGAGTGTGCAAGTGCAGTCTCATCCTCTCTGCATTACCCTGTGGGAATTGGGATTTAGGGAACTGACACCAAAATGCTAATGCTCTTGATGCTGCTAGTGATGTGAGTAATAAATTTTCTTTTGTCTCTGTCCCAGGAGTTTCACGTCTGCTATCAGCACCAATGAAACTGTGACGTGCTGACTGATTAGCTTGTAAATAGGGTAAAATCTCAGACTCTTCACAGTTTTAAGAAGTTGATATAGAAGTTGTGCTTAGAGTCAGAACTTTGAGTAAATTCAGAGAGAGAAACTGAGAATTCTGTGCCGTGACACAAGGAAGTAACCTTTCTAATACACATTGGTGTGGGATTATAGAAAATGAGGATAAGCAGAAAGCCAACACAATGAACTAAGAAAGGATGTTAGACTGATGGAACAATTATTTTTTTAATCATCTAAATTTTAATTCTTAACTCTTAATTTTAATTTTATTTCTTTACCAAGCAGTGATTGGTGTTGATACTAGAAACACAGTATGTTCTTTGTAGGTATATTTTAATGTGTGTGTGTATGTATGCATTTGCTTAACTTAGCTATTGAGTAAATTCAACTTAACGTGCCATAATATGGGCTCAAACAGCTTTTCAACTTCTTTGAGGTATAATTTATTTACAATAAAAATGCAAAGATGTTATGAATAAAATCTTATGAGTTTTGATAAATATATACAACTAAGCAACTACCACAACAGTCCAAATATAGAACATTCCCATTGTTCCAAAAGTTTCTCTTTCTCAGTCAGCCCCACCCTACCTCTAGCCCCAAACAACAACTGATGTGCTTTCTATCAATTTGTTCTTTAAAGTCATGTTTATTGATGTGTAATTTGTACAAAGCAAAATTTCCCCTTTTAGTTGTATACTTGTTTGAATTTTGTCAAATATATACAGTCGTGTAATCACCACCTCGGTCAACATACAGAATACTTCCATCACACCAAAAAGTTTCTTTTTGCCCTTTTGTAGCCAGCTGTTTCCCCCCACAGTCCCCAAACACCGCTGATCTATTTTCTCTTCTGGTTTTGCCTTTTCCAGAGTATCATATGAATGGATTCATATAGTATGTAGACTTTTGAGTCTGGCTTCTTTCATTTAGCAAATACTTTGGGAATTCATTCATGTTGTAGTGTATGTCAGTAGTTTGTTTTACTAGCATTTTTGTTGTTGGTGTTGCTGTTGCTATTTTCTGAGTTGTGTTCCATTTGATAGCTAGACCACAATGTGTTTATCCATTCTTCAGACAACAGATATTTGAATTATTTCCAGTTTTTGGCAACTTTGAAAAAAAGCTACTGTAAACATTTAAATACAGGTTTTTTGTATGAATCTATTCTGGACTCTCTGCTCTGTTCCATTAATCTATGTATCTACCCTTTCTCCAATGCCATACAGTCTAAATTACTATAACTATCTACTACGTCTTGAAATCAGATACCATGACCACTCAAACTTTGTTCTTTTTTTTTTCCAAAATTGGTTTGGATATTCTAGTTCCTTTGCTTTTCCAAACATATTATAGAATCACCTTGTCTATTTCTCAAAAAATAAAAATAAAAATCTAAGATTTTGTATAGGGTCATATTAAATCTGTAGATCAATTCAAGGTGAATTAACACCTTAATAATATTGAGCCTTCTAATCCACGGACACAGTATATTTCTCCATTTACTTAAGACTCCTTAATTTTCTCTCATTGAAGTTTTGTCATTTTTAGCATACACGTTTTGTTAGATTTTCTATAAGTATTTTCTGGCTTCAGATGTTATTACAAATAGTACTTTTTAAATTTTCAATTTCAAATTGGTCATTCCCAATATATAGAAATGTATTTAGTTTTTGTATACTAACCTCATATCCTGCAAACTTGCTAAACTCACTTATTAGTTCTAGTAACATTTTTTTAAATACGCTGGGATTTCTTTTTAAATAGGTAACCATGTCATCTGTTAATAAAGACAGTTTTATTTATTCTTTTCTATTCTGTGTGCATTTTGCTCCTTTTTCTTGCCTTATTGCATTTGTTAGGACTTCTAGTAAAACGTTAAATATGAGTTGTAACAGAGACATCCTTGCCTTGTTTCTGATCTTGGAAAACAGTCAGTGTTTCACCATTGGGTATGTGGTTGTTATAGGTTTCTTGTAAATGCCCTTTATCAGGTTGAAGATGTTCCATTTTATCCCCAATCTACTGAAAGTTTTTACCATGAATTAATATTGAATTTTCTCTGCTCAAATTGAAATGATCTCTTTTTTTCTTTATTTTGTTAATATAGCAAATTGCATTGATTTTCCTGGGATAAACTTCACTTAGCCATGATTTACTATCCATTTTAATAAATTGCTGGATTTGATTTGCTGACATTTTACTAATGATTTTTGCATCTATGCTCATGAGGAATGTTGGTCTTTTGTTCTCTTTTCTTATAATATCTCTGTCTGATATTTGATATCAAGATTGTGCTGTCCTCATAAAAAGAGGAGAAAAATTTTCTGTCAGTCATTTTTAATGATTAATTTTGGTCTCTGTAAAGCCTCAATACATTAAAACAGTTTATCTATACAAGTTTCAGATTAAAATAACCATAGCAATTACTGATAAAAATAATTATCCAGGGCCAGCCCCATGGCCCAGTGGTTAAGTTCGCCTGCTCTGCTTCAGCGGCCCAGGGTTTTGCCGATTCAGATCCTGGGTGTGGACATGGCACCGCTCATCAGTTCATGTTGAGGTGGCATCCTGTATAACACAACCAGAGGCACTCACAACTAGAATATACAACTATGTACCAGGGGGCTTTGGGGAGAAGAAGAGAAAACAAAAAAAGATTGGCAACAGATGTTAGCGCAGGTGCCAATTAAAAAAAAAAAAACTTAAAAAAAATAATTATCTGAATCTGGTGGTCCAAATTGACCATTGTAGAGAAGACACTGATGCCCAGCATGTCTGAGCAAGTACTTTTTCAGAAATTATACGGTCTATTCTTAACTAGATGTGCCAGAAATGCCATAAATTAAATTTTCATACTCCAAAAATGAAGACATCGAAAGCGTGGTAACTGATAAGTCAACAGCTTTGGAATGTAACTGAGTGTTGTTTAGAGATTACTGTTGGTTTCTTATGTCTTATATTATAAGAAAAGCAGTGGTTTGGGCATGAAAGCCTTTATTAGCCTTCATTTTTAATGTAGAGTTTTACCTCAAAGATATTCACTTTATCTAATTTAACCAAAATTTGGGCCTTCTCTCTATTGTTCCCTCTGCCTTAAATAATTCTGAATATTTTGGCTTTCGTTTGTTTTATTGCCCAGACACTGAAAGTTAAAAAATAAAGTCTTGGCCATTCTTATAGCAATGAAGGCAGATTGCCATTTTTCCTGATTTATGACTCATTCCCAGCAAAAATCACTGAGATAATGTATTGTGTTGTTCCCAGCCTATTGATGGTAATGTTCTCAGCTAGGAATGCCTGGGGCAGTTGCCCAGGCTGTATTACTCCTAGAGAGTCCTGTAGACATTTCCTCTATGGGGGCCAATGCTGTGGCCAGGTCGGCTCTTGTGGTTCTTATTATGATCTCAGAATGCACTTCAGCAAAAACCATTAGGGAACTTTGAGGAAGAGGATTTATTACTCACAAGGCCTGGAGGGCATAACCCTGGGCCACACAGTGAGGTGGGGGAAGAGAGAAAGACTGTGGACCTGGGGTTCTGCTTTTATTAGGTTCCAAGGGTGGGGTGTCTGGGGTTTCTCAGGGTCACTCATTATTGGCTAATTTGAAGCCTAAAAGCGGGAATCAGGGCACAAGAGAGTGGAGACATGGTCATTCAAGCAGTCAGTTAGTTATCTAACTCACCCAGGGTTTTCTGAAAGAAGAACTTCACGGGTGTGGATGGCCTAGTTCCTTATCTGGTTGTTTTGCTAATAGCTGTGTCGTCCAGCTGGCAATACGTTTATTCAAGATGGATGCCTTTTGAAATGGATGCCTGGGCAATCCAAAGCTCAATGCCAGCCACTTACATTACAATCAAAAGCTTAATGTTAGGCACTAACACTACATAATCACAGAGGAAAAATTAACCTAGAAGGAAAATTTTCTAGGTTTTAAATCCACCCAAATTCATGAAAATCAGCAACTATGGCTATGTTTCTTTTATTTGCTAACATCTGCTAGGTGCCAGGACCTGTTTAGACAATGATGTTGCGAGAGCAAACAGGACACACTCCTTTTGGAGATTTTACTGTCTAGTAAGGGGTCCTAGAAGTAAAGAAGCAATCACAATACAATGTGATAAGTACCATGATAAAGGTGAACAAAGAGGTAAAAGCCCAGAGTTTGAAGCTGGAAAGGAAGTAAACAGTCTTGTAGGAGATGCTAAGTAGTTAATACTTTCTTCTCAAGGCAATAGGAACTCATGGCAGAGTTTAGAAAAACAAAGACATTCTATTATGACAGTTTTCAAACACACAGAAGAGTTGAAAGAATTTTACAGTGAACACCCATATATTCTTCGCCAAGATTCTAGGACTGACATTTTACTATACTTTATCACATTTCTATTCTCTATCCATTCCTCTGTCTATTCATAAATCCATTTTATTCATACATTTCAAAGTAAATTGTAGACATCAGCACACTTCTCCCCAAACACTTCAGCATTATATCATTAGAGTTCAATATTTGTTTATAATTTGTTTCCTTTCAGGTAAAATTTTTGTATAGTCAAATCCCTTCAAGATACAAAATATTATATTAATCCCAGAAAGATCCTTCATCTTCCTTCCTAGTAAATCCTTCCCTCCACCCACAGTTGTTATTTTTCCACAATAGGTTAGTTTTGCCTATTCTAGAACTTTCACTCAGCTTAAAATATTTGATTCATGCATGTTATTTTATGTGCCAGTAATTCATTCCCTTTTATTGATGAATAGTATTACATTGTATGGATATACTGCAGCTTTTTGGTTCTCCTGTTAATGGATTCCTGAGCTATTTCTACTTTTGGCAATTATTAATAAAGTCCCTATGAACATTCTTTTACAAGTCTTTTTGTGGACATATGCTTCCATTTATTTTGGGTGTATACCTAGTAGTGGAATCCCACTACTGGATGATAAGATAGGTGTATGTGTAGTTTTTTAAGAAACTTACAGAACATTTTCAAAAGTGATTGTACCATTTTACTCTCCCACAAAATAATGGATGAGACCTCTAATTGCCCTCATTCATGTCAACACTTGGTATTGTCAGTCTTTTTAAAATCAGCCATTCTGGTGGATGTATAGTGGTAACTCAGTGCTTTAACTTGATTTCCCTGGTGATTTAATAGTGTTGAACACTTTTTCATGTGTACATTTGCCATTTTTACACCATTTATAAAGTGTCTGTTTAAATACATGGTCTGTTTTTAATGGGGTCATTTGTCTTTTTCTTATTGAGTTTTTTATGTATTCTGGATACCAGTTCTTTGCTAGATATATGTTTTGCAAATATTTTCTTCCAGTCTGTGGCATGACTATTCATTTCCTTAATGATGTCTTTTGATGAAGAGAAGATTTTATTTTTATGAAATTTAATTATCATTTTGTATATGGTTTAAGCTTTCTACGTCCTATGTATGAAAACTTTGTCTATATTAAATTGTACCTATCCCAGATTGCAAAGATATTCTCCTATGTTTCTTTCTTAAGGCATTATAGTTTTAACTTTTACTTTTAGGTCTAGGATGGATCTTGAATAAATTTTTGTATATAGTATAAAGTAAGGGTCAAGTTTCATTATTTTTCCAAGTGGATTTACAGTGGTTTCAGCACCATTTGTTGAAAAGGTATTTCCCTCCCATTAGATTACTCTGCTGTCTTTATTGAAAATCAAATGACCATATAAATATGGAAATATATCTTTTCTACATCTTGGTCTATTCTGTCCAATTAATCTATTTGTTATCCTCATGCCAGTACCACAATATCCTAACTATGGCAGCTTTGTATTTTGTTAGTACATGATTAGTTTTATTTTAAAATTCAAAAAACATTATGTAGACAAGCAATTCTAAGTTCTTTAAATTTTTGGCATCATTTCATATTCAAGCTTTATGAGAAATTATCGTGACTTGGAAACCAGTTCTAGAAGATATCTTCAAGAGAATTATCAGGATCAAATGCACTGTGGCTATTGGCTTTTACAACAGAGCCATTTTTTCATATCCAAATGAAAAAATTTTATTTTATTTAAATTTTATTTTATTATGATAAGAAGATGAGCTTTATCCTCTTAACAAATTTTTAAGTGTACAATACTTTGTGTTGACTATAGTTACAATATTACATAATGGATCTCTAGAGCCTATTCATCTGGTTTAGCTAAAACTTTATGCCTGTTGATTAGAAACTCCCTATGTCCTCCTCCACTAGCCCCTGCAATCACCATATCACTCTTTGAGTCTACAAATTTAACTATTTTAAACATCTCATATGTTAAGTGGAATCTTGAAGTATTTGTCTTTCTATGACTGGGTTGTTTCACTTAGCATAATGTCCTCAAGGTTCATCCATGTTGTTGAATATTGCAGATTTCCTTCTATTTTAAGCCTGAATAGTATTCTATTGTATGTATATACCGCATTTTCTTTATGCATTCATCTATCAGTGGGCATTCAGGTTGTTTCCAGATCTTGGCTCTTGTGAAGAGTGCTGCAATGAACTTGGGAGTGCTAATATGTCCTTAAGATCCTAATTTCAATTCTTTTGGATAAATACCCAGGAAGTGGGATTGCTGGATCATATGATAGTTCTATTTTTAATTTTTTGAGGAATTTTCATACTATTTTCCATAGAGGCTGCACCATTTTGCATTCCCACCGACAAAATGCAAAGGTTCTCATTTCTCCACATCCTTGCCAACATACAATATCTTTTGTTTTGTTGATAATAGCCATCCTGACAGGTGTAGGGTGATATCTCACTGTGGTTTTGAATTGTATTTCCCTGGTGATTAGTGACGAGCATTTTTTCATATGCCTGTTGGTCATTCATGTGTCTTCTTTGAAGAAATGTCTGTTCCCATCCTTAATTGGATTATTAATCTTTTTGCTATTCAGTTGAGTTCCATATATATTTTAGAGATTAGCATCTTATCAGATACACAGTTTGCAAATATTTTCTCCCATTCCATATGTTGCCTTTTCATTCTGTTGATTATTTCCTTTGCTGTGCAGAAGTTTTTCAGTTTGATATAGTTCCACCTTATTTTTGTTTTTGTTGTGTGTGATTTTAATGTCATAGCCATGAAATCGTTGCCAGGACTAATGTCATGAAGCTTTTCCCCTATGTATTATTCTAGAGGTTTTATAGTTTCAGGACTTAGATTTCAGTGTTTATTCCACAGCGAGTTGATTTTTGCATATGATATAAGATAAGGGTCCAATTTAATTCTTTTGTGTGTGAATATTCAGTTTTCCCAAAACTATTTGTTGAAGAGACTGTCCTTTCTCCATTGAATATTGTTTGCACCCTTGTTGAAGATCAGTTGACTATATATGCCTGGATTTATTTCTGGGCTTTCTGGGTTCCATTGGTCTATATATCTGTCTCTATGCCAGTACTATACTGTCTTTTTATTACTGTATCTTTGTAATATATTTTGAAATCAGTAAGTGTGATGCCTTTAACTCTGTTCTTTCTCAGGATTGCTTTGGTTATTCGGGGTCTTTTGTGGTTTCAAAGGAATTGTGGAATTTTTTTTCCTCTTTCTGCAAAAAAATATTGGGATTTTGATAGGGATTGCATTGACCTTTTGAATAATATTAATTTTTTCAATCCTTGAACACAGAATGTTATTCCACGTGTTTGTGTCTTCTTTAATTTCTTTCATCAATGTTTTATGGTTTTCAGTGTATGGATCTTTTACCTCCTTGGTTAAATTTATTCCTAAGTATTTTATTCTTTTTTATACTATTGTAAATGGGATTGTTTCTCTAATTTTCTCTTTAAATAGTTTATTGTCAGTGTAAAGAAACCTAGTTGATTTTTGTATGATGATTTTGTATCTTGCAACTTGACTGAATTCATTTATTATTTCTAACATTTTTCCCAAAGTCTTTAGGATTTTTTATATATAGGATCATGTTGTCTGCAGATAAGGACAATTTTACCTCTTCCTTTCCAATGTAAATGCCTTTTTTTTTCTTGCCTAGTTTATCTGGCTAGAATTTCAAGTACAATGTTGAAGCAGAAGTAGTGAGAGTGGGTGTCCTTGCTTTGTTCCTGATCTTAGAAGAAAAGCCCTTAGCTTTTCACCATTCAGTATGATGTTAGCTATGGGATCTTCATATACAGCCTTTATTGTATTGAGACATGCTTCTTTTATACCTAATTTGTTGAGAGTTTTTACCGTGAAAGAATGTTGAATTTTGTCAAGTGTTTTTTCTACTTTGAGATGATCATGTAATTTTTGTCCTTCACTCTGTTAATGTGGTATATCTCATTTAGAGATTTGTGTATGTTGAGTTACCTTTGCATCCCACTTGACAAATCCCACTTGATCGTGTTATAAGATCCTTTTAATGTGCTGTTGGATTTGGTTTGCTAGTATTTTACTGGGAATTTTTGTATTTATATTCATCAGAGATATAGGCTTTAGTTTTCTTTTTTTGTAGTATATTTGTCTGGCTTTGGTATAAAATAATGTTGGCATCATAAAATGAGTTGAAAGTGTTCCCTTCTCATCTATCTTATCTATTTTTTGGAAAAGTTTGAGAAACATTGAATTAATTCTTTTTAAGTGTTTGATAGAATTCATCTGTGAAGCCATGTAGTCCTGGGCTTTTCTTTTTTGAGAGATTTTTGATTACAGATTCAATTTCCATACTAGTTATAGGTATGTTCAGACTTTCTATTTCTTCATCATCTACTCTTCAAAGGTTGTGTGCTTCTAGGAATTTATCCATTTCTTTTAGGCTATCCAGTTGGTTGGCATATAATTGCTAATAGTAGTTTTTCATGTTCCTTTTTTATTTCTGTGACATCCATTGTAATGTCTCTTCTTTCATTTCTGATTTTATTTATTTGAATCTTCTCTCTTTTTTCTTAGTCTAGTTAAGAGTTCATCAACTTTGCTTATCTTTTCAAACAGGCAGTAGTTAGTTTCTTTAATTTTTTCTATTTGTTTTCCTAATTTCTATTTTATTTCCGCTCTAATCTTTATTATTTCTTTCCTTCTACTAATTTTAGACTTAGTTTGTTCTTCTTTTAATAGCTCCTTGAGGAGTAAATTTAACTTCTTTGCTTGAGGTCTTTTTAGATGCAGCCTTGTTCACCATGAATGTCCCTCTTATTACTGCCTTTGTTGCATCTCATAAATTTTGGTTTACTGTGTTTTTATTTTCATTTGTCTCAAGGTATTTTCTAAATCAATTTTTATTTCTTCTTTGACCCAGTGATTGTTTAAGAGTGGGTTGTTTAATTTCCACATATTTGTAAAGTTTCCAGTTTTCCTCCTGCTATTGATTTCTGGTTCCATTCCACTGGGGTCAGAAAAGACACTTGGTATGATTTCAATCTTCTTAAATTTGTAAGACTTTTTCATGATCTAATATGTGATCTATCCTGGAGAATGTTCCATGTGCACTTAAGAATGTGTATCCTGCTGCTGTTGAGTGGAATGTTCTGTATATGCCTGTTAGGTCCATTTAGTCTATAGTGTTGCTCACATCCTCTGTTTCCTTATTGATCTTCTGTCTGAATGTTTTATCTGTTTTTGAAAGTGGGCTATTGAAGTCTCCTAGTATTATTGTACTGCTATCTATTTCTCCCTTCAGTTCTGTCAGTGTTTGCTTTACATATTTAACTGCTCTGATGCTGGCTGTATATATACTTATAATTGTTATACCTTCCTAGTGAATTCATCCTTTTATTATTATATAATGTCCTTTATCTCTTGTGACAATTTTTGACTTAAAGTCCATTTTTCTGATATACGTATAGCCAGCCCTGCTCTCTCTTGGTTACTATTTGCATGAAATATGTTTTTACATCCTTTCACTTTCAGCCTATGTGTGTCCTTAAGTCTAAAGTGAGTTTTTTGTAGGTAGCACATAGTTAGATTTTGTTTTTTAAGCCATTCAGCAACTTTACACCTTTTGATTGGGGGTTTTAATCCATTTACATTTAAAGTAATTGTCAATAGGGAATATTTGCTATTGCCATTTTCTTAGTTCTTTTCTGTTGATCTCGTAGTTCTTTTTTCTGTCTTTTCTTCTCTTCCTTTCTTCCTTTGTGTTTTGTTGACTTTTTTATATTGATATGCTTTGATTACGTTCTCTTTTTCTTTTTTTGTGGTTATCTTGGGCTTACATAAAATTTCTTATGGTTATAATGATCTATCTTAATCTAATAATACTTAAGTTCAATTGCATACAAAAACTTTATAGTTTAACTCACCCCCTCCACTTTATGTTATTGTTGTCACATTTTATATTTATTCCTATTCTGTATCTTTTAACATATTTTAGTTCTAGTTATTTTCAATAATTTTGTCTTTTAATTTCAATACTAAAATTGAAAGTGATTTATTCATCATCCTTACAATAATATGGTGCTCTATATTTGTCTATATATTTATGTTTATCAGTGTGATTTATACTTTCTTACATTTTTATGCTGCTGTTCAGTGTTCTTTCATTTCAACTTGAAGACTCCTTTTAGCATTTCTTGTAACATAAGTCTAGTGACGACAAACTCCTTCAGCTTTTGTTTATCTGGGAAAGTCTATCTCTTCCTGATTTTTGAAGGACAGTTTTGCCAGGTGTAATATTCTTGGTTTGCAGGTTTTTTCTTTCAACACTTTGAATCTATCATCCCACTCCCTTCTGTCTTGCAATGTTTCTGCTGAAACATCTGCTAATAATCTTTTGGGGGCTCCCTTGTAGGTGGCAATTTTTCTCTTGCTGTTTCAAAAATCTCTTTTTCTTTAACTTTTGCTTTTGACAATTTGATTATAATGTGAATCAGTGTGGATTTCTTTGGATTCACCTTTTTTGGATATACTTTGGACTTCTTGGATCTGGATGTTCATTTTCTTCCCAACTTTGGGAATTTTCAGTCATTATTTCTTTGAATAAATTTTATGGCCCTTTTCCTTTCTCTTCTCCTTCTGAGATCCCCATAATGCATATGTTGATTCACTTTATGGTGTCCCATATGTCTCTTTAAGCTTTCTTTACTCTTTTTCAGTTGTTTTTCTTTTATTCCTCTGACTGGACTATTTCCTATGATGTGTCTGGAATTCATTAATTCTCTCTTCTGCTTGATCCAGTGGGCCATTGAACCCCTTTAGTGAATTTTTCAGTTCAATTATCATGTTCCTTAGTTCTATGATCACTGTTTGGTACGTTTTTATATTTTCTGGTTTTTGTGGAAATTCTCACTTTGTTCATGCGTTGTTCTCTTGACCTTGGTGAGCACCTTTATGACAGTTATTCTGAATTCTCTCTCAGGTAAATCATATAATTCTATTGAACTAGGATCGGCTTCTGGAGATTTACCTTGTTTCTTTGTTTGGAACATCTTTGCCTGATTCTTAATTTTCCTTGACTCTCTGTGTTGGTATCTGTTCATGAGACAAAGCAGGCACACCTCTTCAGTCTTCATAGACTGGCCTCATACAGAAGACTCCCACCAATCAGCCCAACCAGAAATTCTGGGGACACCTACCAACTCTTTCCCTCCTCAGAGAGAAGCAGGCAGCTGTGGTTTTTGTCTGCTAGCATTGTACTGAATCAGGGGTGGAGGGCTATAGCATCTATGAGTCCAAAATGCTGTCTCCATTCTCCCCTAGCAGGCTAGACTGTGCCAGACCCACCTGAGCTCCAAGACAGACAAGGCATATACCAGTTTGTTGAACAGCCCCAGAGAACTTAGGGTACTGGATACACACATCAACTCTTTTCCTCCTCAGGGGGAAGCTGAAAGCTGAGGTTTTTTATCCACTCTCTCTGTGCTGAGCATAAGGAGGATCTATGGTATCAAGCTAGCCAAAGCTGAAATCTCCATTTTCTCCCAAGTGGCTAGACTGTGCCAGATCAACCAGAGCTCTAGAACTGGCAAGACAGAAGCCAGTCTTCTGGGGATCCCTCTCAGAAAATTAAGGGCACTAGACACAGAAACCAACCTTTTCTCTCCCCCTAGAAGCTGGGACCTTGGAGATTCTCTTCCTGATGGCATAGCACTGCACCAGGGGCAGGGACTCTAATGAGAGGATGTCCCAAGTTTCTGTACTGGCTTTGGTGAGTCTGATTTTGTGTTCACCTGGGGTGCAGATACCTTTGGGTTAGTTTCTCACAAAGGGAATTTCTTTGGGAATTGTTTCTAAATTAGTATATCTGTGAGGAGAAGGAGAATTCAGGGCTTCCTACTCTGCCATCTTCTTGACATCACCCCTCCTGTAGCTTTGTCTTGAAATTAGGTAGAGTAACTATGCCAACTTTGATCTTCTTTTCAAAATTTCTTTGGTTATTCTAGGTCCTTTGAATTTACAAATAAATTTAGAATTGGTTTATCAATTTCCACAAAAAAGTGGGATTATTATTGGGGTTGTGTTAGGTTTATAGATCAATTTGGGAGAAATAGTGGAAGAATTTTAAACAAGTGATGCACGGTTCATAGATTTGTATTTTAGCTTACTCTAACTATAGAGTGGAAAATAAACTGGAAGAAGAGGGAGGGAAACACTGAAGAGGCTGCAGCAACAATGTGAATGAGAGATGGCGGCCTGAACTAAGGTAGTAATGATGTTGACAGAGAAAATAGACGAGTGGTAGAGATATGAAGAAGGCCAAAAAAAAACAGTTTCATTTGAAGAATGTGTTCCACAGGTTTTTTTTAAAAAAAAAAACAAAAAAAAACTTCGAAAACAACAATTTGGGTCTGATGTTCTTATTTCACCACATTTTAAGAACACTGTCAAAATGGATTGCATTCAGATTAAAGCAACCTGGATGATGAAACAAATCTGGAAATGGATGTCCAGGGAGAAAAAGTAACTCTACTCATTGCCATTAAATGCTGATTGATTGAAATAGTCTTAGGTATAGAAAACAAGGATGTCTGAAGAGCAGAAAACTGAGTACAAAAGAGTAGTAACTATGGTGACTGGGAGACACTAGACAGCCAAGCTCCCCAGGGCTCTATGTGAACCCCACCAGAGCCCATTTTTCTTATAATCACTTTACCAGTGGGGAAACTGAGGTGATTTTTTCATGGTCTCATGCAGATCGTTGTCAAAAAAACTGGACTTCTCACATCTGGTGCAGCACTGTGCCATCACTTTAATTTTATTCTGGACGCGAGCCAAAATGACCTCATTGCAAAGAAGTAACCAAGCTCTGATTTTTGTGCAAATAAACACTACAGTTTGCCATTTAAAAAGCCATCACTCCAAAAGCGTTTCTCAGAGCTCAAGCAAAAGAGGATCTCTCTCTTAAGCAACACATTGTGTGGCCCGCAAATGACTAAAGGACACAGTGATCTCATGCTTTACGTAAGGCAATGCCACATGGATCATGCTGTGTCTACTAGGCGAGAATACTAACGGATGAGAATCAATTGAGTTGAAATCTCCAGAGACCTCCTGTTTTTCTCTGTTGAAAGCAACAGAAATGGCAAATTTAACCTGATTTGAAAATAATTTGAATCCTCACTGATCTGGGGGAGGAAGAATCTTTCTGCAAATACTCCCTAATGCATGTAAACAGGTTTGTATCAACAGAAACAAAAGATTCCTACCATGAAAGTTTTGGTATGAATCTCCTGACCTTGAGGCTAAGTTTCAAATAACCCCTCACTTAAGGAAGGAAAATACTCTGAAGTTGGTTGTTTCACATCATGTAGCCACAACAACTGGTTGATTGTTAGAAGTTTTTGCTTGTTCTTTAGTCCTTTTGGTGCTTGAAGATAATGAATCAATACATGTCTGAGGGGCTCTCTGGAATCTGAGTGCATCTGTCATCACAGAAGAGATCAGCTAAGCTATGTGAAATTCTGTGGAACTATTCACAGAGCCATGTAGATTCGTAAAAAAGGAGTGGAGAGACTGTACAAGTCAAAATATGATACCTTCACAAGATGCTGTTATCTAAAATGAGATCATGTAAAGTAATTATTATATTGAAATACTACTTTGTCCCCAAGAAACGGGACTACAGCTAACTTTTAATTTCTTCTTTCACTTTTCAATATTCCCAAAGTTTCTGCAAATGTACAATGAATTGATTTTGCAATAAAAACTTTTATTTAAAGAAATGACCTTCAGATTTCAAATAAATAAATAAAAATAGTCTATATGATTTGTAATACTGAGTGGAGAACAACAGTGAAATCTGATAAGTGTACAGTTCTATGTTATGGTTTAGAAAAATCCATGGCAAAATAGCAAGATAAGCAAGGCCTAACTGAACAAGTTTATATTAAAGAGAGAGAGAGAGAGGAGAGAGGGAGGATAAAGAAGCAAGAAAGAAACTTTTTAAAATTAGTTGACTGCAATTTCAAAATAAGCTTACCAGACCGACATGGTTGTTAAGGCAGATAATGGAATATAAGCTTCCATTAGCAAATTCAAAGGAAAGAAGAGTTCCCATATCCTCTGCACTGTTCAGCCACACCTGTAGCATCACATTTTAAGAACCCTGTCAAAAGGCATTGCATTGAGAAGAAAGCAACCTGGATGATGAAGCAGATCTGGAAAACATCTTCACAAAAGGATGGTTAAACAAATTCGGGAAATTTAACCTGAAAATAGGAAATATGCAGTAGCTCTCAAATGTGGTCTACACAGACATGTAAGAAAGGAGCAGCCTAATTCTAGATTGTTCCTTAAAAAGTGAGTGTGTCTCGCCTAGGGCTATGAAAGGTAATGCAGGGAAACACAGACCCTCAGTCCTTGGAGCTCAGGGTTAAAAGCAGCTCTCCAAACGGAATGTTCACAAATCCTTCTGCTAAGGCCGGGGCAGCCAGGTTCCTTTCCTTCTTGATTCTTGCTGTTCAGTTTCACCAGGCTCTTGAGATATCTCATTATCCTTCTTACAAGTATCCATTTTTGCTTAAGCTAGCCAGAATCTTCTGTTTTGTTTTTTTTTTTTAATGATTGGCACCTGAGCTAACATCTGTTGCCAATCTTCTTTTTCTTCTTCTCCCCAAAGCCCCTCAGTACATAGTTGTATATTCTAGTTTCAGGTGCTTCTAGTTGCGCTATGTGGGACACCACCTCAGCATGGCCTGATGAGGGGTGCCATGTCCATGCCCAGGATCAGAACCTGTGAAACCCAGGGCCACTGAAGTGGAGCATATGAATTTAACCACATGGCCATGGGGCAGCCCCCAGAATCATTTTCTATTGCTCAGAAAAGCCTAAATGATATATGTCTATTTAAGACTTGCCTTTTAGGCAGTTTTCTTCTCTTCCTGTCTTTAGTAGACAGGAAGTTTTATTAAGTGAGGAATTATCAGTATGTGTTTCCAAAACCTAATTCCTTTGAGGTAACATCCAGGATATTTATGAATATGCAACAATGACAATAAATGAATAACAAATAATGAATAATAAATAACAACAGGAAACTGTTCACATCTGTACACAGTTGCTTTCTCAAACTACCACACATATGATATGTAACAAGACTTTAAAGAAAAAAAGTCTACGTGTGACCAGGAGTGCATGTGCCCAATTATACAACAACCTCTAAGGCTTCATTTGCAGCAAGATTCTGTCATTTTAATTGCCTAATATGTGCATTGATTGCTCCATTAAGGAAAGATTTCTACTTCCCTACATCTAAGAGTTATGTACATAGTTCAGTGGATTTTGCTTATTGGGCCACCCTCAAATGAAACCTCATTATTTAAAATAATTAAATATTTTTGACAAACAGAAGAGAGAGGAGGCGAGAAGCTTGTACTGCAAAGGTAGCCTATTTTATTTAGTGAGAATCTTTTGTAAAATAGACCTATTGGAAAGTCCTGCTATATTTTAGAATCCTAATGAAGGCCAAATGATGAGTTTCATTGTCCTAGTAAAAAAAATAGCTGAAAGAGGGGCTGGCCCCATGGCCGAGTGGTTAAGTTCACGCGCTCTGCTGCAGGCGGCCCAGTGTTTCGTTGGTTCGAATCCTGGGCGTGGACATGGCACTGCTCATCAAACCACACTGAGGCAGCGTCCCACATGCCACAACTAGAAGGACCCACAACGAAGAATATGCAACTATGTACTGGGGGGCTTGGGGAGAAAAAGGAAAAAAATAAAATCTTTAAATAAAAAAAAAAATAGCTGAAAGACATATTCAGAAAACATGTCTTGGCAAGTAAACAAATAAATATCCAATCTAGCCTGTAAAAGCAGTGTGAATAATAATATTTCACAGAAAGAGTTGCACCACTCAACATGGATTAAGTAGCAAACATCGGGAGAGGTTTTTATGGGGATCATATTTATGGTAAGGAACTATTGTCATCTAATGAATTGAAAATATCCCATTAAAAATATCCATTGAATCACAATGCAACAGATAAGCCATGTGTCATTGTCACTCTTGTCATCCTTCTTTCTCATTAGCTTCTTCCCCTGACTCTCCCTCCTTACCAAGAGCCATTGTCTTGGTTTCTCCACTTTTAAGCTCTCTACCTAGTTCTAATGTAGCACTATCTTAAGACATACCTGTCCTCCTCCACTGAAAAGAGCACCAAAACCTGACAGTAAATAGCAAGGGAAAAAAAGAACTTTATTCTGGAAAACACAATTAAAAATTAAGGGTATAAGTTCATCAATTTAATATATTTTAGGTTATAAGTTCACTCATGTGCTATTTCCTAAACCAAAGAACAAATCAGGCTTTGACTTTTGGAACATAATTATTCCTACCAAATGACATGACAGCATGCTAGAACTATCTAGTTTTGCATTTGACATTCACTGCATAATCGTAATGAGGATTGTTTTTGTAAAAATATTCAAGAACTTCTCCAGTTCCCATAAGGACAGCTCTTAACACTTTGATATTCAAACCATTTCCTCTAGAAGCACACGTGTTGCCATTTGCCTTGCTGACTTTCTCTTCTTCAATAGTTAATAGTTTGAACTCTACCGGATCCTAATTTGTCAACGGCTTTGCAGGAGATTCTAGCAGCTATTCAATATCATTTTCTTTGGCTTCATTCAATCTTCCATCTTTTTCAAGATTTTACATTCACCTTTGCAATTGATTTCCCCTTTATAACATCTTACTGTTAGCAAGACACTAACTGACAAAGAAGCTGGCTCTGAGGATAAGGCTAGATGCTGGTATTTAAGGGAGAGGTGTTTGCATGGGGCTAATTTGACGTGTGTACTTTGTGTACCAGTTAAGGTAACAATAGCTGTTGTAATACAACAATTCTGATATTTTATTGGCTTCCAAGGTTACCTTCGGCAATACTACCAATCAGAATATTAAGAAAGAAAAAGAGAATTGTTGCGTCGGCAGTTTTCATGAGCCACATCTGGAAATGGATGCACAACAGATCTACCCACTGTATTTGCCAGAACTCAGCCATCTCCAATTGCAAGAGAACTGGAGAGAACTCCCTTGTCCGTTGTTCTTGTTGCCCCTGGCTCTGCTCTCAAAGAAAGACTTCCCTAAATGTTGTCCTCCAAAGAAACACACAAAGTGGGAGAGGATGGTCTCTTTAGGAACAGTATAGTTTTCACAGTTAACTTCTTGCCCATTCCATTGGTGACCCGTGTTCTAAGATTTAAATCAACAAGGCTTTTTAGTCCAGACTCAAGATTTGTTTGGCAGTAGGAGTCCCTCGAAACTTCCTAAGTTTCATATCTATTTGCTTCCAGTCGGTATCACGTGCCAGTAAACACACCAAAATTTTTTTCCTAGATACAATTCTCAAGCCTGTTTTATCTCTTTGATTTATTGCCACCCTCTCTCTCCCCACCATACCTATTTCTCTCAACCGAATGGCAGTTCTCTTGAGGCTGTCAGATCTGGGTGGAAAGTCTACCACCTTAACTAGATTTTTGCAACAGAGCTGAGTTTTAAAGGCCAAGACAGGCCTTTCTGAGTCTGGCTATTTCAATCTTCCTATTGTTTGGAGTCTTGAAACAATTGGCTTGTAAGATGTTTCAAGGCCCCATATTTCTGTTCTTTATGCTTTTTCATTTCTGTTTGCAAACCATCCAATTCTTATTTAAGCTTGTCTCTTTCTTTGAAAAACTAGCTAAATGAAGCCAATAATAATCTACACACTCTAATAACATTCTATTTTCCAATCTAGAGCTGTACACTTTTCACTTGTCTGCTTTCCAGTTCTCCTAGGGTAATGGTTTTACCAAATGTTTTGCCACTGAACGGCACAAGTCTTTATCTTTCCAGATTCTAACACCAATTTTACCCCCCAGCCATTGCCAGGAAAGCAAATGCTAAAGTAGGGGTCACATATTTTGATTTTGATAATATCACACCACTTTTGGTACCAATTTCTATATTAGTTAAGGTAACAGTAGCTTCTGTGACAGACAAACCCCAAAATCTCTGTGGCTTCACAGATTTCTCTGGGCTTCAACAGCCAACTAGCCAATGATGAAAAAGACGGAAAATTCTCCTTTGGGGGAAGGTTTGTTATGGGCAAGATCTGGATGTGGTACACACCATTTGCACCCAAATTCTATTGGCCAAAACTGTTATGTGGCCACTCTTAAGTGCAAGAAATGCTGGAAAATGTAACCCTGTGCGTCTAGAAGGAATAAGAAGTTTTGATTAACAGTTATCACAGTTTGTTTATGAATATTTTTATGTTATGGCAAATACTGCTTTTACAGCTTCATAATTGCTTGGAATCATGTGATGAATATTCAGAAAATAAAGACCTCTCCAAAAATTTTAGAGAAACAAAGAACTGGTTTAATAGTCAGTTACAAGCAAAGCTATGCAATAGGTGAACTTTTTTCTTTTTCACACTGTCAGCAAATAATTACCAAGTCTTTATCCTGTTCCCCAAAAGGTGAACCATCTATTGTATCTGCCGTTATCCTTAGGATAATCCCACAGCAAAGCCAGTTCATTCTGCCTGCTTACCTTCTCCTTTCCCCCACATGTTATCATGCCTTTTCTTTTCTCTTTTATTAAAGTATAGTTGCCATATAACATTGTATTAGTGTCAGGTGTACATGTGATTCCGTTTTTATATACATTATGAAATGATCATCCTGGTAAGACTAGAAACCATCTGTCACCACACAAAGTTATTACAATATTATTGACTATATTCCTTGTGCTGTATATTACATCCCTGCATGTATTTATTTTATACTGGAAGTTTGTACTCCTTAATCCTCTTCACCTATTTTGCCCTTCCCCCAACCCATCTCCCCTCTGCAAGCCACCAATTTGTTCTCTGTATCTATGAGTCTGCTTCTGTTTCGTTTGTTCATTTGTTTTGTTTTTTAGATTCTACATATAAGTGAAATCATATGCTATTTGTCTTTCTCTGTCTGACATTTCATTTAGCATAATACCCTCTAGATCCATCCACATTGTTGCAAACGGCAGGATTTCATTCTTCTTTATGGCTGAGCAATATTCCATTGTGTGTGTACAGATATATGATAGATATATAGATATATCTTCTTTATCCATTCATCTACCAGTGGACACTTAGATTATTTCCACATCTTGGCTGTTATAAATAATCATGCCTTTTCTATTCATCAAAGCTAGTTCCCAGGAAAAGATAGTTAAAGTTTACAGGTTATTCATATTGTGGTATAGACAATGAAATGTCATAACATGTAAATTATCTAGTCAGTATTTACATTTTAGGCAGTACCGGAACAGTTTTGTCTTTCTTGAATTTCAGGAGACCACAGTTTTGATACCTGGGAGAGCTATTCTGATCCTGAAATCACAATCTGTGAGCTGATCCTGCCTCTTTAAATCTGAATTACATCTCAAGGTTTCAGAGGACAGAAGTAAAGTGAACTGATTTCCCTGAAAACCCTGCCCAACAAACTAGCATGCTAAAATTCCACCCAGCTGTTGTGATGGAGTCGGAAGAGCTTGGGCAGAAAAGTAACTTAGTTTTATTTTTGAGGAAGATTAGCCCTGAGCTAACATCCACTGCAAATCCTCCTCTTTTTTCTGAGGAAGATTGGCCCTGAGCTAATATCTGTGCTAATCTTCCTCTGTGGGATGCCTGACACAGCATGGCTTGATAAGTGATGGGTAGGTCCACACCCAGGATCTGAACTGGTGAACCCCGGGCCGCTGAATCGGAGCATGAGAACTTAACTGCTGCGCCACCAGGCCGGCCCCAAAAAGTAACTTAATTTTAAAACTCCATCTCTATGCTGTATAACAAGTTCCTATATCCTACTTGCTTAACATGGCAACCCAACGCTTTGGCAACACAAGGAAAGGTCAGTAGCCAGGAGAGAAGGCAAAGAGTCCCATGATGAAATAACACTATTCCATCCAACAAAGACCAACACATGGAAATCCAGTCATGTACACTCTGGGAACCCTAAGCATTCTGAACACAGATGGCCCACAAACATTTTTGAGTATCTGTTATGTACCAGATATTAAACTAGATTGTAATATATACATTAACTCATTTCATCCTTTGTGGTATACAATATTGGCCGGATTTTTATAGACACAAACACTGAGAAGTTAAATGATTTCCTAAGGTCATAAATAAGAGAAGCACCATTTTACCCCTGGTCTGCTTCACTCTAGAATTTGTTTCTCCCTCTCTGCCTTTCATTATCCAATCTTCTGGTACACTTGGTAATCTCATAAACCGGCACCTGAGTTCCCCTACTGTTACCTAAATTTAGTATGTAACTTCTGGGGACGTAAAAGTCAAAGGCAAGAACTTTCCCAGAGGATCTTTAGCTGCTTCTTCAAACTGAGGTTGAAAACTCAGCATCTGATTTTCCCATCGTAACAAAAAGGACAAAGCAAAACCAATATGCAGTGAGAAAGAGCAGGAAGAGGACGCTGAGATATCAAAAGAACGCCTTTTTTTGATATCTTCTTTCTATACGTTAGTGAAAGAGAGGTTACCTAGATACTTTCAAAGATTTGCTTTTAATTAAGAAGCAGGGATAGACGAGAAGAGCAATGAGGAAGAACAATTCAAAACCCGGTAGTGCATCTTAAGCCTTTACATATACAATCAAATTTGTTGCATGAGAGGAATCATCTCCCTCTTTGTTGTAGAAAACACAGTTTAACCACGTGAGTTAGGGGCAGTAATACTTTTCCTATTTTACTAATAGCATTTCAGCCAAGACAATCCAAAGGGGTCCATCTCTTGCAGACTGAAGGCAGTGCAGAATAAATCAGCAGCCGTTTACATCACTGGAAATGTACGCCTAATGAACTTTACTCTTTAAAAATCCGATATAAAGTTTCAATTATGTAAAGTGAATAAGTTCTAGAGATCTGCTCTATATCATCCTTTATAGTTAACAATACTGTATTGTACAGTTAAAAGTTTAAGAGGGTTGATCTCATGTTAAATATTCTTAACATAATAAAAAAAAAAAAAAACTAACAGTGGATGACATCAAGAGGAGAAGTTGTCCAAAACTGGTCAGGACATTCTTACCCAAAAATTTGAGAGGTCTTAAGATTGTACTTTTAGGGGCCAAAGAATGGCAGCCTGCTTAAGTGGAAATCTTGCTCCTTATGTGATAAACAGTTATTCTTGAAGAAGCTGAAATTAGACACTAAAAGATTCTTTTAACATCTTCTGTCAAAGCAGAAGAGTTTCTAAGAGGTGAATGCCAATCTTTCTTTTCAAGTCTGTAGAGATAAAACAAAGGGAATAGGTCTAAATTACAATTGGAAAGCTTTCATACTAACCTAGGAAAGGGCCTTCTTGAGGATGATAAGGCACTTATTTAGAATACTAAGAAATGCGCTAAGGCCCCCATACTTGGACATCTTCAAGAAGATAAAATATCTGTGCTAGATAAGCATCTGTTGCTAAAGTCAGGGGAAAAACGAAATTTTTCCTGAGGTTCCACCCAGCTCTGACTCCATGAAATGAGTATCTCCCAAAGTTTCGTGAAAGTAGCTGATTTTTTATATTTTCTCTGTAAATCCAAGGCTGAAATTTAAGCTTAAAACAAAGTGATTCCAATACCTGTTTTGATTGTACTTGAAAGTGACAAAATAATCCTTCTCTGAAATCATTATTTGGAAGATACACGTGGAAGATATCAATATGCCTGTGTCTCCATAAAAAGCAATGTTCACTTTTGTTTCCCCTCAATGGTGTGCTGAAGCTGGCTCACACTGACTCATAAAAGCCATCGGGCACGTCTCTTCCCAACTCCACATTCACAGACTTCACAATGGTAGCTTGAAATCGGCCATGATGTAAATATTTAAACCACGGAAATTAGCAAACATTACAAATCAGGGATTTGTTTGTTCATTTGTTTTTGTGGTTATTGTTTTCAGAAATCTAGTTGTTAAGTGTTTACCAGTTCACCACTATTTCTCACTGTGTTTAGAAAGAAAACCATCAACTTTCTGCCTAGCAGAAATTCTAGCTGTGTGACATTTGGCAAATTACTTAATCCCTCTGGGTCTCTCTGCTTCCTCATCTTTAAAATAAAAATGATAATTCCTGCTTCATAGGGTTGCTGTGAGCATTAGTTGAGATAATTCATGTGAAGTATCAAGCACAGCAATTGCACATAGGAAGCATTGATTGTGGCCATGCTGGTGGTGGCACCTAGGGTCACATGCTAGTAACAGGCGTTGTTGTGGCATCCACAGTATCCATCTTGACACAGTCTGGTTTTTTAAAAATTATTTTGGATGGAGTTTTAAATACTGTTGCTGTACATTTTGGGACAATTCTAAGGTTCTGGCGCTGAAAACAAAATAGGTAGCATCAAGTTGCATAAAATTTTTTTACTTTTGAAACTATTATCTGAAATTTCCATATTTCCTATATAATTGTACCTATTTGAGTGGCTTACGTGAGTGTTTCCAAAATTACCAAATCATGAGTATCACCTGAAGAATTTCCAGGAGAGAGATATAGGAAATTTTATTCTTATCTCATTCCTTTTTAATCTATCTGATTTTCAAATTTTCACAAGCATCAAGATCTTTTGGAGGACTTGTTAAAAGACAGATTATTGGGCCCTACCTACAGAGTTTCTGCCTCAGTAAGTCCAAGATGTGGACCAAGAATCTGTATTTCTTGCAAATTCCCAGATTAGTTTGATGCTGTTGGTTCTGAAGTCATCCTTTGAGAACCACTGCTCCATCTTATTCTCCATTCTGAAATGAGCCATTATTCTTGAATCAAACTAGTGCATGTTAGTGCCCCTCACCTTTAGGATACTTGCCTTCCCAGGAGACAGCTGGATCTCTGTATCAGTTATATATTGCTGCCTACCTAATCATCCCAAAATTTAGTAGCTTAAAAAAATAAATATTATTATGATAATGAGTCTATCATTCAGAAAGATGGTTTTGTTGACTTGGGCTGGCATAGTTGATCTCCAGCTGGGCTTAATCAGGCAGCTGGGGTCAACTGACTGCAGGTTGGCTGGTCTAGGATTGTCTCACATGTCTGGTGGTTGACTGTCAGCTGTGGTGACAAGGGTGACTCATCCATGTGTTGCTCATCATCTAGTAGACTAGCTCAGGCTGGTTCACATGGTGGTGATGAGTTTCCAAGAGGGAGAACACAAAGACTCACCATCTCTTGATACTTAGAGTTAGAACTGACATCATTTCATTTCCCCTACGTTCTATTGCCCAAAGCAAGTCAGACAGACAGCCCAGATTCCAGGGGTGGGGACCTAGATTCTACACCTCGATGGAAGAAGCTGCAGACTCACATTGGAAAGGATATGGCTGAAGAGAGGGATAGAAAATAAGGGTCGTTTTTGTAGTCAATCTCTCACAATCCTTTCTGCAATAAAACACTGGTTAGCACTTAAAATATCCACGTGACATTTTAAGAAATTCCCAGATACATCTAAACACTAAGGTGAAAACAGCTTGGGTTCTCCAGCTGACATTCCAGCTACAGAGATTACAGCTCTCTAAGTATGTATTACCTTTTCCTATACCTGAAGATGAGAAAAACGCCCCCCAAAATGTAGTTACCCATAGCCACGTATTACAGGGTGAAACTTCTCCTTCCCAGGCATAGGTGGATCCGGTCCACTCTCACATGTGCGCATTAACCATCTACCAGTTGTTTGGTCTTGGAAGAGGGTTGTTACATAATAGGCTTATCACATAATTAGGAAATATTTTTCTTGGACCCCTATATCTCTCTCCTCCACTTTGCCCTTAAATGCAGTTTACATCTTAATAACATTTGCCTAAGACACTGCACTCAAAGAAATTCAGAGAAGTGTTTTTAAAGAACACTTTGATCTAACTTCCCTGACGAAATCTTCCCAAATCCATTTAACTCTAATTTAATATTAAAATGCCATGTATTATTCCCTTAATAGAAATAATACCAATATTACCACAAAAAAAGGTCAAAGAGACACAAAGACTCAGTGAGCCACGTCATATTTATGTTGCATGTGGATATTTTTTCTTCTTTATTCTTTCACTATTGACATTAGCCTTTGAAAATGCTTGAAGGGATTTAAAATTACAGCTCTCTATTGAGATTTGTTAGAATATCTATGGAAGTCAGAACTCATTCCTAACACTTTGTGCTCTTCTAGGACAATCATCCCTAAGTTTGAGGTCCAAGTGGTAATATTTTGGAAAACAATTTCATAAATAAATGAATCATATATGTTAGCAACCCTGGAAATTTGCTGATGAACATTCCTAGAAGGTCTACACCTTGGAGTAAATAAGTCTATAGGATCTCTTTTCTTTATTCCTTCCACCTCTCTCTGTATCCCTCTTTTCAAGCAAATAAATATCAAGGTTGATCTTTGAAGGAAAAAAACCCAGAAGTCAAAAGTAGCAGCATATCACCTAACACAGGAATCTGTGTGGATGGGGGCAGACCAGTCTCTCCAATTTTCCTTTGATAATTCTTGAAAAGGACAATATAAGCTCATTGCACATGTAATAGATATGAGGTTTCTTGGTTGCAATAATATTTTCTATTACTGATCTCAAATCTGGATCCTCCATTTCAGCTGAGCAAATGAAGATCTAATTTAGTCTAATATGATCTAACTGAAAACTCAATTTAAACTCAGTTGTTTTCTTAAAGGAGTTTTTCCACTGCTTCTGTACTCTCATATCATCCTTTACTGAAAGCATGGAGAATTTGGTCAGTCAGGTACTAGTAAGGGTCTGGCGTGAAAGGCAGGGATACTGGTAGTATGTTCCCATTCTTGGGATGGTTTTGTTCTCATCTTCACAGATATATGGGCATTTGGCTCTGCATGAAGGGGAAGCATCTGATGAAGACTCAGTCAGGTAGCCTTTTAGATGGCTTATAGCCACCCGATTGAATCCCTTTGCAGCTTCCTGGCCCAGTGATCCCATGGAGGCAGCCCATCTCTTCCAGGGAGCAGTCTTCTCCATGGACTTCATCACGGGTGGAGTGTACTCAATTTGCCAAGTAACGTCTTGGATCACATTGACAGCTAACAGCCTTTCTTTACATTCTGAATCCAAAGGAAACTCATGGATCTTTGTCAACCATGTGAGGACCTCAGGTTATTCATTGGCCCAGTCTCTCATCAACTTGTATCACCATCTTTGTCAAGCTCCCCAACTTTATGAGGATCAAGGTCCAGCCTCATTCTAACTCTCCACGGGACGACTGGTTTGTGTATGAGGACAAGCTTAAATTTTTTTACTTTAAACTAATTTTTTGAAACCACATTTATATGTTTACACAGTCTAAGAGAAGCAAAATTCAGGGGAAAAATTATTGCTATATTTATTGACCCAACCACCAAAAATAAAAATCCAAATCTATTAAGATATAGGAAAACCTTGAAAAATGAGAATTAACTTTATGTTTTAGCTATGAAAAATGAACCAGAAATTGACTAACCCAGTGTTTACGACTGAAAAAAAGTCCTAATTTCATCCTAACAGATTCACATATAATTATAAATCAAATGCCAGGGAACTCTTTGAGTATTCAAATTGATTACAGCAGGCAAGTGAGTAACTGAAAGTTTAGTAAAGACATTATCTCACTGAAAGGCTTGAAAGATCTGGTTGTTTTTGCAAATTAAATATGAAGATTTACTTTGTTATGAACTCCAAATCCTAAGGTTTAGAGGTTGATTTTTACTCTAATTGTTTAGTGAATATTCATGATTTCTCTCCAGGAAGACTGAAAGCTCCAGTGTGACAATACGATATCTCATCCTTTTTCATACGTCCCAGCAACAAATATAACTGTATTTTTAATGTATTGATAAATACTGATAAATTCTTGATTAATTGAAAACCTCAAATTCAGAAAATTCCTAAAGAAAAAAAAGACATCTTTTGTCGGGATGGTCTTATATCTGAGTCATATGCTCCTTCCTTGGTCAACACTTCATCTCTAAATTTATGAAAAAATTTTCCACATATGTGGAATTGGATTAAGATAAGAGAAAACAGTTGATGAGCACAACATTTTTAAAGAAAATAGAGTAATCATACAGATGTAGAAATCCCTATCCATGACTAGGGGTTGATTAGACCATATCGGTGAGCAATTTGGCAGGCACTAGTAATAATAAGCAATAATAACAGTAAATAAAGGCTCTTTCAACAAAGCAGAGAATGGCATATAGCTATCAATGCATAGTTTATTTCCATTTATCTTCCAGAAGCTAGTGAAATAAAATGACATAATTTTTGTACATGAAGCAAGCTGTAAATTTAGGAAACAAAACTCTTCATAGTGATCATTAAAATCACTATAGATTTTTAGCATACCCTGGAACAGTATTTCCTAATGAGTTTCATTTAAAATAGTCATTATTTATGTTTTAAAAACGGGATTTCATGGTCAAACAAGTTGAGAAATACTGGATTAAATAAAAGTAAACAGGTTTCTTAACTGCAAGACTTCCCAAAGCCTTAAATATGCTAATGAACATGGTGGATCTCAGAGAGGGAATTATTATGTGTACATTTCCAAAACTTAGTTTACTAAAGAACGCTTTTCCTCAGAGAGGAAAAATCCCTATTTGTGAAGAAAAAGATCTAATTTGTGGGACCTAGACATTAAAAATAGTGTACATGGTTCAAACGTGCATGAAATAATTTGTTTTAATGCTTTTAGGTATTAAGCCCATCCAAATGGTTTGAATACAACTGTCAAGTCTACACTATTCTAAACATTTAAAATTCCAAATATCTGGGTGTTTGACATTGATTCAATAAAAAAGCTTAGATGGTGAGCTGAACTTTTCACTTCAGTTGCAGACACAATCTATATAATAGGCACCATTTAATAAAAGAAAGAAATAGGGAAGGTGAGGGATATATTTAAGCTTTAGTTTTCTCATTTTAAATTTAGGATTACAATAGTTTCTACCACATAGGGTTCATTCATTTATTCAACAAGTATTTATTGAGCACCTGCTATATACCAGGAGTTACTCCAGGGCTAAGGCTACAGTGGTAAGCATGGAGGGACCAGAGAAGAGACAGACAATGCAAAAGGAAACAAGAAAATTTCAGACAGTGATATGAACCACGAATAAAATAAAACAAGGCCAAAGAGAAAGACAGAGACTGGATGAATACTTTAGTTTGAATGATCAGGGAAAGCCTCACTGAGGAGGTTAGAACTAACCTGAAACCTTAAGGATTCAAATGAGCCAACCAGCAAAGATCTGATGAAGTATGTTCCCGGCAGATGAAACAGATGCCAAGTCCCTCAGATAATGACATACCTGGCTTTTTCAAGGATCAAAGAACCTGGCCCGTGTGGCTGGAGCATAGTATCGAAAGGCAGATGGAAGGTGTTAATTCAACGAGCTATGTGTAAAAGCCTTAGGCTACGACCTGACCCATAGTAAGTGCTCAGTATACAAAGGTTTAGGGTAATGATGATGATGATGACAATGGTGTTTTAGGAGTAGAAATAAAGTAGAGTAAACCCAAACTGACAGAGTCAGGAAATTTGTTTTTAGAGTAAACTTAGAGTTAAAATACGTATCAGTGGTTCTTGATCTTTCTGTCATGACATAGAGGGTATAAGTATTAGTCAAGGTATGTAACACTAATAACAAACAATGCCTAGATCTCAGTGGTTTAACAAAGTAACAATTCATTTCATCGCAATTTGCTTTGAGTTCTCAACTCTCCCCCAAGTGGTACCTCAGTGATTCAGGGTCTTTCAATCATGCTGCTCCACCATCTTGGAATCCTTCGGTTCTTGTGCCAAACAGATAGGAAGGGGGAGAGAGCAAGGAATGTACATTAGATGGGTCACCATCTCCCAGAAGTGACACTCATGACTCCAGCTCATATTTCATTGGCCTAGATCAGTCACATGATCCTATCTAGATCCAAGGGGACTGGGAAATGTGGTCTTCCTGTGTGCCCAGGAGGGAAAAGGAACAGTTTAATGAACACTGGTGAGCAGGACTGCATTGTCTCTGCACAGTATGCTTAATCCCACGAGCATGGCCAGATTTTGAGAATGCTCCCCCTCAAACTAGTAGAGCAGTAAACAAAGAGTGCAGCAAACTTTGAAAGATTCAAAAACGTCTCACTTCAGGCTATGAAAGGATTAGGCAGATTCTGGGTTATCCCGATCTTTTTTCTCCCATTCAAGAAAGTTTATCAGTTTGTCAGTGGTGGCCTTGAATTAGACTATACACGCTGTTTTTTTTAATGAACCACTTGGAAAACTTTGACAACAAATTCTTCAGCAAGCCTCATGATAGATTGCTACACAGTGCTGCAGCTAAACATCGTGGTTAGGACCTGCTGATGTACCATATCATAGTCTTATATACACAACAAACATGAAAGGCTGTACTAATCATCGCTTAGTTCGTTTGGCCAGTCCTTCAATGATTCTTTACGAGCACCCATTACGTGTCCTCAACGGCCACATCAGGACCATCAGGCCTCAAGAACATTTTTTATCATCCCCATTCTGAAGGTCCAACTGGAGTCTTATTCTTTCCCCATGGCTTTCCCTGATTACACTTTGAATGAAGGGTGGAGAAATATGGGAGTGGGAGCTGAGGAGACAGGAGGCTCTTGTAGACTTCCAGGTATGAGGTGATTGTAGAACTCCAAATGAAGAGGTGTGGGCACCTTTGTATGGGAAAGGAGATAACAAAGGAAAGCGTTTAGGAGCACAAACATTTTTGAAGCAGTGGGACATTGCGCCAGTTAAGTTACTTCATCTCCCTCAGTCTACTGAGGCTGAGGTGTACTGATGACAGGGCTATGGTAAGGATTAAATGAGAAAATGCATGCAAAACACTTAGCTCAAGGCCTAATTTATAATAAGTGGTCAATGTCTGTACAGTATGGTAAATGGAGGATATATGTACGCATCCATGAAACATGATCCGTGAGATCAGCTGAGGTAACCGATGAACATCAGCCAAAAACAAACTAAGGAAAGGATGACTAACATGATGAAGTGAACAGATTGTACAGAAACCACAGGGAGATAACTTGGTGAATGTTTTGCCTGGGATGAGGGCCGATGGGAGGCGGGGGGCGGATGGAAGCGTGAGCAAGTTTGCCCTGCAGGAGAGCTCAGAATGTGACCTGTGTATGCTCCATCCCAACTACGCTGCTAAACAGAAACTTCTCTGAGCTCAGGCCACCCACTGTCCAATTTGGCCCAGTCCCGCTAGGATTTCTGATACAATGCAGCAGCCTACACCACCCACAGCCTGTGGTTAGAGCACCCTGACAAAGAAGGAAGGGACAGACCTAGCAAAGAAAGAAAGGAAAACATAGAAGAAAGTAGCATGCAGGGAGAAACAACACATTCTGATGTCAGCTCTATTAAGCTCTCAAGCTTAGAAGGGTTAGAAGGCTGAAGACTAGAGAGTCTACAATTAAGCTAAGTTTAATTAATGTAATTAAATACAAATGAATGTATAACATAATTGATGTACATTAATTCAATTATATACCATGCAAAGCCTATGCTGATTACCTGACCTGATGGGGCCACGATTAGCAACTCAAGTGATCAACAAGAACAACATGCTAACAAGTAAGACAAATTGTAGTAAAAATTAAGTAGGTATTACTGAAATACTTAGAATCTCCTATCACCAAATTTATTCCAAAAGCCATTCACTAATTGTTGACGTTCTGAATCTGAAAAAGAAAACATCTTAAAATGTATTCATTGTTCAGGAGACTCAGCCACAAGTAACAACCCTAGCATTGCGTCCCACAGGGTCTCCTCATCGAGTTTCTTAAATGCAGCTTATTTGTTTCACTCTTTGAATTTAGAGCCCTGTGGTTCCAGATATATATGTTCCCAGCGACGGGTAACATATTCAACCATTCTCAGTTGTTAAAAATTAGTCACAAGCTATTCCATCAAATAGCTAGAAATCACCTTAGAAAACAGAGGATAGGGCCCTCAGAGAATGACAGAGGAAGAGCCTTAGCAGCCCAGAATCCACAGGACAGCGTTAGCCCATGGGGAAGAGAAAGAGCATAAAGACATGGAGAAGAAGGTCCCAAAGACAAATATCTCTGTAACTTTGTGTGAGCCAAGCCTGTAGGAGACAGATGAACGCATGCCGCCTGTGAAAACTGAGTCCAGATCCCATAGCAAGAATGGGATTATACACCACGGGAGAGAAATGACCCCACACGTAGGTCTAAGAATGCTCTATTCCATTGGGAAGGTCAATATTTTTATTCAATTATGTCAGAAAGCTTTGGGTTCTAGTTTATAAATGTGTAGAATTCTCCCGAGTGTTATAAACCTTTGTTATCTTTATCGGAATGTTTCCAGGCTGGTGGACATTTTGGTGAGTCCAGATCCTTCTGAAATCTTTCTGCAAGTCTGATTAAATCCATCTGGCTCTGATTAATTTACAATTAACCTGCCAAGTACTGTCTCGGAAGAATGGCAGAGTCCAAGCATCTCTGAGCCATCATCTTGTTAAAACTAGATCTTAGAAGAGCGTGTGAAGCTCAGCAAGAGTTCAAAGGAGGGTGATATCATTGGGGGCTGGAGGCATCAAGAGGTTCCATGAAGGAAAGAGAATGTGGGCCAGGCTGGAGAGAAGCAAGAATTTCTGTTCCTTTGTAACTACCCCAGTGTTTCACAGTGTCCTACAAATGATAAATGTGTAATAACTATGTGTTGATTGAAAAGGGGGCCAATAAAGTCTAATATACTTCTCAATAAATTACCAAGAGCAACAACTCCAAGATTTTAGTTAGTTAAACATCATCCCAAGGTTTCAGGACCCCAAGTGACCCCAGTGAAAAAATGTGCCTCCCTCAGCCTCTTTCAACCTGCTGAGGAGGCGCTTGGAGGCATTGCCTTCTGCCTTCAAGCTAGATTTTTGTCCAAATCAATTAGTCTACACACTGAGAGTCAAAATCCTTTCTTTATATGTGGTGGGGCAGGGAGGAGAAGATGTAAGAATTGGTTTTTTGATTAAATTCATTAGGTTTATTCGTAGGTTCTTGTTTCTTTTTTTCTTTTGAATGCAGTCCAACCTATCTCTGGGTTGTTTTAGGATCAGTATTCTGAGGCTAAAATATTAGTATGTTAAAGTATTAACATCCAAAATACTAGGGGAAAAGAGGAAAAGAGTGGGACAAATTCTTGTTTGTCAGGGACAAACATAAGTCCAACTGGATGTCTGATGTTGTTTGATCATCTACTTTCCCACCTTTTAGCAAATTATTTTGCTACTTCATAGACCCAGCCTTTGGTTTTGTAAAGAGACATAAGTGCTTGCTACAGACTCAACACTCAGTGGTTCTCTATGGTTTCTCCTGGAGGTTGACAAATATGTCCCCTTATTGTCCTCAGTGGCTTTGACTGAAGAGCTTTCTCTTTCTCAGCCTCCCAGATGGCTTGTCTTACCTGGTCCTTCCCTTCTACACTGGTCCTGCCCGGCCTTCTGCCTTCAAGCTTCTTTTCTCTTACCTACACAATCTTCCTTGCTTATCAAATATGTTTCACTGCTACATTTTGACCATTACTTACAGACTGATGACTCCTAAATTATAACTTCACCTAGATCTTACTCCTCAATTCTAAATGCTTACTGGACATATACATCTAAAAGTGCCACAGGCACGTGTCCAACTTGAAGCCACTAACATTCCTCTCTTACCCACTCCTTTCCCTGAGTCTCCAGTTTCACAGAATATGAAAGAATCATCTACCTGTCACCCAAACCACAGACCTATAAATACACTCTTTCTCTGTCTCACTCTCCACTCCCAAGATATCACCAAGTCCTATTGACTCTAACAGGCAAATATCTCTCAGAGCCACCCACTTTTCTCTGTCTTTAGTGACACCATCCTAGTTCTAGCTACCTCTAAGTTTCACCTGACTTGTGCAATAAGCTTCACTGGCCTCCCACACGTCTCCACTATTGTTCTTCTCCAACCCATTCTCCACATGGCAGCCAACACGATCCTTATAAAATTTATAAAATTCAAATTTGATCAAATGAAACACACACACACACAAACACACCCCTCACTTTACTTAGAACTCTTCTCTCATTTTCCCTTGCTCTGAGGATAAATACCAACTCCTTTGCACAGCCTTTAAAGCCCCACATAGCTGGCTCCTACCTCCTCTCCAGTCTCATCTCACACCACTCTCTAGTTTTACTTTATATTCCAGCTAAACGGATCTTCTTTCACTATCTCTAACACTCTTAAGTTTCCTACAGACACAAGCACTTTGTACATGCTGTCTCTGCCTATAATTCTCTTCCCTACCACAACATCTCCTCCAGTATGTAGTTGATTTCTATTTACCCTTCGCATCCCAATTCAAACCTCTCTCCCTCAGGGCAGCATTCCCTGAACGGTAGACTAGGTTAGGCTTTCTGTTATCCATACATAATCCATACTATCCTGCTCCTGTGTTTCAGACCGCTTATGGTTTTATATTTATTTGTGATTACTAGATCAATAAGTCCCCTCCCAAAACATGAGCAAGAACTATATCTGTTTTACTCGTCATTATTTCTCCAAAATCTAGTGCAATGCCCAGTACATTGTAAGTAGTCAATAAATGTGGCGAACAAATGATTGACTGAATAAGTGAATGAATTCTCTATTCTTCCTCCAAATATTATGTAACCAATGTTTTTTCAATTCTTCATTTTTGACATTCCTCATCTTCATCTCTGCCTCTCTATCCCCAGTGCTATTCATTCAGAGCTTAACAACCTCTCAGATAAGCTATTACGAAAATCTCCTAAAGGTCCTCATGCTTCCAATTCAACCTACTTATGTTGAGAATAGTGAACTTCTTAAAATATAAATCCGAGTATGGCTGTCCCCCGTTCAAAATACTTTGGATGTTTTTAAAATTGATGCCGATTTCCACTTCAGGCTCTTTTCTCTGGCACCTCCCTCTACTCTTCCCTCTTCCCACTTGTTGGCTTAGCAGTGAGCGCCAACATCTCTCACGCCATGGCACACATTTAAAAATGGCAATATTTGTACAACATGCTGGAGTCCATAGAGAAGGTTCCAAGAGCCCAAAGGCTAAAGAATTTGACAACTTAACACACCTATAATCTACGCAACACGTCACCCAGACTGGGAAGTTCTGGTTTGGAAAATATCAGTTTAACATTCAAATCTTGCTAAAGAGTGGCTTTCTTTATGAAATCTTTTTTCTCACTTTTGTGAGTCTACTACCTGGCAGACTTTTGAATAGTGCTGTGAATACTAATTTTCTTTACATTCATGTTTTTTGTATGAGACTGAAAACCTCTTTGAACAAGAATATATCTTACCCATCTATGAATTCTCAGAGTCCAATCATGGTGCCCAGATGAATGAATAATGAAAAGAAAAGGGGACTAGGAAGATCCAAGAGTCCTTAGTCCAGATATCCTGGATAGCTGTAGGTTAATTTCTTTCAATCATCACTCTAATATATATACATTGTTTTAAAAAACTAAAGTGAGTTCTTTCCCTTCCTCCAAGCCCTTTTTCCTAGAGGTAAACTTCCAAACTTTAACTATGACTAAACAAAGCATTGGCATTTCAAGTGATAAATATTCCAAAAAACGAAATATGGCTACTCTGTGAAATTGAGTCCTAAGTACCCAATAGACTATTGTGCTTTTTGCTGCCAGAACATTTTCTGTCAGTTGACGCTTCCAAAATCAGATGTTTCTCATCAACAAGAAGAGAGAGATTTCAGAAGGTGGAGATTTTATAAATGCATTGAAAAATATCAAAATTTTCAGTTCAGGTTATGATTGAAATGAGTATAACCTCATATTTTAAAATGTGAGGAATGCCCTTGATGTGGTGAAAAAGGAAAAGGAGAGCTGAGGCTGCCAGAACAATTTTTTGATTTCTCAGATTAACTTGACAACAGAATGAGAGTGGCCAGAAGTCCCCTTTCACCTGGAAAGCTCTCATGGGCTTACTGAGAAGCCAGCAAACATCATAAAGTTAATAGCCAGTTCCAAGGAAGCTCATTCAAGTGTGTCCCATCCAAGAAAGGATGGTTCCAAGCAACATGCCCAAACTCAACAATTTCTTTCATAGTTTGCTTGTGACAGTCAATTTATTGCTATGGACCTAAAAGCCAAAGAATCATTTCTTTGTGGTGGTAATGTCCCTGCTTCTTTCCCAACCTCGGGTCCTCTGCCTGTATCTCAAAGTTGCTGGGAGGAATAAGTGAGAAAATAACTACAAAAGCTCATGGATCTACACATCTTAGTATTAAACACCAGATGAATCATAAGCCAAAGTTAACCTCTCTTCTCATAGGAGCACAGAAGAATCCTGTGGGCAATGTGGGACAGTAAGTTGGCTCTGAGGCTTCCTTGGAATATGTAGATGAAAGAAGGATCCCATGAAGATGCGGTTGGTGGTTTTGTACTGTGTCACCTTAGATAGGCTGGACTACATTTCTTAGAATTTCCTTCCCTGCTTGGTGCCAGTTTAGTAGAAATGCTGTAAGTTTTGTAAGGCAGAAGCAAAGCAGGAGCCTTCATACTCTGAAGGTCAGCAAAGGGCGTGAGGCACTGTAGCAGCTGGAGGATGTTTCCACTGATCTGCCAGCTCACTCTGTTGACGTGGGAATCTCCAGGCCCACAGCAGCTCCACTTCCTGCCACAGAGCTTCCTTCTGCTTCCTCAAGTCCAAGGCAATCTGTCCTTGAGGAGTCCGGTTTAACCTCAGTTGGTTTTTGGTCTCGCCCACTTCACGTGCAGTTTTTCTTCCTGCCAGCCAGTGCTACAGACCCACAGCAGCTTCAGGCTCACATCAGATACATCAGAGACAATAGTCTTCCATAAAATTCTTTATCAGATCCCACAGTTGTACAAAGTCTAATCCCCATCGTAAACCCCTTATTTCATATCCCCCACTGGGGTTCTGTTTCTTAAATCAAACCTAACTGATACAGAATTCCTTCCCATCTTACTTTTCCCTCTAACTTTCCTTGGGAGACAAAAAAAAAAAAAGCTTCCTAGAGAAATATACCATTCTCTGTCACAGGTGGAACAAGTTACCTTCCTAGTCATGTGACCCAGAAATGCACAGTCACCAACGCCTCATCCACCCTCATCCCCAATAGCTGGAGATCAAGACCAACATCTATGTCTTTGTAAAAGAAATACTTGTAAGAGAAATGCGTGATCTTCAATCTGAAGCATCCTATGTACTCAGATCCAAGGAAGCAATTCTCAATTCCTTTAACAGCCGACAAGGCCAGGGAGGGAGAAGTGTAATGACCCTCCAAATTTCTAGAGTTCCTAAACTCCCTAAACTTGATGTGACCAGAGTAACAGGAGTTTTTCTGCTTTAAATTACCCACCTTAGCATCCTGGCCCACATCCTCAGTGGCCCTTTCAGAACAGGAAATAAAACAGATACCCTTCACTTACTGTGGAGTTGGTACATTTGCTAAGTTGTCCAGGCAACCAAGCCCACTGACTCCAACACTTCTGTCACAAAGTTCCCAGGGGCACTGGTCTTTATGGCAGTGGAAAAGACATTTTTAGCTGCAAAAGAGAACTTCTGTGGTTCAAACTTGCTTCAGAGTAACACAGCTGAATAGTCATTGTGTAACCTCACGAAAGTCTGGGGGTGTTGAGAAAACTGGGGTTCAGTAGCTTAAGCACTTTAATTACTGATAGTGCTTCACGTGGGCAGAGCAACTGCCAGGACTCAGGAGGTTCACCCCACCTTATCTCATCTGAACCTCACAACCATCTTATTGAACAGGCAGTGATTATGATGTTATAGTGGCCATTTTACAGATGAAGAAAATGGAGACTCAGTACTGACGTGACTTTCCATGGTCACAGAGCCTCTGAGCAGTAGAGCTGAGCAAGAACCCAGGCATTCTGAGTCTCCATCTGAACGTTTCTACAACATCACACTAACTTTGGAAAGTGGTTATTGCACATAAATATCATTTTACAAGTAGACCAGGTGGTTTCTACCTTCCCCAGGTGAAGCTCACCACATCTGCCAAGCTGACCTGGGCACTGGCTGATCATCAGATAAGGATGAGCATCCAGCCCCAAAGAAGTAAAAGAACAAAATGGATTCCACTGATCTGAGGTATCAAAAATGTTCATATGTAGTAACAGCTCCTTTGTTTTCCAGCCTTCAAAAAATTTCAGGCTGTTATGCAGGGAGAAATAAACAACTAGAACTTCTCCAGAGAAAGAATGTATCTCTAGAAGGCACAACATCTCCATGTCCCACCCACACACCATACAAGAGGGGACCCAGAGACTTTTCTAACTGGCTTTCACGTGCAGCTTGCCTTCGGAAAATCACTTTAAGAAGCATTAGGTCCCTCACCTGTGAAATGAGGAGCTTGGAGTAGATACTCCCAATGTCCCTGATGAATATCATGTTCTATGTTCTGTGGACAACGCCTGAGGGAAAACGTGTATCATGAGAGAGCACTGGATAAAAAGTCAGAAGGTGGATTCAGAATAAGGTGAACTCTGCCTCTTGCTAGCTACACGACATCAGGCAACTCAATCAACCTCTCAGAGTTGAAACTGCCCATCTCGCAGATCTTTTGTGAAGAGCAAATGTACACATAACAACTGTAGGCTATTATTAATTATCACAGCAGAGTTTCCATGCTAACCCTAAACGGAGATTCAGGGTTGCCCCGTTCAAGTGAACCTGTAAGCCAATGGGGCTCCAGGATCTATTGCCTGAGTTGTTGTGAATGGAGGAAAGGAGGCCCAAAGGCAATAAGTTTTACTTGTGGTGCCTTGGAGGAAGGCAGAAGAAATGGCTGCCGGAGAGGACAGCTTTGTGTGCACGTATGTGCGCACCCAGGCCTAGGATGTTAGGTCTGTTGTTACCTTGAGGAAGCTGCAGGTAGAAGCCAAAAGCACAATTTCCTGGAGGAACTTATGTCTCAAGATCAATCAGGCTTACTCCAGGACCCAAGACATTAAATTCATCCAGTTGGAGAATGGGGACACTTTTACAGAGGAATATGGTGTTGCTCTGGACATGCAGGAGGACTCAGAGAGAGCAATATTTGGCACCTAAGGATTCCACCAGGGCAGCACCACACCTGTAAGCAGAACTCTCCCCCCAGGGCCCCTGCAATAATGGCCATCCACACATTCCCCCTAGTCAGTGGGCACGGATATGGCGGGGATAAGAGAAAACTGCATATGAGCACATAGAAGACACTTCAGGGACTCCCAAAGTCTCTGCATTTGTGGAAGGAAATATATTAATTTTAATCTGACTTCACAGTGCCCACAACCTCAAATGGTAGAGGATATTTGGGTTCTATTTCATAGGTAGAGTGGGATAGATGAGAAAAATACTTATCCACAAGTCCATTCAATAAATAGAAACTGCAGAATAAGAGTTCAAACTAATATTTCCTCACTTGATATTTATACCTACCAGATAATTTTTTAAAATAAATCCATTTAAAAACATTCTCCACAAACAATGTATTCCTTTGCCATTTCACAATAAATTGACTCTCAATCCGTTGTTCACAGGATAGAGTCAACTAACAAAGAAGCTGGCTCTCTTTTCCAAGCCAGAAGATTTAATTTTGTTGATGCCTCCTTCTCAGTGTTTCTTACAAAAGTAATGAATGTCAAGCTGTTCTGTTTATAAGAGAGAAAACTACACAGGGAATACATTTTTGAATGCCATCTGTGCCATTAACGAGTCATATTATATCAGACTTTCACAGTGTGTGGCAGCATCCCAGGGTACAACATTTGGTCTGTGTCACACAGAAATGCATGAAATTTTAGGCTTCATTTTTCCTCACCTGTTCAACTGAGGGCACTGCCCAGATGTTCTTAAAGGCTCGTCCAGCTTCAATACCGCAGCTCAGCATTTCCAGGATGATATGACCTGTGAACTCCTTCCATGGGCATGTATCTCCCCAAACCCTCTTAGAACATTTTTTTAAACTAAGTGGTATATGATAAAGAAATGATTTTAAATAAACACTTCCTTTTATTTTTAATTTGATTAGTATTAATTGCATTGTAAGAGTCCCACTAATGTTACCATTAATAACTATTTATGAAGATTCATTTTGACTTAAGTTCAATTAAATTAATTTCATAATATAAAACAATTTACCAAAAAAGAAGCAAAAAATGGCATATGTCATATTTGGTTTGGAAACCATAGAATATATTTATATAATTTTATACATGTAAATAGATAAGTAGATATAAAGATTACATATGTATATATTAAAATACAGACTAAAATTTAACCAAATATTGGCAACAAATTAGACTTTTTTATAACTTTTCATTTTAGTTCTAAACTAATACTAAAGGTTTTAGATTTTTACTTATAAAGCCTCTCCACACACTGAATCATTTTCTAAAAGGTTCTGCTGTAAATGAGTTCTGTTTGTAAAGATCACCAGAGCTTGGGGAGAGAGACACCCCATCCCCACTGTAATCCTGGGACTGGCCACGTTGCAAGACACGGCTATCACTGAAACATCTAAAAGCACATGGTTTTTTCTCAAAGGTAGGCTTTGCCTCCTGTGGAAGCCCCTTTCTTGCTAATAAATCCCCTCTGACTCTGCTTCCAGGGGATTGTGTTTCTTTGGCCTTTGTAAACTCTTTGCCAACTTCTTCATCCTTTCCTGGTTCTGAACTTGACCCGGGACTTGATTCTCAAGCTCTCCTTGACCTTGATAGCCCTTGCTTCCAGTTCAGAATCCTCTCCGAATCAGCTGCTCTCCCAGATTTTGGCACTCTAACTAAAAGAAATTGTTTTCTCCTTTTCCAGTATTACTTTTCATCTCTAAGGGGACAGCTCTGAAACCAGACCTCAGAGTCTCAGGAGAAAGGCATTAAGTTCTAGGACAATGCGACCATATCCACAGGAGGCAGAAAAAGAAAATTCATCAAACTCCTTTTCTAGACACAGCTGACATCTTTCCATTTGAATGAAAGAAAAAAATGAAATTTATGGATTCTCTTAATTAGGTTTATTTTTTTTTCCACATCTAAGTTGTGTTACTTTTAAAGATCAAAAAGAATCAAAGAAATCTCTTGAGGCTATTTCCTTGCCATTTCCTGTTTTAAAAACAGGAAAACACCATCTCTAAATTGCCATAAATTCAACACAGCATAAAGGAAAAAGTTTATAGAGCTTGTTTTCTTTTCTTTTCAGAAAAAAAAAATTACAAATCCTCTCCATAACACTCTTAATTGCTATTTTTTTAATTTCCAAATACACTCTTGTTGACCTTCTTTGTCTATCACAGTGGGGTCAGATCAATAAATTTTGCTGTTGGAATGGAAATATCGTGTATATATTGTAAAGTTCAGATTGAACTCTATCATACCGTCCACAGATGTCCTCACTAGCAAAAGAAGAAGAGGGTTATCTTAAAACTGTAAGAGTGGACGGGAGGAGTCCATCCCGTTAAGAAGGCAGCAAGAGGCAAGGGCCACTGAGAACAGAGTGGTCTCTACCTCTCAGGAGTGACTTCAAGCTGTTGATATGGGAGAAGAGAATGGTCCAGCTCAGCAGTTTGCACCTATGCTGACAAGCATTTGAGAAGAAAACCTCAAAAAACACAATTAAAGGCCTCCCATGGAGTGGGCAACCACTACATTGGCATTGCAGGATGCCAGAAGGAACACTCCATTCCCTAAAGGAAACCATAGAAATGTGCTGCCACCCTTCTGAGAGGTTAAGTTACACAAGATCCAACAGGCCACTCCAGCTCCAGTCAGGGGTTGCAAAAATAAAAAGGCTTTCGTTCCCAGGAAAAGTTTCCTTCTCCGACACCACCACCATCTTTTGCCACTGATGTGGCCATTACAAAGCTCATTTGCCTTTCTACAGTTCATTATTTCAGAAAAAATATTCACAAAAAATAAAAGTTGTAAAGTATAAGCGGGTGGGGTGATCGAGGGCAGGTAACTACATGTACCCAATGCAAACCTTTATTCATGAGAGTGAAGGGGAAAGGGTAATAATAAGTCCCAACGTGGGAAAAACTAAGGCCTTTTTTATTCCTCAGAATTTGGCTTTAGAAAATTGAAATTCTCTTATGAACCAGAATTAGCCCGATGAACTATAGGGGAGGAAAAATTTTTCCTCTATCCTCTTAGGTTCTGTTACATGGGCCTGAAAATTAAACTGACAAAAGACAGATAATGAGATAAAGGTATATGAATTTTATTAATTTTTAATTTTACATGCACAGGGCTTCATAGAAAAAAATGACAAACTCAAAGAAGTGGTTAGATCGGAGGCTTACATACCTTTTAACAAAGGGTGATAAATTGTAGAGATGTAACTAGACAAAGGGAAGAGGATTTGGGCTTCCAAGGGCAATAAATTGTGGGGAGGTAACCAGGAAATATACAGATGAAACTCATGGTTGCAAAGAGTTATTTAGTAAGCTTTGTTTATGCAGATTCATCTCAGTGCCATCTCTGTCTCCAGTGATAAAGGTTGTTCTCCTCTCCTTGGTACGGGAGAGGAGGGACACCTTCACAGGATAAATTTATGCCCTGCTTTTAGGCAGATGAGGAAGAGCAGAAGCTCTCCTTACATCTGCTTTTTCTCAATTGCCCTCAGCTCAAAATAATCCTTATGCCAAAGTGGCATAGTTTTGGGTGGCATATTCTGATCTCCCTCGACTCTTTCTCTGACAGCAACATAAGCAGTGGTGTGATGCAGCTGGCTCAGATAGGCCTGCAAAGAGTCTCTTGTTAAAGTTTCAAGGATGTTGTGAGCCAGTGTTAAACATAGCCATTATTAAAAATTAACTTTATAGTTAAATGAATTATACTGACAAAGAAAGGTAATAAATACTAAAAATTCTCACTTCGATTATTTTACATTTTACAATCGTCTATGCACCTGTAGTGAAATATAGCTATTGCATCTGTATAGCGACAATACTATAAAATGGCATGTTACCAAGTGTCTCTTCTCAAGTCCTCTTTCAGTGGCATGATGTTGGTAACTAGACATCAGCCATGGTGGGAGTATTTACACCATGGAAATTGGCAAAAGCTAAAAATTTGGGTTTGATTTATTATTGTATCGATTTTCTAGGCTTAAGAAAAAGATGGAGAAAATGTTAATATTGCAGGTTAAACTTTTTTAAAAAGTGTGTCATATCTGTAGTCATACAAGCTAAATTACACAAAATATTGAGGAAATATTCTTTGAAAAGTAACTCATTCAGCCAAGAAGTCACTCATATCGTTGATAAATGAGTAAAGTTCTGACATATGTACTACTGAAGCTAAAAGAGAGTTCTGCTTAATAAATGCAATTTGTACAAGAATAAGAAACAGTTTAACCATAGGTCATATAACAGATGTGATGACAATAAATTTTACCGGGAAAAGAGCAGACTGGGATGAAACTCCATTTTTCAGGTCATGGTTGAATTGCAACCATAGGTTGGATATACACATGAGAATTCAGCAAAAGTCAACCAAAGCATTCCTTGAGAACCAATTGGTTGTATGGAATTTACAACATGAGTATTTTATATGCTATTATTATTTGTAAATTGTGTGCTACACATCTGTATATCTAATATTTATAGCAAAGTATTTATATGTATATTTATACCTAATACACACACACATATATATCCTTTTCAGTTTTGCCTATGGTTAAACATTTAGCAGCACGTCATTAGAGATTAGATGCAAGACTGGCTACAGGACACTATAGGAGTTGATGCCGTTTATTATCTTTGAATGTTATGAGTCTGAACATCCCTACGTTCTTCTTAAATTCATTAGATGGATCTTTTATCTATGAATTTAACTAAAATTTACTTAAGTCTGCTCATATATTTATCCTATATAATCTCAGCAGATAATGTGTTCCATATTTCTTATTCATGCTTCATAAAATCTTAGAAAAAAATTCTCTCTAATCAAGCAGTGTTCAGGCTCATTTTAAGACTAATTGTGCAGCATACATAAGATATGGTTGGTCTTGGGAAGCGAGATTGAGGAGTCAGGAAAAGTGAAGTAGGATTTTTATTTTCATTTTATATCAGTCTAAATTGTTTTCCTGAAAAGGAGGAAAGATCAGAAGAAGATAAGATAGAAAAAAGAGGTTCAGAAATGTGCTGTGTGGCAGTGAAAATGGATTTTTATTTGTTTGTTTAGATCCCACCATATTCAAGAATGATTGAAACAGCTTATAGAAATCATCTAATGCAATAGAATAAAAATAATGACAATAACACCAAGATGAAGGAATAATCATGGCAGGTAGAAAGGGGAAGCCATGGACAAAGTTAACATCTAAAATGCGTGCCCTGAGGTCTTGCCTCACTGCTATGGATAGGCAGAGAATTCACTTCTACGCTTGGGAAATTTAGAGATGACAATAAAAAGAGACAGATAAACCAGCTTTTCCAAACTGATTCACAAAGACTTCTGGGCATTAAATACCTTTTGCTCGCCATTGAACATCATCAGAGAAGAATGTGAAGAGCCATTTACAGAATAGCTTGACGCTTAAGAGCTCACAGAACCCTCTACTCTTCAGCAAACCAGTCCTTCCCTCTGGTGATGCTTCTCTCCTATCAGCTGAACAGAGTGGCATTCCAACACTTCCGGATTCCACATTGAAGTGGTCCTTACAGAAGCCAGAGGACTAGATTAGAGGAGCCACTAAAATCTCTCTTGACCTTCTAATTAGTTCAATGAGTACTTCACATGGCACTCCCGAAAGTTCCCAACATTCCAAACTGGGCTATCATCTAATAGTCACTCAAATAGTTCCTTTGTTTAAACAATTCTCTAAAACCTAGAATTCTATGCCTTTCCTCCACCCCAAATCAAATTTTACCAATCAATCAAGGCCCGACTGAAGTCACAGAGCCTCCACTTTTGATCATATGTTAGTTGATTAAAAAGTTCATCTACTTGCCATGAATGAATCTAAATGTTTTCCTGGCTGCTTTCTACCCAGAATTATTTGAGATAGGAGGTCTATTGACAGTAGGCACTCCTGGCTAAACAACTGAAATGACATAGCTGCCTTATATGCATAGAAAGGAAGACCGAGAACCAAGACAGAATGAAAAAACTCAATAAGGCATCTTTTTAAATCCTGAAATGTTGCATAAACATCATAGTCAAAGCACTGGGGAGATCACATGGAGGACAGTTCCAATCTGGTATATTTTCTTTTAAAAATACATTACATCTGAAAAAAAAACCTGCTTCATTGTTTGGGGGGAAAAATTGTATCAAAAAACATAGACTTTCAACTCCAAGAAAATGGAGCAAATGTACTTTCCCTATTCCTTCCAGTAAGTACAGCTAAAAACCCTGACTATTATATATAAAATAAACATGAGAAGAAATGTATAAAGAAGGCAGACCACCTAGGGACCTCAGGATAGGAGGAACAACAGTGCTAGTTACCGGGGTTTTCTTTTTGCCTCATATCATCCAGACTTGAGGCTGAAAAAGCCAGCAACCCAAAAATATAAACAGGTGCAGAAAAAAGAGCTCCATTAAAAATCTACTTCCTCTAGCCAAAAGATTAAGAAAGAGAAAGCCTAGCAAGAAAAAAAAAATTAGACAATAAAAAACATTTAGACAATGAATTTATTTAGACAATAAATATATTTTTAAATAAATTTAAATAATTTTTAATATGACAGGATTTAAATAAACAAACAAAAATCTACTTTCTCTACCACACAGCACAGAAGAAAGTGACACAATACTTTTTCAAGTGTTGAAAGAAAAGAACTCTCAACCTAGAATTCTACTCTAGTCAAACACCACAGAAAAAACTGTGGCCCCACCTCCAACCATAACAGCAAAGGCTGACTGAGGAGTCCAGACTTATGCCCTCACAAAGCTGTGATGATGCACGCCAACACTTCTGATGGGGTGATATCAGAAAAAGCCAAGTATGGAGCCAGGATTTCCACCCCTGCCAGCTAGTTTCAAAGTCCCCTTTCCATGGCATCAGCGGAAATTATGTGGGAAGCTAGAACTGCCATCTTAGCCCATCGGTAACAGGGAACTTCCCTGCCTCAAATGTCAGCAAAGGCTGAGTGGGAACCTGGACTTCTAACTCCACCTGGCAGTAATGAGACAACACTCCCCACCAACCATACCAGTGTGTTGATGGAGAAAGACAGTTAAAACTAAAAGTTTAATTAAGATCTAGTCTCATAACATAATATGAAACTGTCTAGATCTCAGTCAATAATTACTCACCATACCAAGAACCAGGAAAATCTCGAACTGAATGAAAAAAGACAAGTGATGCCAAAACAGAGATAGCATCAATGCTAGAATTATCTGACAAAGAATTTAAATCATCTGTGATAAAATGGCTTCAATGAGCATTTATAAACACACAAGTATGAACAAATGAAAAAATTAAAATGTCAGCAAAGAAATAGAGAGTCTCAGTAAAACAACAGAAGATATAAAAAAGTAAACGGACATTTTAAAACTGAAAAATGCAATAATCTGAAAGAAAACTCAATAAAAGAATACAGATGACAAAAGAGAGAATCATTGAATTAAAAGAGAGTTTGATAGAAACTAATTTGAATAATAGAGAGAAAATAGAATTTTTTTAAAAACAGAGCCTTACAGATCTGTGAGGACAGTGCTGAAAAAATACTCAAAGAAATAATGGCTGAAATCTTCCCTAATTTGTCAATAGATCAATAAATCTGCAGATTATGAAGTTTAGAGAAGCCCAAACAGAATAAACCCAAAGAAATCCATACCAAGACCATCATAATTAAACTTCTGGAAACTAAAAACAGAGAAAATAATTTTGACTGTACTCAGAGAAAAACAATACTTTACTAATAAGGGAAAAACAAATCTAATGACAACAGATTTTTCATCAGAAACCCTGATGGCTGTAAGAAAGTGGAACACTATTGTTTAAGTGTTAAGAAAAAAGAACTGCCAACCCACAATTCTATACCCAGTGAAAATATTCTTCAGGAATGAAAGAGAAATCATGACATTCTCAGATGAGGCAAATGGTTTCCAGCAGATATACTCTAAAAGAATGGCTAAAGAAAGTTCTCTAAACAGAAAACAAACAATAAAAGAATCTTGGAATATGAGGAAGGAAGGAAAAACAAGATAAGCAAAAATACAGGTAAATTCAACAGGCTTTCCTTCTCCTTTTGACTTTTCTAAATTATATTTGATAGTTGAAACAAAAACATAACATGAACGCAGTTCTTAATAAATGTAAAGGAAATTTGTAATACAATTAAATTATAAAGAGGGAAGCATATAGAGATATAAAGGGAGGCAGGGTCTCTATACTTCAGTTGAAACATTAAATTAACAACACCATTACACTCTGGTAAGTTATGTATATATAATGTAATACCTAGAGCAACTGCTAAAAACACTACACAAAGAGACACTCTCAGATACTCAGAAACTCTATAGATAAATCAAAATAGAATTCTAAAAAATATTCAAGTAACCTACAGAAAGGCAAGAAAAAGATAACAGAGAAACAAAAAATGAAGTGGCAGAATGTAGCCCTAATGTATCAATAATTACATCAAACGTAACTTATCTAAATACACCTATTTAGAGACAAATATTGTCAGAGTGGATTAAATAACTTGGCCCAACTATATTCTGTCTGCAAAAAACTCACTTAAAATACACAATATAGCATTCAAATAGTAATCAAAGAAAAGCAGGAGTGATTATATTAATAACAGATAAAGTAGAATTCAGAGCAAGAAAATTACCAGAGACAGAGAGGGACATTACGTTTTAGAAAAGAATCGATTCACTGAGAAGACATAGCAGTCTTAAATGTACATGCACCAAACAACATAACTGCAAACTATGTGAAGCAAAAACTGATAGAAGTGAAAGGAGAGATAGACAAAGCCACAATTATAGTTGGAGACTTTAGCACCCACCTTTCAACAACTGATAGAACAACTAGGCAGAAAATCATCAAAGCTATGCAAGAATTCAGCAATAGCATCTGCTATGGTCTGAATTATGTTCCCTCAATATTTATACGTTAGGGGCCAGCCTGACGGTGGAGTGATTAAGTTTACACACTATACTTCAGCGGACTGGGGTTCACAGGTTCAGACCCCAGACATGCAGGCATGGACCTACACACCACTCATCAGCAGCCACACTGTGGCAGTGTCCTGTGTACAAAATAGAGGAAGACTGACACAGATGTTAGCTCAGTGACAATCTTCCTCAAACAAAAAGAGGAAGATTGGTAATAGATGTTAGCTCAGGGCCAATCTTCTTCACACACACACATCAAAAAATTTCATATGTTGAAGCCCTAACCCACAATACCTCAGAATGTGACTGAATTTGGAGATAGGGCCTTCATAGAGATAATTAAGTTAAAATGAGGCTGTTAGGATGGACTCTAAGCCAATATGAGTAGTATCCTTATAAAAGGAGGAGATTAGGACATACAGGGAGAGAGACACCAGGGATGTGTGCTCACATAGAAAGACTATGTGAAGACACAGTGAGGAGGCAGCCATCTTTAGGCCAAGGAGAGAGGCCTCAGGAGAAGCCAAATCTGCCAACACCTGGACCTTGGATTTCCTCCAGAACTGAGAGAAAATAAATCTCTGTTGTTTAAACCTCCCAGTCTGTAGTATTTTGTTATGGTGGCCCTAGCAGACTAAAACACCAATACAATCTAACTGACATTTACAGAACACTCCATCCAACACAGCAGAACACACATTCTTTGCAAGTACCCATGAAACCATATACCAAGATAGACCATTTTCTGGGCCGTAACAGAAACCAATAAATTTAAAAGAATTGACATCATACAGTGTGTGTCCTCTGACCACAATGGAATCAACCCAGAACTCAATGACAGAAAAATAAGAAAATCTCCAAACAATTAGAAACTAAACAACACAATTCTAACAATCCCTTGGTCAAAGAGGAAGTCACAAAGCAAATTTTTAAAAATATGATTAACCAAGTGAAAATGAAAATACAACATATCAAAATGTGTGGGACACAGTTAAAACTGCTAAGGAAATTTATAGCACTAAATTCATATATTTAAAAACAGGAAAAGTTTCAAATCAATAATCTTCCCTTTTTTTGTGTGAGGAAGATTGGCCCCCTGAGCTAATATCTGTTGCCAATTCTCCTCTTTTTTTTTATGCTTGAGGAAGATTGTCACTGAGCTAACACCCGTGCCAATCTTTCTCTATTTTTTATGTAAGAAGCCACCACAGCATGGCTTGACAAGTGGTGCCAGGTCTGTACCTGGGATCCAAACCAGGCTGCCAAAATGGAGCACATGAACTTAACCCCTATGCCACCAGTCAGGGTGTCAAATCAATAATCTTAGCTCCCATGTCAAGAACCTAGAAAAAGAAGAGCAAAATCAGTCCAAAGCAAGCAGAAGAAATGAAATAAAAACAGGAGCAGAAATCAATTCATTGAAAACAGAGAAACAATACAGAAAATTAATGAAACAAAGACCTGATTCTTTGAAAAGACTGAAAAAGAGAAGATATAAATTACCAAGCTCAGAAGTTCAGAAATGAAACAGGGGCTATCACTACAGACCCTGCAAGCATCCAAAAAATAATAAGAGAATACTGTGAACACATAATTTGACAAAAATGACCAATTCTTAAAAAATTGTGAACTACTACAACCTACCCCATATGAAATAGCTAATAGGAATAGCTCTCAAACTAAGAAGGAAATTGAATTTGTAATTTTCAAACTCCCAAAATGAAATCTCCAGGCCCAGATAGTCTCACTGGAGAATTCTACCAAACATTTAAAGAATTAACACCAATCCTATGTAATCCCTTCCAAAATATAAAAGAGGAAGGAACACTTTCCCCACCTTGTTTTATGAAGCTAGTGTTACCCTGATACCAGTATACAAAGTCTGATGCAAAGACAATATAAAAAAAGAAAGAAAAAAGAGAAGGAAGGAGGAAGGAAGGGAGGGAGAAAGCAAGGAGGGAAGGAAGGAAGGAAGATGTTTATAGACCCACTATTTCCTCACTAACCATCTATTTGCTGTGGAACTTAAATCAATATCAGGACTCTTCTCCTAAGAGATTCAGGTTGGCATTATAAGTCCAGCAAAGATCTTCCTTTTTACATTTAGTATTAGAGAGTCAAAATGATAAAGAAATAATATAGAATTTGGACCAAGAAGACATAGTGGAAGTTCTTCCCTTTCCACCAGAGCTTCTCAAACTTTAGCAAGCATCACAATCACCTGGAGCAATTATTGAAACACAAATTTCTGGACCCCATCCAGGGAGGTTTTGATGCAGTATGTCTGAAGTGGAGTCTGAGAATTCACATTTCTAACAAGTTTCCAGGTGATGCTAAAGCTGCTGGTCCAGGAACCCACCCGTTGAGAAGCACTGCTTCAGTACTTAATAACTCTGTGACAATAAGCATACCACTTACCTCTCTAAGTTTCAAAGTTCTCACGTGTAAAATTCAGATGGCAATAATACCTATCCAAACTATCTGAAAGAGTAGGTTACGAACATCAAAATAACAAAATGTCTGTGGAAACATTTTGTAAATTCTAAAGCATTATATGAATTCATTCCTTCATTCAAAAAATATTTTTTATCAGGTATTACGTGCTGCTGCCATGTTAGGAGCTGAGAACAAATCAATCATTGGAGTTTACTGTCTAGTATGCAGAGAAATATTAAATAGATAATTATTTAATTGAGTGTAAATGTTATTTGTCATTAATGAAAATAGTTGAGCAAGGGTTTAAAATTTTCAAATAGGAAGCAATATAGTAAACATACATGACTAAAAAATATAAACTAAGTTAATGCCAAATAATGAGGCCATAGAAAAGTTAAAGATAATGCCCTGTGAACCTATTAGCTACACTTGAGAGTACTGAATTTCTTCTATATAAAAATTAGTTAAGGAAATAATCTCAAGCCTTTCTAAATAACCGTCAAGCATGTAGAGAAACTTTTGTGGCATTTAGAGTATGTAAGATATAACAATCAGATATAGTAGAAAAGGGCAATTGAAGAGAGGAAATATATTACAAATGTTCATTCCAGCAGCTGCAAGAAGCAGTCCTAACCATTCACTTCTAGCTTTCAACAACACTTTGTGCTTTGCAAGTTATTAATCAGGGCCACAGCATACTGCCTTTTATTAAATCCGACTGGAAATAAGCTAGATGCTTTCCTTTATCAAGCCCACACTGCAGCTTAAATCACCTTTGGGCCAACATGTATTCTCCTGTGTGGGAGGCAAGCTCATCAGAAGTTCTCTAGGAAGGCTTTATCTTTGGGTGAGGATTTGAAACCTTTCTCAAACAGGCAGGGATTAAGGATTCTGTCTGTGCTCCAAGAATAGCCAGCACGCAGAAGGAGTCTGATCCTACCCATCTGCTTTTGGTGACAAATGGGTGGTTTGCTCACAAACTTGAAAATCCAGCCAAACCAATGTTGGATAGGGTTTGATTGGAGGTCCCTTTTTCACTTTGTTCTGGGTCCTTTTTAAATTAAAAATTGTACCCTTTTTTAGACTCAATACTTTGAAAAGGAAAAATAGATGATTTTCTCAAAGAGGTTTCCATAAGCTCTTTATAGAAGATAGAGTTTTTGTTTCCCAGAATTCACTCTCCAGGAAGAGACCAAATTTCCAATTGGAAAATTAAGTTTACCTTTGTTGCTCCTATGTTTCAATCACAGTAAGAAGGCAGGTCTACCCATCTGGACCAGACTGGGCTTCGTAGGTGATGAGATCACCCACTAAGCATGCAATCAACTTTAGTCTAACATCTTGAATCCACCTTGGGATAGTCCATCCTTCAAAAATATCTCCAAACTGCCCATTTAACTCCTATGTCTTCCTATTTTCCTTCATCTTTGTCTTTCCTGTTTCCCTTTCTTCTCTCCACACTGATCCTAGGAATAGAATTATGTATCTTGATTTGAGAGACCCACCTAACCTGGTCCTCCACATATTTTCATGCCTAGAATCACCACAATTAGTCATCCCCCATACTTGTACCATCCCTTCATTTGTGTTAGAACTGCCATCAGAGTAAAGATTCCTGGGTCTGTTTGCATATGTAAGGAGTGGAGAAAGATGGAGACACATCAAAAGCACAGTTGTGGTGGAAAAAGGCAGATTGAAGACTGTCACAGGTCGGACTCCCCAGAGATCAGGCTCTGACTCAGAGATTTGCGTGCAGGTAGGTAATTGGTCAGAATACTCAGGATGAACACTGTTGGGGAGAGAAGGATACAGGACTGGGCAGAGAGAGAAGTTGGACTGTGATACAATCACAACAAAGTTCTCAACCAATTTTACTGACTGCTCTAGAGCTGGAATGGCCCTGCACAGTCACCCAAATTGGGACAAGGGGGTCTTGCCTTTTTACCCCACATTTTGCTTGTCTAGTCACTGGATGCAGGCTGAACCCAGGAAGGGGTATAATCTTGGTGGAGGCAGCTCTCTTCAGAGGAGGACAATCACCAGAAGGGAACTCAACCATCCACACCCTTGGCAGCTGGAGGAATGAGTATATAAGTTTTGAAAACGGGGTTCTGGGCAATACACAAAGCATCTACTAAAAAGACTAATTACAATTCTTCCATTTTCTTAACTTTGCCTTGATCTACCAAGCTCTAAGGAGATCAGGCTCATGGTTACCATGGGGAATAGAGGGGTCAGTCAGGATCCCAACAGGAAACAGATGACACAGTTATGATAGGTCAGTATAAAGAAGGTTTAATTACAACTGAAGTGTTTGCAAAGATATAGGTCAGGTACAAGGAAATAACAAGGTAGCCATGTAACCATTACTACTCCTAGGCCAGAAGGAATTAGAGAAAGAAGAATATACCTAGAAGGCAAATAACAGGTAAGAGAAGCCATGTTGAAAGGAGTAGAGACATTCAATTGAGGTCACAGCCAGCTCAAAGTCCTCACAAAAAGGGATTCAGGGGATTGAATGCACCAAACTTACTCTCTTCCCAGGGCTCCCAAACAGCCCAACCCAACCAAGCAGGGGAGCCTACTGCTGTAGTCAGGTCAGCCTCCTGAGACAGAGAGCTAGAAGAGAACAGTGAAGAATGAATCTAGAGGCACAGACAGAAACTGTCGGACACTGATTTAAAGGTACATTTATTGCTCAAAGCATTCAGCTTCCATGCTTGCTCCCATTTCCCTCAGTGACTATAAAAGGTGGTGAGGGGAGGCCAGTCCGGTGGCGCAGCGGTTAAATTCGCTCATTCCGCTTCCCGGCGGCCTGGGATTCACCGGTTCGGATCCCGGGTGTGGACATGGCACTGCTTGGCAAAAAGCCATGCTGTGGTAGGCATCCTACATATAAAGTAGAGGGAGATGGGCACGGATGTTAGCTCAGGGCCAGGCCTCCTCAGCAAAAAGAGGAGGATTGGCAGTAGTTAGCTCAGGGCTAATCTTCCTCAAAAAAAAAAAAAAACCCCTCTAAAGGATGGCTGAGTGATGACTACCCATCAGGCAAAAGGAGAAGAAAAAAAAAAAGATAGTGAGTGTCAATCTCCACAATTGAGACCACACCTTAGAGATCAGTTGCCTAATGCCAAGCACAGTAGCAGTGCAGAGTCAATGTATGTTCAGAGATCAGGGAGGTCTGACCTCTTAAAACGTTTTTAAAGCCTTTGGAATGTGCTGATAATGAACGTCAATGACTTGGTATGTGAGTGGATGAATAAGAAAGAGAAAAAGAGTATAGCAATGAAGAGAAGTTAACCCCCTGGGAATATACCAGTCACCTATGAACCCTAAAAAGAAAATTTGAGCTCTATAGACACTGAATTAGATTCAATGCAACCTTGACATTTGTACCTTTAAAAATTTCCCAGGTGTTCCTGATGCACAATTGTGGTTAAGAACCATTGTCATAGATCCTGAATGAATAAGCTCATGGTAGAAATACTAGGGACTCCTGCAAAACATAGAAAAATAAAAGAAACTTCCAAGCCAAAGCAGGACGTGTTATCACTGCCCGTCAGCCTTGGACTGGTTTAAAGAATATGAAGCTACAAAGTACTTGGAGAGTGTTTTCTAAAAGCTAGTGCCAAGAAGTTTGAGAATAAAAACAACCATCTTGCTCTTTCTTATTTGATTAATGTTCATTATTTCCATTAGGCTATTTACGCTTATACGCTCTTTGCAAATATGAACCAAAGTGCATAGAGGAGAGGATATTTCTGAGAATTTTCTCAAAATACAACCCTATTGTGTGGTAAAGTTAAGCAAGCCCCATATATGTCAAAACTGAGGGAAAATTTGTCATTATAAAAATCGGCAGTAGAGTCTCAGAAGGGATTTTAGGAAAATGGCAACCTCAACTTGCCTCACAATCTCTTCACTCCCAACTTCAGTCTGTAATGTCTTTTGAGCCAAACTGCTGCTGGGGTCCCTGGTCACCTGGGTATAGGTGAGTCCTTGAGCTCTGCATAGAATTAAGCAGAGAGAACTAAGGCTGGCATTTCTTCTTGGAGAGCTGGCCTAAAGGAAGTTATGAAGGAGCTAAGGGGGTGGACTGAGTCATCCCTATACTTGAAGCTGGAAGAATGCAAGCAGACCTGGGAGAAATGGCAGTTTCACAGCTTCATCTCTACTGTCAGAACTGCAACCATTTGTAGTATAGTATGCCTACAACCAGACGTGAGCCTCTGTGAGCATCAGAGTAGAATAATATCTAAGGATGTTCAGCATCCAGAGAAGAGAAGATGTATGAGGACAAAGCAAGTATATGTCTTTACAATCAATGGAAAAGGACGAAATTCTCCACTAAAAAAGAGAGATTGACAGATTAAGCTAAACAACAAAAATAAAGCTATATTTTATTTACAAGAATCATACTTTTAAAAAAGATAAAGAAAGGTTGACAATAAAGCAAAGGGCAAAAACACGCCAGGTAAACATCAATAAAAACAAAATAGCAGCAAGAAAAATACCAAACAAGTAGAATTTAAAGATAAAAATGTGAAACAGAATGAAGAACATTATATTAATAAAAGGCACAACTTGTCAAGAAGATAAAATAGTGATAAATCTAAATGCATCACATAACATAGTAGTTAAATATACAAAACATAAAAATAGAAACAAAAATTTGGTTAAAATACAATTATAGGAAGAGACTTTAATATATTTCCTACAGAATTGAACACATCTAGTAGACAAGCAATAAGTAAGTCAAGGGTAAATTAAATAACAATTGACTTTAGATCGAGTACAACGTTACATCTCTTGAATAAAAAGTATATATTTATTTCATATACTCATAGAACATTTGCAAAAGCAAGTTACATATTTGGCCACAAAAGAAAATTTTAGCAACTTGAATGTAACAGAAATTTTATAGGCCATATTTTCTGATAATAATCTAATAAAGTTACAAATAATAAAAAGTTGATGCCAAAAATATTAACTACTTAGAAATTCATTTACAAATATCTAGGTAATCCTTGGATCAAAGAAGAAATCTAATTCACAAACAATCTGAAGAGTAATGAAAAGGAGTACACTTCATATCGAATCCTATTAGGCTTATCAAAAGCTAAATGCATAGCTTTAAATGCCATCATAATTTAAAAACAGATATAAAGCAATGAATTAAGTTCACGCATTAATAAATTAAAAGTAGACAGTTAAAATAACCTAAAAACATATAGGAAGATGGAATTAATAAATCCAAAATGTGGCATTAGTGAAGTAGAAAATAAAATTTGTGGATATGATAAATAAATCCAAGAGTTTACTTTTGGAAAAAAAAATAATGTAGACAACACCATTGTACACCTGATTACAGCACAAATAGACAAGATCGGGAATGAGAAAAGGAATAAAATCATCGATTCAGGAGAGATCAATAGACTTACAAGAGGCTATTTCATACAGCTCTGTGTCAACACATTTTTAAACCCATAAGAAAGAAAGAATTTGCAGTAATGTAAAAATATTTTTTAAAAGGTGTAGAAAATTTGAATAGACTAATAACCATAGAGTGAAATGGGAAAGATGATTTAAATCTACTATGGACAAGGGCATAGGACGGGTGGTTCGACAACTAAGCTTTATCTGATCTTTAAAGAACAGATAATTTTGATGTTATTTAAACTATTCTGGCCATAGAAATTATGCTTCTCAATTCACTTTATTAAATATCTCTAAGGCTAGAACGTAACCAGTAAATAAAAATAATCTCACTTTTGACTATAAAAGCAAAATATCTAAATAAAATGGAAATCTAACAATCGTCAAATAAATATTCCACTATGACTAAGGAAGGTTTATTCCAGAAATGCAGGGATGGTTCACTATTGGTAAGTACTATTACCACTCCATAATTCCTATCATACCTCTCACTCTCTGACCACCACCTCCAATCTTTCTAGCTCATTCTCTTTGGTGCCCAATTCTCACATTTATTATCCTCAATAGATCTCCAGTCCATTGTTCATACAACTTTTTCACTGCCCTCACCCTTCTCCCAGCTTTGGTCCATGTTCAATCATTATAACCATGTCCTTACTATACCTTTGATAATCTTGCCCTCTCTAGTTTTGTACTTTCTTGGGATACCACAACCCTAACTAAATCCACCACTCCAATTCTCATGCCCTCCTCGAAGTATCTGAACATGGCTAAGGAAAAATACATAGCTACATTGACCGGTCACTGAAGTTTGTTTATCACTGAACCTCAAGTAGCCCCTTCATGTTGCTCAGTAATCACCTTAGATTTCCCTAGTGCCCTCACTTTCCCACATTACACCTCCTCTCTCCTCAAGCCTCCAATACTTCCTCATGCATCCTCATGCTCAGCTGATGAACTTATTTCCCATTTCAGTGAGATAGTTGAGCAATCAGAAGATAATTTCAACAGACTCACACTACCATATCTACCAACATCTGTCAACATCTGTGCCCATACTCTGCTTTCCTGCATTTCGCTAGCAACATTCTCCCGACTAAAGCCAATCCCTTCACTTGTGCACTAGATCCAAAAAAAATTGTATGCAAAGTCTCTAATTCCTCTTCTATACTCAATGTTTCTCTTTCCAGCTTCTTTTTAGAAAAATGTCAAGCCTACTGAAAAATTATGGTAGTAGAATGAAGATCCCTGTACTCTCCACCTAAACTCACTATTATAACATTTGCCACATTTTCTTAATATCTCTCTTTATTCTTTTATATATATTTATATTATATATACACACAAATGTGTGTGTATTTATGTGTCTATTATACACACACACATGTGTATATTCTTTTGGCTGAACCATTAAGAGTTAATCATACCATTCCTAAATACTTTAGCATGTATATCTTAAAAACACTTTTCTTTTTTTATCCTAGTTGTAAGTCCTTCTAGTTCTTCTATGTGGGATGCCACCACAGCATGGCTTGATGAGCCATGTGTAGGTCCACACCCAGGATCCAAACCATGAACCCCAGGCCACTGAGGGAGAGTGTACGAACTTAATCACTATGCCACCAGGCAGGCCCCTAAAAGTACTTTTCTAAAGGACTGAAATACAGTCATCACACTCAGAAAATTTACCATACTACAATATTATCACTTAATAGTCCATATTCTAATTTCTCCATTTGCCCCAATAATATCCTTTATAGATGTTTTGGTTGTTCATGGTGTTGGTGTCATTTCAATGGAAGATTTAATCAAGGATCTTACATTACATTTAATTATCATTCCTGAATTCTGTATTAAATACATTCCAATCAGACTTTCACTCCCAACACTCCACTCCACTGATGACCTCTTGTCAAGGTCACCAACAATTTCCATGTTACTAAATCCAGCATCTTCTTACTTGGCCTATAAGTAACATTTTAACATGACTGATCACTCTCTCCTCCTCCCTGAAATATTTTCTTCACTTAGTTTCAAGACACCATACTCCCTTCGTTTTCCTCTCACTAATCTTGTACTTCCTTATCACTTCTCCATATCTTAATATTGATTGTCTTGTTCTCTTCATCTATGCTCCATTAGTGACCTCAAACAATCTTTTGCCTTTAAACACTATATGCCAACCACTCCCAATTTTATATTTCTAGACTCTCCCTTGAACTCCAGACTCATATATCCAACTATCTTCTGAACAGAGAATTTCAGAAATAAATTCTTAAAGAAAATGGAGTAGAGGAGAAGTCTCTTTCCTTATATTCAACAGGGAGAAGTCAGTGTCTTATTTTTAATTTCTATTTGCCCTTACACTGGTTCTTGGGTGAGAAAACTTATCATCAGAAAAAATTTAACTTCCCAAAATTAATGCATAATATAAAGCAATTCCAATTAGAATCTCAACAGGTGGGGTTGTTTTGGAATTAGATAACTACTGAAGTTTATCTAGATTAATAAATACCTAAAAAGAACCAAAATGAGAATGAAAAAGGAGACACGAGATATAGAACACACTATAAAGCCACTGTAATCAGATAATGCAGTAATGGTAGGAATAGATATATCAATCACAGGAATAGAACGGGAAACACAGAAATAGATCCCAGTATATATGAGAGTTAAAAATAAAATAAATATGGAGAAGGGATGGATTATTTAATGGTGCTGCCATGACTGGCTATGCATCCAGAAGAAAATAAAATTGGTCCTCTATCTTATACAATATACAAAACTGAATTTCACATAATTATTGGCTTAAACATACCATACAAAACAATAAAAATCTTGCAAGAATATCCAGGCTACATCATCAGAAGGTTGGAGGATAGCAATTTAACAAGACTGAAAACCCGGAAAGATAGACTATTTGCTTGCAATGAAAAGCACATTCAGAAGGCTAATATTTGTTTTTCAAAAAATGCTGCTTCACATTGTCAAGACAAACTAATATAAGATGGGCAAAGGATAAATAGATAATCCAGAGAAGAATAATTCCAAATAACCATCATCTATGTGAAAAGAGTTACAAACTCTTGGTGCAGCCACCATGGAAAACAGTATGGACATTCCTTGAAACATTAAAAATAGTACTACCATATGATCCAGCAATTCTACTTTTGAGTGTTTATCTAAAGGAAACAAAAACACTAACTCAAAAAGACATCTACACTCCCGTGTTCATTGTGGCATTATTTACGATAGCCAAGACATGGAGACAACCTAAGTGTCCACCAATGGATGAATGGATAAAGAAAAGGAGAGAGTAGATAGATACATAGATAGAAGATAGATACATAGATATGTAGATGATAGACAGATGAATGATAGACAGATAGATAGAGATAGAGATATACAATGGAATATTATTCAGCCATAAAAAAGAAGGAAATTCTGCCAACTGGGACAACATGAATAGACCTTAAGGCATTATGCTAAATGAGGCAAATCAGAGAGAGAAAGATAAATACCATATAATCTCACTTATATGTGGAATATTAAAAAATTCAAAATCGGGACCAGTCCGGTGGCACAGTAGTTAAGTGCACACGTTCTGCTTTGGCGGCCCAAGGTTTGCTGGTTCAGATCCCAAGTGTGGACATAGAACCACATGGCAAGCCATCCTGTGGCAGGTGTCCCACATATAAAGTAGAGGAAGATGGGTACGGATGTTAGCTCAGGGCCAGGCCTCCTCAGCAAAAAGAGGAGGATTGGCAGCAATTAGCTCAGGGCTAATCTTCCTCAAAAAAGAAAAAGAAAAAAATTCAAAATTGAACTCATAGATACAGAGAACATATTGGTGGTTACCAGAGGTTGGGGATGGGTGTGGGCAAAATGGTCACTTATCTGGTCAAAAGGAACAAACTTCTAGTTATAAAATAAATAAGTCCTGGGGATGTAATGTACAGCATGGTGACTATAGTTAACAATACCGTATTGCATATTTGAAAGCTGCTAAGTGGGTAAATCTTAGAAGTCCTCGTCACAAGAAACAAATTGTAACTACGTGAGGTGCCAGATGTTAACTAGACTTATTACGGTGATCATTTCACAATACATACAAAAATCAAATCATTATGTTGTACACTTGAAACTAATATAATGTCATATGTCAATTATATCTCAACAAAAAGAAAAAGAGGTACAAATTTATTAGTAAAGACATGAAAATAGCACTAAAAATAACAATGACACCTATTACTGTTTGGGATGAGGAGAAAACAAGAAATGATAGAAATGGGAAATGTCACAGCCTTAATCTGTGCATGGACAAACTAGTTACTGTAAAATCTTTCTTGAGTAAAATTGTTGAATTAACATTTTTTAAAAGGCTGCATCAAAGTAATGGCCTCACATAGAAGTATATACCTTCCAAGTAAGTTCCTTGACCCATAAAAATTCCCAAGATCCTGGAAAAGGGGACAGAAGAAGAGGAGATGGAGAGGGGAAAGGAAAGGTCCAGGTGGTCGAAGCCCTCTATTCTACCCTGAGATGCTCTCCCAGACATTTAGCCAGAGCACTAGAAATTTCCTGAAGGATTAAAAAAAGTCTCACCAGGAGTAATGAGTACTGATTTTCAACACAATTAAAATCCTTTTAACCAGCACTGAAAGACCCCAGCACACAAATAAGTTATGTTCCAGTTGTCAGTAGCTTGGAATTTATTTGCCCATAAAAACAGTGTAATAAATCTCCCAAAGTAGCTCATCAAACTTAAATCACTTAAGCTGACAACGAGAGCAAGAGAAAGTGTAAAATCTTGTCAGTGAAGTACATCATTTCAGCAACATTCCTGGTTCGCCTTGGAACCTAAACTCCATTTGTAACAATGTTTTAATGGTCTTGGTCATCTCCGAAGTATGGGATATGCTCTATGCTCCTCCCCCGTATCTCTAGTTGGAGAATAATAATAATAACGACATTTACTACTTAACCCTGGTCAAGTTCAGTTCAGGAGACTTTCTGCATGCATCATTTAACTTAATCCTCACACAGCACTGTAACATAGATAGTATTATCCCCATCTACCTTAAACAAGGCAATAGGTTCCAAGATACTTAAATTGTCCTCTTACACGTAACCAGAAGGTGGTTGAGGGAGACGTAGCTGATTCTAAAGCCATGTTCGTACCTGCTACACTTCACCTTAGTTCCAATCTTCTGCCCCCAGAACAGTGGGTCACCCGCCACTGGCCCTGGCTTCCTAGACCGCATGTCAAACTCCAAATTCTAGAAACACCAGTATCTTGGAACTTTACCATCCATCATGCATCCTTCACAACCTTTGACCCAGAAGACAGTATGTGGCATCCTGCTGACTCAGAGAGAGTATGTGGTAACACATCTCTGCTCCTGGGAACACTCCTTGGGACAAAATGAATCTATCATTCAAATTTTCCTGTGTAATCAAATGTTACCATATAATTCAAATGCTACAGGAATCATTCTAGATCCACTAAAGAGCTCCTGTCTAGTGTTTGGTTATATCTGTAGTGGTGTAGGGATAGGGATTATGTTCCAACACTTGAGGAAATTTAACCAGGCTCCGACTGGCTGTAGACACTCCACATTCGGGAACATTTTGACTCATAGACGTCTATGACCCTGCATGCTAGCTCCACATGAATCCAGCCCACGAGATTCTTGTTTAATAGGTGACCTTCTCAAAATAGTTACAGATATTAGCTCTCCCTGCAAGGTCTCTCTGGGGAAGCTGAAGAGACAGATTGGCCTTTCGGCTTTCCAAATCCCTCGTTTGGGGTTTCAGAAAATAACCCACAATCACAGCACTCCCTGTACCTATCATCACTTTACTTTTTAGAAAGTTGAATCACTTGGAGCTTTGTACTATATTCATTTTCACTGATCTCATTGTTTCCCCTTTCTTCATTTTTTCCACTTAAAGGGTCATTTTCCCACATTTTGCCTTAGGCCCTGTTCCACGAGAGGTGATAATAACTGAGTTAAGTACTGAAAACTTTCGAGATGTTTCATGTGGATCATTTTGGGCTGTTGCTCTTCTTCTTCTTCCTAATGCTAAAGACAAAAGGGATGGTAGGACAGGATATCATGGAGATACTATAACAGATAGATAGCTTAACCAAGATGAGCTCATTTCCTATTTTAGAAGAGGTGTAATTTTTAAGAACTGAATTTCTCCAGTGATATCATCATCCTGTGAGGGAAAAAGTCTATGAGACAAAGGCCCCCAAGGGAGAAGCACACTTTTCAGACAAAGAGCTCCAGAAGCACAGAGGCAGATGGACCCATGTGAAAGGCAAAGGAAGCCAGAGGTCAAGTTAGCCACAGCTGAACTCTGTGGGCTTCTAAAAAGAGGAATTGGGCCATAGCATTGTCAATGAAAAAACACATTCATTCATTTATTTACACCAGTTATTGAAATCTACTACATTCCTAATATATTATGCTAGGCATTAGGATATCAGATAATTAAGACTCAGGTCTTACCACCAAACAATCCTCCCAGTCAAGTGCAGTGGCCTCTAACACTTTCCGTCATATTGCTTCTTTTTTAATACCAAAAGCTTTGGTGAGAGTAATAATAATAAATCCACTCTTGAAATTCACTGGTTGGGAAAATACATATGCTTATGGACTTACAGATTCCTTACAGAAAGTTGGGGCTGTACGAGGGTGCAGAGAAGTACTGGGATAATGAGATGAACAAGAAAGGCAACATGATGAAAGGTGAACCTTGCTCAGCTCCGCAGGAGACAGGACTTGCCTTCTGAGTGAAAAGCTATTGACATCTAGGCTCATTGCACTCACACAAACATCTACTAACTCATTACCTGATGCCCTAAGTTCCACATTAGTGGTAATAACACTTCTCTAGCTCTATGACGTTACAAAGCATTATCAGAATCATCATCTCACGTGCTCTTTACAGCGACCCCATGAAATAAGGATTATTAACAGGGGCTATGGGACAGACTGCTGAGGCGGCTTCACAAGATCACTGAGCTAGAGTGGCAGAACCAGGACTTCTCCACCTCAACCATGATCCTTCCAGTTCCAATTCCAATGTGCTTTTTACTGTATCAAGCTGGTCCCGCTAATAAAGGTCAAGCACAATTGCCTAAAATGAACTGGGCATGTACCATATTACAAATGGAAGGAAAGAAGGAAGGAGAGAAAGGAGGAAGGAAGGAGGAAAGAGACAGGCACATAGCTAAGTGTTTTTTATAATTTTATCCTCTCCCTGACCCACCAGCTTAGGAAGTCATAGTTATTTTACAGATAACTTTATATATGAGGAAACTAAAGCTCAGAGAGGTTGAATCACTTGCCCAATGTCACACAGTGTGTAAGAAATGGAGCCAGAATTAAGTACCAAGTCCGCCTAATTCTAAAGACCATGATCCTAGCTCCTTTCCTCCCTCCTAGTGGGTAAGTGTGTACAACTTTGAGGAACTCACATAATGTCTGGGCATCATTTTTCTCATCCCTTAAATGGGACCTTAATAGAAACCACCATTAATTAAGCATACTTCACCTATTTCTCTTTCAGATCTGACAAAAAGTGCTGCAAGATATGTGTTATTAGTCCCATTTTACTGAAAATTAGATTGAATCTCAAAAAGACAAATTGAAGGCAGAGCAGGGATTTGAACTCAGGACTGCCTCACACCACGACACAAGCACTTTCCACTACTCTGTGCCATGTCTCCTACTATTGCATAAGCACGTGGTGGGGAACAAATGAGACAATGAACATGAAAGCCCTTTATAAAGAATAAACTAGTACACTAATGTAATATATTATTATTGATATTTATTATTATTCCAATTATTCAGCTGAGATATTACACCCAGAGGTTAGAGGTTACATAACTTGCCCAAGATTACGTTGCAAAGAAATGAGAGTTGGTTTCATATTCCAAGTTTTAAGCCCCAGGCTAGTGCCCTTTCCACTTCCTGCTATGACTCAATTAATTAATTTATTGGTGCCTCAGCCTCCTTGGAAGTAAAATGGGAGCAATGACAACTAACTGGCTATTGTGAGGGTTAAATGAGATCACATTTGCACCTATTAGGTACTCAGTAAAATTACTTTCCTCCTCTCTACTCAGTGTTCCAATCACAGAGTTGCACCCCGGCTTCCATGTGTAATAATGACTTGCCACATTTTTATGACCGAAAAATAAAATGTCATTTTATGAAACATCCATTTATGATAAAAACTCTCAATAAAGTGGGTATAAAGGATACGTAATTCAACATAATAAAGGCCATATATGACAAACCCACTGCTAACATCATACTCAACAGCGAAAAGGTGAAAGCTTTTCCTCTACGATCAGGAACAAGACAAAGAGGTCCACTCTTACCACTTTCATTCAACATAGTACTGCAAGTCCTAGCCGGAGTAATTAGACAAGAAGAAGAAATTAAAGGAATCCAAATTGGAAAGGAAGTAGAACTGTCAGTATATGCGGATGACATGATATTATATATATAAAATCCTAAAAAAAACTCCATCAAAAAATGTTAAAACTGGGTCTGGCCCCGTGGCCGAGCGGTAAAGTTTGTGCACTCCGCTGCAGGTGGCCCAGTGTTTCGTTGGTTCAAATCCTGGGCGCGGACTTGGCACTGCTCATCAAACCACGCTGAGGCGGCGTCCCACATGCCACAACTAGAAGGACCCACAAGGAAGATATACAACTATGTACCGGGGGGCTTTGGGGAGAAAAAGGAAAAAAATAAAATCTTTTAAAAAGAAATGTTAAAACTAATAAATGAATTCAGCAAAGTTGAAGGATACACTGGAAACACTGACTACAATAAGATCTGCAAAAAGTCATCTCTATTGCACAAGCTGCTTAGAGGGAAGGCTGTGGTAATCTTAGTAGATTTGGGGGAAAATGGTGTTTCTTTCATGTCATCATCCTTTCAACAAATGTCCCAACCACTCCTTTCACAATAAAGAACTCTAATGACCTAATGCACCGGAACTTTAGTGCTACTCACACCATCTTCATAATCAAGTCATGCTGTCAAGATGTTTCCAGGAATTGTACAATTCAGCAGTTGAGGTTCTCAAAGCAAATAAAAAGACCAAGTTCTCAAGGGCAGGATTTTCCCATGGGAGCATATAATTCAGCGGATGTTTAACTACTGCCAAATTTATCAGGATACTTCCAATTCTGCATCTGATAAGAAGCGTCTGGAGAATAAAAATCTTCCATTTCTCCTCCTGGGCATAAACAACTGAAACCTCACCACTCCCAGACACCACAAAATTAGCATTAGCCTTTGCTACTTGCAAGAAGATCACCCAGATAAGCTTGTGCATGGTTTACAGATATATCTGAAAAATGAAATTCTTCCAGCAACTGTGGTTGCACCATACGTTTTTCAGGCAATTCCTTCGCAGGCATCTATCTTCCTATGACATGCTTATTTAGATTGTGTAGTGATTACTGAGATAAAATCATTTGGGCTCATAACAGACTATCTTCACACTGATGCATTCCATGCAGTTCTTTCCGGGCGATACAACTCAGTGAAGCAGGTGGGGAAAATTGTAATGATGGTCAACTCATAGGAAGTTTTCAGGAATGGCATACATTTCTGGTCACCCTTTCCCCTGGAAAAGTCACATCATACATATTCTCATGTCATATGAGAAATTACTTGCTCAGTCCTCTGTGCTCCCACAGCACTTTATTCTTGATTTGTATGAGCTTGTGGTTTATCTGTTTGTGTGTCTGCCTCTTTCGTAGTATCCCATGGGAATGAGTTCCCTCAAGAGCAGACCAAGAGCCATAGCTAGCTGATTTCTTTCTTACTGTCATCAACAAGCACAATGCCAGGAGTCCAAAAAATGTCAAATGAATAAACTGTTAGTTAACTAACTAACATAAGCCTGAGAATACGGTCTTGCTGGTTTTCTACAGACAAGTCCAGTGAAGTGAAAATTTGAAAATGGACTATACAGGTTAGGCAAGAAGTTCACATCATTGGTGTTTCTTTTATCTGTCATTAAGCAAGTGGCTGGATCCTGTGAGCAATGGACAGAACTGTGGTTCTAGAAGAAAAAATTATCAGCAATGCAAACCACTCCAAATGCTTTGAAATCAACGATGAATTTCTCCAACCTCAACTCTGAGACACACTCTCAGATAAAACCCACTAGAGCTCCGAAGAGAGTGAAGTCCCTGTGTTTCTCCTTTAGCCGAGTGTAGAGCCCTTTAGTCAGTGGCTCATTGACAATCTTTCTTTCCATCAAAATCCCATAGAATATAGTCTCTCTCTTAGAGTTGACACGTTCCTGTCCTTGACAAACTCTGCTCCTTCCAACAACTGATGTTGACTCATTCCCTGCTAGTGTCACATGAAGATGATCAATTGTCCTAGGCTCACTGGGCCCTGGAAAGGCAGCTTGGCATGGAGACAAACCCTGCTCTCCCAATCCCCAGTCACAAGCCTATTTGGCTGACTAATCTAGCTCTTCTGCCTTTTATTTACTCATCACCTCCTTCCCATTCTCTCTTCTCTGTGACCCTACACAGAGGTTCAGAGTCAGAACCAAGGAAAATGGATAAAAGAGTTCACCCAAGCATTTTATAATCACTCAAAAACTGACAACTTTGGCCTCTAACCATGTTCCACAGTGAAATCTTGTCATTTGAAGAAGGATGAGGATGAGGGAAAAGGATTTTTAAGTAAAATAGAGATTAAGATGAAAAAACACAGCAATCATGATTCTAACAGGCCAATTTGGTAGAAATGCACCAAAAATTTTTAGAAAGACACCAAATGAAAAAGATTCATCTTCAAGGAGTCAAAATAATGAAGGGTGCTTTGAATTATAAAAACTATTTAATGATGCTTCCACAGGTTCTGAAACACTTGTGAAGCCATATGAAAGAAACTTTTAATAGTAGGATAGCAGAAACATGATGTTGCACCAATATAATTTTTTATTTACACAAACCAGAAGAACAGATTGTTGGGGAAAGGAGAACACAGTAAAAAAAAAAAAAAAAAAAAAAAAACAACCTGTTTTCCATACCCAAGTTCAGAATCAATTGAGAGGCACTAATGGGTACTATATGGAGATTAAAAAAATCACCTTTATTTTTGGTCAATCTATGTTGGAGAACATGGCTTACCTGCACAGCAACAATGAGCCCTTTATTACTGAATCCCAGAAGTAGGTACACATAAGGCTGAAAAAGCATGGTCGCCCCTGTAAAACTTTCAGCTTGAAAGAGCAGGTCAGAATGTGTTTATAGCAGCCAAATCTCCTCTCTAGCCTCTACCTCTTTCCTACCACCCCCCCCCCACACACACACACACACAAGGCAAAAAGATGCTGACCCACCTCCTCATCCTCTTCCTTATCCCAAGTTTCTTCACTTCCTCATCCCAAACTTATTCGCCAGTATGGCACTCCTTCCCAGAGAAGATGTGAGTGACACCAAGGTGTTCTGCTAATAGAAATCCCTCAACACAGAAAGGAACACCAATACTGGAGAAGAACAGTTACTTTCCATACGGGTGTTATAATCATTCACCCCAAAAGAATCTGCTCAATGCTTTCTTGGAAACAAATTTACCTTAGTCATTAAGGAGAACAGCAAAGGAAGAGGAGAAGCTAACATTTCTTGAGCACCTACAGATGCCAGACACCATGTTAAGGGCTCTTCCACACATCATACATCATTTCATTTAAATCACACAGTTTTTTGGTTTTTGGTTTTTTGCTGAGGAAGATTTGCCCTGAGCCAACATCCACCACCAATCTTCCTCTTTTTATATGTGAGCCACCACCACAGCATGGCCACTGACAGACAATGGTGTTGGTCCGTGCCTGGGAACCAACCATGGGCTGCCAAAGCAGAAAGTTCCAAAGTTAACCACCAGGCCACCGGGGCTGGCCCTGATCTACACAATTCTGAGAGATAAGTATTAGTATCCTCTTTTTTCATTTTACAAATGAGAAAGCAAAGACTTGGAAAGATTGTAGGGAAGAAGATGCAGAAGAATTTACAGCCAGTTTACAATGCAAAATAAATACAAATGAAATAATTATAAGGCCACAAAGGCAAACATTTGTTCATACTGAGTACAAAGTGAATGAAAAGTGAACACTATGATGTTTAGAACGAGAACATAATACATGGATCAACAACTGCAAAGCCAGAGAACAGAGAATGATGAAATGGGATTGCTACTTAAAGCAGATACTTAGGGCTATGTAGAGCAGAGAAAAGTTCCAAAGATAAGGGAGGAAGTCAGAAATCTTTGAACTGGTGGCCTGGATGATACAGCTTTGATCAATAGCAGGCTTCCCACTAAAGTGCACTCCTGTATTTAGGCCATTATCAGCACTTATGCTCCAGAGAGGTTGAAGAAGGAAGCTCAGTCTGAGAAGAGGACTGGGTGGGGAGAGAGGGAAATGAGTGTGGAAAAGCTTCCCTTCTCTGTTTCCACTGCCCTGTAAACCATATGTATTTATATTTTACCATTCTCCATTGCACAGGGCAACTATCAGCAATTGGATAAGCAGACACTGTTGCCATGTTTCCAGTGTTAATGCTAAACAATTATTCGAGACTTAAAAGACCTTCTTTGCAACAATTCAAAAAGGGAAGGGCTTGGTCATCCGAATATTCGACTATTGTATAATACCATAACAGCTTTTTCTAAAAAAAGGAAAAAAAAGCACACGTTTATCCTAGGAAAATGTAAACTAGTCCTTAATACTTTCACCACATACATCTAATAACAATACTACCACCTACTGAAGATGTTTGGGTAATAATAGCAGACCTCAATTTTAGAGTTTTACAGATTACAAAGCTGTCTCAAATGTAAAATTATTTTTATTCTAATTTTATAGGGGATGAAACTGAAGCTTAGAGAATTTAAGTAACTTATCTGTGGTCATTCTTCTTAAAGATAGTAGGTTAAGATTCAAGTCTAGGTTTCTTTGACTTTGAAAAAAAACTCCAAATATTTCATCATGATATCCAAAGAAATATGCCAGCAAGATACCTAGAAAATTCTGAAATGGCTCTTAATATCTTTGATCAGTTGCCTCTCTTGTTTTGTGAGTGAAACTAAGCAACCATCCAAATAACCAAAACTTTTGGTAGCTTTTTTATTTTGTCCCTTGGGGACCCATAAGAAAAATGTTTTTTATTTGATTTTATCCTTCTATTAAAAGTGAAAAAAGTACTAGGACAAATGTTGTCCTGGTAAATGTTTAGCAGGCAGATCTTCAGGGGAGAAAGCTGTGGTTTGCACAATTTGACAATTTCTTTGGTGTAAATACTCCCATTATAGTCAGTTTCAAGCTACCAATATGATGTCACTGAATGAAGACTTGGGAAGAGAGGCACACAATCAGCTCCTGTCATCCGGGACAAGCTGGGTCCAGCACACTACTGCCGATGACTCCAAACTGAATTAATCAAGAACCCTCCTGATGGTGTATCTTGTGAAGAAGTGCATCAGTGACGGAGAGCTGCATACAAATGATGAGTTCTGGGGGTGGCATTCATCAGGCTAAGTATCGGAAATGGAATTCGTCTGACTTGCAACTGAAGACATGAGAACTTATAAAGGAGTCTCAGCTTTCCTAATAAAATGAAAGCCAGAACTGCCAACTTGAGATTTTTAGCTTGAGAAAGCAAATCTCCAGGTGGGAAATGGTGAGTGAACGTACAGCCTTGATGGCTCCCCTGGCTTTGCCCTTTCCCTTCAAATTCTCTAATTTTAATCCCCACTGCTATCACTTTACTGGTCCCTATGCTTAGTTGTTTTCTTTTCAACACTGCTGGCTCCCCTTAGCATAGTTCAGATTTTCAAAATCCTTTCATTTAACAGAGAAAGCAAGAAACACAATGAATCTGGGTTTTGAGACTACCTTGGTTTGCTTGATCCCAGGGCTCACAGAGACACCTATACTCAAGTCCCAAAGAGTTGGTAAACTGGACACTCCCCCATCCTGCCCCTCACTTCTAATTTCTGGCCTATTTCCACAAGGAAGCCACCATGTTAAGTCCACCGCCTGGAAGCCCCCTTTGGAAGCATCTTCATACATGCTTAAGATCAAGCATTAGATTAATAGAGTTAATTCCCACCTGGAATCATTTCACACTCTCTCTCCTTGCACCATTTTCTGACCTGAACCATGACTCTTACTCATACCAGAAGAATCCTCTACACCCTGTTAGGAGACCACCACATCTCCTTACAGACTCATCAAATTTTCACTAAAATATATAATAGTCACAGCATTATAATAATGAGAAATATACATAGACAGCAATGGAGATATTTTATCTCCCTCCAGGAGACTTGACATCCAAGCAATCTGAACCCTTCTTTACCACCTCCACATTTTAGGAAACCAGAATGCTGTAGATACTAAAGATTTGGAAAAGAGATGGCCCTGCCACTCGTGTTCAAAATTTAAAAAAAAAAAAATCTCCTTTCTTTGAGCATCAAGTCAAACTCCACAGCTTATTTACCCAAATCAGTATTCCCCTAGGCAGCTACATACACACACCCTAAAAGTCCTGCTGATGCCAAAACCACTTTTGGAACTTTACCTGGAGAATTGCCTCCAGATCAAAGTTATGGTTCACCCAAGATTGTTGATTTCATTATAGTTTATTTTTCTCACCCATCATACCCATTGGACTTGGATCTTGAGAAAAGGCTAAAGTGTTGTCATTCTTAAGCATATTCAGAACTGTTGCCACGCAACAATCTCTCCTCCACAAACACACATACCCCACCTTCACTCCCTCTCACACAGCCCCAAAGACCCTTCTAAGGACATTCAAACTTATTTTTACAACTGAAGCTTGAGCTTGTATCATTTTTCACTCTTACCCAGTTGATTTTTAATGAAATGGCTAGAGATTGGAGTGTAATACATATAGTGACCAAAGCACAGACTGGTACCCACCTAGGAGATGCTCTAAAATCATGATACTAGAGACTAAGAGAGACATAAAGAAGACCCCTAACCCATCTTCCAGCCTTCAGATGGGTTTCTTTCTGCATTCAGGGCTGTCAGAGACTGAGATAGACTAGACCTGGTCTCAACAGCGTAGTGCTAGCCACTTGCTGTTCCTCAAACACACCAGACATGGTCCCTCTTTACCCCATTCACACTGGCCACAATGGCTCAGCTGCACAGCTAACTCTCTCACCTCCTTCAAGCTTCTGTTTAAATATCATTCTGTCCACTACAATCCTTATTTAAAATGGCAGTCATTCCCCTCTGGACTCCTGCCAACACTGCTTTTCTCCATATAATTGTCACCTTCTAATATACTATATAATTTATTAATTTATTACATTTATATTTATTCTCTGTCTCCTCTCTCTCCTTTTAGAAGATAAGCTCCGAGAAAGCAAATATTTTTGTCCCTTTTGTTGATTAAATATCCAAGGTGCTTAGGCTAGAAGCTAGCACATAGTCAGCCCTTACAAGCATTTGTTGAATAAGTGAATGCTAACTGAGACCTGATTATTCCAACTGCCACCCCCTCCCAAAATAATATGCTCAATGGATGGTCATGAGATTTTTCCTTGACCATTCAGTATCCTCTGTCATGTTTCCATGGTCCTGGACATGGTGGGCATTAAAGCTAAGGTATTGTCCTGAACACATATACAGGATTTTTCTAATCTTGCCTTTTTTCGCAGAACCACACACGTGAATACTACCACTGTATGCGGCATCATCAACAAACACATTGAGATAAACTGAACCAGGGAAGATGAGAAGAGGAGAATGGGATGAGGACACATGCAGATCAGGGAGATTCTGCAGGGAACACAAGACAAGGCATATGTACAAGGGTGAGGGAATGAGATGAGGGGCACATTCAACAATCCTTGTGTCTGCACCATCTGGGAGGTGAGCGATTCCACCTGTCAGTTACCACGCCTCCCTGAGCCAGCAAAAATAAACACATCAAAAGCTTAGCCTTCACAAGAGTTTTCACCACGTGGTTTAGCTCCCCCTACAATCCTTCCTATCAAAGGAAAAAGAAAATAAAGCAAACTTTCATTTTTATTTTAAGCCTTTAGGACTGCAAAGAAAGGATAAAGATGAGAAAATACTAGTTGTAGGAGTTGTTGCAGGGTTTTTTTTTTTTTCCAATTTTCTCTTCCCTTTTATAAAAGAGACAGTTTAAAATGTCTAAAAGGTCATAACTCACTATCAATGAATGAAAGCCATAATTTGAAATTTGTGCTAGCACTTCGTCATCCATGTGGGGTTTTCCTGTGTGGTTTGTGGAGTTATGCTAAGTGCACATGAAGTGTGAGAATAAAATGGACTCTACAGGCCAGCATCAGACTGGGCTAGACCAAGTGAGAGGGAGATCATCCACTGTTCGGCAGAGAAACCAAAGATACAGGATCCATGCGTCTACCAAGGAAACTTCTGTTCCTCTCATCACCTTCTGGTGCCCTTCAAATCATCAAGCAAATTGTGAAAGCACTCACCTTTTTCCATGAGCAGCTTTAATTAAGCTCACACATACACGTACCAAAAATGCTACTTTAGAAATTGTATTAGTCTTGATGCCTTTTTAGTCTGAAAGAGTGTTCTAACAGCATGATTGTCTATGTAGAAAATCCAATAGGATCTGCAAAATAGCTACTAGAGATAGTGAGTTTGCCAAGGTTGCAGGATACAAGATCAGTGTACAAAAACCAACTATATTTCTATATACTGGCAACAAACAATTGGAGATTGAAATTTTTTAAATATTACTTACAAAAGCAACAAAAATATGAAATTCTTAGGAATTTTTTTATTATCCCAGAATGTTTAACACTTCATCCCAATTTATTTTTCTATAATATCACATTTTTGAAAGCATATTTACTGATTATGAATTAGTGCTATAATTTAATTTAATGCTATAATTGTGTCAATAAATATCCTTTTGCTATAATTTTTTTTCAGATATACATCATAATATATTTCAAATTCTGTGTAGATTACATCATTTTCACCACCGGAAAACTAATTATAGTCCGTCCCCTCACATGTGAGCCTAATCACCCCTTTTGCCCTCCCCCTCCCCCCTTCCCCTATGGTAACCACCAGTCTAATCTCCGTTGCTATGTGTTTGTTTGTCATTGTTTTTATCTTCTACTTATGAGTGAGATCATACGGTATTTGACTTTCTCCCTCTGACTTATTTCATCCAGCATAATGCCCTCAAAGTCCATCCATGTTGTCACAAATGGCCAGATTTCATCATTTCTTATGGCTGAGTAGTATTCCATCGTGTATAAATACCACATCTTCTTTATCCATTCATCCCTTGATGGGCACCTAGGTTGCTTCCAAGTCTTGGCTATTGTGTATAATGCTGCAATGAACATAGGGGTGCAAGTATCTTTATGCCTTTGCGTTTTCATTACAAAATACGTGCAAGACCTGAAATCTACAAAACATTGCAGACTGAAATTAAATCGAATACACATTCATGGTGAGATATAATATGTTCATGGATTGGAAGACTCAATTGTTGTCAATTCTGCCCCGACTGATTTATAGACTCAACACAATTCCAATCAAAATCTCAGCAGATTTTTTGTAGAAACTGACGATCTTATTCTAAAATTTATCTGGAAATGAAAAAGACCTAGAATAGCCAAAACAATTTTGAAAAGTTGAAGGTCTAATACTACCTGATTTCAAGGCTTTTAATAAAGCTACAGCAATCAAGACAGTGTGATATTGGTATCAATAGAGACAAACAGATTAGTAGAACAGATATATATTCCATACATGTCTCACGTATATGGACAACTGAGTTTTTTTTAATTGAGATATAACTGACATAAAACATTATATTAGCTTCAGATGTACAACGTAATGATTCGATGTTTATATATATTGCTAAGTGATCACTTCAATAAAGGTAGTTAACATCCATCACCATACATAGTTACCAAATTTTTTTCTTGTAACAAAAAATTTTATAGATATACTCTCTTAGCAACTTTCAAATATGCAATACTATATTATTAACTATAGTCACCACGCTGTACATTACTCCTCATGACTGGTTTATTTTATAGCCAGAAGTTTGTACTTTTTAACCTCCTTCACCAGTTTCACCCACCACCCAACCCTAGTCTTTGGCAACCACCAATCTGTTCTCTGAATCCAAGAGCTCAGGGTTTTGTTGTTTTATTTTGTTTTATAGATTCCACACATAAGTAAGATCATACAGTATTTGTCATTCTCATCTGACTTATTTCACTTAGCATAATGCCCTCAAGGCCCATCCATCTTGTCACAAATGGCAAGATTTCATCCATGTTTATGGATGATAATATTCCATTATATATATATACATACACCACATGTTCTTTATCCATTAGTGAACATTTAAGTTGCTTCCATATCTTGGCTATTGAAAATAAAGCTGCAAGGAACATGGGGGTGCATATATCTTTTCAAGTTAATGTTTTCATTTTCTTTGGATAAATACCCAAAAGTGGAATTGCTGGATCATATGGTAGTTCTATTTTTTATTTTTTTGAAGAACTTCCATATTGTTTTCCAAAGTGGCCGCTCCAATTTGCATTCCCACCAACACTTGTTCCTTCTTCTCCACATCCTCGTCAACACTTGATATTTCTTGTCTTTTTGATAACAGCCATTCTGACAGGTGTGAAGTGGTATCTCACTGTGGTTTCGGTTTGCATTTCCCTGATCATTAGTGATGTTGAGCATCTTTTCACATACTTGTTGGCTATCTGTATATCTTCTTTGGAAAAATGTCTATTCAGATCTTCTGCCCACTTTTTAATTGGGTTATTTGGTTTTTTTGCTGTTGAGTTGTATAAGTTCTTTATATATTTTGGATGCTAGTCCCTTATAAGATATACAATTTGCAAATATTCTCTCCTATTCAGTAAGTTGCCTTTTCATTTTGTTGATGATTTCCCTTGCTATGCAGGAGCTTCTTAGTTTGATGTAGTCCCATTTGCTTATTTTTTCTTTTGTTGCCTTTGCTTTTGGTGTCAAATCCAATGTCAAGGAGTTTATTGCCCATGTATTCTTCTAGAAGTTTTATGGTTTCAGATATTATGTTCAAGTCTTTGATCAATTTTGAGTTAATTTTTGTGTGTGGTGTAAGATGGTACTCCAGTTTCATTATTTTGCATGTGGCTGTCCAGTTTTCCCAACATCACTTATTGAAAAGACTCTTCTTTCCCCACCGTATATTCTTGGATCCCTTGTTGTAAATTAATTGACCATATATGTGTGGGTTTATTTCTGGACACTCAATTCTGTTTCAATGATCAATGTGTCTGTTTTTATGCCAACACTATAACTATTTTGATTACTATAGCTTTGTAATACAGTTTGATATCAGAGAGCATGAGACAACTGATTTTTTACAAAGGTACAAAAACAATTCAGTGGACAAATGATACGAGTTTCAACAAACGGTGCTGGAACAATTGGATATCCATGAGCAAAAAAAATAAACTTTGATCCATTCCTTACACCATATACAAAAATTAATTCAAATGGATCATAGACCCAAATGTCTAACCTACGAATATAAAACATAGAAAAACGCATAGAAGAAAGTCTTTATGACCTTAGGTTAGGCAAAGATTTCTTAAATATAACATCAAAGCATGATTCATAAAAAATAAAAAAATAATTTGGACTTTATCAAAATTTAAAACTTCTATTTTTTGAAAGACTGTTTAGAGAATGAAAAAACAAGCCATAGAGTTGGAGAAAATATTTTCAGATCCTATGTCTGATAAAGGACTTGTATCCAAAATATATAAATAACTCTCAAAACTTAATGATAAGAAAACAAATGCCTGAATTTTTTTTTGATGAGCAAAGTATTTGATCAGCCACTTCACCAATGAAGACACACAGATGACGAATGAACACATGAATACGCTCTACATTATTAGTCATTAGAGAAATACAAATTTAAAAAAACAATATGATATCACTACATGCATATTAAAATGGCTAAAATTAAAAAGACTGACTATACCAAGCGTTGGTGAGGATGTGAAGGAACTGGTAAGACCATAAAATGGTTCAACCACTTTGGAAAACACTTTGGCCGTTTCTTAAAAAGTTAAGCATTCTTCTATGAGCCAGCCATTCCACTCCTAGGTATTTTCCTAAGAGAAGCAAAACCACAAGTCCATACAAAAACTAGGACAGGAATGGTCATAGCAGCTTGTATGTTCACAGCAGAATGTAATTGCCAAAAGCAGGAAACAACCCAAACTTGTATCAACAGGTGAACAAATAAACACATTGTAGCATATTGATACAATAAAAACCAATGAAGTATTGATATTTGCACAGCATGAATGAATCTCAAAATAGTTATTCTGAGTGAAATAAGCCAAACAAAAAAAAGAGTATGTACTGTATTTATACAAAATTCTAGAACATGCAAACTAATCTATAGTAACAGAAAGCAGATTAGTGGTTGCATAATGATAGGGGGATTCAGAGAGGGGTGGGAGGGAGAAATTACAAAAGGGCATGAGGAAATTTTAGGGGATGTTGGACATGTTCATTATTTTTATTGTGGTGATGGCTTCATAGGTATATATATATATATTTAAATTTATCAAATTGTACACTTTAACTGTGTGTAACTTACTGTATGCAAATTATGCCTCAATAAAATTGAATTTTTTTAGTTTCAAACAAATAAATTTGAAAAGAAGAGTCTTCTAAAAGATGTACTCAATATCCTTGAGAGAGATCACACCTTAAACCTTATTAGCAAATAACTTACTGGAGACAGAGACTGAGAAGTGGTTGTTAAGGACAAATCTCATAATTTTTCCAAGAACTTGCCCTAATGACACACTTACTAGACAACCCAAAACTCTGACAAAAGGTTTTTTCCAAGGGGCCAGTCGGGGCAGTGAGGAAGTTTCACCCTGAGACAACATCTGTCGCCAATCTTCCTTTTTCTCTTTTTTCTCCCCAAAGCCCCAGTACATAGTTGTATATGCTAGTTGTAAGTCATTCTTGTTTTTCTATGTATGCCGCCACAGCATGGCCTGATGAGTGGTGTTAGTCCACGCTCAGGATCCAAACGGGTGAACCCTGGGCCACTGAAGCCAAGTGCAGGAACCTAACTGTTCGGCAATGGGGCCGACACATGCCAAAGTCTTTATGATGACATGTAATACTGAATCTACTCAGAGGCACCTCCTTTTTACCCAAAGGTGCCACTCAAGTTCATGTAGAATTAAAGGGTGGGTACTACCTTGCCTAGAGCAATTTTTCTCACTATTTGTGCCATTTATCCTTTTATTTCTCTCCTCTCTCCACCCAGGTCATTGAAGCAAGAACCAACCAATTCCAAAAGAAACAAGACAATTTTCTGGATCCCAATTAGCCACCTTAACTTCTTGGATGATTCTGCCTCAAAGCCAGGAAAGAGAATCGGGATGTCCTGACACCCTTGGAAATAACTTTGTGCCTGGCTCCAGAGTCAGGCCCCTGGCTGCAGTGTGGATGTGCTCTCATCGTCATGCCACCTTCAGCTCACTGTTCTTGGGCTTGAGGAAGTTCAGCTCCACTGTTCATGTTGATTGGAGAAAGTACTACTGCTCAGAAACTAACAGAAAACTCAAGAGACTGGGGAAATAGAAATGTGTAATGTCCTCATTTTTTCAAAATAGCCTTCTCAAGATTCCCCATCCCATGAGCTTGCTAACACATGATGCCCAGTACCCCATGGGTGCCCAGTGCTGGCGGCTGACTGACTCAACTGGGAGCATTCTAAGAGCCAATTTAAGTGAGAGAAGGAAAGGTAGAATCTCTCCATACTCTTTTCATTAAAAAGGTGAAGGTTTCTGGCAGAGCAGGACTTCTGGAGAGGAATCATCAATCAGCCAGCAGAGACAATTTCAAATTCTGCTTCCTGTCAGATAGCATCCTAACTCATGGCAAGATTGAAGTCAAGCTCTAATGTGCACAGAGTCGGCAACTTGGCCAGCCAGTGGAGTGTGGGCAGCCCTCAGCAACTCTGACCTCCTTGCACTAAAATGAGAGGAAACCGTGATCCCGAGCTGACATTTCCTCAGAGCATCGCCCAACTTTCCCAACACAGGGACCACAACTCACTGATAATGGGGCTTTGAAGTGTCTGGCCCAGGGCCAGGAAACATTGGAAGTGTCCTTTGGAGAATTTCTGTTTTAGATCACTCCCAGTTCATAGGAAGCCACACATGCTAACTTTAGCATTTCTCTTGCCTTCAGAACATAGCAACTCAGGCTGATTGATCTCAAGTCTGCTCTTTTGGCTCAGACCTAAATGGCAAGCCTACTGGGTTGGGTGTCTTTGTTTGGATTTTTTCCCCTTTCTGTGCTGCATTCCAACCCTACATACATTTCTCTTCTTTAGCCCTTCATTCCAACTATTTTGGACATAATTCTCACACCCCATGGAACATTCTATCTCCTTATAGGATATTTATTCAAAACGTGTTTCTGCAATGGAAACCTAAGTCTACTTGGCAATTAAATGCCATCCTAAAGCACCTCATTATAATACTACTTTGACTGTATAATGGCTCAAATGATGTAAATGGCTTCAAAATATGAAGCATCTCTCTCATTATAACTTAAATAGCCAAGTACACTTATAATGGGATTCTACCACATAGGTAAAAACAGTCAGAACACTGGTTCTGCTAAAATGCATGTTGTTAGTTCTACCAACACACCCAACTTGAATGGACTTGATTGCTTCTGTCTGTAGTGACTGCTTGGCTGATAAATATAACTTACAATCTAAACCTTTACCACTCAAAGTGTGGTCTTTTGGCCAGCAGCATTGCCATCACCTGGGAGCTTGTTAGAAACGGAAAATCAGGCCCTCACTCCTGATCGACTGAATCCAAAAATTAACCAGATCTTTGGTGACTCCTATGTACATTCAAGTTTGAGAAACACTCCTTTAAATAGCCCCCACCCCTTCAGGGGAGTAGGAAAAATAATCAAAGAAGACGGACTTCAGCATGCAATCAACAAAATTCCAAAGAGGAGCTTGAGCCAGCACATTGCCCAGTGCTTGGCAGCCTGTAGTCCTCCTTCCAGGAGTTTCTACTGACCCTTCAGCCTGATGATCTGAGGGACTTTTGAATGGATCAATGGTTCAGGTTAGTTTGCTTAAACATCAAAGATTATGACTTCTTAATGAGGCTTCTCTCAATCTTTTGGGCTGGGGAGTAAGCTGGAAATTTTGGGAGATGAGATTTTAACAAGAGCTAACAGGTCATTCCTGGCTCCAACTGAACGTGAATGCCAGGGAAACAGCGTTCTGCACAATGACCAGGTCTCTCCTTGGAAGAAGTCACCCCCAAGGTTGTGCAGAGAAAAGATAGAACTTATAAAAGATGAGACAGTTTGGGGTGGATCTGAGGGGGTGGAGAGTCTCACATCTTCAAGTGTGGCATTTGTAGGCAACAAAGTTGAGGTGGTCAGTCCCTCCCCTACTCATCAATACTCAGTAGCTGGTAATGCAGGTAAGAGGTTCAGCCTCAGCCAACTCCTAAGCTAGTACTGACTATAGATGTCTGCTACCATTTGAGGGATGTAAGGCCACAGTGGACAGAGGCTTATTGACCTATTCCCAGTGGCCAACATACCGAGGGTGAGTCTTCAACACCAGCCACATTCCTTCCAACTTACCACATACCTCCCCTCTGCCCCCTCTACCCACACTTTCTATACTCAGACTTGACTACTGCTTTCATTTCTTAATTTTGCATCAATTTTCCACCTGACGCTAGAGCCGTGCCCTGTCCCCAGCTCACTGGTGAGAGTCGCTGTCAAGCTCTTGTCAGGTTCCCCCTGGAAACTAGAACTTGCTACCTATACCCCTTGAGATCCTATTCCAAAATGAACAGTTGACTATAAACTTGATACAGATACTGTCAGGTACTGAGCATCACCATTGCCAAGGAATTCCTGCTGCTCGGTTCCACCTGAGAAGTTAGGTTTTCTTCTGTTCTACTCTATTGAGACTTAAACTACTTTTCTCATCTGCCAATTAAGAAAGCACCCTACAGGGGCCAGCCTGGTGACATATCAGTTAAATTCATCTGCTCCACTTTGGCAGCCCAGGGTTCACCAGTTCGGATCCTGGGTGCAGACCTACACACCACATATCAAGCCATGCTGTGGCAGGGGTCCCATATATAAAGTAGAGGAAGATGGGCATAGATGTTAGCTCAGGGCCAGTCTTCCTCAAAAAAAAAAGGAAAAGAAAGCACCCTTCAATCAGGTTAACATTCCTAGCCCCCACCCAGTCCTTCTCCAACTTCCTTCCTTGCTTTAATGATCATGCCACTGACATCCCAATAAACTTTTGGTCAAGGCCCATTGTTATAACAGAGGGTGCCAGTTTCAGTGGTCCTGACCACTCATTGGCTTAGCCAGCCCCTGGTGCATTGCACACAAATACAGACTGTCCACGTGTCAAGCCCAGGGCAGGACCAGGATAGTCAGAGGTGAAGAACCAGGAAAGCAGCATTTCTCACTCAAGCCCCTTCCTAAGATATAAGACCCTCTCCTCCAGCAGGAGTTTGGTCCAGGAGGGTATTCAGGAAGTCATGCAAATGCTTGGTCTTGAAGTCATCCTTCCTGCTCAACAACTTGTACTGCTTCTCTTGTTATTGAGTGACCTTGTAAACTCATAGACATATATCTTCTAATAGAGACAAGCCCATCTGTCACCAAACGAGAAGAGTGCCATGTTCCTCTCTTGCTCTTCAGAAAGGAAACTGTGGGGAGAAAAGCCCATGGCTTTGGAGGAAGTTAGGGACCTACAGAAGCAAGCGAGTAAAACATAGCCTTTGACCAGAAACTGAACCAAGCCACACTGTGACCCCATTACCAGATCTCCAATGTACAAAATCACCGTGCAGCAGGAGCCCCAAACACCGTTCTAAAACTGGGTCTGTTGGGGAAAAGACTACAGATCTGTTAGGTGGAGAAGGGTGAGGAGGAGAGAGGAAGCAAAAAGAAGAGAGAGAAAAAGAAAGAGAACAATAATTAAAATTTCTCTTCAGAATGAGTGTGGAAGCTAAAGTTTGAAAACAGATTGGAGAAATGTAATGTTAAGAGAACAGCAAACAAAATCAATAATTGTAACATGAATTAAGTCCAGATGAAGTTAATTTTATGGGATAGCTTGAAAGAAATTTATGTTTGAGGGTTTAAAAGATATCAAAGATGGAAAAGTATCCACTTTTTAAAAAATAAGAAAAAATCATAGTTTTTACAAAACATAAAAAATGAAATAAGAACAGAAGGCTATGAAAAAGAACCTAAGAGAATTCTTGGAAATAAAAAACCTAGTCATTAAAATGAAAAACTTCAAATGATGGTGCAAAATGGCATAAATTCAACTATTAACATGCAAAGATTATCAGATGGCAATTAGATTAGAAATAAAAATTCATAAGTAGAAAAATATATTGGAGAAACTTTATATAATGTATTCCTAAATAACTCATGAGAAATCACAAAAGTTACAAAATCTTTAGATATGAAAGAAGATGGAAGTACTATATTTAAAAAAAAACACTTGTGGAAAGTAACTGAAATCACATTTATAGGGCAATTTATAGCTCAAAATGCATTTATTTAAAATAAGAAGGAATAAAAATAATGCATTATGTGTCCAACTCATGGACCTAGAAAAAAAGAGAGAATAAACTTTAAAGCATTACAAGAAAAGAAACTCTGAGATAAAAATTAATGAAGTAGAAAGCAAAGAAATAATAAAAATTAACAGCAGAGAACAGCAAAACCTGATACTTTTCAAAAGCTGATACTTGCAAAAAGGTAACAGAACAGACAACAGTTTAGCAGAACAGACCAAAAAGACAGAGAAAAGATACATTTAAACAATATTAGGAGGAAAAAGGGACATATGCAGAAATATAACAGAGGTATCAAAATCAAGAGAATGTATGGATATTTTTATGCTAATACATTTTAAATTTTACCTTAAGAAATAAAAAATCTGAATAAACAAAAAACTCATTGAAGAAATTTAACTGATCATCTAAAGTACTTCCTTTCAACAGAGACCAGGTCCAGTGTGTTTTTATAGGATAATGTTACCAAAAGTACAAGGAAGGGGGGATTTTATGTGTTCGGTTTTACTAAAAAAATTGGAGATACAAAATATCACCTTCGATTCTGATGAAGCTGATTGATGCCTTTGATCTGTGCCTACAACAGTTTCATGAAGCTAACATCCCACATTTAAACTCACCCACTAATCACAAACAGAGCTAAACAATTTCAGAGAGTTCAAAATGTATTCAGTAAGCAACAGGGAGCTGTTTGAGATGTTTCAACAGATAGGTGTCGTAATAGATAAGATAAAGTTGGCACAGATGTACAGGATGGGCTGGAAGTTGTAAATACCAAAGGCAGGGAAAATTCCTTGAGAAGAGATAAGGGCATGCATTAGGTAAGAGCAACAAAAATATACCAGATGGGTGCAAGAAATGCTGTACAGGCAAAAGTAACAGAATTTAGCAACTGATAACAGTATTTAAACAAACTAAAAAGAAGAGGATAGAGAGAAAAAGGAGATTCTGGAATTTCACTATAAGATAATGGTTGTCAACTGGGAGTGATTTTGTCCCCCAGGGAACATTTTTCAATACCTGGAGTTTTGTTTGTTTGTTTGTTTGTTTGTTTGTTTCCAGAAGAGATTAGCCCTGAGACAGTATCTGCTGAGAATCTTCCTCTTTGATTGCTTGAGGACGACTGTCCCTGAGCTAACAGCTGTGCCAATCTTCCTCCACTTTAGCTGTGGGTTGCCACCACAGCATGGCTGAGAAGTGGTGTAGGTCCATGACCAGGATTCAAACTCCTCACCGGGACAGCCAAAGCAGAGCACGCTGAACCCAACCACTATGCCACAGGGTGGTCCCTGGAGATATTTTTGATTGTCACCACTGGGGTATTGGGGGTACAACTGGCATGTAGTGGGTAGAGGCCAGGGATACTGCTCAACATCCTACAAGGCACAGGACAGCCCCCCACAACAAAGATGTATCCAGCCCCAAATGTCAATAGTACTGATGTTGAGAAACACTGCTTGAGAGTGATGGAAAGAAAAGTAGTACCCTTGTACAAATCAGGGAAATTAGAAGAAGGAGCAGTTTTGAAAAGAATATGGTAAGCTCTGTTTTATACACGTTGTGTTTCAGGTACCAAGAAAACATACAGGTTGGAATGTTCATCAACCAGTAATGCAAAAATTTTGTAAACATAAGCTTATCAACCTGGTTGGGACATCACAAGACCTTGGATTTTGAAACCTCACCTGAACCCAAAGCTTCACTCAAAACTTGACTCCACCATGTTGGAGGTGTCTTCAGCAAATGTATCAGATTCTCTGATCTTGGCTTCCTCTGCACATTAAAATTATTCTCATGTAACTATAATGAGGAGTAAATAAAAAATATGGGAAAGCTCCCACACAATGACTGGCACAAACCAGGTGTTCAATAAGCACTATTTTTTTTACTGTTTTTGATATTCATGTTACATATTTGTTTCACAGTGTATATTTATTGAGTGTCCAGTATGTGCCAGACAGACTAGGCTCCTATTACAAAAGAAAGGGCTTAGAAGGCCTTCTGTTCATTAGCTCATGACTAAGGAAAGTGAACCCTCAAGTTTAGGAAGCTAAACAAAAAGCTACTTCCCAGAAAACCACTCCAATATATTTCTCCAATCTAGGTCAGCTCTGGAGATGCCATCCCAGATTAACACCAGATCTGCAAGTTGAGGGTGGCAGAGGGGATGAAAATCCACTTCAGGTGAGAAAGAGACAGAAGTGATTCACTGAGGGACCAGAGTTTCAGGCGCCTTCCACTCTCCTGAACCTGAGCTGGAGCTGTCCAGTCAAAAAGCCATTCTCGCATAATCCTAGACCCACAATAATCCAGAAGCGGGGAGTGTCCTGGATTGGATATAATAACACTCAGTGATCCTCATATACACAACTGGGGTTATCAAGAGAAAATGCATAGTTAAGGTACCCTTTCTTGGAAAATGAGTCACAAAATCTAGGGAGGAGAACAGCAATTAGAACCAATTGTGTATTTCAGGTCTTGTTTCATGGGCTTCCTAGGCAATTGTTGATCCTTGGGTGTGTGGCAGCCACTAGACATAACACATGGGATAAAAATAGGAGACAAGACCCCTGCCATTGAGAAATTGAGAACAGATTCGGGGAGATATAACACAATAAACAAGAAACAAATGAAAACCACGTAGACTGAACAAAGTGTCATGTGGTGAGTCTGCTGCTTCTCCCCACAACACCCCACCCACTGCCCCCACCGGCTCTCTCTGAGTCACCACCCATTTCCGGTCTCTGCAATGGTCTTGGGGTCCCTGTCATGCAGAGCTCACTGTTCCTCAAACCTGCTGAGCGCTGAGTTCTTTGCTATGTAGAATGGCAGTCTAAGAAAGACTCAAGACCAACTCTGTGCACAGACAGCTTTCAATATTGGGAATAAAAATACATAAGAACACGCACAGAGAAACGTGACGATCGCGACTTAGCTGAGCTATGTGACTTAAGACACGGGCAGTGGGACAAAAGCCCATGCACATTTTTCATTCTCTGCCTCATTGAGTCCCCCTCCACACCCCAATAATTCAGGAGCTTGTTTGACATGCTGTTGGATGCATAGGGAAACAATTCAAAATCTCTCAGAGAATTGACTAAGTAAAAACAGTAGCAAACACAGCGGCTTCCAAGACATTTGAATAAGCCTCTCTCTAGGATATATATCCTCTGATCCTATGTATTTTGTCCCATAAACTGAAAACACAAGCATGTCTTCTGCCTACTAGTTCTCTAAGGAAGAGTCTCCTAAGAAGACTTGGACTCATCTCCGAGTTAAGCTCTGGACTTTGGCCAGTCTCATCTTTAATTAAGAGTGCAACCGCCCTGGCAGGCTCCCCCTCAAGGTTCTCACACCAAGAAACTGCTTAGTTGGCTTATCTTCACCATGGCTCAGCAGCTCCACATCACATCCTGTTCATGTCAGCACTGGGCCTGGGCTGATTGTTTTTCATGCTGAGTCACTCGGGGCAGCCAATTCATTGTCATCTCCCCTACCTGCGGTGGGCACCTGCAAGTCAGCTCTCTCACATCTGGTTCTTAATCCTGGCTGACGCTAAGTGTGCCGTGTGATTTTCACCAACCTATAACTTCCCTGAACTTTTGCATTATCACCAATTAAGGAGTAATAATAGTTCCCTCTTCCTAATGCCAAGGTCTAACATTTACTTAATTATGAAGATTATCATTTAGAGACTATGGGATTCCTGACAAAGATCTCTATAACAAGATAATCTACCCTTCCCCCCTTAAAAGCCATTCCGGAGGGTGGCCCTGGGGCATAGTGGTTAAGTTTATGCACTCCACTTTGGTAGGCTGCAGTTCACAGGTTCGGATCCCAGGCACAGACATGGACACCACTCATCAAGCTATGCTGTGGCAGCGTCCCAAGTATAAAGTAGAAGAAGATGGCAACAGATGTCAGCTCAGGGCCAATCTTACTCGACTGAAAAAAAAACAAGAAGAAAAGAAAAATTGTTCCAATCCTATATATGATGATCAAAAATCATTCATATGTATGTTCATGCAACAAACATTTATTGAACATCTATAATGTGTCAGGAAATTCACCAGATGTAGAGAAGAAAAAGGGAAAATCTCTTGTCTTGATAGGAGTCACAGACATAAACAATTTACTATAATAAAATGTTAGAAATGCTATAACAATTGCATGGACAAAACACTCTGTACACAGAGAGAAAGAAGATGGCTTTTGAATTTGGCCCTGAAGGTAGGGAGGCCTGACCAGGCTAGAGAACAGGCATCCTGGGCAGAGGGCAGAGCTTGGGCAAAGGCAGATCCATATCACTGGGAATTATAAGGAGTCCAATGTAATAGAGGATCCTGGGGTCAAGAGGGAGGCAGGGCTGAGAGTGCGGTGGGGAGGGGGTTAGTAAGGAGCAGCAGGTCAATCTGGAAAGTTAGCCTAGAGGCTGATTGTGAAGTCATACCAAATAGATTTTACTTTACTCTCAACGCAATGGGGAGCCATCAAGTGCTTCTTAGCATGGCAAAGTGGAAGGTAGGAGAGAGAAAAGGAAATTAGTTCAGAAGCCACCAGAAAAGTACATGTAAGAGCTGAAGTGAAGCAAAGGCAGTGGGATTCAGACAAGGGAAAGAAATGGAAGATACAGGCAGACAGTAGAACCATTAGGATTTAGCAACCAATAAGATTGGGGAGGGCACGGCCATGGAAACAGGAGGAGTTGAGGATGCCCCCAAAGTGTCTAAGTTGGACCACTGGATGCCACTCATTAACCTGGGAAGCATAAGAGGAGGAGAAGGCCAGGATAGTGTGGTGGGTGGGAATGGAGAAGTGGAGGAGGGGCCGGAATTTCTTAAATTAAACATCCATAATGAAATCAGCCACACACAATATTCTCAAAATTCTCTTTCCTAGGAACTACAGTTCAAGGAAAACTCAAGAAAAAATGAAAAAGTTTGCAATAGGCATATCATGGACATATTCTTTCTTTCCCCCCTTTGAACATTGCTCTTTCTGTCTCTCCCCCAAGTCCAGGGATATGTTCAATGTCCTGGTCTCACCAGTCAGAGTGAGCACAGACACACTGAAATGTTCCTGATTTCATGTACTATCCCCAGAAATAATGTTTGCTTTATAAAATGGGAGGTAGGGGTAGAGGAGTGGCAGGGAGGGGCAGTAAAATAAAATGTTTAATCCAAAGTCACAAGTCACTGGAATAGTAGATGCCACTGATGAAAGTCCCAGTGGGTGCATCGGGTGGGGAAGGGGGAGGCAGAGAAGTCCTGAGGAGTTTCCTAGTCATCCTTTGATCACAAACAGGAGGGTGTGAGCTGCCATTTAAACCAGGAGAAGCCCAGTGGTCTGTCTTCATACATGTTACCCACCTGCTCTAGTGGCTTCAGGGTTCCTAAGAATTAGAAGGTTCCAGTGTGTTTCAAGCACCAGCCCTAAAACATGAATGCGACTTAAGTATTGGGTTTTTGTGTTACAGTTCTATATTGGATTGTTACTTTTATCTGTTTTTCCTTTTGCAAGTTACTTCGTGTGTGTCCTAGTTCGAAATGCCTTTTGGTGCTTGTTTATACCTCTTAGGAGGTTTGGAGGTAAGTCAAGTCAGTATTTCACTGTTTTGGGTCAAGTAACTGAAAAAAGACCAGAACGTGGCCTCGGAAGGAAGCCATCATCAGAGAAGATCATAGAGTCAAGATGGAACCACTTCTGTGCATGTATTTCTGAGCCTGGAACCAAGCTCATCTTTACATGGGTTTAACTTTTGGGTTTAAAATCGCTTGAACTGGACAATATAAAAAGAGAGAAGCTAGTAGTCATGCATCTGTCTCTTGGTCCAGTCTTTTCTGGAATAGTTTCTCCAATTAATTCCCAGGCACCTTCTGATGTGTTTTTATAAATGAAGACCACGTATTTCAATGAAGAAGAGTCCCATGACATCTGCTTCCCATCAATACAATGGGAATCGACGGCCAGAGCTTTGTCGGAGACTTTGCTAGACTATACTCATTTGGGGGCCAATCAATCTTCCAGATGACAGTGATAGTCTGACCTCCCTATTTCTCTAGCCTCATCTCACACCACTTGCCCACACATCCTTTCTGTTCCAGCCACACTGTACTGCTTTCGGTTCCATTAATCTGCCGTTCTTTCGTATTCCTGGACCATTGTGTCTGTACCACTGTCCAAAATGCCTTCCCCAAAGTCCCCTTCTCTGCCTGATTAAGTCTCACTTGTCTTTCATCTGTAATAATGGAGATAATATTCCCACATACTTCAGAGGATTGTTGTGAGAATCAAAAGAGGTCATCCACGTTACATTCTCAGAACCGTATCTGGCATGTTGTGAGCATTCAATACATTTAAGCTATTATCTTTATTCTTCTTTCTAGCTTCAGTTCAAGTATCACCACTTATAGGAAACATTTCATGAATCTTTCCCTCCTTATTAGGTGCCCATCCTATATGCTCTCAATGCACTCAACATGTCTCTATCACAATAACAACACTAACAATAATGACTAGCATTTACCAACTGCTACGTGCAGACACTGCTCTAAGTTCTTGCAATATTTAATCCTCACAATAAAACTGTGAGGCAGTTGTACTATTGTTCCTATTTTAGAAAAAAAGCGAACAGACAGGTTAGACTATTTTTCCAAGGACTAACAGCTAGTAGATGGCTGAATCAAAACCCGGAGTTCTCTGGTTTGAGAGTCAATGTCTTACACTTTATCACATTAAATTTTATTTGCTATTTTTGTTGTGCTGCTTTCTCTCCCCGTTAGATTGCAAGTTCTTCAAGGACAGAGATATGTTTGTTGTTGTTGTTTTTCCAAGACCCTGGCCCTGTGCCTGGTACAAAGCACTTGCTCCATAAACGTTCAATAAATTATTATATATCCAAATTTCCACCACAGAAGGAAGGAAATGAAGATGAGAGAATCTTATCAAAATAAGTTAATCCAGGAGAGCCAGGAGGTTGTAGTTCTCATTTTCTGCTTATGTTTTATGGGTAAGACCAGGCTCTAGACCCTGAGAGGTTCTGCCTGACTAAAATTCAGCTACAAACACAGCCTCATAATCCCCATAAACAAAGGCACAGTGTGGTCTACTGCTGCGCAAATTGAACCGAGGAGAGCAGTTGGATGGGACATGACGCTTCCCTACGAAAAATCTATTTAACAAGAAAACCAACCAAAGGCTGACTCACGCCTGGATGACCTTACCTCTGCTTCCTGCCAATCTGAGTCCATCACTCCCCTGAACTCCAAAGCCCCTCCACAGGGTCCCCTGCCTCACTACACCTGCATGAGAACACAGCATGTGCTGTCTCCACATTCCTGCAGTTCTCAAGAGGACTGTTGAGACCACGTTAGCATGTCCTTCTTCATAAGTTAGGCCCAATGTGTTCTCTCTGTTTCATCATTATAGATTGTCTCCTGAATTAGATTAAAAACAACAAAGCTCAGTTGTCTAGCCTAGCACATGATAGACCCTCAATGAATACTGGATGAATGGATCAGTGGGTGAATGAAGGGTTGGATGAGAACAAAGCAGTAGAACTAATTCAATGAGACTCCTACTTTCTGTTCCCATCCTACCCATACACTGGCTTGTCATCAGCCTTCTGACAAATTCTGGGACCGTGATCCATCAGAGTGTTTATCACCCTCCACAGTATCTTTAATGTAAACGTTAAGTGTATCTTCATCTTCTTTTTGTCAATACTAGCTAACATAGAGCCAGGTACCTAACAGATTCCAAATGAAGGGTAAGTGAAATCATTCATTCATTCACCAAATATTTATTGTTCCAAGCTTTGTGCTAGTATATTGTAAGACCTACAGTGACATCTTTGACATCTTTGAGCTTCACAGGGCCCCAGAAGCCTAGCCATGAGTTCTCCTTCTCTCGCCAGATATGCCCCCCACCCAGCAGGAGAGTCTCCTCACCCTGCTAGCTGCCCCATCAGCCAGACCAGCTACACCCCACTCAGTCCTCACCCTAATGGGTTTCATCTCCCTGCCAGCACATAAATTATTCACAATAAGCCACATTCTCCTGCATGAACCAAGGGTCACCTCATCCTCTTGTCACTACAAAGCTTGTCTCTCATAGCCCCTGCTGGCTCACTCTTCTTGAGTGGAAGTTCTGTGTGGCCCTGTAGGGTATGCAGTGTCCTCTACCCATAGAGTGTGAGTATTATGAGACTAATAAACTGCTGTCAACCTGATCTGTCCAGTGTTGGGTATTGTGTGTATGGGTATCTCATACTATTTATGGCAAGTGAGCACTCCTTTAACACCAGGGCGAATAGGGTGTGATCATAACAGCTGGGTTCTGGGGATTCAGTTGTGATCAAGATAAACTAGGCCCTTTTTCACTAAAAGCTGGGGTTCTCATTCCAATTAGATGTCAAATTTATTGGTTCCCTCTTCTGCGATGAACCCTGAGCTCCTAAAAGGGAAGCTATTTCCTCTCAATATGAGAGAGGAAAGTGAATTAGTCTCTGGAGAGACAGCATTCTCGGGAGGGGGCAAGATCTGGTGGGCCATAGCCCTAGTCTGGGCCGAGGCAGCCAGGCAGTGTTCTAGGCACTGGGGATTGTGTTCCTGCCCTCAAGGTAACCCCATTCTAAGAGAGGAGAACAAAGCACACATGAAAAAGAACACATAAGATAATTTTCAGCACTATGGAGATAAAAGATGGTAAAGTACTAATGCAGCAGTTAGAAAACTACAGCCTTTGGGCCAAATCCAGCCCACCACCTATTTTGGCACAGCCCACAAACTAATATTTTAAATGATTGAAAAACTCAAAAGAAGATTAATATTTCATCACATGTGAAAATTGTACAAAATTCGAATTTCAGTGTCTATAAATACAGCTTTATTAGAACACAGCCACGCACATTCATGGACAAATTGTCTATGGCTGCTTTCACACCACCATGGCAGAGTGGTGTCATTGTGACAAGCACTGGATGGATCACAAAGCTGTAAGTACTTACTATCTGACACTGTACACAAGTTTGCCTACCTCTGTACTAGAGAGTCACAGAAGTGGCAATGGTGAGAGGAAGGCTGGGAGAGACAGGCTTCTCTGAGGAAGCAACTTGAATTGAGAACTGAAGGATGATAAAGAGGTAGCCAAGCAGAGGCTTGGAGGAAAAGCATTCCAAATGGAAGAAATAGCGAACACAAAGATTTTGGCATGGGCACTAGGCCAGGGAGCTCATTCATTCAACAAGTCATTTTTGAGGTCAACTCTATGCCCAGCACTGTTGTAGCTGTTGAAGATAAAGCAGAGACTAGATAGAAGTTCCCTGCTCCCATGGAGCTTCCATTCTAGAGAAGGGACAAACCATAAATAATGATATAAACAAACAAATAAATGTACAATTAATTTCAGATAATGACAAGTGCTCACAAGTAAAATAAATAGAAAACAGGTTAGAGATTGAAAAGAAAAGGTGGATACTTCATATCTGGTTTTCAGCCAAAGCCTACTTAAAGAGGTGTGACTTCAGCACAGATGGTGGAAGTAAGGGAGAAATGCACATAATGGTCCATCCTAGTGTTCCAGGCAGCAGAAACAACAAAGTGCAAAGGTCCAGAGGCAGGAATGGGTTTGGCATGTTTGAGGACCCATGTGAAAACAGCAGTGGGGAAAGGGTGCCATAAGAAGTCAGAGAGAGGCAGAGGTCAGATCTTGGAGGAGTTTGCACATCACAGTGGTATAATCTGATTTCCTTGTTTAAAAGACTACTCTGGAAACTGGTGAATGAGCTGTAGGAGGGTGAGAATGGAAGTGGGGAGATCAGAGAGTAGGCTAATGAAGTTGTAAAGAAATGACACCATGAACTAGAAAAGGATCATGATGGTGGTGGTGAGCAGTGGGTAGATTCTGGAAATGGTTTCAACGTAGAACCAATAGAACTTGCTGAGAGGTTGTATATGAGTCTGCTATTACTGCATAGCAAACTGCCACAAATCTAGCAGCTTAAAAAGCAGTGTACATATTTATTATCTCATAGTTTCTGTAAGTCAGGAGGTCAAGCACAGCTTAGTTGGGTCCTGTGCTCAGACTCTCATAAAGCTTCAATCAAACTGCCAACCTGGCTGTATTCCTATTTGGAGCTCTGTGTCCTCTTCTAGGCTCAGGTGGTTGTTGGCAGAATTCAATCCCTTGCATTTATAGGCTTGAGGTCCCTGTTTTCTTGCTGGCTGTCAGCCAAGGGCCACTCTCAACTCACAGAGGTCCTCGCAGTCCCCTGTCACATGGCCCTCTCACAAGGCCTCTCACAACACTACAGCTGACTTATTCAAGGCCAGCAGTAGAATCCCTTGCTTCAGTCTGCTAAGTCAGAGACATATATAATGTAGTGAAATCACAGAAGTGACCATCACCTTTGCTTTATTCCATTGGCTAGAAGCAAGTCATCATTTCCGCCAGCACTCAGGGGGAGGGGATCATAAAGAGTGTGCTTCATTGGAGGTCATCGCAGAATTCTTCCTTCCACAGATCAGTTGTGGGATATAAGAGAAAGAGAGATCTATAGGATAACTCCTAGGTCTTGTGTGCTAGAGTATTTGGGTGTAAAGTGAGTTCATTTATTGAGGCAGAACAGGCTTGAGTGTGCAGAACAGATGTGGTGAGGGTAGGGAAGGACAGAGTGAATAGGTAGTTCAGTTTGGGCATACTAAGTTTGAGGTGCTTACTTGACATCCAATAAATAAGTCGGCTAGGCTGTTGGATAAATGAATCTGGAGCTCAGGGAAGAGGTTATGTCCAGACATTTAAATTTGAGAGCGATTAGCAAATGTAGATGGCATTCAAAGCCATGCACATAAATTGGAGCATCCTGACTGTTGGGGGTTAGGGTAGAGAAGAGAAGAGAAGCAAGGACGATCCCAGAGAAACTCCAACATTTAAAGTTCAGAAAGACGAGGAGTGTTTTAAGGGTACCCAGGATTTATTTTAATAAAGTATGGTAAGACATATAGGCACAAAAATGATTGTCATGAAGGAAAAAGTTTGTTATACTCACAGATCCCTAGAAAAAGGAGGCATGGCACACTATGCAGGGCCACATGGGGAAGCACTGGAGTCGGTGAGGAGCAGAGGAAGGAAGGGGGTAAATGTGGGCACGAGCCTTTACTGTGGTTTCTGTGGGAAAGAATGGGCAAAGTAGGGTAAGCAGGCGTAGGATTGGCCAGTGTGAATGTTTCCAGTAGGCTCTGGGGTGTGGGAGCTGTCCCCAGTTGTCTGGTACCTGGCCCTGGGTGATTAGGGCAAAGCAATATTAACCTGGAGTGTGAGAGCCCAGTAAAGGTTGTTGGGAGGGTATGGGTCTTCGATTGGTTGGACTGCATTGGAAAGGCACACTCAGGGGTGAGTTATTACCTAACCCTGGGGGGAGCAGGCCCTCCAGGCTCAGACAGACACTGGATGTCAAAGTATCAGAATATAAAAAGACATGGTTAATCCAAGAAGGTGGAGAAGTCACCATTGATGTGGGAGGAAAAATGGAAGGGTGTGGTGTCCCAGAAGGCTAGAGAAAAAAGTGTTTTCAAGAGAAAGTAAACAACTACATTATGTGCTAGCAATAAGCAAAGTAAGGTAAAAATGAATAATCAACTACTAGATTTAGCTGGATGGAGCCACTTGTGAATTTGACAAGTATTACGCATGGTGGGAAATAGAGCCTATGTAGAGTGGGTTGAGGAGAGAAGAGGGAAACAGCAAGTCGAGACAATGAATGCAAAAAAGTGCATACAGTAAGTACAGACAATGTTTTCAAGAGATGCTCTTAAGAGTAGCAAAGACATGAAGCAGTAGTTAAAGGAGGGTGATGAGAAATGGGAGCCTTTTTAAAAGATGGCTTTTATTTAACTAGCTATGTGCTGATTGGAATGATACAGAAGAGAGGGACAACCAGTGGTAGAGACAAGGAAGGGATAAATGGGGAGCCAAGTCCTTTAGAAGACAAGAGGCAATAAGATCCAGGAGGGAAATGGAGGGAATATTACCTGTAGTAAGAGACCCCTTGTTACTTGATGATCTGTATCATTGTGTAGATATAGATGCAGGTACACAGGTAGAATTGAAATAATTCTCATCTGGTCCCCTCTATATTCTCTGTGAAGTATGAGATGAGCTAACCATGAGGGTGAGAACGAGAAATTGAACTTACCAGGGATGTTTGGCAGGACGGTCAGGCAGAGAGAAAGGTCCATTTGAGATCTGTCATCATCACAGATAGGTGATTCTCTCCAAGAACATTTGGGGCTCAGAGGCAGGGGCAGGCATTAGAGAGTTGTGATTCTAAGTTCTGGGTCTCACACTATGTGCATGAAATCAAAAAGAAGTAAAAAAAAATAAAAAAAAGCAAAAACTGGTACCTTCATGGAGCTTATAAAGAGCTTGAAAAAGCAAAACTAACACAGACAACTAGAAACAAACCCAGTGATGCATAAGATAGCATGTATCATTCTTCTCATGATTGTCTTCATCAGTCATCTAATATGGAAATGGTGGTGCAGACAATTCACAACAAGGACAGAATCAAAAAAATTTACTTTATGTTTTATGCTTTTATTCTTTTATTCTTTCACAATAATTTTTGTTATTGAAATTAGGTTGGAATCCAATAGAATACCAACAAGGAGCCAGGCCGGAAGTACGATGGGTAGAAGAGAGTTCTGACTTTAAATTTTATAGCTGGTAATCTTAAAAACGAACAGACAACATATATTCTATCTTCAAGATTGGGGGTCTACCACCTTTTTCTGTAAAGGGCCAGATAGTAAATATTTTAGGCTTTGCGGATCATATGGTCTCGGTTGCAACAACTTGACTCTGCCATTGTAACGTGAACGCCATCTTAGAAAGTACATAAATGAATCAGCATGGCTATGCTCTGATAAAACTTTATTTATGGACACAAATTTCAATTTCATATAATTTTTACATATCATGGAATGGTAGTCCTCTTTTGAGTTTTATTCAACAAATTAAAAATATAAAAGCCATTCTCAGCCCACAGGCCATAAAAAGGCTGGTGGCAGGCTGGATTTTGCCCACGGGCCATAATTTGCCAACCCTTCTCCCAGACCATAGTTAGGTACTCACAGCTGGAGGGAAAATTTGCAGCCAAATGAGAACAAGCATCTTCAGCTCAACAATTATTGAGCACCTGATATGTACACAGGCACTGTGCCCAAGGATTCTAAGTCATTCAGAGATCATGTGAATTCACTGAGTTAAAATTGAAAAGACGACTCAACTAAGATTCCCATGTGGCTTATAAAATGATCTCATATTTGCATCAGTTAAGTATATGCTATTAAACTCTCCCACCCGTGAAAGTTACCAGCTTCACAACATAGAACGTGTTTCAAAGGCAAAGAACCCATAGCGTCTGCTCAGTGCAGTATTTTGAAACGTCCATGACTTTGTTATTTCAAAACCAAATTTCTTCAAACAAGGCAAAGCACACATTCCTTACTCAGGGTTATGTACCAGAGATGCCAAGTTTGAAATTTCCAAACAAAGCTGCTTTTGAGTAGCCTGAAGACAAAAAAGCATTTGAAAAATCTCTGACCTGCTGAAAAAATAGCATTTTTGTTTTTACCTTTAGATAACTCTGAAACAAGTAAATGGACTTTCATTTACTTTCCAAAGTAAATCCATTTGGGAATGAAACTGAGAAAGAGAAGCCAAAGAACTCTTCCGTGGATTCCATTAATTGCTATTGATGCCAGGGGCTTTAGAGAAAAAAAGAACGAGGAGTCAGAAGACTTGGGTTTCTAACTCTTAGTTGGCTGCAATCTTTTCTCATTGTCACACATTCCCTGTAAAATTGGGCCCCAAACAGCTACCTGGAAGGATATAGGTATATAACCATGCAAACGTCTATGATATGGCAATATGCCCATTAACCTGGGTGCAAAGTCAGAGCTCAAGCAGAGTGAGGAGGGTGGCTTGGAATGGACTGTTGGAGACCAAGCAGAGTTGCAGGAACACCCACATGGGTAAACAGTAGCCAGCGTGGGAGGTCAAAGATGAGGAAGGCTCCCGTGGAAGGAATGCAATAGCCATGGAAATGGGAGTTTGGTTTCATACCGGGAGTGAGGTGTGGGGTAATTACTGATGAAATAAATAAATATATTACAATATGAGAGCCAATTTTATCAATGAAGGAGAAGGGATTAGTAAATATGGAAAAAGAAAACCAGAATATTCTTTATGGTGTTGAATTGGAATTAGAGGTATCAAAGCAAACTTATGGTTTTCAATATACATAATAGACATAGATGCAAGTATAGATGCAAATGTGTGTGCGCACACATGTGTACGTGTGTGTCTGTGTATGTGTACATGCACACATATATCTGGGAGCTCTGTCCACTGAGAGGGCCTGGGAGCCGTAACACCCCAAAGCAAATAGCACATCAAGCACTCTGATCTTTTAAATACTATTCTCCACTAAAACAATCAGCGTTCCTTGGAGAAGTGGCTGATTCCAAGGCTAGAGCTAGAGCAAGGAAAGTACAAGACAAGCCTGGAGCCAGAGGCAAGAAAATACTCAAAGAATGCCGGGGACAGGGCAGATGGATGCAGAAGCCAGATTGAAGAGGTTCCCACTGCCTACATCTGGGACAATTTGAGCATCAAAACAAATAATGATAGCAATGAATGATAACCCATTGAACAAATAAGAAACCATGAGTCCATTCAGGTATAAGTCAATAAATGAAGGAATAAGTTAAAAGCTTAATGAAGAATGGGATGTTTTACATAATTTCATAGTAACTCCCTACAATATATTTGTTAATTACAAAGGGAAAAACGTTTACAGTGGAGAAGTCTGGCAGACACCACCTTAATCAAGTTATCAGAATGACCATCATCAGTAAAGGACAAATTGAAATTGTGCACCACTCAATAGGATGCAACAAAGAATCAGTCTTCCTCCTCCGCAGCACATAGTATGATTGCACTTCCTCAGTTTCTTGAAGTTAGGAGTGATTCTATGACTTGCTTGACCAATGAAACATGAACAGAAATGTCACAAATCATTTCCAAACAGAAGGTTTAAGAGCCAGATTCACTATAGTATTTCTCTCTTTTTTGTTACCCTGGCTTGCTGAGTGGAGGCATGTGTCAAGATGGAACCCATATTGGCCTAGGTTCACTGACTAGAATGAGAAGAACTCTGCACTTCCCCCACTCCATCCTATCCTGTCTGCTTTGGACATGGAGCATGACAGTAAAATAAATCTTTGCTGTATCAAGCCACTATTCTAATGGTCGTTTGTTAGCTCAGCATAATTTAGCTTATCCTGACTGGTACATTGGTTGATGGAGTGGTTTTATTTGCATGTTTGTCTCTTCAATAAAGTATAAACTTCTTCAAGGGCAAGAATGATACAATTTAATTTTTCCCCAAAAAAATCTGTTCTTTCTCCTGTCTTGTCCAAAAAAAATAAATGTCAACAACATCCACCCAATTCTTGAAGTCAGAAACCTAATCATATATGTCTGTACCCTTCTCGATCTTTCACCTGTTCATGATCTGATCTTGTCCATTGTACCTTCTTAATTTGTGTGGAACCTCTCCATCTATTTCCAACCTACTGCACTGTCTAAATTCAGAACAGCATCTTCTTTGTTTCACCCAATCTCTTCACAGTCTCCTTGCTTCTAGACTGCTCTGTCCCAACCTTTCTCCACACTGCTTTCAGAGCTGTGGTTTCCAAAATGCAAATCTGATTGTGTCACTCCTCGGCTTTGAGAGCTTCAAAGGCTCGCTCCCCATAGCTTTTAGACTAAAGTCTAAACCCTTTATTATGACAAACAAGGCATATTATAACCTGGCCCACTCTCAGTATAAGTTCTCTGGAGGCAGAGAGTTTTGTCCATTTCATTCACTGCTGTATCCCTGGCATAGCACAAAGCCTGGTCCACTGAAGACATTCAGTAGATGGTTGTCAAGCAAATAGTCCTTGCTTATCTCCAGCCTTACTCATACTATTCTTCCTCGCTCTCCTTACCTCCCTGAGCTTGTGTCTCACAGACCTCTCTAAGGTGCACTTCCTATTCCCTCTGGCTGAAATCCACTTCCCCTAGCAGCACCCAGAGCTAATTTATCTCATGTTTCAAGTCTCAGCTTAAATGTCACCTCCTTATAGAGGTAGGTCTTCCTTATCCATCTTATCTAAAGTAGCCCCATCCCACCTAGTTGCTCACCTAGAATGTTTTCCTTTTATATCCTTCTTGGCACATTTCACAATGCATTATTATCTATTTACTTGTTTATTTTTGTGTATCGTTTAACTTCCCCCTCTAAAAGGTAAGCTCCTCAAGGACAGTCTGTGTTGCTTTTGCCTGACATGTAATGGGCATTCAATAGATAAATCAATCAACCCCTATTTGGCCCCCATACACTATTCCTTCATATCTAAGATGGGCTGCACTTTCTTTTCCAATAAGTGACCCACATGCAACTTCAGATTTTAAGATCATTATTGAATTTTCTCACCTTACCACCAATTACCGAGCAGTGTAGATGTGAATGACATTTCATTATTAAATATCACTTTTGATTACCTTGATTTTTTTTACCAATACTGCCTTTTTCCCTTTACCAAACCCTTCTCCCAAGAAACAAAACAAAACTTTTACTATAAATGCCACATAGTGTAATGAAATTAAAATGTCACCAACATGAAAAAAAAGCAATATTTGAATGAACCATGAAATTTTCTGCCCAAATTCTGAACAAACTGGATAATTTTTGACCAATTCACCCAAAATCAACTTGGAAGGGAGCTAGGAAGCACTCCCTGCCCACATCTACTGCTTGAGGCAGAGTCAGATGCCCCCATTGTCCTCTGGGGGCCACCTCCACCCTGCCATGTTTGCGTTAGATTCTTTTGATCACAAGGAACAGAGATCCACTCCAGTTGCCTCAGGAAATGAAGGTTTATTGTAAGAATGTGCATAGTAATAAAGAAAATGGGAATGTCAGCCAGGAAGTTAGCCTTCAGTGCAATTCAGGAAAACTTGAAAAAGCAGGCCTCATGGGAAAAACTGAAATGGGTTTTCATTCTAAGGTTCTGCCCTCAACCCACTCAGCTACTCTGCTTTTTCTGCTGCTCTGCATGTTAGTGAGTCTCTACCTCTGACTACAGTGACTCATTAACTCTGGTCTCTTTCTTAGTAGCTCTGCCTATTCATTCATTCAGCTTCCTCATAACCTCGCCTTCCTCTTGACATCTCATGACCACGCCTCTACATCAAAGTCCACTTTTTGCGTTTCTCCGTCTTCAGTTCCCCACCATTTCCAAAATGTATCTTGCTTCCAAAATACACATTCCTAAGAATGGCATGCTGATTGGGGCATCTCCTTGGGTCAGAATATCTTAGCTGTTCAAGATAGAACAGCAGCCTTTATGCCCATGCTTCCCCATCTTTACTCAGCTGTGCCTGGGAGGACGGTTCAAAGCATGGCTGGCGAGGCCCAGCCCAGGAGCAGGAGCTGAGATTGGGGCAGCGTCCCCAAGCAGGAGCTGTGAGCAGGCATGGACCATAGTTACATGTTCAATACTTAGCACTTAGCACTCATATGATTGCTTAATATTTTGACAACTGTGTTGTATTATTATAACTGGCTTCCTTTGTACTTTCACATGCTTTATATTATGCATCTAAAACTGTTATTCTAAGAAGGCTCCCACAGGCTTCACAGACTGCCAACAGGGTCCATGGCACAAAGCTTAAGACCTCCTTCCCTAAACTCAGATCACCTTGAGGGCACGGATAGTGTCTTATCCTCTGCTGTGCCCTTAGGGTCCAGTACAATGCCTCACATGGAACAGGCATTAAAACATTTGTAGAAATAATAAATATTCATATCCCCAGTATCAAAAACTGTGCCTGGCCCATGGAAGGCCCTCAGTTGAAGTTTTTAAATGAATAACTCAACCTCTGAAGCCCCAACTTGCTGGCCCATGGCCTCTCTCCTCGAGTCCCATCCAGTTGACTCTGCATTCCAGCATCCTGAAGCAAGGAATCATTTATCAAATAGGCTGGTACACTATCAACAATCAATTTTTACAACAATGCAAAATCTTCAGTCACTCATAAATTACTTCAAGATAAACACCAGGCCTTGAAGTGAAGTGCTGCCAGATTAATGAACAGTTCCAGAATCTAATGAGAGGTTTCTAATGTCTGGAGGGCCTCCTCTAAGGGGACTTCTCCAGCACTGGGGAGAGGTCTGTTATTTAGCCATCCGGGTTCCAGGCCTTGCACAGCACATATTTTCAAGCCAGCTGGTGAGAGTCAGTGAGGCAATCTGAGCACTTGGACTGATTTCTTTGTGTGCAGAATTAATTGGCTCATATGGAGACCGAACCTGTGACCTTGATTTCCTTAGCCCCATAGCCTAACCAGCTGAGCTAATCATCCTGACCATCTGAACAGATTCAGAGCCTCCCAGGGAAGGATCATAGTACAGAAGAGATACACAGAAAGCGATGGTGATACAGAGCTAAGCAGAGAGGAAATTCTTGAATAACATCCTTGATACTTCACTTCCTGCTCACAATAATGGCAAAAGGCTTCAAAGTTACCACCTCCTTCCTTACTCCACCCAGGCCCTGACCCTTGAGTATATGACAGCAAAGAGCAATGAAGGTCATGTCCCCAAGTGTCTTGCAAAATTGCTGGCAGTGACACCAAGAAGGACTAATCCAGATTTTTTGCTATGATATATTTTGAGTTTTCTTTTGCCAACTTTATATGATCTTTGCTTTTGATCCACCCAGAAGAATATAGGAAAAGTAAGGTTCACATCCTTCTCTCCCTCCCCAGGAAAGCCCTTCCTGACGGGATGCAGGGACTGTCCAGAGCTCTGATGTGCTCCAAGGATAGGCTTTGGATGTACCAGAAATAGCACTGGGCATTTTACATCTGTTATTCCATTTAATTCAGAGGGATGGGCATTTAAAAACTACTTAAAATACCTTTTTTCAAACTTGCCTTCAGAATTAGTCCTTAAAAGTTAGAGAATATGTAAGTTGGATATGTTTGTAAGTGAGGAGAATGGGTAAGTTAATAGATAACAGTCTGCAATGTAATTCTTACTAGAGATTGATTTCTCAGGCTAACCCATTGTCACTCCTGTCATCCAGGAAAAATGGTCAATGGGATACTGAGATTCTAGGGTTTTATTTATTGATGTATTTGTGCCAGGAATGTACTTAATACTACGGGAAACATAATCTATTTTGAAGTTGACAGAAGTAGATGAGAGTTCTGGGAGCTGTGCCACCAGTAAGATGTTATCACATGGGGTGATGGGAGGCACCGGATAGGATGACCACACTTCCCAGTCTGCCCAGAACAGCCCTAGTGTGTGCTGGTTATCCCAGTATAATTATTCATAGTATAATATGTTGTAAATATTCATTATTCACTCTTAAATGTGTCCCAGTTTCCATTTTCATGGGCCAGAAGACTCAACATTGTTAAGATGTCGATTCTCCAGAAATTGATCTATAGAATCAACAAAATTTCTATCAAAATCTCAGCAGGATTTTTTGTAGAAACTGTAAAACTAGGTCTAAATAAAACTCTTATAGCAATACAAAGGATCGAGAAGAGCCAAAATGACTTCGAAAAAAAAGAACAAATTTGGAGGACTATCACTACCTTAGTTCAAGACTTATAAACCTATAGCAGGGGGTGGTATTGATGTAAGTATAAACAAATTGAAAAATCAATGAAACAGAATAGAAAGTCCAGGTGCACACACATATATATGTGGACAATTGAATTTCGACAAAAGGGCAAAAGCAATCTGGCGGAGGAAAAAATTAGTCTTTTCAACAAATAGTGCTGGAATAATTGGCTATTCATATGCTAAAAAATTGACTTTTGATCCACACCTCACCCCACATCATATACAAAATTCACTCAAAAAAGGGGCTGGCCCCGTGGCCGAGTGGTTGAGTTCGCGCGCTCCACTGCAGGCGGCCCAGTGTTTCGTTGGTTCGAATCCTGGGCGCGGACATGGCACTGCTCATCAAACCACGCTGAGGCAGCGTCCCACATGCCACAACTAGGACCCACAACCAAGAATATACAACTATGTACCGGGGGGCTTTGGGGAGAAAAAGGAAAAAAATAAAGTCTTTAAAAAGAAAAAAAAAAAATTCACTCAAAATGAATCATAGACTGAAAGGTAACCCTAAAACTATAGAACTTCTAGAAGAAAACATAGGAGAAAACCTGACTTTGGATTAAGCATAAAAGAACAAATTGATAAATCAGATTTCATCAAAATTAAAAACTTTTGCTCTGTGACAGACACGTTAAAGAGCCAAAGACAAGCCACAGAAAAGGAGAAAATATTTACAATCGTATATGTGATAAGGGACTTGCTACTTAGGACATATAAAGAACTCTCAAAACATAAGAAAACCAACAAACCAATTTTTTTTTAATAGGCAAAAGATTTTAACAGACACTTCATCTAAGCAGATATATGATGGTAAATACACACATGAAAAGATGCTCGTCATCATTAGTCAGGAGCAAAAAACTAATTAAAACCACAATGAGATTACTCCCTCATACCTATTAGAACGTCTAGAATTAAAAATACTGACTATACCAAGTGTTGAAGAGGATGAGGAGGAGCTAGAACTCATGCACGCTGCTAGTGGGAATATAAAATTTACTTTAGAATTTAGAATGTAAAAATACTTTAGAAAATAATTTAGAAGTTTCTTAAAATGTTAAACATTCACCTCCCATATGACCCAACCATTCTACTCCTATTTACCCAAGAGAAAAGAAAGTACATATTTTTGCAAATAATTTTACCTGAGTGTTCATAGCAGCTTTCTTTGTAATAGTCAAAAGGTCGGAAACAACCTAAATGTCCATCAACAGGTAAATAATTAAACAAGCTGTGATATATCCATACAATGGAACTCTATTCAGCAATAAGAAGGAATAAAAAAGAATGAACTATTGATACAACACAGAATGAATCTCAAAATAATTGTGTAGAGTGAAACGAGTCAAAACAAGAAGAGTACCAACTGCGTGATTTCATTTACATAAATCTCTAGAAAATGCAAACTAATCTATAGTGGCAGAAAGATCAGTGGTTGCTTGTGGAGTGGGGCAGAGGGAAGGGGCCAGGGAGGGGTGGGAAGGAAGTTATTACAACGGGACATGCAGAAACTTTAGAGAGAGGGGAGAATAAGTACATTATCTTGATTGTGGTGATAGTTTCATGATTTCATGGATAAACACATATATCAAAACATAAAAATTGTACACCTTAAATATGTACAATTTATTGTATGACAATTGTACTGCAATGAGGCTGTTAAGAAAATTTATGAGTAACTTGTCCCAGATCTCATACTAGTAAATGGTGGAACTGGGGTTTGAACCCAGGCTCCTGGCTCCAGAGTCCATGTTCTCAACTGTCTAAACCACTCAGCAGAGCCACTAAGTATATGAGAATGTATGGCTGCTACTGTTGTTGTTATCATCACCCAGTCCTAAGCCTCTCCTTCACAGATTCTGACGGGTTCCAGAGAAGCAAAGGACTTCCCGGGGTTCCCCTGTGAGTGAGCAACAAACCTGAGACTATCTCTCGTGTCCTGACTCCCAAGCCGGAGCCCAAGCCCCTTCTTCTCTGCCATGAAGCCTCTTGCCAAGACAATACAAAGCACTTCTTTAAATCCTGGCACCACCACCAGTTGAGTGGCTTAGAAGCACTTATGTGATTTCTTAATTTCCTCATTGGTTTATTGGGGAGGTCATTAGAAAAAATGCCCTCATTTGGATGACAAATTATAAGGTCATGTTAGCATTATTTGACCCTGGAGCATAGGAGATCACCAAAGAAGTAGAGGACATCCAAAGGAGAAGTGAAGAATCACCAAAAACCAGTGTCACTACTTCAGTACTTTGCCCAACCCGGAGTCTGAGACCTGTGCCAGAATTATGAGGGGCCACAGTCACTTGTCAATCTATCTAAATACGCTTCTAGAATCCCACCAAGAGGTGCTTAGAAATATAATGCTCCAGTTACCCCACATTTCATGTTTACTGCCTGGGAAGTACTCACCTTAGAAAGCCTTTGGGAATTTTTCTCCCTAAGACTTCAGGGAACCCATACTTTCATGATAAGATCCAGGCTTTATGCCTTTAACAACATGGTATAGGAGAAAGTCCTTCCCCTCACTTGTATTCCTTTCACATCCTTTATTCCAACTACCTAAGCAGTTCTGGAAGAGGAGGTCTCCCTAGTTGGCCAACATGCACTGAAGTGGTAAGAGGAAGGGAGGGATACCAGCAGTTGCTTTCCCAGGATATTACAGCATCACTTAGCAAGCAGTGACTAACATATTTAGTGTGGCATGCTCATCAAATATTCATGGGCTCACCCACGTTTCCCAGCCATGTAACCAAAAGACTGGGAACAGAAGCTCGACATGCAAGGCAAAAGCACTGATGAGTCAGTATGCTACCCTTCCACCCTCTCTTCCCCTATGACGGCAACCTAAAGGCTCCATGTTCCAGATTAGATGCTACAGAATGCAGCCAGACTGGATCCTTGCGTTGCTGCTGGAAAAGGAGCTTATCTGGAAAGCCGCAGGACCCACAGCCAGCTTTGTGAAAGGAGAACTAAACCTGTATGTGTTCAGCCACTGAGATTTCCAGATTTGTTTGTTACTGCAGCATCACTTAACTTAACCTGTCTAATATGTTAGGATCCTTTGTCCTGATTTCAATTTTATGTATTAATTCAACAAATAATTACAAATAACTCAACATATAATTACTAGGTCTCAGACAATATTTTTGGTGCTGGGGATACAGCAGTTAACAAAAGGATAAAAATGGCTGCCTTTATGGGTCATAACACATAGTAGCGGGAAGTCACTCTTGCCATAAAGGGAAAACTTTATTTCTCCTCATAGTAGTTGTAAGAGACACAATGAGAAATAAGCACCCTAGAGGGAAAGACCTTCTGGTATTTCGATAGGAGGAAGCGAATCAATTGATACATGTGAGGCAAAGATGTGAGAACAAAAGGAAGGAAAATAGGCAAACTTCTTTTTGCACACCATTTCAGCATTTGTTGAATACTCATTATGGACCAGGCTGTATGTAGATGGCAGAGATCAGAAAGAAAATAATAATGCTGTGCTTCCCAATTTGAGTCTAGTGAGGGGAGAGAAATGTAAACCGAGTATAAATTCCTTGATGGCTGCTCTGTGTCTTGTTAAACTTTGAATCTCAGCCTGACACAGGGTAGATGCCCAATAAATGTTTATAGAATCTACTAATAATTGCACAATATTGTTTCACTTGATCTGAAAAGAAAAGCTATGTTAAAAAGGAACAAATCAGCCCATACCCCTACACATCGTCACCCTCAGCAACTCAGTTTTTGCATATCAGTGCCTAAGAGGAGACCAGAGCTATGACTTTCTCTGTCAGTCTCAGACCACATGGCATAGGGCTCTGCAATGAGCAGTCCACTGAAAGATTTGGCTCTGGGGATAAGAACATCAAAGACCTAACAGCTGTTCAGAGCTCAACTTGAACTTGAAAGCTGGGTAGACTAATCTATAAGATGGAATGTTAGCCCTAGGGACTAAAACTCAGTCAGCAACCTTCCATTTGAAGCATGTCCAGTCTACACAGATCACTGCAAATCCTTCCAGTCCATTTCAAAAACAACTTTAATACCTCTGGCATTGCCCCAGTTTAAAGAGAAGGAAAGGCACTATGTGCATCCAGAAAAGAAGTGCAATGAGTGCATTTCTTAAGTCCTGGGGTCTCCTGTTGCCATATTCTCACCTCCGGTGCTGTTCTCAGCTGTCCACGTGCCTCTGTCCTGCTGGGGCTCTCTTGATTTCCGTACTAAGCAAGCAGATCCTGGGGAAAGTCCTTGGCACATTTTGCTTTGAGAAAACTGACAAACCAAAGACCTACAACATCCTTCGGGAATTACCACAGTCAAAATAAAGCAAAGCTGTAGAAATGCATAAATATTTACCATTTAGCAACTCAGCTTAGAGCAAGACTGTTCTTTTCCTGAAAACAGGCACCCTCAGCTTCTTCACTTTTCCGGGTAATATTAGAGGTTCAGGAAATCTCTGGACTGGGAGTCACCCATCCAGGAGTCTATTGAGAAGGCAGAGTACTAACTCCCCTGATTGCAACCTGCCCCTTCACCCGGTTGGCCTGTAGTGTGTCCCCTCTGGCCATCCCTTCTCTCACTGGCGCAGGTTTCTTAACGACTGTTCAATTGCTGGTGGAGTAACATTGTTTAAAATATAGAATATCTGAAATGATCACTAAAAGTTACCAGCCTCTTTTATCCTCTGGTAAATTCCTCTTACTTAGCTAACAGCTTTGTCTGGCCAGTAAAGATCTCTATGAAATCTAATCCAACACACCGCGAAGTTTAGCAATCTCTTTCTGTTAGCTATACAGCCTACCCTGTGTTTTACCCCAACAGTTGGAAATGATATTAACTGACCCTCTGATAAGCATCAGAAACCAGTTGCTTCTCACTACTAATCATCTATTTTTGGAACTAACTGCAAAGCAAGCAAGTGCTTAGTCATAGCTCTGACTCTTTAAAATAACGTCTGTTACGCTTTCATGTTCCCCCGTTGCTTGATTCTCTTTCTTGTCCACCCACCCCCACCCATCACTTTGGCCCTGAGAAGAAAAACTGGATTGTTTTTCTTTTCTTCATCCCCTCCTCACCCCAAATCCTCACCCGTGTAGAACAGCAAACCACATCTTACCTATGTGGAATGCAGAAGAAATGTTTTCCTTTTGATATTACAAAGTCCTCCCACCAATTAAGTAAACATCGGCCACACCACAGAGCTGGTGTGTTATTGCAAAGCACAGGAGAGCACAAAGCCAGAGTTTTTTCAGAGTTGTGTCAAAAGGAACCTCAGGCTTTGGCCTCAACTCCAGGGAAGAGATGAAAACACCCTGTGCACGTGTCAGAATGCCAACTGCAACCGTAGGCATGGATTGCTACAGTGTCAGAGGATTTGGCTGAACAACAGGACCTTCTTTACAAATAGCTTGTGGGATTCCCTCTCCTCCCCACAGACAGGATTCAGGCTGAGATCAAACACTGTGTTCTTGGAGGTTCCGCTCCAGCAACATTTGAACAGCGTTGTCAACAGGGCATCTTCACAGTTGAGTGCTTCGAGAATTGCTGAGTAAAAGGCAGAAGGCCAGACTGTGCCACAGGGATCAACCAAGTACACATCTTTCCCGAACTCTTAGGATTGTGACATTCTCAACCAGAACTGTGAAACAAGAAGGTGGGACCAGGGAACATTTAAATGATTACTTGCAGCGCACCTGCGTTTCGATATGGACAATTTGCAATTGTCTAAGACGAAGTTTCAACATTTAGAAATGCATCGTTGAGTTACTACAGTCCATTCCAAGGCTTTACAGAGAGAATGAGGCATGCAGCTCCCATTCTGTATTTGATTTGCCTAATGGTAATAGGAGAGTCATTTCAACTCTTTCTCCATTTCCCCATCTCTTAATAAAAAGAGACAATTTCAATTCTTCAATAGAGCATCTAAGAGGCCCAAGAAATAGTAAGGTCCCCATGTGAAAAGTTCTCCATTCTACCCATAGGGATTTTGTCTACTATTAATAAAAATACCCCAGCCAAGGTTTCCATTTTTCCCTGGGTTCTGAGTACATGGTTACTTTTGTCCGTGGCATCCAAGAGCAAGCTAATTTTATTAAGAACATTTTTAGAATGCTAGAATGTCAGAAGTTGACACTACCCTCTTTCCAGTCCTCTATTCTTGGTAACATCGTTAAATATCTGCTGGTCCCAAAAGCAAGTTGCACCTTTTTTTAATCTAACAGCCATTCTGTGGATAGCATTTGTTTTCCATTGCTGCCAAGGAGACAATCTGGCTCTCATTTCCTTTGAAGAAGAGCCCGTTATGATGAGTCAGGTCTACACTGGGAATAATTAGGTCAAATAAATGAGCCCTTCCAGCTGTCTGTGGCATCACTCAACACCCCCATGTTGCAGATAAAGAAGACAATGCTGGAGCAAAAGCAGAGTTTATCTGGTGTAAGTTACCCCTACCTCTTACCCAAGGGATGTTATCAAAACGTATGCAAGGTAATTATGGCTCTTCTCTTTGCATCTGGATAAGTGAAAACTGATCCATGAAATCGTGTGGCGGTCCCATTGCCTTTCCACTCTACAAAAGAAGTCTCCTGTCCCACGAGGAAATACGAACCAGCTGGCAGGCTCAAGACAGGCTTCTGCCTTGTGTCACATTTGCCCTCATGATCTCCTAGTCACCTTATCCTGGGCTGTCATGTCCATTGGCAGGAGAAAAAGGAAATTCAATGAGATTGGAGTCATATGCCAGCTCTTGTTAGTATTCTACTCAAGCTCCCATCTACAGCTCATCATTCAAACAAGACTCTTAGGTAGTCTACCAATTTGTTCAACATCTCATACACACAGCAGGAGACTAATCTGGGGTTGAACTAGAAATGCCAACCTGCTACCCAGATTAAAGAGCTCCCTGTCCAGATTTGGGTGGCAGGAAATGGGGAAAGGAGAGTAAACCCATTATAAAATAAATTAGCTTTTCATCCAAGAGTCTCATTACTCAAAGAGAGAAAAAAATCTTCAGTTTTAATTCTCTCTTTCATCTCTCTCATTTTTTTAGCTTTATTAAACCATTTGGAAATTACTATAATTTAGGAGCTCTCAAATGTCACACCACCAAATCTCACCAATCTGAGATTTTGTACCTAATATTGACATGAGTCACAGACCTCATCCTGAGGCTAATGCATTTCACCCTGCATCAGGCTAACCCAATCAGGTGCCCTTCCCAAGAAATATGTTGTCTTAAAGATTCCACCACTGAGACCAGCCCAGTGGCACAGCTGTTAAGTTTGCATGTTCTGCTTTGGCGACCCAGGGTTCGCTGGTTCAGATCCTGGGTGTGGATCTACACATCCCTTGTCAAGCCATGTTGTGGTAGGCATCCCACATATAAAGTAGAGGAAGATGGGCATGGATGTTAGCTCAGGGCCAGTCTTCCTCAGCAAAAAAGAGGAGGATTGGTGGCAGATGTTAGCTCAAGGCTAATCTTCCTCAAAAAAAAAAAGAAAGAAAGACTCCACCACTGACTTTTTAAATCCAAACCACCGTCCGGAGCCTCTCACGCAAGTTGAGTTGTAGTTATTTGGTTTCCCCCAGGGGTTCCATCATTTTGGGATTCTCCAGCTCCACAGGAAATGAAAAATTTCCTATCTTTTAAAAAATAAGAAATTAGAGGAATTTGGCTTAGATCGAAGTAATAGGTAGGAACAAAAACACTGCTCCCCAATCCTTCCTTCCAAGCTGCCCGTGGTGATTGCCACATCTCATGCCTTCCAGGTGGTGCATGATGCCTGAGTAGAAACCTGGGAAGAAAGAGGATCTGTTAGCCTCAAAAATGAGCACATTTTCAACTGTTCTGAGGCAATACCTGTCAAACAAAATTTATCACAAAATATCTTTCATTCAGTCACTCAATAATTAATTACTGAGTGACTGCTAGGTGCAAGGCATTTTTCTGTGTCTGTTCCACCCCCTGATGTGAACACCAGCCCTGCTCTCCCTCCATTGTTCAACAGACCCTGAATCCAGGAAGCTTCTTCTCCTGTGATGCCAGGGTAATTCACTATTATTGGAGGTGGGAAAGGCTTGCCTTGGGAGACTCAATTTAAAGTGGTAATACTGGCTCACAATACAGCTCCTGCACAGATTTCCTCCCGCTCCTAACTTCCTCTCACATGAAATCTTCCAGGTTTAGGCTAGAGAGTTCTAACCCCAAATTGCCTGTGGATTTACCGAGGAAAAAGGATATTATAACTCTAAATGAAGAGCAATTACAACTCTTTTTTTAAATCTCTTTGCAGCCTTTAAACAATTTCATTCACTCGTCTTGCTCTAACCTAATTTCCTCTCCTGGGATGTGTCTGCAAGCCTCACTTCTAAGAAATGCTGGCATCATCCACACCATAGACTTGTGACTCCAGCACCTTCACTTCCATGAGCAAACCTCAGCTGTTCCAAAATGAAGCCATATTTCACCTCTCCCAAGAGGCCAGATCCAACCCATACTACAAACATCAGAAGGGTGGGGAGATATGAGGAAAGAAGGAAGACCCCCTCTCTGGGCTAGAGGAGCAACCCCCAGGTCCTCTGTCACCTGGAGGAGGTAGATGACTAGACTTGTTCTGACATCCCAGGCTAGAGGTACAACATGGTTCAGGCATGCACTGAGTTCAGTATGTGTTCAGGGTCAAGGGCGAGAGTGAGTGTGCTTACACATGAAGCCTGGGGCTGTGCTCAGTGAGGCAAGGATGGGGAAGCAGAGGTCTAGCTAGACCCATTAAGTGATGTGAGCATTGTCCTAGCTGGCTGGACCAGAAATGAACTCACAGCAGGGTAGCCTCATGGCCCTTGCTGTTATCATCAGACTACAAAGAGTTTTAATTGCTGGTAATATGAATGGAACAAAACTTCAAATACAATTTCCTCCTCTTTTTCCCCCACCCCGCGTCCCTTCCTTTTTTTTTCTCTCTCTCCCTCTCTTTTCTGGAATCCCCCCAGTAAAAAATAAAAGGGATAATGGAGTGCACATTTTTACTGGAATTGGAAGGAGTTTTATCAAAAATAGTCCTTCAGAATGAACCCCCCTTTTCACCTGAAATAGGACAAGATCTGTTAGGCAACTCCCCCCCCCCATCACTTTCCATGGAGCTCCAGGTCTGGGTGGGGGCGGTACTGCTGATAAGCTCTTAGCAATTCCCCTATTTGCAGATTCTGAAACTCCTTTACTTGACAACTGATGAATAAATTTTCTTTTGTGTGATAAGAATAGGTGACCTTTTCCCCTTGAATTCTCATTCTGGGGGCTTCACACCGTGGGAAAAAGTACCTCGAGTTTAAAAGCCAGATAAATGCCCTGGAACGGCTTTGAAAATCACTCAGTGTGAGCACTTGCATCCTGAACAAACGTCTAAGTTGTATCACGACAGGAATGTCTCTCCGGTCTTTGACCCAGTCATAGACACAGAGCTGATTCCCTTTGTCAATAGATTCACGCCACTTGTCTCATTTCTGAAAACAGTTTCTAAAGAATTATCTGGTGAAGCCAGTTTCCTAGGAGAATCCATGACTTTTCCCCAGCCGATATTTCCACCCTTGCAAACCAGTAGATAAATTTAAAGAACAAATTAGTCCTCATTGTCAGTCACACCCTCTCCCATCTCCAGTTCACCACTTAAATCATGCTATTTTCTTAGTGGATTTGAAGCCGAGCTTTCAGATGACAGCCCTCCAACCAAGAGCCCGAGTATATAACTCATAAGAACAATCGCCCGCCAGCTGGTTTTTCAATTTCTCACATCTGGTATCTGCTCTTTTGTGAGTGGGGTGCCCACCAGCAGGAAGGGGTAGGAATAGAGTAAGTTAAGTCTTGAAAAGAAAGAGCTGAGAGGATAGCAGCAAAGTCAGAACTGTGCCAGGAGGCAAGCTGTGCACAGAACTGTACCAGGTTGGTCAAGGGTTTTTGAAACCCTTCAAATAGTTCTTTCTGCTCTGTCTTGATTTCATCCACCTCTCCAGTTTTGCATACCTGCCACCCTAGAAGCTATGAACTATACCCAGCCACTAACCAATCAACTGCTGGTAACTTTAGAAAAGAGTCTATTCCTCGTCAGAATCAGAACAAAACCAATTTTGATTCAGCTTGCATCCACCAAACTGAATTAAGCATCATAAGAGCATAGTAAAGTGGAAAACGCACGGACTTTGGAGTCAGATGAGCTAGAGTCCGTATTTTGCCTCTAACACATATGTCAATGTGGTCAAGGTAGGTTCCTCTCTTTCTCTGCTTTCTCCTCTGTAAAACTGGAATGATTGCGTTTATTTCATATAACTCAAGTAAGAATAAAAGAAAAGAATGAAATTACAGTAGGCATTTAATGTACCTGGTACAGTGGCATAATAAATAGCGTCTAGTTCCCTCCATCCCTGATGTACATAGAGCCATTGGGACCCTGTCATTAACTGGTTCTGACATTTTAAAGTGTCTTGGTTTTCTTACTCATAAAAGTTGGTGAAGGATACCAATAGCCAGCTTAGTTACTCATAATAGTTGTAATATTTACGTACCAAACACTAAAACCGTAATATGTCAAATTATAAAAGCGAGGATTTACAAAAAAGGAAGAAAGGAAAGGCTGAAAAGAGATGAGAAGTAAATTCACTTTAGCTGCCCATTCTCTCAGAGAAAGGAGTTTTACCGTATCATAATATGGCATTTTAACATAACGTGTGATGTTATAGAAGCTCATTTTATTGACTTATAGAATTTCCAAGTCATTAAGTCCAAATCCTTATCAAATACCTGAATATCACTAAAAATGCTTTTTACTTTCAATTTACTCTTTCAAGTACTTTTTTGAAAGGATACTTGAGGATTCCCTGATGTAAGCAAAATGGTCACAACCCAAGATTAAGAAGTTAGAAGTGAGGAAAGGAGGTGAACTCAAGAGAATCCTCTCAGTTCATAAGTACTGACTGTAACTGGGTATGTGCCCCATAATAACCTTTCAAAGAGACGGATTAGAAGAGACTTACAAATCTAAATCTACGGGTTGCTCCTTAGTGGGCTAAGGCAGTTGGGGACTGATGATGTAAAGAAAGGCAAAGTACAACAGTTTCTCTAGTCCAGTATTTCCCAAAGTGTGGTGCATAGCCCAATTGTATCCAAACCCTCTGGGGAAGGAGAGGTGGTGGCAGTGGATATTGAGAGTGGAGCTCCAGCCCTGAACTCTTAAACAGAATCTTTGAAGAGAGTCCTGAAATTAGCATTATTCACAGAAAAAATTGCACTTTTAATAAATTCTGAATGTGAAACCATGTTTATGATGTGAAAGGAGGTGAAAAGACAAAGCGTTATACTCATCACTGAAAGGAGATGAAGTAGATTATGTATTAATGGAGAGAAAAAGGAAAAACAGAAAGCCAGTCATCTTCCTAATGTGCTTATATGTCATAATGCATAATTTAGAAAGCATCCATGTAACTCATTCCCAGCTCAACAGCATCTGGGAGAACCTCAATAGAAAGGCGTCCCCATGCTTCTAAAATGATTCTCAAAATTTAATCACATTTAAAATGGAAGGGTGGAAGCAGAGAATATTCATTTGTCAATATATTAGTCAAACCCTCAATATTACATTTTTATTAAGAGTTAAAATATAAAGTTCTTTAGAGAAAGGAAAGCCTAGTGGAAAAACAACATTGTTTTGTTGGATATTGCTGCATCTTTCTAGAAAAACAATTAAGTTGCGTTCAGCTGCATAAGAATAAATTCTTCTGAAAGATTCTTAGGAGATAACAGTAGAGAATTATTTAACTTAAAAAACACCAACAGAAAATTTTGTTAAATTTCCAAGAAGAATCAACACCCTCTTCCAGTTCGTTGAGAGATGTGGAAAGTGTGAGTAATATTTACCACAGGGTAAGTTCCTCCCATTCATTCTATTCTAACTAAAGATCCTGAGAACCTGACTTTAAAACTTCATCACAAGTTAAAATATTTTGAAATAAAAGGAATAAAAGCATGATAGAGAGAAATCCAAATTCATGCCACCCATGAAATGGAGTTTGTAATTTCACCTTTGTCCTTAGATCTGGTAACATTACTGTTATCAACACTCTCCTTTCACTTTCCTTGTTCCTACATCTTCATATACACCCTGAACCACATGTCATCTATTTAAAACAAGACTTAGGAGATCTTCTGCCTAAAATAATGAGATAGAAGCTAAGATATACAAAGTACTACAGAATTCTTAGAAACGCATGATCAAGAAAGATTTCATGAACACGCTATTTTAAGAGTTCTGATAAGAAGTGTCGAGTTCAATAAACAGAGGTAACGAGGAAAGGACATTACAAAAAGAGAAAACATGAGCAAAAACATGAAAATCAAAATTAAAGAAAGACATGAGAAGATCTGTACACCGAAAACTATAAAACATTGTTGAAAGAAATCAAAGAAGACACAAAGAAATGGAAAGATATTCCGTGCTCTTGGATTGGAAGAATTAACATTGTTAAAATGTCCATACTCCCTAAAGCAATCTACAGATTCAACGCAATCCCTATCAAAGTTCCAACAACATTTTTTACAGAAATAGAATAAAGAATCCTAAAACTTACATGGAACAACAAAAGACCCCGAATAGCCAAAGGATTCCTGAGAAAAAAGAACAAAGCTGGAGGTATCACACTCCCTGATTTCAAATTATACTACAAAGCCATAGTAACCAAAACAGCATGGTACTGGCACAAAAACAGACACACAGATCAATGGAACAAAATTGAGAGCCCAGAAGTAAACCCACACGTTTATGGACAGCTAATATTTGACAAGGGAGCCAAGAGCATACGATGGAGAAAGGAGAGTCTCTTCAATAAATGGTGTTGGGAAAACTGGACAGCCACGTGCAAAAGAATGAAAGTAGACCATTCCCTTACACCATGCACAAAAATCAACTCAAAATGGATTAAAGACTTGAATGTAAGACCCAAAACCATGAGACTTCTAGAAGAAAACATAGGCGGTACGCTCTATGACATTGGTCTGAGCAGCATATTTTCAAGTCCCATGTCTGACCAGGCAAGGGAAACAAAAGAAAAAATGAACAAATGGGACTACATCAAACTAAAAAGCTTCTGCACAGCAAAGGAAACCATCAACAAAACAAAAAGACAACCTAACAATTGGGAGAAGATATTTGCAAACCACATATCAGATAAGGGGCTAATATCCAAAACATACAAAGAACTCATACAGCTCAACAACAAAAAAACCAACAATCCAATTAGAAAATGGGCAAAAGATCTGAACAGAGATTTCTCCAAAGAAGAAATACAGATGGCCAACAGGCATATGAAAAGATGTTCAACATCATTAGCTATCAGGGAAATGCAAATCAAAACTACAACGAGGTATCACCTCACTCCGGTCAGGATGGCTATAATTAACAAGACAGGAAGCAACAAATGTTGGAGAGGGTGTGGAGAGAAGGGAACCCTTGTTCACTGCTGGTGGCAGTGCAAACTGGTGCAGCCACTATGGAAAGCAGTTTGGAGTATCCTCAGAAAATTAAGAATAGATCTACCATATGATCCAGCTATTCCACTGCTGGGTATTTATCCAAAGAACTTGAAAACACAAAGGCATAAAGATACTTGCAGCCCTATGTTCACTGCGGCATTATACACAATAGCCAAGACTTGGAAGCAACCTAGGTGCCCATCAAGGGACGAATGGATAAAGAAGATGTGGTATTTATACACGATGGACTACTACTCAGCCATAAGAAATGACGAAATCCAGCCATTTGTGACAACATGGATGGACCTTGTGGGTATTACACTGAATGAAATAAGTCAGAGGGAGAAAGTCAAATACCATGTGATCTCACTCATAAGTAGAAGATAAAAATGACACACACAAAAAAAACACATAGCATTGGAGATTGGACTGGTGGTTACCATTGGGGAAGGGGGGAGAGGGGAGGGCAAAAGGGGTGATTAGGGTCACATGTGAGGGGATGCACTATAATTAGTGTTTGGGTGGTGAACATGATGTAATGTATCCAGAATTTGAAATATGATGTACATCCGAAAAAAATAAAAATTAGAAAAAATAAATAAAATAAAATAAAATAGAAAAAAAAAAAAGAAAGACATGGGTCTCTTGCCACTCTCTCTCCATGTATGTTTATGTTATCCATCCCCATATTATATCTATTAGACTCCTTCAATATCTCTCCAATCTTTGCATTATATTCAATTCTCTTTACCATTATTCTAATTCAAACCCTAAGTATCTTTCTCCACGTAGACTACTGGGACGATCTTCCATTCATTTCTTCATCTTTGGATTAATCTATGTACTGCTTAGTTTAACACATTAAAAACATGATTGGGTCCCCAGTGCTACTGAATAAAGCCCTAAATCCTTACTCTAATATTTCATGTCCCAATCCATCATTCTAGTTTTTGATTTAAAATTTTCCCTAATGCAGAGACACAGAGGTCAAGGAACAAGTCACAAGAGGACCAAATAAAAAGCCATAAATGACCTTTGAGAGCCTTGTCTCCACAAAGTGATGGGAGCGAGCCAAAATGGATATGAAAAAACTAAGACATAAAGGGGAGCTAAAGAGGTGAAAGCAGCCATGAGGATAATTCTTTGAGGCAATTAGGCTGTAAAAGTAATATGCATGATAGGATGGTATGCCAGGGGAGTTAGGAGTTGACAAGGAATGGCTTCGTGGTGGTGGTGGTAGTAGCAGATGGTGGTGGCAGTGTTACTGCTTGTGGCGAGTGGAATCAGGAGAGAGGAGACTGAGTCTCCAGGTCCCTTATCCAAAATCACAGCAAAAAAGAGAGATGCTCACTCACAACCGGGGAAAAGTAAGGAACAAGTCAAAGGCCTTACCAAGCCAACACTCTGCAGAGAAATCTTGAAAACATTTATAGGAACCACAGCTTTGAGTAGAAAACTTATTTCAGCATATTTTGGGAAAGGAAGACGCAATATTAATTAAATATAAACTTATTTGTCTATTTGTTTATTCCCCCAACTTGTCCCAGAAAAAATATCCAAGGCAGCCACAAAGCGCTATGTGCTGGATAAAAGCCACCACATCCTGGAATATGAGCGAAACTCCCTTGGCCACCAGTCCTATAAGACCCAAGCAAATCGATCGTAAACAAAGAGCTCAAAGCATCAAGCTCTTAAACAGAAGGACATAAAACTACGACGGGCCATGATGAGAAGGGGCAGGTGCCCCAGGTGTACCTGAGTGCTGAACTGGTTCCCACCACATCAAAAGCAATGGCACAGCCCCTAATTCCAATTGCTGAAACATTTTAACAGCTGGGAATTAAAATAAGCTGTCAGCCAGCTCCAAAAGATTTTTTAATTCAAAATAAATCAGGCTAACAACCTGCAGATGTTTGGAAAGAAAATGTTTGGGTGACTCATTTTCAAAACCCAATTCCCTAACTTTGCCTTTTCAGAGTTTCTGAATGGCTGCTACCTGCCCTGAGCTTCTAATCGTGAGACAAACAATTGTGCTGGCATTCTCAGACTTAACACCGGTCTAATGTGTTAACAAACAGTCATGGATTCTGTCTGGTAAACTAATCTAAAATTGGGAATCAAGAGCAGAGAGTTGGTCGGATTATTGAATGTGTTGTGGAGCCCCTGGTTCTCCAGGGATCCCTCAATCTCTAATAGTCGATGGAGATAATAAGCTCTAACAATCTTTGTACTCAGGTCTGCATTAACCATTTGACTACATTTCTTAGAATAAGTAAGGATAATCTCAGTTATGGGTTGAACAACAGAATAGAAACAAGGTGAGGAAACAGGGGAAGAAGAGACTGCAGGAAGAATGCATAATATCACAGACTCAAAATAAATGGCCAAAGACAAATCAGCACCTCAGAGCTTAGACCAAGGACCACGGGAGATGCGCGCATGAGTGGCCATTAACGGAGGAACAAGAGTAGAGCTTCAGCTTTTCCACCTGAGAACCATCTAGGTCAATTACAGCTTGGCTTCTTTCAGCTGGTGAACGTGAAACAGGCCATAATAATACATGCAGTGCAAAATCTGGTTCTAAAATCTGCGGAGCTGCTCGTCATCAAAGTGATGTAAATTAAAGGTATTAGCTTGCTGCCAGTGGGATCTGAGACTTTTCACCCTTTCATATCCATTAGGTGATTTTGCCCTTCCCATAAGGCCTTCCCTTCCTCTTTGCCTTCCCTGTCTTAGTTCAGGCTGCTGTAACAAAGTGCCACAGACTGAGTGACTTATAAACAACAGAAATTTATTTCTCATAGTACTGGAGGCTGGGATGTCCAAGATCAGGGTGCCAGCATGGACAGGTTCTGATGAGAGCCCTTTTCCAGGTTGCAGACTGCCAGCTTCCCATTGTATCCTCATATGACGGAAGGGGCCACGGAGCTCTCCAGGGTCCCTTTTACAAGGGCACTAATCCCATTGATGAGGGCTCTGCCCTCATGATCTAATTACCTACCAAAGTCCCCATCTCCTAATACCATTACATTGGGAGTTCAGATTTCAATATATGAATTTGGGGGAAACAAACATTGGGTCTATAGCACCCGCCAGCCTCGAGCTGCCAATGCTGGGGAGCTATCTGTGGCCTCTGTTTCCACCTCTCTTATATATCCACAGGCCTTTGCATGTTCCTCAACTAAGGGTCTGGCACACAGCAAGAACAATGATGTGCCTACAAGTCTATCTCCACCTCTCATCCTTGAAAGCAAGAGCTGCATCTTGTCATCTTTGTATCCCCAGCACCCAACAAAGGATCTAGCAATCAGTAAGCAATTAGTACCTACTTGCCGAATTTGTCAATTAAGTTCATTAAGAAGAAAATTAGTATTTTTAAAGAAAGTTAACTTAAAAAATCTCAAACAAAATATTCTTTAGATGTGAATATCTTCCCCAAATTTTGATGACCTTTCCTCAATCGAAACGACCTCCAAGACCAGAAGCTGAAACAATAATAAAATGTCCACTAGAGGTTATTTGATAAAACTAAGAATGAGAAGGAAGACTTCTCAGAAACAAAATGCATTTATTTCTACCTTTGAAGCCTACTCATGTCTCACTGATATAGCAAACACGAATATATTCTACACTTACCATGGGCCAAATGCTTTACACTGATTATCTCCTTCAATTCTCAAAACCACACTATGAGATAAGCACTATAATTACGCCCCTGTCACAGACGAGGAAACTTAGTATTAGGGAGATTAAGTGGCCTGCCCAAGACAAAGTCAAGTCTAAGAAGAAGGCTATGGGACACCCTGTCCAATTCTTGTTCCACCTTGTCACACTGACTGAACAATTGAAATGCTCTGAAAGCAATGTGTGAACAGAATTCCAAGGAGGAGCCCTGCTAGCCTGGCACCTGTCCCCACGGTGGAGAGCGACATCAGCAGTGACAGAGATGCTGGCTTCTGCATCAGGGTGCGCAACAGCGTGTGACTTCTCATCTCTCTCCTTAGCCATTAAATGTGATTCTGTTACTTTTGTAAAAGGAACAAAGAAGGCGCTCTTTCTCTCTCCCTACCCACCCCTGACTCTATCTTTTACACAAAAATAGAAGCAGAAAGAACACACGTGGGGCTGCAGGCTCAGAATCTTAGACCACCCCCCATGCTACTCATTCACTCACTTCAGCAGAGAGGACATCCCAGGGTCCATTGTAAATAACTGCCTTACCACACCCCCGGGGCCCCCTCCCCCTAGAAGCAGTTAAAGTGCTTGGTTAGGGAATTAAACTCCTCTCTGAGCCACTTCTGCCACCTAGTGTGAAGAGATGTAGGTGAAATGACTGGGGATGATAGACGAAACATGATACAATCTCCAAATTGCAAAGCATTTTCAAATAAATACCATTTACTTTCCCCAGACTATTTGATAAGCTGCCAAACAAATGAGCCTTTAGAGGTCAAATGCAGTAAACTGAGTCCATGATTACAAACCAGCTGAAGACTCTTTGAGGATGTGTTGCAAAAGAAGGTACTGAGCATCACTTCCAAGATACGCTGCGCTTACTTTAAGATCAAAATCATGTGTACAAACTATGATAAGTTTCAAATCAGCGGGGACCAAGCTAATGAGATTTTATTTATATCTACTATGAAATTGATTCTCCTAAGAAACCACATTTCAGGAGAAGCCCATTTTTCCTAATATTGAGACATGCGAGAACCTGTTAACTTGTTTGTTTTGTTGTTGTTGTCTTGGTAAGAAGGACACTGTATGACGTAGGATAACATTTCAAAAACTTCCTTACAGTAACTATAATAAGTTTCACACAGTTGTCCCTATATCATCTCTTAGTGAAGGCTGGAGACGTAACATCATGATGAAATTCAGTGAAAGCATCTATGTAAGAGGCCAAAATACATCCTAAGAATACAGCTTTCTGGTGGTGTGGCTTCACTCAGGGGTAAAGCAAGCTGTGGAAAGTCTGTTTCTATCTTTCAGAAAATCCTCAAGAAAAACTATTTCTCACAACTGGCTGGGGAGAAAGATGGGCCAAAAAAGAGGTGAAGTTCGTAACTTCTGGAAAACCTTGGGATACAGATATTCTTCGATTCTAATTACTCAAATACTCATTTTCTTCAATACCCAGTGAGGAAAATGATAAGGCTAATGTCCTTTCATAGAAATTAAAGAGCCAAACAGGCCCCTTGCCAGTGTGAATGGACCAAAAAAACTGGGTTAGTAGTATCGCTCTTAAATCAGAGTTGAATTCACAGAATTGAAATTCCTAGCAGTGGCCCCAGCCCAGCACCTGCCCCTTCAAATGCGCTGGAACACACACATATAAGCAGAATGTACAGTAATCTTCATCTCTCGAATTATCTAGTGCAGGAAATATAGACCTTTGGGGAGAATTGATAGAAACCAGAGAGGCAGTCAGATCAGGTTCAGAGGCTGGCAAACCCCCGCTGTCTACAGTGTGGGAGAAAGAGCGTTTGAGAAACAGCCTCTCCAGACCCAGCACAGGGAATCCAGTTACATCATGGGAGGGCGAAACCACTTCAAAGAATAGATATTGGCAGCCTGAATCCCACTAAGGATTGAAACAAAACACTACCTATTCCACCAGGCCTGGAGCAACGAATCAAACAACTTAATTCCTCCACAGAGCCTTGAGCAATGATCAAGATGCCCACCTCTCCCTGACGCACTCAGCATAGCGAGTGTAGTTTGTCTTTATGGACGTGTTTCATTTTTTGGAAAGCTATATGAGATGGTGGAAAAGCATAAATTAAAGAGGTATTTTTATGGGGATTTTTTTTTCCCCATAACTTTTTTCTTTAGTTCTGCCACCTGCAAATTTCTTTTACGGCCACAATCGATAGAAGCTGAAATGTTAGAAGGGAAAGAGTCAAGAAGCAAGAGTGCGCCCTATAAAAATAGCAAAGGCTCCAGGAATGTGGCTCTAGGCCCAGGATTCTAAATTGGTTATCTCGGACGATAATTCTTTAGAAATTTTCTCCAAGAACAGAGGCTCATATTCCTAGATTGAGATAGTGCCAGGGAGTTCCTACACTCCAGTCTGGCATCTTACCTGAGAAGGGTCTAGAAATATCAAGGAAAGATGAGTCCAAAAACATCTAGAAGTCCTACTACATATCTGTCCAACATTCCAACTGCTTTTTCTTCTCTCCCCATCCCCTGTCCCTTCATGCTTTCTATCACTTCCATGTCACTCCATCTCCAACTTAGAATGTATTTCCTCTTTTCTGACCACTGTTGAAAGCCCAATTCCATGCCGGACATCTACAAGAAAATTTTTCTGCAAATCACATAGATTTGTAAGCCTCTGTCCTAAGCCCTTCCATGATGATAAGCCACTTGTCGGGTCCCTTAGATTCCTCATCGTTCCTCTGTTTGTCCTGTTTCCAAGATAATTACTTCCCGAAAAGTGTTACATTTAATTATACTTCAGAATCCCCCCAGCAACAATATAGCCTAACAACATAGCAAATGGTAAACCGTTAGTGGTTGACTTCAAGTTCTACATAAAATGTAGAATTTAGACTGAATTGGACCTCTGATATTGTAATTTATAATAAGAAATATATTTGTTTTTTATCCTTGTTGCTGGCACAGAGCTCCAATGACCCTTGGAATTTCCTAAGCATCAGAGAATAAAGGTGTCTTTTGTTATGTTAATCAGGTGGTTTTTGGAAAGCCCCAAGGTCTCCTAAAGTTGGGGGTTGGTTGCCAGGAGAACCAGCCTCCCAGGATTAGAGATTGGGACTTTCAGTTCCATCCCCTCACCTCCAGGGAGGGGAGAGAGGCTGGAGGTTGAATCCTTCAGGCACTGCACAGGGTTCAGAGAACTTCCAGGTTATCGAACACGTGGAGATTAGGGGAGGGCGGCACGCTTGGAGAGGGCATGGAATCTGAGCCCTCCCACATCCCTTGCCCTGTGTGTCTTTTCTGTCTGGCTGCTCCTGAATTACATCCTTTTATAATAAACTGGTGATGCAGTAAGTAAAATGTTTCTCTGAGTTCTGTGAGTCACTCTATCAAATTAATTGAACCCAAGGAGGGGGTTGTTGGAACCTCCAATCTATGACCAGTAGATCAGAAGCACAGGTAACAACCTGGACTTGCAACTGGTGTCTGAAGGGGTTTGAGGGGCAGTCTTGCAGGAACGAACCCTTAACCTGTGGAATCTGATGCTGTCTCTGGGTAGATAGCGTCAGAATTGAGTCGAACTGTAGGACACTCAGCTGGTGTCCCAAAATTGCTTGCTGGTAGTGTGGGGGGATTGCTGCCTCCACATGTTGGAATTGGGTGCTCAGACTCCTTAGACCTCATACCTCTAAGGTCCTGGGATGTGACCAGAGTGGAGTATGCACAGCAAAATGGTTCTTCCATTCAAAAAAGGAATGAGTTTACCATGTTTTTTATCGTTTACCATGGCATAAGCAAGAGATTTTTCTTGTCTTGTGCTCAAAGACTACAAAATATGTCTTTCACATTTAGAAAGAAAAGAACAGCAGCTCAAAGAAAGAGCACAAGAAATTGTAATAAAGGACTTCCCGTCTCATTTTCATCAAGTTCAAAACATTTGGAGCCATCGGCCTAGCTCAGTTACAGATAGCATGTGTGTGAAAAGGCCTGGCAGAATTGGGATGGTTTTAAGAAATCTGTGCCCAAGCAGAGAAAGAAGCTTTTTCAAGGCAAGAGCCTGTGTCCCAGAGAGCCTGGGAATCTAAGATGACACTGTCACTTGCTGGGGGACAAAGGACTTTGCTGCAGAAAAGAATTAGCTCTGCAAAACAACTGATGTGACCAAGAAACCAGACTCGGATTGAGTCAGAGCCAGCCTGAGGCACAATTTTCAAGCAAGCAAAGCTGGCCTGAGCTCCCTGGCAGCTCCCCTTGCTACACCTGTCTTTCTTCTTCCTATCCGCCATCCCAGGTGGGTCCTTGTGCAAACTACTGGATTCCAGGACTCTCAGCTCTGGTGCTCCACCCAGTACTGCTTTGAGTAATGATCACTCACATTCTCTAACTCTCATTGCATGTATCAAGCACCTGGTTTGGAAAGCAATCTGATAAACTCATAAAACTGCAAAATTTCTAAGCAAAAAGGTTATTTAGAGATTATTTCATTTGACACCAAACGGAGGCCACAGAGCTAGTGTGATTAGCCCCACAGCTAAGCAGCAGCAGAACAGGGACTACCCCAAGCCTCCTGATTGGCAGTCCTTTGTTATTCCTGCCATACATCACCTTTCAGTAATTTATTCAACAAATATTCACTAAACACCAATTATGTGCCAAACCCTATGCTAAATTGCCAAAATTGGGATCACCAAGATGTTACAGACTAAAGCTAAATATCATTCTTTAAATTGTATATTCATTCAATTGTAACTCACTGAATACACACTATGTGATAGATTCTGCTTAAACGTTCATCCCAGGAATATCTGAAACTGACTCATTGTGATGGTTTTGTACTTTATCAACACAGTTGGTCTGGAACCAAGTTTACCAGAATTCCCTCCTCTATATGGTTCAGGTTATGGTTGACCACAAGAGAAATTTGCCTGAGATGCAGAAGGCAGAAGTGAAGTCATCGCCACAATGTGCTGAGGGTTGGTAGAGGTACTGGGCACCATTGTAAAGGATCTTCTGGCTCACCTTGTAGGTGTGGGACCACAGCCAAGCCTACAGCTCTTCCAGCTTCCACTAGATCTCCAGCTTCAGCTTCTGCATCTCGTGTATGCAGCTCTGGGGTGAAGAGTTCAGCTCATTCCATAAGTCATCCTTCTTCATTCAGCTTTGGAGGTGATAGGAGACAACCATGGGTTCTGGATTTTTCCCCATGAGCTTCATTTGTCCTTGTTCTTCTGTGCTGTTGACTGCCCAGCTTTTTACCCCAACTTCCAGCTCTGCAGAGCTACAGCAACTTCAAGTTCGCCATCAAACCAGACACAGAGACAACAGCCTTCCAGTGACTTCTTCACCAGTTCCCACAATTGTATAAGGTCAAATCCCTATAATAAACCCCTTATTCCATCTCATTCATAGTGGTTCTTCTTCCTTAATTGAACCCTGATACAGAAAAACACCGTTAAATATGCTTTAACCCAGTATTTCTGAAACATGAGTAATGGATGAACTCTTTAAAAAAACTTTGCAATTTCCTGGTGTTGACTGAGATTATATTTATTATGAGCTAAATATGTACAAATGTTAATTAAATATGTACAAATATTGATATATAACTACAAACTAAAATAAACTTTAAATTTCAAATATAAATAAAACTAAAAAACAATGAAATTCAAATCAGTTACATTAATTTAATGTGCCTAACAGTGTCATTTTGCTGAAATGAAGCCAAGAACGAAACTTCAGAACAGGTTCTTTTTATATCTTAAGACGGTACCACCAGGTGCCATGTGATGATTCAATACTTCTGACCATTTTCTATATTCAGGTTTTACAAAGTCTTCTTTTATACAGCTTTCTGGGGTGTCATTTGGCCTTCGCTCGGTGTGAACACATCATTCAGTAGTAAATTTAAACCCGAGGCTCCTGAGTAAACATGAAGAAGTCAAGTTTGCCAGTGCCCAGGTCTCCCCATTCAATCGCTCCCTCTCCCTCCTGTTTCTCCCTGGGGACTCCATCCTGTCCAGACTCCGCTGGATTCCTCATCCTGGCAGCTAAATCAGTCTTCCCCAAGAGAACAAGTTTTTCAGCCTCCCACACACACAAGCATCTGGCCAAGGGAAACCAGATTCTTTATTCGAGGTGACAGTACCGCACCCAATTCCACCATATGTTGGAACATCCAATAAAAGGGTCAATGATGTCTTCCCTGCTCCTTTAGAATAATCCAGAATAACCAATGGCCACTGCCACACAGCTTCCAATCATTGGGAAATTTCAGCCTGGAAAGTCTACCCCTGGGATGGTCCACAACCATTCTAAGGAGCCTGCGATAGACAGGAAATCCTTCAATCTCTCTCCCAGGTCCCGTCTCCTGCCTGGAAAACCACCACACACCTTAAGGACACATCAGCCATCCACAGGAGTGTGGACCAGGGCTCTGAAGTCATATTTAACCGCCAGGCACCACTGAATTCATGCAGTTCCAGCAGAGACTCTCGTAAAGCTTCAGACACACCATACATTTGTGATAACAATTTGCAAATTGTTTCCAAAGGCTGGCTGATTTTTTGCATTTCTTAAATAAATTTTTTGCATTGCTTAAATCTAAAATTCTTTACTTTCTTTGTTTCACTTGGTCCAATGGACCATCTGTGAACCAGTGTAACAGCTTATGGGATTCTGCTGCCTCCCAAGATAAAATTTTAAATAAGAGCCAATCTGCTCAGATAAATTAATGGATGGTAGACTCCTAATGAGTTTGTAACAAAAGTTAGAATGTGGGGAAGGTAGCACCAGACCTTGGCAGCAACCAGGCCACCCCCGCGGCCTTCTGTTCTCCCTCTCAGACACAGGAAGGCGCTGCTGAACTAGGACTCCCCAAGCTGCATTGTTAGGTGCTCAAGCCAAATAAGCATGGCTTGGTTCCCTGGAAAATCTAGCGTCATTCCAGGGATTTCCAGGCACCTCCTCTAAGACTTGTCCTCACAGTGGGAAGTTATTGAACTTGAACGAGATGAAATCAAACACAAAAAACAAGGATGATCACAATCCTAGTGACAGCCGCCATTTCCTGGGTCTTCCCGTGGGCTAGATGTTGCCCTTAACCTTTGACCAACAGTCTCCTATTATTAGGCACAGCAACACGTTATTTTTCAAACAAGGAGCTACAGCTTAGAAAGATGAAGTATTTGCCTACCCTCCTACATAGGTGAGGGAAGAAACTGGTTCAGTCTGACCCCAAAGCCCAGCTCTTGACCACTACTGCACCATCCTTCACTTAGCATGACAGGGATGGCACGATTCCACTCTTCTCTGGCCTTCCTGAATTTTATTATAACTTTGAAATCGCTTTCACCTGCCCATTCCCAATTAAATGATAAACAGCCCTCCTTGTATGTGTTTTCTATATTTCTTCTTAAACGTGTTTGTGATGTATACAGCCAAGAGTTGCTTGAATCCCAATACATGCTAAATGAGGTACATCTTCCCTTGTCCTTTAATGTCGCGCTAACTTTTGCTTGGTGTGGTAGGTGCCATTGTTAATCGTGTGGCTGTTACGCAGACCGTTTTACTGCTAGTAATTCTAACCAAAACCTTATTTAGTCTGTAAACCTGTGTCAGCAGGGACCAAGTGCTCCCTAATGCCTAGCCCAGTGCTTGGCTCAATAAACTGTATAAATGAATAAAGAAAGGGAGGGAGGGAAGAAGAGAGAGAGATGCTTAACGTTCTTCCATTCCTTGAGCGCCAGATGTAGAGATACATAGTAGCTGCCCCAAAAGAGCTCTAGTGAAATGAGGGAAACATTTGGAAACAGCTAATTAGACCACAGTGTGAGGAGGACCATCAGAAAGGTAGGCGCAAAGGAGCATGAGACCCAAATTAGCGAATGTAGAAAGCTTCTCAGAGGAGTGGCACTTGGCATTGAAGAAAGAGTGGCATTGGCCATAGAGAACCAACTACTGAGAAAAGCTGGAAGGAAACCAGGGTAGGTGCTCTTCTAGGCTATGTTATTTAAGGCCCACAATAAGCCTGGATGATGGGCAGTGCCAGGTTCATTTTTACAGAGGAGAAAACTGAGACTCCAAGGGGTTAACTGACTTGCCAAAGATGACAGCTTGTCCATCTTGAGCCCAGAAGTCCTCTGCATTGCTACAGATAGTCAAGCTAGCAAGCTGGCTACTTAATGCATAACGCTCTTCTATTGTTCTTAAAAGTCACCAGGGTTTGCAGGTCATTTGGTGATTTGGCCTCAATGTGAACACAAAGGAGTTTGTTTTCGAGACTGGTCTTCTTTTCATTCTTTAGACTCTCCTGCCCTCCTGTGGTTATATAGCGTTACAGCCACCTGGGCTTTCTTCATACATCACAGTGAACAGATCTAACAATGTCGGGGGGTTAGCAGAGGGAAGCATGGGGATATCAAACTGTATTTATATACTAAGAGGTAGTGTTTGCACATTTAGCAAGCCCAGCTCAAGGGGAATTGAAGGTCAATGTAGATCGTGGAAGAGCAATGGGAAAAGGATTGCCCAGTGCTTTTATTTTAAGTTCTGAATCCCATTGACTGGTCCACCCGGCTACAGTTTTGCTGGGTAGGAACAATGCCCGCGGTCAGTTATGAAATAGACAGCAGCCTGTCCCCAGAGAGATGACATCTGAATCAAGCCTACAGGCATATAAGAACCAGACCTCATCCTTGGTCTCAAATAAGTATTTAAGAAATGACTGCAAACAGCAGTAACCACTAGTTTTGCCTTTTATTCTTCAGAATTCTTGCTAACTTCAGACAAGTTCAAGAGTGAAATGGACATCACCTCATCCCAGCAGAGGAGATTATAACAGAGGGCTAACAGAGAGCATTCCATTCTTCAAGATAAAAGACTTTTTTTGCCAGGAGAAATGGCCAACACTCATCGCTCTTAATAGAGGCGGTAGGAAACTGGGAATAAAGTGCACAGTGAAGAATTTAAGTTAGATGCAAGAAAGAAACTTCCAAAGGGAGTGTGAATGATAATGTAGTATGTTGCAAAGAAAATGGAACTTAAAATCTAAACGGCTGAACTTTAGTTCCCCACTCTGCCACGAATCAGCGGTGTGACCTCGGAAGGGGTGTGTCACCATTCTCAGTCCCCTCATCTGCAAAAGGAGTGTCACACTAAACAATCTCTAAGTGTCCGTTCAACCCTAAATGTTTATAAGCCTAAGAGTCTATGACATTTTCCTTGGGAGCCTGTCAAAGAGAGAAGCGGGGGTGGGGGAGCATATTTTAAACTGTTTCCATTGGTTTGGACACAGATGTACTTGCAACCAGGGGAATGACTAAAATGACCTTTTCAGATGGCCTTCTCTCCCAAAACCGTCCATTTAGGGATGCTTCTCAAAATAGGCTGTTTACCTAAAGAATAGAATCCTAGCATCTCAAGATTTTAAACCTCAATGGTCATCTAATCCACCTGTCTGGCTGATGTTTGAACCCTACCACCAGCATTCCTGCTTCTTCTTAAATACTTCCAATGCCACAGAACTGGTTCTTTTCACCGCAGTTCAAGCAGTCTTGGAACACCTGGTCCTTAGAGAGGTCTTTTGCACCCTTAGCTAAAATCTACCTCACTGTAACTGCTGATCATTGGTCTTGCTCTTGTCCTCAGAGTCAGAAAGAACAAATCTAATTCCTCTTTCTCTTAATAGTTATTCTAATATGTAAAGGTATTTATCAGTTTCCCGTGAGTCTTCTCCTCTAGCATCCACAGTCCCTTCAACCAACCCCTGTCTAGCTGGGTTTGAAGTCCCTTCACCATCTGGAGTGTTCTCTTCTATCCAGATCTCTTTCAACTGTCTGAAGACAATAGTTAGAGAGGCAATGAAGCACGATCATCAAGAGCATAGATTCTGGAGCCATACTACCTGGGTTCAAAATCTAACGCTTCTAAACAGAATTTGTGTAATCTTGGAAAGGAACTTATATTTTTCAGTCTCCTTTTTCTCATCATAAAGTGTGAATTAAATGAGTTAATATGTGTGAAGCACTTAAAATAGTGCCAAGTACAATGAAAGTGCTCAACAAATTGTAGCTATTATTATTTTTACTGAAATATAGCTTTACAAAGTAAAGTCACCTCCCTCATTCTAAACATTATGTCTTTATTAATGAAACCTTAAGAATTCGGGGTTGGCCCTGTGGCCGAGTGGTTAAGTTCGCGTGCTCTGCTGCAGGCGGCCCAGTGTTTCGTTGGTTTGAATCCTGGGTGCAGACATGGCACTGCTCATCAAGTCACGCTGAGGCAGCATCCCACATGCCACAACTAGAAGAACCCACAACGAAGAATATACAACTATGTACCAGAGGTCTTTGGGGAATAAAAGGGAAAAATAAAATCTTTAAAAAGAATTCATTAACTTTTTTAGTGTCCACTGGAGCACTTAAAAAGGTACAATGAAATTCCTGTTAATTAAATCAACCATCTACTAAACCTCAAAATCATTTTTACATATGCTATTTCTAAACCACACTTCTCCCATATTATACTTGCTATGGCTAACCTAACCTTATATTCAAACTTGCTACGTTTCATTATCAGATCCATCTTGCTTCAACTGGTCAAGATTACTTGGAATCTTCTTCTATGATCCAATGCATTCAAAGTCTCTCCCAGTTTCAAATGATCTACAAATTCTACGGCTTTATTCTAGTCCATAACCAAGACAAGCCAACAGAGGACGATTTCAAGGAAATAGAAACTGTGCAAGGAAGTAAAAACTCCAAAGAATATCATTAATATTCTCAGAGAAACAAAAGGCATTTCATCTATGAAACGAAAACTGTGTTCTTTAGAAATAGAACTATCGGAGAAAAAAAGAAAGAGCTCTTGGAAGTTAAGAATATGGTAACGGAAATGACAAACTCAACAAAAGTGTGGAGAAAGAAATTTGAAGAATTCCTCCAGAAAATAGAGCAAAAAGAAAAAGCAGTGGAAAGGTGAAAAGAACACATGAGAAAATTTGAGATGCGATCCAAGGAGTTCAGTATCTAAACAGAGGAAAATTCAGAAAGAACACAGAAAATAGATGCATAGAAATCATCAACTGAATAATTCACACAAAAAAAATTTTAAATAAATCTCAGAACTAGACGACACAAATTTCACGTTGGATGTGACCACTTTCACCAAGTTCCCAGCACACCAGATGAAAAGAGACCCACACCAAGCACATCATTGCAAATTCCACAACACTAGAGGTAAAAAGCGTCTTCAGACTTTCAAAGAGAAAAAAGAAGTATATACAAAAAATCAGGAATTATATCACTTAAGACTTCCGAACAGCAACACTGGAAGACAGTGGAGCAATGCCTTTAAACTTCTCAAGGAAAACGATTTTCAATGCACAATTCTCTACCTGCCTAAACTATCAATTAAGCATCATGATAGGGTGTCACTTATCTTTTGCTGCATAACAAATCACCCCAAAATTTATTGGCTTAAATAAAACAAAACATTTATTATTTATCATAATTCTGTGGGTCAGCAGAATGGTTCTTCCAGTGTGGGTTGGCTTGGTGAATCTTTGCCGTCAGGTCTCAGTTCACCTGGGGCTAAATAATTTAGGATGGCCTCATGCACACGTTGCAGGATGGCTGGTCTAGAGCAGAAGGAAGAGGCGCCCTCAGTTGACACAGCTTGTCTCTGTTCCACGTATTCTTTCATCCTCCAGTAGACTAATCCATCTTCCCGTGGTGGTTTTGGGGTTCCAAAAGGCATCAAGAGAGGGCATGCCCAAGGTGCAAGCATTTCCTACTTCTGCTTACCTCATGTTTGCTGTTGTCCCATCGACCAAAGCCCAGAGCCAGTGTGGTTGGGGACTACCTGAGGGCATGGAGACAGGGTGGGGAATTAGGGTGCATCTATTTGGCAAACAAACTCCCAAAGACAGACTAAAAACATTTTTGATATACAAGGTCCTCAAAATTGACATCCTATGCAATATTTTTCCAAAGTTTCTGGAGAAAGCGCTCCACCAAAACAATGAAGCAAACTAAGAAAAAATAAGACCTGGAATCCAGAAAACAGGGAATGGCTCACAAGGGAAACTCCCCAAAATGTGTTCTTGGGAGACCACATGATGACAGCTCTGTGGCAAACCCAGAGAGCAACCAGTTCACACTGGAGCAGGTCAGAAGGGACTCCAAACAAGACTTGTTCAAGAAGACGGATTTGATAGAACACCTTATCTATTTTAATATCCTGAGAGGTTTTGACAATTGAGAAAAATAGTTGGGGTTGTGTTGGTGATACATAAATAGAAACTTAAGCAAACCAAAAAATAAGACAATTTTATTAAGTCTGGGAAAAACAAAACATTGTGCAAGAAAGGAAAAATACTTGTATTTGTCACCGTTATAGGACCAGTCACCCTGTTCTGCATTTATTTTGTAACCAGTGTATTGAGGAATTGGAATTTCAAATCAGTGAGAAACAAACAAAAAAATTTTTGAAATCACTGTTTTTATTCACGCTCTGTCAAATCTTCCTTCCCTTCTCAATAGTAAATCTTTTAACACTTTGGGCAAGTCCCATAATTTTCCAGTTGTTTGCAGTCATTAAAACTCAGTCCCATCCTGTTAAGAAGTCTGGGCTCATATCTGATTCAAAACTTTCCATCTCCCTCATTGAAAGTCAGACGGCTGGCTCGAGGGACTTAGAATGGGAAGGAAGACATTCTTTCATTTCTGTACCATCTCCATCCTCAGACTCCAGATCCTTTGGGAATGGGAACGTGGAAGGGAGATGGGGGTATTGGTAGAGGATAAACATCTCCTTACTCAACTGGAGTCACTGCAATCCTCTCTCTGGCCAAGCTTGATCAGCCGGTAGGGCTAGGCATGTGGGGCAGGAGTCCAGAGCCAACTCTTCAGTGGGGCTCATGAGTATGTTGACTGGAGGATACCATAGGCACCTCCTGACTACATGGTCCACTGATGTGGGAAATCCTACTCTAGCTCCATCTCTTCTATCCTCCCAACTCCTGTCACTAGTGGTCCATCGCACAGCCCCTTGTTGATGGGGCCCCATCATCCTGTGAGCAGCTGTCTTATGTGGAGCATCAGCAAAAGGGCTCAAGGCCAGCCACCTTCTGCAGGCTACGCTCAATTGACTAGAGACTCACTCCCTGCCCGCCCCGAGGCTGACCGGCACTTGTGCACCGTTGCTGCCCCTTCTCTGAGCCCTGCAGTCTCCCTCCAATTCTTATCCCTGTCTCTGGTACTCAGAGACAGATCAGAAAGTCTGATGCCTGGGGTGGGAGATACCGGTCTCCCTGTCCTGCCACAGGCAAACCCAGGATTTACAAATGATTGTCTGAGGGGTCCCTTCATTTGATGTTGGGGAAGGAGGAGCAACCCTGTGTTCCCCCTGGGAGGATGGTAAACCCCTCTTACCATGAACACTGCACTCCTGACAAGGCTAGGGACTCTCAAACTTCCCTGCGTCTCCAGACTTTTTATGTAAATTGCCACCATCCTCCTTCCTACCTTTTTATCCTGCTTTGGGGTGGTGGCAGGGGGTGGCCCTGGAGAAAAGTGTCTGGCTCCTCTCTGCCACTTCTTAAAAAGTAGGATTCTTTGAGTCTCTTACTTTCAGATTAGGGTTTTAGTCACAATTCTGGGGCGACATGCTATTACATCTGTTCCTACACCTGTCTCCCTGATTCAACTGTGAGCCCCTTAAGGACAGAGGTCATGTCTTATTGCTCAGTGTATCCCAGCCCCTAGCCTAGCACCACGCATCATAACAGGCCCTCAGTAAGCATAGATTGAATGAAGTGGGAATGGAAGAATAATTAACAGATGGATAGATAGATAGATATATAGATACATACATAGAAACTTTTTGCAGCTCCCAGTGATATTAACAAAGAATAAGCCACTACAAGTCTTGTGTGTGCATCTCAGCTTCAGACAGCAAAGGCACAACAGTAAAAATTTCACTTATGAGCCACCCTGGAATTGATTGTTATAGGCTCTCTTTTTATACTCTTTTACTCCTTTTCCTCCTCGTTCTCTCAGGCTTTATCAATCTCAGATGTTACACTACATTAAGTAATAATATATTACACTATATTATTACAATGGAATTACACTATATTAAAAACAAGAAAAACAAAATACTCTCTTTTTTTCATCTAAAATACCTGGATGAGAAAATTTTTTAAATATCCTTGATATTTTTAAGAATCAATGCTTTTTAACATGTCTACCATTCTGGGATGGTATAAAATAACCCTTAAACAAATAACTCTCAGAATCCCACCTTACAAATGCTTCCTAGAAGTCAGATCTGGAGAGGGGAAAAACAAAAAGCCTGGCTTGCCCATTGCTGGAACTGTTCATTTATTTTTTCCACAAGATCCACCATCCCAGGAACATCAGCCATCAGCACTTCTGAGTACCCAAACTATGAAAAAGGACCAGAAATCGTGAAACATGCGATGCACCCCTGACCCTCCCACCAACCTCCTGTGAGACTAAAGCAGCAATTCCATTTGATTTCCTCATTTGTGAAATGAGGAAGTTGAACCTCATGAATCTTAAGATGCCTTCCACCTCTAAAATTCTACAATTTTAAGATTTATTCAGTAACTTTGGGTATTTAAGAGCCATGAAAGATCTGACAACAATAAAAGCTCTTCTCTAAAGAGAAAATAATTTCCAAACCAAGTATGGTAGGCCAAATAATGGCCCCCTCCAAAGATACCCACACCCTAATTCCTGGGTCCTGTGTAGATTTACATTACATGACAAAAGAGAATTTGTAGATATTTTTAAGACCTTAAGATAGGGAGATTATCCTGAATTATCTATGTAGGCCCAATCTAATTACATGAGCCCTTAGAAGCATAGAAATTTCTGGATGAGAGGGTTGTGGCAGAAGGGGAAGTCAGAGAGATTCAAAGGATGGGAGGGACTCAACCCAACATTGAGCTACATGGAAAGCACAAGGAGGAATGTAGGTAGCCTCTGGGAGCAAAGTCCAGCCCCTGGCTAACAGCCAGTGAGGAAATGGGGACCTCAGTCCTACAACCACAAGAAACTGAATTGGGCCAAAATCTGAATGAGTTTGGAAGGTGATGCATCCTCAAAGTCGCCAAAAAGGGAACGCAGCCCTGTCAACACAGTAATTTCAGCTTTGTGATACTCAGAGAGGGAACCAACTGAGCCATGATGTGCCCAGACTTTTGACCCAAGGAAACTGTGAGATAATAAACTTGAGTTGTTTTAAGCATCTACATTTGTGGCAATTTGCTATGGTAGCAATAGAAAATTAACATGCCAAGTATACCTTTCCCATCTTTACCCTGAGTTAATTTTCTCCTTGTTTCTGAAGAAGGAAAGAGAGAAGAAAATGATGTTATACCAACATCTAGAGGAAGGAAACTCAGCAGGCCTCATCTTTTCTGATTTTAGTTACATGTGCATTAATTATATATAAACATCCTTGGCGTTTTCTCCCTTTAAGTATTTGTTGTCCAAAATTGTCAATATTAACCATTCTGAAATCAGTCTTTAGGTTAGAAAATTAAATTATGGTAAGGAAAAGAAAATGTTTTGTTTTAATTTTTCCAATCTCTTTCCCTCTTTTTCTTGATTTTGTGAAGAAGGAAGAGGAGGAAGAGAAAGTGCTTTTGTCATATTGGCAACGTTCATGCTACTCTCAATAAGAAACTTTTAGCGTTTTATTACAACTTCTTCTGGCCAAAGAATTATGCCTCAGTAAACCTATTACATGACATCATTCCTTCCCAAGTGCAATGTTTATCCTTACAGAACAATGACTGTGTGCCAATCACTGTGCTAAATACTAGATCTTGTTTTTCAAACTATGGATCACAACCCATTGATGGGTTGTAAAATTAAGTTAGTGGGTCATCACCAGAATTTTTTAAGATACGAAATAGAATAGAATAGAAAATATCAGAGTGTATTCCACATAGTAAAAGTAACTATTGTTTCACAAAATTTTTATTAGTTACGTGTCTCTCGCTCTGTGTACATCTAGGTACACCAACTAGTAATGTAAAAAATATATTTCCTACTGCAGATTATGGTTGAAAAAACTGACAGCACTTTTGATCCATCATCTCATTTAATCCTTGCAATTACATATAAGGTAGGTACAGTTATTTTCCTCAGACTGAAGATAAGAAAATCAAGGCTGCAAAAGTTTGAGCAACATGAGCGGGATCAAACAGCTAATAAATAATAGATCTGAGATTCACATCTAGATTTATTGATTCAACTCCATGCTCTTAACCATATACTGTCTCTCTTTCACAAGATTAAGAAACAAAACAAGAGGCCATGTTCAAAGCTATGTTCACACTTTTTGACAAATGGTCTAATACAAAGGAAATATACATAAATTTCTCAGACTATGCTCTTGCTTGTATAGATCAGCTCTGCTTCCCACCCTATCAAAACCATTTCATATGAATCATATGCAGGATGAAGACCAGTTCAAAATATTTACTGAAATTGGATGTGCAGAAATGACAGCAAAGCTAATGAATTAGCAGCAATATCTTCCCCCATTGTTGCATTCAGTACTTGACACGAAGTTAGTGTCTGTATCGAAGGTTATTTGGGCTTCTCCATCACTCTTCATCTCATTCTTCCATGCCACATTGATTTTCTCAAACCACACTGCACCCTCCAACTCCCTCCTCCAACCCATTTGGGAAGGCAGCTCAGCAGCTGGCATGGTGAACCATGTGGTCTCTCCAGTGGTCAACCACTTTGCCATGTTCCAGCTATGCCCTTGCAGTCTCCATCCAACTCATCCACACATAGAACAGTGGAAATGGAGATGCCACACTCTAAAAGACTTAACAGTATTTTTCATAAATTGTACACATCTTTAGAAATAGCATGGAATTCTCAAAGCTTCCTCTCTCTGTCCTACACTTCCATGTCTAGTGGAAGTCTAGCCCAGTTTGCTTCTGGAAGTCTGACTTCACGAGGGCATCAGGGAGCAAATCAAACACATAAAGCCATCAAGTTACACTGACATTTCTTCCTCATAATTTCTATTATTGGCATTAGAAATACAGGTAGGAAAAATGTTTTAAAGGAATGTGATTTTCTTTTCTGACATTATCTCCTTATCTTTCCTACTTTTTAGAGGAAACAGGGAATATACTACAAAGAAACTTCTGAGTTTCCAAAAGTCTCAACTGGCAAATGATGTGGTTTTCTACAGAAGTAAAACCAGTTCTTTTCCCTGTGCTATGTGGCAGGTCGAATGGCTCGTTGGTGTTTCAAGTGGTTTTGCAGATCTGACCCAAGCAAATAAAAATGATTATAAGCATCTGATTCCCTTCACACTCCAATACAAGTTCTGCCACTTTACAAGGATTAAAGAAAAAACTACAAACTTACTATGCAACCAGGGCTTGGATCAAGGTGACCAGCTGGATGACCTCGCCACTACAATAACACCCTGTGAAAATCTGCACAGAAATGAAAAACAGACCTACTCAAGGTGCAGCATTTGGCACTCAAGTTCTGTGTGTGTAAACGTGGTAGAGTGTGTTCCTTTAAATTATTGTGTTAAATAAGCCCCCGATTCCTCCAATCCTTCCCATGGGGGGTTGCAGGGGAAAGGGGACAAGTGAGCCCCTTTTATGGAAACTGAGGAAGTCTTTATTCACACCCTGAGACAAATGTCACCCCACTCAGAGCCCAGAAGGCTCACTGACTACAGAATTGCTAGCCTGGACGCCAGAATTCACCACGTGTCCCTCAAGAGCTTTAGAACTGCAGTTAATGAGCTCACCCGTAAAAAAAACATCCTGCAATCATTAAAAGTCCTCACAGGCAAAGTGAATCCTGTTCTTGTGCAGAATGCCCCAAGTATGCCAAGTTGAGAGGATGAGATTCTTTCTGGGCCTCGGAGCTTTCAATCAAAATCCCTGAGTGGCCTGGTAATGATCTGGAGTTACCTTCGAGCAACCACTTCAATCGTTTTGACTGACACAAATTAGATTATTCAGCCAAGTGTTAATCAATCAAATTTGATGTTCAAATTCATCAGTAAGTTCAACCAAATAAGCATGAGCCAGTTGAGAGCAAAGACATATCCTTGATGGAATTCGGGAGAGTAATACATTTCTCAGGTACAAGACAAAAACAAGTTTCTGATACAAAACCAATGACCCATTTCTGGTAGCCCATATCCACCAACCTCAAGAACAGCAATTGCTTCAATCGCTGCTGCCAGGGGATTCCTTGGACCTTTTAGGGAGCTGCCACCCCTGAAGTACTGACTGTACTCTGACCTCACCCTCGAGCCAGCTGAACACTTCATCTGTTGTAAATACCCTAGAACTGTCCGAATTTCAGAAAAAGCAGTACAGTCGTAGCTAAGGTTGATCCTGAAGAAGTCAGCAAATCAGGCAACATAGATTCTAGTCCAGCAATGCAACTAACTAAAAGAGAATTCTGCCCTTTGCTGAGCTTCTAGTCTTCAGGGACATGGGAATATGTCTAGGGATCTTTACGGGGACAGTCTAACCTCTTTGTAGCAGCATATCTCAAGAAAAAAATAAGTGTAGATATGACAAGTTTCATTCCACTAAATCTCTGCCTTCTTTTCTCTACCTTTCTCATACTACATGCGGATGAAAACAAGAAACATAGGCTTTCTCAAAGACAGAGCAAAAGCTCCAGTATTCCCCATCACCTATCATCTTAACACGATCCTAATTCTTGCAGAAATAAAGCATGACAGTTGAATCTGCCAGCAGACAATTTTACTCTCCCTTGACCTTGGCGACATTGAAAGAGTATGGCTTTCCCACTGATCTGATGGTCTCTGTTTGAATAATTACTCTAGATAACCACTACAAATAAACTTTCTCTCTGTAATAGTAGCTATTCCATTTCTGGCTTTCATGTTATTCATTGTCTTCCAAATAAACATCATTTCCCAATGCCTGGAAAGTTCCAATCTTGTTCCAAATTTACATACTACTTTTCCATTATCTCAGGGCAGCAATAATAATAATAATAAGAGTTATAACATCTTCCTTCTCCTAGAAGAATCCTGGCCACTTCTTGCACTTTTCTAGTTTAGAATTCTCTTGTGGGCTTATTTTTTTCTTTCTCCTCCTCCTCCTTAGTGGAAAATGTTACTTCTAGCTGCTGGATTTAATTTAATTTAATTTAATTACGGCATTTTCCACACATGCCCACAGGCTCTTGGTAATGGCTGCATTTTTAATAAATCTAATATATAATAATGACTTTGTTTTTAATTTTCTGCTGAGAGTTGGATCCTGAGTTGAATACAGGGCTCCAGACAGGGGCATCTGGTTCACTCCACGCAATTGGGTTTCAGGGAACCCAGGGGCTCCTAATTGGAAAATGGCTGTATCTTCACCCCCTATCCCCACACCCCTGTGTTTAATGTCCTCAGCAAAGATCCCATAGGATGTGAAATGACCACTTATTTCAGTCAAATGTTCAAATTGGTTGTGCAGGCATTCCCCAGGCTGGACTACGAAAGGAAAATGAAGGTGTGTGGATGGTCCTTGGCCAAGACCATTATACAAAGCAATGTTGTGGACAGCACTCTTTGATGGTGGCCTTTACCAAGTGATCTGCTGCCCTCTGCCTGTAGCCACAAGTCACTGGACCGACTCAGAGATGTAATTAAACACAGTCCAGCCAAAAAATGAATCCTATGACCACTGATCTCTCCTTTACAAAGACTATCCTATAACCATTTTCAGTGTTCATTGATTGGCAGCTTTATGACTGTCCATGTTCAGTTAATTCAACTATATGGTAAGTTAACAAAGCTTGGGGTGTTTGTTTTTTGTCTTTCTCCCCTATACCAAGAGCTCAGGAGAGAGCTCAGCCCACAAAATGTTCTCAATAATATCTAGGACTACTTTATTGGGTGCTTACCATGTGTCAGACACCATTCTAAGCATGTTACCTGTCCTACTTCATACTAATTTCTCATGCCATTGTCTCCATTCTATAGTTGAATAAATGGAGACCTACAGAGGTTAGTCAACTTGCTGAAGGTCACCCTGCTAGTAAATGGCAGAACTTTCCAGCTGCAGAGTTTAAGCTGTGAATCACTATGCTGTGCTTACCGACTAAAGCCCAGTACAGCAAAATCTGCAGCAAAGTGTTCTACTTTCTTAATAAACTGGCCATTCTCTTGAGGTCAAGTGTAACAGACCTAAGCCCTCCTGGCCAGTAACTGAAGTCTGCCCATAACAAAACTTCACTATGGATTCCAAGGAGCTATGAGAAAACGGGGTGAGCAGGACAAGCCAGAGATTCAAAATGGAGCTGAAGAGTCCCTGCTACAGTCTTTCATGCTTGACCATCACTGGGGGTGGTTGCTTCAAAAGGATGGCCTAGGGAACAACTCCACCATGGTGCCCTGGTGACCCTCCGTGGATCCACACGGGCCATGCAGGCAAAGCCTTGAAGCACAGCTTGCCTGAGTCTTCACAGAATGCCTCATGATCCTCCCAGACATGAGAGCACGGGAGGCCTATGAGGAGCTGCTATGAGGCCATGTCCCACTCACCTTCCTGTCTGCCCAGCGTGGCTGTGGTAAGACACTTTCGCGTTGCCTCCCAGGTTCTGATGAGGTATGGGGCTTTTGGCCTGCCTCTCTCAAGGAAGAAATGCAGAATATAAATCCACTTAGCTGCAGTTTGGGATTGGCTCCTCAGCAACGGGGAATCCCATAACTTGTGGTACAGTGGTCCAGCTTCTTTTCTTCTGTGTTATTCTTTCTGGAGTGATGGATAAGGACCATAGGGAGCTAGGTACCTTCAACTCTTTTTCATTTTGCTGCCATGTAAGTAATGAATGGTCTGAATCTAAAAGTGGCCTGTTCTATCTTTATCAGCCTAATCAGTCAGGCCTTGGCCTTACATTGTGTCTTGTGTGTGTTAGACAAACTGTTCCATCAAGGCAGTCACCTACTCAGACAATGTAATGAAAATCAGCCCGAAAGAATGTTTAAACAAGAGTTCTTTCATTTCAGCTGACAACGGAAAGTGATACCAAATATATCTATATATATATACACACACACACATATCATACGCACACACACGCACACACACGATTCTGTTAAAAGCATCCATGAAAGAAACAGAAAGTCACAAACTGAGGAGCATGTGCCTCTATGTGCCTTTTGTTAAGCAAGCTCGTGGTAATTTGGGGAAACAAATGCAAATACATTCAGTTTAACAAAATTAATATTTCTTTTCTATAAACAAACTCAGTAGAATTCTCAGTGGGTGCATATTTCCACATCAGAATTTAAAATTAAGTACTAATTCTGAATTTCAGAATCTGTGAGAATCCAAATGCTAAGAAGCATCTGAGGATGGCTCCCACTTACTCATCAGGTCTCACATGGGCCATAACAATAAAAAGAACATGGGGAACTCCCTGTTATATGGCAGCACTTGAGAATGGACTGTTCTGGTTAACAAATATGCACATTGCCAATTTTCAAATAGTTATATTCAAAGAATATGTGAAAAACAATTAACACTAAAAGCACCATGGGCTTATTTTAAACTTCTTTGGATGACTCAAAAGTCACTTACAAGACAAAGTAAATGAGTAATTATTAAGTGATCTAATTACCTTAGAATACTAAAAAAACAGTGGAAGAGACAATCTTTGTTCTAAAGTCCCAGACAATCTGTTGAAGAGGCAATATTTTCATTAATCACCATAGAAAACAAAGCAGTGACATCAAAGGCCTAGAATTTCCTCTGGGTAAACCAATTCTCACAGATCAGATTGGCAGGGGCCGTTAAAGATTATCTGATGAAAGAATGACAAATAACCACATTTTCACTTTTTAATTTTTTCAACTGTCTTTCCATTTCACTACATTGCTCAGCTGTTATAAATCCAGGTATAATTAGCTTTGTGGACATCATATACAAAGGAAAGCTAACTTACTCCCTCCTGCAAAATATAAACGTGTCTGACACGCCTAATCTCACCGGTCTACTCATACAAAAAAAGTTACTACCAAGTCATCAACCTTTCCAGTTGGACGCCTTAACTCTGTTTTATTAAGAATGATGTCATGCACAACTCTTTGGTTTACTTTAAAACAATTTTTTTTTTTACATTTCTTTCCCCCTAGAAGCATCTAACCATAAAGATAATCTTCAGATCACAGTCATTTGAAACTCATCCAGCAAGTTTCAAATACCTGGAAGTGTAGGCCAGAGAGGTTGACACAGATGATAATAACAATATTCTCATTTATGAAGCACTTCAATGTGGAGGCCTTCTGGTAAGCCCTCAACAAACATCTCATTTAATTCTCACAAGTTCAAGGAGTAGATTTTACTATCTCCGCGGAGTAATTGGGATGCTGGGGCTTGAGCAGTTGAGTAACTGACCCAAGACCAAAATGATTCACACCTAGGTCTGTCTAAGTCTCTTGCCCTGGTTCCAGCCACTGCGCACCGGTACCCACTGAGGATGCTGCGGACTGCAGACAGTGCCCAGACTCTTCAGTCAGGAGGTCAACACCTTCGAGCTCATAACTCTCATGGCAGGACAAGGGGGCCTGAAGTGGGGAGAAACCAGTGACAGGGAGACTGAGAAGAGGCTGGCTGCTGTATTGAACTAAGCTGCTCTCTTCTACCCACTAAACTGTTAACCCTTTAAGGACAGATATACTGTGTACTTAAATTTCATTCCTCCAGTTCCTACAGTGCTACCCTGTGCACCAAGCGCTTTAAACAAATTTTTCAAACTGACTTTTATACTTCTTTCTGCTCATATAACAGGTTGATGGAATGAGTGGAACACAACTGGATATAACCAAAACACAGCTTTATTCTTTTCCTCACTGACTCTCCAAACCTACCCTGTAACCAAGTCCTTTCTCTGCCTCCAGATGAAAACCTTGAGCAGATCCCACAGCTTTACCAAGCACTCTTGGATAATATAAAGTGTGATTGAGTCTAATAATCACCCAAACCCATCCAGGCTACATTTTCTCCAAACTCCTATACAGTGGAAAACTTCTTCCCCTCACCCCCTCAACTCAAGACCAACCACTGAGGGCTTGCGGGAGGGGGAGGGTGCTTCCTGTTGTTCTTCTACTTCTTCCTCAATCTGCTACCTATGTTTCTCACCCCTCTCGGATCAGGTCCAAGAGGAAGTGATGAGAGGAAAGGGGCAGGAAAGTCTAATTTGACAGGACCAGTTATATATTCGGCATACAGCATCCTCTCTCTTTCATAGGACTTTCGTGGGTTCTTTAAAGACCACTTCTGTCTCCCTTGACAAGGGCCATGACTCTACTCCTACTGTCTCCCCATGACATCTTCACAGGCACTGGGTTTCTAGCACTCTCTGTGGGTTTCCTGAGCCTCTCCAGGAGGTTTTACTGAGAGAGATACCTTTAAAATGATCCCAGGAAAAGTCCCTTGCATTGGCTCCACATTAGGCCCCTAGAAAACCTGAGCACTGTCCCACTGTTGGTGTAAATAGATGGTTATTCCCAACATAGCCACATCCTTTGTTTCCCACCATGCAAGTACAGATCCATCCTCAGCCTCTTGACTTTAGGCTTCCCCAGGAGGTGCATTAACTATGCTTTCATTGTCTGGATTTTGATGCTTTGACATCTGAGGACTGGCTGACTCTTGAGGGACTGCCCTCCCAGGGTTAGCCAATCCCTAGAGATAGTAAAGAATCTACCTGTGAAGGCACCTTTCATATGCAGACCAACCAGCCCAGCTCCCACACCCCCAACCACCTCCTTTGTCAGGTTCTCACTCTCCAGGCTACTATTCACCTGCTCTAATCATCCAGGGCTGGGTACCAAGCAAGTGGGAACATCCCCCAGGCCCCAGAAGCTACTAAAGTTACTCAAACTAGCTAATTCTAAATCTGTTTACCCTGCCTCACCCATTCTTTCCTGCAGAAACCATAATAAAGGCTTTTGCCCATAGTTTCTCCCTCTGCCTCTTGATGGAGCCTGGTGCTTATATCCCCCAACCACTCTGCCCATGGTATAGCATGCCCTCTCCTCTTGGGAACTATGAGTAACAAACTATCTTTTCAATGGCAAGAGCCTCCTGACCTGCTGGCCTTACTATACCTCCCGTTTTTTATTAATACCCCATATTTTAAAACAGAAGAGCATCAAACACCAGACCCTATGTTTCCCAAACTCTTGGGAACATTTACTCAACACTTTGTGCCCCCTACACTTGGCTTAAGGGATGGGGCTTCACATTCCACCCACTCCAATGGGGAGCAGCAGGGACTTGCTGCAACACTTGCCAAAGGAATTCTTACTCTCCAACCTCTCTCTGAACAATCTTCAACATCTTTTATAACCTTGAGGTAAGCGATGGGCAAAAGGTTACAAAATCATTTTCACAGTCCTTAGCATGCTCCATGTAAGTGGTCCGCCACCTATGATTCATTATCAGCTCTGGGCATCAGCCGAAATGGACACAGAAAGAGTCACATTTTAATATCATCTCACATAGGCCTCCTGGTTCCATGGATCTCTCCATTTTGCAGCCTTTTGAGGGTCACAAAGTTGTAAAATTGTGTCCATAAGGGGCTTCATTCATCAAGTACAAAACCCACTCTCATTTTACAAATGAGGAAACAGTCTTAATAAGCGAAGCTTTTTGTCCTGCAGCCTCATAGAAAATTAGAGAGAAGAAAGTTCAAAAAAGAAAAGAAGCAAATAAACCAAAATAAAGCCAAAAAAGTCAATGACAGCAATAATAAAAATCTCACCTAAAAGCCAACCGTATGTCAACGTATCAACGTAAATGTCAGCTCCACTGAGTAGGGCCCAGTCTCCGTTGCAGCAGGCACCTATGCACACATCACCATGACCCTGTGCTGTCACTGTGGCCTTACTTCCTGTCTCCTTCCTAGACCCTGAGCCACCTGAGGACAAGATCTGACTTGGCTTCAAAACTCCATCAAAACATTACTAAGCACCTTCCATATTCAAGATACTGGAATAAAAAATAGGAATAAGGTGTGGTTCCTGCCCTCAAACAGCTTATAATCTACCTTCAGCAGATGGAGGATGAGGGGGATGAAAATAAATAGATGATTTCAACACACAACAGTAAAAGTGGTAATTGCAGGGTATCCAAGATCGTATGAGAGCAAAAGAAGATAGTCGAGCGGGAAGGGGAAGTCTTCTTGCAGAAAGTGACAGCTTTGTCTTGAAAGACGAATGGAAATTAACACGGACCAGAGAAAAAGGAAGAAATGACAGAAGAGGTCTTCTGGCAGAAGGCAGAGCCTGAGTCTAATACCATGTTCTGTGCCAAGAACTACCAGCCATTCAATCTCCTGGAGAGTCAAGTTCAAGGCAAAGAGTAACAGGAAACAGGCTAAAGAGGCATTCTGAGCAGTGAGAGGGAGCGCTGGGCCACATTGAAGGGCTTCAATTGACATAAGCTGAGGTTCATGGGGAGTCAACAAAAAGGCCAGGAAGTGATCTGCTCAGAGAGGGAGGAGCCGGAATTGGGTAAGGGACTTGAAGAGAGTGCTGAAGATTGGAACATACCTGTTCGAGTGTAAAGTTCTGGCAAGCTACACTTTTCCAAATATATCAAGTCAAACTTCCTTTTTATTTCCAGTTTATTTAGCTCTATGAATTCTAGAACCTGCACAACTGATTTAATCGGTCAGGACTAAATTAAGACAATCTCTGATGAATCAGGCCAATTGGTTACCCTAGCAATATTGCTTATGTTGAGATTATTCCTACCAAATGATGTATGTGAAACTCCCAAAGGCACAAATACATGGCCAGGAAGAACTCTACTGAGTTTAGATCTTGGCAAATCCTTTCTGTGCTATTTTTTAGGTGGTGAAAAAAAAAATTTAATTACTTGCTATCTATAGTATCTCCTCCTTTAAAATATGATGAATATTTAGTCCAGGAAGTTCACCCAGCTTACATTTATTTCATCACATTCATTTCATCACATCACATAGGAATTGATTTAGGCAATAACTTTACTCAGTGGTGGAAATGAAAAAGTGCATGTGGTGCCATCAAAAAAAAGTGCTCTTGAGCCATCAGCCAACAGGCAATTGGTTTACAGTATGCAAATGTCTCCACAGGAATCCCGTGGAAATCATTTTCCCTTCTCTGTTTCAATTAGCCCTTTGGAGCTTTAAAACTTAAAATCAGAAGTTTCCTTTCACCAAAGGTCAGCCCTGGAAAATCGCTCCCTATCCCACAAAATAAATTCCCTTTGGAATTCCCAAGCCAATGTCAATTTCCTGAATTTACCAAGTGCTCATTCTCGTTACTGTTTTATGTCCTCTAACTGAGGAAATTCTCTCTTTCCAAAGGCATAACTATTCCCAGCAAGATCCCACTGCTTCTCTGTGAGAAGCATGCCAGGAAAATGTCTGCTATACGTTTCAATCCTTTCTTATGTCTGTCTGCTGACGGGAGGAACTTCAACATCATCCCCTCCCTCGGTCAAGGTTTACTTATTTCCAAATACGTCCCAGGAGCCAACAGAGAATAAGCTGCTGATTCCCTTGAAGCAAGAGGCTTGCAGACCAAAGTTTTAAATTACTGTTATTTATTTCTTCTTCCGTTTATTTTAAGATATCTCCACAGTTATCTCTATCTCCTCACTAGCCCAAGTGAAAGCATTGACTTGGGGCCCGGGGTCGGGGACAGAGGGTAAGTAAGGCTTTGTAAAAGAATGCCAAATAACTGAAGTATTGTATCTAAGTGAGCAGAAGTTTTCTGGAATGGTGTGACCATTACAACAGCTATGATTATCTCATTAGATCTCTGGGGAGACAGGATGCTTAGAAAAATGCAAGAAAACCTGAGAGAGTTAAAATGACTCACCCAAGGCCATCTAACTAGAAAATAGCCAATTATGGATCTGGAGTCTTGCAGTCTTGAGGCTGCCTGACTCCACACCCAATGTTCTCTCCAGTGTGTCTCTAATACTAAAGAGGAAGTGAACATTTCCCCTGCTCAGATCTGATCGGAACCATGGTTGCATTCCAACAAGATATGGTCCTTGATAATTGGTGCTATTAAAATTATATAAACCCAGATTTACAAAACCATCTTAGCCATTACACCTTATAATATATGACTCTACTTTATTACTTGTTAAATAAATCCTTTCTAAACTGAAATGTAACCCTTTTCAGCAGTATTTCTCTATTCAAATTATTTCACTGACACTCCATTATCAAATGATGATGTTCAGTTTCCTTGGTGGGTATCAAAGCCCTTCATTTTGAAACAGAGACTTTAGGCACTGAATCTCTGTCGGTTCTCTGTGTTCACTAAGTTGGAGCACATTGCGGTGAGCCGGAAGAAATCTGCTTTACAATCAGTGAAGCTGAATGATAGGTACCTTCCACCTACTTTTGGTATGTTTGAAATTTTACCGTAATAAAAAGTATCCTAGGGCAGGCCCCATGGCCGAATGGTTAAGTTGGCGTACTCTGCTTTGGTGGCCCAAGGTTTTGCTGATTTGGATCCTGGGCGCAGACATGGCACTGCTCATCAGGCCATGCTGAGATGGCATCCCACCATAGTACAACCAGAAGGACCCACAATTAGAATATACAACTATGTACTGGGGAGTTTGGGGGAGAAGAGGAAAAAAAAAAAGAAAATTGGCAACAGATGTTAGCTCAGGTGCCAATCTTAAAAAAGAAACAAAACAGTAGTTCAAAACAAAGGAAAGTAAAAATCCAACTTAAAAAAAAAGTATTTTTTTAATTACACTCTAATAATACAGTATTTCCCAAACTTCAGGTTCCGTGTACCACATTCATAATTTTGGCCATTTCCTAGTAGTAGTAGCATATAATATATAATGTTTTTCTTTATATTGACTTTCAACTGATCCACTATTTTGCCAAGACTTGTACTAATAATGATGTACTAAAATCAGTATTTAACTATCAAAATAAAAATATTTCAACATGTGTCATCTACAACAATCATTCATACCAACAACAATATACAGATCTTACTTTGGGAAACACCAATAGGAGAAAAGCATTGAGGTTTGGCCCTTACCGAGAACAAGTAGTTCAATTACATTGAAACAAAAGGAATGTTGAGGAGAAGAGCAAATACTGCCTTTGTAAAGTCTGAATGGGGCCAAGTTGAGAACGAATGCTAAGTTAAAGAGTGTGGGTCATTTGGTTGAAAATTTTCCACTACTGAAGACGTGGAATTACCAGTCAGGGAAATGAGATGATCAGAGCTGCACTTCAGGAAAGCTAATCAAACTGCAATATGTAATAATTAATCAAATTTCTGATCTCACCAGCCCCAAACCTCCTCCTCTGAAAGTCTTCCCCACTGGATAAACGACACACTCCCCCCATTCTCCCATTGACTCAAGCTGAAACCCTTGGACTTATTTCTCTCTCATTCACATCCCATCCATCAGCAAATCCTTTTGGTTCTACTTTCAAAATAAATCCAACCATTTCTCACCATTTCCACAACCGCTATTCTGTCAGACCCTTGTTTGTCTCTTGCTTGAATTATTAACATAGACTTCTAATGGCCTCCTGCTTCCGTCTTATCCCCAGTACAGTCCCTTCTCCACAAGGCAGCAAGAGGCATCTTTTTTTTTTTAACTAAATTCTCCATTGTGTATTTTATAAGAACAACATTGTGTTCTCACATAACCACAGTGCAATTATCAAAATCAAGAAAATTAACATTGATACAATACCATTATCTAGTCAACAGTCTATATTCACATTTCATCAACTGTCCCAATAATGTCCTTTAATAGCTATTTGTTTCTTCCCAGTGCAGGATCCAATCCTCTATCACATATTACACTTAATTGTCAAGTCTCTTTAGTCCCTTTTAATCTGAAACGGTTCCTTAACTTTTTCTTGTATTCCTTGCTGATGCTTTTTTTGGAAAAGGTAAGACAGTTCTTTTGGAGAAGGCCCCTCAATTTGGGTTTATCTGATATTTCTCCATTATTGGATTCAAGTTATACATTTTAGGGGCAGGAAAACCATAGAACCACAGAAGTGAGATGGTGTCCTCAACGCATCATCGCCAGAAGCACATGATATTGGTTTGTCCGTTTTGGATGATGTTAGTGTTGATCCTTTATAGAAGTCTGCAAGTTTCTTCACCATAAATAGTTACTGTTTTTCCCTTTGTACTTTCCTTGTAGGTAAATACTTCGAGACTATGCAAATATACTTTTCCTCATCAAATGTTAATCACTAGTCTTAGCATCCATTGCTGATTTTCCAACTCCATTATTCCTTCTACATTCATTAATTGGCAGTATAATGGAAGAAAGAGCTTTCCTGTCTCTCTAATTTATTTATTTATTCATTCATTCATTTATGTACAAACTCATGAATATTAATTGAATTTGTTGGTTTATAATCAAATTTTTATGCTCGAACTGGCCCAGATTTGGCTAGAGGGAGCCTCTTTAAGCTAACTGCTGGGTTCTTTAAATAAATAAATAGATAAACTTCTAATTTTGGAATAATTTTCAGTGTACAGAAAAGTTGCAAAGAGAGCTCACACACCTTCCTCATCCGGTTTCCTCCATTGTTACTATTTTATGTTATCATAGTACGCTTGTCAAAACTACAAAACTAGCAGTTGCACATTACTATTAACTAAACTCCAGACTTCATTTGGGCTTACCAGTTTTTCTACTAATGTCCTTTCTCGGCTCCAGGATCCAATTCAGGTTACCACATTGTATTTAGTCATCATATCATCTTAGTCTACTCTGACAGTCTCTCAGCCTTTCCTGCTTTTTCATGACCTCAATAGTTTTGAGGAATACCAGTCAGACAATTTTTTAGAATATACCTCAACATGCGATTATTGAATGTTTTCATCATGATTAGACATGGGTTATGGGGTTGGGGGAAGAACACCACAGAGATGAAGTCTCTTTGTCCTCACATCATAGAAGGGGATATATGCAAGGAACATGACATCACTAGAAGTGTTAACCTTGGTCATTTTGGGTAAGGTAGTGATTTCTCCACTGTAAAATTACTGTTTTTCTTTTTCTATATTCTATTCATTGGAAATAAGCCACTAAGTCCAGCCCATACTTGATTGGGGGTGGGGGGAGTGTGGAAGGATTAAGCACCATATCCTGGAACGTGCAACATCTACATAATATATTTGGAATTCTTCCATAAGGAAGATTTGCCTCTTCTCCTCCATTTATTTATTTATTTTGTTATCCAATTATTTATTTGTATCAGTTTGAGCTCAAGTATATTTATTTTATACTTTGGGTTATAATTCAATACCATATATATTTGTTGTTGTTGTTGGTCAAATGGTTCCAGCTTTGGCCACCAGGAGCTCTTTCAGATTGGCACCTGTGTCTCTTTGACACCCTTCTATACTTTTGTTTTTTGAGCACTTCCTTATTTTCTGCCATTACAAGATTCTCCAGGCTCATCTTTTATTCTCCCTGCTATATCCCTAAAATAACCCGTTTCACCAGGGAGCCCTGGTTCTTTTTATCGGAGAATGGTATTTGGAAAACATAATCTGGGGGCTTGGTGTGCTCATGCTCCTGTAGTGTCACTGCATCTAGACCAAGAGGCTTCCTTTTAAAACATAAATGAGAGAGGAGAATCGTGGTGAGAGATGAGATCTGAGCAGTTATTGGGTCTTTATTGTACTGATCCCTGTACTGGACAAAGCAGTGATTTACATTCTGGCCCTTCTTGGAAAGCAGAATAAATCCCACAGCTTAGTTAGTTGGGAGGGAAGTGAAGGTAAAGACCCAGAGGATGCCAGAATTTGAAATAAATAGAGGGTGGGGCAGGGGAACAAGTAATGGATGACCATTTGTCCCAGTTTGCTGAGGACAGGACTGATCTATGCCTATTGTTCCTGAGCTAATAGCACCCTTTTCACTCACAAAAGTGTCCCAATTTGGACAATAACTTATCTGGTCACCCCAGAAACTTCCTGGAGGATAAAGTTTGTGGTGGATAAGCCACCGATTGGAATTTAGAGTGTTTTCCTATGTCACACAATGTAATCATTCCTTTGCACCTTTTATGGAAATTTCCACGAAGAGTTAAACCACTCTTCAACATTCCTTGGATTTCAAACGTGTTTCTGTTAAACTTTCTTCATGCACCTTTCTGGGCTATAGCCTCGAAAGATGTCAAGAGCATCCATCTGAAAAACCCATTGTTTTCAAAGTCGATTAACCCCAGCAACTTTTCTAGGTTTATAATCTCTGAGCTGCTTCCACCTAAGGTCCCTTTGGTGCCCTAAGAGCAGATACCACAAATAGGAAGAAAAAAATTACCTTCTGACGATCTTTTCCCACTTCTCCAATCCTCTTCATCCTTCTTTATGTCTTGGATTAAATGTTCACCTTATGGCCATCCCTTCCTCCTCTGTGGGTCCTTGCCGTCCTTCAAGGCCTCATCTTGAAGGACACAGGTAGAGTGGCATGTAAGCTTAACTCCATCATCTACGATTCAGATTTTGAAATTTAGAACTAGTGCTTATGCAGCAAAAAACGCTTTCCTCTTAGATTAAAAACACAGAGAAAATTGCACAATGTAATTTGAAAAGTCCACTTGTCTACCCAACAATTAAAAATTCTAGTATTTCCTGGCAAGAACAGAATGCAGTGAAAATACGTAGTGCTAAATTTGGAATCCAGAGGAACATTCACTTTTAAAAGCAATACATGCTCCAGGAATTGCGGTCCTAGAAAATTTAACCAACTGGAAAAGAGCCATTATAGTTTGTGCAAGTTCGAGAACTGGTTTGAAATATTTAAACTAGAAGGGTCTCCTGGTTTCTTTCAAACTAAGTTCCTCCAGCAAGGGTTACCTAAGTGCAAACAAGCCGAGGTGACATTTTTATACTTCCAGGAAGCTCTTGTGCCAAGATTCAGCCCATGGAGAACGATCCAATCTTCATTAAAACTCTCCAAAGTAGACATTGAGACCAGGAAATAAGACATTCTCACTTCAGCAGTGTGTTTAGGACCAAGTTTCAAATTGTAAGAGCTGCCCCGGAAGCAGATCTCAGTTCTGGCAGAGGGTGTGTTGTAAAACCCACAGCTCCCACAGCAGCTTCCCTGTTTCCTGCAGTGAGGAGAGAGGGTCTGCCTGGAGTTCAGAAGGCAGGTGTGAAACAGCCTTGTTGGAGTGGCTCCCTGGGCCAGGCATCCTGAGGGACTGAGCCAAACCAGGGAAGATCTGGGGAGTCAGCCTGAGGTTTCCAATCGGTGCCCCCTTCCCCTCCTCACTGACCTCCACCTCAGGGTCAAGCCTCACCTTGGACTGATCTTGCTAACGATGGGTACCAGAATCAACTGAGAAGATTTTTCATTCTTCCCAAACCTGCTTTCACAATTCAGAGTAGTAATTCCAAGGAGAGTTTCATCAGCCCTCTATTTTTCATTGAAGTTGTTGTCATTGTTAGGGTTTTTTTTTTTCTATTTAGTTCCTTTTACACAAAAGAATTGTTTCTAAAACTATTGTAGAAAGTTTACAAACAATACAAACTGCCTATTGAAATGTCCGATTAATTTTTTTAAATGTTTTCACTCTCCCACACATACCAATTCACCAATGCATTTTATTTTATTTATTTTACTTTTTTTGTCCTCAACTCACTAGAATTACACAAACAGAATCTTTTTTCCCACTATAATGCTCAATTTATTTATTTTTATAGTCTTTTATTGAGGTAACATTAGTTGATAACATTATATATATTTCAGGTGTACATCATTATATTTTGATTTCTGTGTAGACTACATCAGGTTCACCATCCAAAGACTAATTACCATCCGTCATCATACACATGTGCCCTGTTGCCCATTTTGCCTTCCTCCCTTGTTGGGGTTTGAAGGGACGTGAGGAAGCAGGTAGGATGCCATGCTGGATTATAAATCAGGAGACTGATGCTCTGTGACTGCTATTCAGTTCCCACGTGATTTTAGACACAACGCTTAGCTTCTTTGGGATCTAGTTTTCTCACGTCTAAAATGAGAGTTTGAAGCAGGTAAGTATAGAATAATGGAAAATACATAGGACTCGGTGTCACAAGTCCTGATTTTAAAACCTAAAGCACACAATTTAACCTTCCTGCCCCTCGGTCTCCTTCCCTTTAAAATGGAAATGATAGATGAGAACACCTGTACTACACGGCTATTTTGAGGGTCAAATAAGATAACATGAGAGTCTTCAAAAACTTTTAAGTAGTAAATAAACGTTCCGCTTTGCTCCAGTTGTTGCTGCTCCACCATTGTTAAGTTCTCTTTGCGTTCTAAAATCAGGATTTCAAAGACTTTCAAAATGAAACCATAGTTACCATTCGTGATACTCCCGTGACTCTTCTGTTGTCTTTTATCTGTTTTTCCTTGAAATGGGGTCTTGCAATAAATGAACCAAAAGGCAGCACCAACAGCCACCTCCGCCTTGCTAAAAAAAAGCTGATGTCTCAGTGGGCTCTTGCTACAGCGAAACCGTTTAAGTCCCAAACTGTCCACCAGGGAGCGGAGTGTTTAAAAACAGTTTTTCTCATGTTAAACTTCATGGAATGAAGAGTGCACGTAGAAAATACTAACGCACTCAGCGAATGTCAGAAATGGAATTGGGATCGGGGAATATTATGCATGTATTGTCCTTAAAAGCATTGAGATGTGTCAAAGATTTTCATACTTGTAGAGTTAAAGGTCCCAAGTTGGTGTTCCTGCTTTTCAACCTTTGGGGGTGATGGATACGTTAATGGAGTGATGGTTTCTCAGGTGTGGGCATTTGTTGAAACCTATCAAATTGTGCACTTTAAATTTGCGCTGTTTACTTTATGCCAATTATACCTCAATAAAGTTGTTTTTGGAAGATGATACATGGTGTTCAACATAGACAAAACAGCTTAAAGGATTCATTCCAACTATCAACAGTGGCTATGGGAATGGAGGATTTTGTGCCCAAGGGGAGCAAAAAAGAAAGGAGCTTTGCTTTTTACATGCATACACTTCTGTATTGATCAATTCTGTTATCATGATCATGTACTTCAAATTTTGCAATTTGGTACATTTAGTTTTAAACTTGATCATTTAAAATCAAGAATTTTTTTTCAATTTGCATGCTTATTTTAACATATTACTTTCCAATTGTATAGATTTCTAAGAGGGAGTGAGACATAGAGAAAGCCATTTTGCTAATGGGTAGGAAGAGAAGGGGAAAATTGTACAACAATGTACAACGTGGAGAGGGGCATGCCCAAGTGTGAGGCTCCAGAGGGAGACTTCAAACATCCAGGAAAAGCCTGAAGAATTACTCCAAAGCAGCTTTAGGAAGAACCCAAAACAGGGGATCAAGAAGCCTCAGGTCTACATAGATTCTACCACTAATTATTGCTTTGACTCCTAGGTGGGCCTAGGCAGGGCCCAGGAATCTGCATTATAGCTCTCAAAGTGATTCTGATCTACAGCTGGGATGAGGAACTACTGCCTTAGATGATATCAAAAGATACTTTAAGTTCCAAAAGTTTTAGAACACTGATGCTCAGTTTTATTTAGAACAAAAATTGTCCAGTAGATGGTGCTGCTATCTCTGAAGTCCAGCTGAGAAATCATCCAACGTAAGTGGCTGCATCTTTCCTATAAAATGAAAGTTTTGAGAATACGGTTAAGGCCAGACTGCGGAGAGCTTTGAGTGGCAATCCAAGAAGTTTGAGGTTATTGTCTACTCCATGTAAAGTCAATCTATGCTGTGAGCAAGAGAAAGGAATGACAAAAGGCATTTATGAGAAAAGTTAATTTGATAGAAAAACCAAAGGATGAGTTGTAGTGGACAGTGACTTGCTCAAGAGTGAAAAAGCAGAAGGACCTTGGGCTCCCAGAGTCTACAGACAAGTAATAAAATGAATAATACTTATGATAATGATTAGTTATTTTTATATATTATTATAGATAATAATTAATATATTATTAATATATGATACAGTACTATTTATTTATTGTTACTATTTTTACAAAGCACTGACTCTATGTCAGACATTCTTCTAAGCTCTTTGCATAATGTTAACTATTTAGTCCTCACAAGGAAGCTATGAAGTAGGAATTACTATTATCTCAGTTTTAATTTAGAGGAGTAAGCTGAGGCTGGATAACTTGCCCAGAGATGTCTGGCTCCAGAATGTGCTCTGGTCACTTACCCTAGATAGCTTTATGTTTTCCAGCCTCAGTGGTAAATAATAATACTAGTAAAATAATACCATGGCATGAAGAGGGTGATTGTGAAAGAGATGATTGGAAAACAGGATAAAGATGTCAGCAACATGGCAGAGTGAGTTGTTCCCTTTATCGCTCCCCCTTTGAAGTACAGCTACATGGACATTCACTGACCGACAGAAGATACCCACACAGCACAACAGGACACCTGAGAGACCCATGCAGCTATGCATCTGAAGGTGGATGGACTGGCCCCCCAAGGAAGTGATGGAGATAGGTGAACACTCCCTTGTGTGCTCACATGAACGCTTTCCCAGCAGGTGGGAGCACCCATAGTGTCACTGTGGCCACAAGTGGGAACATGCCTCAGCAAAACTGTAAGAAGAGGCAGTGGGAGCCCTGAACCTGGGTGCAAATGCTTTCCTAGCCAGTAAGAGCTCACCTTACCACGCAATCCCAACAAGTGACTCTGGCTCAGACTCCATGAAGGAGCCACAACCACCAAGCACAGTGGCCAGCACAACTATAAGAAGATGTGGCACCAGCTTGGCAAATGCACATGAATGTTTGCCCAGCTGGCAGGAGCACCCATAGTGCCACCGTGGCCCCACAAATGGGAACGTGCCTCAGAATGACTGTAAGAAGAGGCAGTGGCAGCCCTGAATCCATGTGCAAACACTTTCTGGGACTGGCAGGAGTGCCAACCATACAACCACAATTTCCAGCAGACAGGGTGGGATGAGAAACACAGCTCCAGCTTCCCCCCAGGGATAGCCGGTGGCATCTGTGACCTAATACTACCACAAATGCACCAGCAAAGGATTAGTTCATCAAACACCATGAGAAACTATAGCAATGATTCAGAGCTGAAGGAAAATGACAAGTCTCAAGAAACGAACCCTGCAGTCACAGAAATTTACAATCTAAATGATAGAGAATTCAACTAGCTGTCATAAAGAAACTCAACAAGTTGCAAGAAAACTCAGAAAGACAGTTCAATAAGCTCAGGAATAAAATTAATGAGAAGAAGGAATACTTCACTGAAGAGATTGAAACAATAAAAAAAAGTGGAAAAACTGGATATGAAGAACACAATTAATAAGATAAAAAATAATCTAGAATTCTTAAAAAATAAAGCTGACATTGTGGAGGAAAGAATTAGTAATTTAGAGGAAAGAAATATGTTAATGCTTCAAGTGGAGGATGAGAGAGAACTAAGATTTTTAAAGAATGAAAGAGTTCTCTGAGAAGTATCCAACTCACTTAGGAAAAGAAATATAAGGATTACAGGTATTCCAGAAGGAGAAAGGAGCAGAGAGATTGTTCAAAGAAATAACAGCTGAGAATAGCTCAAACCTGGGTAAGAAACTGGACTTATGAATACATGAAGCCAATAGAACTCCTAATTACGTCAATATAAAAAAGCCTTCTCCGAGGCATATGATAGTAAAACTGGCAAAAGTCAATGACAAAGAAAAAATACTAAGGGCAGCAGGGTAGGAGAAAATACCCTACAAGGGAACCCCTATGAGGATTTCAGCAGATTTCTCAGCAGAAATCTTACAGGCTACAAGAAAATGAGATGATGTATTCAAAATACTGAAAGACAAAAACTTTCAGCCAAGAATACTCTATCCAGTGAAATTATCCTTCAGATTCGATGGAGAAATAAAAGCTTTCCCAGGTAAACGAAAGCTGAGGGAGTTCATTGCCACTAGATCTCCCTTATAAGAAATGATCAAGGATGCCCTCATACCTGAACAAAAAGACAAAGGTCTACCGAGCTTTGAGAAAGGAGATAAATAGTCACACAAAGTCAGGAAACTGCAGCTCTCTTTCAGAACAGGGTAGCAAATACTTAATTATGACTTAAAAGATAAAGGGAAGGAAACCATCAAAAATAACCATAAACACTTCAACTCAGTCACAAACTCGCCATACAAAACAGAATAATTTGTGACAACAATAGCTCAAACGGGAAGAGGAAAGGTATGAAACCTGCTTAGTTAATGGAGATAAGAGGCTATCAGAAAATGGACTATCTCATCTATGAGGTCTTTTATACAAACCTCATGGTAACCACTACACAAAAAATCAGAGCAGGGCCACAATTCATAAAAAAAAAGGAAAACTGAGAAAACCACCACAGAAAACCACCAAAATGAAATGGCAGTCAGAAACACAATGGAAGAGAAACAATGGAAATATAAAAGAACTGGAAAATAAGAGATAAAAATGGCAATATTAAACCTGCATATATCAATAATCACTCTAAGTGTAAATGGACTGAATTGTCCAGTCAAAAGACACAGAGTGGCTGGATGGATTAAAAAACAAGACCCAACAATATTCTGCCTCCAGGAAACACATCTCAGCTCTAAAGACAAATATAGGCTCGGAGCGAAGGGATGGAAGATGATACTCCAAGCATATGGCAAACGAAAGAAAGTAAGTGTTTCCATACTTATATCAGGCAAAGCAGACTTCAAGATAAAAAAAGACCATGAGAGGCAAAGAGGCAATGATAAAAGGGACACTCCGCCAAGAGAACATAACACTTATGAATATATATGCACCTAACACAGGAGCACTAAGGGATATAAAGCAACTAGTAACAGGTCTAAAGGAAGAAATTAACAGCAACATAATAATAGTAGGGGACCTCAACACCTTGATTAAATCAATGGATAAATCATCTAGACAGAAAGTCAACAAGGAAATAGTGGATTTAAATGAAACACTTGATCAGATGGACTGAACAAATATAGAGAGAGCATTTCATCCAAAAACTGTAGAATACACATTCTTCTCAGGTACACATGGAACGTTCTCAAAGATAGACCATATGTTGGGAAACAAGGTAAGCCTCAATAAATTTAAGAAGACTGACATCATATCAGGCATCCTTTACAACCACAATAGTATGAAACTAGAAATCAACTACAAGAAAAAAGCTGGGAAAGTCACAAATATGTTGAGACTAAACAATATGCTACTGAACAACCATTGGATCAATGAAGAAATCAAAGGGGAAATTTAAAAATATCTGGAGACAAATGAAAATGAAAACACAACATACCAACTCATATGGGATGAAGCAAAAGCAGTCCTAAGAGGGAAATTCATAGCAATACAGGCCCACCTCAATGAACAAGACAAATCTCAAATAAGTATTCTTACACTACACCTAACAGAACTGGAGAAAGAAAAACAAACAAAGCCCAAAGTCAGCAGAAGGAGAGAAATAATACAAATTAGAGCAGAAATAAATCAAATAGATGCTTTAAAAAAAAAAAACAGTAGAAAGGATTGATGAAACTAAGAGCTGGTTCTTTAAGAAGATTAAAATTGGCAAATTCTTAGCCAGACTCACTGAGAAAAAAAGAGAGAAGGCTCAAATAAATAAAATTCGAAATGAAAGAAGAGAAATTACAACAGATCCCACAGAAATACAAAGGATTATAAGGAAATAGTATGAAAAACTATTTGTCCACAAACAGGATAACCTAGAAGAAATGGGTAAATTCTTAGACTCATACAACCTCCTCAGACTGAATCAAGAAGAAATAGAGGATCTGAATAGACTAATCACAAGTAAAGAGATAGAAACAGTAATCAAAAACCTCCCAAAAAACAAAAGTCAAGAACCAGATAGCTTCTTTGGAGAGTTCTACAAAACGTTCAAAGAAGGTTTCTATCCCTCTCAAACTCTTCCAAAAAATTGAAGGAGAAAGAATACTTCCTAGCTCATTCTATGAGGCCAACATTACCCTGGTACCAAACCAGGCAAGGACAGCACAAAGAATGAAAGTTACAGGTTAATATTGCTGATGGACAAACATGCAAAAATCCTCAACAAAATTTTGGCAAATACAGAAATACATTAAAAGGATCATATACCAGGATCAAGTGGGATTTATCCCAGAGCTGCAGGGATGATTCAACATCCACAAGTCAATCAAGGTGATACACTACATTAACAAAATGGGGAATAAAAATCACATGGGGGCCAGCCCCATGGCCTAGTGGTTAAGTTTGATGTGCTCTGTTTTGACAGCCCAGGTTCGGTTTCTGGGCCTGAACCTACACCACTTGTCAATGGCCATGCTGTGGTAACAACCAACATACAAGGTCAAGGAAGATTGGCACAGATGTTATCTCAGGGTGAATCTTCCTCAGCAAAAAAAAAAGAAGAAGAAGAAACCTCAATAAAATGGGTATGGAAAGCAAGTACCTCAACATAATAAAGGTCATATATGACAAATGCATAGCCAACATCATACTTAAAGGTGGAAAACTAAAAGCCATCTCTCTGAGAACATGAACAAGACAAGGGTGCCCACTCTCACCACTCCTATTCAACATAGTACTGGAGGTTTTGGCCAGAGCAATTAGGCAAGAAGAAGAATCCAAATTGGAAGGAAGAAATGAAACTCTCACTGTTTTCAGATGACATGATTCTATATATAGAACACCCAAAAGAGTCTACCAGAACTATTAGAAATAATCAACATCTACAGCAAAGTTGCAGGGTACAAAATCAACTTACAAAATCAGTTGCATTTGTGTATACTAATAATGAACTGACAGAAACAGAAGTCAAGAAAACAATCCCATTTACAACTGCAACAAAAAGAATAAAATATCTAGGAATAAATTCAAGCAAAGAGGTGAAAGACCTATACACTAACAACTATAAGACATTATTGAAAGAAATTGAAGAAGATATACAGAAATGGAAACATATTCCATGGTCATGGATTGGAAGAATAAACATAGTTAAAATTTCCATATTACCTAAAGCAATCTACAAATTCAATGCAATCCCACTCAGAATCCCGAGGACATTCTTCACAGAAACAGAGCAAAGAACCCTAAAACTTATATGTAACAACAAGAGACCTTGAAAAGCTAAAGCCATCCTAGGAAAAGAGAATAAAGCTGGAGGCATCACAATCCCTGACTTCAAAATATACTACAAAGCTATCGTAATCAAAACAGCATTGTGCTGGTACAAAAACAGCACACAGATCAGTGGAACAGAATTGAAAGCCCAGAAATGAAACCACACAGCTATGGACAGTTAATCTTCAACAAAGGAGCCAAGAACATACAATGTAAAAATGAAAGTCTCTTCAACAAATGGTTTTGGGAAAACTGGACTGCCATGTGCAAGAGAATGAAAGTGGACCATTTTCTTGCAGCATACACAAAAATTAACTCAAAATGGATTAAAGACTTGAATGTAAGACCTGAAACTATGAAACTCCTAGATGAAAGTATAGGCAGTACACTCTTTGACATCAATTTTAGCAGCATCTTTTCAAATACCATGTCTACTCAGACAAGGGAAACCAAAGAAAAAATAAACAAATGGGACTACATCAGATTAAAAAGCTTCTGCAAGGTAAAGGAAACCATGAACAATATGAAAAGACCAACCCCTCAACTGAGAGAAAATATTTGTAAATCATATATCCAACAAGGGGTTAATTTCCAAAATACATTGAGAACTCATACAACTCAACAACAATAAAACAAACAACTGGATCAAAAAGTGGGCAAAGCATAAGAACAGACATCTTTCCAAAGAAGATATACAGAGGGCCAACAGACACATGAAAATCTGTTCAACATCACTAATTATTAGGGAAATGCAAATCAAAACTGCCATGAGATATCACCTTATACCTGTCAGAATGGCTGTAATCACCAAGATAAAAAATAACAAATGTTGGAGAGGATATGGAGAAAAGGGAACCCTCATCCACTGCTGGTGGGAATGCAAACTGGTGCAGTTTGGAAAAACATGTATGGAGGTTTCTCAAAAAATTAAAAATAGAACATATGATCTAACTATCCGACTGCTGGATATTTATCCAACGAACTTGAAGTCAACAATTCAAAGAGATTTATGCACCCCTATGTTCACTGCGGTGTTATTCACAATAACCAAGATGTGGAAGCAGCCCAAGTACCTTTCTAGGGATGAATGGATAAAGAAGATGTCGTAAATACATACAATAGAATACCACTCAGCCATAAAAAAAGACAAAATTGTGCCATTTGCAGCAACATCGATGGACCTTGAGGGTATGATGTTAAGTGAAATAAGCCAAACAGAGAAATACAAATACTCTATAACTTCTCTCATATGTGGAAAATAAATGGACACGTGTACAAAGAAAACAGATTAGTGGTTACCAGAGGGGAAGGGTGTGGGGATGGGTGAAAGGGGTAAAGGGGCACATATATACGGTGACGGGTTAAAATTAGACTACTGCGGGTGAGCACGATGCAGTCTATACAGAAGTTGATAAATAATAATGTACGCCTGAATTACACAATGTTATAAACCATTATGATCCTTATAAAATAATTGAAAAAAAAGAGTATAAGATAATGAGTCTGGCCTTCCTCACGTTGAAATTAAGACAAGGACAGGGCGTGGCTGAGGTCATTTGGTCCACTCTCGCTAATCATAGGATTCCCTTTACAAGTTTTCTGAATGATTGTTGTAAAGTCTAAAATGGGAGGTGGGGTAATTTTCTCCAAAGAGCCCATCTCTCCTTTATAAGGAAGTTCTCCCTTGTTTGCCAAAACTAAAGATGAGATAGATGTGTCCTCACTGCTTTCTCCATGTATGAGACACAGAGTGTTGCTCCATCTCTGCTCTTGTACCTGCCCTTTTTTACCATGGCCACAACCTGAGTTCTCATAGAAAGAAGGACAATTTGGAGGTAGAGGTGCATGGTATTTATTCACTATGTAAAAATACATTTTGTCATTTTTCATTTGTATTTGCATTTCATTGTAAAGTGTTCAAGTCATTTTTTCCTGAAGACTAGAATCTCTAGTTGACCGCAAATTGGTAAAGTATAGAGATGGAGTGAATTGCAGGAGCCTGACAGTAAAAGAGAGAGGAACCACTCATTAATTGAACTGTCACTGAGCTCCCCAAATAACAACCTATAAACAGGAAGTTTATGGATCTGAGTCCCAACTCTGAAGAAGTGTTCTTTCAGTATCATCAAACTATATGCAAATTCATGGTAAGCTCCTAAATGAAGATCCTAGCAGCCGCTAGACTTCCCAATCTACATAACTTCAGGTCTTTCTGTTTAAAAATAATAAATACAATATAAAATATGTATCTATACTAAATCATCTTAGCGTGTCATTTCATTCAAATCCTTGCTAGCAATACAGCCTTGAGCAAGATACTTAAAGTTTCTTGCCTCAGTGTCCTTGTCTATAAAATAATATTGCCCACCCAGTAAGAGAGTTGACAAAAATAAACTAATGCATGTAAAACAGTTAGAACCATGCTAGATACATGATAAGCACTCAAATTTCAGCTCTTACATTTATGCTACTTATTATCTCATTTGAGTCACATAACGACCTTAGGAGGTAAGATGGGTACACAATACTATTTACATTTACAACTAAATTTCAAAAGGATTATGAGACCTTTCTAGACTCATACTGCTAGTAAGCCTAGGAAAGAACTAGAAAAAAGCAATTGATGTACAGTAGATGTTCAAGCAATGTTTGCTGCTGTGTCATTCTGATTTGACAATGCTGAGTTTCAATCACAAATTTTCTGACCCCAGCCCCAAGTAGTTTTTCTTTCTTTCTGTCCTTTGTTTTTTTCCGGCACTCGAGTTTCTATGGTGACTAGGACTATAGTTTAAAATTGGAGTCTCAGCCAGATCTTGTATGTGACACCGTTACTTATAAAGCACTTCAAACACCCAGATTATCCAAGTCTTAATTAGGGGAAGTTAACGCCTCAAATTAAAACTAAGGCTTAAAAGTTCAGATCACGAAAAATTCATACTCAGACCTTCGATCAACTTCAACTTTTTTTTATTTCAAGGGAATGCATATTTTTTTCTCCACACTTTCAGGCCAAAATGTTCACACTAATAAATAATGTGCGGTTATTTTTTTTATTACTTTCCTCTAAGGTGTTGATGAGATTGAAAGAAATAATATTGAGAAATTAGGAGAGTATGGAAGAAAGAAGCGATGGGAAGAAAGCTAAATAAATGTAAGCTGGTTCAAGACATAATCCGTCATGTAAATAATTTTGAGAAGACATACTAGTCTCTAAATCACATTCCACTCTCCTGGGACTCTAATTTGCGTGTGTGCGTGTGTGCGTGTGTGTGTGTGTGTGTGTGTGTGAGGAAGATTGTCCCCGAGCTAACATCTGCACCAATCTCCCTCCATTTTGTACGTGGGACACTGCCACAGCATGGCTTGGTGAGCCGTGTGCAGGTCTATGTCTGGAATTCAAACCTGCAAACCCTGGGCAACTGAGGTGGAATGAACAAACTTAACCACTACGCCACCAGGCTGGCCCCGTGTCTCTAATTTTACAACTATATAAGTGTTTGAAAGTTGGATAGTTTGAGTTTCCATGAGAATCACAGGGGAATATGTATTTCCACGAATTTTGATTTTTTTATTTCGAATCATTAGAAGGATAAAAACCTTGATAAAATAATAATTATACAGTAAACATATAAATTTTTGGTAGACTTCTTAAAGATAAATGCAATATTAAAATATAAAAAAATCACCTATATTAGGCTTTCCATGTAACAGAGAGAAATAAATATCATGATTTACTAGGTACTCAGGGAAGGCAATCTAACTCAGATCTTTGAGATTCTTTGCAATGACATTTTAATAATATATTTTTTAAATCAATGAAAAATTTTCAGTCCCCTAAACAAAGTGTAAATTGGATTTAGGATGAATCTGAAGCAATAAATATATTTTTCCTGGGTTGACAATTTTTGTAGAAAAATAAAGCCACATCTTCCATTTTCTATCCATTTTCAAGTGCTAGATGTGAGTTCTAATCTTTGTGAAAGAGTCCAAAATGCAGGACAAGTGGATGCTCTTTCTATAAGTACAATGACAGAGACATCCCAAGATGGAACCTGAGGACTGGAGTATGGAGGGTTGAGAGAAAGCCCTCTTCTTTCCAAGATGGCAATGAAGGTGGAGGAAATCAAGATAAATAGCTCAAAGTACATGACCTGTGAGAGTGGACCCCAACCCCTACCTTTAATGTAACAAAACCTGATCACTGTGCTCTCTGCCACTTGGCTATAATTTTCCCCTGTAAATCAACAATGCATGCTCAGCACTGATGTCAGTGTCTCTAAATAATAAAATATGAACTCATTTCGTTCCCTGCTCAGGGGAAGAGGGATGTGTTTGTTTCTTCACTTGTTTGGAATTTTCCTAATTCAACCAAGAAATGAACCTGGACATGCTACTACTAGTAAATCTAGCACAATAGCCAATATTTTTTTTCTAGCATTCAGCACTAGTGAATGAGCCTATTTTTACCCTTGTTTCTAGGCAACCTCAGAAGCCACCTGCCATGAACAGAGGGGGCTTTCTAGCCGACATTGCCATGCATTCCTTTCTGCTTGCCTACAGGGGCCCAAGGAACCCAGGAAATCAGGAGCTCCCCTCTGCTGACATGTGCCTCAAGGCAGAGAAGCTGCAGAAAGAAGTGGTCTCAAGAAACAAAGCCTGGATGCGCAGACTGCGCTCCTCCAATTGCCAGCAAATATGAGGGTCCCTTAAAATGCCCCTCTTCAATAGGCTCAGCTGTGAAACAGATTTTTATGTACAAGGCTGTTTGTATAAAGGTTGCTCTTTGAAAATATTCGTCATCAAACAAAAGCAAAAACACAAGACTTGTGTCCCATTTCTGTGTCTCTTCTACCTGAGTACCCCAGGTTTACTCTTCCACTCCTGGAGAATCGCTTTCAGGGAACACCGTAAGGTGAGAAAACTGGCTGTTAGATTCTCTCTCTGGATAGTTCCATTTCAGTTGCTTTTATGGGGCTGTTAATATGCAGCTGTCTCACACTTAAGGTCACCAAGTCTGTCTGTCATTACCCCCAGTATTTGCTTTGGCAAACCTTGGTTGTGAGGCTAATTTAGCTGCATATAATCAAAATATAAGTTATATATATATAACTTGTGTGTGTGTGTGTGTTAAGAGAAGCTGAATTCACTAATCACAGTTAAAGACCATAACTACTGCAACATCCAGGAAGGCAGGACCTAGAGCTCAGATAGCTTTGTAATGCCTACACACCCCAACCCCAACACCATCTCCAGAACTCAGAACTCAGCCCTTTTTTTTTTTTTTTTTGCAGGGAAAGAGTCACCCTGAGCTGACTTCTGTTGCCAATCTTCCTCTTTGTTTTCCTCCCCAAAGCCCCGGTACATAGTTGTATATCCTAGTTATAAGTTCTTTTAGATCCTCTATGTGAGCTGCCTCCACAGCATAGCAACTGACAAATGGGTGGTGTGGTTCTGGGACCCGAAACGAACCCTGGCCGCCAAAGCAGTGAGCGCTGAAATTTAACCACTAGGCCATCGAGGCTGGTTCTAGAACTCAGCCCAGCATTTTTTACATAGTAGGTGCTCAATCAATGTGCAGTGAAAGATTGAATAAGTGAGGCTGTAATTATAATTTAAAGAAAGTAGTCACGTTATAACCAGCCCTGGTGGTCTAGGAGTTAAGATTTGGCAAAGAAACCTTTGCGGCCCAGGTTTCTTTGCCTGGTACCATCTGTCAGTTGTCATACTGTGGTGGCTGCATGTTGCTGTGATGCTGAAAGCTATGCCACCAGTATGTCAAATACCAGCAGTGTCATCCATGGTGGACAGGTTTCAGCAGAGCTTCCAGACTAAGACAGACTAGGAAGAACGACCTGGCCACCCACTTCTGAAAGAAATTTGATATGAAAACCCCATGAATAGCAGCAGAGCATTGTCTGATAGAGCACTGGAAGGCGAGAGGAAGGAACAAAAGGACCCAGCAGGGTCCACTCTGCTGGACACCGGGTTGCTAGAAGTTGGAATCAACTTGACAGCACTAACAACAGCAAACTCGTTTTATATTTCCATTTTATTTGTTCAATGAACAGATAAAACCACTAAGTAAATCTTATTCTGAGGTGGGCTCATGCATATTATGTATAATCCTGCCCTAGAATCTTTAAAAATCTGTATCCATAGCTGTGCGTGGGGATGTATGGTTGAGTCATGGTAGCATCAGCAAGACTATCAGGAGGAAGCATCAGAACCACTCTTGAGTGAAGAGGAAGAAGAGGAGCTCAAGATATATGGAAGGCAGAGAATACATTGACTTTGGCATCAAACCAACGTAGGATTGAATTCCAACTCCAGCTGTCCCTTGGGAAAGCTTAATCTCACTGGACCTTAGTTTCTACATGTGTAAAATGGGGAGTAGTGATGCCTAATTTACAGAGATGTTGTGAGGATTAAATGAGCAAACATGGGAAAGCATCTGACATATCACCTGACTAGTGAGTCTTTGGAAAGGTTCAATTAGTTCTTGGTGGAATGGTTGCAGGAGGGATATGGTGAGACGTCAAAATATAAAGGCATATTGGTTTAAAAGTATGCTTAAACTGAAAGGAGTATATTTAATTTTGACAAAAATATTAGTTTTTTACAGGTCAATATAATCTAGTCCTGGAATGTGAAGACTCTTCCAATCTCCAATATTGACCATCTTGTAAGATGCTCCCTTTCCTTCCTTCCAGCAGTAGAACCTAGGTCCTAGGAGATGAGTCTTCTGAGCCCACAACACACGCAATTCTCTAAGGATTAAACTCAGTGAGTTCTGTGCATCTTGGCTCACCAATTAAGTTGACGTTGCAGAGTTCTCCATCTACTGTGGCCATGCTTACTGAGGTGGGCACTCCTCCATCCCCGCGAGGCTGTGCTATCCCAGACCCTCCTTCTACCTGGTACTGGAACTCTTGCCCTCAACTACTCCCCTTCCCTTCATCTTATGGAATTCCTGTTTAGGTAACCAACTCTCCTTCTTCATCCTCTGCTTTTTCTTCACAGTCCCTTTATTTCCAAAGACTTGGTCTATTGCCTGTCTCAGATTGAAGTGATCTCAAAATCACAAACATAATACTTCTGGGTCCTCACCAGAGTTTATCAAAATGTTATCCCGATGTTGTCTTCCTGGCTCAGAAAACAGAGAGGAGTATGTTGCTTATCTTTCTGGTTAGTGGTCCTCTACTTAAACTCTATAACAAGAGCCACTGCTTCAGCAGTTCTCAAAACAATGGGATTCAAATCCAAGTCCACATGTCAATCAGACAAGTGTAATCTCTATCAGTCTGATTTGCCATAGCATTTATTTATCCAGCAAATACTTACTATCATTTATGAAATGGAATTGCAAATTTATCTCATTCTACAGTTTGAGTGTGCAAAGATGTTTAAAAACACAGTCTCTGATTTAAAACTGTCTAGTTTTGGATTCTGGTTCTTCCAGGACTGTGTGACCTTGGAGAAGTGTCTTAACCTGTCTGTGCCTTAATCTCCTAATAAGTAAAAGAGTGACATCAATAGTAACTACCTCCTAAGATTATTGTGATTATTAAATTTAGCACATACCTCACGCATAATGTGCTCAATAAACTTTAGTTAGCATCACTATTATATTCTTATCAAAACTTCTTTCCTTCTTATTCCCCTTCCACTGATTAATGAGAATAATGGTGAAAAGGTAAAGGATAAAAACATCTCCTTTAAGTAAATGCTGATCTCTTTAGGAAACTGATCAGTCAGATTTCTTAGTCTTCTACACTGTCACCACCTTTCTTCTCCAAGGCAGGATGGTGAAGGGGTGTGTCTCACAGAGCCTTGTGACAGAGGGGAAGAATCACGGTCTTAAGGCGTAGTGTCCTCTTCATCCTCTGGCTTCCAAGGAGATTGGTCTTCTCCCCAGGTGCTGGAAGCTCTCCTGGGCTCAATCCTGAAGTTTGCAACTGGTGAGTTCATAGTCATTCTCTTGGTTTAGAGGATCAGACTCTGCTCCCAGGAAGCCAGGGCCACCTTCTCTTCGAGGTTCTATCTCACCTCCACTCTCCCTATCACTATGGGCCCCATTGAGACGTAGCTGTGACTTCCACTCAGCTCCAGCCTGGACCATCTGCCCTGCAGCTACAACTGCAGAATCACCTTGCGCCAGCTGCACAAACTCGTCCTAGACAGTCTCCAGCACACCTCAGCTCCATTTGGGTCCTATCCTTGCCCTATATAAACCAAGGGAACCTCAGGAAAGCTAAGACAAAGGATGCTCCTCTGTCTCTCAATAAAGTGCTACTAAGCAGGTGTGACCCTTCGAAGTCTGAGGCAAGCGCAGCCCTTGAAACTTTCCTCTTTCAGACAGTGAGGCAAGTACCCGGTCACTGGAATTCTCTTCGACTTGTCTAAAACACCTGTCCTTTCCAAGGCAAACCCCAGAGAGGACAATAAAAACCCACAAACCTAACCACTTTCCCCACTCTCTCCCCTTCCCTCTTTCCATAATCCCCTGAACTTTAATATGCTCCTGTTATAATAAAGCAAACTGGCCATGGGTAGATAGAGTCTCTTCTTTATACTACACAGTAACTCCAGGAGTTTAGCCCTTAATAAGTTAAAACAAGATATAACAGACTTTAGAAATCTTGTTTGCGCATCAGAGATTGAAAGTTCCCTCTCCCCCACACAGAAAGAAGCCTCAGGCCAACGAGGAGGACAAGAATGATGAGCAGCAAAGGAGAAAAGTGCATAAATACTTCCCAAGATATGCTCCCACTTTGTGCGTAAGCACAATGTTAAAGGATGAACCATATACAAAGATGAATAAGGGATGTTTCTTGCGAAGATTCTGATCACCAATTGCTATTCTGGTCACCAATTCCAATGTCGGGGGGAAGAGGTTTCCCACCAACAACAAGCAATTCCAGACACAAGCAACTTCGGCTGTGTGTCCTAGTTTAATTCAGTTCTGACACTATCTACCTGAAGATAGCATCAGACGCCACAGGTTAAGGGCTCGGTTCTACAAGACTGCCCCCATCCACTTCCGATACCAGTCGCAAGTCCCAGTTGTCACCTGTGCTTCAGACAGACCAGCTATAGACTGACTGGACGTTCCAATGACCTCCTCATTGGGTTCGATTAACTTGCTATAGTGGCTCACAGAATTCAAAGAAACATTTTACTTACTAGATTACTGGTTTACTATAAAATAATATAACTCAGGAACAGCCAGATGGAAGAGATGCATAGGGTAAGGTGTGGGGAGAGGGCACGGGGCTTCCATGCCCTTAGAGAGTGCCACTCTCCCAGCACTTCCACGTATTCACCAAACAGGAAGCTCTCCAACCTCTCCTTTTGGGGCTTTATGGAGGCTTCTTTACATAGGCATGATTGATTAAACCATAGCCCATTGTTGGTGATTGAAATCAATGTCCCTTTTCTTTCTCCAGAGGTCAGGGATTGGGAATGAAAGTTCCTACCCTCTAATCACCTGATTGGTTCTCCTGGCAACCAGCCTCCATCCTTAAGCAAATTCCAAAAGCCACCTCATTAACATAACAAAAAATACCTGTATCTCATCCCTTAGGAAATTCCAAGGGTTTTAGGAGTCTGCCAGAAACAAGGAGAAAAACCAAATATATATTTCTTATTATAAGTCACAATATAACTCTTGTCCTCAAAAATCTTCCAATATAGTAGAGACGAAAGATGCATAGCATAATACAAGGTAAACTAGAGTAGATGGCAATATAGGAGAATGGAAAGCTCATCAATTACACCATCAGGCAGGCCAGCTTTCAAATTCCTGCATGGGTTTGAGTAGGTTAATTTATCTCCTGGGTCCATTTCCTAATCTGTAAAGTGCCGAAATGATACTTATCTCACAAGCTAATTTTGAGTATTCAATTAGCCACTAGCATAGGGTCTGGCACAGAGTAGCCATTCTACTAATGGCAGTTGTTCCATTGTTCCTGCAATGGTGAGGAGGAGGATGGTGATAGTGGTGATGATGATGATGATGGTGATGACGATGTTAGAGAGAAGTACAGTGTTCTCAGAGGAATATTACTTCTAGCAGAGGCATTAGAGACGTCTAAATACAGATAGAACAAATCTCTTAGTTTCTCTAAGTATCTACTCTATAGATAGAAGAAAAAGCCCAGTGTTCTTCCTCCGCTCTATCCATCTTCCAGTGAGCTGAACCACATTCACCAAGGAAAACAGAAGATAAAGATCATCATCCAGAGTGTGGTAATTTATTTAAAATCATTTATTATTCAGCACCCATTTCTGATTTTTTTAACTGTTAATACAATAAGAATAAAAGAAAACTTTCTTGACATATTTTTTAAAAATCTATCTCAAACCAATTTGATATACTATCTCACATTTAATGCTGAAAAATTAGAGGCATTCCTATTAAAATCAGAATAAGTAATGTCCATTGTCACAACTATTATTTATTATAATTCTTAAAGGATTAGTCTATATGCTTAAGTAAGTAAATATTGGAAAAGAGGAAGCAAAATTATTATTACTTATAGGAGATGTGTGTACTAGGCAGAATGCTTTCATTAGAAGAAATAACTAATACAGTTTAAGACATGAGGAATATTTACTAACTCACAGAAATCCCAAAATAGGAAAGGTCCAGGATGAGTTCATTCATAGGCTCAGTTGTGCCCCTGAGGATCATGCTCTTCCCACCTGTCTGGTCTGTCGCCTTCAAAACGTGGTACGGTCTTTTGAGCTACAGCTCTTTGCAATTGAAAAATGGCTGTGAAATTTTAACGACAGCATCCAGTAGCATAAGAAAATGTCTCTCCTGGGTCTCTATTTCTTACTAGGAAAATATTCCCCAAAAATCCTTAGCATAGCTTTCTCAAATCTCATTGGTCAGAATTGGATCAGACGCCCATGATCTAAGCTACCCACTGGAAAGGAAAATAGTACCATCCTGAATCACCCTGACTCAGACAAATCATGATTGATCCCCTGGGGATGGGGGTGGAGCTTGCCTCCCCTGATAAAGATGAAGTAAGGAGAACATCTAAGGAAAGACTGAGGTTTTATTAAAAAAATAGAAGAGAAGTTAATAGTCATTGCATGTGTAAACCACAGTGTTTGCTGCAATATGATTGTCTCTTAGGAAAATCTGAGGATCAACTCAAAACCATCAAGTGTAGTAAGGCATCTGGTTACAAAATGATTACACAAACATCACACATCAGTTTACTTCCTTTCTGCCAGTAGAGATTTTGAGTAAAAGATGGATTACTAACCATGTGCATTAAAAAGGAGACAATAAAATGTAGTGGTCAGGAGCCAGGCTGCCTGGATTTGAATACTTGCACTGCCACTTACTTGCATAGTTTATATGCCCCTCAGATCTGCTCAGTCTCATCTGTGTTCCAGTCCCTCTGCTGCCTACTCATGGTGAGTCTTGGCTGCTACCACTCCACAACAGCCACCTCACCCCATTAATTGAATTGGCCTCTTCTAGTATAAGTGCCAGACATTGGCATGGCCTCCATTGCAGCTGCCTCAGCAGAAGCCCCAGCACCACTGGTAAAGCCAACTAAACCTACAGAGGCTCAGGCACCCCCTAGCACTTCTGGACTTGGATGAAGTGTCACATCACAGAACATGGAATATGGCTTTCCCAGCAGAGTCCCAGAGGGGCCAGATGATACAACATAGAATGAATGGACCATGAGTGAACTCTGACCAATAGGAGAAGAGACAGAGAGAAGAAAGCAAATAAATTGCTTTCTCCTTCTGACGGGCATTTGTGAAGTACCTAGCTCCTTTTATTAAGATGTGGGGTCTTGGGGCCAGTCCCATGGCCAAGTGGTTAAGTTTGAGCAATGTGCTTCAGTGGCCCAAGGTTTCACTTGTTCAGATCCTGGACACAGACATGGCACCACTCATCATGCCATGCTGAGGCAGCATCCCACAGAGCAAACCAAAAAGACCTACAACCAGAGTATACAACTATGTACTGGTGGGGGAGGGCTTTGGGGAGAAGAAGAAGAAAAAAGAAGAAGACTGGCAAAAGATGTTAGCTCAGGTGCCAATCTTTAAAAAAAAAAAAAATAAGTAGGATCTAGAGTGATGTCAGCATCATGGCAGAGTGAGTTGTTCCCTTTGTCTCTCCTCTCTAAGTTACAAATAAATGGACATTCATTAACAAACAGAAGATTCCTTACACAGGACAACTGAGAGATCCAGGCAGCTATACATCTGAAGGTGGGTGGACTAGATCCCCAGGAAGCAGTGGGGCCGCCAGGGAAGTGGCCCCTTCCCACTCTCTAGTGGCAGCTATCCAGGTCCTGGATCCTCAAACAGCAGTAGTATGACTGCGAGGGCAGGCAGAGGCAGCCTGGCCTACACATGTACTCTTTGAGAGGGGTAACCGTGCCCATGGGAGTGCCCACCATGCCACAGCAGCCCCACCCATGTGAACGCTCCCCACCATGTGGCAGCAGCTCAGCCCCCATGAGAGTGCCCCACCCGCCCAGCACATTGTTGGCCACAGGAACACAGAGTGGCTCTACCAGCACAACTACCAGCAGACAGGATGGGAACAGAAAACACACCCCCCCATGAAGTGGTGGCAGGTGGAATCTGTGACCTGATACTACCACCAATGACTGGGCAGAGGATCAATTCATCAAACACCATGAAGGGAACTACAGTAACACTGCAGAGCAGAAGGAAAATAACAAGTCTCCAGAGACCAAACCTGAAGTTACAGAAGATTACATTCTAAATGACAGAGAATTCAAAATAGTTGTCATAAAGAAACTCAAGAAGTTACAAGAAAACACAGAAAGATGGTTCCATAAGTTCAGGAATAAAATTAGTGAGAAGAGGGAATACTTTGCCAAAGATAGATAGATATATATATAGATATATAGAGAGAGATATAGATATATAGATATATCTATATATATATATAGAACATTCCATCCAAAAACAGCAGAATACACGTTCTTCTCAAGAGCACATGGAACATTCTCAAAGATAGAACATATGTTGGGAAACAAGGCAAGCCTCAATAAATTTAAGAAGATTGAATTTATATCAAGCATCCTTTCCAAACACAATGCTGTGAAACTGGAAATCCACTACAAGAAAAAGGCTGGGAAAGTCACAAATACGTGGAGACAAAACAACATCCTATTAAACAACCTTTGGCTCAATAGAGAAAGTAAAGGAGAAATCAAAAAACACTTGTAAGCAAATGAAAATGAAAACAGAACATAACAACTTATGGGATGCAGCAAAAGTGGTACTAACAGGGAAATTTATAGCAATACAGGCCCACCTTAACAAACAACAAAAATCTCAGATAAGTAATCTTAAACTAAGTCTAACAGAACTAGAAAGAAGGACAAACAAAACCCAAAGTCAGCAGAAGGAGAGAAATAATAAAAATTAGAGCAGAAATAAATGAAATAGAGACCAAAAAAAAAACAATAAAAAGGATCAATGAAACTAAGAACTGGGTCTTTTAAAAGATAAACAAAATTGACAAACCCTTTGCCAGACTCACTCAGAAAAAAAGAGAAAAGGTTCAAATAAACAAAATTAAAAATGAAAGAGGAGAGGGGCTGGCCCCGTGGCCGAGTGGTTAAGTTGGCGCGCTCCGCTGCAGGCGGCCCAGTGTTTCGTCAGTTCGAATACTGGGCGCGGACATGGCACTGCTCATCAAACCACGCTGAGGCAGCGTCCCACATGCCACAACTGGAGGGACCCACAACTAAGAATATGCAACTATGTACCGGGGGGCTTTGGGGAGAAAAAGGGAAAAAATAAAATCTTTAAAAAAAAAATGAAAGAGGAGAAATTAGAATGGATACCACAGAAATACAAAGGATTATGAGAGACTACTTAAGAAAAACTATATGCTAACAAGTTGGATAACCTAGAAGAAATGGATAAATTCTTAGAATCATTCAACATCCCAAAACTGAATCAAGAAGAAGTAGAGAATCTGAATAGACTAACCACAAGGCAAGAGATTGAAACAGCAATCAAAAACCTAAAAAATAAAAGTCCAGGACCAAATGGCTTCTCTGGAGAATTCTGTCAAACATGCAAAGAAGATTTAATACCTATTCTTCCCAAACTATTATGAAAAATTGAAGAAGACAAGATAGTTCCCAACTCATTCTATGAGGCCAACATTAGCCTGATACCAAAACCAGACAAGGACAACACAAAGAAGGAAAACTACAGGCCAATATCGCTGATGAACATAGATGCAAAATTCCTCAATGAAATATTAGCAAATCAAATGCAATAATATATTTAAAAGATCATACACCATGATCAAGCGGGATTTATACCAGGGATGCAGACATGGTTCAATATCTGCAAATCAATCCATGGAATATACCACATTAACAAAATGGAGAATAAAAACCACGTGATCATCTTGATAGACGCAGAGAAAGCACTTGACAAGATCCAACACCCATTTATGACAAAAACTCTCAATAAAATGGGTATACAAAGAAAGTACCTCAATATAGTTCAGGTCATATATGACAAACCCACAACCAACACCATACTCAATGAGGAAAAACTGAAAGCCATCCCTCTGAGAACAGGAACAAGACAAGGGTGCCAAATCTTGCCACTCCTATTTGACATTGTACTGGAGGTTTTGGCCAAAACAATTAGGCAAGAAAAAGAAATAAAAGGTATCTAAATTGGAAAGGAAGAAGTGAAACTCTCACTGTTTGCAGACGACATGCTCTTATACACAGAAAACCCTAAAGAATCCATTAGAAAACTATTAGAAGTAATCCACTATAGCAAAGTTGCAGAGTACAAAATCAACTTAGAAAAATCAGTTGCATTTCTATACTCTAATAAACTAAAAGAAAGAGAACTGCAAGAAAACAATCCAATTTATGATCACAACAAAAAGAATAAAATATCTATGAATAAATTTAACCAAAGAGGTGAAAGATGTATACAACGAAAACTATAAGACGTTATTGAAAGAAATCAATGATGCCATAAAGAAATGGAAAGATATTCCATGCACATGGATTGGAAGAATAAACATAGCTGAAATTTCCATATTACCTAAAGTAATCTATAGATTCAGTGCAATCCCAATCAGAATCCCAATAACATTCTTCACAGAAATAGAGCAAAGAATCCTAAAATCATATAGGGCCGCAAAAGACCTTGAATAGCTAAAGCAGTTCTTAGAATAAGGAACAAAGCGGGAGGCATCACAATCCTCAACTTCAAAATATACTACAAAGTCATAGAAATCAAAACGGCATGGTACCGGGACAAAAACAGGCACACAGATCAATGGAACAGAATTGAAAACCCAGAAATGAAACCACACATCCATGGGCAGCTAATCTTTGACAAAGGAGGTAAAGCATACAATGGAGAAAGGAAAGTCTCTACAATAAATGGTATTGGGAAAACTGGGTAGCCACATGAAAAAGAATGAAAGTAGACCATTATATTTCACCATACACAAAAATTAACTCAAAATGGATTAAAGACTTGAATGTAAGACCTGAAACCATAAAACTCCCATAAGAAAATATAGACACTATGTTCTTTGACATCAGTCTTAGAAGGATCTTTTTGAATACCATGATTACTCAGGCAAGGAAAACAAAAGAAAAAAACAAATGGGACTTCATCAAACTCAAGAGCTTCTGCAAGGCAAAGGAAACCAGGAACAAAACAAAAAGACAACCCACCAACTGAGAGAAAATATTTGTAAATCATATACTCGATAATGGTTAATCTCCAAAATATATAAAGAACTCACACAACTCAACAACAAAAAAACAAACAACCTGAGCAAAAAGTGGGTAGAAGATATGAAGAGACACTTTTCCAAAGAAGATATACAGATGGCCAACAGGCACATGAAAAGATGCTCAACATCATTAATCTTTAGGGAAATGCAAATCAAAACTACAGTGAGACAGCACCTCACACCTGTCAGAATGATTATAATTACCAAGACAAAAAATAACAAATGTTGGAGAGGATGTGGAGAAAAGGGAACCCGCACATACTGCTGGTAGGAATGCAAACTGGTGCAGCCACTATGGAAAACAGTATGGAGATGCCTAAAAAAAATTGTAAATAGAAACAGCATACAATCCAGCTATCCCACTGCTGGGTATTTATCCAAAGAATAGGAAATTGACAATACAAAGAGATTTACGCCTCCCTATGTTCATTGCAGCATTATTCACAATAGCCAAGATGTGGAAGCAAACCAAGTAACCACCAACTGACGAATGGATATAGAAGATGTCGTGTATGTGTATACACACACACACACACACAATGGAATACTACTCAGCCATAAAAAAGACAAAATTGGGATCCGGCCCCGTGGCATAGTGGTTAAGTTTAGCGTGCTCCACTTCTGCAGCCCAGGTTCACAGGTTCAGATACCAGGCATGGACATGCAGCACTCATCAGCCATGCTGTGGCGGCAACCAACATATAAAAACTGGAGGAAGATTGGCACAGATGTTAGCTCAGGGCTAATCTTCCTCAGCAAAAACAAATAAATTAATTAAATTAAATTTTTTTTAAAAAGACAAAATTGTCCCATTTGCAACAACATGGATAGACCTCAAGGGTATTATGTTAAGCAAAATAAGCCAGATAGAGAAAGACAAACACCGTATGATTTCATTCATATGTGAAAGATAAACAAACACATGGATAAGGAAAACAGATTAGTGGTTACCAGAAGGGAAGGTAGTTGGAGAGAGGGTGAATGGGGTAAAGGAGCACATATGTGTGGTAATGGATAAAAACTAGACTACCGGGGGGGCTGGCCCAGTGGCATAGTGGTTAAAATCATTCACTCTGCTTCAGCAGCCCAGGGTTCATGGGTTCCGATCCGGGGCACAGACCTACACATTGCTCATCAAGCCATGCTGTGGCATCATCCCACATACAAAATAGAGTAAGATTGTCACAGATGTTAGCTCAGAGCCAATCTTCCTCACATGTACACACAAAAACTAGACTAGTGGAGGTGAGCAAAATGCAGTCTATACAGAAACTCATGTATAATAATGTACACCTGAAATTACACAATGTTATAAGCCAACATATCCTTCATAAAATAATTAAAGAAAAAAAAAAGAGATGGGGTCTATTTCCACATAGCTTAAATCTTAGCTGGCTCTGTGACTTATTTTACTCAATAGAATGAAATGATAGTGATGTGTGCCATTTACAAGCCTGTGTCTCCAAAAACCTTGTGTGCTTCTCTCTTGGGCTCTCTCTTGCCCCTCTGCCTCACCATGAGAACAAGCCCAGTCTTGCCTTCTGGAGAAATGAAGTGGAGCATAACCAAGCCAACTCATTGTCTCAGCTGAAGCCACAGATACATGAGAGATCTCAGGCAAAATCAGCAAAATCACCTGGCTGACTCACAGCTGATCTTAGATGCATGAGCCCTGCTGAGCCCAGCCCAGAGCAGCAGAACCAGTATACCCACAGAGCTTGAAGCAAAAATAAATGTTCATTGCTGTATGTCACTGGGGTTTTATGGTTGTTAGTCATGCAGTACTGTGGTGGCAATAAATAACTGATTCAGAAATTGTACCAGAAGTGCAGTGCTGCCATAACAAAAATCTAAAATATGTGACAACGGCTTTGGAGACTGGCCAGCATGAAGAAGGTAGAAAATGAGTGAGGAAATGGCTCTAGCAGACTGGGAAAATGGAAATCCATGTTTTTTAACGGTAAAAAAATTGGTAAAACTGTCATTTATGGCAATTTGTAAAATAGAAAAACCTCTGGATTTGAGCAAGATGAATTCCAGGGCCAAACGTTCAGAGTCAGCTGGTCACCCCTTAGTGAACGTGATAAAGTGTTGCAAGAAAATGATGAGCTAAAGAAAAACTAGCCCAATCACGAGCATAATTAAGAGGATATGGAGAGAGCAGAAGTTGCTAAGTTGGAAAATAAAATAGTTTCTCATCTCTAGCCTCCCCAGCTGGTAAAGATTCCCACAATAAAATAAGGCCTGAGAACAAAGGTCAAATCAAGGACGTGGCTCAAAGACCCTTTGTTAAAGCCACTGGCAGAATTAAGACAATGCCTTGTAGATCCTCTCAGCCACACAAAATGGCTTAAGAATCTAAGGACATTGTCCCATAGATGCCTAATCCCTAAGGAGCAATAAATAAGTATTCAGAGGCACATCTCAAAAATAATCATTAATGTGGCTTTTGGTGAATAGAGTGACCTTGAATCATATTCATAAGAAGCCTACAATAATTTTAAGGGAGTTGTATTTGGTAAAGTGCCACCAGCCCAAACTAAAAGTGAACGAGGCTGCTCAAAATGCAAAAGGTCTCAGGGGGGCCAACATTCTTAAGTGAGTTTGAAAAAATTGCTTAAAGGACATCACGCCTTGCGGTGGCAGTCGTCCCACATATAAAGTAAAGGAAGATGGGCACGGATGTTGGCTCAGGGCCAGTCTTCATGAGCAAAAAGAGGAGGATTGGCCACGGATGTTAGCTCAGGGCTAATCTTCCTAAAAAAAAAAAAATTTTTTTTATCTTAATGGTTAATTTTTAATTAACCATTTTTAACCGTTATTAATCTTAATGGTTAATAACACAGAACCTAATTGGCTCAAACCACATCCTCTAGATCCTGCCATGGTACCATCCCCTAGGTTAAATGATGTTAAACTAAGCTCATTTTGATACCTCAATAAGAAAATCTGAATATCATGGGGTCTATGATTATAACAAATAGAGGCATTCCCTCATGCAAATACGAAGTTTCAAAAGTTTGCTTCACTTTCCCATTGTAGTGGCATTTAAAATGGTGGCCAGTTTCCAAGACTAGATCACAAGAATCTGCTTAGCTGAATATAGGGGAAAAAAAAAAAGTGTATATACACCAAAAAGAATAAAGTATTGCCATTATAATGCTAGCATTTAAATATGTTAAAGAAGATAAATTGAATTTGTCTATCCATCTTAAATGTCAGAGTCGGATAATGGAAATTTTAATTATAGGAAAAAAAGAAGACATATGGGGCTTCTGCGGAAATATTTTATGACCTTCTGGACCATTGGAAGAGATTACAAGGTTAATGAAAGTTCTTCATTATGCACGTTAACTCTAAGAGTTTTGACCTTGCTTTTCCTAGATAGAGGTGTTGCCTAAAAGAGATGCTTAATTGATACAATGTAATGATAGACTCTGATCATGCAAGTTATTCTTATTTATGAGATTGTTTATATCGCAGCTAATATTCTTTAAGCCAAATTGTTCTCTTAATTTTAAAATACTAATTTTAAGTCTTGTTAAATGAAGTACAAGGGTTTTTAGCTGAGTTCCCATCTAATTACAGTATAAAATATTCAAGCTTAGAAAGTCAAAATTAATGAAACCCATATTTAAACCATATGTATCAGAAAAGAACCCTTTAAAATATACAAACCAAAGTTTCCCATGAGAAGGACATCAAGAAAAGCACGTCTATTCTAGTCTAGTATCTAGGATATCATAACGCTTTTTATAGAGATGACAGGAAGTTAGCTCCTAACATAGCATTAAATTACTCCTTTTATCTGACTTCCATGGAAACAGAAAATAAGGAATACACATGGCTGCCATTACTGTTGTTAATCAAGCACGTGTCAGCTGTGAGACTGGCTTAATATTCATAGCCAGATTGCTTCCACAATGAGTTTTAAGAGACTCACATGAATTTACTAGACCCTGACCCTCCAGACTTTAATTCCTGATAAACACAGTGATGAAGATATCCCAGTCATACTGAAACGAAATAAAGAACATCAATTAGATGGAGACCTATTTTCATGTGTAAAAGCAAAGTCCTAAGTGAATTTAAACTCTTGATTTTTATCAAGATCTTCCTCGCTCTAGCTCTGTCTTCTTGCCCAGCTGTGGTTAAAAGCTTTCTGATTTCTGTATTTTGTTAAAACCAGGAAATTCTGATCTATGGAAGAAAAACAAACTCCACCAAAACACGTTACAGGTTCAACTCTAAAAAGCACTGCCTATGGATCCTAGGGGCTGCTGAGGATGGCTGAGTATTCTTGCCTGTCATCAACCTCAAAAGAGGTCAGAGTTCTGCGTTTCAGAAGTCCCAGATGCTGCCTTTGAAGGCTGACATCTGGTCACATTCCAAGTACAGGAGTGCTGAGCCATCAGCTCTTACCCAAAGTCACCAAGGTGCCCATTAGAAGCCCTCATTTGGGGTCTCTAGGAAGTTATTATTAAACCCTCACCTCATAGGAGATGCCTTCTCTAACCTGGTTACCTCTGTTTATCCTCCCAGAAAAAGCCAGCAGTTTGAAATGTTAAAAATAGCAACTACTGCAAACTTAGCCACACAGAGTGAAAGATCATTCCAGGACCTTAGATAACACGGCAATATGACAGGTTTTTTATTGTTTTATGTGAGTAGTGGAAATGTTATATGAATTTATTATTTTATGATCCTTTGAACCCAATGTCCTCCTCCTTTCTTACTACATGAACCCATTAAACCCTTTCAAGATCACTGGATTGGTGACAAGCATTTGGTTCAGTTTCCTTATACTCTGAACTTCTGATAGACACGGTGAAACTGCTTATTCACTGATGGTCATCAAGTTCACTGGGAAGGTGGACCGGGTGGCAACTTGGTGGTGTGATATCCAGAATTGTAGTCGTGGTAGACACCCAGAAGAGACCACACCCTACTGAGTGGGTCAGGACTAGCGCATAGCAAATAAAGTGCTCTCCTGGCGGGACAGAAATTAAGGGGGTGTCAAAAAACTTAATAATCAAGATAAATAATATTTCAACGCAATCTTTTTAAAAACAAAAATTAATGCAAAAAATCCATGGCGAGCAAATTGTCAAAATTTTATGTACAGACAGAATTTGATCTGGCACTTGCACAATTCGACCTCACTCCCCTCATCCTCATCCTGGCCCTTCTGTACTGACTTAGTGATCCCAGAAATTCCACATTTTAGGAACCCCACTTTTTTACAGCATTGTGTGCAATTAAAATGCAAGTCTCCCATAGGGAGCGGCATATTCAGCCTCAGCAAATTACATCCTAGTCTACCGAATGCCTTTTGAAAAACAGATTTGGGGAGCTTGGAAAGAAAACAAGAGATTACTGGCCCTGGGTCTTCGGGGGCTGCAAGTGGAGTGGCAGCAAGTTAAAGCTGTTTCCGTTTCTAATAGTCAAGGCTAAAGCCACCATTTTTGGTTTCTTACTCACACGAGATTTAGACCTCATTTGTTGTATACTCTAGATTCTGAACATAAGGGGGCGCTGCCAGGCCATTGATGAAGGCTCAGAATTAACTTGCTTTTAGCTTCCAAAACTCACTAGGATCTGTTGCAGCCCTGAGAAGAAAAGCAGAGAATTTTTCTCAACAGGTATATTCAGCATTTATAGATTTTGCAGTGGCTATGAACTTATCTAACTACAGAGGATTTGTAAAAACTCTTCCAATTCAAAAGGACATACGGAAACTTTCTTGGGGCCACTGGGTGAGGAATATGTGAAGCCAGAATAAAAATAGATAATGATAATAATGATAATGATAAGGCTATCATTTTCCTCCACCATAGCCACCACCTGCAAACAATATAATTTTTAAGATTATATTTACAGTACTTTAGATGAATCTGAACTCCTGTAAAATTTTAAGGATGTTTATTTTTAGGTAGATATTCAATAGACTGCTTTCCTTTTTTTTTTTTTTTGAGGAAGATTGCCCTGAGCTAATGTCCGTGCCCATCTTCCCCTACTTTATATGTGTGACGCCTGCCACAGCATGGCCTGGTAAGCAGTGCTAGGTCCATGCTTGGGATCCAGCCGGAGAACACCGGGGCGCAGAAGCTGAGTGCACAAACTTAACCGCTAAGCTATGGGGCCGGCCCCAATAGATGGCTTTCTTAAGCAATGGTAGCTAGTATCTCAGGGCACCAATGCCAAAAAAGGTGCAATAAATAAGAATTTAGTCAAAATATCTTTATAGTCTCAGTGGGATTCCCCCTCTACCTTTAGATACATATTCTCTCTCCTCCAAAAAAAAAAGGATTTTATTTCATTCGTTTTTAACAAAATCCAGTACAACAAATTTATATATTAAAATACCAAATAGTCTCTTTGTCATATTTATGGGGATTTTCTCCTTTTCAAATTGTCTAGAGATGAAAGAACATGATGTTTCTGTTTTCATTTTTCCTGTTCCTACAAAAAACATACAAATGTACAAAGATACATTCTTCTGACACTAGAGGCTAATTTTAAGCTTTGATGCTTAAATGCAGGGGAAAGGCCATTTTCCTGGAAGACAGAAAAATGGTTAAATCAACCCTGGAAAACTCATGGACTATCCCCAAAGTAAGTGAAATGGGCAAAATCAGGTCATGCCAATGGGGATACAATCAGTGGCAGTAAATCAAGGAAGCGAAGAGCTCAGCCTGATCAGCTGTAATCTTACAAAATCAAACTTTTTTAGACACAATGCGATTTGTGCACAGTATAAGGCTTTCTATCAGAAATTTGCAAAATAATATAGAGCAAAACCAGGGTACAAAGAATGATCAGTGTCTTTATCCAAAGTGAGAGAAAATAGCTTACTTTATATTTTACCTTTAATCATTTTAAGGAACTAGAGGCAAAATGTGTGCATATATACATTTTTCTTACAATGTAAATTGTGTGAAATGCAGAGGATGTGCCAAGCTGATGAAGATGAAAATAAGGTATTTAACAAAATATTAATAAATGCAATACACTGAGGTAAACTTTTTAAATTATAAGTTCTCAAACCTCCAGAAAAATAATTTCTCAGAAATAATTTAATAAATTTAAAAGTTGAGACCTTAGATAATTATTATCGTTGACTTTTATTTTTTTAATTTTTTTTTTTTTTTTTGAGGAAGATTAGCCCTGAGCTAACATCTGTGCCCATCTTCCTCTACTTTATATGTGGCACGCCTACCACAGCATGGCTTTCCAAGCAGTGCCATGTCCGCTCCCAGGATCCGAACTGAGGAACCTTGCGCCGCCAAATCACAACTTGCGCACTTAACCACTGCGCCACCGGGCCGGCCCCTATTGTCGATTTTTAAATCATCTCTTCTGTTTCCTTTATTCTAGAAACTTGGTTAGTTTCATATTGCCACGTACTAAACTCATTCATATCAAAAAATTACTAAATTAATTGCTAATCAGTTATTTATCCAAATATTTCCTTTCTTTGTTTTTATACTATGCATTGATAAACATGAATGAATGTTTGGACAAATTCAAGTTCTCTTTAGTTATGCAGAAAACATAGCCTATTCCTTTGAGAATCACCCTTGGAAATCCTGATTTTGCTTCGATTAATCCTTTGACGAACCCGTAAAATAGAAAAGTATGACCTTAGCTCACACACAGGACTTAATTCCAGACAGGATTTCAAAGTTCTGGAGTCCCTGTGTGAGCAATTTAATTAAGGAGTGGCTCTTCAAAATTGTCTCATATACCAATCTTTGCAGAATTTTTTCTCTGCATCTTGAGAACTTACAAAGTTCCAATGTCACAAATAAAACAAAAATATTCTGTTTGCTAATGGCTCGAGTTCGAAAAGTTAGCATTTGATATTAAAGAATCTTTGGTTTTTTCTTTATAGTTTGAAAAGCATTAACTCCTTGTGAGTGGATAAATTGATATATGAATGTAACACATCACAAATATGTTTTTATAACTGTTATAAACAAAGGTATGCTCATATCAGAAAGATTATTTTATTTAATTATAAAACTATCAAATAACTTTTCAGATTCTTCTTTCAAAGAAAATCAAAGGGAAAGAGCATTGAGGAAATATAAATACTGAATTGCACTATAATCAATTAGGTAAGCTGGGGAGTCATTCCCAGTTCAAAATGTTGAGCTGTTCAATCATAATAATTGTACTGTCATTTCCCTTCAACTAGGACATTTTCAAAATAAAAACAAGCACAGCCCCATTATTCAACCCAAAAACCTTAAATGAGAAAATGCAGAATGTACTAAAAAAAAAAATTTTTTTTTTTTTTAAAGATTGGCACCTGGGCTAACAACTGTTGCCAATCTTTTTTTTTTTTTCCTGCTTTTATCTCCCTAAACCCCCCCCCCCCCCCCCCGTACACAGTTGTATCTCTTAGTTGCATGTCCTTCTAGTTGTGGGATGTGGGACGCCGCCTCAACGTGGTCTGACGAGCAGTGCCGTGTCCGCGCCCAGGATCCGAACCCTGGGCCGCCACATCAGAGCATGCGAACTTAACCACTTGGCCGCGGAGCCGGCCCCTCAAAAAATTTTAAAGAGCTCCATTAATTTTGTAGAGTATATAAATTCAATACTTGAGATAAATAAAACCTACATAGAGAATTACCTTGAAAGGAAATAAAGAGATGTTGATACCTTTATTTTGCTAAGCCTATTACAACTGGCCATTCCTGAATTAAAGGAGAATTGATTTTAAGGATTAAATAGTTTTAGATTTTAATATGCTAAACTACTCCAGAAGACGTGAAATTTCTAATAGGAGATACTAGATTCTTAAGAAAATAAACAAGATGTTTAGGAAGAAGATGTTAATTTTGTATTCTTTAATTTGTTGCCAATCCATTTTGTATATATAGGAAAAACTATTGAACTCACAAATTTCATGTCATCTTGAAATGCTAGACATGTTAGTTTGATGTAACGGTATCACGGTACAGGATATAAAAATTGATATTGAGAAGATAAACAAATGTTCACAAGTTAAGTGATATTTACTCTGTAACATTCTTATTATAACCAAATATGTTACTGATTCTACAAGAGAAAATTAAATCACTGATGAGTACATTGAAGGTTTGGCGATCAAAAGAATGTTTCATTTTTAAAATATTTAAATTTAAAACTTAGTGCGGGTCATATTTATAACTACAGTCACATGCTACATAATGACGTTTCAGCCAAGCACAGACCGCATATGTGTCCACGGCCCCATAAGAATAGTACTACATAGCCTAGGAGTGTAGTAGGCTATACCATCTAGGTTTGTGTAAATATACTCTATGATGTTCACACAATGACAAAATCGCATTTCTCAGAACGTCCCCCATCATTAAGCGACACGTGACTATACATATCGAAAATTGCCTTCTTAAAATACTTAGCTTCCAGGAAACCTTGGATGAGCTAAAGATTTTAAGAAATGTAATGAGATTATTGTCAGCAGGAAATTCGGAAGTAAAGAGCTCATTTATCTAATATAATGATCATACAAGCCATTGCTTCTATCAGTGATTTATTTTCCCTTAGCTGCTGAATCAAAATGTTTGGTTAATGTTCTTGGCCACCTTGCAAATCAAAAGCAAATATCTAAATATCATTACATTTACAGTTCTCTTGTGTAATCAATAACCGTACCTAAAGAAGTCATTTTCTCTAACATAATGAAATGTCCATCTTATTTATAGTATTTATAATTTGGGAGTAATTTTTTAATAGCATCTGCATCTTTACCCTGCCTTGTGAGTGAACTAAATTATGTAACATAAATAACATTAAATTTGTCCAGGAATTAGCTAATGCTGATTGGAAATTGTCTATGTTCTGAAACATTAGGAGATCTTAATACTCAGGATTTTAGTCTGTCACTTGAAGCCCTTTTGTAGTCTTTTTGGAATAAAACTAACATAAATTAATTCCTTTCCATCTGAAAATTCTTTATAGCCTTTGCTCCAGCTGATCTTCAACAGAAAAAATTAATCAGAAACTGTAGCCTAATCAATAATGTAGCAAAAAGTGCAGGAACTTTGTGCCCTTTCTATGGTTTTTTTGCGAGGGGAGAGGGTTAGTTTTCTCTGTGTCTGGCAGCTGTTTTTTATTTGGCTTATTACATGCATCTTTCTGTGTGCATTTAGAGTATATAATAGCTGCTAACATGCGTAGATAATAATGGTCTCAGTATTTAAAATGTAGAAAGCTAAAAGTAGTTTACTGGCGTGATCTTCTGAATCCTTTCTACTACCCTAGGAATAAAGATAATAAAGAAGACTCTTTGGCAATGACAATAGTGTTTTAATCTTTTGTCAAAGCATAACCTGTGAGAGTTGGGTCTTCGGTTGATATTTGAGGATGAATAACATTTAATATACTTGCTTCCAGCTTTTAAGAGGCAATGTAACCTCATGGTCAAGAGCGGGGGGTTCTGGGGCAAGACTGCCTGGGTTCAGATCTTGGCTTTGTCACAAGCTGGATAAATTTCTCTCAGTTCTCTCGGCACAATTGTCCTGATCTGTCAAAGGGAAATGAATGATGGTAATAATCTGCCTGACTGAATCATTGTGGGAATAAAAGAGAAAAACTTAAGCTAGGAGTGGTTGGTATGTAGTAAGCACTCCATTTGTGCTTCCTATTTTTAAAATGATTGCATACTTTTCATGAATGTGCATTTAATTTCACTGGAGTGGCGTTCTCCCAATTTTGCAGATGCTGCAGATAGCTCTGCCTTTGTTATCATTCATCTTTAGTAATTGATCGTGGCAGAAGGCAATAATTAGGAATTCCAACTTTCCTTTCCAAATCTTTCCTCTTTCCTTTGCAAATGACTCAAGTTAAGTCTTGCTGTGAAACAATAGCTAGTAAAAACGCATTTGCACTTTTGCTTATTATGTGTCCATCAGCTGGATTGGAGATAAAATGACTATTAATTTGTGATAAAAAATAGTGATGCTTGACCGTAACATCTTATTGACAAACGTGATTATTGTCAAGGAGTGTAATTTTTTTCTGTTATCTTATTCACATGTTATGGAAAATTTCAGTTAAGGATTACGGTTTTTCAAGGCACGAGATATCTGCCAGGAAATGGTCTAAATGGAAAAGCATATTCCCTTGGAAACATGTCAAAGTAATGTTTATTTGAAAAGTATCACAGGGAAATGAAAGGGTCATTCATTAATTCATTCAAGAAGTATTTAGTGATTTTCTATGGTTTGCTAGAATAAACTAGAATTCAAAGCAGGCCCCATAGTAGTAGTGAAAATTTATTATAGTATCTAGGAACAATTTTGTGAACTCAGATTAAAACTTTTCTTTGTCACCAAGGACTCAATATAAAGTCTATGAAAATGACATTCAGTTTGTATTCAACCTTTATAAAGTGGTCGCATGACTGTAATAACAGCTATGGCTCCCTGCACTAAGAAGTCGGGCTCCCATCCTTGCTAAGTAAGTCAAGAATAGGAATGGATACATACGGGGGCAATACAAAGGTCCACGGTCAACTTAACACCATCTGTATCATCTAGTTGCTCACATTTTTCATCTCCTGCCATCTCAGTGAAACAGAATAGATCATTGTAATCTACTCATCATTTTTCCTCTAAGGAAATACACATGGGAAAGGGATGGGTGTCTTGCAAATCTGTAGTTGTGACATGAAATTCTGCTAAGTTTCTTTAAGAATCACAGTGTATTCTGTCTCTTCCGGAACTAAATAAAGCCTGCCCTGGGAAGCAATTGAAAACTGGGATTCTGCTTGTACATTACTCAGTTACCCAGGCAGCTGGAGCTTTCACAGTCAAGTCTCTGAGTTCCTCAAATGCAGTCTTTTTAGTCAGGAACAGAACATTTCTTTTGAGTCGTACTATTAACTCCTTTGTACCAGCACTAGTCTGCTTAATGCTCAGGAGACTGAGAAGGGAAACAAAGATCCTCTTTCTTCCAGAAAAGAAAAAGAGATTTTAAAAAAATCTACACCAGTATGTTTTATATTTGAATAACAGTCAGACTACAGGGACAAAAATTTTTGAGGACTTTGATTGTTGGATGAAGTAATATTTATTATAATATTAAGTCAATATATAAAAACACAAAACTAAGTGTCATATTTTAGCTCCTTTACTGCTTTAAAAACAAACAGATTTAAAATTTTAATGCAACAAAAAAATCAAATTGATGGCATTAATTTAATGTGATAAATCATGTTTTGCTAAAACTAAATCCACTGCCCACAATGTGGATATACTTCTGGTGTTACAGTGGAGCATTTTTTTAAGATCAGCATCCCCAAATTATAGTGTGCTGTGTGATGAGTTCACACTCCCATGTCTCCTCTCTATATAAACTGTTATAAACGCCTGGAGTTCTGGAGTCAGGCTTCCTAAATTCAAATCCCAGGGCTGTCGCTTCCTGAGTTCTGAATGTGTGACCACAGGCAAGTTACTTAACATCTCTGTGCCTCAGTTTGAGAGGGCTATTGTGAAGCTTACCAGAGTTAAGTGTGAAGTGCATGGTGCATAGTAAGCACTCAGTGAATATGATTATTACCATTTATTCACTCGAGCTCCACATGGTAAGTCTACAAAGACTCAAGCCTCAGTCCCATAGGCACGCCAGACCTAGGGAACAGAGTTTCAACTTCCCCAGGAAACCAGGAATTGAATCCAAACCAGGCTTTCTGGGTGAAGCCAAGGACAGCTTTGCCTAGGCAAAAATGAAGGCTACAGTTGCCACTGGAAACAAATTGCTCTATTCAAAGATAGACAAGGACACACATCCCACCAGGTCCTGCTCATTGGCTCCTGGGACTGGAACTGTAATTTCCCTAACATGCAAGTCCTCAAAGTAAAACTGCTTCACACTTGAGGTCACACATGTCATCATTTTCTCCTTTCTACTGAATTATTCCCATCCACGTATAAGTATCATTTAATATTACATGTGTTCTTTTCAACTTTATTCAGATACAATTGACATATTAAGTTTAGTGTGTGCAATGTGTTGATTCTATACACTTATATATTGCAAAATAATTACCACTGTAACATAAGCTAACACTTCCATCACATCACATAATTACCATTTCTTTTTTATGGTGAGAATATTTAAGATCTACTCACTTAGCAACTTTCAAGTATATAATACAGTATTATTAGCTATAATCACCAAGTGTAAAATGGATCCCCAGAACTTATTTACCTTGTAACTGGAAGTTTGTACCCTTTGACAAACATCCCCCCGTTTCCCCAACCCCTCTCGCCTACCTCTGGCAACCACCAATCTGTTCTGTTTCTTTGAGTTCAGTTTTTCTAGAGTCCACATGTAAATGATATTATACAATATTTGTCTTCCTCCATCTGACTTATTTCCCTTAGTATAATACCCTCAAGGTCCATTCACGTTGTCACAAATGACAGAATTTCCTTCTTTTTTATGGCTGAATAATATTCCATTATATTCCATTAAATTCACATTTTCTTTACCCATTCATGGGTCAGTGGACACTTAGGTTATTTCCACATCTTGGCTCTAGTAAATAATGCTGCAGTGAACATGGAGGCACAGATATCTCTTTGAGATAGTGATTTGGTTTCCTTTGGATATACACCCAGAAGGAGAATTGCTGGATTATATGGTAGTTCTATTTTTAATCTTTTGAAGAACCTCCATACTGTTTTCCATAGTGGATGAACCAATTTACATTCCCACCAACGATGCACAAGGGTTCCCTTTTCTCGACATCCTCAACAACACTGGTTATTTTTTGTCATTTTGATGACAGCCATTCTAACAGATATGTGGTAATATCTCACCATGTTTTGATTTGCATTTTCCTGGTGATTAATGATGTTGAGTACCTTTTCATGTACCTGTTGGCCATTTGTATATCATCTTTGGAAATGTCTATTCAGTTCCTCTGCCTATTTTTTAATTGGTTGTTTCGGGGTTTTTGCTATTGGGTTATACAAGTTCTTTACATATTTTAGATATTAACCCCTTATCAGATATATGATTTGCAAATATTTTCTCTCATTCTGTAGGTTCCCACTTCATTTTTAACTGTTTCTTTTTCCACGTGGAAGCTTTTTATTTTCATGTAGTTCCACTTACTTATTTTTGCTTCTGTTGCTTGTGTTTTTGGTGTCATCCAAAAAATCATCGCCAAGACCAATGTGAATGAAATTTTTCCCTACGTTTTCTTCTAGGAGTTTTATGGTTTCAGGGCTTATGTTCAAATCTTTAATCCATTTCAAGATAACTTTTATGATTGGTGTAAGATAGGGGCCCAATTTCATTCTTCTGCATGCAGTTATCCAGTTTTTCTAACACCATTTATCGAAGAGCCTATCCTTTCCCCGTTGAGTATTCTTGGCTCCCCTGTCAAATATTAGTTGACCATATATGTACAGGTTTAGTTCTGAGCTCTTGATTCTATTCCGCTTATTTATATCTCTGTTTTTATGCCAGCACCATGCTTTTTGATTGCTATACCTTTGTAGTCTAGTCTGAAATCAGAAAGTGTGATGCCTCCATCTTTGTTCTTCTTTCTCAGGATTGATTTAGCTATTTGGGATCTTTTGTGAGTCCACACAAGTTTTAGGATTGTTTTTTCTATTTCTGAGAAAAATGCCATTAGAATTTTGACAGTGATTTCATTGAAACTATAGATTACTTTAAGTGGTAAGAACATTTCAACAATATTAATTCTTCCAATCATGAACGTGGGATATCTTTCCATTTATTTGTGTCTTCTTCAATTTCTTTCATCAAGGTCTTGTAGTTTTCAGTGAATTGATATTTCACCTCCTTGGTTAAATTTATTCCTAAATATTTTATTGTTTTTGATGCTACTGTGAATAGTATTGTTTTCTTTCTTTTTCTGACGTTTTGTTGTTAGTGTGTAGAAATGCAACTGATATACTAAATGCAACAATATACTATTTCTGTATATTGATTTTGCATCCTGAAACTTTACTGAATTCACTGATTAGCTCTAACAGTTTTTTGGTGAAGTCTTTAGGATTTTCTATATATGAGATCATATTGAGGCCAGCCCCGTGGCCAAGTGGTTAAGTTTGTGGGCTCTACTTTGACAGCCCAGGGTTTTGCTGGTTCGAATCCTGGGCACGGACCTAGCACCACTCATCAGGCCATGCTGAGGCAGCCTCCCACATAGCAGAGTTAGAAAGACCTACAACTGGAATAAACAACTATGTATTGGGGGGCTTTGGAGAGAAGGAGAAAAGAAAATAAGATTGGCAACAGATGTTAGCCCAGGGCCAATCTTTTTAAAAAAATCATGTCATCTGCAAACACAGACAGTTTTACTTTTTCCTTTCCTATTTGGATGACTTTTCTTTCTTTTTCTTGCCTGATTGCTCTGGCTAGGACTTCCAATACTATGTAGTAGGGTTGGTAAGAGTGGGCAACCTTGATCTTAGAGGAAAAGCTTTCAACTTTCACCCTTGAGTATGATGTTGGCTGTGAGTTTCTGATATATGTTCATTATTGTGTTGAAGTATGTTCCTTCGATATCCAATTTGTTGAGCATTTTTATCCAGAAAGGATGTTGTGTTTTGTCAAATGCTTTTTCTGCATCTATTGAGATAATCATGATTTTTATCTTTTATTTTATTAATGTGGTGTATCACATTTATTGATTTATGGATGTTGAATCATCTTTGCATCCCAGGAATAAATTTCACCTAATCATGATGTATGATCCTTTTAATGTACTGTTGAATTTGGTTTGCAAATATTTTGTTGAGAATTTTTGCATCTATATTCTTCAGGGATGTTAGTCTGTAACTTTCTTTTCTTGTAGTGTCCTTATCTGACTCTGGTATCAGGGCAATGCTGGCCTTGTGAAATGAGTTGAGAGTGTTGCCTCCTCTTCTATTTTTTGGAAGAGTTTGAGAAGTACTGGTATTAATTCTTTTTTAAATGTTTGGTAAAATTCACCAGTGAAACCAGCTGGTCCTGGGCTTTTTGTGTTGAGAGTTTTTTGATTACTGAATCAATCTTCTTACTCATTATTAGTCTGTTCAGATTTTCTATTTCTTCATGATTCAGTCTTGATAGGTTATATGTTTCTAGGCATTTGTCCATTTCTTCTAGGTCATCCAATTTGTTGATGTATAATTGTTCGTAGTAGTCTCTTATAAGTCTTTGTATTTCTGTATTATCAGTTGTAATGTCTCCACTTTCATTTCTGATTTTATTTATTGTGTCCTCTCTCTCTTTTTTCTGAGTTAGTCTAGGTAAAGGTTTGTAAATTTTTTTAGTCTTTTAAAGAAAACAGCTCTTAGTTTTGTTAATCTTTTCTATTGTTTTTCTAGTCTCTATTTCATTTGTTTCTGCTCTGGTCTTTATTATTTCCTTCCTTCTGCTAACTTTGGGCTGAGTTTCTTCTTCTTTTTCTTGTTTCTTGAGATGTAAATTAGGTCATTTATTTACACTCTTTCTTTTCTCTTAATGTAGGTGTTTCTTGCTGTAAAACTCCCTCTTAGAACTCCTTTTGCAACTTCCCATAAATTTTGACATCACACTTGCATTTTCATTCATTTCAAGATTCCTTTTTTTAATTTTCCTTTTGATTCCTTCTTTGATCCATTGATTGTTCTGGAATGTCTTTCTTAATTTCCGTATTTGTTAATTTTCCAGCTTTCTCTCTGTTATTGATTTCTAGTTTCACACTATTGTGGTCAGAAAAGATACTTGGTGTAATTTCAATATTCTTAAATTTACTAAGACTTGGCTTTTGATCTAGCATATGATTTATCCTGGAGAATGTTCTATGTGCACTTGAGAAAAATGTGTGTTCTGCAGCTGTTGGATAGAATGTTCTATATATGTCTGTTACTTCCATTTGGTCTAAAGTATTGTTCAAGTCCAACATTTTCTTGGTTGCCTGGATGATTTATCCACTGTTGAAAGTAGGGTATTGAAGTCCCCTACTATTATTGTATTGTTGTCTATTTATCCCTTCAGATCTGTTAGTATTTGCTTAATATATTTAGGTGCTCTGATGTTGGGTGCATATATAATTACACCTGCTATGGCTTCTTGATGAATTGACCACCTTATCATTACATAATGACCATCTTTGTCTCTTGTTACCATTTTTAGCTTAAAGTCTATTTTATCTAATATAAATATAGCTACCCCTGTTCTCTTTGGTTTCCATTTGCATGGAATATCTTTTTCCATTCCTTTACTTTGAGCTTATTTGTGTCTTTAAAGCTGAAATGAGTCTCTTGTAAGCAGCATATAATTGGGTCCTGTTTTTTCATCCATTCATCCACTTTATAGCTTTTGATTGGAGAATTCAACCTTTTTACATTTCAAATAACTATTGCTAGGTATGGATTTCCTAATGCCATCTTATTAATTGTTCTCTCGTTGTTTTGTAGTTCCCTTCTTCCTTTCTCCCTCTTTTGCTGCCTACCTTTGTGAATTGATGATTTTCCATAGCGCTATGCTTTGATTTCCTTCTTGTTACCTTTTGTGAATCTACTGTGGGATTTTGCTTTGTAGTCACCTTAGGCTTACGTAAAATATCTTATAGATATAACAGTCTATTTTACGCTGATAACAATTTAACTTTGATCCCATACAAAAACCTTCAGTTTCACTTTTCCCACCTTTACTTCTTTGATGTCACCATTTACATCTTTTAATATTATATATCCAATAACAAATTGTTGTAGTATAGCTATTTTTAATCCTTTTGTCTTTTAATATTTATCCTGGAGTTAAGTCGCTAACACATCACCACGTTACAGTATTAGGATATTCTGAATCTGACTATATGCTTACCTTTAGTGGTGTATTGTATATTGTCATATGTTTTCATATTACTTTTAGTATCCTTTCATTTCAGCTTGAAGAACTCTTTTCAGCATTTTTTTTAAAGATTTTATTTTTTTTCCTTTTTCTCCCCAAAGCCCCCCGGTACATAGTTGTATATTCTTCATTGTGGGTCCTTCTAGTTGTGGCATGTGGGATGCTGCCTCAGTGTGGCCTGATGAGCAGTGCCACATCCACGCCCAGGATTCGAACCAACGAAACACTGGGCCACCTGCAGCGGAGCGTGAGAACTTAACCACTCGGCCACGGGGCCAGCCCCTTCAGCATTTTTTTTTAAGGTCCATTTAGTACTGATTAATTCCCTCAGCTTTTGGTTATTAGGGAAAATCTTATCTCACTTTCATTTCTGAAGGACAGCTTTGCTGGATAAAGTATTCTTGTTCAGCAGTTTCCTTTTTTCAACGCTCTGAATATGTCATCCCGTTCTCTCCTGGATTGCAAGGTCTCTGTTGAGATAATTTTTCTCCTCTTACTGTTTTTAAAATTCTTTCTGTCTTTGACTTAAGACAGTTTTATTATTATGTGTCTTGGAGAAGGTCATTTTGGATTGAAATTTTGGAGTGACCTATTAGCTTCATGAACTTGGATGTTTAAATCTCTCCCCAGGTGTGGAAAGTTCTCAGCCATTATTTCTTTAAATAAGCTTTCTACCCCTTTCTCCTCCTAGGACTCCAATGATGATTAAGGATGAGCCTAAAGTAAATAGATTCTTACAGCATAACAGCTCAATTCTAAATCCTCTCAACCCCTAAAACTGGATTGAGATGATCCAGCCCTGCTTGTGACCCCTAGTTCCCTGGAAGAAGCAAAATGATATTTTTTCTGCAGAAAAATAACATCCTCCTAGCCTCAATCTTTTTATACAAAGAATTTTACTATATAATATGAAGCACACAAAAGAAAATAAGGAGATAACATGACATGAATAAAAACCAGCAGGAAAAAAATCAGACAACACAAATAGATCAACAGGGACTCTGCTGGGATGTCAGACACAGACTTTAAATATGCTTACAATGTTCAAGGAGATAAAAGACATGAAGAAGTAAGCAGGAAGGTAAGAAAAATATGTATACACATAAGTAAAAAAGCAAATGGACATTGAAGTATTAGAAAGTAAAATAATTGAAATGACTGGGTACAACAACTGTGTAGATATATCTGAAAAAAGAAGTAGAGGGCTGGAAGATAAGTCAGAAGAAAATATTTAGAATAAAGCACATAAAGATTGAGAGGTGGAAAATGGATGATAGGATAAGAGATATATAGGATACAGTGAAAAGGTTTAATGTATAAATACTCATAGAAGAAGAGAAGAGACGAAAGGAGAGGAAGCAATATCTGCAGAGATGATCACTGATGAAAAACTGCAAATCATTGATCCAAAAACTATGAAGTCCAAGCAGTAAAAATAAAAGAAATCCATTCTAGGTGCATTATAGTGAAGCTGATGAAAACCAAAGACAAAGAATATCTCAAGAGGAATTTTTGAGGACAAAAGGAAAAGGAAAGGAATGGAAATAAAAAAGGAAGGCTGTCTTCAAAAAAAATAGAAAAACAGCTGATTTTTCAACAGAAACAACAAAAGCCAGAAGATAAAGGCATAATATATTCAAGTTCTAAAAGAAAATGACTGCTGACCAAGAATTCTATATCTGGTATGAAGATTTATTTTATAGCTATTGTGATTAAGACAGAGTGGTACTGCTCCAAGGAGAAACAACTAGACCAATGTAGTAGGATAGAATTATAAAATAGACCTATGTATAGATGTACACTTGATTTATGACAAAGGTGACACTGCTGAGCAGTGAAGTGTCTTTTCAATAAATGGTGAAGAGTCAATTGTTTAGGCACATAGAAAATAAATGAAACTTAGCCCAACCTCACACCATATATAAATAGTGTGTGGATTTAGATATATAAATTTACATTTGTATATAAATATATATTATATACTTAATTTATTTATGTATTATAATATATATTAAATTTATATATATAATTTCACATATATATGAATTTTTATATATATAAATTCTGGGAGAATTGTATATCTAAATGTGAATTATAAAACAAGGTCTTCTGAAAATACCATAGGAGAGTCTTTGTGATCTTGAGGTAGGAAAAAGCTACTTAAACAGTATACAATATATACCAACTATATAAAAGGGGAAAAGCTGATCAATTGAATAGAATTAAAATTCGGAACTTCTGTTTATCAAGATACCATTAAGAGAGTGGAAAGGTAAGTACCAAGTGGGAAAGATATTTTTAGCACTTAGAATGACTATAGCTTGTTGACTGTAAAATTGTCGCATTTCTTTACCCCCTCCCTCTTTCCCAGCAATTCGATCTGCATTCCAGCCAGCTAGAAGGAAGGGGGAAGAATTTACACACACTACTTCTACATGTATTCCATTTTCCAAAATTGTCACAAGGCTACATGGAGCTGCAAAGGAGACTGGGAATGTAGTGTTAGAGTATCCATGTGTCCAGCTAGTACGCAGGGTTCTATTAATGAGGAGAAAAAAGAGAATGGATACTGAGCGATAACTAGTAATCTCTCTCATGTCCTTGATTGGAAAGATCTCCTCCAGTAAAATTTAACAGTGATAAACTTTGGGCTGTTGAAATAAATTTCCTAAGACTCTGAAGAGCTTAGGTTCATTTTTGCTTTTCCATTTTTCTCTGTATGTTCCAGATATAATGGCATTATGAACGATTTTGGGAAAATCTGTTTTTCACAACTGATAATTGGATCATTGACGTAGAAGATTACAAACCAGTTGTTGCATATGTACTGAGTCTGACAAATATTGATTTCTAGTTTGGGAAGTGCTCTTTAAAAAAGGAAATTGATGCTTAGATTATAATCTGCTTCAGTAGTCAGATCTGGTTCTTGAATTGAAGTGTTTCATCATTGGGTGCTAATTTCAAGAGCATGGAACTGGAGCTGCATGTTGGGTGTCCTGAGAGTCTTCTGGGACTTCAGAAAAATCAAATATATGAGAGATAAAATCAGGAGTTCCCAACAATACTGTGCAAGGGGAACTTTAGTCTCTAGATAGTCAAAGCGAAACCTTTAATCTCATACATAAAATTCACAGAAATTTTTCTTGGAAACAAATACAAGGCCTCCTTTTATGACATCATAAAACCAAAGTTTAAGACAAGTTCAAACATCGAATAAAATACATTTAAAACGACATCATTTTCCTGACTTATTCCATGCTAAATTTCACTCTGCAATAAAAATGACAAGGAAAGAGAAATTAAGGCAATCTAAATGCTTGGAAATCAAATAGAAAATGCATTAGTTTTAAGAATGACATTGTTTTGAGTTTTAAATATATGTAGTTTGTGTATATGTATTATATAAAGTCAATCCAGGTATACTTGTGAGTAGGTTTGGGTGTCTGAATGCCTGGGTTGGTTCCTGGCTCTGCCTCTTAACACTTTTTTGGGCCAAATGACTTACCTCTCTGATTTTCAGTTTTCTCAACTAAAAGGAGGGGGGAAAGGGATAGGTAATAAGAATATCAATCTCATGTGATCATATGGAGGATTCAATGACTTAGTATTCTTGTAAAGTGCTTGGAACAGTAATATTTGATAAATGTTAGATATTAGTGTACACATTCAAAGAGAGAATACCCAGGCTGTATCAAGACCAATTAAATCAGAATCTTTGAGGGTGTAGCCCAGGCGTAAAATTTCCCCAAGTAATTCCAATGTGTAACCAGGGATTGAAATGATATGACCTTGAGCAGGCTGCATTACAATTTAAGCCTTCAATTGGAAGGTTTTATACCAATGTGTTAGCAATCTTATCTCCAAATGGTAGAATTATTAGGTATTTTTATTTTCTTTTTATGTATGTGAGGGTGGTGTGCTTTTCTGAGATTTCAAATTTTTCCAAAATGAACATCTATTACCACATTAATTAAAATGTTACTTAAAAATATGTTAAACACATACATTTTGTGCTAGATCTCGACCCAATATCCTTGCACTAAAGAATCGTGCAACGTTGAGATCAGAGGCACAAAGAGAAAATTGTAAAACAAAGTGTATGTCGTAAATGGTGAGATCCAAATAAAGCACTACAGGAGTTCAGAGAAGAGCAGAATTTCAAGCTAGGGGGATTGGTGCCAGCTTTGTGCAGCTGCTGGGTGAAGGGAAGCCAAGCCACACCAAGTCACAGAGACAACGTGAGCAGATAAATGCAACAGAGCCAAGAAAAAGAAGCCGATGGTAATGGAAGAGCAGATGGTTCAGTTTGACTGACATATGAGATGAAAAGAGGGTTGTGATAAAAAAATAGAGCTGGAAAGAAAAGGTGAAGATAGTTCCCTTGAATTTTGCATTAGTTGTTGAGACTTTTCTGTAGACAATGAGAACAATTTGGAGGATTCTGAGGCAGGGAAAGGCTTGATCAGATCTGTTCTTTGTAAAGCTAACTCTGGAAACTTTGTGCAGGATGAACAAGAAGATACTAACATCTGGGAGAACAGAGATATCACAGACAGAGGAGTGTCCTTGTGCTATCCAGCGCTGCCACCTTTAAGGGTCCCCTTGCCTATCGAATACCCACCTCCTGGTCTCTCCCCTTGACATTATTTTTTAAAACTTTGGCACCTTTTCACCATCTTCTAATCTAATCCTAGGAAAGTCCACTGTGCAGGTTGATGACCCATCCGACAACTCAAGCCCCGATTCCTTGATTCCAATGAAATTCTGCATTGACAGCAGCCACCCACTCTATAATCCACCCTTTTCACCAGAAACCCTCCCACCCCAATTTCCCACTCTTGGACATTCATCTCTCGTTCCCTATTCACACCGATCCTGCTTTTCAATATCATTAAGACTCCCCTTCTGCACATCCCTAACTAACTCTTCTATATTTCAGAGCAGCTATGTAAATTTTCACCTCTCTCCTCAGGCTTCACCTCATGGCTATACCTTCTCAATGGAGGGATCCCCACTTCTGAGTGAAAGTGAGACCACCATATGAGGACTTTCTCAACTTACTGTCTCTCAGCTACCAATTCACCTGTCTCTTTACTCATCTTCTCTTCTTTCTGACCTCAAAATGTTTTTCCTCCTAAACAAACAGATACTATTATTCCCATTTTACATACTGGGAAAACTGAGCTGAAGTCACTTGCTCAAGGTCACCGTCACTAATCTGTTGAGGAGCTGTTTTTGGGAGCCAGATCTGTCTGATATCAGTCCTTAGACAGGGATACAGGAAATGAAGAACAATAAAATAGAGTCCTATTTTGCAAGATCTGCTAAGATTATGGAAACAACATACATAAGGCATGATTAGGTTCTCATTACATGAGAGCTTGTATTATTTTAATGCCTAGGTGGCTTGGAGGTTGGTGATGCTATAAACAAAGTTAAGGAGGTCAGGAGGAAGAGAGGACTTGGCATAAGATATAAAGAGTTTTGTTTTTAGTATGTTGACTTTGAGGGGCTGAGAGGACCTCCAGGTGGGAATGTACAGCAGGCAATTAAGAACAGACCTCTAGACTTAGGAAAATAATGAAGCGCGGAGATAAAATCTGGAGCCATTCATGGAGTGGAAACCATGATACAGCTAATGGAAGCATGGACTAAAAGAAGGAAAGAAGGCAGAGAATGGGGAAGGAATGGAACAAAAGATGCCAGTGAAGGAGATGGAGGACAAGTAACCAGAAAGATTGAATCCAGAGAGCACAGCATCATGGAAGCTGAGGAAAGAGTTCAACTCATCAATGACCCGGAGGCAGGTCATTAAATTTCTCTGTAACTTTTTCCCCACGTACAAAAGGTAAATAACAACTTCTGATGCTGTAATATAATCACTCTTTGCCTGGTTGTGGACATGATACCTTATGCCAAAATTTTATACTTTAAGAGTATTTTTCAAATGATTAAAATTCTATTCAGATTTACTATTATCATCAAATGGTAGTCCCACAAAGTTGTCCTCAAAGAATTCTGTAATGGTTCAGAGTCCTGCATTTATAATTCTCTAAATGGGAATATTTTCATTATGCTAATGTCTTATTTTAAGCGAAAGGAAGAACCCTCCTTGATTAATTAGTTCCAGTCAAGAATGTGTAATCATTTGACTTGAGCTGAGCTAATGACATTTTTTGCATTAGCATTACAGGGTTCACTTAACACATAGTTAAAAAATAATAATAACCAACTTTAGAAAATGAAATTACCCTACCTATCATAGTTTTGTGTCAGTCCTATATCCAACACTTGGCTGAAGTCATCCTCTCCTTGAAGCATTCACCCGTTGTTATAGCCTCAAATTATCTCCTCTGCCTCTAAAACGATAACGGCAGTTGCATCAATCATTTGACAAGATGTTCCCACTCCGGAACCTGAAGATTCAACAGATTCATATCAATTGTCAATTAGGCGAGCCAAAAATGAGATACAATATTTTCAACAGATGAAGGAAGTAAGAAACCAAATTCCCATTGTGTTCATGGGGTATCTAAGGCTACGTTTGATTAAGGCACTTCCCCAGTGTCTCCCAAGGACCAAGTATCAGAGGTAGGATTCCAGTCCTGCATGGAGGGCCTCCTGAGCTCTTTTCACTATTCCCTGTGCCTCCTGATTCTCTGGTCAGATAATAAGATATCTGATCACAGACAACTTTTAAATCTATACATGGTGCCATCTACAGGATAAACACTCAGAAAACATAAGTTTACTGAGCAAACAGTTGAGAAGGTGGGATCACTAGGAAAAAAGCTTAGTTACACAGTAACTTGGCAGAATGGAGGAAAGGGAATCATCTGGTCCAAGATTTCACCAGCTATTTTCACCTTTACACTTTCTTTCACTTCCTCAAAATTATATAATTCATTTGAACTTTGCATTTCATTCAGGGAAGTTTCAAAGTGTATTGATACTGAAGCCTGATTACTATATTAATCAGTTAAATAGGGAGTTGTGACTAATGCAATTTTCCAAATCTTTGCGATTAGTGAAGTCCAGAACATTAGAACTTCTTACTATAATGGTTTGCTATATTTAACAAACTAATCTTATCTACCCATATAAGCAGACCAAGCAGAAACTTGTCTTGGCTTAGGACCTGGCTCAATCATTTCTTTTGAAGCGGCTGTTCTGGTTAAGTACATCACATAATCTGTGCACTACGAATCTTTACTTTAGTCTGACTATCTATAACTTAGCCATGTTCTCTGACTCAGTTCATAAGTTTAATCACGGATCCTTTGAGGACCTCATAAAAGCTATGGATTCTCCCTGCAGAGAGTTTACACATGCACATATGTACAAAACTTGACATATGATTTCAAAGACCCTCTGAAAACCCAACTGCAGACTCATTAAGAAGCCTGTGAACCCCCAAGTGAGAGTGTCTGCTCTAGTTTTTTCTTATGCATTTGAAACGTCTCTCTCTCTCTCTCTCTCTCTCTCTCTCACACACACACACACACACACACACACACACACTGAACTAAAGCTCCATCAAAAGTTTCTTTTGCATCTCATTTAGTATCAGTGAGCACACATGGTAGGCACTTAAAATTCTTGCTATAATGGAAAAGCATAATGAAATAGTGTTAGTGTTTTGAATTACTCCTTGTTTTTTTCCCTATCATTTTCACAAGCTTTCCCTAAAATTAATGAGATCTCGTTTTGTGTTTACAAAATAAAACTAAAAATAAACAAACAAAAGTACTATTCTTCAAACCAGAATGACTTGCAACTAGGATATACAACTATGTACCAGAGCTTTGGGGAGGAAAAAAGGAGGAATATTGGCAAGAGATGTTAGTTCAGGGACAGTCTTTCTCACCAAAAAGCATACCTAAAAAAAAAAAAAAAAGTACAATTCTTCACTAGCCATCAACGTTTAAATGGGACAGCAGGATCTCGTGGTCTCCAAGTTAAGCTTTTGGAGTTAAGCTCTAGGGAGAAGATAGGAAATGCTCATAAAATTTGGAATGGGAAAATGACCTGGTGTTGAGAAGAGGTTAATCTCCAAAATATATAAAGAACTCATACAACTCAACAACAAAAAAACAAACAACCCAATCCAAAAAATGGGCAGAGGATCTGAACAGACATTTTTCCAAAGGAGATATATAGATGGCCAACAGACACATGAAAAGATGTTCAAAATCACTAATTATTGGGGAAATGCAAATCAAAACTACAACAAGATAGTACTTTATACCTGTTAGAATGGCTATAATTACCAAGGGAAAAAACAACAAATGTTGGAGAGGATGTGGAAAAAGGAATACGCTGCTGGGGGAAATGCAAACTGGTGCAGCCACTATGGAAAACAGTATGGAGGTTGCTCAAAAAATTAAAAATAGAAATACCATATGATCCTGCTATCCCACTACTGGGTATTTATCCAAAGAACTTGAAATCAATAATTCAAAGAGACTTATGCAGCCCTATGTTCATTGTAGCATTCTTGACAATAGCCAAGATGTGGAAGCAACCCAAGTGCCCATCAACTGATGAATGGATAAAGAAGATATGGTATATATATATATAATAGAATACTACTCAGTCATAAAGAAAGACAAAATCGTCCCATTTGGAACAACATGGATGGACCATAAGGGTATTTTGATAAGTGAAATAAGCCAGCCAAAGACAAAACACCACATGATTTCACTCATAGGTGGAAGATAAACAAACACATACATAAAGGGAACAGATTAGTGGTTACCAGAGGGGAAGGGGGTTTGGGAGTGGGCAAAAGGATCAAAGGGGCACATATATATGATAATGGATAAAAATTAGACTATTGGTGGTGATCATGATGCAGTCCCTACAGAAACTGGTAAACAAAAATGTACACCTGAAATTTCACAATGTTATAAACCATTATGGCCTCCATAAAATTTAAAAAAAATGACCTGGTGTCTGAGTAGAAAACATAGGGAAATTAATACCTTGCATTTTATGGCACTTCTCAGTTTTCAAAACACTTTCACATATATTATCTTACATGATAACCCCCACCATTACCCTATTAGGGCGGGCAGGGTAGGTATCATTGCCCCACTTTATTTATGAGAAACTCGGGTCCAGAATGATTTCATGAATTACCCTAGGTCATGCAACCATCTTAAATGGAAGAGTGGGGATTTGATGTAGAACTTTGGACCCAGATTCTGTTTTTCCTTCTATTACAGGAGAAGTCAGGGAGAATGTAGTATTATTTAAAAAAAAAAAAAAAAAAGCCACATACATTCATGAGAAGAAAAGGAGAGCTTTTAAAAAGCCCTTTCAACCAAGATGCGTGAAATTTCATTTTCAGTGACTCTATCAGGGCATCTGACTATTTTCAAAATACTCAGCAAATCAATCTTTTTCATTAAAATGCAATTACCCTTGTATTCATCATAGAGGTTTAATCATTTGTGAAGAATATAATGGCTTATCTTTACCAAATGCCACTGTAATCACTTGGGTAAATAGGCTGGAGCCATTTGTGTTATTCCTTATGGGATAGTAGGTTCAAAGTTGTAAAATCTGGAAATATTTTACCACAAGAATACTGCTATAGGCATTTCCCATTTTGAACCTCAGCTGTCCCTGCCCAGTTACATTTTGCAAGTCAAGAAACTCATGCCGAAGCATATAGCAAACCAATTTCCTCATGTTTAAAATGAGGGTGAATAAATAGCACCCACCTCATAGGATGGTTTTGAGGATTAAATGAATTAATATACGTTAAAGCACTACACTAAGTAATCAATCAAAGTTAACCAGTATTATTTCAGAATTTTCTTTAAGTCAGGCTTTTGCTACTTAAGTAAGTGTATTAAAAAGAGAGATTTTATAGCACAGCTGTGAAATTACAAGTTTTATGTGATAGTTATATTTCAATAAACATTAAAATAAATACACAATATGTAAAGAAAAGATGTTTGTCCACATATCACCAAAAATGATTTCCCACATGTGGATCCTGCCTTGGGAATATGGCCCCACCCTAGGCTGCTTGCTATCCATAAAGAGAATATAGGAAGTTGAGTTTTTAGAGCTTAAAGGTAATCATAGAGAAAGTAGTTTGAAGCTTACTAGATGCATGGGAAATAAAAGAGAGAGATAAAAGAGAGAGAACCAAAGGGTACAAGTGGAACATAATGGAGTGGATGCCAAAACCAATTAGCAAAGAAAAGAAAAATAAATTTTTGCAAGGCTCTTATTTCTATGGATCCAGTGTCTCATGGGGGCGGACATCCTGAAAGAACACAAGTGGCCTTCAGAACTGACCTTAGGCCAATCTCCTGACCGTGAAGACACAAAGAGGTTCTGTGTAAGGGAGCTACAATGGGGACAGGAGTCCAGAAATAATTCAATACAAGAGCATAAGGGGAAAGGATGTAAGATAAAAAGGCTTTAGACAAACAAAGAAAACAAGAAGAAGCTAAAGAGAAATAAAGTTAGCCAAGAATAGAACTGAAACACTCATCATGTACCGCATATGTACGAGCAGAGAAGGATACCAAGGCAAAGTAGCAAGAAGTACTCAAGATGCTCAAGAATAAGACCAAGAAGCTCCAATCATGAACTATGGGATAGACAGGCTGGAAAGGGTCCTGGAGATCATTCACCCAACTACCTCATTTTACAGAGGGAGAGAAGAAGGCCCAGGGTGAAAAGACTCGCCCAGTACTCAGAAGCCCAGCCCAGGGGTTCTTTCTCCAAGTTCAGATCGGATGTCCAGAATGTGACAACAAAATAGAAACTCATTCTTTAATTTGAAGATAAAGGAGAAGTCACCTAAATGAGGAAGGAAAATGTAAAACATGACTCTTAAAGAGACAGTCATTTACTGTTCTTTTTAACTTTTGCATCTCCGAAATGGGGTTTACAATAAACTCAATTGAGAACAGCCTACACAAATGTTGAAATGATGGAAAGAAAAGAGAGATAAATAAAAATAAGAAAGAAATAAGAAAGGAGGGAAGGAAGGAGGAAGAAAATAAAGGAAGGAGGAAGGAAGGACATAGAACTAAGCAGTAAAGGACGAATTAAATAGATTAAATATACGTATTTCTGTAAAAAGCTAACCATCCACATCCCAGGATACTTTAAAAATCCAAGCAAAATAAATCAAGTGTTTCTGGCACCTGTTAAAAATCTATTAAGAACTTAAAAGATTAAGAAAATTCTAGAGGGTTCCTAATAGAATGCAAAAGTTCTGCTATTCCCCAAAGTCTGATATGCTGCAAAATTTTGTATGAGATTTTATCATTCGAGTTCATTTTTCCACCTATAAAATGGATAGAACTCTGGCCTGCCACCTTCCACCAGAGTTTTAGAATGAGATGAGGATTTATACTGAGAGTGTTCAGCCCCAAGTATTAGTGAGACTATGAAAACTCTTAACATAGACAAGTTTCTCCCTGACTTTCACAAAATATCTTTGCTGTCGTTCAATATTAAACACTGAGAAATCACTTCAAATGGAGAGAACAGCCTATAGTACGAAAATGAATTCAAAATATTTTGAGACTTGAAAATGTGACTTGGAAATGCATGAGAATACAAGAAATAGCTGAAATGTGCAGTCCCCTCGGTACTATCAACTGTTAACATAAATTCCATGAACAGGCTAACGTTTGTCCATGAGGAAATTAGGATACTATGAATCAGTTAGGAATGCATTTAGCTTCAAGTAACAGAAAACTTATTAACAATATCTTTAAAAGCATACACGTTTATTCTTCATGTATAAAAAGTAGCCTAGAAATCAGCAGCATTGATTGGTTCAGTAGCCCAATGAGATCAGGACTTGAATCTCTATATGATTATATTTTTGGTGGTGGTGTGGCGTCAGGGGAGGGAACTTTCCCTTTTCTTGGTCATGACATGGCTGTCACAGCTTTGTGCATCTAGTCTGTACCCAAGCAAAAAAGAAGAGAGGAAGGGAAGTAACAGTTTATTTTGCCTTTTTGTCAAGAAAAACAAAAGCCTTCCCAGAACTCTCCTCTCTCCCACCTCAAAAACTGTCACATACTGGTCACCAGCCAAAACTGCCATATGGGCATTCCTGGCTGCAAGTGAGGCTGAGAAAGTAAGCTTTTAGCTTTTCCAGCCTCTGCAGTGGAAGGAGACAAGAGAGAAGGGAATTGGGAATGGTTATCAGGGGAGAGCAACAACAGATTTTGTCATGGTTAATATTTCTGCTCAGCCCAAACTGCTTTGTCATTTAAGTGAGGCCTCCTATTTTCAGAATGTTTTTAGATGACGTTGACATGGCAAATATTTCATTGTGCTTATTCTTTTGTATCCATGTCTTCTTTTTTTTTTTTTTTTTTTGCGTTCTTTTGATGTTATTACAAATCATTCATAAAACAGTACACTCTCCCTAAACGTTGGGGTTGGGTTTCTAAAAGCTCCCAGACAGAAGATGTTTCCATTGAAAGAACTTAAAACCTTATTTATAAAAGTTGAAACAAGGGCACAGATAAGAAGGAAAGCCCTAATAAATATTTTATATCCACCCAAATAAAGCTATGAAGAAAATACCAAATATAGACAATAGTAACCATATTTATACATTGTAAATAAGTAATTAAGAGGCTACATTGTTATTTCATGACATGATCGCTTGCTTGCTAGAAAAATGTTCATGATCTCCCCAATTTTGAAAAAACCCGTACATTTATTTTGAGGGTTTTTTCTTAAACAGATAATCCTCATACTGCAAGGCACTTTTTTCCTGAGCCAAAAGTTGAGTGCGTTTCCAATGTTAAGACTTGGAGCTGTTAACTCCTGGTTCCCAGGGTTCTCCCACTCAGTCTCACCCCAGGCTTTCTGGAATCTCAGGAGTTCAAAGTGACTTTGGAATTTGAAATGGAAATGTAGAAAGCTTTGGGTAACCTGGGGGACCTGTACTTTGTTGAGTAAATATTTTGCAAACTTGCTCTCAACATCCAGCCTTCTATCACCTCAGCCCTTCCGCTGGCCTTTCATTCCACAGCCCTGCCCTCACTTCATCCCAGCACCTCTCAGGGACACCAGTGCATGTGCAATCTCAAGGCCAAGGTTAATTTCCCTCATTTGCTTTTATCTTTCCTAAGCCCTCCTTGCAAACAGTTCTAATTCTGCTCTGTCAACTGCTTCTTTTCTCTCTTCCTAATACCAGCTCTCTAATTTCCAGATTACCCCACAAGAGCTGACATGCAATTTGCATGTTCTAGAATCCAAATTCTCCCAGATGTTGAAAAGGCATACAGAAGTAAATCTTGTTATGTTGAAATCTAATGAAATAAGAACTTGTAGTTAAGGATAGATTACTACATATCTGACATACTTAGAGATGCTCATAAACAAGAAAGACCATGAGTACACTGTGAGACATGACCTGCTTTCCAGAGGCCTGGAGGAGAGATCACCATGAGGTATGTTTTCCTAAGCAATAGAGTGTTCAAAAACATTAGAAAGTCCAGAGTTTTTGCTTTCCCAGCATTTTCCAATGCAAGCCCTCTTTTATGACAAGGCAATTACGAATTCTAATGAACAACTATTAGATAAGAGCGTTAATTCTAGGTACCTCCACATTTCCCTATTGATAACCAGGGCTCCATAGTCACCATTTACTCTGATCTACTGAGCTTCACTTTCTGTCTTCCAGAAAATGTTTCTGTTTCCAGAAACCACTTCACATTTTCTCCTTCCATGTTGTGATATCTCAAGTCCAATATGCTGAAGCGAACTCAGTCGCTAATACTATAAAGAAGGAAGTATTAGGGGTGTCGACAAAAATAATCCATAACCAATCTATAAATGAAAATTTGGGCGAGTTTATTCTGAGCTGAAATCTGAAGATTATAACCTGGGAGAGTCTTTCCACAAAGGAACAGAGCACTCCAAAGAAGTGGGGGAAAACAGGATGGTTACATACCCTCAAAGAGTATGTTTCACATATGATTGAAATGTCCCTTTTACAATAGTCACAAGGCTGTTCTGTCAGCACAGCAATTGATGGAAACAGCAGATAGGTCTGCTGTCTCAGTGAACCCTGCAGGGTGGCACGTCTGTTGCCTCGAGCTGGGCGGTCACAGATGATCACTGCAATCAGTTCCCAGCCTAAGGAAAGATGCTTAATCTTTAAGGAGATGCCAATGTTGGGAGGGGGAGGGAAGTTGCACCTTTATCTCAAAATGTCTAAGCAGATATACAATGCACGCTCAATGGCCACAGCCAGGCCCTTTTGGAAAAAACAAAGTCAGGCCGAATTAGGTTTATACCAAATGGCTTCCTCATATACTCCAATATATCCTATTGCTTGCCATTTCAATTTGTCAGGGGAGAAACATGTGGTCAGGTCAAAATGATGCAGGGTCGGCAAGCCGAAGAGTCGAAAGAAAGATCTCTTGGATCCTCAAGGTCTGGCAGTAGTGCTCTTTTATTTAGAGAATAGTGTGGAATAGCATGGGGACAGGACCCATGGGCAGTCAGAGATGCTGCTGCTGCTGCTGCTGCTGCTGCTGCTGCTGCTGCAAACATGGGTTGAGAGTAGGGCTAAATTTAAGGCACAGGTGTGTGAGTTATCTCTTTACAAGACAAAGGAAAGAATATGTAAAAAGAAGTTGGTAAAATGGTATCAGTGCAGGTGGGGTCTGGTTATTGGGTGGTTTTATAACTTTTAGATAAGAATCAAACTGGATTAAGTAAATGGCAGAAGCCACCACCTTAAATATTATCTTCAGCTAAAGACAAAGGAGAATGTTGGTGGTGGGGGGAGTTAGCTACATGAGGTTACCAGGCAAGCACAATAAACAAGACTTAAGTCCTTGCCGTCCCCATTAAGAGTTTCTAGAGATAAGGTCAACCCCGCTTCCTCCTGGTGCAGAAAGGGAGACATGACCCACAGATGAAGACTTCCTTCACAAATGCAAATGTCTTTCATCAAAGGGCAAGCAAATTCCACTCCTCAGAGCCTCCTTCTCATCTGCAGTTTTTAACAGTAACCAGCCTAAAATAATCCTCATCAATATCATACAGACTTCGTGTTTAAGGAGACCGCTTGGTATGTTGGCTAGGCTATGTCTGTAGAGGAAGGACCCCATCTTATTTAAGCCAACAAGTTGTAATTACACATATATTGTGTATCTATCCCTGTGCTAGGTGCTACAATGGATTCCAAAGTAAGGGAAGATCAAGGTAGTGAAAAGGTCCAGGCACTAGACTCGAAGAGACCTTGGTTCTAAGCCCTGCTCTACCAGAACTGAGCTGAGGGAATCATTTAAACTCTCCAAGCTTTATTTTCCTCAACTATAAAAGAGGGAACTGACTTTGCAGGCATTCTGTGAGGATTAAATGAGATCATCCATACATGTCAAGTACCTGGCACATAGGAGTGCTGAGTCAATGTTATTATTATTATTAAGATGCAATCCATGTTCTCAAGGAACATACTATTTATATGAAGAGATGACACACGTAATCAAATATTAGATGGTGTAGTAGTAACAATAAGTACCATTAGAATTCAAAACTGAGAAAATACTTGTGAAATGAATGCAATGTTTAAATAAATTTTTTCTGATATTACATAAGTATCACATACTCATTATAGAAAATTGGGGGGGGACAGGCAAAAAGTATAAAGAAGAAACATTTTAATGATATTAAGTCCAAATCCACACACTCCTAACACCCATAAAGCGTCAGAGTAATATCGGTGGTACTTAGATTGAAATCCATATGACTTTCTGAAGGAAGTAAAATTCATCAATGGGAGAATAAATATTTAATATAGCCATACAATGGAATACTACATAGCTATTAAGAAAAATAGAGTAGATCTTTATGTCCTGACTTGGAAAGATAGCCAGAATATATTGTTAATTTTAAAGAGCAAGTTGAAGAACAGAATATATAGTGTAAAATGGTTATTTTATTAAGCATGCTTTCCTCTGAGATTTGAAATTATCTGAAACACTTTACACAGATCTGTACTATTTCGTTTTATTACCATCTAGTAATAAAAAATAAATGTTCTAAAGACGGCAAAAAGAACATGTAAAGGGAGGTGAGGAAGAAGGGGAAACAAAAGACATCAACAACCCCAAAGTAACAAAGGACACTATCTTATCAAATGAGCAATGGGGCTCAAAACATCTCTTTCCAATGTGACGGCCTGAGATGCTTGTGGGTGTGGTAGCCTAGGTCCAGGGGTCTGTAAAGAGCAGATGGAAAGTCTGCTCCTCCGAAACACTGTTGACTCTTGGAAACCACAGCTATCTCACGCAGAGCATTCTTTGCATCGAAGTGTTGAATGTGACTTGTAACCTATACAATGGAGCCTCGTTTGAATGTTGGTGTCAAAGGACAAAGAAAATACCTGCTTGATAGGCTGTGAGGTGGGAGGTGAGGTGAGAGGTTCACCATTTACATTCATTCATTCATGTATTCAACATGAATTGAGGATTGACAGAAAGATACCAAGGTATCTGGATAATAGTCTGGCCACTCACAAGCTGTGTGACCTCCCACGCTGTGACACACATGCTATCCAGACTCTCTGTAGTTCTTATTATTTGACCCCATTGTGGTAGTGATGACTGCAGTGACACGAGAGTATTTCCTATGAGTGCGTACAATGGAAGCACTAATCTTAGGCATCTGGCAGGTCTTCTCATCGTGATGTTAATGTTGTTTTTTAAAATAGTCCAAAGATGTAGAGGAACAAAATGAGGCAAAATGAGAGACTGTATTTGATTCGTGTCCTAAAATGAGACAGTCATGGAGGCAGACAAATACAGAAGGACTCGACAAAACAACTAACATTTTTAAAGCACTAACTCTTTACCAGGAACACTCATGATATCACTTAATTTTCACAACACCCCTGGGAGTAGGAGTCATACCTCACACACCAGGTGTGGAGCATCCTGATGCTCCAAGAGGTGAAGTAACTTGCCCGGGGTCACACAGCTTCTAAGTGACCTTCTAACCAGGATTTCAATGCTCATAGCCTCACGCTAGCTTCATTAAAATGTACCAACAAATATTGGAGTACCAAAAATATAAGAAAGAGACAAGCAGGTCTCCTGACATCTGGAAACTGAACCCTACAGCAAGGCCTTGGTGTTGCCAGGACAAGCCTGGCATTCACAGCCAAGCCCTGGTATTCTCCTGTTGAACACAATCTCTCAGAACACCAGCAGCAGACAAGAGGCCACTCTGTACTCTTGTCTAAGCATAGACAAAAACAGGAGAACTCTGCAAACCACAAAAATACCAGACATCCCCTTGTCCTGGATAATATGAGTGACTGTTGCTTCTTTACCAATTAGAACTTGAGCCTTGCTTCATTCCTCCCATCTTGCAGACAGGATTTATTAAGATGCCCAGTCATACAGAGAACAGATTGGTGGCGGCCAGAGGCAGAGGGTTGGGGTGGGAAAAATAGGTGAAGGGAGTCAAAATGTACAAGCTTCCAGTTATAAAATAGGTAACTCATAAGGATTTAATGTACAGCGTGGTGACTATAGTTAATGATATTGTATTGGATATTTGAAAGTTGCTAAGACAGTAGATCTTAAAAGTTCTCATCACAAGAAAAACAAAATTTGTAACTATGCATGGTTATGGATGTTAATGAGCCTTATTGTGGGGACCATTTTGCAATATATACAAATAGCAAATCATTATGTTGTACACCTGAAACTAATAAAATGTTATATGTCAATTATACCTCAATAAAAGTAAAAGATACCCAATCATAGAATGATCCCCACTTGGTGGCAGCATCCAGCCCGGGGCAAAGTCCCACTTCCTTAAATCTTCCCCAGGATATTTTGTTTTCCTAGGGATATGGTGCCTCGGGATTTTTCAGTCATGTGATCAGGTCTCCATTGTTCTTTGATGAAGTCATGGAATATGGCCTCCGCCCTCCAGGAGTTCAAAATCTAATTGGGTGCTGACACTCAGGTTGGTCTACAGTATACATTTGGACATTTCCACTGCAACTAGTGAATCAATATAGGAATAAACCTAGTTGTCATCTTAATTACTAAAGTGGGCATTTGAAAGAAGATCTAACCTTCCCAGAGCCAGACCCTGTGCTAAGCAATCCAGGCAGGACATCTCCCTTCATCCTCACAACAATCTCATGAGCAGGAATTATGATTGTCTCCATTTTTACAGATGGCAAAAATAAGGCCCAGAAGACTTTTTTTATTCACTGACAATGTACTTCCTGACGTCAAGCAGCTGAAGAGTAGTAGAGCTGGGATTTCACAGCAGGCTGACTCTAGAACCATAACACTCAACTTTAAGCTATACTTCCTGGTATCTGTGAATTTTTATAATAAAATCTCTCTTTAAAGCACTTTTCTATAACCTAGGTTTCATCATGCCACAGGCCATGTCTCCCCACTTAAGTGTTATGTATTGCAAGTTTTAACAATAGCAAGCAAGCATCAAGCATCGTTCCATCCAAATGTGTCATATTAGTTTTTTCTGAACACCTTTGAACATCAGATTACAGCCAGAAACTCACAACACTCCAGCATGATCTTCAGGTTCCCAGTTTTCTGAGGCAGATAGGAGACCTGGTTATTATCATCGCCACTGCAAGCCTGTATCAACATGGGCCATTCCAAGAATTTACTCCTCCCTCTAACCCTCTCTTCTAAGAAAATGTAGACAAAATACCACCCAGCCTTGAGGTTATAAATCCCATGCAAATTTACTCTTGCATCTCCAAGTCTAAAAGAACCCGAGTGATGTGCCATATATTTTGGCTCTACATTGGAGCTCATTATTATGGCATGGCCACATTTGTGACCATGTGGTAAAGATGTGAGACAAAGGCGAGTCCACCATTCTTTTTGCCTCAGTAAAGACCAGAGACCTCATGGCTCTGCTTCCAGGCACAGGATATGTCAATTTGAGAGTGCACTCCTGAATCAGGACACTAGCCTGGAATGGTGGCAGTCTGTCATCCACAAGAAATCATCCTTTGGGGCAAAGTAACATGCTAACATAGAAAAGAAAGGAATCTACAAGAAAGAGAAACCAGAAAAGAAATAACTTGGTAAATCTAATTCAAAACTCCAAAAAGTGAAAAATGTCTTTTGAATATAAAAGGAACAGGTTACTGTATAATATTTATCCCTCAATTCACACAAAACTCGATTTACTAGTTAACAAGAAACTATCTATACTCTCTCACCTTCTAACTTCCTTAGGTATCTGGGCTCTTCTTGTGTGCTGAAAAGATAAAGCTTGTGGGGCCCGGGTGAGGAGAAAGCTTCAGTGACAGACTAAAGAGTTTGTCCCTCTTCCTGGAGCAGAGGGAAGCAAGAGGGTTGACAAGAAGTTTCAAAGTGGCCAAGGGGCTGGTCAAGAGTCTTCTGCAACAGTACAGGTGTGAAGTGATGAAGCTGAACCCAAGAGACGGGGACAGGAATAGAAAGGGAGGGGCTGACATCAAGAGTCCTTTGAAAGGAACATTAATTGAGCACAATGACTAGTTAGAGGATGAGACTAGAGGCAGCATTAAACATGGCAGCAAGGTTCAAGGTGGTTTGGGGGGATGAACATGAGGGGACTGTGGACAAGATGCTCTCACTGAAACCAGCAGAAAAGCATCACAGAAAGATGAGTTTAGAATTGGGATAAACTCCCAGTGAATTTGGAGTGTCTACAGACTCTTGGAGGACATGCACAGTGAGTCTTAGCAACAGCTGGTGGAGCTCAGGACCCCGGGAAGGACAGGAGATGAGTGGCAGATGCTCTGAACTTGGAACAACAGAGCAGCATGGAGAACACGTCTGGATGACATTACTTCCCAAAAATATTCTACTCCTGACATTTCCCCAATCTGCACCCTGCCCCCACCTCCCTCCTACAAAAGCTTTAGGGTCAACTGCCTCAAGAATGAAATCTAAACTCTCCAATTGGATTGTCCTTTCCTTCTTTCTCCACCCACTGAACTACTCCAAGGCCAATTCTAAATGCCAAGTCTTCTGTGAAGCTGTCCTTGACTCCTCCTTCTTTCCTCTTCACTTTTATCCATGGTGATTGTACCACTATTTAGTGCTATTTAGCTTTAAGTGGTGTTTGATTGACAAAATGGAATTCCAGAGATGAGAAGAGGCAGGATAGGAACCGGAAGAATGTGGATGGCAGATTGAAAGTGTAAGGTAATAAAATCCATTGACACTTAACTCTGCTCTCACATCTTATCTCCTAGGATTCCTACAACAACCCTGTAAGGAAAGGAACACAGGCTTCATCATGAGCCTCATTTATAGATGGGAAAACTGAAGCACAATGAAGTTAAATAATATTCGAAGCCTATAACTGGGAACACCAAGAATTGAACCTATTCATTCATGTGTTTACTCATTCATTCATTCGTAGTCTCATTCATCTAATAAATAAAGATTTATTGAGCCACTACCATGTGCCAGGTACTGTGGCACTGTTCCAATCACTGTGATAGAAGCTGAATAACACAGTGATGCATTATACAAAGTCTTATTCTAGTTGGGGAGACAGGAAATAAACAAATAAATGTACAATAGAATGCTACCAAGTGATAGTACTAGGAAGAAACATTAGGCAGGGTAGGAGAGACAGAGAAAGGCGAGATTCTCTTCTAGGTGGAGTAGGCAGAGATTCTGTACCACAAGCCCTGGGTTCAGTCCCCTGCTTCACACTACAGACTCTTATTGCTGAAGGAAGCTGCTGGTCATGGAATGTTGTATAGCCTTCTCCTTTTGCAGATGCTGCCCAGGGCTTAGAATGTGCACATTCAAGTACCAGAACCCATAGAGCACAAGATCCCCCCACTCTACCCGCGGCAATCCCAGGCTATGGGTAGCTCTCCTTAAACTCCCACAAAGTTGGACTGCCTTACTTAGCTCCACATGCAGACTACAAACTCCTTGGAGGCAAGAACCACTTGCACACAGTAAGTATATGCTGATTAATCAGCTGATTGATTGATAAAATAAAAGACCATTGAAAGAACTAGAAAATTCTTCCCTTTTTTCAATATTCATAAAGATGACAGTCAGCTCATTGGAGAGTTTCCCAAATCTATAGGCTCTCTCCAAAGTAATGCTAGCCTCTCCACCATTCCCTAAATCCTAGAAGCTCCCCTCCCGCACAAACCCTATTGGGTAGCCCAGGGCCAAATAGACTCCATGAGAAAACCAGGTTAGTCCAGGTTACAGTAACTATGGCAGCTAGATCAATTTGTGACATCTCTGCCAAGAAGGGCCTTGTGACAATGTAGTTGGTGGAGAATGGCAGAAGGGGTGTGATGAAGAGAACAGCAAAATGGAGACAGAATTAGTCCCAAATTATTAAAACCAACCCACAGAGTTACTGAGTAATAAATTGACTCAAGTCAGTAACAAAGACAAAATGAGTTCAGCCACTTTGAATTATCTGTTTAATTTCCACAAACATCTTGGTCATACATTTCTTTTTAAAATTTTTTATTTACAGCACCAATGAACATTTTTCACTTTTAAAGGTGTGCATATGTGTACACATTACTGGGGGGTTTCATGTGCAATTAGTAATGAGTTATTTAAACTTCATATCTCAGAGATTTAATAATTCCCCCAAATGTGACAATTATAGCTTGGCAAAATCGCCTATGAAGAGAAATGGAAGACTTTAGGCAACAGAACTCCAAAATACTGTAACATAACTTCAGACCTCCAGGAAGGTCTTGCAAATTACCCCCTTGAAAATTATCATCTCTTCTGGATTACTCCCATTAGAATTCAGAGCAGGTTCAGTGTCTCTGGCCTGGCTTTGAACCAAGAGGAGAGAGTTGATACATCTAGCAACATTCAAGAAAGTTTCATGTAAACAAAATGTCCAGAATAAAACATCTGAAAAGAGATGCTCCAGGAAATGACACACGTGCGTTAGCTAAATTCCAATTCATGAGAACATTTAGATTGCAGTGAGGATTATGGTCCAATTCAAGCTCCATTTGAGCAGCTAGTTTCCTGATTCAATTACTTCATTCTTACTTCATTCCTGTAGCTATTCACGTGCAAATACACTCAGAAGCACAAAGAGGAGACAGTTTATCTGATGAATGACAGAGCTACGGAAGAGGCACGTAGTGGATATTCATCACTCAATCTAAATTCGAAACCCAAATCAGGTCGTGTTTCCCCATTTTTTTCTAAACCAGTCTGTTGTTGTAGTCTTTAATCACAAGAGCGTGAAGATCTATTTAAAAGCAGGATAATTTTAAAGCAGGAAATGTATTTTGTCCTCCTGGAAAAAATGGATATGTTTTGGCAACGGATTAAGTTAGCCGTAAATGTCAAAGAATTTGTTTTAACATCTGAACTTATCATTAGCACTAAAGTGAGCTTGTCAATAACAAGAAACATCATGAAGTTCAAAATCGGTGGAGAATTAAACACCTTAACCCCAAGAATCAATTGTACTGATATTATCCAGTCTTAGCTTGGCGTGGGGTCATCAAATTGGGGATATTCATGAGTTGAAGAAATCATCACAGAATGGTGACAGCAATTGCTTTTTTCTTCGCTTCCTTCAGTGGTATAATGGCTGAACTGTATCATCAGATTTGTAAGGGCTTTTTCGTACAAATTATATTTTTTCTTTAAATGTCCAAAGTTCCTATGTAGAGACAACTGTAATTTTTATGAATAGTTTGATCTCACCTTGAAAAATATTTTTTTACAGAGTGAATTCTGCAGAGTGGATTATATTCAAAGAATTATTGAGCTCTGGAAGTGCTTTCATCAACAATATCCTACAACTATCTCTAGGTTAAGTCAGTGGTTCGGAACAAGAGGCGAATTTGCCCCCAGGGGACGTGTGGCAATGTCTAGAGACAATTTTGGTTGTCACAACTTGTAGAGATGCATCCAGTGGGTAAAGGCCAGGGAAGCTGCTAAAACTCCTACAATGCACACAACAAGGAATTATCCAGTTCAAAAACATCAATAATGCCAAGATTAAGGAAGAATAACAAAAGCTCTTACTACCTCCCAGGGCAGCTGCCTTGTTATAATCCAGAATCTGCCTCAGTGGTTTCTTTGACATTCAGAGCACCCATTCCTTCTGAACTTTGGGGTTCCTGATTGACCCCCACTAGAGTCTGGCCAGCTGGTGGCAAAAAAAAAAAAAAATTGTAACTAAATATGGAGAACATTTTTAATTCTTCCTAAACAATGTCTCCCTATTTTATTGATATTTTATCAAAAAATCTGAAGGATTGGGGCTGGCCCCGTGGCTGAGCGGTTAAGTTCGCGCACTCCGCTGCAGGCGGCCCAGTGTTTCGTTGGTTCGAATCCTGGGCGCGGACATGACACTGCTCATCAAACCACGCTGAGGCAGCGTCCCACATGCCACAACTAGAAGGACCCACAACAAAGAATATACAACTATGTACCGGGGGGCTTTGGGGAGAAAAAGGAAAAAATAAAATCTTGAAAAAAAAAAAAAAAAAATCTAAGGATAATATGTTTTTTTCTGTCAACAATGGAGCCTGGTAGCCCTATGGATATTCATAATGGCCAAACATCATGAAAAAAAAGTTAACCTCTATTTTCAAAAATGAAGTTGAAAGTTGGAAAATTAAAGCAGACATAGGGCTTGCTAAAGCTGGTGCTGAAATAAAGTAGAAAGGACTCTATCAAAATGGAAAGACAGAGGGCAGTGGAAAATGCCAGCCCTGTCTTTCAGGTGAGCATACAGGATGGGTAGTCCTGACCTGACACTCAGAGGACGCCCCAGACTTTTTAAAAATTATTTTCAGTCCCTAAAAAAAAAGAGAGAATTTTCTGGAATTAGCCTAAGCACCCAGGAGCAGTAAACTGAGTGACAATATTTTTCTCATCACAGAGAAAAATAGCATTCAAATCAACTGTTCATCAGATGCTACTGCCACCAAGCAGGGCTGATTCAAAAGGCAAAAGAAAACTCCTGCATTTCCTTGGAAGGCTTAAAATGCAAGACAACTAAACAAAGAGTAAAACCCAAATAAAAACACCAGCCAGCAGGCATCACGGTGCCTGAGTGACAAATGCAACCACTTCCCCCAATACAAAAATATTGCACTTAATCAGCCTGTTTGGACATTATTAAATGCACTCACCAAACTGTCTTAAAAAGGTATTATTTCACATGGACTCTGCTCCATAATTTGGTATGTTCATAAATGCCCATCAAGATACTTTTCTGAAGTGAGATTTAACTATATTGTGATGAAGTGCCTTTTCCTTTCCAGAAAAATACTTTCGAGATTAAAGAACACTATTTGGAGGTAAGCGAATATGCATTCCTTTAGCCAGTGTCACAAAAACTATAAAATTATAATTTTTCCCTTTTAACAGAAGCAGAATGATGTGAAATCAAATGAGACCTTCAAATTTGGAAGTGAGAGACAAATTTCTTCTTTGGCTCCAGTTAAGGCGTCTCACCCAACATTTATCTAGGAGTATTTGGTCCATATATCCCTATGGTGAGTGTCACAGAGAATCCTCTGGTTTTTGTGAGTGCCATACTTTCAACGTTAAGAGCAAAATTTTTGTCTTATATCTTATCCTCTTTTAAGTTACACAATATATATAGCCTAGTTCAACGTACTCCTGGGATAAAAACATATGTGGGCATTTTTCTATTTACCTAGTTCGTGGCCAATTTAAACTCACATAATAAATTTTCAAGGAGTAAAAAAATTCCTATCCTACTGATTTTGGTTGCTTACTTATTTCAGCCTTTGAATTTAAGCCTAAGACACCTTTTTTAAAATGGCGTTTGTGCTGAAAAACGTGAGTGCTTTTTCCATTACCAATCCAGCATTTCTGATGAGTTCTATGCAGATTTTAAACAGGACTCAATGCTTAGAGCCTAAAAGATGATCATTTTCAGTTAGACTGGCAACCCATCAAAGAAGATTCTAGTTCCCTAGTGAGGGGCCTCTTATTTTCTCATAGCTATTTTGAGACTGTTCTAGTTAAAATATCGCTGCCTGGGGCTGGCCCAGTGGCATAGTAGTTAAGTTCATGTGCTCCACTTCGGAGGCCCTGGGTTTATGGGTTCGGATCCCAGGAGCGAACCTACACACTGCTCATCAAGACATGCTGTGGTGGCATGCCACATACGAAAAAACAGAGGAAGACTGGTACAGATGTTGGCTCAGCAACAATCTTCCTCAAGCAAAAAGAGGAAGATTGGCAACAGATGTTAGCTCAAGGCCAATCTTCCTTACCAAGAAAACAAGAAAAATATATCACTGCCTAAACAATTTGTTAAGTACACGACAGATGCTTCTCCAATACTAATATAGGTTGGTTATGGATCCAAACCAGATTCTAATCAATTTATTTGAACTTGGTAATGTCGGTCAAAAACATAAAAGCAAAGTGTTACCTCCTCAAAACACATTAAAGGCAGCAATTAAATTAATGCTCATTTCTCCCTTGTACATACACTTTCCCATCAAGTTACTAGTTGGCAACAATAATAAATACTTTAAAATATGTCTAATTAAAGAAAAGTCAATCTAGCTTATTATTTTGGCAGGAATGAATATTCAATGCCGTATATTCAATCCCAGGAATATACTCATTCTCTCCTGGTAAATGCTCATAGATCAATGTGATCATATAAAAGAAGATTCAAAGGAAATTTAGACAAATAAGTAAGTCATTATGAAGCAATAAATGAAGACAGTCCCAACTGGACTGACTTTAAAAAACAGTATATACGTGGGGCCTGCCCAGTGGCACAGCAATTAAGTTCGCACGCTTTGCTTTGGCAGCCCGGGGTACCCCAGTTCAGATCCCAGGCACGGACCTATGCACCGCTTATCAAGCCATGCTGTGGCAGATGTCCCACATATAAAATGGAGGAAGATGGGCACAGATGTTAGCTCAGGGCCACTCTTCCTCAGCAAAACGAGGCAGATTGGAGGTGGGTATTAGCTCAGGGCTAATCTTCCCCCCCCAAAAAAAAAAACAGTATATACACACTTGTGTCATATTTAAGGATGTAGAAATATTTCCACACTTCCAAGTGGGAAAAAAAATATTTTATGTATTTAAACACTTGAAACACCCTATAGCTGACATTCAGTTCACAGCAGAAAGTAAATAGTAGTTTCTCTCCCCCTCACGAAATGAAGAGGTAGTCAAAAAGCATTTCCTTCCAGTGGAATGGGGGAAAATATAGCTATTATGGTTCTTAATGTTCTTTGTTTTTTTACGTACTTGGCTATGACCTCACCTGAGAGTCAGCTAGGAGTTCTAATCAGTTTAAAACAAACACTACCTTGAATCCTTGTGTCCACAGCCATTGAGGCCCAGCCTTCAATGTCCCTGATCTATAGACTAGTGCCGTTTGCTTCCGAAAATAAATGTTCAAACTAAAACTGTAGAAGAGCAGCTTGAGACACCCAGGACAGTGCAAAGAGGTTATCCGTCACATCAAAATTAAGAGACATGTTCAACTAACATCCCAAACAGCCAACCTCTTACTGAACACAGAGCATGCACATTGTGAGTGGTCGGTGTCTACAACCCACAAAGCGCTTTCCCAAGCCAAGCCAGTAGTTTCAAAGAGTCTTGTCTATACAGTCTGTTTATGTGGGTACCAGATTAAAAATGGGTGCTGTTGACATAACATTGGTCCTCCTGAGTTTTGCTAAGAGCTTGTCCGTGCTCACTCAGAGAGCCGTCCAAAGATACTTCAATAGTCACTTCTGTGGTTTCTTGTCTCCCAAGGCTGTCACTTTGGTGTGTGTCTAGGGGGGGACTGCCATTGTGCTCAGCACAGCCATTGACATGGGCCAGAGGCAGAGGCCTAGGGGGACAACACAGTTGCTTCTCACAGCTCTTGGAGATGCAGGGTGAGCTGCAGAGCAACAGGTCCCCCTGCTCTGGAGGCTCCCTCACGTCCACCTTCTCAAACTGTACGGTCACGCTGTGGATTCCTGCCTCGTGGAAGATTTCTCGAATTTTGATGCTGGCATCCTGATAGTCCCCGTCTTTCTGAAACTTGATGTGCAGGGTGGCAATGATCTTTCCACTTACAAGCTCCCAGATGTGCACTTCATGTACACTGCTGATTCCGGGCACCTTGGAGAGTTTACTCACTAGAATAGAGAAGAGCGAACAATAGCCAAAGTGAGAGCTGTAAGTAACACATGGGACCACTCACCACAGGACAGATATGGACCCTTTAAGCAGTTTCACCAAAATGATGTATTTACTGAGAATAACAGGAAGAAAAATAGCTATACCTAGACAGGTACATTTTCCCATAATCTTCTTTCTCCTCTCTGAATTCCTACACTATACACTGTTAACCCATAAAAGGCAATTCAAGAAAATAAGTTTAACAACCAAAAAAATGCCCAGAGTTGTTGAGCTTACAAGAGAATGGACACCTTAATGGGCATATAAACTAGGATGCCTTTTTTTTTTTTCCAGTTTTTTTTTTATTGAGTTATTGATAGGTTACAATCTCTTGAAATTTCAATTGTACATTAATGTTTGTCAGTCATGTTGTAAGTGCACCACTTCACCCTTTGTGCCCACCCCCCACCCCACCTTTCCCCTGGTATCCACTAAACTGTTCTTGGTCCATAGTTTTAAATTCCTCATATGAGTGGAGTCATACACAGATTATCTTTCTCTTGCTGGCTTATTTCACTTAACATAATTCTCTCAAGGTCCATCCATGTTATTGCAAACGGAATGATTTTGTTCTGTTTTGCAGCTGAGTAGTATTCCATTGTATATATGTACCACATCTTCTTTATTAAACTAGGATGCCTTTTTGAGAGGGGGTAACTTGGCAATATGAATCAAAAACTTATACCAGCAATTCTAGTACTAAGAATATAATCTAAAAGAAATAGCCAAATATTTATGTACAAGAATGGTTTGGGCAACAATCTTTGTATTAATGAAAAAATGGAAACAACAAGGAAATAGTTAAATCAGTTATATAATAGAATGTGATACAGCTGTTAACAAGTAAGTTGCATACTTAAGGATATGAGAAAAGGCATATAAGTATTTTTAGGAAAAAAAGCAAATAGCTAAACTGTATATATGGCATGAACTTTTTTTCTTTTTTTTTACAAAACGTCAGTGTATATACACACAAAAATTTTCTAAGGCAGATAAAGTCTTGTTTTATTGAATGTTTGGTACAAAAATATTAAGGGTGGTCATTTCTGGGTGATAAGATTATGAGAGATTTCTACTATTTGACTCTTCTGCATTTTCCATACTTTCTAAAATGAGGGTGTATTTGGAGAAATGGTATTGAATGGTGATTATGAGCAAAACCCCTGTAGACAGCTAGAGTTTGAATCCCAGTTTAGTCATCTACTACCTGCATGACCTTGGACAATTTACCTAGCTCCTCTCTGCCTCAGTTTCCTAAATTAGGAATAAGAATAACAGTACCTCACAGGATTATTTTAAGTATTAAAATGAGTTAATACAAGTAAAGTACTTAGAAAAAGCCCTAGCATGTAGTAAATGCCATGAAAGTGTTGCTATTCTTATTACTATTTTTAATATCTCTTTTTAAATATATATATTATTGTGTTAAAAGTCAATATAAGCCAGTATAGGTCACAAATTGTTTTGTATATGATTTATCTTGTTTCCTCAACTGAGAAACAAGCTCCTAGAAGGCAAAGACGATGCCATCATTCTGTACGTCACGGCTTCAGAGGAGCAAGTCTAGCCACAGCCAGACAATGTATTAAGAACAATTCAAAGCTAATTTCAGGTATTTGTCATGAAATAAGGTCTTTCAACTTTCAGCCTCATCGTGGACCTGGGCTCTAGTTCATGTTCACTGGCTCCCTGGTGAAGCAATGACAGACAGCACAAAAGCAAACATGCATGAAAGAGAGAGAGTTTGACCTTCTGTTTGAGCAAAGCAAAGAAACAGATTTCATTACTGAATGAGGTCATGAATGATGTGAATTTAAAACACGGCCCTTTTTACGGTGTTATAAGAGCCGTGGTGAGTTGCATGCTCATAAAAATCAATTAACTAGATAGCAGGATCTAGAATACGAAAGAATGATTTGTGTTTTCAGAAAAAGGACAATAAAAATCAAGTGCTTGGCAGAGTGCTCTGTTTGAGCTTAAATAAATCTTTGACATGAAGGTAAATACCCAGGAGTAGGTATTGACAAGTGCTACATTCTCAAAAATTTGCAGCTGAGTCAGAGAATCATGGGTTGCAAAGAACCTTTGATTCTTGGAGCCGTGAGGCATTTTACTAGGCTACAACACATGTGATGGATGTCTTTATTGCTTAGTGATTTTAAGTATTTCAGGATATATACGGCAAACACCACTCTGAAATGACGCTGGCCCTTCAGCCTGAAGAACATTAAGTGGGCAGTGGTTCTAGATCAGAATTCTCCGACTTACTCAGCTCTTCCATGTTGACTCCTTTGGGGACCATCTGCAGGAGAATAACAGCAGTCTCCTTGATGAGTGGGAAGGCAGATGACAAAATAATGATGACCATGACCACAGTCAGGCTGGGGTCAATGTAGCACTGCCAGTTACACGGGTCCTCAGTTTTCAGGGGACGCACATAGAATATGATGGCTGTGATGACCACAATCACTGACCCCAGGGCATCTCCCATCACATGCAAAAGTACACCTGCCAGAAAGAAAGAAAGACCATTAAAGCACAGATCCAAGTTGGGGAGCCATGCGACACTCAGTGACTCAGGTTCCCAAGTCTATGAACACCTGTTGCTATTTGTTTTCTTTTTGGTTAAAACAGCAAGATGGATGTGAATGAAAAAACAAATGGCAACTGCTTCACAGTTGCCCAGGCCACCATCCCAGGACCCAGAGAACCTAGAACAATCCAGGAGGATTCTGAGCTGCAGACGCCTGTGGGAAAAAGGACTGTGCTCATTCATAGTGCCACATGGCTGCCACCCGTCCAAGGGCACCAAGCTGGAACACAGAGGCTGTGCAAATGGTTTCTTTTTCTTTCAGACAAACGTCTGTGCTTTAAATTGCTTTAAACATTTTTAAGAAGAGAAGCAACTAAGATATGTCATGAGAGTGGTTCTTTTGATTCCTGCTCTTGCCTCTATCTAGATCCATTTTCCTTCCTTATACACATTTGCCTACTACTACCTTAGCTCGTGGTCATTTAAATCGCAATTTGTTTAAGAAGGCCTCAGAACAGTGACTCCAGCAGTGGTCCCACTGAATAGAGAACCATTTGTCACAATAAAATAAAATTAAAATTCTACAGATAATAACAAAAATTGTCAACGCCTATAATGAAGGGACCGTTTCGAAAGGTTTTGATTGTGATACAGATAACATGCAATCCTAGCAAAGAAGATCTGGTGTCCAGTTGTTTGTCAGCAAACAACACAGACTAAAGTGGGGTTTAGTGAACTAGGTGAAAGCTTTGTCAGAAGGATTATAAAATATAAACGCAAAGTATTTTTATGCAGAATGCAACACCAGAATCTTGCTATTCAAAGTATGGTTTGCAGACTAGCAGCATCAGAATCCCCTGGGAGCTTGTGAGAAATGCAGAATCTCGGGCCCCTCCTTGGATCTGTTGAATCCGAGTGTACATTTTAACAAGATCCCCGGGCGATTCAAAAGTTTCCAAGCCCTGCTCGAGAAGAAAGCATATAGATTAAGAAAGGTCTTCTTTGTCTCTCAAAGTATCCCACAGATTCACTCAGTAGAACTAATAATAATCCAAAATACTAACAACTCACTCATGGCAACGACTGAACAGTCTCCCTTGGGCTTTAGTCGAGCTAATTGCTCCTCTTGGCAACACTTCTAGGATTCTAAGCAGCATCGTAGGTAAAATAACATTCCGTAAACATACTAAAAAACAGGAATGAAAAGAACCCCCACATTTCCTTCTGGCTGAGTGTTTATTTATGGTAATAGAACCTTGGTTTACTAAATGCATTGAATGATCCCATTTTCCAATTCTGCGCCCCCTTTTCCCTCACCTCACCCCCAAAGGAGCTTCTTACTCCCCGGGACCTGTCCTGAGCCACAAAGGGAAACTCAGAATGTTCCCAAGAGTTGGTCTACATGACGTATTCCCACAGGAGGAACTGAAGGAGCTGAAGATCGAAGCTTTAACTCTCTTCAAGGCAGGACAAAATATTACCATAAAAATAGAAAGACCAAATAGTTCCCCCACACACTTGACATCACTTTCACTGCCTGAGACATGCGTTATTCTCTCAATGTTTCTGCATGTCAGCCTTGTTTCCTCCATTAGACTACAAGCAACATGAAGTTTACAATGCAGCTACTCAATACAACTGTATTTTATGGTTAGTAAAGTCATAACTCCATGAGACAGAGTAACTCTTGTCTTTTACTTAATAATAACTGTAATGCCAGCTGTCACCAGGCATGTTTTAAGTATGTTACATGTATTTACACATTAAGTCCTCTTAAGGACTCCCTAAGGTGGTTACTGTCTCCATTTTACAAATGAGGAATCTAAGTCACAGAGTAACTAAATGACTTGTCCAAGATCACACAGCCAGAAAGCGTTAGAGTGAGAATATAAGTCTGGGGAGTCTGACGAGAGAACCACTGCATTCTGCCTCATACAAATCCTAAGTTCCAATTTCAGGTTTTCCTTCTGAGAAATCTCACTACCTACCCCTAACAACTACATAAAATAGCTTTCAGATCTATTTTTCAATAATCCACAGTAAAAATCATATCTTGCATCCTAGCATACACATTGAAACAAATATTTCATGAAAAAATAAAACCTATCCTTACATATGACTTATTACCATTTTCTGTTCTATTTCATTCAGTTCTAGTTAATTTTCTAAATGTTGATCATACTCTAGTAAATTGATTTTATGAACCAAACTATCAAGACCTTCAGTTTGAAAAAGTACTTAAGGCATCATTTCACTAAATTCTTGAGATTGAATACGGCAATGTGTTTTCTGGCTTCTCATGCAAAGATGAAGAAGGCATTGTCATTATCCTCTGGGGACCACAGTCCATTGGCAGGATTCTGAGACAAGTGCATCAATAACCCCAAGGGGGAGAATTATTCCCTGTAAAGGGAAAGCTCCTCGAGAGGTGGGCAATGTGGGCAGGACTCTGAAGAGGAGACAGACTTCAACAGCAACAACGTTCCAGGCAGAGAATTCAAGGGAGGCTGCAGATGAGGACACGCTTGTCAGACAACGTGGGAGACAGGTGCGCTAAATGTGGAGTCATAGACCCGGACAGCCTTTATGAGCCACGGACCTTGTGAAAGTCAACCTCGCTAAGCAAGAAGATTCTCATCTGTGAAATGGGAATGATTATAACATCTGCCTCACTTCTCTCAGGGGCTTGTTCTGAAGAGCACGTGAAACAATGTCTGAAACCCTCTGAGAAGTAAGTGCGCAGAACTGATGACAATAATGGGCACCATTTGTTGAGTGGGTCCTCCGAGCTGTTCCAACCACTCATGTAACTCTCACAACACAGTGATGCTGATACTGTGATTATCTCCATTATACAGATAAGGAAACTGAAGCTCAAAGAGGTTAAGTTACTTGTCCAAGGTCACTCAGCTAGTACAAGGTAGAGGCAGAACTCAACCCAGATCTACCTGACTGAGCACTTCTCACCTAGCTCTAAGTGTGTGTTAAATGGTGGATGCAGGGGAGACCGTTAACGGGTGGCAGGAAGGTAAGGCTGTGGAAGGGTGAAGAGAAGGGCAGAAATGTCTAGAAAGGAGTGTTAGCACCAGAACAGCAAGCTTTTGAATGTCAGCAGTGTTAGGACCTTATTCTGGAGGCAGTACAGGTGTCTGAGCAGACTCTGATGCGATCACATCTGTGAATCAGAAAGACATATTGGGCAGTGCGATCGGAGAGGCAGAGATTGCCACTCGGTAGACAACTCAATCGCCTGGTTAGTCAGAATGCTCACAGGGTAGCTTTGCAAAGACGGGACACCTCAGCATTTGGCCCTCCCTTGCTGTCTCTAGATGAAAATAAAACTCAGAAGAAACTGGCATATAACATGAATTGGCCATTCGACATAAGCTGAAATTTGATGCATGTCCCGGCACTTGGAAAAGCCATCAATGCTGTTGACTTTATTGAATAACTGGAAACACGGTGCATTAGCACTGGGCATTAGCAAGTGGTTATGAAAGGATAAGAGACCTTTCTTATTGGGAAAAAAACAAAAATTAGAAAGAAACATCTCATCAAAGGAGATTAATTTTCGAACGACATCAAGATTGCTATTCATCTATTTATATTTATACCCAAATAGAAAGGGCTAATTGCCTTTTTTTTTTTTTTTTTTTGGTGAGGAAGATGCACCCTGAGCTAACATGCATTGCCAATCTTCCTCTTTTTTTGCTTGAGAAAGATTAGCCCTGAGCTAACATCTGTGCCGATCTTCCTCTGTTTTTTGTATGTCGGATGCCGCCACAGCATGACTGATAAGTGGAGTAGGTCTGTGCCCAGGATCTGAACCCACAAACCTGGGCCACTGAAGCAGAGTGTGCAGAATTTAAACCACTCAGCCATGGGGCCAGTCCCTAATTGTCTTTCTGACACTCCATTGCAACAGTTTTTAATGTATCATGTTTGATCCTATTAAATAAAATTGAGCTGAAATTTATATAATGTTACAAACCAATCTTACCTCAATTAAATAAATAAACAAATAAAATCAACCACTACAAAACACATTGACGAGAATTTTTAAGGAGCCTGCTTTTACTACGCTTTGTGGTAGAAGATGGAGTGTGTGTCTTCGAAGACATTATTTTTACCTCACTGGAATAAGAGAACTAATAATGAAAATCAAGAAATGATTTTCATTCACAAGAATCCTTATTGTAGATCTGGGGGGACAGTCCTGCTTTCTAAAGCAGTGGCTTAAATGTCAGAAACGTCACCATTCAGTGGACGGTGGACACTGGAGCAGCAAGCCATCCTGCGTGGAGTCTAGAGGCAGTGTGCAATAATGGAAAGAGCTAGAAATGCGCAGCAGGAGCCCAGGATTCCAGCCTTGCCTCTGCTGCCAGCCAGGGGACTTGGGATGTCACCAGACTCTCTGGATTCTGTTCCCTCATCTGTAAAGTGAAGGGGTTGGGGTCCATTGTCCCTGAGGCCTTTCCAGCTCTAACATTCTGTGGTCCTTCCCCAGAATGTGGCTCCATGATGAGGTCACATGACCCAAGGTGAAGCCAGCCTCACACTTAGCCCCAAATATGGAAAAGCCCCTGTTAGCCATCACCTGGGCACTCATCACAAGCAGCAGGAATGATCTGAGCTCACCTGATGGTGAGTGAGTAAGTAAGCAAGCTGAAGCATTGCAGGTGTGTACCCAGCAATTCCACTCACTCTCTGAATGACAGTAATGAGATTGTTACTCATACTAAATGACTCAATCGTGAATGGTACCCGGCACAGAGTACTAGGCATGCCATAAAAATGGTAGCTGGTTTCCTTCATGTGCCTGAGCACTTCACATGCTTTATCTCACAACCACCCCATGAAGTGGGTACTCTTATTATCCTCATTTTAAAGATGAGGGAATCGGAGGCTTAGAGAGGCTCCAGAACTTGCCCAAAGTCATATAGTCTTAAGGGGCAGAGCCAGGACCCAAACCCAGGCAGCTTGAGCCCAAATCTCAATCTCAGCCACTGCATTATTCACCTCTATTGGAAGCTAGAGGCGCACTTTTGTCAGGCCCTGTGGACCACAGGCCTCAGCATTTTACCACTGGCATACTTCTATCCAGGAGCTCCAACAGCTTTGACTAAAAATTAAGAAGATCATACAAGTTTCCCTAGGCTATGCTTCCCAAACAAAGTCACAATATCTACTGGGACCTATTCTTCATTCCTCTCTGCTTCTTTCCACTTACCTCTTCAGTTTCTCTGTAACATAACATAAGAATGAATAATTAACAATCTCACTTATACATGGAATCTAAAAAATAAAACCAAGCTCATAGCTACAGAGAACAGATTGGCGAGGAGTGGGGGGGTGGGCAAAGTGGGTGAAGGAGGTCAAAAGGTACAAACCTCCATTTATAAAATAAATAAGTCATCGGGATGTAACGCACAGCATAATCACTACAGCTAATAGTACTGTACTGTATCTTTGAAAGTTGCTAAGAAAGCAGATCTAAAAACTCTCATCACAAAAAAAAAATTAGAACTTTGTATGGTGACAGATATTAACTAGCCTTATTGTGAAGATCATTTCACAATATATACAAATATCAGATCATTACATTGTACACCTGAAACTAATATAATATGTTAATTATACCTCAATAATAAAAAAAGAATGAATAATTGACAGAACGTGCTTTGAACAAAGTGTGATGATAGTGAAGTCCATCTTAAAAACCTACAATATATATATTTTTTAACTGAACCTTAAAAAGGAAAGAAATTAAAAGATAATGATTTTTCATTACAGATTCTTTCCAAAAAGATTCACCACCAAGCTCTTTCGAAATTCCCCTATCGCGGTTAAATTTTTTAAAACTAATTCATTTAGAAATTTTGAGGAGCTTATGTGTTGTTGTTGTTGTTGTTATTTTCTGATTTTCCCTATGGATCTATTCTGGGTATCACTTTGTAAAACAGATGTGAGACATTCAGAAATGAAGGTGCCTCCCACATTATGAGTTTTTCTTTCCGTTATTTCCATCTGAGCCCCAGGACAGCTTCGCCAAACCATCTAGAGGTAAAAGTCTGCATAATCTTTGTTGAAATTCTCAGTCAAGATTGGGGATTGACCCCTCTTGAATCACTCTGAAGCAAAGTCTGTGTCCAAGAAGCTGGAAAGGAGAGATGCTGTGGACAATGTTGGTATCTGGTGAGAATCGCACCTCTGAACTCCCTGGGCTGACCTCTGCCCAGTTCTGTGACCTTGAGCACATGGTAGAAGGGATGCTAATGATGTGCGTTCCAGAGACCTCACCAGAACTCCCACTTTGGGGATGGAAGTGGAGATTCAAGTGAGCCACCAGACCCATCACAAAAGCAGATTTCTGGCAGAAATAACTGAGGCAATGAGGGTCATTCACCAGTGCCACCTTGGACAGCAGCCCAGCTACTCTTTTCTTGCCTTTCTCAAAATGAGATTCAATTAAAATAGGCTGCATTTTATGTAGCGATATCCAGAGCAGGGCAAAATCAAGTAAAATTGTATCATGCCACTGCTCTGTGACACTCTGGAGCAGGCAGCTTTTAGCAGGGACCCAACTGGAGCAAGGATAAATCATTAGCAACTAGCTTCTCCCTCTGAATCGATGCAATGATTAGGCAAGAGACTAGGGTCATAGTCTCTGCGTGTCACTGGCCTACTTTCTAACCCACCTTATGAAAAGGCAAACAGAAATGAAGAGGACAGCACAGTCCACATGTGCCACTGAAAAAGATTTCAAATGGACCCAAAGTCAATCCTACCTCTGATATTCAGGGCTTCGGACTTTTTCTGCTTTTTCACAGTCTCTTCTGGCTCATTCTGGGTGTTCAGGGAATCACCTGCATTCAAAGAAGAAACCTTGTGTTGTGTATAAGTTCTACAAACAAAAAAAACCAAAGGACTCAAAAAAAGTTTTGTTATTTTAAATTCCTCCTAGCTTATCAGACCCCTTATCTCTCCACACACACAGCCCAGAATGGTCTATTTTGGCCTGAAAACAAGCCATGTAATCCACCTTTGGACTTCATTCACACTTCCATTCAAGTTAAAAGAAAAAAGAGGCAAGTGGGAGCCCGCCTGCACCCCAAACCCATAACTCCCAAGGGGGCAGAAGGATGGACAGAAGGGGGAGGGAGAAAAATAAAGTGTAGATGGCATCTAATGAAAGGAGGAGGGGTGGCAGTGCTCCTGTTGACCAATAATAATAACTGATTTCCAAGGAAATCAATACTGATAAACAGAGAGAATGGGGTGGGGGCGGGGGGGAGCCTGAGGATCCGGGAGAAAGAAAAAAAAAAAGAAAGAAATCGTGGGGAATATGGTAAAATAGCAGAAGATAATTAAAGCTGGACTGCAGAGGAAACAGATTTAAAAAAAAAAAAAAAAAAAAAAGCAGACAGGAAGGAAAAAACAAGGCGTGGGGTGAAGAGGAAGGGACCAGGACAGGCAGGGGGGGAGGAGTTGGGGCGGGGAGGGAAGATGGAGAAGCGGTCCAGAGGATGCAACCGAAAGGCACCTGCTACGTTTGAGAACACGGTCGCCCCCTCCGCCTTCTTCCTTTCCACCGAAGCCCCGCGGAGGGTCACGACCGAGTCCCGGCCGGCGTGCCACCGGCCCTCTGTGCCCTGCAGACCCCCAAGAGCGCCGCTAGGGCTGCCCTGGGCCAGCTGCTCCTGATGCTGCTGCTGGCGGCGGCGGCGGCGGCGGCCACAGCAGGCGAACCAGGAGGCCCAGTCCTGGAAGATGAGCAGCCCCACCACGTTGACCGCCAGCCCCAGGGCGCCCACGATGAGCACCAGCTCGGCGTCGTCGATGCGCTCGGGCCTGGCCAGGCGCAGCATGGCCTCCACGAAGATGGTGAAGCAGAGCGCGGTGAGGAAGACGGCGTTGCTGAGCGCGCCCACCACCTCGGCGCGCGCGTAGCCGTAGGTGGCCTTGAAGTCCCCGCTGGGGCGCCGCGCGATGTAGCCGGCGGTCAGCCCGACGCACAGCGAGATCAGGTCCGACAGCATGTTGAAGGAGTCGGAGATCAGCGCGATGGAGTTGCCCAGGTAGCCCGAGACCAGCTCGGCCACGAAGAAGGCGACGGTGAGCACGAGCATGAAGAGCAGCCGGCACGTCTTGCCCGAGTAGCGCCCCATGTCCCCGCCACCGCCGGTCGCCCCGCGCCGCCGCAACAGGTGGGCGCAGGCGGGCGCCCCTGACTCAGCCGATGCCCGGTCCCCGCCTCCCGGCCCGGGCGGCCTGCGCTGGGCCGTTTATAAGGCGGCGGCAGAGCGCCCCCAGGCTCTGCACGGCCAGAGTCTAAAGGAGTGGCCGCGGCGGCGATATCTGAAGACCTTACGCCGCCTCCCGGGTCCAGTCCTCCGCCCTGGGCTCCCTGGGCGGGTGGCCACGGGCCTATGTCTGTCCTTCTAGGACAGAACTGGGCAGAGAGGGGAGCTGCTGAGAAAAGGGGGCGTGTCTGGATGTCGCCTCACGGACACAGCAGAGGTGGGAGTCACCCAATGACCCCTGCTTCTCCAATCACTCGGATCGCCAATGCCCCAACGCCCTGACTGTACAGTCTCAGTGACGATGACTTTGACCGCTGTGAGCTGTATTCTCTGTGGACTTGGACACTTGTGCGTACGTGCCCAGGCGCTGCGTGCCTTACAGATTCCCCGTGAACCCGGGAAGGCCCTGGAGCGCTAACCCAGCCAACCCTGCCCTCCAGGGTGTTTCCTGCTGTCCATTTCCTGAAGTTTGGGCAGATTCCTCCCTCAGCACTCCCACTCCACGACCACCTATGCAATGGCTATTTTACCCTCTCTTCTTGCTCACAGCCTTCGGAAGGGCACATCGTTTCTGTCACCTCCCCACCTGCCATGTCACAGTATCGGCTCAGTCCCCCATCTCTAGGATCTTCACTCACAAGGCCTCCTTCCCGGAGTGAACTGCAGGCAGCCCTGGAGGAGAGCGCACATCACGCTTTTGTAAGCATGACATTCCCACCCAGCACTCAGAAATGCATTTTCTCTATGGTGGACACACGTCGTTGGCCACCAGAGAAGCCAGGGCAGGCCTCCTCTGTGTGCTTGTCTCCTTCTCCATTGGAGAGAATATTCTGCTCACCCCCATGTACCCCTGACAGCATGACCTGATATTCCCAGTTCAGTCAACTGACCTACATGGAGGTTTATTCCAAATAGAGCCTTTCATGTTGACAACAGGCTGTGTTCCAAGTGGAAGTTGTCCAGAAGAGAACTGCCTTCAGGACCCTGGGAGAGGCCCGGGACAGCCCCCCAGGAAGAAGGGAGTTTGCTGCTGCTCAGTTCAGGGAGGGGGCGGGGAGCCCTTGCAGGTTTCTTCACGGCTTATTTTTGTTTTATACGGTTGTCTCACTCCAAAAAGGATCTGAAGCTGATCTCTATTCTCCTCCCCCATCCCCAATCCCTGAACTTTAGCCATTCCTGAAAAAACACATCTGTTTTTGGCTTGGAAATGAATAAAAATGTCTCGCTCCAAAAAAGTCACAGAATCCATCAGCCGAAAGTTCTGACTCTAGCCCATTTATTGCCTTAGCCTTGTAAAATGTGATCTTGACCTTCAGTGATCAGACAAGGTCCTTAATCAAGCTAAAATATCCTTGATCTGAGGGTGCCACCTGAGCCTGTTAAGCATTCCCTGCCCGCCTCCAGGAAAATATCTCTACACAGAGAACTTGAGGAAATTGATCATTTAAAATATTCTCTAAAAATTAGTACTAAAATGATCAATAATTTGAAAGAAGTAAGGAGATACAGGCTGATGAAAGTTTCAGTGCTGTGTGGGCTTGTGCTAATTCCTTAATTGTCTGGGTTTACAGTAGTGATTTTCACTACTGTAAAAGGGAATAAGCATTTAATCCGCATACTGTTGTGAGGATTAAATGGGTTAATGAGTGTAAAGTGATTATAACAGTGTCTGGCACATATTAAGCACTCAATAAATGTTAGTTGCATGCTTAAAAAAAATAGAGGGCCTGGCCCAGTCGTGTAGTGGTTAAGTTCATGCATTCCACTTTGGCAGCCCGAGTTTGCAGGTTCAGATCCTGGGTGTGGACCTAGCACCACTCATCAAGCCATGCTGTGGTGGCATCCCACATACAAAATAGAGGAAGATTGGCACAGATGTTAGATTGGGGCCAATCTTTCTCACCAAAGGAAAAAAGAAAGAAAGCAGAAAGGAAGAAAAAAGGCGTGTGGAGTGAACAGGAAGAGATGGGGTGGGAGGAGGAGGGAAGGGCAAAGTTGTCCAAAGGTCCAATATTATCATTAGTGTATTAGTATTAGTATACTGGTATTACAGCACATGCATGACAGACTTACCCTCGAACCAGAGATGACACACTCTAATACAAGAGATGCCCCAGAACACTGCTCCCAGCCTAGTCTCTGGCTTATGCTGTCTTCAAACTATGAAACCTCTGAAACTTGTAACATATGACAGCAAGCAAAGCAGTCACAATAAGAGAATTTTGGAAGTCTCCTTTTGGAAATCACTTACAGTCTAACAGAGTCCCTGATGAGTGCATTTCTTTGTCATTCACAACTGAAAGAAAAAGCTGAGGTCAGCAGAAATCTATCACTCATGCCAAGTCATTCTCCTTAGCGAGGGCAGATAACAAGAATTATGTCACTGCCCCCGGAGGACAGTTGATAGAACTAGGAAGCCAGTGGCTGAGGAAGCAGAGGAGGGAGCTGACAGGGTCCAAGGAACTGCCCAGGGCTAGTTCCTCCCTTTAAGAAACGCTAAGGGTGTCAACAAAATGCGCTTCAGAAAAATGTGTTGATTAACTACAATTATATATATATATACAGTTTATATATATATACATAGGTTATACGTATATAATCTGTTAACTGACAAAAATTTAGACTGCATCATCTACATGGCTGTAAATGATGGGGCTTCAGTAGCTTTTGTTGACTGAGCGCTGACTCTCTGCCCAGCCCTGTGCTGAGCACTTTATGGGCATCATCTCATTTCATCCTCATAATAGCCCCATAAAATAAGGACTGTTTTATAGGTGAGGCATCTAAAACCCAGAGATTTTAAGTAACTTGCCCAAGATCACACAGTCTGGAAATGATAGAATCAAGAGCTGATCTAGGCATCAAATTTTAGAGTGTACATTCTTTGCCCCCACGTTATACTAATTTGATCATTTTTAACACTTTTGTTCTAAACAAATAATTGTATGCATGTGTGTGTGTGTGTGTGTGTGTGTGTGTGAGAGAGGAAGATTGGCCCTGTGCTACGATCTGTGCCAGTCTTCCTCTATTTTATGTGGGACGCCCCCACAGCACGACTGGAGGAGCAATATGTAGGTCTGCACCGGGATTCGAACCTGTGAACCCTGGAGCCACCAAAGGGGAGCATGGAAACTTAACCACTATGCCACCAGGCAGCCCCAGAATTTTTTTTAAGTTCAGTTTTTACAGGTGCAGAACTCAGTGTGCCACCATCCATAAAGTCAGATTATGACACTAAAAGTTCTTTCTACACTGGTGTTTGACTCAGAAACTAACAAACCATTATTGTTTCAGAAATTGAAAAAGCAGCTGTTTTTGTTTTCATTTTTTAGTTCTACTTGACAAGAGAAGGTGCTCCCTTCAGGGAAGAGAGTGGACATCTTGTCCAAGGCACCAAATTCTTATTCAAAAGAAGAGGTAGCTCTTTTTCCCCGTAGCAACTGCCTCTAGATTTTAAATATGTCATCAAAAGATGGAGACTTCACCATCAGCCCAGGTCCAAAAGGGGATCGCTCCTCCAGATAGCTGAGGAATCTTGGGTACAAACTCAGTTCTTCATCAGTGAATTTATAGAATATATATATTTGTAACACTTCGGCTATAGAAAGGTACTGTTTGTACCCCAAAAGTCTGCATTTTATCATTCAAAGCTTTTCAGAATACATTAAATTTAAGCGGTTCTTGACTTGAGGTGACCACTATTTTTTTATTGATGGAGGCATAAGATGTGAAAAAGAGAAAAACCAGGCAGTGCTCAGCACGACTTCGAATGGGCTGTTGCTGGGGGACCTACTCAGCAGCACTGTGAGTTGCAGCTCTGAGATTACCTTAGAGCTGCGCCCATCAACCTGCCAAGCGGCACCTACATCATTTCTCCGAAATGCCACATATTCTTGCAGCAAAGTGGTGTCTGCTCCTAGCACCAGCCCAGGAAGTGGTCAGAACACAAGCCTCGCCATCATATCAAATAATACAACTTGCTTATTGAGAAAAGACTCGACTCTGAAAAATTCTAAATTTGCACTCAGTTTAAGAAAACTGGAAAGGCAGAATAGCAGAGCAGTTAATAATTTGAGCTTTGGAGTCAGGCGGACTTGGAACCAATTTAGGGAGGGGGAAATATTTCCCTTCACCAAAGGATTCACATAAGAGTTACTTTTAGAAAACGATAGACATTTAAGGATTTGTTTGCAACGTAATCTTAGGAGGGGTGAAACTTATGCAGACATAAGATAAAACATTTTCGAGTTCCTGCAACTGGAGGGGAGTTATGGTCCGAATGTCTGTGTCCCCTCTAAATTCATAGATTGAAATCCTAATCCCCACACAGGATGGTATGAGGAGGCGGGGCCTTTGGAAGATGTTAGGTCATGAGGTGGAACCCTCACTAATGGGATTTGTGCTCTTACAGGAGACCCCAGAGAGCTCCCTAGCCCCTTCTGCCATGTGAGGACACAGCAAAAAGGCTCTGCGTATGAACCCAGAAAAGAGTTCTCACCTAACTCTGCTGGCACCCTGATCCCAGACATCCAGCCTCCACAACCGTGGGCAATAAATCTCTGCTGTTTATAAGCCACTCAGTCTTAGCCAGACAGACTAAGCTAGGAAGTTCAAATTACAATTCTTCAACATATACAAAGTACAGGAACCCAGGTTACCAACAGTTGAGTACAGGGGTGTAAAAGAATGACATTGCTTTTATGTCATACCAGGGACCATGGGTTGGGGCTGCTTGATACATTTAGCAGTGACGGGGCCATGTTATTCGGGCTCAGCTTGTCTTTGCGAGCACTGCAGTTCTGGTCTGTGTGCTTCTTACCATCTCCAGATCCCAAGGGCACACCAGACCCTCACTCAAGGGGAAACGCTATGGGTGAGGTTTGGAGAGAACAAGCAGGTGAAAGGGGGTATGGCTACTGGGAAGAGGAGGAAAGGAGTAGAGGAAGAACTGGGAATATAATAAGCACTTATCAGCCCAAATTCCTCATCACTTATGATAGCATTTGGAGTGGCGTTCCTCCTGCTTGGTGAATAGGAGGAAAAAAATTAGCTTTTGGACCATTTCCAATTCAAATGGAAGCAAAAAGATCTAGAAGTCCTGAGAAACAGGGGGACTCCCCTTTGACATTGATTCTAAACCTGATAATAGTTTTTAGCTATAAGCTAAGTCCTGTATCATTTAATAATTTACAAAAAGCATTCACATGTGCTGTTTAATGCCATCAGAAACAATCCCACACAAACAGCAAATTTCTCCACTGCTAGATTCACCTTAAGTTTTAGACTATATGAAAATGAGAAGGCCGTTTGCCAAAGAAATTATGGGAATAATTGGGGCATAGGATGAGTTAAAATAGAACCTATAAATAAATACCTTTACCTTTATCTGCCAAAGGCACTGGTTGAATGCTCAGTGTTCTGTAGTGGAGACATGTAGGTTTGGAGCCACTCGGATCTGGGATCCGATCCTGGCTCTCTCAGTTACAGGCAGCTGGGCAAGTCACGCCACTTCTCTGCGTCTATGTCCTCAGCTATAATCTGGAGGTAGAGATGTCACTGTCTCACACAGCAGTTTTGAGAATGAAAGGAGAGAGTACGGTGGGAGGCCTTTCATGGTGCCTTCAGTAGATAATCACCAAATAGTGGCTCCTCTCCTTCACATCTGGCTGTCATCATTCCCAGAACTGTTGTTGACTTCTAGAAGGTAACATGGTGGAATCTCCTTCACAGCTATTTAGATTACTCTATTGTTTATAAGATCGTCTATTTCCCCTTGGTTCAAATACTCTAATTAGCTTGGAAGTCATTAGCTATTGATTAAGCAAGTGTATTACAAATGTAAAATACTTATTAACAAAATACTTTGTGAATATAAAAATATTTAAAATAAAATATTTTACAAATCTAAAATTCCAAACTTCTCCACTATCATTGCTATATTTCTCCGCTGTCATATGCTATCCATCATGACCTTACCGTCTATTACGGTACAATAGAGGACTAGAGAGAATCAGGGTAAGTGGACTGGGTGACATAACTTTATTACCATCACAGAATGAGGGGCTGTGTTGAATATTGACATGAGGTCTGGAGGACAACTAAGATTCTTGACCTCTGACACTAAATTATTGTATAACTTAGATCAGTCACTAAATTTCTGGCCCTTAGTTTCCTAATCTGTAAAACACAAATAAGAACTTCATACTACTTAATGCATATAGTTTTGGGGGGTTTCTTTGAGGAAGATTAGCCCTGAGCTAATATCTGCTGCCAAGCCTCCTCTTTTCTTTCTTTCTTTCTTTTTTTTTCTTTTTGCAGAGGAAGACTGGCCCTGAGCTAACATCCGTGCCCATCTTCCTCTACTTTATATGTGGGATGCCTACCACAGCATGGCTTGATGAGCAGTGCATAGATTCACACCCGGGATCTGAACCGGCGAACCCCAGGCTGCCAAAGTGGAACGTGCGAACTTAACCGCTGCACCACCAGGCTGGCCCCAATGCATATAGTTTTGAACATCAAATAAGACAGTGAAGGTACAAATATACAGACCAACAAAAGGCATTGTTATTGTTATAACAATCAACATGTTGTATCATGTGTGTATCAATACATGGATTGAACTTATATATCAACATGAGTTCTAGAAAGCCAGCACTGTATTTGTAACCACCAGTAATTTAAATAGGTCCGCTAAGGTTTCAGGTGGCCTGGAACCCCTCCCTGCTTCCTGCTGGTAAGATACCCTGATCCCTTGGACCCAGACATGAGTGTGTAACCGAGGCTGAGCCAATCCTAGTTCCTCATCCCCTGGCCAGGGTGCTTGGTTCAGGTGATGGGTACTTGATCCAAGATGAGCCAGAGTTCTTCTCTTGGAATTTTCAAAATGGTCCCAAGAAGAGGAGAGCTTTTGTTTCTTGTCTAGCCACTAAGCTGTGAGGATGTGACTCAGAGCCCCTGGTAATTATGTCTCCTCCTGCTTTCTTCTCAACGTCCTTCATTCTGCAATAGGAAAGGAAGCAGGAAGAGATGAGAGACAGTGAAAGAGAACTCTATTGGGATTTAGGTCTCTAGTTCCATCTTGATCATGTGAACCAATAAATTTTCTCTTTTGACTTAAACAAGTATAAGTCGGGTTTTTGTCACTTCCAATCAGACACTCCCGGTCAATAGTTGGCCAAGAACCTATGCTGATTAGGAAGCGCTAAGAATGGTTTTCTCCTTTCTCCACATTCAAAACTCAGGAGAAATATAAATCTAATCCTTAAAATAAAATGGCAAATTAAAAAGGACCTTCCCTTACTTTGATTTCTCCCCAATGCTGGAGGAATTATTCCCACTTTATTTCTCTGCTCCCCTCCAAAGGAAAAACTCTTGAAAAAGTTGTCACAGTCTTTACTTCCTGGAATTCCCTTCTCTCTCCCATCCACTCTAATGCCACCTCCATCTCCACTGTGCCACTGAAAAGGCCTTGTCAAGGTTACTCATGATCTTCTCATTCCTGAATCCATTGGCTTTATAGCCTCATCTAGCTGGAATTCTCAGCAACATCTGTTACTGAAGTCCTTGCTTTCCTTCTTGAACACTCTCTCCATTTGACCACTGAATAACGCACCCTTATGGCTTTCTTACATCTCATGGGTAGTTCCTCTTCCTCTAAATTTCTAAATGTTGGAGTGTCCCAAGACTCAGTCCTAGGCTTGCTACTCCTCTCTATCTATGCTCATTCCTTTGGTAATCTCGCCCAGTCCCTTCTCTGGGACTTGGCTCATGCCAACCCCTCCTCCTGGAGCACTCAGCACCCAACTCATTGCTCCGTGCCAACTCCTCTTCATGCCTTGGGTCTCAAATGCCACTTCAGGGAGCCTTCCCTGGCACCCAGCTCTAGGTAGGGTGCCCATATGCCCGATGGCATGGAGTGCTCCAGGAGGAGGGGATGGCACGAGCCAAGTCCTGGAGAATGGAGTTTGAGATGGTAGAGTGGAAGGAGATGAGGCTTTGGGTGAGCAAGGTACCGATTACTGAAAGTCTTCTAAGCCAAGGAAAGGGAACAGGGAGCCATTGAAGGATCAAGCAGGGGAGTGAGAGCCACTGGTCATCAACAAATCTTTACTGAACATTTGCCATATTCTGGGCACCTTATCTAAGATAAGGACATAGCAGAGAACAAGACAGAGAAGGACCTGGCTCTTGTGGATCATGCATTCTAGAGAGGAAGACAGGAAATAAAAGAAAGAATGGACAAAGAATAAAAGAAAGAGGGAGTGAGGAAGAGGAGGAAGGAAGGGAAGGAGTGAGGGAGGGAGGAAGGAAGAGAGCAAAGAAAGAAAATGTCAGGTAATGATAAGGGCTATTTTGAAAATAAATCATCTGCTCCAGTGGCTTTCAAACTGTTTTGTACCGTAGAGCGGCCGTGGAGCAACTTTTGGTGGAATGGTCATGGAAGACCATGGAGTAAAACGTGGCTGGGAGGGCTAGATCTTAGTAAGCAGGGGGAGAGGGGTAAGACCTGAAATCAGAGAGACAAGAGGAAAGGGAGTTATTTCTTGTAGCCGTGTCTCTATCAAAAGGGGAAATGTGAAAGATGAGAAAGCCACGCATTTGAAAATGTGTCTGAAGCCTCGACTGCTCTCATTCTGTTGTGTTAGCTGCCTGACCTCTGGAGACGTTTGATGTTCCAATGCATGCCTACGCTTTGGGGTTGTTTATTCTTTTAAGTAGACTTTATTTTTCAGAGAAATGTTAGGTTCATAGCAAAATTGAGCAGCAAGTACAGAGTTCCCATCGTATTCCCTGCCCCATACACACACAGCCTCTCCCATTATCAATGTCCAGCCCCAGAGTGGGACCTTTGTTATAACTGATGAACCTACATTGACACATCATTATCACTAGAGCCCACAGTTTACATTGGGGTTTACTCTTGGTCTCATACATTTCATGGATTTGGACAAATGTATAATGACATATATCCACCATTATGGCATCACACAGACTAGTTTTACTACCCTAAGAATCCTCTGTGCTTGAGATTGGATTAGTGCTTACCACAGGGGAAGGGGGGAGGGAGGAGGGTGAAATGGGTGATTAGGCACACGTGTGTGGTGATGGGTTGTAATTAGCCTTTGGGTGGTGAACAAGATGTTATCTACACAGAATTCGAAATATATTATGATGTACACCTGAAAGTTATATAATGTTATAAACCAATGTTACTGCAATAAAAAAAAAAATTAATTAAACCAAAAAAAAGAACCCTCTGTGCTTCACCGATTCATCCCCCCCTCCTCTCTAACCCCTGGTGACCGCTGATCTTTTTACTGTCTCCGTAGTTCTGCCTTTTCCAGAAGGTCATTTGGTTGGAATCATACAGATGGCTATACTTTTTAAACCTTGAGGTAAGCAAAGAACTCAGGACAAGATAAAAGCTTTTCTGCAGAGGAAATTATATAAAACACTATAAACAAGTGTTTGCAACTCACACAGTCCTGCCCTGCAGATGGTGCGTCTCACGTTCAGAGGAGCAACATGACTCTGCGACGGAGCTAGGGCGTGCATAGCTGGACGGCAGCGAGCACTTGATGGGTGCCCTTCAGACATGCTCGCATATCTTTGCTCATGGTATCCTCAGGACAAGAAAAAAGGTAAGTCTGACTATGTCGTCGTTTTGCCTGGAGAAATCTGGGGTTAGAGAAGTTAATAACTTGTGCAAGTTTTCCCAGCTAGGAAGTGGGAAACGATACCATGAGGCTTGATACCACAGAGGCTTGACTTTGAATACTGACTCTGCCACCAAGCATGTCACTTGGACAATTGCAACAGCTTCTGTCATACCTATAAAACATCTCAAATGTTGATCCTCTGGAGTTCATCACACAATATCACACAACATCATTATTATATTATTATTCTGGGAGGTTCTCATATGATTACCTCATTCTTTTTACTTGCTTTTGCTATTTCATAGAATAAATGTGTGTACGTAGTTTATTTAAGCAACCCTTATGTCCACTGATGGATATTTAGTTTTCTTTTTTATCCACTTGTGTGTTGTCATGGTTGTGGTCACTATTGTAGTTGTTTATGTAAACACTGGGTAGTAAAGATCCTCATGCATATATAGTGGCTCACTCTTTGGAGTATAAGTTCCTAGAAATATTAAGTCAAAAAGAATGGACATTTAAGATAAAGAAGGACAATATCTGTATGACTCCACTCATATGAGGAATTTAAAAATGCAGACAAAGAGAACAGATTAGTGGCTACAGGCGGAAAGGTGGGGTGGGGGGTGAGCACAAAGGGTAAAGGGGTGCACCTACAACACGACTGACAAACAATAATGTACAACTGAAATTTCACAAGATTGTAACCTATCATTAACTCAATAAAAATTAAATTAAAAAAATAAAAAAAAAGAATGGACATTTAAAATTGTTTATAGCCACTGACAAATTGCCATCCGAAAATATTGTACAAATTTATACTTCTATCAAAAATGCATGAGATTGTTATTTTTGTTTTATTTTCCAATTTTTGGCTGCTAGTGTATAAGAATATAATTGAGTTTTTATATTAACCTTCTATCCTCTGACCTTGCTAAATTCACTTATTAGTTCTTATAGCTGTTTCATAGATTTCCTGGTATTTTCTAGGTAAACAATCATATCTTCAAACAGACAATTTTATTTTTTCCTTTTATAAAAAAATTATGAACGCATTTCTCACTTTTAACATGACTACCCCTTAAGTTCTTTAGCTTTATTCAGTGATTGTTTTTCTGGATGGTTTCCTCATTAGTCTCTAAAACATTTACATTCTAGTCTGGACCTAGAATTCTGAAAGTGGTTTAGCCATAGTTCTGTATTTAAATTGGTCTGATGCTCTCTAACAGTCTTTTCAGACCACGGCTTTTGAATCTCCGAGCTCATCTTGATTCATATTTTGGTTGACTGAATTTTATTTAATGTTTTTTTTCAAGAAAGGTTCTTGTATTTTACATATTTATTTTATAATGGCTTTATGTTGTCATTTATAAATAAACAAAACTTAGATGGGTATAAAATTCTTAGGTTCGTACTTTATGTCTCAGGACTGTGTAGATATCCAGTCATTGTATCTTGGCATTGCATGTTCCTGTGGAGAAAACTGAATCCAGCTTGATATTTTCTACCTTGTAGATGGCATATTTTTTCTGCTTGGGTGCTTATGGGATTCTTTCTTTTGCCTTCATTTTCGGAAACCTCCAGAACGCATGCACTGATTGCCCCATATCAATTTTCCCTTTCAATGTATAGATTTTTCCTCCCTTTAGTTCAGAACAAATTCTTCAACTGTATCTTTGAGTATTTTTTCTGGTACATTTGTCTGCTTTCTACCTCAGAAAACACCTAATATGATGGTGTATCTCCATGTTTGTTGTCTGTATCTATGTCTTCCTGCTAATTGCTTTAAATTTCTTGGTCAATTTCTCAAGCTTGTCTTCCATATCACTGAACATTTTCGTTCTCCTTTTTCTACGTCTCACTGCTTGCAAGGTGGGCTTCCATTTCTGTAATGTTTCCTTATCTTCCGTTTTTTTCCCCTGAGTTCTAACAGTTCGTGTTCATTGATTTACTTGAAAATTTCTTCTGTTACCTGGAGTAATTATTATTCTTCCATATATTTTTCATCTGCCTTTTTGCTGCTTCCTGTGTTAACTTTTTCTCTGTAGCATCTCTCTGTAGTTCCCATGTTGGATCCTTGCTGTTTAGTGAACATCTTTGAGTGGGGCACTTAGATCCCAGTCTGCTAATGGTGTGGAAAGGGCTGGAGGAGGATCTGGGGCATAGGTGTCTCTGGCGACTTTAGGTTGGACCTGTTGTCTCAGAACCTCCTCACCAAGTGTGCTTCTTCCCGTCAAGATAAATAGTCACCCGGCCGATAGTCTCCGTGGTTCACATCAGAGACTCCCAGCTTGTAGTTTTCTGTTTGTGTTAAGGAGACAGTATTCCCCAAGCTTCACATTTCCACAAAGGCACCTCCAAAGGAGGAACACTCCTGGCCTCTTCCTATCACTTCCCCGACTTTTCCTGGAGGCAGGATAACTGCTCGGATTAGGGAGTGTGTGAGAAAGAGTGGAGGATGCTCAGCTAACCTCTCCTGGGCTTTCCTTTACAGATGTGCCTTCCCTGCAATCCTGGTCTGTGCGGACGTGAGGGAAACTAACAGGGGCAGGCTCTGCCCTGCGGAGGGAGGTCCGGGACCGGGTAGGTGAGTGGAATTCTGGGGTGAACTATTAAAAAGCTCTTTGTGGCTACACATCTAAGCCATATCCTTTAATACATAATTATTTTTAACAAAGTTGATACTATGTTCAACTGTCACCTATATCTTATATATCAATTGCTTCCAAACCCAGGAGAATAAGAAAGGGGTATTATTTATTAAGCCCTAAAGCCCTAACATACTGGTGAGTTTGGCAGGAACCTTGATAAAGGTGAGATACTAGAGGATAAAGGATAAAGGTGAGAAACTAGAGGTCAAAGTAACATATGGAGATTGAGTTTTCTGGTGAGGTCAGGGCAGGAGCTGCTAGATTTTAAGGCTCCAGTAAGTGTGGGTCAGGCAGTATTTTGACCCTGGCAAGTCACAGCAGGCAATTCTTCTGCATTGCCTACAGAAGAATGGCTGTTGTTACAGATATAAGGCTGCTTTAATAGGCCTTAGTGAATGTGAGTTTTGAAGACTGGCTTTTACTATATGCTCCAGTCGTACTGTGCAGAGAAAATGAGAAGGAGAGTGGTTTGCTCTCAGAAACAACAGGCAGACTGAGCCAAAGGAAGAGAGAGCTTTCCTGAGGCTAGACAGATGCAAAAAAGAAAAGGAAATGCACACATATCTAAATATTCTTAAGAAGGGCATTAGATTAGATCATATTGAGAACCAGGAACCAAAAAAATCTCTCAGGGGCAGAAAGGCAAGATGTCAGATAGGTGACTGGGACCTGGAACGCAGGCCACCACCACCAGAGGGAACTAGATCCAGGGAGCTGTCAAAAGTCATCCTCTTACAACTGTGAATACTGTCCGAAATAAAAGCATCTAGGGAACACAGCACTTATGCCATGTCTGTCCCACCACTCTATGTTGGTTGTGTGGCGAGCAGGTCCTCAGTTTCTCTAGTTCTCAGATCTTCAGATGGACGGGAAGGTATTTAAGGAGCCGTACCTGTGGAACCGCATCTGAGGAGCTTCATTCACCCTGGCTCTGAGTAAGACGACAAGATGCTGGAGCTGAAGCTGATGCCCCATGGGATGAGATTTTAGGGGCCTTGGGGAGTGGTGAGTGTATTTTGTATATAGAAGTGACTTGATGTAGCCAGAAGGCAGACTGTGCAGATAGCTTTTTCCAAAGACGGCCACAACAATACCTCCTTTTCCATATGTTCTTCCACAGAGTAACTTTGATGTTTCTTCCATCCAGAAGTGAGGTCTATGGGCTTGACCCTCCTTCCATCTTGTCACTTGTTTGTAATTCCTAGAATCTGAGGTTGGGTCAGAAAAGGCATGGAAGCATCTACTTCGTTTGGTGGAACACTCATGCTTGAAATGCTGAGCTACCACATATGATGTCCTGAGGCCATGCTAGTGTGAGGAAGCCAAGCCATACAGAGAGGTCATACGTAGGTGGTCCAATCAGCAGTCCCACATGTTGAGAACTTCCAGCCCAGGAGCCAGACATATGAGTGAATGAGCTTTCAGATAATGCAGCCTCCTGCCATCAAGTCACTACCCCCAGCCTTAGAGTCTTCTCAGACATCATGGAGCAAACAGGCTGTTCCCACTGCATCCTTTCCAAAGTCTGGCCCACAGAATCCTGAGTGTCATAAAATGATTGTGGTTTCATGCCACCAAATTTGTAGCGCTTTACTACACAGTAACCAGAACAGGGAACCACTGTGTGAAGATCGGCACAGCCGTACAGGGCTTCCATAAAACTTAGAACTGTCTGAGAGACAGAGAGGAGAAGGCTAGAAAGATTAGCATAGAATAGTTAAGGTGTTATTAGATGAGCTTCAAAGCAAAACAGTTATTGTAGACATAAGGCTTTGCCTGTGTCCTGTGGGAACAAGTCAAGAAGCAGTCAGGACTCCAGGACAGGCACAGGGAGAATGAGATGCACTGAGGGGACTGAGGCAGGAAGAGGACAGTTCGAGCCCAGGCCCGGGTTAGGTTTTTGGTTAGGCTGGAAAATGCTTTTCAAGTGAGATGATCCAACTCAGAGAAGTGAGAGTCAACAAGATTTGTTTGGACAGTAGTTGTTTTTGGCAGATCCGTAGAACATTGACTTCATTTCTCTCACTGTGATAAGAAAAAAAATCTATGTTGGTAAAACAAATGTCTGACCCAGAAAACAAAGACAAAGGAAAAGGGAAAAGTCCAACAAAAACACCAGCCTTACATGTGGTGCAGAAGGAAGGGGAATAACTGAAGAATCTCATTAAACCATTAAGAACTCAACTGAGCCTTCCTGAGAGAAGAAGACAAGGGAAGTCAAACACTAGAAGGATGTCCCAAACTTCAGAAGACAAGATTCAGCAGGAGGACATGGTACTCAAGTCCTGAACACTCAAAAGCTGCAGAAAGAGAGTATCTGGAGGAGCATGAAGCAGGAGCAGGAGCAATGGGACAAGCTTCAAAGTTCAAAACAGCTCAGCTCAGAAACCTGCTATGGCTGATCCTCAGGCTGAAAGAAATATGGGACTGAGGGAGAAGCCTCCTTAGGAAGCAGGACTCATAGACCTCAGCAGTTCTGGAGCTAGAGGCAGTGGCAGCAGTCCCTGAGGATTGAAAAATGTCCACTCACAAGAGAGTGAGTGTAGACCGAGCCAGAAACAAGAGCCCAAGACGGAAATGGAGTTCAAGAGGTTGCTTCCTTCCTTCTTTCATTTCTCTCTCCCTCTCTCTCTCTCTTGCGCGCGTGGATTGGGAATGAAAAGTGCACACAAAAAATCTGGAGCCTAGGATGTCACTGATTTCTGAACTCTGCAAGTAGGCAGGAATATTTTAAATGTCCCTCCCTGGGAAAGGATGCAATGTGTTTACCAGAAACGGAAAACTTGGTACCATAACTAACCTCTGGTGAGATCTCTGCCAGTGGATCTAAGGGTGCAGGTCATGGCCCTGGCCAAGTCTGGTACATGCTGACTGGCATCTTACAGAGACAGAAACCAAGAACACTCTTTCTGACTGTTGTCCTTTCCTCTGACATTCCTGAGTCTCTGCTATGGTCCTTGTAAGTGGTAATGAGAGTCCTGGCTTACACGAATTGCTGAGTTCTGGGAACCTAAATTTACCTATATTAAGTACTCTAGCTCTGGGATATATTATGTGGTTCTGTCAAATTTTTTGAACTTTTCAAAAAGTGTGCCTGGAAATTAACAAAATACTCAGAAGCCAAAAAAATGAAGTGAAAGCCAGAATCCAAAAAGGTGAGAAGCCAGAATCTGACTTAAGGATATCTTTCCAACAAAGACAAATGCTCTAGTCTTGAATTTTAAGGCATAAGAGACAAAACGTAGACCCGTGCAAGGTGGAGAGTTGGATCAGAGATCCCCTCATAAAGCTAAATCCCTTGGTAAAAGATTAACCAAAACAAAACAAACAATCAAACAAACAAAAACGCACTGCCTCAAAGGATGTTTCAACCTTGGTTGTGAGTGGAGAGATGAATGTCTCCCATGGGAAGTCGAAACTCTACTGTGGCCTTCATGTGGGAATGCAGTATAAATTCACAGTATCTATGTACCTATATATTAATAATAAAAATAAAAGCCCTCAAGCAAAGAATTTTTTTAGTGCTTATAGGTTGGTAATGCCCTCAGGTACCTGACAGAAGCAAATGTAAATCTTCTGTGGAAAAATGTATTTACAATCTGTTCCTCAAAGAATTCCCCCAGAGAAAGTTCCATTGAACTTGAGTTCACAATGAAAAATGATGAAACACGCAAAACATGAGAAATCAAGCCACCTTGAGAGAAGCAGCAAAAATAATAAACAGCAGAAGTTACAGATGTTGAGGATATCAGATATAGAATATAAAGTAAGTATATTTAATATACAGGAATAAAGGAAAATATGGGAGGAAGAGTAAAGATCAAGGCACTATAAATGAAAAATACATTAGTTGAAATTAAAAACTGGATATACGGTACCCCTACTCCTGCTAGCTAGGGTGTTACCAGTGAAGGCCTCATCAGAAGCCTGAACTCCCACTCCTGCCCAGCAGTGAGGAAGCACCCCTCTTCCTCAGGGTGCCAACAGAGGCTGGTAGGAAACCTGGCCTTCCACTCCCATCTTGCAATAACAAGCAGCACCCCACACACACACCAGCACAGTGTCAGGGAAGGCCTGCTCAAACAGAAAACTTAAATAAGATCTACCGTCTCCTAATACCATACATGTCCAGGATTCTATTAAAAATCTTTCATCATATCAAAACCAGGGAAATCTCAGCTTGAGTGAAAAAAGACATCAATGCTGAGATGACACAGATGTTAGAATTATGTGACAATTTTAAAGTAGCCATCATAAAAATACTTCAGCAAGAAATTACAAACACATTTGAAACAGATGAAAAAATAGAAAGCCTCAGCAAAGGAATAGAAGATATAAAAAAGGAGTGATGGAAATTTCAAAACTGAAAAATACAATAAATGAAATAAAAAACTCAACGAATGGGCTCAACAGCAGAATAGAGAAGACAGAGGAAAGAATCAGTGAATTTAAAGAGAAAGTAATAGAAAGTACTCTGGGGGTTGGCCTGGTGGCGCAGCGGTTAAGTGCGCACATTCTGCTTCAGCAGCCTAGGGTTCACCGGTTCGGATCCCGGGTGTGGACATGGCACTCCTGGGCAAAAAGCCATGCTGTGGTAGGCGGCCCATGTATAAAGTAGAGGAAGATGGGCATGGATGTTAGCTCAGGGCCAGTCTTCCTCAGCAAAAAGAGGAGGATTGGCAGTAGTTAGCTCAGGGCTAATCTTCCTTAAAAAAAAAGAAAGTACTCTGAACAACAGAGGGAAAATAGGGGAAAAAAATCAACAGGAGTTTCTGGGTTGGTAAACACATCAAGGTGCTAGGAGGATGGTGCACCTGGAGAGCGCATGGAAACTCTACACCCTTCCCCCATACTTTGCCCCATGTATTTCTTCCATGGGCTGTCCAAGTTGTATCCTTTATAATTAATGGATAATAGACTAAGAATAATAGACTAAGAAAAAGAAAAAAAGAAATAATGACTCCACTCTATTTGTATCTGCTGAAGAGTTTGGCTACCTATTTGAATGAAATATGGGATCAAAGTTTGATAATATTGGCACGAACACCATAGCTAACAAAGATAGTGCAAGTCTCAAACAACTTAGATGGGAGGCTGAATGCAAAGACTGGCTACACAACAGTGATGTGAAAATTATCATCAAGGAAAAGAAAGATTTCAAAAACAAAAGACTGAAAATGACTCAGAAAACTAAAAAGCAAAGAAAATGAATGTTTTTAAAATAAATTATGAATTAAAGTTATACTTACTCCTAAAAAAATCAACAGAGTCTCAGGAACCTGTGTGACTATAACAACTGTAACAGGACATAAAAGGAGGTAAGGTTTCCATACTTCACTCAGAGTGGTAAAATGTTGACACCAGTAGACTAAGATAAATTATGTTTGTGTAACATAATGCCTAGAGCAAATGTATGCCAAGATACACTTAAAAACTCAAAAAAAAAAAAAAAAAGGAAAATCAAAATTAAATTCTAAAAAATGTTTAAGGAGCAGAAAAAGGAAAACAGAGACATGAAAAACAGAAGGAACACACAGAAAATTAAAAATAAAATGGCAGACTTAAGCCCTAAGCTCCTATAATTGCATTGAATGTAAATGATCTAAATATACCAAAGAAAAGGCATAAAATTGGCAGAGTGGCTAAAAAAAGCACACCTAACTACATCCATGCCATGGAGTAGTCAGAATAAAAAGAAACCAACTACTGATACATGGAACAACTTAGATGAATCTTAGATGAATACTGAAAGAAAAAAGCCATTTTCGAAGGTCACATATGTGTGATTCCATATAACATTCTCGAAATTAAATTATAAAGATGGGAAAGAGCGGTTTTGAGGGCACAGAGATGGGGACTGAGGATATGGAATGGTGGGTACGACTATAAAAGGGCAGCATGAGCGATATATTTGTGATGATGTAGTATTTCTGTATCTTCATTTTGGTGGTGCTTACACAAATCTACACATGTGGCACAATGGCACAGAACTATATACATATACTGTGCCAATGTCAGTCTCTGAATAAGCGAAGGTAAATCTAAAGGACTACCTAAACTACCAAGAATGCAACACAGAACAACAAAAAGTGGAAAATATGAAAAAGAGTTTACAAAACCTGGAGGACAGTGTGGGAAGATCTACCATTATCTATTTAGTGTTGCAGAAGGAGAAAATAGGACTGTGAGAGAGACAAAACTAGAAGAGATGATATATGAAAATTTTCTGGAATTTATAAAAGATACAAAGGCTCAGATTTAGGAAACAACAATTCTCAGGTGGGATAAATAAAAAGAAATTCACATACAGAAATATTGTAGCAAAACTGAAGAACACCAAAGACAAAGAGAAGCTCTTAGAAAGGTGGAGCACATGGAAGTCTTGGGGCCAAACATCCAACTTTGAATGTCCTAAAGGAATGACATCCATTCAAGTGGAAAACAATCCAGACTAAAAATACTGAAGGGACCATGACTCTACCAGGCATGACCATACTCAAACTAAGACTGAGCTCAAAGTGAGGAAGATTCAGGGTTTTACATTTATATTTTGACTTGCCTTTGGTCTGGCCTTTAAATTAATAATCAAGGGCTTGCGAATTGGTTTATCTGGATAGGAACTCATAAGGTCAAATACATTTAATGTTGAATTTTAATTTCTCCCTAACAATTTGATATTAGGAAGATATTCCTATTATTTTTTTTTTTTTGAGACAATCATTTATTATTGGACAGGACAAGGGCATTTAAAGAGAGGAAACATATCCAAAAGAATGTGTTTAGCTTGGTGTTACAGGCATCAATGCTCACAACAAACACCACCACTCAATATATCATGGAAACAGGCCACATACAATCAGGAAGATGCTGCCATGCCACTCAAAAATAACCCACAATGCTTAGGAAACAATCATTAGGGAGTTACAGAGCATCATCATCTCCAATTCGCCAATCTGCATTTTCTGTGGCTGGGCCATTAGCCCATAGCATTTGGCTGGTTCCCTGGTTATTAAGAAGTGAGTATTCCTATATCATAGAGAGCCTTCAATAGTACACACTTCTGAATGTCACTGAAATCACAGTCAACTGCAGGCTTAACTAGCTCAAATCACTACATTTTTGGACTGCACTAGGTAGTCATGGACTGTCTCACAGCATTAGAAATAAAATTCTGAACTTAACCCATTTAGCACTGTTACGATACAACCAAATCATCTTTAGTCCTATGGCACATACCATAAAGACAGCAGAAATTCACTGGAGGAAATTAAAGAAGAAATTTGGGAAGCTCACCTGGCCCGAGGTATACAAGCTGCTAACAAAGTTAGACACGCCTGAAAACTGTTATGTCAATTATTTGCCAAATTATTTGGCATTAGTTGTAGCAGGTCTTTCCTGACTGGGCAAAGATTTCAATACCTATTCTAGAGACTAGCCAAAATATTCTAAGTAGTAGTACATTACAAATTCTAGGTCACGAGAAAAACCTATTCGGCACAAGATTGACTGAGAAACCTGTTAGGTATCTGACCCTCCCTCCTCACATCCACTGCCTTTACCAACCACTGCCTTTCACAGCAAGCCGTTTCCAAGATGCAAAGTTCTCACTCCACATAGAACAAAACCATATTTGGGAAGCCAGTCGCAAAAGACCAGATATTGTACAAATTCATTCATATTAAATAACCACAATAGGCAATTTATAGAGACAGAAAGTAGATTAGTGGTTGTCCGGGGCTGGGAGGCATTAGGGGGTAAATGAGAGGTGACAGCTAAAGGGTACAGGGTTTCTTTTGGGAGTGATGGAAATGTTCTAAAATTCACTGTGGTCATGGTTGCACAACTTTGTGAACATATAGCAAAATTGCTAAATTGCACCCTTTAAATGAGTGAATTGTAAGTTATGTGAATTTTCTCTCAATGAATTTATCAGGAAAGGAAGACAGCCCCAAAAGAGAAGAAAACAAGAGGCTCTTGCAAATCACATCAGACCTGAGGAAACGGTAGACAGCCTGATGTAAGGAGCTTGATTCGTGCACGATATTTTGATTTAATTATCACCACTTTAACCCGTGACTTCACATTTTTAACTTATTTCTACATTATTTTAGGTTATCAGCAGATTTCTAACTTTGTTCTCCTTAGAGAGCAGGCAGAGTCAGTATTCCACACCCAGACTGGGTTGGCAGACAAAGCAAAACTGAACAACAATAAAAAGCCAATGACAAAATCATGTCGTGCTTTGAGGCTGTGTGTTAGCAGGCAGAAGAGAAGAGCTGAGGTTCACTTCTAATGGAAAAAATGCCATCAAGCGTTAAGAGCATCTTATGACTCTTGCCTAAAACACATTTCCTTTTCAAATCTGCATACAGTTATTCCCTTTACACCTATTTTCATACCTGTACAATTCAACAAAAGCAACGTTCTCTACAAAGAAATGTTAAGCTTCCTGCAGATCAAACAGCTAGCCAAATTTCCCCAAAATTACTGTTTCTAAAAAAATTCTACTCTGTACCCCATCCTCACCTTCAGCAACATACAATGAAGATGGTAAACTCTAAGCCTGCCACAAATCAGAAGCTACGAAACAATTTAACTGACCTTTTTAAAAAATTAAGGATATTAGTTCCAAATATACAGAACATATTTGGCCCAATTCCTTTGAAGCCTACCTTTAATAAGAAGTTTCCTTCATTTTTACTAATTCACTAGTTTAGTGTGCAATGAAATAACAGAGACTTTGAATAAGTTAAACTGGCTAATGACATGGAATCAGTTTTACTCAGTGATTACTATTTTTTTACACAGGCAAGATAATCAAATCACGAATGGTCTTTTCGGTCTATCTTCAACTATTCTTATACTACAAAATCAATTAGGGAAATTTTTTACAGATAAATGAAGAGAACACACGTCGCTTTACAACAAGTTGAATTTGTTAAATATATTTGTTATGACAAAAAATTACTGGCACAAAAATTGCTCACTGCACACAGAACCCCAGAGAACTGATGAAACAAGACAGCTGATGTTAGAAGGTATATGGGAGCAGAACGGGGTGAGAAGTCATGGGTAAATTAAAAACTGGCCAGTACCTGGTGAAGCAGAGTCACTTTTTAGGGGGCGTAACAGAAACTGATAAGTTACCTTTAGTCTCCTTAGAGAAGTCCATTTGTTGTTAAGAACTGAAGACCATTTTACTATCGTTCGTGCTGCAAAATGCAATAGTCACACTATTTCCAAAAGAATCCTAAAAACTGTAACACAAAAGAAATCTAAGAAAATAATTACAAAACCATCAACATTTTTCCAAGAAATGTGTTCAAAACAGTGACTTTTACAAAAGATGTGAATTTGTTTTAAATGAAAATAAGAACTCTCTCTTTGAAAGATCAAAGACATTTCACAGATAACTTATACCGCATTAATGATTTGATTAACAATGTACAAACAAGGACCATGGACTTTTTTTAATTAGGTCTGAAAGATCAATATAAATACCGATAGGGGAGTGTTTTATACCCCAAACTCCAATATTCCAGCTCTGTGTCCTGTCCTATTATTATAATTTGTAAAAATTTTGACGCAGTGATTCAAGTTTTCGTAACTTCAACGATGTGCCAGAGGACAACGCATCTTGGTTTGAAGAATTTGTTGTATCCGAAGGCCGGAACAGTACTCGACCACGATGATTAAATACACAAAATGATGGGTGATTCCTGAACGCGTCAAATGTCTTATTTTTTAGTTCTGAAGCGGCATCCACGTCTTTAAACTCCCCTTCATTATGGACTATACCATAACAGGTGACTGCAAAGGCCAGAAGCGTCTGAAGAACTATATCTATCGGCAGTGATTCATCTTCCTTTTCTGTTAATCGCATATATGAACGATGCTGCGCGGCGGAAAAGGCCGCGTGGGCCAGGGCAAACAGGCCGATGCCCACCAGCCCCCTCCACAGCGACGGCGCCATCATTCCGGCGGAGCAGCAGCCCAACAAAAGCAGCGACGAGCGGCGGAGCTGTTCCTTCCTCCACTGGCGGGCCTGCTCGTTCCTCCACCGGCGGGCCTGCTCCTTCCTCCACCGGCCGGCTGCCCCCCCCCCGGGCCTGCTCCTTCCTCCACCGGCCGAGCTGCTCCTTCCTCCACCGGCGGGCCTGCTCCTTCCTCCACCGGCCGAGCTGCTCCTTCCTCCACCGGCGGGCCTGCTCCTTCCTCCACCGGCCGAGCTGCTCCTTCCGCCACCGGCGGGCCTGCTCCTTCCTCCACCGGCCGAGCTGCTCCTTCCGCCACCGGCCGGCCTGTTCCTTCCTCCACCGGCGGGCGTCCGCGCGGCGCATAAAGATGACGTCACTTCATAGTCTTTAAATGGGGGACTTTTTTCTATCATTGACACTGGATTATCAGAATCTTGATGCTGTCGTTTCATGTCGCTATGTAATCTCTAACGAGCAATACTGAACATTTGTGGAGCCTTGGAGTTAATTTAATTAATAAAGTTAGTTTAATTTAATTAATATACTCACTGTTCTAATCCGTTTTAGTCATTAGGGAGTATCTAAATTGCCAAACACTAGTTCCAAGGAGAATCTCCAAAGGGAACAGTGGTTGGTAAAGGGAGGCGCAAGCCTTAGGAAAGTGTAGCAATACCGTGCTGATAACCGTGCATCTGGTCCTTCAAAGAGAGCCACGAGTGAAGAGAACATAAAGCTGCAGAGTGTTAGGGAGAGATCTCCATTCCTCTTGGTTCATGTTTCCATGAGGAGATAACCAGGGTAGCCGCCTTCTGACCCCCTTCATTCCCTCTCTAACCTCTATGTATGAAGTCACCCCTGGGGCGGCAAGGTCTTCTCTCATTGGTGGATTTAGTTGAAAGAATGGAAGAAGCTTGGCTCAGCCCCTCCTGGGCTTTACCCTTCAAATTGCCTTCCCTCAGAGGATGTACATTTTCCCTGTTCCTGGGCCCGCCTCTGTGCCTCCAGTGGAGGAGCTCTAAGTGGATGGGTATGTCTACTGCTAAGACAAGTATTAGGAAGCCTATTCTCCAATCCAGCTTTTATTAAAAAACTGAGCTATTTTTATCACTATCCGACTATCTTTGGTCCCTTAGTTCTCAATTAGTTTTAGACTCATGAGTGAAAATTGCTTATTGGCCCCATAAAGTCCCAGCGATGTCATCAGTTGAGTCTGGTCACCAGCTACAGAGCTAATAGCTGGTTCCCCTCTTTACTCTCCTACAGAATCTCAAGGCAGCTTCTCCAGGTAAAGAATTCTACAGAAAACAGGTGGCATGCCCAGACAGTTCCTTCTTCAACCTGACTTCTCCACTGCTCTCCCATAAGGAACCAAACTCTTGTTCTCATTGACCTGAGTTAAGGACCATCTTTTTTCTACTGCCTATTGAGTTGACACATTTTTAGGGTTGTCATGGCACATGAAAATCAAGAGTGCAGACATACTTCATCAAAAATTACTTCCCGGGGTCAGCCCAGTTGCATAACTGATATAGTTATATAGACTACATAACTATTCCGGAAGACGTTCCTCTAAGAAAAAGGAGTCTCAGAGGTTATTGCCTCTCATAAAAAATGAGGAGAGGACTTTGGAAGACATTCTTCTGAGAAAAGGGAGTCTCTAGATGTTATCGCCTCTCATAAAAAAATGACAACAAGGGGTCAGCCCCTTGGCATAGTGGTTGAGTTCGGTGCACTCCGCTTCACCAGCCCGGGGTTCACGGGTTCAAACCCGGGCACAGACTTACACCACTCATCAGCTATGCTGTGGCAGCAACCCACATATAAAGTGAAGGGGGATTGGCACAGATGTTAGCTCAGGACTAACCTTCCTCAAGAAAAAAAAAGAAAAAAATGATGACAAAACTAGTGTATCATAGTCATTAGAGACAGTCACATACAATGGTGTATAAAAACCGCAATGACTTCTGTCTCCATCAAAAGAGCAAGTAAGAGGCAAAAAATAACAAATATATTCCTTATATCTTGTAAACATCTGGCCAATATGAAAACCAAAATAATAATCTTACTTTCACCCTACCTTCCTGGAAAATTAAGGCTCTCCATAAGGAAAATGGGAACATCATTACTCACTCAACAGAACTGCAGGGAAATGTTTAAAAGGCAAATCATCTTATAGCAGACAAGAGGTATGGAAATGCAAAGTCTTGGTTCTAACATCAACAGTGGGGTAACTATAAAACATTTAATGCCTCAGTTTCTTCATTCATACCTTGGAAATACGTATCTTGGAAATGTGAGCTACATTTGCATTATTTTAATGAGTGACTTATTGAGATGTTAATACCATTACAACAGTTTAAAATACATAATTATTAACAGTTGAAAAATATAAGTAGGGGCTGGCCCCGTGGCCAAGTGGTTAAGTTTGCGTGCTCCGCTTTGGTGGCCCAGGATTTCACCAGTTCAGATCCTGGGCACTGACCTAGCACTACTCATCAAGCCATGCCGAGGTGGCATTCCACATAGCACAGCCAGAAAGACCTACAACTAGAATATACAACTATGTACTGGGGGGCTTTGGGGAGAAGAAGAAAAAAAGAAGATTGGCAACAGATGTCAGCTCAGGTGCCAATCTTTAAAAACAAAATTATATATATTAAAATATATATATATATATATATATATATATATAAGTAATGCCCTTCTACAAAGTGCTACCTTGAGCCCTGGAAGATGAGGAAGGTAACATTTATGACAGACCTTTGAAAAATCATGTATTGCAAAGGTATTATTATTTATCAAAAGAAAAGCATAGAGATTCTTTAAAATGGGTGTAATGATACCTGAGATGAAGCTCAAAGTGGTTAAGTATCTTGTCCAGTATCAGACCCAGTGAATGAGGGAAGAAGTTCCAGAACACGCATTTTCCAGTTACTAGTCTATGCTTCTTCTGGTTCACCCCACTAAGGACAATACTAACCAATCCTCAGTGAGACACATGGTTTGTGTGGGTTTCCAGGAGTGGTGATGGATCTGTATTGATCATAGGTATTATGAGTGTTGGCCAGTGATAAGGTGGCTCTCAGTCCAGGGTTGTGGAAGAGAGCAAGCAAATTGTCCACAGAGGGATCTTATTAATATTTCATTTATTCTTTGTCCCTTTCACCTGTGGATGATCACAACCAACCACCACCACCAAGTGCCATGTTGAACAGTTTACACACACAATATAATTTCATCCTCACAACATCCTTAGGAGAAACGTTACCCACTTTACAGCTAAAGGAACTGAGATTTAGAAAGTTCAAGTAACTTTCTGAAAGTCATTCAGCTACCAGAACTAGGATTCAATTTATGTTGTATTAATTTACACTTTTTGACATGCTATTTTGTGATTATTGCCAAGTAACTTTTCACTGCCCATGATTTTTTTTTTCTTTGTTTGGCCAAGCAGAGTAGGGTCTTTAATTTAGGGCCTGGATTCAGCCTTCTAATTTCTTTGTACTCTACCATTAACGGGTTTATGACTGTGGAGCTGACTCTCAACCTCTGTTTTCTTGTCTGGACATAGCAAATACTCTCTCACAATACATACAATTCTCCAAATGTATGTGATACATTTTAATTATTTCACAAAACACACAAATCTCCAAATGTATGTGATAGGGTGCTGTAATTATTCTCTGTACATGTTCGCAGTGCCTGACAACTCACAGTGTCGGTAAACACCTGGTTTTCATTAAAATTTAACTCATCAGTCAGAGCAGCCTCTGTGTATTAGAAGAAAATCGCTGAGAACAAGGAGCTGGTCTCTTTATACCCTTTTTTTCTTCAGTTGAATTGGATTTCACAAATGTGAAATACAACCATTTTCAATCTTCCTTTAATCTTTCTTACTCTCTATAACTGACCCAAGGTCAGGGTTAAGCAAGCTGTCGCAAACATACAGAAGAGATGGAAGGGAATCTGAAGCACGTACAATGGTGTAGATGCTGTGGTCTGTGATATGTGTGTGTATACTTATCACTGAACCCTCAGGTGGAAGTGAACTGTTCAAAACCCGCGATAGCGCTTGGAAGAGAATGGTGGTGCATCAGATACGGACAGACAGCAAATACGTAACAGCTTCTGGGAATTAAGCATCATGCTTCCTAAAATTATTTAATAATTATTAAATTATTGCAGACTCCCAATCATTCCAATCCTGCCTCTGAACTAGAAAGAGAACTCTGGGAACCTGTGCCTAGAACGCTTTCCGCTTTCCAGGTTGAAAAGCTGCCTTTGTGCAGTTTCTGGTCTCCCATTGACTCCATGATATTTGCTTCTAGGAGAGAGACAGAAAATTCCCCTTGCCTCTCCTAAAACTCGCAGAGCCTGGCCTACTTTGCTTGTCTCTGGATAAAATTCACCCTACAAGGAAAGGAAACCCTCCTTGCTTTCAGTGTCTACAGGACTGTCCGGTGGAAAGCTCCCAGGAAGCTATAGTCTTGTGGTCTATAACTAATTAGAATTTAACTAGAAGCTTGGAGAGCAACCACTCAGTGGTGTGTTATTCTAACTCAAAAGTTTACTTTAAACTTATGTAGGTGATGAGAAGAATACCAAAATGTATGTTTTAGTAAAAGTGATAAATGCGTAACTTGAGTTATAAATACTAAGAAGCTAAGTAACTATCCTAAAATTACTTGGAGGATTTAAACACTCTAAAATTTCTAATGTAAGAATTCAGCAATACCAAAAGCTACCTAAATAATGAGTTAACACAGAACATGGATCTTAAAGCATTAGTTATTTGTGTATAGTACCTAGCACTATACTTAGTTATTTAAAGTAGAATACTAAAAAGCATCAAATACCTCAAAAGAAGACTGCTAGTTTGGAATTAAGACAATAGAACCCCATATGTTCAGGGTGAGCTATTTGTCTTAAGCTTCTGATTGTTATCTTAGCATGGACATAAACATTGGAAAGCACCCCTTCGCAAGCAAGAGCTGAACTAAGATCTATCCAAGAATAACACAATTTATAAAACTAGAACTATGGTTGTCTACCAGTTGTCATGTGGGTCAAATAGTCCAACCCTTTGCCTAAATTGCTTTTGCTATATGCAGGTAAATATCACATATCAAGAGTAAAGACAAAAGAAGAAGTAAAACACAATGGTAAGCTTAGTAATGGTGACACTCCCACTGCCAATACTGTTTGTTTGAAATCAGCTTCCTTGCCTGAAATTTATACTTAGCAATAAAAAAATATCTATTTGACATCAGTTATGTGAATTTATGATCCAGAACCCCAATTAGTAATTTTTGCACGACGACTGATGTAAACAAGGCATGGGGTCCCAAGTTAACTGATTATTGTCTTTTTTAAAAGATGAGGTCCTAATTGATTCATTAAATCGAATAAAGATATAGACTCTAGTCTCTTGTTTGTTCCCTTTTAGACTTAACACATGCTAGAGGTGCTCCCATAACATACCTTCTACCAATAGGAACATTTAGACAGAGAGAGCATAAAGGGCTGGACCCAACTGACATAATTTACAATGGTTGCAAAGACAGGAGGAATACAATAAAAAACGCAAACTTTGACTCTGAGACTCACCCTCCCCGCCCCCCCAGGGTTACTTATATAATGTTCCTACTAGTGAGAGAAAACTGATCAGCATCAAGTAAGGAAAATCTTGAAATTGGTTAAAATCCAGATGATCAGTTAGGATTCAATGATACTATTATCACATAATTCAAAGTCTTGCATTTTTTTAATTTGATTTTTTTAAAAAAATACTCTTTACCAAGTGTCTATGAAGTACTCGTCACTTAGGATCTCATTGAGTCCTTCCTACATCCACCTTATAGGTGGGCAAGCAAGCTCGGGGAGTAACTCGACCAGTGCCCTGGGGTAGAGCCATGATTGACCCTGTTCTGTTCATGCTATAGGACTCCTTCAAAAAGCACTTGAAACTTCTCTTCTGCAAGAAGCTTTTAATATATATTTTTTAATTCCTCTTGTGGAAATAAAGAAACATGTTTCCATTGAATTTATCTTTTGGATTTATTGTTTTAGATTTCTGGTCGTCTTCCAAGATTTAATTCCATCTTTTGACAGGTGACCCAATAAGTTTGGTATCCACTTTCAAGTCCCTCCTAAAGACTTTTAGCAAATAGTTTTCATTTTTCTCAAATAGGACGGATGTATACAATAAATAAACACAAATATTTCCATCCAAAAAAGAACTAAGTTTACTAGATTCTCTCCTTTATTTTTTCTCTCTCCATTTTATGTAACATTCCTTGAATATATTCCAAAGAGTTTATCAGCCTAGCCAACTGTTGATACTTTGCTCTGCATGGGCTGGTTATGCAGTCCAGTATTTTTTGCACATATTTTATGGGGAGACAAATATTATTTTTAACCTCAAACAGAGTCATGTCACATCTGGGTAGACAAAAATGAATCATAAGTATAAGAGAGTGCTTTCAATGCCACAGACACTTTCTTTCAAAATGATCCCTTTAAGCCTCCAGTTAATGTCTTTCCTTCCTCTCTACCGATCTGAACACTTTTTCATTCTCTGTGACCAAAAACTAAAGAAGACCCCCGAGATAAAAGTGGCTTGCTGCCAACCAGCTCACAAGAACTTTGGACTGAAGGCAAGTCTTCTGAGAAAGACATTTTGTAAAGTCACAAGGACAAGAAGCTGGCCAAATGAATCGGGCCTCTCTCCGTAGCACCATCAGAGGGCCCCGAAGGGAAAACCTGCTGGGAGTCTGACCACATTTACTACAACGTCTGAGGAGCTGTTTACCTGTTTCAGTGTCTCCCTGTGGCCTGCGTGCTGTGCAGTAACAGCAGTCCAAGAAGATGACATAGTTAAGAGCATTGAAGAACAGCCCGATAATTCCAGCACTGAGAACCAGCAGCGGCTCCTCTGTCTTCTGGGGATTAACATACCTTTTGATAGCTTCAATCAGGATGCTGAACATCAGTGCCACAGCAAAAATAGAGTTGCCAAATGCTCCCAAAACATCGGCCCGAATAAAGCCGAAAGTGCTCTTCCTGTGCTGTGTTACACTGCTAGCCCTTACCCCTACCAAACCTATGATCATGGAAACAAGGTGGGAAACTACAGCAAAAGCATCGGAGGCCAAGGAGAGGGAGTTGCCTACGTAGGCGATCACCAGCTCCATCACAAAGAGAAAGAAGCTCACGATGCACATGAGGACTAAACGGCAGCTTCTTCCGGAGTATCGCCCCATGGCTCTCCAGCGGTTCCTCTGCCTTTCTTGAGAAGGCTGAGCTCTTCGGGGAACAGCTACAGATTTAGTGATTACAACTCCTGGATAACTCTCCCCTTCAGCCTTTCAGTGCTTGTCATATTTGGAAATCACCTTTTATAGGCTGCTATAAAGCCATAAAACAGTTTAAAGGGCGATTAAACAAGAGATGTCACGTGAGCTGGAACTTATGAAAATGAAAGATACTGGCTTCAGATACGGACTTGAAAGATTTCTTTTGTTTATTTCTTTGTGTACTTAATTACACAAGTCAAGAGCCTCTGTGTCTTTGATTCATGCAGAAGCTCAACCATGGCTTTGGCCTTCCCAGCGTCCACACTCCAAGTGCGCTATAATTGCTCTGGTAAAACAAGTCATTTGGCATAAATCATCGTATCTTGTCTACCTGGTGAGCAAATAGTTTTGAATTCTGTTTACTGCATGGAACAGGAAATATTCCAGGGGTCACTAATCCAGAGATCAGAGCTACAGTAAATGAAAGCAAAGATGAAGCTAGGGTGAATTTTCTACCACATTGTCCACTGATCTGGAATAAACCAGCACCCTATTTCCAAACGTTCTCCATAAATAAGACAAGAAAAACATTCCTCATGTTCAGAAAAGATAAAACACCTTTAAAGTGGAGGAGCTAAAGACATAAATCCTGTTAGTTTCAAGAAGAAAGGCAAATTATAATGACTTGATTTAACTGATCCAGGAAATTTTTTTTGTTTTTAATCATTTTTTTAATTAATTTTTTTTTTGAGGAAGATTAGCCCTGAGCTAACATCTGCTTCCAATCCTCCTGTTTTTGCTGAGGAAGACTGGCCCTGAGCTAACATCTGTGCCCATCTTCCTCCACTTTATACATGGGACACCTACCACAGCATGGCTCGCCAAGCGGTGCCATGTCCACACCAAGGATCTGAACCAGCGAACCCCAGGCTGCCGAAGCGGAACATGCGCACTTAACTTCTGCACCACTGGGCTGGCCCATTTCTAATCTTATCTTCTGTCGCATATAAACCTTAAAGGTTTACCCAGTTCCAGAATATCTAAAACAGTAGCGGCCTCTATTGTTTTGAGCAGACTGCCTACGATCAGTCCTTTAAAGAAATATGGACTGAAATTACTGTACCCAATCTTTTCCTTTCTGAATTTAAAGTGTGACTGTGGTGATTGATTTTATGTCAGTCTGACTGGGCCATCAGGTGCCCAGATATTTGGTCAAACATTATTCTGAATGTTTCTGTGAGGGTGTTTTGGATGAGATTATTTGAATTTGAACTGGTAGATTGAGTAAAGTTGATTGCCCTCCCTAATGTGGATAGGCCTCATCCAACCGGCTGAAGGCCTGAACAGAACAAAATGGCTGACCCTCTTGCAAGTAGGACAGGATTTCTCCTGACTGCCTTCAAGCTGGGACCTTGGGTTTTTCTTGTCTTCAGGCTTAAACTGAAACAGCTCCTCCAGGGCCTGGAGCCTGTGGACCTTCAGACTAGAGCCACCCATTGGCTGTCCTGGATCTCCTGCTTCTTCACTCACCTGCAGATCTTGGGACTGCTCAGCCTCCATAATCACATGAGCCCATTCCTTATAATAAACCTCTTTCTATTTATATATACATTCTATTGGTTCTACTTATCTGGACTAATTCACTGACTTTGACTTAAACCTGACAGCTTAGATGTAACCCTCGTAATTTCCTTAGCATCTCATAAATAATCTCTAATTCAGTTGACATTCTAGCAATGAGACTTCTAATACAACCAGATTGTGGGAATTACGGCACTAAGACAATCTCATTCATCCATTCATGCAACAAACACTTACTGAGTTCCTACAGGTCAGACACAGATTTTGGCTCTGGGGATATGGCACTGAAGAAAACAGACAAAAATCTCTGCCCTTACAAAACTTTCATTCTGACGGGGGAGAGAGATAATGAACAAAATAAATCTTAAAACGTACTGAATATCAGATGGTAATAAGAATAGTGGAGTCAAATGAAGCAGAGAAGAGGCATAGCGTATTGGCATGGGATGGTTTGTAATTTTAAGTACAGTGGACAGGGAAGAATTCACTGAGATGTTCTTTGAGTAAAGACCTGAAGGAGGTAAGAAACTGAGCCAAGAAGACATCTGAAAGAAGATCTCCCTAGGCAGAGGGAGCAATGAGAATGGGAAGTTCAGGGGCACCAAAAGAGCTCAGCCTGGTTGGAAAGGAGAGACTGAGGGAGAGAAATAGAATATGAAGTCAGAGAGGTGACAGAGGGAGGGGGAAGATCATGTGAGGTTCTGAGAGAGGATAGTATGGAGCAGAAGAATGACAAGATTTAATTTATGTTTTAAAAGAATCATTGGATTCTGCGTTGAGATCACATGAAATCAAAGATACCAGTTAGGGGGCTATTGCAATAATCTAAACAAAAGATTGGTGACTTACACCAGGTGGGAAGTGGGAACATCCAAGCAGAATCAGCTACATAATTCAAGGGTATTGTTACAAAATGAAAGTTCGGGATCCCTCTTTCAAAAATTAAAAATTTTTAAATGGCAGGGCCGGCCCCGTGGCCAAGTGGTTAAGTTCGCGCGCTCCGCTGCAGGTGACCCAGTGTTTCGTTGGTTCGAATCCCAGGCATGGACATGGTACCGCTCATCAAGCCACGCTGAAGCGGCGTCCCACATGCCACATCTAGAAGGACCCACAACTAAGAATATACAACTATGTATCAGGGGGGTTTGGGGAGAAAAAGGAAAAAAATAAAATCTTTAAAAAAAAAATTATTTTTAAATGGTACAACCACTATGGAAAACAGTATGGCAGTTCCTCAAAAAATTAAAAGTAGAACTACCACATGATCCAGTAATTCCACTTCTGGGTACATATCCAAAAGAATTGAAAGAGGGTTTCAAAGAGATATTTGTACACCCATGTTCATAGCAGCACTATTCCCAATAGCCAAGAGGTGGAAGCAATCCAAGTGTCCATTGACAGAAGAAATGATAAACAAAATGTGGTCTATACATATAATGGAATATTATTCCACCTTAAAAAGGGAGGAAATTTTGACACGTGCTACAACATAGATGAACCTTGAGGACATTATGCTAAGTGAAATAAGCCAGTCACAAAAAGATAAATATTGTATGATTCCATCTATATGCGCTATCTAAAGTAGTCAAATTCATAGAAACAAAGTGGAATGATGGTTGCCAGAGGCTGAGGGGAGGGAAACATGAGGGAGTTGTTTAATGCGTATAGAGTTTCAGCTTTACAAAATGAAAAACTTCTGGTGATTGGTTGCCCAACAATGTGAATATACTGACTATTGAAGTGTACACTTAAAAATGGTTAAGATGATAAATTTTATGTTATTTTATCAGAATTAATTTTTTATAAGAATTTCAAAATAGCAGACCATTAAACTAAGCACAGGGCCCTGTACGATCGCACAGCTCACACACCCATGAATATATCCAGGACATATTTTGAAGTTAGAGGCAGCAGCATTTGCTGAGCAATCGGATGTGAGGTATGAGAGAAGGAGAACAGTCTAGGTAACACTAGGGTTTTGCCTGGAAGAATGATGCTGCAACTGAGATGAAGGTAAGACAAGGATGACAGCTGTGAGGACAATGTGGGAGCAAGGGGTGGAGATGACGCTAAGTTTGGTGTATCTATTAGACATCCAAGTTGAAATGCTAAGTAGGGAGCTGAATAAGAGAGTCTGGAGTTAAGGGGAGATGGTAAGGCTGAGAATATATGAACTTGAGAGTTGACAATCTACAGTATTAAAAGCCGTAAGAATGCACAAAGTCACGAGGGAAATGAGAGAAAATAGAAAAGAGAAGAAAATATGAAGAGATAAGAGGGAAGGGCAAAGAGATAAAAGGGAAAATAGGAGAGTCCGGTATTCTAAAGGCCAAGGAAGAATGTGTTTCAAAGAGGAGAGAGAATCAGCTGGGTCTAATGCTGAGAGGGCGGCAAAATGAGGACTGGAAATGATGAATGGATTTGCCATTATGGAGGCCATGGGTGACCTTAGCAAGAGGGCAAACGTGAAGTGGGTTCAAGAGAAGAGAGAAGAGAAATTGGAGATGGCAAGTACAGACAATCCTTTCACTGAGTTTTACTTTAAAGTGAAAGGGATATGGAGTCAAGAAAGGGTATTCTTAGGTTGGGGAAGATAACAGCATGTAAGCTGATGGAAAGATTCAGTAGAGAAAGAAAATCTGATGATACATAGTGGAGAATTGCTGACATGCCACCGTTGAGAAGGCAGGAGGGGGTGAGACTTGGTGCGTAAGTGGAGGCTGCCTTTTGCTATGAGAAGAGAGCTCATCTGAAACAGAGAGAAGGTAGAATATATGGACACATGAGTAGGGTAGATGTGGTGGAGGGAGGTTCTGGTGGGTCGAGTCTTACTGTTTCTATCCTCTCAGTGAAACAGAAATCAAGATGATCAACTGAAAGTCAGAAAGCAGAAGGATTGAAAATTTGAGGAGGAAAAGGTATGAAATAATTGTCTAGGAGAGTGAGAGAATGATGAATGAGGGAAATACAGTACAATTACATATTTACCACATAAAAAGCAATATGTATGTTAGCATTGTCACCAGCCTGTATATCCTCCAAACTCCTCATTCATGCCACAAGTATTTCTCAATCACAAAATTTGGTTTTGGTGACATACTTAAAATATATTTTGAAATATCCCTATTACATGAGATATTTAATAAAATCTTTTTACATCATTTCAGTACTATTGATGTTCCAAACTCTTAAATCTTCCAGTAAAGTTGAACAAGACACTGGTTTAAAGCTACCTACTGAGTCATAGAAATGTGATTGTGTCTACTACTTTAAGCCTATGGTGTGGCAGAATAGCATTGATTGAATTTTCCAGCTACAGGAAAGTTCTCAGCATGCTGCTGTTGGCAGGATAATCTCACAATGTCTCAGGAAGGGTCATGGAGGCAATGGCCTCCTACTGACAATGCTCAGCCCGGTTCATTGCTCCGTCTCATTGTCCACTTGATTGCCTGATTTTACATCTAACATAGAAAAACTTCAAGGAGATAAAGCCAAGAAGAGGAAAGAGCATGTTTAGGTTTACTTACTACTATCTACTCTGGCCCTCTGCACAGAGCAGGCACTCAAATTTATTAAATAAATGGCTAGCATTTTCGAGACACAATAAAAGCGACAAGCAAAGGGCCAAAGATGTATCTGAAAATAACAGGGTCGTGGTAGCTGCCTCCCCAAACTTTTGATGCTACTGACAACCCCTGAGCAGCAGTTATATGATAGATGGCTAATATTTATAACTAGAATCAGATATAAGTAGGGTTGTATGTCCAGACTCTCCAGTCAAAATGCCTTCTCTTTGCTTGTTTTATGGAGTTTTCCCCTGCTGATGTCGACTCAAACTCAGAGCCTCTCCACTAGCAGGCCAAAGGAGTTGCTGTGATTGTCCAAGTCTCATAAAGGCTGCATTTGATTTACTGACCTAATTAAAAACTATTTTAAACACCCTGTCACGGAAGAACTAGAAACTGCTAACACGTAGTATACACTGGTAGTCCCAGTGAGCAGAGCCACTAGTCAATATACCCTGATCTGTTTGTTTTCTTTTTGCTGCAATGAACACTAGGCACACTTTTGTGACTGTCAGTCACATATCTAGTTAACTAATAGCTGTCATCTGCAAGTAAAATAGTGATCATTTCTTAAAGAATATCATTTGGATTCGGGTTTACGTATCCTCTTGAAAAGCACCACCACTCTTAACATATTTGAAGATGTTTTGATACTTTAGCTGAACCTCAATTTAAGAAAAAAGCCCATCTCTCACATGCAGATTCTGGGTGAAGAATTCCAGTCTTAACATCATCACTTACTGTGGAATTCTTTTAAAGTAAATTCCCTTAAACCAGCAAACTTCAAGCTTTTCTGTGATTAGTTCTACTCATCTGAAACTTCAAAAAATAGCCTTAGTGGACCAGCCTCGTGGCATTGTGGTTAAATTCACAAGCTCTGCTTTCGCTGCCCAGGGTTCACAGGTTCAGATTCCAGGGAAGACCTACACACTGCTCATCAAGCCACGCTGTGGCAGTGACCCTCATACAAAACAGAGGAAGATTGGCATGGATGTTAGCTCAGGGCCAATCTTCCTCACAAAAGAAAAAGAAAAAAACCGCCTGGGGATTTGTCCTTGCACCAGAGATGGCCACCTCCTCCAAAATAACCAGGGGATGTGGTTATTAGTCTATGATCTACTTTTCAGGCTTTGTCACAGACTGGCCTAAAAAAACTCTTGTCCTCTAAAGCATTTGTTAGTTTTCAGAAAAAAAATGAGAAGCTAAAGTAATTACTGTTAACTAGACTTATGTATTAGGGGTAACTCCCAGTTGACCCTGCATCATTGTCATAACTATTTATTATTATTTCGTATGTGTTAGACATTGTTCTAAGCACTTTATGAGACAGAGTAACTCTATAAGCGCTAGACTCTCTCCATATTACAACTGAGGAACTAGGCAGCTTACACAGCTACTGAGGGTTGCAAAACAAGATAAAGTATTCTGAACTGCCATAGATCAATAAAAAAAATTGATTCCGAGTATAAAAATGTAGCTCAGATATTCATCTCATCAAGCTAGGTGTATGAATACACATACTCCAAACATCAGTCTTGAAAGAGTGCTGTATTTAATCTGCTTTCTTTTGGCAATTTCCTGCCAACTTAAGCTGGTTTTGCTGTGTTCTCATACACAGCATATACTTTGATGGCTTTGCATACATATGTTGTTCCCTCTGCCTGGAATGTCCTTCCTCTTTTTATTAAAATTCTACTCATCCTTCAAAGCACACCTCAAAATTCAAGTCCCTCTTGAAGGCTTTTCCCTTTTTTTGTTTTTAAGGAAGATTAGCCCTGAGCTAACTGCTGCCAATCCTCCTCTTTTTGCTGAGGAAGACTGGCCTTGAGCTAACATCCATGCCCATCTTCCTCTACTTTATATGCGGGACGCCTACCACAGCATGGCTTGACAAGCGGTGCCATGTCCACACCCGGGACCTGAACCGGTGAACCCCGGGCCGCCAAAGCGGAATGGGCGAACTTAACCACTGCACCACCGGGCGGGTCCCCCTTTCCCCTTTATTGGCGTATTTATCACTACCAAGTAGAAAAGCATATTGGAACGGGGCCCTGAAATAAAGAGATTTATCAAGTAGGCTAGAAATGAGGAATAAAAAGCATTCTAGGCCAAGGAACAGAGACAGAGATGGGCAACAGCATGTGGTTTACAGGAAATCCTAAACGGTTAACTTGCCAAGACTTTGCTGGATTGAAGAGAAGACAGGACGCATAGGTGGAACCAGACCAGGCACAAGGGTTTAAATTTTATCCTGTTAGTGATGGTGAGCTACGAAAAGATTTTAAGGGGAAGAAAAATATCTTAATAAACTGCACGTTAGGAAAAAACACACTTGTAGAAACATGCAGATGACAGTACTCAGCACAAGAGGTAACAGGTATGAAGGCAATCCAGAGCCCTGTGAAAGGCGAGGCCCACGAGACAGGAGAGGCAACAGCAGTATGCTTTGCTGGCCAAGTGCACGTGGATGGCGGTGTGTTGGAGGGGCTGACTAGGACAACTCTCAGGTTTCTGGGTACATTTTGGTAATGCTAATCTTTCAGGCGGGAATACTGTAGGAAGAGCAGGTCTGGAAGTGGAGAAAGAAATGAGATTTGGGGGACAGGATGACGTGAAACATTGATGGAACACTCAAGAGAATTCAGTTTGTAGTTGGAATAGAGGTTTAGAGCTCAGACCTAGTGATAAAAATGCTGGAGTCATCATCCTATGAATGCAATTTAAAACCACGGGATTAGAGGAGGCTCATCAGGCAGCCTGAGAAGGGGGCCAAGTCTGGAAGTTTAGTACACCAACGTCTCAGAAGTGGGCCAAGGAGGAAAAGCCAGTGAAAGACACATAATTGAGAACAAGAGTCAGAGAGGGAGGAGGGCAAGTTACAGGAGTAATTTTATTAAAGAGAGAAACTTTTTATAGCCACAGAGTGGCACTGGAAGACAAGAACTAGGAAGTCAGCTTTGGTCAGAAGGGGCATTAATGATCTCAGGGAAGAGCGGTGGGTGGGGGAAGCAGGAGGGTAAGGAAGAGCGCCAACTAAGAAGGAGCGAGGAAGGCTGGTCGCTCTTTCAGAAACCGTGACTTGTTTTTTGAAGACCCCACAGCAACTAGTAGTAATGAGAGGGAGAGGGGTTTCAAGGCAAAGCCCTTTTTTTTTTGGTCCATTTGTGGTTTTGTTTCATTTTTTAAAGAGAAAGATTTATGGCAATCTTAGATTCAGCAGGAGTTACGGAAAGGAAGTACTTCAACATATAAAACACAAGATCATTGGTGGTTCAAGGTCTGAAACATGAGGGATGCTTAGATTCAGCACAATTCCCTAGGCTTCAGTTACCTTCATCTCTTTGTAGGAAGGTCATTGTAGTAATAATTCAGGTATTTGAGAAACAAAGGAAAGCATAAAACAGTATCAGTTCATGATATTTATTACTGGGGTTGTTCACAGAAAAGTCTTATTCTACTGTTAATTTAGGCATAAGAATAGGTGTTTGTTTCACATGACCTCTGTTTAGAACTTTTATTTAAAAAATCAAAAAAACAGTCTAGATATATCTGGGAAGATAGTAGTATCAATTTCTTAAAAAGAGAGGAGGGTAGGAGCTGGGGTTTTGTTTTATCCCTTAGTAACTGCGACCAAACAAGGTGTAGAACTTGGCAGGGTTCTTGCCACAGACGCATCTGGCTCCAGGCTGCAGCTCACACAGTGGTTTGAAGGGGATGCAGAGGCTTTTAGCTCCCATGGATGGAGCACCAGGTTCAAGATCTTGATCCCTACAATTAAACACAAATAAGAAGTCTGTTCATTGATGCTGTGTATTTCTATCCTTTTTCATCGCAGTACCTCGCAAGTTCTATCCGCTAATTCTATTCACCTGGCAGTGGTCTTTTTGATCCAGTCTTCACAGTCAATTTCCCCACAGAATGGAATCTGAGCAATCTAATAAGAAAAGGAAAAATATTCAGTATTTGTAACTCCTTCTATTCTATAAAAGGAGCACTTGAGGTCTCTATTAAACTTACAAGCAAAGAGGATAGATCCCCCAGCCTTTTTCAGGCCATGGTACCTTTGCGAACCTGCTGGGAACTTGGCTCAGAGGTGCAAGAGATGGGAAAGAATGTTTTTCCACTATCCAAAACTCACATACCATAAAACACCAGGACACAACTGTCAAAGACAGCCTCGTCATATACTTAAATGCCCTAAGATATTGGCTACCACACAGCACCTGAGAGAAAGAACAAAGGGTGAGCTGACCTGCATCCAGACTCCAGTTGCACCTCCCGCCTATGAATCTGAACTACTCCCTGCTCTACTTCGCTAAATGCTCATCAGGAGGCGAGGGGAGGTGACGAAGAGTAAACTAATTTTTAAACTGTTGTTAACACAATTAACGATCAGGCAAACCTCACTTTATGCCTCACTTTTTTTTTTTAACATTTTGTAAGTGAATCATTTTTAAAGTCCAAGGATATTTGAAAGTCAAAAATCATTTTCTATTGGAAAAAACCACCTCTCAGATTTTCTTTCGTAGATCATATAGAATTACAGGCTGAAACAGGACACCTGGAATTTTATTCTAATTTTGAAATTCACTGCCTATCTGAAAACCTCCAGCACTGACTTTTCTATTGTAAAATGTGGATGTTGGACTAGATGAGAATTAAGATTTCTCTCAGTTGTGAATCCTAAATTTCTCATTGCATGTCTATCTCAAAGTGAGGTTTGTCTATAGTAACAATTATGTAATAGTCCTATAAAAAATTCCTGGAGATCAATGTTAGTTTTGGGGAAATCAAAGGTGTGGATAATCTCCATACATCAGAAATGCTAGTTTGGAAACAGCTAGAAAGTTATCCAGCTTCCTCATCAACTTCTGATTCCCAGTCACGCATTCTATGCTCTACCTGAGTCCTTCCTGCAAACCCTTCCTTGCACTTGGGATTTGGTTAAAGGCATTTCAAAAGGTTTCTCTCGTAAAGCGAAAGTAAACAGAGATTAGGAAATTACAAAAAAACAAGGAATTCATCAGGTGAACCTTACTGCAAGGTGAGGAAGCGTTAGTTATCTACATTGCAAAATGTGTTAGCCTAATTCCCAAAAACTGATAAACTGATAAAAATCTAGAGATACGAGCTGAAATAACACACAGTTACTTCCCTGTATTGAAACTTGGTAAATCATTAGCATTTATACAAACAAAAAACATGAAAAAAATGTACATTCATAAACTACTATTTAAAATTCATGACAAAGACAGAATAGAGGAAAAACTTTAATCACTGTCTCTAATTATGCAATGATAAAAATATTAAGACAATTACAAAGAATGACTTTGGGTAATAAATTTGGTTGCTCAGGAAATTTTACTTTTATTAACTCCCAACACTTATGGCTATAGTTTTTATAACTTTAACAACTTTTACAGTAAACAATCTTTTCTTTTTCTCTAAAAAAACTGACAAAGCCTTGAGAAGGCATTTTTAAAACAGTAATTTTTAAAATTTTAAATGTTAAACGGTGTAGCATGAGAACAAATTCAACTAAAGTTATTATTAAATGTACGTGAACTCATAAATGTTAATTTTGAAAAATATGTTAATTTTGTAAAGTATGTTTTACTTCTTTCTAGCTTCAAAGTAAAGCTAAGACCTGAAATTTCTGATTATTTATGCATGAATTCATTAATATGAAAGGACAGTATGCATTTTTAGGCTATTTATTCAGCCATGGGAAAGATTTTTAACTTGTTACTTTTTTTTATTTCTATATCTGTATTTTAAAAACACAATCTTTTGCAATATATAATATCTTGAATTCTGTAGCAGAAAATGTTGATGAGAAATATCAATACTCAAAAATCATAGTGACTAACAAATTAGTAATGTATGTCAACAGTAAAAAGTATATATTATATATAAATAACATTTACTTTTCATTTAATTAAGATCATCCCCATTGAAAAATCTACTAAAATCAAGTCACATAAATCAGACATAAAACACTTTTTTTTCATTTATACCAATAAGGGAGAGTAAAAAAAAAGAAAAATCAAACTTTCACCTACATTCAAGTTCCAAAGATCTTTTCCTCCTTCTCCTCTCCTAGTAAATACAATTTTATTTACAACAGCCTCAAAGGTTACTTGATGGTCAGTCAACACATTTAAGCTGACCAACATGAGGTGTGACAGGGGATGGAACTAACTACTCAACACAAGAAACAAAATTTGCTTTGGTGTCTACGTGTTCTTTGGACATAGAACTAAAATACTACATTCTGCTTTAGAAGAGAGGTTGAAATCTCTCCAGTATCTTATCTAATATTAGAATAAACAATACGATTCCATTAGTATCTGCTGAGATTCATTTCTTTGAAAGCAATGGATTAACTAACAGCTACTCTGTTGATTTATTAACTCTTATGCAGTCTTTAATAGACTGTACTGCAAAAGTGACTACCATATTTCTACAATAAAGGAAATTTTAAAATTCAGTAATTAATGGGACAAAAATTAAATAATCATAAATAAATTACAGTGAAAGGAAAATAATACACTGCATCAGATGACTCTCTGTTCTCTAGCTTTCTATTAGCAGCACATAGTTTGAATCAAGTGACAAATATGGAAAGCAGAAAGGCTGAAGGTTACAACGGCAATAAATCAAGAATAATAAAAGGCTAAATACTGAAGAATTATGGATCTGAAGGGGACCTTAAGATTATCTACTTTGTACTCATTTTGCAGATTAGTAAACTGAGAGCCAGAGAGATTAACATTTTTCCAGCTCATGCAATAAGAGATATAATAAGAGGTTATAACCACAACCAATTAAAACTTTGCCTTATACTCTCAGCATGAATTTAAAAAGAAGAAAAAGAAGAAAGACACAGCAAAAAGTACATTAAACAGAGTCAGAAGAAAGACCTAAATTCTAGTACCAAGCCTGCTTCTCTATAGCTTGGAGTAATTCATTTAGACTTTGGGCCATGGTTTTCTCATTTATAACCTGGGGACACAGGACTGATTGTATAATCAAACGTGTACACCAGAATACTAAAGTTCACAGGTGATTCACTCCAGTGATTAATAATTTTGCAAGTCAGGACCTCTTATCAAAATTAAAAGTTTCCACTATTAACATCTGTATACGCATAACACATAAAGCTGATAAAATCTTAAGAGCCATTAACCACCTAATCAGAAAAACCTATGTAGTTCTTTTATTGAGTTTATGATAGTTTACAATCTTGTGAAATATCAGTTGTACATTATTGTTTGTCAGTCATATTGTAGGTGCACCCCTTCACCCTTTGTGCCCACCCCCCCCCCCGCCCCCCGCTTCCCCCGGTTGCCACTCATCTGTTCTCTTTCTCTATATGTTTAAATTCCACCTATGAGTGGAGTCATACAGATTGTCCTTCTCTATCTGGCTTATTTCACTTAACATAATACCCTCAAGGTCCACCCATGTTGTTGTGAATGGGATGATTTTGTTCTTTTTTATGGCTAAGTAATATTCCATTGTGTGTGGGGGTGTGTGTGTGTGTGTACACACACACACCGTATCTTCTTTATCCAATCATCAGTTGATGGGCACTTAGGTTGCTTCCACATCTCAGCTATTGTAAATAATGCTGCAGTGAACATAGGGGTGCATGGGACTTTTGGAATTGCTGATTTCAAGTTCTTTGGCTAGATACCCAGTAGTGGGATGGCTAGGTCATATGGTATTTCTATTTTTAAGTTTTTGAGAAATCTCTATACTGTTTTCCATAGTGGCTACACCAGTTTGCACTCCCATCAGCAGTGTATGAGGGATCCTTTTTCTCCACAATCTCTCCAACACTTTTTACTTTTTGTTTTGGTTATTTTTGCCATTCTAATGGGTGTAAGGTGATATCTTAGTGTAGTTTTGATTTGCATTTCCCTGATGATCAGTGATGATGAACATCTTTTCATGTGCCTATTGGCCATCCACATATCTTCTTTGGAGAAATGTCTGTTCATGTCCTCTGCCCATTTTTTGATTGGGTTGTTTGATTTTTTGTTGTTGAGTTGTGTGAGTCCTTTATACATTATGGAGATTAACCCTTTGTCAAATATATGACTTGCAAATATTTTTTCCCAGTTAGTGGGTTGTTTTTTTATTTCAATCCTGTTTTCCCTTGCCTTGAAGAAGCTCTTTAGTGTGATGAGGTCCCATTTGTTTATTCTTTCTATTGTTTCCCTTCTCTGAGAAGACATGGTGTCTGAAAAGATCCTTTTGATACTGATGTCAAAGAGTGTACTGCCTACATTTTCCTCTAGAAGCCTTATGGTTTCAGGTCTTACCTTCAGGTCTTTGATCCATTTAGAGTTTATTTTTGTAAATGGTGAAAAAGAATGGCTAATTTTCATTCTTTTACATGCGGCTTTCCAGTTTTCCTAGCACCATTTGTTGAAAAGACTTTCTTTTCTCCATTGTATGCCCTTAGCTCCTTTGTCAAAGATTAGCTCCCTAGATGTGTCATTTTATTTCTGGGCTTTCAATTCTGTTCCATTGATCTGTGCACCTGTTTTTGTACCAGTACCATGCTGTTTTGATTACTGTAGCTTTGTATTATGATTTGAAGTCAGGGATTGTGATGCGTCCACCTTTGTTCTTTTTTCTCAGGATTTCTTTAGCAATTCGGGGTCTTTTGTTGCTCCAATCAATGTCATTGGGATTCTAATTGGGATAGCGTTGAATCTGTAGATTGCTTTAGGTAGTATGGACATTTTAACTATGTTTACTCTTCCAATCCATGTACATGGAATGTCTTCCCATCTCTTATGTCCTCATCCATTTCTTTCAGGAAAGCCATGTAGTTTTCATTGTATAGGTCCTTCACCTCCTTAGTTAAATTCACCCTGAGGTATTTTATTCTTTTTGTTGTAATTGTGAACGGTATTGTGTTCCTGAGTTCTTTTTCTGCTAGTTCGTTATTAGAGTACAGAAATGCTACTAATTTATGTAAGTTGATTTCATATCCTGCAACTTTGCTGTAGTTGTTGATTATTTCTAAAAGTTTTCCAATGGAGAAAAACCTACGTAGTTTTAAGGAGCCAGAACTACCCACTCATTCTGAAAAACAGGTTTATACATGAGCAATACTTTCCCCCTTATTATTCAGAAAGTTCAACCAATTAACATTTGGGTTAGTATATATGGTCAGAGAAGTGAAAGAAATGGACTTTTAACCTTATTTTAGGAATCTGCACATTACATTTCTAAAGCTAAACAACGCTTACTTAAGGAACTTATGTGGAGCTGTAAAAAACAAAATGAAAATTTCCAATAATGAAAACACTAGGGGTCATACAGAATGAATGTTGTTTTGCCAGCTTATCAGGCATGAGAAAGCTTTTACATAATTAGTTCACAGTGTTATCCAAAAGTGATATAACGTTGTAATGCTCAAGGAAAGCCAGTGGGGGAAAAAAAAAGAGTTGAGAATGCTGAGCCATATATAATCCTTCTGTGTGACTGGCCTTGAAAAGGGGATTAACACAGGCATAAGCTCAATGAGTCTTAAAATGCCATTTATTGAAATATTTTTATATTCAAAACTTCTCAGAAGTCTCTTACCTTTCCAGAATCTAACACTTTCTGAAAGTCTTCCATCGTATTAGCCACAACCATATGAGTCTTAAGGTCTTCAGAAGCCCTGTCAAAAAATAATTTAAAAATACATATTTTTTCTTACTAATACGACAAAGTTTTAAAAAAACATATGTATAATTTAACGAAAAAACAAACTGGAAGTGAGAAGAACTCAATTTGAATTTCGGCTTTGTCGCTAGCAGCAACGTTCAGTGCGTCTGAGTTAACTCTTCATTGCGTTACTGTGAACACTACACGAGTGGGGACTTTGCCAAGCACACAACAGGGAATCACGACTTTTTTTATTGCTGTTAAATCTCTGTTCACCAACATTCCATTCCTGGCCACACCACTTACTACCTATGAGAGTCTGGGTTATTTTTAAACCACTCTGGTCTTAGTTTTCCCTTCCACAAAACTGGAAAAATACTTAAGTTTAATTACCATGTAAGATTGCTGTGAGAATCAAACACAATGGCATGAAAATGCTTTGAAAATAAAAAACACAAATATACATTATTCGAGCTATTTTCATAAACCATGTAATTCTTTTGTAAGAACCTCAGGTTTTAGAAATGGAAATAAATATTATCCTCTTCCACATTCAGTCACACACTACAGAAGGCCCACTCACGGGTGGTGACCAAGACAGAGAAGGCGTATTTTTCTTTTCTGAATCTCAGGGCTAAGACCATGTTAACTCTATGCCAACAACCTCTAGCTCCCCACCAAATCTGTTGCCCCTTCTTTGACCTTTTCATAGTGAGATGAGCCCATGTGACTAAGTTACAGCCAATGACATCCAGAGAAAGGAATACACCGCTCACCAAGCTTACGCCTTAAGGTGGGGAAAATGTCTCACCCTTATGCAATTTACATTAACAAATTTACTTAACAAAAACGTCAACACAAAAGCTGCTTTTCAGCCACTAAAGCAGTGGTTTTCTAAGCACAAGTGAATCACAAAGACAGCATTTTAACACCACCAATAACCAGAACTATCTTAAAACTAATGTCAGAGCCTCCAGGTATGAGGCACAGGCATGTGTCTGTTCCCAAAGTTCTGAACTGACTCTGAAGAGAACCCGTGGAAGAAAAAAACCACTGCACTATTTGAATGGCAGCAATAAGGAGAGGTAGCTTTCTAACCTTTCATCTCTGACAGTATTACCTGTTCTGAGTTCAGAAGAACTTCAAATGCATTATCCTTGTGGTAACCCCTTACTACTAGGTAATTTATTACTATCTATGTATATAGATATAGTAGTATATATCTATACTACTAACTACTATCGTAATTTATTATGATACCCATTTTAGGGCAAGCAAGGCAAGAGCAGCAAAACAACTTGCCTAAATACACATAAGAAGCACCAAAGCCAAGGCTAAAACTAGTTCACCCCTCAAATGGAAGACTTATTGAAGCCAAATATGATTTAGGCACAAGGTATTAGAAGATAAATGAATAAATAAAATGCAGGCACTACCCTCCCCCAAATGGAGCCTCCATCCCCAGTGGCAGTGGGCCTTCCTCTCTGCTTCAGTTGTGTCAGAAAAAAAAATAAGGCATCACACATGTGCCACCAATCTTCTAGCACCTGTCTTAACATCTGTGATGCTAAAAGACCATTCTCCAAAGGTCAGGGCAACCCTGAGGCACCTCCTCACCCTCAGCCTCACCGCTAAACCCAGTCCGGAGGTTCCTGCCCTTGGCTGCACACCATAATCACCTGGGGAGCTTTAATACTGTTGGTGCCAGGCCCACTCTAGACCAATTAAATTAACATCTCCGGGGAGGGCCCAGGCACCAGTATCTTTTTTTAAAGCTTCCCAGGTATAGCTAATGTGTATCCAACAGGTGAGAATCAAGGCCTTAATCCTTCAAATTTGTATGTCATAAAAGGCTGGATCTAAAATTAACCCAAATTAATCTATGGGACAGACAGTCCATCACCGCAAACCTAGTAAGGAGCAGAAAGCACTTAGAAAAATAAGAATACAAGTCAAAAACACAAAGAGAAAGGCAAATTAAGAACCATGTGAGTTCAGAGGGAAAGATTACTTCCAGTTGGGGCAATCAACGAATCCCTCAGTAGAGATCTCAAACTTTGTGAGTAGGATTTGAAGATGAGCGACACAAGCAATTCAAAGGAACTAACTTTGTAAAAAGGTTAACATGGATGTCTTCCAGAATAGCTTGAAGTTTAGTCTCAGCCTCATTTTCAGCAACTGTCAGCTTTTCTCCTGTATCCCGTCTGACAGCTACAAACTGACAGCTCTTCATATCACGTGGCCCAACTTCAAGTCTAATTGGAACTCCCTAGACAACAAAAAAGGCAGTTAAAAAATGATACACGCATGTCTCCAATTGAATATATACTTGTTTCATGGCTTTATCCACTATAAAAATCCAAAAGACAAAGGCATAAGCAAACAATAAAAAAAGCAGGTAATATTCCTGAGATATTACAGAAACCTATTCCAATAAAAAGGCATAAAGCTAAGAAAAAAATGTACGGCCCAAGTCGTTCTAAGAAAGCACTTAATGGAGAATCATGAGGGGAGTTGTCTAGATCCGCCTTCCTAACTTTTCTCACATAATAGAACATTTAGAAAATCACGTGTATGTTACAAGGGGCTAAACAGACAAGGCTTCTTGAAGCTAAAGCCACCCCCGGCCACCGGTCAGTACCTTGGCTCATCCTTGACTCATGCATGGCACAGCTGGGTGCTTTGGTTGGGAAGCCCTAGCTCTGGGTCCTTGGAAAGCATCAGAATCTCTGAAGGGCTTATTGCAGCACAAACGGATGAGCTCCACCCTCTGCGTTTCTTATTACCGTAGGTCCGGAGACGGTGCCTGAGAATTTATGTTTCTACCAAGTTCTCAAACGATGCTGAGACTGCTGGTCGCAGGACTGCACTTTGGGAACCACTCTCCTATACCCTCTGGTTTTTACAAAGGGGCTTGAGGACTACATGTAAGTGCACGCGGGTGACTGTTTGATCCCAGTGAATGCATATACTGAGTCTGCTCTGTGAGAGGACTAAGGCTGAGAGAGACCTCATTTTTGGGGCCTGGAACCTTATGTGATAAACAGTAGGTTTTTAACATTTTATTTTTGATGGAATAATCCTCTAAAATTAATCTGAGGTTTTCAAATTTAAGTTAGGAGTCTCTACATAGGGTTCAGCTGATCAGTGGTTCCCCAAATCAAAGCCACAGAAAAATTTTTAAATGTTACTCTAGAAAAAACGACTTACCCTTTAGAGAAGATTTATTTTATAAAATAAGGAGCACTATGGAACAAATTGTTCTATGTTAAACAGTACATTATTTTATTGTTTTCCTTTATTCATCCAATGTACACATATGTCAGAAAGTGCTAAGTGCAATGAGATTTAGAAGATGACTAAGAAAGAGAACCTGTCTTCAAGAGCTTCATGTTTTGCAGGGTAAATAAGGCATGCATACAAATAGTAAAAATCAGTACAGAACCTAAGAAGTGGGAGACTAACCTCAACTGGAAGAGAGAACAAAAGTTACTGGAGATGGCAAAAATTAATGAGTAAATTCATGAAAATTGAAGAACATCCTATAAAATAACTGATCTATATTACAAAAATGTCAATGTCATGAATGACCAAAAAGGCTGAGGAACTACTCCTGATTAAAGGAAACTAAAAAGACATGACAACTAAATGCAACAGGACTGGATTTTGTGCTGGAAAAGGAGAGAGCCGTGGCAGCCCAGAGCAGAGTGTCAAAGCCTGAGGTGGGCATCTTCATGTGAGAACAGCCTGGCATGGAGTGAGAGCCCACGGGATGAGGAGGGCATTCACGCAGGGGGCTGGGGGCCAGGGGCAATGAGAGATTGGTTGTATACAGAGGCATTGGCCAAATAAATAAACACAGGAAGGAGAATGGGAGCTAGGTTTTTCACTGTCAGAAAAGGGAATTAAAATATGGAAAGAGAGAGTGAAAACTATGTTTTTGATTGGAAACAAAGGTATTAATGTGAACTCATGGTTATCAAATTACATAGACAGATATGGAAATACAGATGTAAACGTGTGTGAGTATATGCGTGTATCGACAAATACACATACTCCATAGCTCCATCTACTGAGAAGGCTTGGAAGCAGTGATGGCTCAAAAGAGATGAGCACACTCAGCACTAAATACCATTCTCCACTAAGAAGAACCAGGGCTTCTTAGAGATACGGCTAATTCCAGGGCTGGGGCAGAGAAAGCAGAAGATAAGCACTACAACATCTTGTTGTGCCACTAGGCAAGGAAGTGGTCGAAGAACACAAAAGTCAGCTTTAGGGGATCCTACCAGTCATACCAAAGACACCCTAAGCATCAAAATAAATAATGACAGTAACAGATCAGAACCTACTGAATAGTATCAGAAACCATGGCTCCATAAAAATATTCATTAATTATGGGGTCGACCCGATGGCATAGTAGTTAAGTTCACGCACTCCACTTTGGCGGCCCAGGGTTCAGGGGTTCAGACCTGGGGCATGGACCTACACACCGCTCATCAAGCCAGGCTGAGGCAGCATCCCACACACAAAACAGAGGAAGACTGGCACAGATGTTAGCTCAGCAACAATCTTCCTCAAGCAAAAAGAGGAAGATTGGTAAAAGACGTTAGCTCAGGGCCAATCTTCCTTACAAAAAAAAGAATTTAATTAATTAAAAAGCTAATGAGAGGGGCCGGTCCAGTGGCGCAGTGGTTAAGTTCAGACATTCTGCTTCAGCGGCCTGGGGTTCGCCAGTTCAGATCCCGGGTACAGACATGGCACTGCTTGAAAGCCATGCTGGCAGTCATCCCACATACAAATTGGAGAAAGATGGGCACAGATGTTAGCTCAGGGCCAGTCTTCCTCAGCAAAAAGGAAGAGGACTGGCACCAGATGTTAGCTCAGGGCTAATCTTCCTCAAAAAAAAAAAAAAAAAAAGCTAATGAGAAACATGCTGTGTTAAGATCATGACAATCAAAGAAAAACTGAGGAAATATTCCAGACTTAAAGAGAATAACAGGGGCCGGCCCTGTGGCTGAGTGGTTAAGTTCGTGCGCTCCTCTTCTGCGGCCCAGGGTTTTGCCAGTTCAGATCCTGGGCACGGAGACAGCACCGTTTGTCAGGCCATGCTGAGGTGGCATCCCACATGCCACAACTAGAAGGACCCACAACTAAAATATACAACTATGTACTGGGGGCATTTGGGGAGAAAAAGCATAAAAAAAAGAAGATTGGCAAGAGTTGTTAGCGCAGGTGCCAATATTAAAAAAAAAAGAGAATATCAATTACATGTAACAAATAATTCTAAACTATGATCCTTCTGCTACGAAGGACACTAGCAGGACAACTCACAAAACCTGAATGGGTTCTAGAATTAGAGGGTAGTAATGTCCCATTGTTAACATCCTGATCTTGTTGGCTGTATTGTGATTATGTAGGAGAAGACATTTGTAGAGTGATGGGGCATCAGGCCAGTAACTTATTTTCAAATGGTTCAGGAAAAAAGTTAATTTTTTGTACTGTACATGTGTTACTGTAAATTTGTGATTGTTTCACAATAAAAAAGTTCTACAACTCAAGCGGAAGACATAGTACAAAGTAAAGACAGAGAGGTGGAAAAATAAAGTGAGAAGAAAAAGAGAAGGGGATGTATGAACAGGGATAACAAAAATAGAAGTTGTGAATATTATCTGAGGCCAAATCATAGAGGAGGCATATATTTTGTTGACAATCTTCTCTAAGTACATAACTAGTTATTAATTTACTTATAAAGGACTCCTGTTTTTATTCATTTTTTTAACAGCAACACAAAATCATCTTAATCATCCAACATAGTAAAAAGAAAAGCAGTTAATTCACTCATATTATTTTCCCCTTTCTATTTTCATAATATATAAAGAGGTATTAAAGAAGTTATGGGAGTTGCTGGGTTCTGGTCTGACAACCAAACCATATACCTCATTTACTAATGTGAGTGAGTCTCACAATACGTACATACATCACAGACACAGAGACAGACAGACACCACTTTACGAAGTTAGTCACTATCAAACGAATATAAATCTAGATCTCCCAAAATTTTTTCTTTCCTCAGGAATTTTTGGACTAAATGGAACTAAAATGGCATTAAAGAGTACTATCAAGGGGCTGGCCCAGTGGCATAGTGGTTAAGTTTGTGTGCTCTGCTTTGGTGGCCTGGGGTTCGCAGGCTCAGATCTCGGGCGCAGACCCATGCACCACTCATCAAACCATGCTGTGGCAGCATCCCACATACAAAATAGAGGAAGATTGGCACAGACGTTAGCTCAGGGCCAATCTTCCTCACACACACAAAGAAAAGTACAATCAATACTTTTAATACTTTTCACTAGCCAGTGAACTCTCTTAATGTTCTTTAATTCTGGACATCAAGTTTAGAACCGAGGTGCTTTGTTTTCTTTCCTGAGAATTGGAGACAAGGAAGTTGTAGCAGAATCAACTCATACTAAGATATCCCCCCCACACAGATAGGTCGCCAGGGTATTAAAAAGAAGAATGACAGAGACAAAGGCAAGTCAGTCCTGGGAAGAGGAGCGAGATAAAAGAGGAAGGGGAAGAGGAAGGACATAGAAATGAAGTATAGACAGCTTCTTTTTTTCCCTTTCAATCTAGCTAATAGTAAGGAATTAAGTCTCTTCTTTAACATTTGGTACCTCAGGCAAGTACAAACAGGTTTAGACAAGCTGCTACTAGAATCACCCAATCGGTATTACTAAGCAAAAGAAATTGCAGTTAAAGGGAAATGACACAGAGAAAATATTCATCTTTAACGTCCTCATTGAAGGTAGAAGAGTACGTGGAAAAAGTATACTACATAAAAAGGGAACAATATCAGTATAATTACTATTCTTCAGCACAGGATATTTATCTTAGGGGCCATTTCAAACAAATAAAGGGATAAATATTAGCAACTTTGGGAACCCTACATGTAGTGATACTGAATAATCCCAATACTGCTGAGCTTCCATACTTGAAAGCTTAGAGCTGCAACCTCACTACATCTTCTCATCCATTTCCTGTAATGTGAGTTTATAAATTCTTGACTCCTAATTGCTAGATCTAATAAGATCCCCTGTTTAAGTGTAAGAAAAAAGTTAAATCCCATAAGTCTGAAAAATGGAATTAAAAATATAGGTCATCTATTGATGCTAATGTGCAATAAATGAAAGTTATTTTAAACCAGAGTTTAGAGTGGCTTTGAATATACAAAATAACAAGAAATTGGTCTCAAACAACGTGCTGTGAAAAACAAAGTATGAAATTAATCTCTGATGTTTTACTGATTAACTGTAACAATGACAGCCAGGTGATACCCATGCACCATTATTCTGATAGTCTTACTGTTTAAATAACTTATTTATTATATGAATTCCCAGTATAAACATTTTAATATAACAACCCTATGAGGTTTATTAATCATAAACGAGGTCTTCAAGATCATTTTATTCCAACAAAATAAATATAAGCTTCCATAAAAACAAATTTAAATTTAGCAATTTTCACACTTTAGGTATCACTATTACAAAGCTTTGAAGTGTGTCTGTGCTCCACACTTAAAGTGAAGAAAATAACTCACAACTATCAAAACAGAGAAAAGTACTGAAAAACACTTATGTTTTACAAAAGCATATATAAAGAAAATCCAAATCCAAATTGGGAGTGTGGGAGTAAAAGATGCAGCTGAGGAATTTACCTTGAGCTCCCAGTGATTGAACTTCCAACCTGGTGAATAGTTATCCCGCAAATCAACTCTAACTCGAATGTTAACATTGAGTAACCGCCTTCGATAATCATTGCATTTTGCAATCAGAGCATCTCTGTCTTCTTCAGAAAGCGCATTGGTAATGCCACAAGGAATAACCACCACCTAGAACCCAGCACAATATCACAAATTTATACAAAGAAACAGCATCCAGAAGTAATAAAGTCATATTACTACTAATATCCAGGAGTCAAAACCTATCAATGACTATAAATCTAAACATAAATCCACTTGTGTGATTTCTAATCTATACAGAATGTCTATTAATTAGTTGCATATTGCTTGTCCATGCTCAGTGCATTTTCATGTTACCTACTATATTTCATTTAACCTATTATAAGTCATTTCAAAAATTATTTCTAAAAAGTTTTATACAAAATAGCTAAAAAAGTTAAAAGAATAAAAAACAATAATACAAATGATAGATAGTCGCACAACTCTAAGGTCTAGACTGTATTCTACGTTGTTTCTATATCAGTGAAATCTATCTGAATGATATGCAGGAAATCACTCTTTCGAATTTCCTTTAGTAACTATGGCTTGTACTTTATAAAAGGAAGGATAAACAGGGATATTTTACTTACCTGAACACAGGCTACACGGGGTGGTAATACCAGGCCCATGTTGTCCCCATGAACCATTGTCATGACACCAATAGTTCGAGTTGTCAGGCCCCAGGAGTTTTGATAGGCAAATTGCTTCTCTCCTGGTGTCTTTGGATCTTCAAAAATGATTTCGAACATTTTGGAAAAATTCTGCCCTAAATGATGTGATGTTCCTCCCTAAAACAGAGAAATATAAGTTTTAATTTTAATAACTTATTGCCTCTGAAAATGATTATTACAAGATCACACACCTTAAAATAGCACTAGACCTATTTTATAGTCCCTGATTTTTTATATTAAATAAATTTTTAAAGCATAACTGATACAACAAAGAGACTATGATTAGACAAAAAATATACAGACATGTACTGCTGTGAGAAGCCCCCTTAATAGGAGGAACTTTAACTACAAAGATTAAAAAGGAATTCAGGCTTCGGTAATTCAGGATACAAGCCTTGACTTAATTGTCTTTGGAGATCTAGAGGAATGAGACAGATTTGCTTGAAATTATATGGTCTAGAAAGCACATGAAACACTGATTGTTTAAAACAGTCTACTTCTCTGATGACAGAAGAAATGTGTTGGATCTGTGCACAGGTTATGTTTACAGTCCCCTACTCACACCACACAGCAGTTTAATACCTGGATAGCTCTTCCACTAGCAGATATGAATGCTTCTATTGTAGTTGTATAGTCTCCTCCTGCAAATTTCTCCTTTTCAGTCTTTCTTCCTTTTACAACAGGAATTGCCAGGAGTTCTTCATATACCTGAGCATATAAGTCAAGTATCTGCAAGACCTGTAACAACATTTTAAATGTAAAAACGTTCAAGTTTATGGCATATTTATTTATCATAGATCTATAAAACTACACTAATTGTGGTGGGAAAAGAACTTCAAACAATAAAAACCTTTTTTTTTATGGAAAGGTTAATGCAGCCAGTGTGAATTTATTAAGGAAGACATTCAACAAAGCAGTGCGAAAAGAAGCTGAATAACTTTTTTAAATATACGTAAATTTAGAATATAAGAGAAAATAAATGCTTATGAAAGATGTACAGTAACCAGGGTGAAAATCTCCTGAAGAATAAATTTCATCCATGGGATTATAATTTCTTCTATAAAGTCCAAAAATATTTTCATTTGAAAATTTAAAATAGTACTTTTTCTGATAAAATTTCAATAAGTAGTTTCTTAAGTCCATGTACATTTGAATTAACTTGTTTTTTCTTTTAACAAGTAATAAATAAATTTTCCGTAACAAAATAATTTGTACCAGGAAATTATCTTTTAATGTTGAGATTAGATCAAGTTTCAAGTTACAGTTATTTATTGAGTGATTACTATATAAATAGAGAGCACTACATTACTTACAGCTGAAGAAAAAAGTAAGACAAAGAAATAGAACATAATTAATACGGAAGACAACTTTTTATACCTCTTCTGCTGCTTCTTCAAACGTAGCAAATGCACTGTGCCCTTCCTGCCAAAGGAATTCACGAGTACGCAGGAAAGGCTGAGGATGCTTGAATTCCCAACGCTGCAAGAGACAAGACCATTTGGTCATTAGAGAGTGTTTCCATTTTTATTAACGACATTATATGGTAAGTAATCAGAAATCATAATTGTGATCCAAAATACTTCAAAAATGCTTCCATATTCCCAATCCTTTGAATATAAAGATAAGGAAGAACAAAACGTGCTTTTAAAAGAAATAAGTAAGAAGAATAACGACAGAATAAAAGAAGGGGTGTGTACCTACCACCACATTGCACCACTGATTGAGCCTGATGGGCAGGTCTCTGTGTGACTGCACCCATTTAGCATATGCAGGATACATTACTGAAAAGACAGGAAAATACAGGCAGCGTGAGCCATTGTAGGTTTTATTTCTCCTTGAAGACGGGTAAGGGTCAAACTGGTAACACAATTAATAGGAATTAAAATGTTGTGTTTGTGCAAAAGAGTTTCCAATGTTCGTAATGGTAAATGAATGATATTATTCTATATTTCACAAAGCGAATTAGTCAAGGAAATAAATCTATCTAAACTTGACCATATTTTACATTCTTCACAACAAGATTTACATTAAACATTTAATTTAATTTGACTGCTTTTCAGCTATTTTGTTTTTAAAAACAGTAATTGAAGATCTTATAGTATATAAGTATATAACACATGTTCTGTGTTAAGTTCTTTGCATTCATTATCCTGTTCAATTCTTACATTCAACCTACAAAGTACTAATCTAACAGAAGATTATTAATCTCAATATTAAAGATGTGGAAGCTGAGCTTAGAGAATTTAAACAACTTACTGAATTCAGCACAGTTACTATTTAGAACCAGAATTTAAATCTATCTGCTGCATCTACCCAGAGTAGGAAAGCTCCTGCCGTGAACTCTAATTTACATGAAGCTGCCTGTCTTATCACAGCCTACTCATGATTATCTAGAACTAGTCAAACAAGACTTTGCAGATCTGGTATGTGAAAAACAGCTGGTGTCATAATTTCAATAATGCACCATGATAATATTATACAAGAGGATCACTAGTAGTATCACATAAAGAGCAAACAATCCTTAACTTTGAAGATGGATAATCACTTTGGAAGAGAGTGACAAGCCCAAAGGCTCAAAATTTCCAAGTAGCACTCCCATTGACTATGCGTAATTTTAGGAAAATCACTTAACTTTTCCGAGACCTTTTATACCAGCAAAATGGAGATAACAGTAGCTGCCTTCACCTCGCTCACTACACTGTTATCAAGCATATAAAATGATGTAAATGAAATCACTTAGTAACCAATAAAAACCCTACATGAATGCAATTGTAGTATTAAAATGACTAACAAAATTTATAAGCAAATTTGGCGTAAAACATTAATGTTGCAATTTTATAATCAGTTTCAAGAATAAAAATTATCCCAAGAAAAACATTCCTTGGAAAGTTCTAAAACATTATAGCATGAAATAAAAAATGATGAAAGTGTTTTAAAAAAAACCTTTATCTTAATGATAAAGAGCTCTGCCATGAATACTGTGCGGAGGATAAAATTTTATACAACTTAAGTTTACGTTCATCTTTATCAATATTCATTAAGCTTCATATCATCAACAAAGATTACAAATATCACAAAATAAAAGCTGAGACTCAACTCTGGAAGCTGTCTCTAATGTCTCAATGAGATCTCTCCTGTGCTCCAAGGCCCATCCTCACCTGTTTCACTAGTAGGACGGACGGCAATTGGTTCGGCCAGCTCTGTTTTACCAGATCTTGTAACCCACGCAACCTAGTAAGATAAAATAATTTTTTATACACTTTTAACAGCATTTTAGAGAAACAGCACAAACGCAGCAAATCTGTATTTCAATTTTGCTATATTAATTAAGGCAAGCTAAAATAATCGCTGCTGTTCACTGCAAGAAAAGATGGATACTTACTCTCCTTATAAATGTTCAGGGAAAAGTAAAAGCCAGGTAATTAATGGAACAAACAGAATTATAACTTCCTCTGAAGGTAGAAATATAATTTTTTTTCAAAAAATGGCTTTACATTTCTCTGAATTAGTTGTTATAATTTGTCTTTTAAATTACTATTCAGGTGTGAACTGAAAAATATACTTCTGAGTTTATGAGAGAAAACTGCAAAAATAAAGCAAGCTAACTTACCTCAGGGGCAAAGTCAGCAATGTGAGTCTTCTCTTTCTCTAATGCACCTTGAGACACAAACATGGGGAAATAGCAGTTTTCAACACCAAGTTTCTTGATCTCAGCATCAAAAAAGTCCTTGATGGATTCCCAAATGGAGTATGCCCAGGGACGAAGAATATAGCAGCCACTTACATCATAGTATTCAATCATTTCTGACTTTGTGATGACCTTTTTAAAAGAAAAATACAGTCTTTCAAGCTTAAATTTAACAAAAATTATAGTACAAGTGCCAAGAGTATGATAACCAAGCTTCAAATCTGGAGGCTTCCACTGTTGGTACATGCTCTTAATGTGCATACAGAACAGACTTTTCTATCCTGAGAAACACCGGGCTCTAAACTCTTCAGACAACTTGAATTCTAATCTTGCTTCTGCTATTTTCTACCTTTGTAACTTCAAACTAATCCCTTTACCTCACCATAGAAAGAAATCAAATAATGACTATCTCATAGGGCTACTTTTTGATTCAATACTTGATGTGAACATGCTTTGAAAACTGTGACATGTTAAATGACTATACTATGTATTATTAAAGGCATGATACATTATTACTTTATATCTGGACCTTAGAATCTAAGTATAAAGTAGCCTTTGAGAAATTTAAAACATAAAAATCAACTGAATGCATACTCACTTGAGAATACCACTCTGAAAGATTTTCTTCTTTTTTTGCCTCAAGACCCAATCTGCAGATACGAAAAATAAAATATAAATCCCTCATTCAGCAATTGCTTCTAGGCTGAATGAAAATAAACCTCTAAAGTTCAAAATAGGTTAGTTTTTCTCCAGTATGAGTTATTTCTATATCGCTTCTATATTCATTCTCAAGATAACATTTTTAACCTAGAAGACAGTTCAGTTATCTCTTAAAAGGAGATGAGAGACTGTCCACAAAAAACTAGGAAAGCCAAGCCTAACAAAAGCTATGATTTTAATGCAGAGATCTCTTTTACAAAGTTCTTTATAAAGTAATATATTTATAACAGAGAGCCTATTCACATACTATTTTTCACTAAAAAAGAAGAATCTTTTGCTGATCTCAATCCAGGCAAAATTATAGCTAGTAAGATGAGTGTCTCACTAAAATTAAAATGTAAAAGGTAATAACGACAAATATATGTGTATACAGGTGTGCAAAAATAGGTATACATATCCTTTATATTCTAGAAGTTCTTCTTTTAACTGCAATAAATAAAAGTTGCAGAGGTAGATGCTTCCAAAATAATTTAGATCTGCAACAAAAAACTATTCCAGGCAATAATCCTTTCCTTGAGACACCAACATTACTCACGGAACTGTGGTCTTAGGATCCACATGGGAAAATCTACCCATTAGTTATGTTTTACAAAAGCTGTATCTTTTTCGAGTTCACAAATAAGGCTTTACTGGATTAAAACCCTAATGGACTTGCATTTGCATTCTCAACTATTTCACTTTGACACATCTCAACAAAATGCCTCTATGAAACCTGGCCCTTTCACACGCAGTCATAAGGTCAAAGGCGAGACGTTCTATTCCCTCCACTGTTCTATAAATCTGATCACCCAGTCAACAGACAAGAATAATAACTGTTGTACTCTCTTGTTTAAGGAGACATTGTGTGTATGAGGTGAGAGATGGGAAGTAGAATTTGAAATTCAGCTAAACAAATCTAAAACCAAAGTATCTCATAATAGTAGTTGCTAATAACTTTTTCTTCTTATTAAGCCATTACAGAAACCCAGCACAAAGTTCACTCTAATTTTGGGATGGGGATTATAAGTAGGAAATGCCATTATTCAACCAGATTAGAAGATCCTGAAACACCATCTATTCCACTGTTTTGTCTTTAAAACAGCTTTGTTTTATATTTAAGCTACCAATTTTAAAATCCTATTGAGAATGAAGTTCTCATTTAGTCCCAACAAAAGATTTTCATTAGAAAAATCTGTTTAAGGTACAAAACAATGTATATAGTTAGGCTACCAATTGTGTTAAAAAGGAGGAACAAAAAGAACATTTATACATATTTGTATTTACTTGCGTAATCAAATGAAAATCTCTCAAGAGATACAGAGATACAGAAGGAACTAACAACCGTGGCTACCAATTCATTAGGGCAGCAGGGGAACTGGGAAAATGGAATAAGCATAGGAGGGAGACTTCACTGAACGTTTTATATTCTGAGATTCTTGAAACAAGCAAATGAACGTTACCAATTTTAATTAATTAACTAAAAGCTATCTGCTGACATTATAGCTTTAGCATTTTCCAATGTAACATGATAGTCAAACTAACCACAATTCATTTTTTAGAAAAATAATTTAAGAACTGAATTCATTCAAAACTCTGCTTCACTTCAGATGAAGTTTCCATGTTTCATTACCTGGTCTGTTTCTTAGGCCCTTGCCCTTCTCCTGTTCCATCTGATGACAGCCCACTTCCTTGGTTTCTAAAGGGGTCTTTCTTTTGGCCATCATTTTGTTTCTGAGACTTATTCTGCTTTTCAGATTTATTTTCTTTTTCTTTCTTCCTCTTATCTCTGTCCTCAACCCCAGTGGCAGAGACAGGCTTGTACTCTACTCCTGTCAGAGCCTTGTACTGAGCCTTCAGCTGGAGGAGTTCTTGCACAGCTGTATCCACTTGATCCTTTAGTTTAACAAAAGAGGAAGGAGAGAAGATAGGATTTAATTCCAATCACTATCTAAGCACACTTAAACAAATACAATGTCCAAAGCTTTACAAGCAGATTTGAAAACATAATTAAAGGCAGAGGGGTACAAGGTAGGGATGGAGAACGTTAAAAATATTAACTGCTAAAATAAGTAAAAGAATATGATAAACAACAACAGAATTACACTAAAGAGTGAAAAGAAAACAGTACAGTCCATAACAGCACTGTCCCAACAGTAGTCACTACCCACATGTAGCTATTTAGATTTAAATTAAACAAAATTAAAAATTCAGTTCCTCAGTCAGAAAAGTCACATTTCAAGTGCTCAACAGCCACCTGTAGCTAGTGACTACAGTATTGGACAGAACTGTTATAGAACATTTCCATCATCACAGAAAGTTCTGTTAAAAAGCACTAGTATATAACATGTATTTTCTTGTCATTTAAGAGTCAATAACTACGTAAGTTAAACATTTCACAATTATAAAGATGATAGTAATTAAATTTCTATATTATTGGTTAAACTTCAAAACTTATGATGACTTATTGTTTTCCACTCATATGCATCTGCACCAAAAAATCCTACTCCTACAAAGATAATGCAATTAGCACAAACTACACCAGAGCTCAAAATAAAACGTGCCGTTTGAGATGGACAGGGCTTTGGGAGAAAAGAGTATGTATTAAGGGCCTACAATGAGCAGGTCCAGTCAGGGTCCAGGTCCCTATTCTCAAGGATCTTACAGACTAGAGAGAAATAATTTAACAATTAAAATACAGTGTGTTTACTATGTCAGAGAAAGGCAGTGCCATATAAGAATGTTCACTCATATCTAGTTTGGGGGAGAAAGAACCAATGAGGGTTTCTCTGAAAGGCATGGTCCCAGAGTTGAGAACTGAAATATGAGTAGAAGTTAGCCAGATTCGATGGGGCAGACTGTGTTCTAGGCAATAATGTAATGTAATAAAATAATTTTCTAGCCTGTAATGTAAAAAACAAAAAAGCACAGAAACAAAATACCATACTAACCTTAGAGGCTTTTTCAGCTTTAAGTTTTCTAACTACTTCTCCCTGAGAAGCCACTTTGTCAAAAAGTACTTTGGCTTCCGGTGTTTCTGGACCACAAGGCTCAGAGCTTCTGGTTGGACTTGAATCTGAACTTTGAGATAATGGGGGCTGACCAGGTATATAATCCTTCCCAGTTTTTTCTTTATATTGAGCTTTCAGGGAGAGTAAGCTTTCTACAGCTTCATTTACTTTAGCCTGAGATAAAAGAGAAAAAAAGATAAGTATTTAATACTTTCTGAAATTTCTGAAAACTTCAATGTCATTAAAAATCGTTAATTACCACCAAAGTATTCCTGTAAATAAGTTCATCATGGAGAAACTCCAGCACAAAGGAGTTAAAATAAGATCAAATGGCAAAGAAAAGAAAGCGGGAGTAGCCACACTTATATCAGACAAAACAGACTTTAAAACAAAAGCTGTAACAAGAGAGAAAGAAGGGCACTACATGATGATAAAGGGAACAATCCAACAAGAGGATATAACACCTGTAAATATCTATGCACCCAACATAGGAGCACCTAAATATATAAAGCAATTATTAACAGACATAAGAGGAGAAATAGACAGTAACACAATAACAGTAGCAGACTTTAACACTCCACTTACACCAATGAACAGATCACCCAAACAGATTAATAAGGAAACATTGGCCTTAAACACCACATTAGGCCAGATGGACTTAGTAGCTATATATAGAACATTCCATCCAAAAAACCACAGAATACACATTCTTTTCAAATGCACACGGAACATTCTCCAGGATTGATCACATTCAGGCCACAAAACAAGTCTCAATAAATTTAACAAGATCAAAATAATACAAAGCATCTTTTCTGACCACAGAGGTATGAAACTAGAAACCAACTACAGGAAGAAAACCAGAAAAGCCACAAAAATGTGGAGATTAAACAAAATGCTACTGAGTAACGACTGTGTCAATGAAGAAATCAGAGACATCAAAAAACACCTGTAGACAAATGAAAATGAAAATACAACATGCCAATATCTATGGGATAGAGCAAAAGCGGTTCTAAGAGGAAAGTTTATAGCACTTCAGGCCCATCTCAACAAAGAAGAAAAATCCCAAATAAACAATCTAATAGTGCACCTAAAGGAACTGGAAAAAGAAGAACAAACAAAGCCCAAAATCAGCAGAAGGAAGGAAATAATAAAAATCAGAGCAGAAAGAAACAAAACAGAGACTGAAAAAAAATAGAAAAAATTAATGAAACCAAGAGCTGGTTCTTTGAAAAGGTAAACAAAATTGACAAACCTTTAGCTAGACTCACCAAGAAAAAAAGAGAGAAAGCTCAAAGAAAAAAACGGAAGAGGAGAAATTACAACAGACAACTCAGAAATACAAAAGATTATAAGAGAATACTATGAAAAGCTATATGCCAACAAATTGGATAATCTAGAAGAAATGGATAAATTCTTGGAATCATACCACCTTCTAAAAGTGGATCAAGAAGAAATAGAGAACTTGAATAGACCAATCACCAGTAATCAAAAACCTCTCAAAAAATACAAGTCCAGGACCAGACAGCTTCCCTGGTGAATTCTACCAAACATTCAAAGAAGACTTAATACCTATCCTTCTCAAACTCTTTCAAAAAATTGAAGAGGAGGGGAGGCTTCCTAACTTATTCTACGAAGCCAACATTATCCTGATACCAAAACCAGACAAGGATGACACAAAAAAAGAAAATTACAGGCCAATATCACTGATGAATATCGATGCAAAAATCCTCACCAAAATATCAGCAAATTGAATACAACAATACATTAAAAAGATCATACATCATGATCAAGTGGGTTTCATTCCAGGGATGCAGGGATGGTACAACATCCACAAATCAATCAACACAGTACACCACATTAACAAAACAAAGACTAAAAATCACATGATCATCTCCATAGATGCAGAGAAAGCATTTGACAAGATACAGCATTCATTTATGACAAAAACTCTAAATAAAATGGGTATAGACGGAAAATACCTCAACATAATAAAGGTCTTATATGACAAACCCACAGCTAATATTCCCAATGGAGAAAAACTGAAAGCTATCTCTCTAAGAACAGGAACCAGACAAGGATGCCCACTTTCACCACTATTATTTAACATAGTATTGGAAGTCCTAGCCAGAGCAATCAGGCAAGTAAAAGAAAGAAAAGGGATCCAAATTGGAAAAGAATTGAAATTGTCACTATCTGCAGGCGACATGATTTTATATATAGAAAACCCTACAGAATCCACTAAAAAACTTCTAGAAATAATAAATGAATACAGTCAAGTGGTGGGATACAAAAATCAGTTGCATTCCTATACACTAATGACAAAGTAGCAGAAAGAGAAATTAACAATATAATCCCAGGGCTGGCCCTGTGGTCGAGTGGTTAAGTTGGTGCGCTCTGCTTCAGCAGCCCGGGGTTTCACTGGTTCAGATCCTGGGCACGGACATGGCACCGCTCATCGAACCATGCTGAGGTGGCGTCCCACATGCCACAACTGGAGGGACCCACAACTAAAAATATACAACTATGTACCACGGGGCTTTGGGAGAAAAGGAAAAATAAAATCTTTAAAAAAAAAAAAAAGAATACAATCCCAGTTACAATTGCAAGAAAAGGAATAAAATACCTAGGAATAACTTAACCAAAGAGGGGAAAGATGTGTACACCAAAAACTATAAAACATTGTTGAAAGAAATTGAAGATGACAGAAAGAAATGGAAAGATATTCCATGCTCTTGGATTAGAAGAATTAACAAAGTTAAAATGTCCATACTTCCTAAAGCAATCTACAGATTCAATGCAATTCCGATCAAAGTTCCAACAACATTTTTCACAGAAAGAGGACAAAGAATCCTAAAATTTATATGGAACAACAAAAGACCCCAAATAGCCAAAGGAATTCTGAGGAAAAAGAACAAAGCTGGAGGTATCACACTCTCTGATTTCAACATATACTACAAAGCCACAGTAACCAAAACAGCATGGTACTGGCACAAAAACAGACACACAGATCAATGGCACAGAACCAAGAGCCCAGAAATAAACCCACACACCTACGGACGCTAATTTTCGACAAGGGAGCCAAGACTACACAATGGAGAAAGGAGAGTCTCTTCAATAAATGGTGTTGGGAAAACTAGACAGCCACACGTAAAAGAATGAAAGCAGACCATTATCTTACACTACACACAACAATCAATTTAAAATGGATTAAAGACTTGAATGTAAGACCTGAAACCATGAAACTTCTAGAAGATATAGGCAGCATACTCTTTGCCATCAGTCTTAGCAGCATATTTTCAAGCACCATGTTGGACCCAGCAAGAGAATCAAAAGAAAAAATAAACAATGGTACTACATCAAACTAAAAAGCTTCTGCACAGCAAAGGAAACCATCAACAAAACAAAAACACAACCTAACAAATGGGAGAAGATATTTACAAACAACGTATCAGATAAGAGGTTAACATCCAAAACATACAAAGAACTCATACGTCTCAACAACAAAAAAACTAACAACCCAATTAAAAAATGGGCAAAAGATCTGAACAGCCATTTCTCCAAAGATATACAGATGGCTAACAGGCACATGAAAACATATTCAACATCATTAACTACCAGGGAAATGCAAATCAAAACTACAATGAGATATCACCTCACTCTGGTCACAATGGCTATAATTAACAAGATAGGAAACAACAAGTGTTGGAGAAGGTGTGGAGAGAAGTGAACCCTCATACAGTGCTGGTGGGAGTGCAAACTGGTGCAGCCACGATGGAAAACAGTATGGAGCATTCTCAGAAAATTAAGAATAGATCTACCATATTTACCATATCTACCAAAATTAAGAATAGATCCAGCTATTTCACTGCTGGGTATTTATCCAAAGAACTTGAAAACACTAATGCATAAAGATACATGCACCCCTCTGTTCATCGCAGCCTTACTCACGATAGCCAAGACTTGGAAGCAACCTAGGTGCCAATCAAAGGATGAATGGATAAAGAAGGTGTGGTATATATACAAAATGGACTACTACTCAGCCATAAGAAATGATGAAATCATGCCATTTGTGACAACGTGGATGGACCTTGAGGATATTATGCCAAGTGAAATAAGTCAGAGGAAGAAAGTCAAATACCATATGATCTCACTCATAAGTAGAAGATAAAAACAACAACACACACACACACAGCAACACAGATTGGATTGGTGGTTACCAAAGAGCACGGGGGGGAGAGGCAAGGGTAAAGAAGCAATTAGTCATACATGCGTGGTGATGGATTATAATTAGTCTTTGGGTAGTGAACATGATGTAATCTACACAGAATTCGACATATATTACGATGTACATCTGAAAGTTATATATTATAATCCAATGTTACTGCAATAAAGTAAAGATCAAAGCTAAAGAAACTTTAAAATATAAACCATATGCACTCTCCTATATACAAGTCATAAAAATATACATATGCATATAACACTGTAACTTTCCATTTTACATACATAAACAGACAAATAGAACATCCATGCAAAACGTCAGTGTCCAAGCCCTGGGTCTGTAAATTAGTGGAGAGAGAATATATAAAATCAGGATAAAAGATCAGCTCAATGGTTTTCCCTATACAAACCTTATTTTCTTCAGCCTACTAAACATACACTAAATATAGCTTTGACAAAACCCGCAGTTTGGGCCGAACTAAAGAATAGTTATATCACTCTTTGAAAAATTTACAATGAAATGAATAGGTATGTTGAGGTTTTAATTAGATATTTACCGACATATTTCATCCTCTGATACTTCAACATAATCATAATGAAAAAGAATAAAACACTCAGCCCAACTGAGACACTTGGGACTAGCAGAGAAAAACAGCAATGCAGGCAAAGGAGTCAACTGGATGCCTTATCTGAATGGCAGTACTACCCAAGCACAGACCAATATACCTCTGGGAAGCCAAGGCAGCAATCAAAACACAGAGAAAAGTGTCTCCAAATTCCTGATCCAATTTTTCCTGCTACATTATAACAGTGCTCCAGATAGCTAAAATCAGGAAGAATAGGAAAACGGTGACAAAGGACTGCAGGGAGCACTGCATCTATGAGAAATCACATCTTCTTGTCCAGCTACGTTATGATACAGTGTTTTGCTGCCTATTGACATAGAGTCTGTCATACGAGGCACCACACAGAGGGAGTAAGGTAAGAGGAGAAATCACACAAGGAGAAGCAGGTAGCTTGTCTGACGAGATCACAAAATAACGGGAAGCTTAAAAACTACTTGCTAACAGATTTTAAGTTCTTAATGACAAAGACTGCTTTAAACTTATCTCACATATGCTAATACAGACAAGAAAAGTTTACAATAAATAATTGTTCATGCAGATGAATGAGAAGGCTGAACAGCCTACAAAAGAGACTTCAGTAAAGGTTTAAGATGGGAATTTGAGGAAGTAAAAATGATCCTAAAAGTAGGATTGAGAACGGAGGAAAGAGAAGAGAACACATCCGGTTACATTTAGATAAAAAGCACTCAAACAGCTATTTCTGCAGCAGCCACTAGATAAACATTTCTCCATGGGGAAAGAAGGGAACTTTAATAAAAAGAAAAACCTAGAACTTTACTAGTTTAAAGTTTTAAGAAAAGAACCTTTCAAAATGGCCTGAGAGTCTCACTTTTTAGTGAAAAAAGCTTTTTTTAAAAAAGAACTTTTTTCAAAGTTTATTTATTTCTTCTAACTCTATTAATGGTCACCCACCTTTGCTCCTTACTAGCACGTCTGAGAGAACTACACCCACACACAGCAGTGATGATGCTGCCCCACAGCAGAGACTCTCACTTGGTGGGGGTGGGAGGCAAACAGTAATCAAAAGAGGGAATTCTTCCAAGTAGGGAAGTGGGAGTGCCAAGGTCTGTATGATACAAAAGTCTGCTAGGAGCTTCAGCGCACTAAAAGCTTGCAGGTTTTCAAAGAAAGGCATTTTTATTTTTAAGTCAAGTGATCAGAAATCTGTGTTTAGCTTAAATGCCTAACCCTCTAGTAGAAACAGCCCAATTACTGAACCCTGATCCCAGGAGCCAACTCAGCACAGTATGAAGCCCAGACTCGGGAGTCAATCTGGGTTAGAACACTGCTCTGCTGCTCCTAAATTGGGCTTCCTGGTTCATTTCCTAAATCACAATGTATCAGCTACTTTTCTCTGACACAAATTAATTAATATAAATTCCTCAGATTTTCCTAGAAGATCTCAAAGCTCAAGTAAGTCTTGTGAAGTGTCTTGTCTCACAAGACGGATGGATTTATTTTATTTATTTTATATAAAACAAATTTGCATTAACTTTCGTAAATACAGATATAGCAGGAACCCACTGTACACAAATCCCAAACATGAAGCTCCAAAACCGTCAAGGGAAAGGATGCGTTTGTTTCTTTTGCTGTTCTCTCCCTGCAACCTTTATTTGTTTGGCTAGAGAATTCTTAGGGCTCTTTGAGGTAGGGGTGAGGGGTAGGGGCTATCTAGAACAGCCTGTTTACTAGACTAGGGGTATAACATGTGTTTCCTTTCCTGATAAGCTGTGATTTGGGTTATAAAACCAAAAACAAAGGAGTAAAATAAAAAAGAGCAAATATTCAGAAAACATTTAAGATAAATTACCAGGGGCATAAAATACAATGAGCTTTGAATTAAAAGGTTGCAGCTGCAGAAGTAAAAGGTGATCAGTCCCCTGTCCACAGAGATGGGGTTTGACAAAAACAGACTGTTAATGACAAGATGAAATAATAATAATTTTTATTTAATGTAATAATCACTTGATTTTGCTGCCATTTATAAAAAATTATTAACCGTAAAGGTTCTCAAAACTCTCTCCTCTAGGGAAGGGGGTCAACAAACTTTTTCAATAAAGGGCCAGGGCCAGATAGTAAATATTCTAGGCTTTCTGAGTCTCTGTTGCAACTACTCAATTCTGCAACTGTATCATAAAAACAGCCTTAGACAATAGTAAACTTTAGTTAGTTTACTGTGACTGCTTTAATAAATATCACTTACAAAACACAGATGCACACCACAGTTTGCCGAACCCAGTTCTAGAGCTGAAAATGTCACCAGTATTCCATAAAGCCTTTAACTTACCATTTTTTGACTCTCATTTCAAGCAGTACAATCATTTTATGTTCAAAACATTGCATTGATTGAGATTTCAAACCACTGAAATCTGTTCAAAATCAAAATTTTATTTTTTGAACCTATAACTTTAGGACTTTAAAAGTTAATATTTAAAATTTGAAAAGTGACTTTAACTTTTAAAGCAACTCGGCATTCAGAATTATCGTATCTTTGGTGTATTCTCGGATCTGCACCTCACACTATATCTGCTGGATCCACTGCTTTAATGCAGCAACTCACTGAGCAGGACAAATGGAAGAGGAGACGACGGTGGACTTGAAGGGCAAACTGAAGGGCGACTTCAAGAATTTTATTCCTTTGCCCACCTTTTGCTTACCCTCACCTTTATGCCTAAAAGTTCTTGCACAGAATCACCTATCTAATCCGGAAGCAGAAAAGGGGGAAAAAGAAACAAATAAAGAAATAAAAACCTAATTGAAACCTGTAACTATAAAACCTTAGCTGGTCACCTTCCTTACCATTAAAGAACACGTAGTAAAAGAACTACTTTTGTAGGAAATGGAATGATTAAGAGGCTTAGACAAATTATTAATGTTAAACAAGCACAGACTTGCTTAATAGTAATAAACCAGTAAAACCATAACTCTCTGGTGCTTACAATGCAATGTCCCACTACTACCACCTCTAATGGGAAATGAATTGGAATTCACTCAAAATTGGAATCCAGGCTTTGCAAACTTCAGGAAGTTACTTTCATATTCAGTTTCTCACTGGTTACTAAAACCAACAATTTAAAAAAGAATACTATTGATCATGGCTGTTGTGAGGGTTAAATGTAAAAAGAGCAACAGTGTAGAGTACGCAGAGCCAGATGTAGTCTAAATAACATTCTCTAGAACAGAAGAGAGCACTGTTTACTATTGTTAGTATTTAAAGAAAAAATACAAGCAACATTTTGAAACATAGATATGATACATCGTAGGCATTCAATAAATGTAGGTTAAAGTAAACTGAAGTCAGATTCATTTCAATATCACATTTATCATTACCAAAAAGCATCTAGTAAAAGTACCTGCCTAATTACCAAAGAAATTTAGATTTTGTACCCATAGGCTGACTTTCTACAACCTCGACAGTGCAATTTCAGGGAAGCATGTGGCAATTCACTAACCCAACAGGATGGGAGATGTAGTTGGCTGTTGCTCTAAGTGTAATGGTTGCTGCTGTTACTACCCCACACAACTACCCGACCAAGAATCAGCACAGAATCTCAACGTACTCTACAAAGAACGAAGCAGTTTAAAGACCAAAGCCTTTCCTCTCAACTTACATCTAGAAAGGGGTCCACAGTTAGTGTCCGACATACACAGAGTGCAAAACGCTCCTAACCTTACCAGAGGGTAGGAAATATCAAGGATTTATATCCTAAACCCATACATCTAGCAGCCTTTATTCCTTTAAGCAAAGCTGTTTGGGATCATCGGAGCTCTGCAGGACTTCAATGGGCTGACTAAAGAGAAAAGATCTCTCCTACTTCACAATGGAGAGAGAGAAAAATATCAACTTCTGAACAAAACCCTAAGATCTCCCCAAAGCCTCTTCTCTCCTCGGCCGAGGCCAAATGTCCATGAATGAAAGTATCTTAGGGGGCAGGGTTTCCAGTCAGATGTCTAGCTACTTGTTAATGAGGTGAGGAACTTACAACCTCAAGTTACTCAACCATTCTCCAACCAAAGCCCAGGACACTGATGAGACAACAGATCCCTGAGAACATCTTAGAACATCTCCTCCAGCCACATAAGTCAAGCCCGTCGTTCACCACACGCCTGTGTTCATGCCACAGCCCAGATTCTATCTACAGTTTTGGGTAGCTTACCAGGGACTGAATTATACCCAGTTATGGCACTATTTATTTGATCACATTTTAGAACTATGCTACTGTTTGAACAAAACTATAGATCTTCATTCTGAAACACAATCTTTCTCTATCACAGATGCCATTCCTTTTGTCTCTGACTTATAGCAAGCAATCCCGTTCCACACTCAGTGCTTCCACCCACTCGGGTAACCTTATGTTTGCCTAAAGGTAAAATGAATAAAATTTATACTTCAGTCAAAAATCTGAAAGAATCTGAAACAGCCACTGGTCAAAAACCTCTTGACAACCAATTATTCCCTAAATACAACTTGAACCTTCATACCTCTCTGCCTTTGTGGTGCTATCTTCTACAGCAGTGGTTCTCAAAGCATGGTCCTGGTGCAGCAGCATCACATGGACAACTTTTTACAAATGCATACTCTGCATACTCTGGACTTACTGAAGCAGAAACTTAAGAGGTGGGGCCCAGCAATCGGTGTTTTAGCAAGCACACCAGTAATTCTGATAGACAATCAAGCTTGAGAATCACGGATCTACACTTAAGAGTACTTTCCTCTGAACTTTGTTCACCCGTAAAGGGCTTCTTCTACTTCAGGACTGTTTTAAACATCCTTTATATATTGTTTCCTCCTTCCCTGGCACTTATACCACCACCATTTCTGAGAGCAATTTATACACATCACACAGGATCACAGTCAGTGTGTATGTTTCCTCCCCAGCCCCCTCCCCGCCACTAGATGGTGAGCTGCTGCTTATTAATATTTCCAGAACTTGGCACATAGCAGGTATCAGTAAAAGTTGATTTTAATGTCAAAATATTCAGGTAGACAGTCCACAATGTGTCTTATAAGGAGATGAGATGACCCCAAGCAGTTTGAATTCATGCGCTTCCTTACAGTGCTGTCTGACTTGTTCCAGCATACTGACCTTAGGCGCTTTTTCAGCTTTCAGTTTACGAACCACCTCCCCTTGCACAGCAACTTCATCATACAGAGCTTTACTTTCCAGAACAGTTGCTGATGATTTAGAAGAAACATTCTGTACTACCGCAGCAGGAGGATTTCCAGGTTTATATTCCTGGCCAGTTTTCTCCTTATACTCAGCTTTCAAAGCCAAAAGCTGTTTTACAGCTGCGTCTACATCTTCCTTTGCTGCTTTCTTGGCTTTTAACTCACGAACCACATCCCCTTGAGCAGCCACTTTGTTGTAAAGGACCAAGGAATCCTCAGATGTAGCACACGTATTATTCAAAGAAGGAGCTGGTCTTTCCTTAAGAGGAGTAGTTGTCTATAGAGGCAGAAAACCAAAAGTAATTAATTTATGTTAAATGTCCTCCTACAAAATTATATGAAGCTGATTGTTTATAAGGTTTCAAAGTAAGAATAAAATTTGAAAACTAATTTTTTAAAACATTTAAATGAATAATCTCATTTCTACAAATTTATCCTAACAAAAAATGACAAAAGTAAATAAAGGTAGAGGTACATGGATATATACTGGAGCATTTTTATCATAACAAAAAATGGAAAATAACCTAAATCTTTACAATCAGGCGACTAAAGAAATTATGACACATCGATCAGATCTGAGAATAAATCACTGCTCCACCACATACTGGCTGTGCAACCTTGAATTAGTTACTTAATCTGTTTCTGTTTTTTAACCATAAAACAAGAAAAATAACTGTACTGAAGCCATTAGGTTGATGGGAAAACAACAGGTAATAAATCTATGTAATGCTTTTGGTTACAAAGGCTGAGAAAAAGTGCCTATCAGTAAGAGTTAGGTACTATTATTAATAATAATTTATTAAAAGATGAGATATATCTAGATTTTTGGCAAGGCAAATACTGTGATACAATCTTAACTCACTACTGTGGAACAATTCCATGTGTAAAATTGTATGTTTATAGGCATATGGTTGTATACAGGTAAATGCAACAAATCCAGAAATATGTTCACTAAAATGACCTCTGGATAGTAAATAACTACTATTTTTATTCTATGTCATGCTTTCCTTCTGCCTAGAATGCTTTCCTCCCTCCTGAAACCCTTCCAAATGTAAAACCCAGCTCATATCATACTTTTTTCTTTAATGGTCCTCTACTTAATTTTTCAGGATAATTTCATCCATATTTATGGAGTCACGTGTATTAAACTCCAAAATGTTTCATCTCTACTCCAGAACTCTGTCTGACCCAGCATTCTGAATGGTCTTTAAGACATCTTACCTGGATAGTTAAGAGGCACCTCAAGCTATATCAGAGTTGCATTTTACATGGGGGTTAGGTCCTGAAGTCAGCATGAAAGTCAAAAACCACATATACTCAAAATTACTTTCCCAAAATTCCTTAAATCACTCATAATTTACAGTATTTTTTGGTGAGGTGTTTTACATATATATTTATACATACACACACACACACACATATATATAATGTGTGTATATATAATAATAAATGCTAATATGCAGGTATAAATGCATATTACATGGGTAAGGGGAAAATACAATAAAGGGAGCTACTCTGTATCAAAAATATACACACTCTGCTCTGCTACACTTATTTCTGGTAACATGAACTGATTTATTCATGGTGTGATTTCTCCCTGTGTTAATGTTTCACGTCAAATAAAGAAGTATACAGAAAAAAGCTTTCTCACAAATAAAGAGAAAGCTTTAGAAATGCATGACAATCTCAAGGAAACGCTAAAAATCCCGCAACAGTGCCTTCCTTTAGGGCAGGGGATACTTTAAAAACACTGTTTCCCATAACATTAAGCCATCTAATGAAGGTGAGAGTGCAGATGAAAAAGTTTCAAAGACATATCCTCTTGTGCTTTAAGAAAAAAAAGACCAGGTACGCTGTGCATCAGACTTTAATTTTGATAATATTGGTCTCTATTGGAAGCAAATACTCTCAAAGACCTACATCAAAGGAGAGAGCATTAGCCTTAAGGTTTAAGGCTGCAAACAATGGCTGACTGCAATGTTGGGTACAAATGCCAGTCAACTGTATGTACTTGAATTGCTAGTAGGACTTGTGCAAGTTTCAAAGCATAGCTACAAACTTTCTGATGCTCCTCCCATCAAGAGGTGGGGTCTATGTCCCCTCCTCTTGAATGTGGGCAAGCTTATGACTGCTTCGACCAATAGAGTCATATCTCCAAGGTTTAAGAAAGAAATAAAAGTATTATTTTTTACTTTCAATTTGTATATCACTTTAAGAATGAAATAAAAATATTTAACATTTGAGAGCAAAGTATTTTAAGAATAAAATTTAAGTTTCTTTTCTTTTATGTGTATTATTTTTTTCAAATGACTACTAAAGTTACTGGAATATAAATATCTTGTTGTTTGAACTTTACTTAATAAAGAAAATTGCTAGGAATTTCATTTAACCTAGAGGTGCCATGAAAAAATTACTGAGACACAAAGGGCATTATGAACTGAAAAAGTCTGAGGACCTCTGACCTATACAATAAACCCCTTAGTTCTCTAGACATGACACCACCTTCAAATCCACATCCTGTGTGGTGAGGACAGAAGCTGTATCTCCATCTGGAACGTCCCTCCCAACCTTGACTGTCAGGCAGATTCCTAACTCATTCTTACAGAGAGAGATTAAGCATTACCTCCAAGACATAAAATGAATACAAAAAGGTAAGTCAGACAGTTTCCTATCATAGCAGTGCCCGTCCTTTTTCTCTTTTTCGAACCTCAATGACTGTCAGGAGTTCTCCCAGAGGCACTGGAGATTGACAGAAAAGTATGGACAGGGGGCAAAAAAATCAGGTCACTGTCCTGACTCTGTCAATGACAACTTTTGTTACCTTGGGCAAGGCTTTTTTTTTCTTTTCATAAGATGAATAGCTAAGAATAGGTGGTCCTCAACATACTCCTCAGCCCTACACAATGCTCCTGACTAAAGCAGACAGACTATTAAAAAGGATCTACTGCACCTCTATTAGGAAAAAAAATTTTTTTCTAAGAACATTCTTTTAATCTAGTCTTTCTCCCTTCTTTTTCACATAATAAAATTAAATCCTAAAAATCTTGTTTTGCAAGGTGTTTTGAAAACTTACATGAAAGAATAACAACAAAACCCCCAAAAGAAAGAACTACCATCTTCTTCAGTCAACAGTAAGAACCACCACCATTTGAAAAGACATAGATTTAGACCCTAGGATAGAAGCATCACTGATTAGAGACATATCCATAAAAGTCAACATTTACCTCATTTTTTGTTGCTTCTACCTTGGTCTTTTCCTTTGACCCAGATGTTGGCATTTCCTTTGTATGCCCATCAGGAATGAATATCAAAACACATGGGGCTTCTCTGCAACTATATGGGCTAAAATGAAAATGAAGGGCCAGAAAAGTTTATTTGAACAAAATAATCTGACAGTAATGAAATTTAATTCCTAGATTAATTCAATGGCACTGTGTTAACACTTTTTAAACTATAAACAAACAGTTCTTTCCTTTATTATTCAAATCAGAGGCTCTTCAGAATAGTTTAAAGACAAGAAATACATAAATAAAAATTGACAGTGCTTATTATAAACTTTCAATTTATGAACTTCTATAGATAAGAACATGCTAACAACAGGACAAAAGTACATCTACTCTGCCTGCCACCAGACACAGCATTATGATGCCAATGGTCTCACTCTTGACTTACAGGAAATGCATCTATATACCACACCTAATCTGTTTATAAACAGAAGAATCTCTGTAAAACATTTATTTTACAAAAATTTCTCAATTCTAAAGGGTACTGTAATTAGCAAAATCCACTGCCCCGAGAGCATTCATAAGCAAAGGATTTCTTCAAATTTTGTGGTAAAAGCCACAAAGTAAAAATAAAAAGAGAAAGAATTCAGCAACAATAGGATCCTATACAACTCTTCAATACTTTTTAATAATAGCTTTATTGAGATAAATTCATCCTTTGAAAGTACACAATTCAATGGTTATATAAAACTGTGCGACCATCACCATTATCTAATTCTGGAATATCTACATCACCCCAAAAAGAAACTTGGTATCCTTTATCTATCACATCCCAGTCGCCCATTCATCTAGACCCTGGCAACCACTAACCTAACTTTGTTTCTATGGATTTGTCTATGCAGTCTGTTCTGACTAGTTTCTTTCACTTAGTGTAATGTTTACAAGGTTCACGCATGTTGTAGCATGAGTCAGTACTTGTCTTTTTTTGACTCAATAATGTTCCCTTGTATGGATATACCACATTTTGTTTATCCACTCATCACAGCTGATGGACATTTGGGTTGTCTGTACCTTTCAGCTATTATGAACAATGTTGCTGAGACCATTCATGTACAAGTTTTTGTATGAACGTATTATTTTTCTTGGGTATGTATAAAGAAGAGTAATTACTGAGTCAATAAACATAAACTTTTTGAGGAATTGCCACACTGTCTTGGAAAGTGACTGCATCATTTTAGAACCCTATCAGCAATAAATGGGAATTCCGATTTCTCCACATCCTCTACACTTGATATTGTCTGTCTTTTTGATTATAGCCATCCTAGTGGGTACAGAGTGATATCTCGTTGTGGTCTTGATTTGCATTTCCCTAATAACTACTGATGTTGAGCATCTTTTCATGTGCTTATTGACCATTTGTATATCTGCTCTAGAGAAATGTCTATTCAAATCCTTTGTCCATTTTTAACTGACTTGTCTTTTTATCACTGAGTTATATGAATTCTTTATCTGGCTACAAGTCCTTTATCAGACAATGTTCAAATATTTTTCTCCCATTCTGTGGGTTGTCTTTTCACTTCCTTGATGGCATCCTTTGAAGCACAAAATTCTTAAATTTTGATACAGTCCGATTTATGTATATTTTCTCTGATTTTTTCTGCCTCGTGTGTTATATTTAAGAAAGCATTGATAAGTTTACAAAGATTTATACTTAAGTTTTCCTCTAAGAGATTTATAGTTTTAGCTCTTACATTTAGGTCTTTGATCCACATTTGAGTTAATTTTTATATATGTTATGCCTTAGGGGTCCAAGTTCACTCTTTTGCATGTGGCTCTCCAGTTGATCCAGCACTATTTGCTGAAAAGTTCAACAACTTTTTTTAGAATAAATTAAGAATTTATTCTTTTCAGGGCATTACTCTAGTTGGTGGTACCACTACCACTACCACCATCATCGCTAACTATTTAAATGAAAGCGTAGTAAGTACCAGGCACTAGGTTGTGTGCCTGTGGCAATGTGATACTAAGATGAATAAGAAAAAACTATCTGTCCCTGAAGAATTCCAGTGGTAGAAAAAAAACAGACAGATTCAACAATGTGTGATATATATTCAAAAGAAGAAAGTGCCAGATGGTATGGGGACATACAGGTTGAGTGTCTATCCAGACTAGAGGAACACAAGAAAAGCTGTGGAGAAAGTAACATTTGAAAGGTTACCAGATGAGAAAAAAGAAGCAGGGCCATTTCAAGAAAAGGCAAGAGGCTTGAAGGCATTGGTGCCTTTAGAAAGCCCCAAGCAGTCCAGTATCTTGAACAGAAGAGATAGGGAGAGGTAAACTGCAAGAGATATGCCTCAGGTGGGTAGAGAAGCCATAATATGAAAAAGCTTGCATATCAAACTAAGGAGTTTAGATTTTACTCTGAAGCTAACAAGAATTTTTAAGCAGGGGGGAAATGTGATAAAACTGTTACTTTGAAATTTTTAGACCAGTGGCCACACAAAAAGTGGATTAGAAACGGGCAAAACTGGAGACACAAGAGACTACCTTAGAAAGTGTCTTGGCAAACAAGAAAGAAATGGTAAGGGCCTGAAATAAGGGAGAGCAGTGGATGCACTGAGATGGACTAGACAGGCAGCACCAACAGCAAAACTTACTAAGTAGAATGGGGACAAAGGAGAAGAACAAATCAGAGATAGTACCTAGAATCTTAGAATTATGAAGATATTAAGTTTGAGGTACTTAAAAGATATCTACTCAGAGACGTCTAAAAAGCATTAGATTCACAAGTCTGGAGCTCAAGAGACAGGTCTGATCACACAGTTAAAGAGGCACAATGAAAAAGGAGCAGAGACAAAAAGAAAACCAAAAGGAACATAGACAAAAATTTAGAGACTGAAAGTTCTCCTAATAATTTTATTAGTTCATGGTTTAACAAAAATAAGCATTTATATTCTCCAAATGTACCTCCTGCACTATTTATATTCTACAATATATCTAATGAAAATACACTATAAAGAAATAGGTAATAGTAATAATTTTCACCCAAAGATATATTAAAACTTTTTCTTTATAATTGGACTACATGAAAATGATTTATAAGATGGTGTAGTTTTAGAAATGAGTAACTTGTTCGTATCACACTGTTTCAAAGTTATCATTTGTTACAATAGAGTCTGAAATATTAAATATAAAAGAACAAATCAAACTGAACAGAGAATTGTCAGGTACAGTCTTTTAGTGGAAGTTCAATTTTTTTTTCTGCTTAGCAAGATTTGCCCTGAGCTAACATCTGTTGCCAATCTCCCTCTTTCTTTCTTTGACAAAGATTAGCCCTGAGCTAACATCTGTGCCAATCTTTCTCTACTTTATATGTGGGTCGCCACCACAGCATGGCTGATGAGTGGTGTAGATCTGTGCCCAGGATCTGAACCTGTGAACCCAGGCCACTGAAGTGGAGTGTGCCTAACTTAACCAATATGCCATGGGGCCAGCCCCAGAAATTCGATTTTTAAAATATTATTTACTATAAGAACTTTAAGTATTTTCATTTAAATGTTCAGTTACATTTACTTACCTAACAGGTTCATAAGGTTGGTCACATATGAAGAACCCTCTTCTCTGGAGTTGTATAATATCTCCTTTTTTCAAATCCTTAAGGCAGGGATCCCCCAGCATTAGTTCTTCATGCTGTAAAGATGACATAAGACCAAAATACGCTTTCTTAAAAATCAGAGCACTAAAACCAACTATAAAGTGCAAGTGGTTTTTCCAGTAGCTGGAATATTCCCATTCTAAACAGACATGTTAAAAACTTTACTCCTTAAGCACACACAGTCAAACAGTGAAGCATTAAAATAAATAACAGATTTATTGCATTTTAAAAAGTTAACATCTATAAACTGACAGGCTTCAGGAAATCTTTTAACTAACTTGACTGGTGTCCTTGCAGGTATAAGTACGTTTCCCACCACAAACGCAAGCTACAATGCAAGCAGACCCAGCTGACAGGCAGGCTGGCACAGCACTGAAGCACGAGGGCTCTCGAGCCAAGATGCCTGCGGTTGAATCCCAGCTCTACCATTTAGTGTCTGTCCTCAGGCACCTTACTTAACCTCACAGTGCCTCAGTTTCTATCATCTGTAAAATGGAAACATTACTCTTCTACATCTTTTTATTTTAACAAAATTCTAGAAAATCTTTTCCATTTTATTTGAGAAACCAAATACTTAAAACTAATTTTAAAAATTCTAAGGAAAAGTTTACATAACAGGGAAAGATGACACACGGTTTCTTTTAGGAGGCTACCTTACTGTTCTTGTTGACATACTGCTTAAAGTCCTCATCTTTTCCCAGCACTGGCTTTGTGATCAAGTGTTCATAAGTGACGCAGACGGCTGGAACAGGAAGAGCACGTGCAGTCTCTGCAAGCCAAGTGATCTTAGTGGTTTTCTTGTAGTCTTTGTTCTCCAAATTCAATTTTGCATCAAGAGATACAATTTTTCCATCTGCATTTCTAGACATAAGATTGAAAACTGTTTAAAGAAAATAAACCATAACTGTCATAAATGCATTACTTTATTCTCTATCTGTAATAAATGGATAGGGAATTTTCTTTGAAAAAATTTGAAATCAAACATTTACTTGAGCTTCCAATATATGCCAGACATATAACAGTTAAGAGATAAATAAAATATAACCCGTTATCAAGATATTAGTAATCTACTGGAGAACAGATCTACATATATCTGATGAAGAACATGAACATGTTTACAAATTTTAAAGTCACCTACAGGAAGCATTAGAAATCTAAAAAACTGTATTTTAAAACATTTAACAATTACTTGAAATCATATGTAATGACAGGACAGTTAAGATTTCAGAGTTTACATAAGTTAACCTTGGTATACTATATTCTATTTGTGTAACCTTAACAACAAATTGCTAAGTGTAGCTCACTATAATAACTGGAAAGTTCATATGCATCATGAAGCAATCTTAAAGTAGATTTTAGGATAAAAAGTATGTTATATATACAATTCTGTCCAAAGGCTCTCTCTACCAGGCAACTGTACAATGAGAATTAGATGATGAAAAGGAGACCTAAAGCATTAGCACTATTTTTATATCTTGATGCAGTAATTTTCAACATTGCAAGCAAAAGATATCCTGATATCCTATTAATAAACAGGAACATATATGGAAGAAAATTTTAATATGTGTCCAGAATTTGCAGTATCTACGCCTGGGCAGATTTACCAGTCAGCAACATGAGTGGCTCCAAATTAGGTAATTTTTCATAAATGAATAAACATAGAAGACCTTTCTTCCCTATTTACTTGAAAGCAAACAAAAAGTTCTTACCTGTGTATTTTAGTAATGTTGATGTTGCCCCAATTTATAAATGTAACCATCTCACCCTCTGACAACGTCTCTGCATCAGCACCTTCAATGAAAACTTTAGGACTATACCACACAGGCTTCAAGCCAACATCAGGATTCTGATTGATAATAAAAAGGAGAGTGTTGGTTGAAACAACAACTTATTGAACCCAGTATGCAAATTTATACATTCACTCATTTTATTTTTTAACCAAAAAGTTACCTGTGTTGGTTTAAATCCCAGCTCTGTGACACTGGGTCAGCCACTTGACCAAAAATGCTAATGGAGTTAGATGAGGCGGCCTGCCCCAGAGATTACCTCCAGCCTAAAACAATCATTCTTTGTTTTCAGAGTTAAGACAGTAGTATTTGTCACTTAGTGTCCCTCCAACCAGAATCTACTTTGCTATCCCCAGATTCTCATTGCTTTTGCAACAGAGAAAATAAAGTCATTCCTGATCAGTCGCTGCAGAACATTCTAAAACAAATGTCACCTCAGCAGGAAATTTTGGACCTTTCTTATTTTAGAAGACAAATTTTAAATACACTATTACATATGCATAAATTTTCTGCCTTTTCAGTATGTATTATATGAAGAAGAAAAAGATCTGGGAATAAAAAGAATGCTGTATTTGTTAAATTTCAGTTTGTGTTTCAATTTTGTTTTCAGAATTCAAAAGAAAAAGCCTAAGGCGATCCTTTGAAATAAATGTTAAACAGCATATGCTTAATAATCATTCAATGAATGCACCAATGCATGTGAGAAAAATGAGTATAACAACTTATATTACACTAGGCTCAGAATAGAATACTGACAAGGCTAAATATAGAAGGACATTTTGTGAGGGAAATAAGGAAAATTCCACAGATCAAATTGAGTAATCCAGTCATCATTTAAAGTGTTTCCTAATCAATTATTTCTTTAACTATTACTTATTATTACTTATTATTCTTTAACTATTAACTAAGCTATGTGACCACACTGTCATTTTAATAAATAAGCACCCTTAAAAAGTTTTATTCTCACCATTCAAATTTTAAACCATTCAGAAAGCTTCACATTTAAGCTGACTGTAGTGGGTGATATGATACATCAGACACCACCAGTCACCTGGTTGAACCAGTCAGATGTAAGATAAAGGCAAAGCCAAATCAATCACACACACACACACACACACACACACACACATCCCAAATCTTATTAGGGTTCCCCTTAAAAGAATTCAAATCTTTGAAATTAAAAAATAGATACGGTCATACATAGACAAGCAATCACAAAAAGCTACAACTTAGAATATTTATAGCTCTTCTTGATACATATTATCTTAAATGTAAGTCCATGTCCATATCATAGTTATGAATAAGGTTTGAGTATATTAGACTAGAAATATGTGAGTGAGCTAGTCTATGAACATAATCTTCGCTATATAATGAATATATTTACAGACAACTCACAAAGCTGGAATAAAAGGACCTATCTCTGCTTCAAGACTGTCAACCAAGCAGTCATGACTAACCTAGAGGAAAATCATAGCTTAACTAAGAGGAACTTCTTGCTCCTGTATTTAAGATTTATATTCTGAATTTAGACGGACACATAGCATTTGCACTTCGCTGATATTTTCTAAAACAAAGCAAACAGCAGTGTGATAGACTCTGGACTCAAGCTGTGATTCAGTGTTACTGGGTCTAATGTTCTGGCTTAAAGACAAAGGAAACAGTTAGCAAATAACTTAGTTAACAGAGAATGCACCTCAGCTTCCATATAAAGAAAAGAGCATGAATTATAATATCTCCTCCTTCAAAATGACTCCAGCAAGAGACAAATTCTCTATCTCTACAGAACAAAAAATAGGCAGTAGCTGAGTGTACAGTGTAATAATGCTGTGAATTATTACTAAAACAAATTTCTTCAGCAAGAAATCCACAAAAATATTTACTTTGATCAGTACCAAAATCTGACAAATAACGTTGAGTAGAAAATGATCACAAAAGCATTCTATTGCCACCAAAGCACACTTTCCCCTTTCTTATCCTGTTCCTCCTTTTAATAGAAAGAATAAGACTGGTGAAACTGCAGGGCAACCTTTGGGTGCTTGGCTACTTCTTTCATCTCCTCCTGAGCTTCAGGGACGTTGACCAGGACCACTTCTTTCTTCAGTAATGCAACATACCGAGGAGCCACTGGGTCAATAACCTGCAACAAACGCATCTTCGTGTCAAAACATTTAGATATTTTTTTTAAACTTCTTAAATAAATTAAATAATAGCACAGGAATAGTAACTGGCTTTCTTTGTTACTGCATTTACTAATTTTTTGGTTTACCTGCTAACCCTTCTCTAACATCTAACTGTCAAGTAGGAAAAAAAAAAAGCAATCAGAAATGAAGACTACATGAAGGCTTTAGAGTTCCTTCCCAAGAATAACTGCTGATAAGTGAAAAGAAACTACTTAGTTAAAGCATAATATTGGAAACATTTTAAAAATAATTTTTAACTCTCTTATTAGAAGGTGAGGAAAAATTATCCCGTGGGGTTATATATTAATCTACTAGTAAATCTGATATCCAATTTTGTATTGTTGGAGAAGTCCATTTTGAAGGAACACAGACAATATTTTAGTATCATCTTCTATAATCAGTGTTAGGTAACGCATAACCATCAAAAGCAAAATAGCATTAGGTCACTATAATAAGGCAATTCTACAGATCGAAAACAAGATATTTCTACTGGTCTGCATACTATACACATAGGGACTACTGCATTCCCAGTACCCAGCAAGGGCCTGTCATATACAGGTAATTGATAAATATTTGCAGATTAACTGAATGAATGGTGGTACTCATTATGCTCTAACCTACTCTACCTTGAAAACAGGAGTAGCATCCCCTTCTGGATCTGATGTATTTTTCTCATTTCACTGTTCAATTTAAAATTGTCCATGATGACCAAGCACAACAGCACTGTTTAGACACTAAATAAAGCATACGGAAGGAAACTACAGACAGAAGCAAATGCAGAGTCAAACGGCTAAGTAAAGTAATGGAAGTTTTCTTCCTATTGGAAGGATGCAGGAAGTAGTGGTGTGGCTGTGTTTGTTTTGTTTTGTATTGGGTTTTTTGTTGCTGCCATTGTTTGGTTGGTTTTTTTGTTTGCTTCGAGAGTATTTTTCAGCTTCTGAAAGGAATGATACTGTAGAAATCCTGAATGAACTCAGAGAAGAAACCATCCTCAGAGGGTCATTCATAAAAGTTTGAAAAGCTATTTAACTTCCCCTTGTCTGCTACTCCTCATCTGCTATATTTCATGCCAGTACTAAAATAGCACCTGCCTCTCTCTAAACTGACTGTTTTATTCTTTATTTCCTTGAGGCTTCAAGGTCATTCCTAGTTAAGGATTCCTTCTTTCAATTAAGCTAGCATGACCAAAAAAACTGTGACTACTCAGTTCCATATTATAAGAGAGTAAGATACAATTTCTTTAAAGAAGCTAAAACCAGACAACCCACCCTGAGAAACTTACCTCAGTTCACTATAGCCCAGTTTCCTCAACTGGCAACAAGAGTAAGAGACTTTCTCACACTTGAATAATTATAATAATCACTTAGGGCATTGGCTAGCACAGATTTTTAGGCTACTTAACCCTAAAGGATTTACAATTCTAATGGTCTGAAGTAAAGTCTGAAAATCTATTTTTAACAAGCATTCCAGAGAATGGTTAGGATCAGACAAGTTTGGGAAACCTTGGATTAAAAGATTTAAGAAGTCTTTTTTATATAAAATTATATAATTCTAAAAATCTATGGATCAGTGGTTTTCAAATTACTCCTAAAAGTCCTATGGAGTTGCCCTGGTAGACACCAAGCAGAGGGGGAAGGATAGGCATGGGACTGAGGGAACAGGACTCCAGACCCCTTAACACACTTTAACCAAACAGCTACACTTTTATTTATTGGGGTTTACTGAAAACTTGTTCATTTGAAGGAAGACTTTCCTGATTTAGGGGCAAGGAGAGAAGTCTCTACATGCTTTAATTTATTAGCTGGGGACAGATGCAAGTTGGGATGGCTGGGACGAGAGTTGAGAAAAAAATGTTATATTATAATACCACTGAAATACTAACACAAATATTTAAAATAAAGCAGTAAATAAAGGTTGATGGAGGCAAATAATAGCTCTGAAATGCATACCTTAAAGCTGTGACTCTTCCTCCTTGACTGAAAAGTTTAAATCTTAACACTCACATACAACCAAGAAGAAAATTAGCGAGGTTAATACAGAGTAAGCTATTGAAATGTTTCCTATTAGTATCAAGGTAGATTTTTTTAATGTAACTAGATATGCTCCATTTAATTAATTATGATACAGAAAAATTATGTACTAGTTTCCTATTAAGATGAAAAGTCAGGGTAAGAAAACAAAGATCATAGTATTTTCAGGGGGATGTTGAGATTGTTAACCACGCCACATCTCACTGTCTCCTTCACCTCTTTCTCCCTTCTTTTCTTCACCATGTACAACACACTATAAATAAAGCTCTTTCTCTAAAAAAGCATATAATTAAAGAACTCCAGCTAATCTGGAACTAATGACCTTGTCTTTTAGCAGAAGATGTTTTTAAAAAAATGCTAAGCTACTAAGAGTGGAAGAGTGCCCAAAGAATGATGTTTTAGTTCTGTCCTTAATAGTTACTTCACAATGCCAGGGCCTTAAATTCAGTTCACTGATGCTTCTTCACTTAAATTTTATTTGCAGAGCTTGGAAAGAAAGAACAAGCTACAAAATAACAAAGTAGTAATTAGAGACTGAATGTGACATGAATCATAAATAAGAGATCTGTAGCTCAAGGGTCAGAGGAAATAGGAAAGTGAAGGAAGTGTAGGGAGATGTCATGAAGGCCAGCAATAGAAACAAAAAGGTACATGATCAGAATGAGTTCATTTTTACTATCAATCAAAATTTTAAACTGTGCTATGTTTTTAAGATGGTGCTTGATGATTAAAGATCCCACAGACTTAAGAATAAACAAAGCAAACTGGAAAACACTCATGTACTTTCACTCCCTCCCACACCCCCACTAAAAAAGACAGGAAGGGCTTGGTTTTGTTTAAAGGCACAAACCCAGAAGAATCAGTAGAATAAGAGAGGAAACAACAGCAACAAAATTCTGGAAGCTGAAAAACATAGGGAAACCACTCTCTGCTCCATACAACCAGGTAACTGCCTCTCTCCTACACCCACAAAAGAATGGAAATTTACTCTGTGAAAAAGAGGGTGTCTAGATCCCAGCAGACACCAGAAATAGCTGAAGGTGAGGATACCACACTGAGACAAGGGGATTAAGTGAATGTAAGATACTAGAGGAAAGGCTCCCAGCAGTCTGCCCCCATGTGGCTCCAAAACCCTGGCAGTCAGGCCTTCACACTTCAGACAAGTGATTAAAAAGAAATTCCTCTGGAAAAACTACCTAAACTAAGAGATAAGATACAAAGTCACTGACATGGAGGTTCTCCAGCTAAATGGCCTATCATCCTAAATTGTCAGATCGTCCTATATTGAAGCTCAGTGAACAAGCCCAACTCTTCCTCTTTGGGCTTCCACTCTTTTAGTCCCCATGACAAATATGAGCAGAGAATCAAGGGTAATCTGAGAAAAGCCTTTAATATGAAAGAAAAACCACAATAAACAGCCTACAGGAAAGATGTTATAAGAAAAAAGTACTATTAATGTTAATATTACAACCATGAAACAGGAACAGGAAGTTATTTTGAAAAATTCAGAGAACCAAAGAGAAATCTTAGAAATACAACAGTATAAATGAAAAACTCAATAGTAGGGTGGGTGGGAAGAAAAAGTTGAACAGGTCTATCAGAAAGCAGAGCCAAAAGATGAGATGGAAAATAAGACAGCAAATAAAATTTGAGGACTAGTCCAGGAGGCTCAACATCTGCTCAAAACAAGTTCCAAAGAGAAGAAAGCACAGTAGAAAACAAAGAAAGAATTCAAGAAAATGTCCCAGAACTAGAGGAATGGGTTTCCAGGCTGGAAGCCACAGGTTCTTCCAATGGATATGGATGAAAACAGAGTCACATCCCATCACATCACTATGAAATTTCAAAGTGAAAAAACAGGTCATATACAAGGGTGGTCTCAAAAAGCTTCTTCATCCCAGGTCTCTCTTCTCAGAGAGCTACCAAAGGATACGGTAGAGCAAAGAAAGAAGATAATAAAAAGAGAAGGAAGATCTGAGAACCAGATGATCTATCACAGAACAAAAGCAAAAGGAATTCCCAGGATGATGACAAAGACTGACTTGAGAAGACAGCTGTGCTTCAGAAGTTAACAGGCTACTAATCTACATCAGAGCAGAGCAGCACAGAAGGCTCTGGCAGAGATGTCTCCAAGATGTAACTGAAAAAACAACTGAGGTATGTGAACATTTTGGTAGGAAATTTTGACAACTTTTGGAGAATCTGAGACAGAATGAGAAAACTAAACAAACTGGAGGGGGAGGGGGACAATCGACTACAAGAAAACTAACAAGTTATAAGAAAAAGTTAAGAGACCTAAACCCTCATCTTCCACTGTGGGAAGTCAACTGATAATGCCTAAAACTAAAAAATCAAGAAGGAGCAGTACACGTTATCTCATTTAGATATATGGATAAATCTAAAAGAGCTGAAAATTATTCTTCTAGGGAGAGAAAATGGAAGGAAAGAAGATATGAGAATATGCTGTTATCTTAACAGACCCTATAGAATTCTCTGAGGATAGTGAAATCTTTCATATATGTGAAACTAATGTACAACTTTATTAAAACTTAAAACCTTTAAAAATTGGATTATTAATGAGAAGTACACCAATGTTAACTTTGCCTGTAAATTCTACTTGTATTTATTATTAGTAACTGCAGCAACAGAAAGAACCAATTAATAATTCCTTTATGTGTCAAAAAAACTGACTGAACACAAAAGACTAAATAAAATAAATTCAAGACACATGCGAGACAAGCAACTATTTTTTGAGGCAAGGCATCAGCACAATCAAGCAGCAATACCAAAAAAGAACGTACAGAACACAATCACAGAAACCACAGTTTAAAACATGGCATTTTAATGATTTGCCTTATTATAGTGTCTAAGCATCTGCTTCCAATTAGTAATTAACAATGTCAATATGCAGTATTCCTCATTTGACTTTCATTTAAGAAACAATTAAGAAAAAAGCTAGATTCAGTAAGACACAGGAATTATGACTAATGAACCTTCAATACAACTCAATGAAGTATGTAACTTTAAAACTCTTATGTCCTCTCAGTGCACAAGGGAACAGCAGAATGGAGTTAGCCAAATCTTCCCTTTGCCACTAAGAAAACCAGAGGACATGTTTTTTAAAAATAGGAATAATGCATGTTCAAAGGGTTTGTACAAGAAAATCTTTTATATAAATGTGATTGTGCTTCAAAGCTGTATAACATCTCAAGTTATAACATGTAATATGCTAAAAGCTATGTGCTAAGTAAGGCAAATAAAAGCATTAAGTAATACCTTCTTACAGAGAGCTCGCAGCTTGAAAGCAGAAAAATGAAATGCAGAGTGTTCATAAGAAATTTAAGGAAAAAACTGTTACCATTTCCCATCACTCCAAGTTTGTTTGTTTTAATCACTGTTACTTGTTTGGTATAGTTAATAGGCTTAATGCTCTTTATTTGTTTAAAAAAGGAAAACATTCCATTTTCCTGAAAGTCTGCAAAATGGTAATACTCTCCACAAATTTTCCCTACCATGAGCACACTAATGAATTCTACACATAATACACTATTCAGGAGTTAGGCATGAGAAAAGGACCAAGAAACAAAACATGTACCTTTTTGTTAAATGCCCAAATTTTGTCCCATTCCATATTCACAACTGAACGTGAGGAACCCTAGAAAAAAAATAAATAAATGACTTAAAGGGCAAGAAGTATTAATTAGAATATTTTCTTTAACTTAAGCATATTAGAAAAAATAAATCCAATAAATACTTGCAAGTTTACTTCCACTGGAATATAAAACTTAGTATGTACAAACTAATATGGTTACCCTGAATAGTTAGAGTCAACAGCCATATACTTCACTAGGTAAAAAAACTACAGCTGCCTTTGTCCAAACCTAGCTTAGGAGTTTAGGACATTCTCAATTTTCCACTATTACAAACAATGATAAACATACTCCTTTTTTAAAACACTATTCTGCCCTTGCATTATAAGGAATAAACAAGGAACAGAAAGAACAACGGAAATAATTAAGATTAAAGAGATATTAACAGACACTTGAAAATTCAAACAGAGAAGCTGGAAAGGAAACTCACCTGAGCAGCAATAAACTGTTTCAGCCCTTCAACTGTCATCCCTCTTCTAAGGACACCACGAACCGTCGGAAATCTTGGGTCATCCCTGGAAAATTTTTAAGCACCAAGATTTTTTTAACGTGTAGATGCAAGAGAATACAAAATATGTTAATGAATAAGAAATTATACTCATGTGCCACATTAATGATGTTTCGGTCAACGACGGACCACATACCTGACGGTGGTCCCACCTGACTAGTACCATATAGCTGAGGTGTGTAGTAGGCTATACATGGAGGTGTGTGTAAGTAAGTACACTCTATGATGTTCTCACAACGACAAAATTGCCTAACAACATATTTCTCAGAACGTATTCCCGTGATTAAGCACCACATGCCTGAATACACAGCTTGTTAAATATCTGGACTAAGAGCCAGTTATACTGATTGGATACATCACAATACCAGTGAGCTCAAGTTCACAGAAGAGGAAAACTGCTTGGTAGTGAAATATTGCTCAGTAAAATACATGTACTACTAGAAATAATAAAAGCACATTTGAAAAAAGACACAAAGGTGACATCTTCAAATATGGAACAAACATTAAAACATGCTTACTTTTTATTTAACAAACATTAAGGTCCCTATTCTACGTATGATCAAAAGAACCAGAAAAGAGATGGTAACATGTTATCAGTGTACAAATATAATTTATAAAGCCTTTTGGGTTGTAAAAAATACGTATGTTGGTTATTAATATTATGCAAAGATTTGCAAGCTTCAGTAAGTGTGCAATGATATCCTTTGTATGGGGCCCAAAATAAACTTGCCTTTTGTCAAATTCAGCTCCACAGTAAAACAGTATAAAATACACATTATTCAACAAATACTTAACATATGTCACGACTATGTAAAGCAATATCAATTAGTATACACATTCTGGTTAATTCAGGTAAAAAAACATTCTTAGACTTATGAACATGGTAACCCATCTGAACAGGTTTCAATAATACAGATACTTGGCTACAAAATCACTTTAATTTTTATATTCATCTGTCTCACAGAAATCCCATATAGGTTATTAATATGCTACAGAGATTTTCAAACTTTTTCTAGGTGCTGAATCCTCTGGGCAAGAGCTCCACAAGGTGGGTCTTCACCACCAAGGCAGACACCATTTATGTCTTCACCTTAACTCAGGGCATTGTGGCCTTCCTGAGACCCGGGCAAAAAGAAAAACCACAGAGGCTCAGCAGAGTGTGGAGAGTGGTAACCAGATCTATGAAGGACCAGACAGTCACAACCACTTTTCTACTGGATGCAATAAAGACCAGGACCAGAAACTCTCCAGGCCCACGTATTCCACTTCCTCCCATCCATCCTCCCTATCCCTCAAAGCAGTTTAAAAATCACTGATACACCACGTCCTTACTTCCTTTCAATTACAGGTAACAGTAAACATACCATCCATCTACTAGTCCTTCGTTGACAAACCACGTGAGTTTTCTTTTGGACAGCACTGTGTTGTTAAGATTTAGTCGACTATATTCCCAAATATATGGCTTTCTTATGCCTAAAGCTTCAATAATCCAATAGAACTGCTCATCTCTGTCATGGTATTCTGTTGTTCTCAGGGCATGTGTAACACCTTCAATGCTGTCAACTATGGGGCAGGCAAAATCGTACGTTGGATAAACACTAGGAAAGAAAGGAATGTTTTGAAAATCAACATGAAGCTTTTACCCTTTCCATCTTAGACTAGGCATTATAAGCAGCAATACCAGTTTAAAATACAACTATGTACAAGAAGTTTATCAGTCTTTGAAGACAATGAATCAGTTATCCACTCAACATTCAAACAAAAAAAGCAAAGTTGCAATTTAATAGACACTTTGGTATTGGTGTAGCAAATTCTACAATCATATTTCTGTAATGGCCAATGTATATCATGGTAGGAAGCAATAAACAATATACATAATCATTATGAGGGAATTTACTTCTTCAATCTTAATCCTGCACTCACGTAAATCCCTAAGCTTAATACCTTTGTAATTAAATGCATTCAAGAACAAAGTGTTTCCCCCTCTAACAAGTAAAAGAGAAGAAAATTACTAGGTTAATTAAAACTCCATTTAAAGTAGAATAGTCTTAAAAACAATTTCTACCTAAAATAATGTACACAATGCACATGCAATTTCAATTTAAAAAATATATTACTACTGCATTATGCCTTCTAATTTGTTTTTTTAGGAAGATTAGCCCTGAGCTAACATCTGTGCCCATCCTCCTCTACTTTACATGTGGGATGCCTACCACAGCATGGCTTGCCAAGCAGTGCCATGTCCGCACCCGGGATCCGAACCGGCAAGCCCCGGGCCGCCAAAGCGGAACATGCACACTTAACCAGTGCGCCATCAGGCCTGCCCCTGCTTTCTAATTTTTAAGATACAACTTCATTGAGATGCTCCTGCATTATGCTTTGCAATTATTTGATACTGAAAATGTGTATCCAAATTCACTTTTCCAAATGTATTCAAAGTATTTGCTTGGTAAAACAAGGAGCAATCACCCTGTTAAAAATAAAGGAAATACATATGCACATGCAACCACATACGTAAGTGTTTGTCTATATATATGGACACACACATCTACACTCACAAGTTTAATGAAAGTCACATTAGCTAACCAGGTAATCATTTACATTCACCAATCTCTTCAAGTTATAATTCAGCATTTATATGTAGTAGGCTTCTTCAAAGTATAAGAAAATATATTCTATGGTTACTTTATAAAGTAAATTAACAGGGGGTGGGAGGGTAGCCATTTAAAGAAAAAAATCTGTTATCTAGAAAACGAACTGAAACTAGAGAAAACACGATACATTATTGTATTGTTTGTATTTCTGTAAATTTTCAATTCTATCACATTTATGAATCAATTTATGTCCAGCAGAATCACAGTTTATAATAGGAAGAGAAGTATCTTCATCTAAAGATATATACTACAGTACACCCGATCAATACATATAAAAAGCTATTTTAGGCAGACTCAGTGACTTTTATATTCAGAGTGATCACAGAAATAACTTAGTTTAACTCAAATCAATAGGTGAGCAAATAGCCTGAGAGGCTACGTGCTCTACTGAAAGTCAGCCAACCTGTGCATGAGCAAAGATCCAGGTCTCTTGACTAGTCTGCATCTACTCCGTGTTTACAGAGAGCACCAAAGTAAAACCACAGTAGGCCACCTGGCATAATGAAAGAGACACACTTACTTGTATTTATTTCCAGTTCTTGGGTGTGGTTGAATTTTGCAGCGATAAAGTGTCGGGTCCCTCATGCAT